>NC_135572.1:48073001-49323001 GCF_965152235.1 Eretmochelys imbricata | reverse complement strand
ATTCCCTTTCAAACCTGTGCTCCTTGTAAAACAAAAAAATCAAAATCCTAAAAAAAACACCCTGCCACTTTTGTCTCCAGGCAAATGGGTAGAGCACACCCCCCCTATTTACTTTTTGGAAGAAAAGAAAAAAAAAACAAAACTCTGGGTTGGAAGACTGTGAATTTCCCTGTAGGAGTTAAGTACCCTGCCTCCAGGCAAAGAAAACCTGCAATTCACAAAGATAATCCCCTTTTGTCTCTGCTTGGCCACAAAGCAGGGAAAACCCAAGCTGCTTTCAGTTTCAAAGCTGCTTCAAAGCCACAGGAAAAAAAAATTCCTTTTTAAAATCTGTATTTCTAGTTCAAAAAATCTCAACTGGATCTCAAAATGATTTCAGGTTAATCCCACCACTATGCCACCATGTCAAGGTTCCTCCCCCACTCTGAACTCTAGGGTACAGATGTGGGGACCTGCATGAAAAACCTCCTAAGCTTATCTTTACCAGCTTAGGTCAAAACTTCCCCAAGGTACAAAGTATTCCACCCGTTGTCCTTGGAATGGCCGCTACCACCACCAAACTAATACTGGTTACTGGGGAAGAGCTGTTTGGACGCGTCTTTCCCCCCAAAATACTTCCCAAAACCTTGCACCCCACTTCCTGGACAAGGTTTGGTAAAAAGCCTCACCAATTTGCCTAGGTGACTACAGACCCAGACCCTTGGATCTTAAGAACAATGAACAATCCTCCTAACACTTGCACCCCCCCTTTCCTGGGAAATGTTGGATAAAAAGCCTCACCAATTTGCATAGGTGACCACAGACCCAAACCCTTGGATCTGAGAACAATGAAAAAGCATTCAGTTTTTTACAAGAAGACTTTTAATAGAAAATAGAAGTAAATAGAAATAAAGAAATCCCCCCTGTAAAATCAGGATGGTAGATATCTTACAGGGTAAATAGATTCAAAAACATAGAGAACCCCTCTAGGCAAAACCTTAAGTTACAAAAAAGATACACAGACAGAAATAGTTATTCTATTCAGCACAATTCTTTTCTCAGCCATTTAAAGAAATCATAATCTAACACATACCTAGCTAGATTACTTACTAAAAGTTCTAAGACTCCATTCCTGGTCTATCCCTGGCAAAGACCAGCATACAGACAGACACAGACCCTTTGTTTCTCTCCCTCCTCCCAGCTTTTGAAAGTATCTTGTCTCCTCATTGGTCATTTTGGTCAGGTGCCAGCGAGGTTACCTTTAGCTTCTTAACCCTTTACAGGTGAGAGGAGCTTTCCCCTGGCCAGGAGGGATTTCAAAGGGGTTTACCCTTCCCTTTATATTTATGACAGGCCCCTAGCCTGTAGCGGTGCATTGGATTCTTCCGTCCTAAGTGCAGGACCCTGCACTTATCCTTATTGAACCTCATCAGATTTCTTTTGGCCCAATCCTCCAATTTGTCTAGGTCCCTCTGTATCCTATCCCTGCCCTCCAGCATATCTACCACTCCTCCCAGTTTAGTATCATCTGCAAATTTGCTGAGAGTGCAATCCACACCATCCTCCAGATCATTTATGAAGATATTGAACAAAACCGGCCCCAGGACCGACCCCTGGGGCACTTCACTTGACACCGGCTGCCAACTAGACATGGAGCCATTGATCACTACCCGTTGAGCCCGACAATCTAGCCAACTTTCTACCCACCTTATAGTGCATTCATCCAGCCCGTACTTCTTTTACTTGCTGACAAGAATACTGTGGGAGACCGTGTCAAAAGCTTTGCTAAAGTCAAGAAACAATACATCCACTGCTTTCCCTTCATCCACAGAACCAGTAATCTCATCATAGAAGGCGATAAGATTAGTCAGGCATGACCTTCCCTTGGTGAATCCATGCTGACTGTTCCTGATCACTTTCGTCTCCTCTAAGTGCTTCAGGATTGATTCTTTGAGGACCTGCTCCATGATTTTTCCGGGGACTGAAGTGAGGCTGACTGGCCTATAGTTCCCAGGATCCTCCTTCTTCCCTTTTTTAAAGATTGGCACTACATTAGCCTTTTTCCACTCATCCGGGACTTCCCCTGTTCCCCTGTTCGCCACGAGTTCTCAAAGATAATGGCCAATGGCTCTGCAATCACAGCCGCCAGTTCCTTTAGCACTCTCGGATGCAACTCGTCCGGCCCCATGGACTTGTGCACGTCCAGCTTTTCTAAATAGTCCCTAACCACCTCTTTCTCCACAGAGGGCTGGCCATCTATTCCCCATGTTGTGATGCCCAGCGCAGCAGTCTGGGAGCTGACCTTGTAGTGAAGACAGAGGCAAAAAAAGCATTGAGTACATTAGCTTTTTCCACATCCTCTGTCACTAGGTTGCCTCCCTCATTCATTAAGGGGCCCACACTTTCCTTGGCTTTCTTCTTGTTGCCAACATACCTGAAGAAACCTTTCTCGTTACTCTTAACATCTCTCGCTAACTGCAGCTCCAGGTGCGATTTGGCCCTCCTGATTTCATTCCTACATGCCCGAGCAATATTTTTATACTCTTCCCTGGTCATATGTCCAACCTTCTACTTCTTGTAAGCTTCTTTTTTATGTTTAAGACCCGCTAGGATTTCACCATTAAGCCAAGCTGGTCACCTGCCATATTTACTATTCTTTCGACACATCGGGATGGTTTGTCCCTGTAACCTCAACAGGGATTCCTTGAAATACAGCCAGCTCTCCTGGACTCCTTTCCCCTTCATGTTAGTCCCCCAGGGGATCCTACCCATCTGTTCCCTGAGGGAGTCAAAGTCTGCTTTCCTGAAGTCCAGGGTCCATATCCTGCTGCTTACCTTTCTTCCCTGCGTCAGGATCCTGAACTCAACCAACTCATGGTCACTGCCTCCCAGATTCCCATCCACTTTTGCTTCCCCCACTAATTCTTCCCGGTTTGTGAGCAGCAGGTCAAGAAAAGCTCCCCCCCTAGTTGGCTCCTCTAGCACTTGCACCAGGAAATTGTCCCCTACGCTTTCCAAAAACTTCCTGGATTGTCTATGCACCGCTGTATTGCTCTCCCAGCAGATATCAGGAAAATTAAAGTCACCCATGAGAACCAGGGCGTGCGATCTAGTAGCTTCCGCGAGCTGCCGGAAGAAAGCCTCATCCACCTCATCCCCCTGGTCCGGTGGTCTATAGCAGACTCCCACCACTACATCACTCTTGTTGTTCACACTTCTAAACTTAATCCAGAGACACTCAGGTTTTTCTGCAGTTTCGTACCGGAGCTCTGAGCAGTCAAACTGCTCCCTTACATACAGTGCTACTCCCCCACCTTTTCTGCCCTGCCTGTCCTTCCTGAACAGTTTATAACCATCCATGACAGTACTCCAGTCATGTGAGTTATCCCACCAAGTCTCTGTTATTCCAATCACATCATAATTCCTTGACATCACCGGGACCTCCAGTTCTCCCTGCTTGTTTCCAAGGCTTTGTGCATTTGTATATAAGCACTTGAGATAACCTGCTGATCGCCCCTCATTCTCAGTATGAGGCAGGAGCCCTCCCCTCACAGACGTTCCTGCCTGTGCTTCCTCCCGGTTTCCTGCTTTCCCACTTACCTCAGGGCTTTGGTCTCCTTTCCCCGGTGAACCTAGTTTAAAGCCCTCCTCACTAGGTTAGCCAGCCTGTTCGCAAAGATGCTCTTCCCTCTCTTCGTAAGGTAGAGCCCGACTTTAATGTCTGTGAGATCACTCACATTGCATGAAGTTAAGCATGTACATAAATTATGCATGATCACAGCCCTACTGATAAAAAAAACTGAAGAAAATGTCTGCAGTGACAAGGATTCCAAAATCTTTGGTTAATTTTAGGAAATGCTTTTATTTACTAACAGCATAAAATAGAAATTGGGGCACAGCTCTTTCATCTTTATGTAACTTTTTCATCTTATTTCTAACGTTGAACCAGAAGTCCATCAGTTTGGAATGTTCCGCGAAGATATGACGTTCATCCCACGAAACGCATCAGAAAAAATCCACAGGAAATAATACATAGATATTGAATGTGCTAAAAAAAATTAAAAACTTGTAGTGACAAACAATATTAAGCTTAGAAGAAATGGAAATTACTCCTAATTCCTAAGGCAGATGATTAGACAGAGCACTTTCAGTTCTACAGCCTCAAGTAGAATGAGAGACTTTGATTGCCTGCATGGCAAACCATTGTAATGTTATGAGGACACTAAGCTAGCCTACAAATACCTAGATTTTGTCCTGAGAAACAGAAGCAACAAGAAAGAAGTGTCCTTGCGTTAGATATCACTTACTTGATCAAACTGGGGATCTTCTCCTCGTTGCAGAGATTTGGTCAGTGGCTTTTCCTAAAATTAAATATTAAAAAATATATATTATTTAAGAGACACCTTTTGAGATGTTTTAGCAACACTGCTATTACATTTCTCTTACCATTCTATCCCAAAAAGAAAAGGAGTCCTTGTGGCACCTTAGAGACTAACCAATTTATTTGAGCATGAGCTTTCGTGAGCTACAGCTCACTTCATCAGATGCATACCGTGGAAACTGCAGTTTCCACAGTATGCATCTGATGAAGTGAGCTGTAGCTCACGAAAGCTCATGCTCAAATAAATTGGTTAGTCTCTAAGGTGCCACAAGGACTCCTTTTCTTTTTGCAAATACAGACTAACACGGCTGTTACTCTGAAACCTGTCATTCTATCCCAATAGTTTCTCCCTTCCCACCTACTGTAGTGAGGGAAAGCTGTTTACTTCAAATACACACACACAAAAGACGACATATCCATGCACATTTATTGACATTGGAATAGCTTCTTTCGGTATTTTTTTTTAAAGAAAAAATTACTAAAATTTATTATGATTGAATAAGATTGCTCTTCAATAACTCAACAGTCAACTACACAGGAGATCTGAAATGAGTCAAGTGTTTCCACCTATACATATTGTAGGTACTGTCTTTAACTACAGGATACATTTTTGCCAGGGAAAGTAGTTTGCAATACAAAAATGACTGCACTGGACCTTAAGTGGAGGGCTATTGTCTAGCCTGCTGGGGGAAGGGATATACCTCTTTAAGAGCAGAGGCAGGGATGCTGCTGCAGATGCAGAGCAGGTCAGTGTGGGGATGCTGACTCGTCCACCAGGTGACCGGAAGAGAGCAGAAATAATACAGATGCAAGCCAGGTGAGAGGAGCCTCTATTTCACTCAGACCA
Organism: Eretmochelys imbricata; assembly: GCF_965152235.1. Classification (NCBI taxonomy): domain Eukaryota; kingdom Metazoa; phylum Chordata; order Testudines; family Cheloniidae; genus Eretmochelys; species Eretmochelys imbricata. Next base: position 49,317,794 of record NC_135572.1, on the reverse strand, counting down.
AGCAGAGCAGCACCCACCCTCCCACACATGAAAGTGGCGAAATACCAGATTTGCTCAGGCTCTGCTGTGGGCACTGCGCTAGCAGCTGTTTTCTTGGCGGGGGGGGGTAAGGGGGAGGCTGGGAAGGATTGTTTCCCTCCCATAAGGAGGACAGGAGACACTGGATGTGGTTTTACTTAGACCTCAACTTTATTATTAACTGTCTGAGAGTACCTGGTAGATAAAAATGTACAGTGCAAGCAGCTCTATTTCAATATCTACCTGGGGGGCTTCCATCATCCTGGTCCCCAGCCAACCTGCTGCTGGGACCTTACCATCCCCCACCCACAAATGAGGGTTAAGGTGGGCTAAAAGGGGGAGGATTGGCTCCCTGCCAAGCCAGTCATAGGAGCCCGCCCCGCATTTCTGCTCCGTTAACAGATACCTTCTTTAAATCCTTTTCAAAACCATTTATCTGATCACTGTATCGCTTCCCTATGGAATACCTGCACTGGACATCCTCCCCATGCTTACTTAATGAGTTGCAACACCATAACCTAACCCTCATTCCATGCTCACCCCCACTAAGCCTTTACCCCCCATGAATCTGCTGTGGGGAAGGTGAAATAACACCCCCCCACCCCATCCCCAATGGCTTGGTGACTCTGTACATGACGTCAGCCTGGCCCACAACCCAAGGATCATGCAAGTCTGAACTAATCAATGGACTGGAAAGCTATACTACATAATTTACAACAGATTTTAAAATGTGGTATTTGTCCAGAAAAAAAATACATTTTTCTTTTTAAGAACAGTGAACTTTCTCTCCTATTACTTGACCCAGCACTCAATTGCCATTTACTGACCAATAAGGCAGGTATGAGGTTTACAGGAGAGGAAAAAACAAGCAAGAAAACAAACAAAGAAGAAGTGAGACCTCTTAACACTGAGGATGGAGTGGAGGTTAAGGATAACCTAGGCATGGCCCAATATCTAAACAAATACTTTGCCTCAGTCTTGCCTCATGAGGCAAATGAGGAGCTTAGGGATAATGGTGGGATGACACATGGGAATGAGGATATGGAGGTAGATATTACCACATCCAAGGTAGAAGCCAAACTCGAACAGCTAATGGGATTAAATCAGGGGGCCCGGATAATCTTCATCCAAGAATATTAAAGGAACTGGCACATGAAATTGCAAGCCCATTAGCAAGAATTTTTAATCAATCTGTAAACTCAGGGGTTGTACCGTACGACTGGTGAATTGCTAACATAGTTCCTATTTTTAAGAAAGGTAAAAAAAGTGATTCGGATAACTACAGGCCTGTTAGTTTGACATCTGTAGTATGCAAGGTCTTGGAAAAAATTTTGAAGGAGGAAGTAGTTAAGGACATTGAGGTCAATGGTAATTGGGACAAAATACAACATGGCTTTACAAAACGTAGATCGTGTCAAACCAAACGGATCTCCTTCTTTGAGAAGGTAACAGATTTTTTAGAGAAAGGGAACACAGTGGATCTAATTTACCTTGATTTCAGTAAGGCATTTGATACGGTTCCACATGGGGAATTATTAGCTAAATTGGAAAAGATGGGGATCAATATGAAAATTTAAAGGTGGATAAAGAACTGGTTAAAGGGGAAACTACAATGGGTCATACTGAAAGGTGAACTGTCAGGCTGAAAGGAAGTTACTAGTGGAGTTCCTCAGGGATCGGTTTTTGGGGCCAATCTTATTTAATCTTTTTATTACTGACCTTGGCACAAAAAGCAGGAATGTGCTAATAAAGTTTGCAGATAACACAAAGCTGGGAGGTATTGCCAATACAGGGAAGGACCGGGATATCATACAGGAAGATCTGGATGACCTTGTAAACTGGAGTAATAGTAATAGGATGAAATTTAATAGTGAAAAGTGCAAGGTCATGCATTTAGAGATTAATAACAAGAATTTCTGTTATAAACAGGTACACATTACTTGGAAGTAACAGAGGAGGAGATGGACCTCGGAGTATTGGTTGATCACAGGATGACTATGAGCCGCCAATGATTCAACAGTGTGCCCTTGTTGCCAAGAAGGCCAATGGCATTTTGGGATGTATAAGTAGGGGCATTGCCATTGTGATCGTTCCCCTCTATTCGACATTGGTGAGGCCTCATCTGGAGTACTGTGTCCAGTTTTGGGCCCCACACTACAAGAAGGATATGGAAAAATTGGAGAGAGTCCAGCGAAGGGCAACAAAAATGATTAGGGGGCTGGAACACATGACTTATGAGGAGAGGCTGAGGGAACTGGGATTGTTTAGTCTACGGAAGAGAAGAATGAGGGGGGATTTGATAGCTGCTTTTAACTACCTGAAAGGTGGATCCAAAGAGGATGGATCTAGACTATTCTCAGTGATAGCAGATGACAGGACAAGGAGTAATGGTCTCGAGTTGCAGTGGGGGAGATTTAGGTTGGATATTAGGAAAAACTTTTTCACTAGGAGGGTGGTGAAACACTGGAATACGTTACCTAGGGAGGTGGTGGAATCCCCTTCCTTAGAAGTTTTTAAGGTCAGGCTTGACAAAGCCCTGGCTGGGATGATTTAGTTGGGGATTGGTCCTGCTTTGGGCAGGGGGTTGGACTAGATGACCTCCAGAGGTACCTTCCAACTCTGATATTCTATGATTCTATGAGTGTGATATGGCCGTGAAAAAAGCTAATGCGGTCTTGGGATGCATCAGGCGAGATATTTCCAGTAGAGATAAGGAGATAGTAGTACCGTTATACAAGGCACTGGTGAGATCTCATCTGGAATATTGTGTGCAGTTCTGGTCTCCCATGTTTAAGGAGGATGAATTCAAACTGGAACAGATACAGAGAAGGGCTACTAGGATGATCCGAGGAATGGAAAACCTGTCTTATGAAAGGAGACTCCATGAGCTTGGCTTGTTTAGCCTAACTAAAAGAAGGCTGAGAGGAGATATGATTGGTATCTATAAATATATCAGAGGGATAAATACCATGGAGGGAGAAGAATTATTTAACCTCAGTACCAATGTGGACACAAGAACAAATGGATATAAACTGGCCATCAGGAAGTTTAGACTTGAAATTAGATGAAGGTTTCTAACCATCAGAGGAGTGAAGTTCTGGAACAGCCTTCCAAGGAAAGCAGTGGGCGCAAAAGACCTATCTGGCTTCAAGACAAAGCTTGATACGTTTATGGAGGAGATGATATGATGGGATAGCCTAATTTTGGCAATTAACTGATCATTGACTACTAGCGGTAGTTATGCCTAATGGCCTGTGATGGGATATTAGATGGGGTGAGATCTGAGTTACTACAGAGAATTCTTTCCTGGGTGTCTGGCTGGTGAGTCTTGCCCACATGCTTGGGGTTTAGCTGATCGCTATATTTGGGGACAGGAAGGAATTTTCCCCCAGGACAGATTGGCAGAGGCCCTGGGGGGTTTTCGCCTTCCTCTGCAGCGTGGGGCACAGGTCACTTGCTGGAGGATTCTCAGTTCCTTGAAGTCTTTAAACCACGATTTGAGGACTTCAATAGCTCAGACATAAGTTAGGGGGTTGTTACAGGATTTGGTGGGTAAGATTCCGTGGCCTGCGTTGTGCACGAGGTCAGACTAGACAATCATAATGGTCCCTTCTCACCTTAAAGTCTATGATTCTATGATTCTGAGCAAAAGCGAATAAAGTGAAGTGACAGCACTATTAATTTGAATGGATAAGAAAAATTTTCACTGGACCAGCTTATTAAAGTTATATATCTGTGCTTCAGTTCCACATCTGTAAATCAGAGATGATTCTGTTTTCCCCTGCCTCATAGGATTGTCTCAGAGACAATGCATTTAAGTTTGTGGGGCACTCAGATACTATCCCAGAGAGCACACCCAGACAGACAAAGAGACACAACAGATAGGCTATTTGAAGATTAAGTCTATGGGAAAAAAGTGGGAATCAGAAAAATATTTTAGATTTATTTAGTGGAGTTATTCTGAATGAAATTGCCTGGCACATTAGTTAATAAATGGACTCACTTTTTTGCTTATGAGAATAGAGTGTTTTGGTGAATTTTTAAAAAAATTTTTTTTACATTTGATTACTATATTTTATATTGTATTTCTCCAGACAGATTGAGTGTTATGTGTAAAACCTTTTTCTTTTCTTTTCTTTTAATTAATGTGGTCAAAGATAATTGCCTAGAGAACTTTGCATCCAGTAATAAATTACAGCAGAAAAATGTCAAGTACAGCAGTAAGAATCTAGGCTGAACTTAGAAAAAACCACAACAATAAATAATCATGTAAAATTTCAAATGATTTAAGTACAGGTCTAACTTCTGTTTCCTTATGGAATATATAAAATGTATTACTTCAAATCCTTTATGCATAATAATCTAACCCCCAATTGCCTACTTCATTTTAAGTGTCTGCCTCCAACATGTATTACCCCTTCTGCTTAACTATCTGTCCCAACTTGTATTTAGTTCAGAACTTCTGTTTCCTTCCCCAGACCTGAGGAAGAGCTCTGTGTAACTTAAACGCTTATACCTTCCACCAACAGCAGTTGGTCCAATAAAAACAGTACCTCACCCACCTTGTCTCTCTCACATCCTGAGACCAATGTGGCTACAACAGCACTGCAAACATCTATTACTACTGTCACTTATGCAGCAGCCTGAACATAACCAGCACTGTATAAAATGTGAATGTGCTGAACAGAAGTGGAGATAAAAGATCCCACAAGGCATGGAGGCAGATGCTTCTGTATTGTAGTATAGGATTCTCCCACCTAAGTCTGTGAAAAACTACAGGACAGGCTGAAAAATATGTGATCCCTGCAACTGTGCATTGAATTTTAAGTTCTCCTGGTGAACAGTCCATGTCTCTATGTCTGGATCATTTATCAGCAGCCTTTTTCTCCCGCTCGCCCAAAACCAAGTATGTCCCTCTTTTCCATGATCAGAAGATCTAGGTATTACCACGCCCTTCAGAAAAGAATTTCTGTATAACTTTGTGCAAGCTGCTTAACCTGCCTGTGTCTTGGTTTGTTAATAAAATAGACATAATGCGTGTAAGACTTAATTCATTAATGTTTCTAAAACACTTTGAGATGCTAGGATGGAAGGAGTTATTCAAGTACAAAGGATTTTCATTTATGAATGCTATTTTGGGGAGAATATTATTTTGTATAGTTTGTTGACTGATTTGATAATTAATTATACGGATATGGTCTTAACGCTACCTGGAAACGAGGCTTTCTGAAGAGTCAACAAAGTATCCCCTGACTGCCTAGCAAGGAGAGAAATGAACAGGTTGTTTCTATTGAGTGTTTAGTCACTGCTTTGCCCAGTACAATGCACAATATTTCCCCTTGTTAGGCAGTGGCTACTTCAGTCTATAAAGTGACCTTTCCAAGTATATTGGTGGCATAATAGCCTTTATTAAGAGTTTTGTGGCAGCTTATTGTCATTTGTACCATATATGTTCATTATGCCTCTTAGTGATATACACACAGAAACTGGGAAAAAAGGGTGCCAAATATCTTAGTACTAACCCCATTCATTTGTACAAGGGCTCAGCCTTTCCCCACTCAGCTGCATCTCACGTTTGGGTAATATGTGTATTGTCAGTTGATGCACACTGAAAAGGGAGATAGCAGACATTCCAAAGCAAGTATTTAATTTTTTTTTTCAAAATATAAAGGGGTTCCTCAAGATTTTAGTGAAGGGTCAGCAACAAACCAACAAATGATCTTAATATGTTGGGGAAATTTAGAAATTAAAAAAATGTATAGAATTTTGATATTCAGTTCCCAGCTTTGCCACAGACCTCACGGTGACCGTGAGCAAGTCCCTTAGTCACTCTGTGCCTCATTTCCTCGTCTATAATGTTGGCATAATTAATAGTAATGATAATACTAATGAAAATCCATTTCTCCCATCAATTGTATCTCTTAACTACTTAGACTGTGAGGGCTGAAATACCTTTAAAAATCTTGGCCTAAATTCTTAGGACCAGAGACTGTTTATAACTACTGTGACAGGGCAAGGCCAGATGGCTATAGAAAAGTAGTGGGAGATAGATATATTAGCTCCAGGCTAAACAAATCCCTGGTACCAGGATAAGTTAAATGGCAGCTGCTCCAGGTCAAGTAAGACACCTGGGGCCAATTAAGAACTTTCCAGAAGGCAGGGAGAACGCTAGGTTGATTGGGACACCTGAAGCCAATCAGGGGCTGGCTGAAACTAGTTAAAAGCCTCCCAGTCAGGTGGGGGCAAATGTCAGGAACTGTGGGAGGAAGTTGCACTGTTGCAGAGACTGAGCAGTACACACCATATCAGGCACAAGGAAGGAGGCCCTGAGGTAAGGGTGAAGTGGAGCCTGAGGAAGTGGGGGCTGCTGTGGGGGATGTAGCCCAGGGAATTGTACGTGTCATGTTTCTAAAAGGTCAGCTACCATAGCGGATACTATTAGGGTCCCTTGGCTGGACCCTGGAATAGAGGGGGGGCCTGGGCTCCCCCCATCTCCCCGCACCCCTGATTAATCACTAAGACTGGGAGACAACAGAGACTGTGCAAGGGAGGATAGCTTCTCTTCACCTCCCTCTCTGGCTTATGATGAAAATGGCTCAGTAGACTGTGACCCTTGTCTCTAGAGAGAGAAGGGTTACGGGGAGGGTCACAGTGAGCCTCTGAGGCTAGCGAAATCCCCCAGGAAACGCGGGACCCACGGAGACAAGGACAGAGCTTTGTCACACTACATATATGTAGAGTGCCTAGAACAATGGGTCCCTAATCTTAGTTGTGGTGTTTTAGCACTGTTTTTATATGAATAGATACTAACCAGCACAATAATAGTTGGATTAAACAATAGAGCTGGGAATGAGCGACCGGGAATGGATCACTTGATGATTACCTGTTCTGTTCATTCCCTCTGGAGAACCTGGCAATTGGCCACTGTTGGAAGAGAGGATACTGGGCTAGATGGACCTTTGGTCTGACCCAGTATGGCCATTCTTATGCTCTTATATTAGAGGCTTTCAAAATTGGGAGTGTGTGTGAGCCAAAATGAAAAAGCTGAGGACAATACCCTTTAGGGTTTTGAGGGAACCTCTGATCCTGTATTTGGAAAACCTATTTAAACCAAGAGGTCATGTGTTGAATTTCACTTTCGGTGGTAATTTCCTTCAGACAGAATACTTAACAGTAATGAATTCCAAAAAGCAGAAGTAATTTTTTTTATTGAAGAATCTAATAACCCACTATAAGATGAACCAGACTTAACAGTTCAACAGCTTGACATCTCCTTCCTTAGAAGTTTTTAAGGTCAGGCTTGACAAAGCCTTGGCTGGGATGATTTAGTTGGGGATTGGTCTTGCTTTGAGCAGGGGGTTGAACTAGATGACCTCCTGAGGTCCCTTCCAACCCTGACATTCTATGACCTCTTGGACAATATTAGTAGCCTAAAGCACTTAGCAATTTGTCTTAGTTAAAATGCTCCCAATCATCAAACTGCTTTTAAGTCATCTATGTCACTGACTGGCTTGCTTACACCACAGCACGAGAACAAATCCTTGTTTTGCAGCTGACAATAAATTGCTTTTTGACCGAGTTAACCTTACTTCAATGAAACGGTATGTATTTGTTATACCTGTACCACTAGCTCTTGCCTCTACAGCTGTCAAAAAATGATTATTACAAAATCTATGCTTTTCAAAAAATAAAAATGTAAACACTACCAGAATTTTGTGTGCTTTCTGACCAAAAACTAGAGGAGGAAAGATCCATTGTCTCAGAACTGTATGCAAAAATATTCTAATAAAAGTTTGAACCACTGACGTTTGCTTACTTAATGTGTCTCTGAAGCAAATAATAACCCTTTAACATCAGAAAAGGACATAGCATAAATATTTTAAGACGTATTGTAAATCTCAGACTTAATTGTACAAAAAATTAAAGAAAATATAATTAAGTAAACAGTGTGTACTGAATATAAAGAATCTGAGGCAGCAGCACAATGTTTAGAGAAACAAATTATAATTCAGGTCTTGCAAGTTCTGTGTTTGTGGCTCCAAGCTGCAATAAAGCTTCAGCCACCCCTTTGGAAATAATACTGTATCATTCCACGTGAAGGCCATGTTTACACTTAGAGGGTATTACACCGCAGAGCGCTCTCTGGTCGACGACCGCAGAGCGCTCTCCGGTCAACTCCACCGGAACGAAAAGAGTAAGGTGTGTCAATGGGAGAGCATCTCCCATTGATGCAACACAGTATACACACCGCAGTAAGTCGACCTAAGCTACATCGACTCCAGCTACGTTACTCAGGTAGCTGGAGTAACGTAACTTAGGTTGACTTACCCCAGTAGTGTAGACAAGGCCTAACATCCTCACTGCAGTAACACTAATGTAGAATGCAGTGTTTTATATCAATTCTATAGAATAGCTGTGAGGGGGTATCCGCCCCACACTCACCCTGAAGGGGTTAATGGAGGCCAGATGAGCTAATTAACCTGTTAGGCTGAAGGCTGAGAGGAAAGCCATAATTAGGGGAAGCTCACCTGTGTGGGAACAGGCTGGGCTTCTATAAAGCCAGGGAGCTGATAGCAGAAAGGGGCTGCAGGGAGACACTCTGCAGTCACTCCCTGGGGAGAAGGGAAGTGTGACGGGGGACTAGAGAGACAAGTACCCCATGGTTGTAGGGAGTAGAGAGGCCAGCAAACCCCAGAGAGGGGAGAATGCAGGAGTGAGAAGCAGACCAGGGAGTAAGAAGCAAGGTTGGGGACTGAACAGGACATAGCTGCATGTGGTAGAGTCCCTGGGCTGGAACCCAGAGTAGAGAGCTGGCTCAGGTTCCCCTATCTGCCACTGGGGAAGTGGCACCAGTGGAGCAGTGAACTGGAAGACTGTTGGGAGTGGGAGTGACAGACACTGTGAAGGACTATATCCTGGAAGGGGGGAATGCTGAGTGACCTGGCTGGAGAGCCAAGTCATAAAGAGGACGCTGCGGTCCATAGAGCGGGAGAGGGGCTGCAAACCAGAGAGAGATGGAGTGATGGCATGAAACCATAGAAAGGCGTCAACCTCATAAGCTAATCCACAGAGCGACCGTGAAGAGGCACCAGCCTAGCAGTGAGTGGAGCATCCTGTGACAATAGCATACTTCAAAAATATAAAAGGATGCGTTCCGCTGTGGTCATATGAAGACTATAACAAGAAATTATGTCAGGAAGACACTGCTGAGTAAACTCAAGGAGTCCTCATGCTAAACAGCTGTGTGAAATGTCTTAGGGCAGACCCTGCCCGGAGTGCCCTCCTGCAGCAGGCTGCAGCATGACAGGCATGCCTGCCTCAGTTTCCTATTTCAGAGTCCCGTAACTCCATGCAAGCTCTCTTGACACAAGAAGACATTGTGCAAATCGTCCAAAACATAAAGTCCCAAACTCATATAGTTCATTTCTCACCCCAGTGCAAACAGCCATTAAGATCACCCAACGCCTCATGCCATGATGCCCCACGTATCATACACTGGCACCTTCAACCACACCCAGAGTCTCTGGCAATCCTCCCCTATCCTGGTACCAGGACAGTCACCCCAGCCCTTCCTACTGGAGTGTAACCCCAGTCTTTCTATCAGGAACCCCCACAGCCTCTCTTCTGGGAGTTCATCTTTACCAGGGGAGCATCCTGCACTCCCTCTGGCCCTCTCAAGGTTCTTCTGCGTCCAGATCTTTGGCCCGGGAGACATCAGCAGGTAAGCGCCTCTGCTGCTCTCCTACCTTTGGCTCTCTCTGGCTTACAGCCAGCAAGCATTTCCCTCCGCTGCTCCTCCTGCCTTCAGCCCTGGCTCTCTGGCTTGGGCATGACAGCCATGTAACATTCTTGCTGTTCTCCTGCCTTCAGCTTTGTTCCAGGTCCCAAACATACAGTCTCTGGCAGCTTTTACCTGCCCCTGACTTCCACTCTTATTCACCAGATCTCTCCAACTGACTGGGGATATCTCTGACCTTTTATAACCCATAGGTGCTACTCTGCCTTCTTAATTGGCCACATGGGAGCACCTGCTCTGGCACAGGGATGCTGGAGCTACTGCATTCACAGGGGCCAGCCACCTTGTGACAGAAGTCTTCAGAAAAAGAAATGTCTGACTATTTCATACACCTTTATTACCCTTCCTGTTTCCTCCACTTATCTAGCACTAGCCATTTCTGTCTTCTGATAGAATCTCAGCACCTAAGGCACAAAAGATTTTTCCTCTGAAGCTACTGTTATCTAGGACAGCTTTCCTGTTTTAGCACACCTCCATCACTCTGTATCTTTTAAACTCTCTTCTCAAAACAAATTTTCTTCCCTTGCCTATTATCTCAGTTTCTCTCACCCTCTATTATTGTTGACTATGTAGCTCTTCTTTATTATTTGGCTCTGCTACTATAGATTTAACTCTTAAGTTATTTATTATTTAATTCTATGAGGCATTTCAGATTCAGTTTGTATGAAAGCTATTATATACAATAAAGATGTATTGTTTGTATTGAAGGTTAAAAAATACAATAAAATGAAGCTGTTGATGAGCAGTGGATTTTATGGCAGTTTATCTGCCCTACAAATGAATTTAAAAAAAAACAACAAAAAAGTTTTTCAGCCTCAGGAAACCTTTTTTTTATCCACCCAGCTCAGAAATGACAGAGAGGCTCTTTTATATGAAATGTCCATTCCATCTGAGCTTCTGTAGCTTTATTACACTCTACAGAAAGGTCTTCCAACTCCTGTATGAATAGGTAGGTTGAATATGGAGCCAAGAACTACAGCCACAGAAAATATGAATAAAGAAGGGTTTGATTCATCTGAAATAACCCACAGCATTCTGGACTGTGGAAACCGTCAGATAATTTCAGAAAAATTGAGTCCTTAACAAAAATATTCCCATTTTTAATCATTAACATTCTTATTTCTTATCTGAAGTGCTCCTCTCAATGGCATATGTTGCATTTGTTTCATATATGAAACTCCCATTGACATTAATATTCATTAGAGATAAGCAGTGGAGATCAGAGAGAAGAATTTTGCCCTTAATCTTTTAAGTTTATTTAAATTAAAAATATTATCATAAACCTCATGAACCTCTTCCTCCTTTCTAGGCCAATACACAAATATAACTGGGAAAATTTAGATAGGCACATGTTTTCCCAAACACCTGTCACAAAATTCAGTGTTCAGGAAAACATGAAAAATAAACAATGGGATGTTGTAGTGTATATTAGAATTCATTGTGTCAATATATTACAATGATATATTGTTCCACTTAAAATGCCAGCCACTTCCATTCACAGCAACCATTATGCACACAACTAACACACAGCTGCAGCTTTCTACTGTTATTAACACAGATAAAACCTATTTTCTTATAAAAGCTTACTGAACACAAGAATATTCTGATACAAAATGGAAACAGGCTACACATTCTCTCTTGGGGATTCCCTGGATATGGGACAGTCTCCAAGAAGAAATGGGAGTAGAAGGGACCATTAAACAAAACGATGGAGCTCTTTGTTTCACTTTTATTTAAAATGTAATATGCACTTTCAATTACTAAAGCTGTTTTTATCTAAAACACATTAAAAGAAGCATCATATTTTTAATCCAGAAAAACATGCTTTCTTCAACAATCCCAATGAACGTCCAAATCCCATGAGGTGCTCAGCATGCTCATCTCCCATTCACTTCAATGGAAATTAAAAGTGGTCAGCTTTTTGTGGAAGGTGTTCAGAGTCAGCACCACACAGGATTGTGCCATTTCTATTGTTAGTGCCATTTAAATTTTTAGGTCTCTCATTACTTATTACTTTTACAAAGATCAGAAATCCTATCGCCGTCAGGTTGGCACACAGCTGGTTTGTAAACTGTAACCTGTATTTAGAAGAGTGACTGAAAACGTGATGATTTCAAGAACCTTCTGAAGGCTGTGTGTGTTATTCCATAGAGAGCCATCTTAGTCTAGCCAAAGAAAAAACCTCACAAAATGGCAGATCCAAAGGGTAGTCTTGAAAGGAGTAGCCATACAGGTCTGCTGTAATGAAAACAATTTTGAACTTCTTTCAGGAGGCACTCCTGTCTCCTATTTGCTTTATTACATTTTGTGAATTCTCTTTACTTCTTACATGAGGAAGCCTGTTTGGAATATTAAAATTCCAATCCTTATAAGGGCCCAGATCTCTCAGTTAAATCCACAATCTCTCTTGAAACTGTTGAAAAGTAGGTGATTAATGTCCTGTGTATTCAAAATCACTTTCTAAATCATCTCGTCACCATAACCTTTAAAAAAATCACTATTTCAGTGTAATGGCATTAGAATGCTCGAGCTTGCCTGATGCTCTGCTAGGTGCCTGTTAACAACCAGATCCTGCCTGTAGTGCCATGTATGAGGGATAATGGTGCTCAGACAGTGAAATGAACAAAACTGGGTGTGGAATATTTTTTAAAATCTTTGCAATACTAGACAGATGTGATGCTGTCTTGAGGTGCTGGGACTATGGGTGACCTTGTAAGCCCCTGCCTCCAGTGTCAAAGAGTCTATCTTGTGGTAGATGGGTGTCAGCTCCAGTACAATAATAGCCTTTCCACCACTCAAGGACTCTACTCAGTCCTGCCCTGGCCTAGCAGGTTAACATTAGGTGCACCCCAATCTCAAGCCCCTTTGGAGAGCATTCTTCTGCAGTATCCAGCTTCAGTTACTGGAGAAATCACCAAGTCCTCTGTCTACAGCACCAGCCTGTTAGCTCAGCTGAGGATGCACACTTTAATATTACAGCACTGAGATGAATTTATAGTAAAACCAAGAATAAATTTATTAATAAAAAACAGAGATTTAAGAGCTACTAAGCAAAGGTAATCAAAACAGAAATGGTTACAAATAAAATAAATGTATAACACACTTCTAAGAGACTACATTATAACCTTAGCAGGCTCCAATCTCTGTCTACAGCAGTTTTTCTCACTTACAGCCAATTCTTAGTTTCACCAACCAACATGGCTGGGGATCTATCGTTCATGGATGCAAAGAGCGCAGATCTCTTTGGTCCCTGAGTGATGGATAACAAAAGCGTTCCTTCCCCTGCTTCTCATAGTTCAGAAAATCTTTGACATATATTCTTTTGACACATACACCCAGACAAAGTTCTCCCCAACTAGTATGCAGACACAATGCTACCCATGCTGTTTCTTCTCACACACCTCTTAATTTGCTTGTCCTGTTTTCCTCCAACGCAAATAAACTTCCCTTTGTCTCTGGCTTCACCATGATCAGTTTACATTAGCAATAGGGAGATAACCACCTACCCTCCTGTCTGGAAGCATCCTATCAGTAAGTATCCATAATTTCTCATATACTGTTAATACATACATTTCATAATGATATAAATGACTAGTGTGTAACTGGCTTCCATTTGATATATCATACAAAATTCTTTATAGATAAACTCTATGACAGCAATGCATTAGGTGTAGTGAGTTTGTCAGGCCTACAAGAGTTGCTGACACAGCACAGTGAATCACCCATGGGCCTCTGTGTCACAACATATGGCAAAAATAAAATATTAACCAAAAGCAGAACAAAATGGATATGAAAATAATTTAATGTTGTTCATGTTTCCAAGAAAACATCAAATTTGTATTATACAAAATTATAAAAACTGAAACAGTTAAAGAATTTCCTTTTGAAAAGTATAAACAATGCAACACTAACTTCAACAGGCTCCCTTATACATACTTCAAATAGAGGAAATTGGTGATTACTTATAACTGAGTGCATATGAGGGATGCCATATAGATGTCACAACATATCATATCCCCAAAATACTGTTTACTTTAGTAAAATCAAGTCAACATGCATCTCAATTATAGTTATTACACTGAAACCGAGGAAAGCTGATACAAAGAGGATGGCTTCAAAGATTAACTGATCAACGTCATGAAACCATCCCTCCCCCTATTCATGAAATCACTCATCTTTTTAAAAATTCTTCCAATTCACTCATGTGGATAAATGAAATGATAAGCTTGGTCCCATCTAATGTATTACTGGACGTAAAAATTGTGAGAGAGCTACAATTTTGTTTTATGTACAGGTTTTTACTCTCCAGTTCCCAATCTTACTAGTCTGGTATCCACTTCACCAGCATTCCAAGAAAGTAAATCAGTGATAGATTATGCCATCACATCACATATTACAGGCTCACTTTTGTCTCCAGTCATCACATTCTTGATAAGAGGCATATTACACATACCTTCTACTAACAACATTTTCAATGTGAATGTTCAGAAGTTCTATCTGTGAGAATAATTAATTTTAAGTGATTGAAGGATCAGAAAAAATTGATAAAACATGTCAAAGTGTCAAATTAATTTTCAGTATTCATGCTAAGCAAATGTGGAGTAAACTGAAAACATATTTGAGAGAGAAACAAGATTACTATATTAGAAAACTATTCTTGAACCCACTAGGTGTACAATGCAAGAATGAACAATGTAACAGTTTCAGTAACAATGACTCAGTAAGAACTTCTTACTGTGTCGGTGTTTCTTCCATATCCTGTAAATAAAGGAAGTCCCTCAAAAATAAGATACGAGTAGTAATATTTTATAACTTTATTCAAATTTGAATGTCATAACTGAGTGAGAGACCTTTTTTTAAAATGAAAGCTGAGATCTTCACCACATATTTGGCCCTCTTTAAAAGTCCACTACAAGCAGCCCAGAGAGGAGTCTGACATTCCTAGTTCACCATTGAAAACTTCCCTGATATGCCTTTTTCCAGCTTAAAGTTTGCCATGTGCACTAGTTTGAATCAAGAATTTTTTAGATAAATGTTACTGAAGTTTCTAGGACAAGCTGCTTTTTAGATAGGATGTACATAAAAAGAAGCATTAGAAGACTTTTAAAAACATGATTCAACTATTTTAAAAAGAGCTTATCAAACAAAATCACCTCGAGTTTGGCCACCAAATACACATGCAAAGTCTATTCTATAGGGAGGGGCTGTGGGGGGAGGGCAGTGGTCCAAAAGCCCCTTACCACACTCTCTGGTGTTGGCAGTGTTTGATGCCCTCCAGCCAAGACCTGCAGAGAAGCAAAGGGGAAGTGGCTGATCTCCACCATCAGAGGCATGGCGGCTGGTGCATGACATAGGGATGCAGGAGCAACCTTCCATCTGGCAAACTGCCCTTCCGGGTTCACGCCTCATGTGGAGATGCAGGGAGAGGAGCTGCTTGTCCTGGAGCCTGTTCTGTTCCAGTCCTATCTGCCTCATGGAAGGAAGAAAGCCGAGACGACCTCACCCAATGGGGCTGTGAGGGAAACTGTGTCATGCTCACAGAGCTGGCCAAGCTCCCCAATCATAGAATCATAGAATATCAGGGTCAGAAGGGACCTCAGGAGGTCATCTAGTCCAACCCCCTGCTCAAAGCAGGACCAATCCCCAATTAAATCATCCCAGCCAGGGCTTTGTCAAGCCTGACCTTAAAAACTTCTAAGGAAGGAGATTCCACCACCTCCCTAGGTAATGCATTCCAATGTTTCACCACCCTCCTAGTGAAAAAGCTTTTCCAAATATCCAACCTAAATCTCCCCCACTGCAACTTGAGACCATTACTCCTTGTTCTGTCATCTGCAACCACTGAGAACAGTCTAGATCCATCCTCTTTGGAACCCCCTTTCAGGTAGTTGAAAGCAGCAATTAAATCCCCCCTCATTCTTCTCTTCCGTAGACTAAACATCCCCAGTTCCCTCAGCCTCTCCTCATAAGTCATGTGTTCCAGTCCCCTAATCATTTTTGTTGCCCTCCGCTGGACTCTTTCCAATTTTTCCACATCCTTCTTGTAGTGTGGGGCCCAAAACTGGACACAGTACTCCAGATGAGGCCTCACCAATGTCGAATAGAGGGGAACGATCACATCCCTCGATCTGCTGGCAATGCCCCTACTTATACATCCCAAAATGCCATTGGCCTTCTTGGCAACAAGGGCACACTGTTGACTCATATCCAGCTTCTCGTCCACTGTAACTCCTAGGTCCTTTTCTGCAGAACTGCTGCCGAGCCATTCGGTCCCTAGTCTATAGTGGTGCATTAGATTTTTCCGTCCTAAGTGCAGAACTCTGCACTTGTCCTTGTTGAACCTCATCAGAATTCTTTTGGCCCAATCCTCCAATTTGTCTAGGTCCCTCTGTATCCTATTCCTACCCTCCAGCGTATCTACCTCTCCTCCCAGTTTAGTGTCATCTGCAAACTTGCTGAGGGTGCAATCCACACCATCCTCCAGATATTGAAGATATTGAACAAAATCAGCCCCAGGACTGACCCTTGGGGCACTCCTCTTGATACCGGCTGCCAACTAGACATGGAGCCATTGATCACTACCCATTGAGCCTGACAATCTAGCCAGCTTTCTATCCACCTTATAGTCCATTCATCCAGCCCATACTTTAACTTGTTGGCAAGAATACTGTGGGAGACCGTGTCAAAAGCTTTGCTAAAGTCAAGGAACAACACATCCACTGCTTTCCCTTCATCCACAGAACCAGTAAAGAGACACTCAGTAAAGGGGGTGGAACAGGAAATATGGACTCTTCCTTTTTCCTCCGGCTTTTTTCAGCTTAGGTTGCTTTCTGAAGCATGCAGGGGTCCCATAAACTGTCATCTCAGAAACGGAACCCAAGCTGAGCATACAATCGCCCCAAAAATCAAATGCAGCCCTGGAGCACAGCTGGGAATTACACAGACAAATTACTGAACCCATGTGTTAGTCTAATAATTTGAAATGAAGTTTGCAATTTCCCTCAGAAAAGCTCTGCAGCGGGAGGTCTGGCTAAGCTGCTGGCTACTGAAGGGGCGGGGAACCTAAGGGATGTGATAGATACTATGAGACATGGAATATCTAAAGACTATTGTCCTGTATAAACTAATAATCACTAACAGATAATTAATGCAAATCCTCAGGCAACTAACTAGTCTGGAGAGGACTCACATCTTGAGGGAAATTGCATATACTAATTTGATCTAGTTCAAGAGGCCTGACAAACAATAAACTGACATCTGCATAAAGTGACCATTCTGATGTAGGGAGAGAGGTCATTCTGCCCCAGTCCAAGAACTGACATGAGACCGTGATTCAGAGAGACAGGCCTTCTGAGAGAACCTGAAGTACTCTGAAACCTTCCAGGGTTTCCACAGGAAAGATGGGTGACACCAACTAAGCTAGGCATTCATGTAAACTATTTTTTGTTTTCTTGATATGTTTTCTCCGCAATGCTTTTGTTCTGAATAAATAAAACAGGCGGGTTCTGCCTGACAATGATCCAAAGCAGTGCAGACTGACGCACCTTCATTTTCATCATCTGAGTCAGGTGCTACCAACTGAAGGTTGATTTTCGTTTTTGGTGGTTCGGTTTCTGTAGTTTCCACACTGGAGTGTTGCTCTTTTAAGATTTCTGACAGCATATTCCATACCTTGTCCCTCTCCGATTTTGGAAGGCACTTCAGAGTCTTAAACCTTGGGTCAAGTGCTGTAGCTATCTTTAGAAATCTCATATTGGTACCTTCCTTGCGTTCTATTAAATCTGCAGTGAAAGGGTTCTTAAATTGAACAACATACGCTGGTTCGTCATCCAAGACTGCCATAACACAAAATATATAGCAGAATGTGGGAAAAACTGCGGAGCAGGAAACATACAATTTTCCCCCAAGGAATTAAGTCACAAATTTAATTAACACTTTTTTTTTAATGAGCTTCATCAGCATGGAAGCACGTCCTATGGAACGGTGGTTGAAGCATGAAGGGGCATACAAATGTTTAGCATATCTGGCAGGTAAATACCTTGCAACGCTGGCTACAACAGTGCCATGCGAATGGCTGTTCTCACTTTCAGGTGAGATTGTAATAAAAAGCAGGCAGCATTATCTCCCATAAATGTAAATACATTTGTTTGTCTTAGCATTTGGCTGAACAAGAAGTAGAAGTGAGTGGACTTGTAGGCTCTAAAGTTTTACATTGTTTGTTTCTGAGTGCACTTAAGTAACAAAAATAATTCTACATTTGTAAGTTGCATTTTCAGGATAAAGAGATTGCACTACAGTACTTGTATGAAGTGAACTGAAAAATACAATTTCTTTTATCCTTTTTTACAGTGCACATATTTGTAATAAAAAAAAATAATATAAAGTGAGCACCGTACACTTTGTATTTTGCATTTTCACTGAAATCAATATATTTGAAAATGTAGAAAAACATCCAAAAATATTTATAATAAATTTCAATTTGTATTCTATTATTGTTTAACAGTACAATTAAAACTGTGATTAATTGTGACTATTTTTTAATCTAGTTAATTTGTTTTGCGTTAATCGCCTGAGTTAACTGTGATTAATTGACACCCCTAATAATAATCATAATTAAGAAACATGTTCTTGAATCATGCAGAGTGAGCATAGATGGCTATAGACTCATGGTGGGGAAAAAAATAGCATATCTGTAGCATTTTGAAGAATATGCTTCCAAGGAAAACATTTTCTACTTTTCATTGATTAAATTTTTCTATAAAGGGCAAAAATACACTTTACAAGGTTCCATTAAGTGTCACTTCACTAAAACAATGTTATCTTGATTTCTTCCTTTGGGCTCCCATAAACTGAATTGATAGCTGGAGCAGAGGCAAGGTATAAAAACTGTTTACAAAATAATATATATTATATAATAGCTGCAGCCTGTGTAATGTGTCTACTCTGTGAATAAATAGGGGACTCCAGGCTCTTATGTTTTCAAGCCATTTATGATGACTTAAATGTAAAAAACGTAAAGTGTTATAATGCGCCATTATATGTGAGTACAAAGTGGTGATGTTTCATTTGATCTGTTGGTATTTTAGCCTGTATAAAAGAAAAAAGATTGCATAGTGGCTGAATGTAAAATACACATGACATTGTTCTAATCTGCACAAAATGAGCTTCTACCCTCAAAAACCTGCTACCTTATCTTCTTTCAAATATCTCCTTAACTCATTTCTCCTGTGATAACAGGCAGACAGTACTTTGTGCAAACTGCTAGTCCTTACAAAAACATGCTCATGTTATTTTTACCTCATCCTCCCTCTTCCTGCCCCCACCAGTTTGCTCGTCTACTACTCCTGTCTCATATTGAGGTAAGTCAGACTGTAAACTCTTTGGGGCAGAGACTTTCTTTTTACTATGTTTGTACAACTTCTAGCACAGTGCTAATTCCTGACTGGGGCCTCCAGGCATTACTTTAATACAAATAAAGAAATAAATTGTTTAATCAGAATTACAGTTAGTCACACCAGCACCATCAGTTTTTCATTTCGAAGGCCTTATAAATTTATGCTGTGGGCTTTTTATTGGCAGGATGCATGGATATTCTAGTAGCCCTAGTTCTCAAGGGACTCAGACTCCCTTCTGAGTTCAGTGTCAAGACAGAGTTCTTGAATTTGAAGTCCTATAAGAGACTCACTTCAGAAGGATTGCCATAGAAAAGCAAAATGGAAGTTCACAAACAGCTAAATTAATGGTTAGCAAACCACTGTCAATGCCTTAATTTATTACACTTCATCACTGTCTACAACTACATAAATACTGTAGAAAGCAGTTTGAAGACAGACCTGCTAATGCTGAGAATAAAAACAGATATGTAAATGTGGAATAATATAGAATAAATTATCACCCAAAGTGATCAACAGGCATAAAGATGAAAACTAATTTTTTATGCCTTTTCTATTCTTTGTATGTTACTTGAGATAATACATTTTATAATTTGAAACAGCAAAATGATCTCCCTGCCTCCCTAATTCTAAACTAATTATAAGACTATCAAATCAGGGGAAATGATCAAGGGGTAATGAACACAAAGTGCCAAATTATGGTTTTGGAAGTTAAGCGATGCAAAGAAAGGGATTTCAAAATAAACTATCACAAATGTACTTATATACATGTATATGAAAAAATGGTCTCCAGGAAATATGGTTAAAGTTCATTACGAGGGAGGTTCAATAACTGTTTAAAAACAATAAATTATTAGAGAAAATTGACAGTAAGAAAAGTTCTATCATACACTTAACCGCATATGATTTTATAAACTGGAAAGCATTTTTAAAAATTAATTATGCTGTCGAATACATTTGACTTAGATCCATACAACACTTCAATATTTTAAAGCCATTTATATATATAAATGACTAAATAATTAGCCATGTGTTTGTGAATGTAATGTATTTATTAAGATCCCTGCTAAACTCTGCAGATCAAAACAAGGTAAAGAGGATGCCCCGCAATTCTAAACGAAATCCTTTCTAGTTAAAGCACAAAGAAAGATCACCATCTAAAAACAAAAGGTGTCAAGTCTAATTTGCACTATCTTGCTAAGGTCTTAAAGATGCATATTCTACATTTGCTTCGTGTCTATAAAACATATTGAGTAGAAAGATTGTCCTCATGCTGGTCACAGCCTGCTTCAGTAGCCAAAAAGTCAAAACATAATTGGCTGAAGCTGCATCTTGCTATGGTCAGTGCAGTAAAACAGAGAAGTGGCACTGCCCCACGTATCCTCTGCTGCTGGAATTCTGCTGTCCAAATCCAGATTTCATGGGGTACCGAAGGGAAGCACTGTGGAGTGCACTGTGCCACTGTTCTAAAAAGGAACACTACTCTGTATCCCCTTCCAGTGTTTGCTGCTGATGGCAGCGTATCGATAAGCCCCTTCCATCCCCGTTTGCCAGATCACTGTGATTTGTGGCACTGTCTTGAGCACTAGATAGATAAACTACCCTGCTGCTTTTGTGATGGGGAAGAGGCAGCCTATGCCCTCTTTCCCCATCTACGGCATCAGTGGGTAGTATCTAGTTCACTGCATAGTGTTTCCAATATAGTATAAACTATTACTGCCCTAATACGAGTTTGCAGTGCCATTGAGTTCAACTGCCTCGTGTGAACATCTGAGGTTCTGGGTCAATATCAACCCAAAAAAGGGAACTACCAAATTTTGTATTTTTAACATTTGGCTTGTATGTTGTCAGTTTATTAAATTTTCTCTGTCTCGTGCATTTAGATTCTGAGCTCTTTGGGACAGGGACTGTCTCATACTCTGCATTTGTACAGAGCCTATCATAATGGGAACTCAATTCTGATTGAGCCTGCTAGGTGCTATCTTAACACAAATAACAACATATGCTATACTCCACCATTCACCACATAAATAATAGAAGTCCCTGTTCAGTATCAAAGCACATGTTTTGATGCCTGTGGGACAAAGGATGTGCTCAGACACAAAGGTGGAGGAATCAAGGAACATGATAGTGCATGTAGCACATTCTACTCAAAGACGACACCTTATGCAGCATATGCACTTTTGTGAGTCATGGAAGGATTGTGTGCATATGTAACTCATGCCTGCGTGGTGGGGCGCTCTGTCTCCCTCTAGTGGCACCTAGCCCAGCTAGAGATTGATGAGTCTGCTACAGCCACATGGCTTTTAGCTCATGCAGTAGAGGCTCATACACTAAGCTTCAGAAGTCCCAGGTTCAATCCCACCCACCAGCGACCAGGCTCTGTCAGTGTTACAAGGGGGGCTCATCCAGAATATCAACTCAAAAGTCTCTGAAGCTCAGGGTGCACTTCCTCAGCTGGGGGTAGTATGTAACCCATGCCTGCTTGGTGGGGCGCTCTGTCTCCCTCTAGTGGCACCTAGCCCAGCTAGAGATTGATGAGTCTGCTTCAGTCCTGGTTAAGAGCCATGTAGTTTTTAGCTCATGCAGTAGAAACTCATGCATTTAGCTCTAGAGGTCCCAGATTCAATCCTGCCCGCCGACAATCGGGGTATGTTGGTGTTACACATACATGCCAGGCAAGGGACAACCCAATGGTAGTATAAAACATGTGTCAACAGTGGGGGAGGGGGCTGCTTTGGGATATGGATGGGCTAGCACAGGGGTCGGCAACCTTTGAGAAGTGGCGTGCCAAGTCTTCATTAATTTAAGGTTTCATGTGCCAGTATAAATTTTACATTTACAGGGGCCCCCAACAGAACCCCAGACTGGCAGCGGGCTGAGCGGGGTCGGCGGCCAGGACCCCAGACCAGCAGCGAGGTGTGCGGGGTCGGTGGCTGGTATCCCAGACCAGCAGCAGGCTGAGCAGGGCTGATGGCTGGAACCCCGGCTGGCAAGAGGCCAGCAGCTGGAACCTCAGACCATCACCGGGCTGAGAGGGGTGGCGGACAGAACCCCAGACCAGCAGCCCTCACTGGGTCTGACTAAAGAAGAATTCTTTTGACACAGGAACTGAGGAAGACAGCCTACTGTCTTCTGAGGACCCCACACAAACTCACTGTAAAAGTCATGCTGGGGTGAGACTGGAAGGGGTTTGTTGCGAATGCCAGGAGCCAAAGATGCAGTGCTATGTGCCATGGAGATTTTGGGCAGTACAGGTGCCCCTGTAAACTGGGGAGAGGCTACTGTCACATAGGCAGCCCTCCAGGAGTGTCTAAGCTATGCTGGGACCTCTGCAGCACCCGGACCAGTTCAGAATTAGGAGGATGCAAATGTGACTTAAAGTCACCTTAGGAACCCCCCACAACTCCCTAGGCAGAGCACAGACTCTCCCATCTACAAACTAAGGCCTTATGTATATGACAAAAGGCAGCAGATGGATACAAACAGATATGGGGAAGACAACAGTGAGAGAAAAATACATACAAACAAAAATAAAATAATTAAAAAGTCTCTCCCATCCACACCTCTTTATGTACAAAGAAAAATATCTGAGAAAAACCTTATCAATATATCTTTAATTTTATCAACTGGATCAATCTCTGGCATACTGCTTAAAGTTATTCGGTTATATATTTAGTTTATATCCACCAAAGCGTTTGATGCCCATGTGATTGCCAGCTGTGTAACACTGACAGACCCCCGGTCATCGGGGGGGTGGGATCGAACCTGGAGCTAAATGCATGAGCCTCTACTGCATGAGCTAAAAGCCACATGGCTCTTAGCTAATGCTGTAGAGCAGACTCATTAATCTCTCTCTCTCTAAGTGGTCTCGGTACCACTAGATGGGACAGAACACCACACCCAGAAGGTGTGTGCATTACAGCAGCATTCCTTGGTACACATGCTTCAAAATTTGTTGGTCTTCCATTGTAACAATATGTCTATAGCAAGAAAGCCACCAAAACTGAACCAGCGCTGATAGGGGTGATTGCTGGGTTTGGCTTAGAACATTTTTGATCTTGTCCTGTCAGTTGGTCCTGTCATTTTTGATCTTGTCCTGTCAGTTGGTATGGAGCAGCTAAAGAAACCAACAAGAATCTAAAATGTCAATCTGGTGTTCTTCACCCTTCCTTAATGCCCATGTTTCACTTCTGTTCAATAGCATTGGTTCAACTGGGGTTCTATAATTTCCCATTTCCCAGCAAGCTTGATGTCCCAATGTCCCCACAGAGGCTGCTCAAGGGCTGAAACTTTTGTCATTTACTGGATTCCATTTTTACTGTATTTGTAAAACCTAAAGATGGTACTCTCTTTCTGTAGAACTCCTGGTGCTGAATGCTGGTGTTATGAAAGCATGCTAAATTTACACACATTTGGATTGGTGCATGATGATGATATTTGATATTAAAAGGCCGTGGTCCCTATGTCTCTCTACGCTGCTTTTCTAAAAGAAGCAGAAATACAGCAAAAGGTTTGTTGTTGCTTCTTGAGGACTGAAATAGTTTGGGCTTTGGTTTTGTTCCAGAAATGGAAGCTTGCATTGTACCACAATGAAACAACTGGAATGAGAATTAAGTGTCAGTGAATACTGCTGGTGTCTCTTTTATTGGGAGTGGAAATTTTCTTGATCCTTTTCTTGATCCATTTGAGGCTTCTTTCTGGCAAATAGATTAAGACATAGCTCTCCACAAAGACAGAAACTTTCCAAGTGGTAAGTTCTTAAATAACAATATACCTGAAATAAATAATAACAGACAAACAGCAAGTTGCCATACAACAACTTTGTAAGTCTTGAGCCTTTCTCATTTATTCAAATAATGAGCGTTTTTTTTTGCATCTTAATCTACTTCCCAGCAGGAAGAAACTGAACGACAGAAATGGAACAGAACTATTAGATTATTCATTCCCCCCTCACCCACCATCAGTTGAAGTGTGCTCTTTAATATACACTTATCAGTTTAAATCCAGTTTAAGTTTTTTAAAACTTTATTTATTTAGATTTTTTTCAATTGTGTCTACTGAATTCTCTACGTGCACTAAAGAGGTTGTATGCTGAATTAATAATCAAAATGTATCAATACGATAGTGGAAAAATAGACCTCCCAAAAAATATGCCCAACCCTAGAATTAATTCCACCGCATCATTCATCAGTTCCCTAATCAAGCCTTAAACCTCTGAAAAGTCTGGGGAGACAAATGAATCTCACTGCATGTCACTACATCTGGACTGCGGTGGACTAGGAGGGCAGGAAAGGGGAAAATAAATTTCAAATCAGAAGACCCTTCACACCAAGAATGACCTGCTCCCAGGCCCCTCCCATTTAAACCAGGAGACACTTTGGTTCAAAATATTCAGATGATCACAATTGCTGCTTTATCACAGAGAGAAAGAAAGGCAGTTTCTCAAGTAGCTAGGACTCAAAAGATTTAGGACTTCACATGTCAAATTAACACTGCAGTCATGACCTAAGCACACATCACATTGGGAGCTTATAGCCTCAGGAGTCAAAAACCTGCCTGCATGATGTCTTTAAAGAATGCACTCTGTGGGAAATCCTGTTTATAGGCAAGGTGCCACAGTCTGCGGCAGCTGCAGTTTCCAAACGGTGGGAGGACGCAGCCCCATTAAACAATGCAGTAAATGTCATTTTGAGGTGACAACGTCACAGACAGCCTTGATGAGGTCCATATCGCTTCCCCGTTAAAAAAAAAACAACAAAAACCGGAGGCAACCTTCTTATGAAGTGCAATTGATAAAAGCATGCTTGGCAGACTGCTCGGAAGCAGCTGGATATCCAACAGCTCCCCTAGATTATAAACCCAAGCAAGAAATGGAGGGCATAAACCCTCACTCAGCAGGCCAATATATTTTTTGCCATTTTCCCCAGATTCTTCCATCTTGTAAGTATTACCTCAAGGCCACCTGGGTTGAGTCTCTACAGAGGACTGCTTCAGTATGTGTCATCTGGTCACCCTTTGCTGGCGATACCCTATATGCTTTATCTCTACTAATTAGATATGAATACTTAATTGAAACACTGATAGCATTTCATAATTAAACAATATTTTCAGGACAAATGCAAACACTGTAGAAGAGAGCAAATCTCCAGTTCATCACAAAATTCTTATACTCTAGACTCAGTTTTCTACAGCACAAGTAAAATTTTATATAACCAAAAAGAAATAAGATTATCATTAACATTGTCATACATTTCACACACAAAAATTAACATATCAACACATTGCAAATGCAAGTAATCCTAACACAAGTGAAGTTGGGAAAAACAGAGACACTATATTAAGTCTCTATTTCATTGCATTTTAACTTTTTTGACTGCCGCTGAAAACATCTGTTCAATGTGCAGTGGCAGCCAAACAAGCTAACAGAATGTTAGGAAAGGGATAGATAATGAGGTAGAAAATATCATAACAACACTGTATAAATCCATGGCAGTACTTCACACGATGCAGTCAACCTGTGGAACTCGTTGTCAGGGGATATTATGAAAGCCAAAAGTACAACTGGGTTCAAAAAAGAATTTGATAAGTTCATGGAGGATAGGTCCATCAATGGCTATTAGCCAACATGATCCAGGACACAACCCCATGCTCTGGGTGACCCTAAACCTCTGACTGCCAGAAGCTGGGACTGGACAAAAGGGGAAGGATCACTCAATAATTGCCCTGTTCTGTTCATTCCCTCTGAAGCATATGGCACTGGCCACTGTCAGAAGACAGGATACTGGACTAGATGGACCATTGGTCTGACACAGTATAGCTGTTCTTATGTTCTTATGCTTATTCCTGCAACATTAAATGAAAGCACATGATCAGGTGTTCAAGGGCTACATAAATGGCCTCAATACAGAGGTATTTCTCAGTATGCAGTCTCCTTTTAACTTTTCTTCAGAATCCATCTTATTGTTGCTTCTCTTATCTTGTCTAGCAATTTCTTAGTATTATTTTGTCTCTATATGTTTAAAAGTGTTCACTATAGGTAATGTAAAGATTGTTTCGTACCAAACGGCCTCTGTCATTCCCTCTTCCCAAGAAGACCCTGTACCATGGTTGATTCCTTTATTTTACTCTCTCTGATTTATTTGGAGATATCTGGAAAGAAAAGTAAACTGGATCGTCCTCCTTCCCCTACACAGTTTGCTACATTTTACCATGCTGTGCTTAAAATTCTTTCCCAGTCTTTTACCTCTGACAAAATTATATAAGGTATCTCCATGTTCCATCTGCACAATATTACAGAGGGAAGAAATATTTCTATGTACAACAAATCCTCCTAAATCTAACTCAAAAGATACAGCTAGTCACTTTTTATCAGAGCCAAGACAATCTGGATCTTTCCTACCTTTAGGAATCTCTAGAATCCTAAAGATATGGGGTCTAATCAGATTTTCTAGATGTTCTAAACAGGGTTCTATTATAAAATGTTATAAAGACACTGCAAAATTTTCCCAATTACTAGAAATCTAGGTTCCTAATTATTTGTAAGTGATGCTATGATGGGATAACATAATTTTGGTAATTAAATATTCATGGTAAATAGGCCCAATGGCCTGTGATGGGATGTTAGATGGGGTGGGAACTGAGTTACCCAGGAAAGAATTTTCTGTAGTATCTGGCAGGTGAATCTTGCCCATATGCTCAGGGTTTAGCTGATTGCCATATTTGGGGTCAGGAAGGAATTTTCCTCCAGGGCAGATTGGAAGAGGCCCTGAGGTTTTTCGCCTTCCTCTATAGCATGAAGCACGGGTCACTTGCTGGAGGATTCTCTGCTCCTTGAAGTCTTTAAACCACGACTTGAGGACTTCATACCTCAGACATAGGTGAGAGGTTTTTCGCAGGAGTGGGTGGGTGAAATTCTGTGGCCTGCATTGTGCAGGTCAGACTAGATGATCATAATGGTCCCTTCTGACCTTTCAGAGTAACAGCCGTGTTAGTCTGTATTCGCAAAAAGAAAAGGAGTCCTTGTGGCACCTTAGAGACTAACCAATTTATTTGAGCATGAGCTTTCGTGAGCTACAGCTCACTTCATCAGATGCATACCGTGGAAACTGCAGCAGACTTTATATATACACAGAGAATATGAAACAATACCTCCTCCCACCCCACTGTCCTTCTGACCTTAGTATCTATGAATCTATTCCAGCTAAAATATGTGCTGCAAAACTATTACTGGCCTATTCAAGATCATAAAATTTAAATAAAATGTAGTTTCTGGTTAAAGGTACAGAAGGCTAGTTGCATAATATGGACTACTCATATCTGGAAGATTAGGAATAATAACATTAGGTCAAGTGAAATAATTCTTAAAAGAGAAACCTACTATTATCATGGAAGTAAAATACAGGCTGTTGTACTACAGGTTTTTATGTTTTAGCTTTTGAGAACTGTTGACTTTTTGAAACCTCATTGAAATTTATATCATAATCTGAAACAGATTAGAAATTTCATAATAAACTCAACACTGATTTAACAATAAACTCTATGCAGTTTAAACTTTTTTTTAGGATTTCTTTTGTACTCACCAGGGGCTCTGCCATGATGATGCGAATTTTGCGCTCAGCCTGAGTTGTAAAGTTAACAAATAAGCTCTTCAGGACATATTCGCCTGGTTTACTGTCCGGGTCAACACTGATGGGCAACATGGCTGGAGGTCCCTTTTCCCTTTGTGTGCCAGAAACAGGTGGAACTGGTGGTTTGATGTATCCGTTACCAACTGGAGAGGCTGAAATGAACAAGAAATATGTTTACTTTAGGCAACACCTGCCTATTTTAGTTTTCTAAGACTATTCTAATGTCTTATCAGTGAAACAAAGCAACAAATTAGATAATACTTAGTCCTGCCTTGAGTGCAGGGGACTGGACTAGATGACCTCTCGAGGTCCCTTCCAGTTCTATGATTCATCAGGCAAACATACTATGTAAAAATAAATATTGAAAATAAGTTGTGCACTTGTTCAACAAAAATGTGAAAGTTTAGACTGGGTTCTATGGTCTGTGCATGACGAGATTGTCACAAGAAACTGTAGATGACATCTTATATCTTATGACTGGGTACAGTTTACGTTTCCTGTTCCACTCTGTACTGTCTTTTACATGATGAGACCTGCCATCACTCACTGCTCTTAATAACACTCCAGTTTCTTATCATCTTATCTTCCATGCAAGATCACGATTGCTCGATTGTCAACTAGTCTCTTTATTGTTATTCAAAATGCTCAACTCCCACAGACACCAGAAGTATAACTATTTTTGTGTGTGTTAAAACCAGAATATAGAGTGCCTGATTTTCCTCTCACTTGTAAATCAGGAGTAAGTCCAGTGAGTTTCACCAGTATAAACCATATGCGAAAAGAGTCAAGCCCCAAATATTTTCTCTGGTACTGAACATCTATTATTTTATCAGTTTACCTGAAAGGACCAAACACTGTTGTTTTATTAACATTATTTATCAGCCTCATAAGCATGATGACAATGTGCACTGTATTTAGCTCTGCTTCTGTTTCTTATAACAAACCAGAAGAGAAATAAAAGAAAGTGCCAATACTGTTTTTCTATGCATGAGAACCCTAAACTTAAATTCCCAAACTTATGCCAGAAGAGGCTTAGTCCTCTATGGGGAAAAAGTGACATGTCTGATCTTGTAGTGTGATGCTGGCTGCATCCCCTGCTGTTCACTCTCCAGTTGGTATAAGAAGTGGTATTATGAGCAGCTCTCGATGGCGCAGATCACCTGCCACTCCTGCTGCAATTCAGGTGTCAGAACACTTTTGAGCAGCTGTGGAGGTGGGGGTAGAGAGATTTAAAAAACGATAAAATGTACAAGGCTGATATCACTTCCCAATCTTGCTGCAATCATAAGAGAAAAACAACCAAAAAGCACATGCATCACTTTTGTGTGCATCTTACCAGGTTAGAAAAAAATGAGACCTGCAAGTACAGAAGCAGGTTTTTCAGATACGCAGTGATGGATATCACACATCTAAGATTAGAATCTGGCTCTTAGCATTCTGTACCATATGGTCTTCTGGGATGAATTTGGTATCTTCTGCTGAAAGTTATTTTCAAATATTAACCTCTGAATTTACCATAAGAATAGATGATATTTTATATGCTTAACATCCTGTTTCTACAAGGTGCTAAGCATCTTCAACTCCCAATAATTTCAGTGGCATTTGAGGATGCACTGGACCTGGCAGGCTGTGCTCAGAACCTTGCAGAATTAGGCCCACATTTTTTGCACTGAAAATTATGGAAACTGCATTGCAGAATAGGGAACAGATAGTTTTCTTTCAAAATTCCATTTTTAAAAGACCACTATATATCATGTATATGCTAGACAGAAGTAAATTTACTGTTCTGTGTATGACAGAATAGCCATTACTCTTAATGGGTGTTAAATATTCAATCCATATTGCAGTACAGTGGGAATGAGCCTCTTAATTAACAAGATATGAGATCACATACAGCTCTAGTATAGCTATCACCAATTATTTTCTCCATCTAGCTTAACTTTCCATAAAGCTTACATTGATTATTGACTGTTAAAACATAATAATGATAATTAAGCTATGCTGGGAATGTGATATTGTGCATATAACAAATCATAAATAGAGCACTTCTACATTTTTGATACAAAATTGTTTCTAAAACAGGAGTGCCTCACTAACTTCAGCTAGTCTAAACAACAACAGACTTCTAGTGTATGAAGAAGAGAGCAATGAGTGAAGAGTGTAACTACAAATTCCACTCCCATCATCATTTAGGATGGTATTATGAGGAATAATGGGGTGCAACTGAAAAAGGGAAAATTTATTTTCAATATCAAATTTATTAGATGATGGAAGTGTCTCCCAAGATACATATAGAACCTCTGTCACTTAAGTCCTTTAGCAATGGATGAAATACTTTTCTGCAAAGAGATTATGTAAAATAGCATTGGGGTTCCAGGTTTATTGTGGCAATTTCTGACATTAAACTTGTTTAGTTTACAAGCAAAACAATCATTTTCTAACTGCCAGGTTCACTATTCAGTCTCAGGTCTGAAAAGCAACATAACCACCATTAAGAAGATTTGACAACTCAAATTCTATCCTAATTTATACCGGTGCAACTATTGTATGCAATTTCTGCTTTTGTTGCATCTGTTGACACTTAACATTAAAAAGGTTGCAGAGCAGTTTTTAAACTAAGAGACGGGGGAAAGCCGATTGCTGCAGAGGCGCACGTGGATTGGACAGAGACTTCTCTTAGAGGAAAGTCTATTGATAGAGATTCTCTAGGTTTTAGTCAGGAGGAGGGGATGAAAGAGGATAAAGTATGGGCCAGATCAGACGAGAAACATTCACATAAAGAATCTGGCACATCAGAAAAGGGCAGACAAATAAACAGTGACAAGTTTTTCAAGTGCTTGTACACA
This sequence comes from Eretmochelys imbricata, assembly GCF_965152235.1. Lineage (NCBI taxonomy): Eukaryota > Metazoa > Chordata > Testudines > Cheloniidae > Eretmochelys > Eretmochelys imbricata. The sequence continues at coordinate 49,287,112 of NC_135572.1, read as the reverse complement.
AATGCTAGAAGCCTAAATAATAAGATGGGTGAACTAGAGTGCCCCGTCTTAAAGGAGGATATTGATCTAACAGGCATCACAGAAACCTGGTGGAGTGAGGACAATCAATGGGACACAATCATTCTGGGGTACAAAATATATCGGAAGGACAGAACATGTCTTGCAAGGGCCAGGGGAGTGGCACTATATGTGAAAGAAAATGTAGAATCAAATGAAATAAAAATCTTAAATGAATCCACATGTTCCATAGAATCTCTATGGATTGTAATTCCATGCTCTAATAAGAATATATCAGTAGGGATCTATTATCGACCACCTGATAAGGACAGTGACAGTGACGATGAAATGCTAAGGGAGATTAGAGAGGCTATCAAAATAAAATACTCAATAATAGTGGGGGATTTCAATTATCCCCATATTAACTGGGTACATGTCACCTCAGGACGAAATGCAGAGACAAAATTTCTCGATACTTTACATGACTGCTTCTTGGAGCAGCTGGTACAGGAACCCACAAGGGGAGAGGCAACTTTCAATCTAGTCCTGAGTGGAGCGCAGGATCTGGTCCAAGAGGTAACTAGAACAGGACCACTTGGAAATAGTGACCATAATATAATAACATTTAACATTTCTGTGGTGGAAAGAACACCTCAACAGCCCAACACTGTGGGCATTTAATTTCAGAAAGGGGAACTATGCAAAAATGAGGAGGTTAGTTAAACAGAAATTAAAAGGTACAATGACTAGAGTGAAATCCCTGCAAGCTGCATGGTCACTTCAAAGACATCATAATAGAGGCTCAACTTAAACGTATACCCCAAATTAAAAAACACAGTAAAAGAGCTAAAAAAGAGCCGCCGTAGCTTAACAACCAGGTAAAAGAAGCAGTGACAGATAGAAAGGCATCTTTTAAAAAGTGGAAGTCAAATCCTAGTGAGGTAAATAGAAAGGAGCATAAACACTGCCAAATTAAATGTAAAAATGTAACAAGAAAAGCCAAAAAGGAGCTTGAAGAACAGCTAGCCAAAAACTCAAATGGTAATAACAAAATGTTTTTAAGTACATCAGAAGCAGGAAGCCTGCTAAACAACCAGTGGGGCCCCTGGATGATTGAGATACAAAAGGAGCATTTAAAGATGATAAAGTCATCACAGAGAAACTAAATTAATTCTTTGCTTCAGTCTTCACGGCTGAGGATGTTAGGGAGATTCCCAAACCTGAGCCGTCTTTTGTAGGTGACAAATCTGAGGAATTGTCACAGATTGAAGTGTCACTAGAGGAGATTTTGGAATTAATTGAGAAACTTAACAGTAACAAGTCACTGGGACCAGATGGCATTCACCCAAGAGTTCTGAAAGAACTCAAATGTGAAATTGCAGAACTATTAACTATAGTTTGTAACCTGTCCTTTAAATCAGATACTGTATCTAATGACTGGAAGATAGCTAATGTAACACCAATATTTAAGAAGGGCTCTAGAGGTGATCCTGGCAATTACAGACCGGTAAGTCTAACGTCAGTACCGGGCAAATTAGTTGAGACAACAGTAAAGAATAAAATTGTCAGACACATAGAACATAAATGATTGTGCAAAAGTCAACATGGTTTCTGTAAAGGGAGATCGTGTCTTACTAATCTATTAGAGTTCTTTGAAGGGGTCAGCAAACATGTGGACAAGGGGGATCCAGTGGACATAGTGTACTTCGATTTCCGGAAAGCCTTTGACAAGGTCTCTCACGAAAGGCTCTTATGTAAATTAAGTTGTCATAGGATAAGAGGGAACATCCTTTCATGGATTGAAAACTGGTTAAAAGACAGGGAACAAAGGGTAGGAATAAATAGTAAATTTTCAGAATGGAGGGGGGAACTAGTGGTGTTCCCCAAGGGTCAGTCCTAGGACCAATCCTATTCAACTTATTCATAAATGATCTGGAGAAAGGGGTAAACAGTCAGGTGGCAAAGTTTGCAGATGATACTCAACTGCTCAAGATAGTTAAGACCAAAGCAGACTGTGAAGAACTTCAAAAAGATCTCACAAAACTAAGTGATTGGGCAACAAAATGACAAATTAAATTTAATGTGGATAAATGTAAAGTAATGCACATTGGAAAAAATAACCCTAACTATACATACAATATGATGGGGGCTAATTTAGCTACAATTAATCAGGAGAAAGATCTTGGAGTCATCGTGGATAGTTCTCTGAAGACGTGCAGCGGCAGTCAAAAAATCAAACGGGATGTTAGGAATCATTAAAAAGGGATAGAAAATTAGACGGAGAACATCTTATTGCCCTTATATAAACCCATGGTATGCCCACATATTGAATACTGCATACAGATGTGGTCCCCTCATCTCAAAAAAGATATACTGGCATTAGAAAAGGTTCAGAAAAGGGCAAATAAAATGATTAGGGATTTGGAATGGGTCCCATATGAGGAGAGATTAAAGAGGGTAGGACTTTTCATCTTGGAAAAGAGGAGACTAAGGGGGGATATGATAGAGATATATAAAATCATGAGTGGTGTGGAGAAAGTGAATAAGGAAAAGTTGTTTATTTGTTCCCATAATTTAAGAACTAGGGGCCACCAAATGAAATTAATGGGTAGCAGGTTAAAAAAACAAATAAAAGGAAGTTCTTCTTCACACAGTGCACAGTCAACCTGTGGAACTCCTTGCCTGAGGAGGTTGTGAAGGCTAGGCCTATAATAGAGTTTAAAAGAGAACTGGATAAATTCATGGAGGTTAAGTGCATTAATGGCTATTAGCCAGGATAGGTAAGGAATGGTGTCCCTAGCCTCTGTTTGTCAAAAGGTGGAGATGGATGGCAGGAGAGAGATCACTAGATCATTACCTGTTAGGTTCACTCCCTCTGGGACACCTGGCATTGGCCACTGTCGGTAGACAGGATACTGGGCTAGATGAACCTTTGGTCTGACCCAGTATGGCCATTCTTATGTTCTAATGTGTGGCATATTGTGTCAAATATTTGCATAGTAAAAGAGTAAAAAGAGTGACCCAGCAATTGGAACTTCATTGGCAACTCTGCTGCTGATCTGTGAACCAGAATGGAATCCATAAAGTTGGCTCTGTAATGCTGATCTCAGTAAAATAAGAGAGAACTTACATTTGTCACTACAGTCAACAGACCATACCGTTTACTCAAGGGAGCGGATTTGCACAGTTACTTTTCACTGCAGAACCACACTTTAAGAATATATTGTAGGGACAAGTTTTCCATTTGCAGAAGGACAGACAAAATGGAGCAAGAACTTTTTACTACTAATTATTATGTTCATAATTTGCAAAGCTGGTTGCCTGTTAGCATCTTAAAAATATATTTAGGTTCCTAAATTAAGGAGGGCTAATTTTCAAAAGTGCTGAATAAATGCAAACATCCAGTTTTAAAAATTTTGTCTTCTGATTTGTAAGAAAAACTGAAAGACATTTGCACCCTCTACACTATGTAGTAAGTTTTGAAGTATCTATATATACAAAGAAAAAACTGTCTTACATACAAAAAACTAGATTAACAGAATATAAAGTTTGTAAAGCCAAGCACTCAACATTTAAGAAATGCCAGAATTAAGGTACCGGTGTAACAATAATGTGATTCCCTTGCGCTTATGCATGATGATATAGTCATTAATTATATGGCCACATACTATCCTACTAAGATACTATGATGACAGCATCATAGAAAATCCTATGGGAAATTAATTTGGTACTAGGTACAGGATTTGGATGGTATGCAGTAAACAATGCAAAGGGACACACAATAAATGACGAGGATAAAAAAAAATGTTTAATTAGCATTCAGTGAGCACCATCCTTCCTATGCACTGCCTGGTGTATAGTCCTGTGGGAAAAATAGTATGTGATCACATAACTTTAGATTGTATCAAAATGCATAAACACTGGGGGGCTGCTTATAGGTTGCAGGGGCAACCTTAATTTTGGCATTTCCTAACTTTTGAGTGCTTGACTTTGCAAACTTAATGTTTAACATAGGTTTTTTGGGGTTTTATTTTTCACACACACATGCACACGCACATGCGCACACACAAAACACCTGCCTCTGAACAAGATAGCACCCTTATCAGATCATCCCAAAAATATCTCCAACATTTCAAGTGCAATTTCGTAGAGAACCACCCCCATTAAGCAACCAGTTTTGCTTGGTACCTTGAGTTATTGCTTAAGTTCTATCATACCTGCAAACCAACGGTACCCAGAAACATTAATCCTTCCCTTTCTAACACTTTCACTTAGACCAGGTTATAACAGCATAGCATTTTCTTTAAATGTGAGAAAGATATATTATGGACATTGCAATGAAATATCCACATATCCTTTTGACCCTATGCCATTACTGAAAACTGGAAAACTGCATTGAAATGTATGTTAAATCACTGTTAATTCTTTTCATGTTGTAAATAATTTGCTTTTCTGATGTGATGAACAATTACTATAGTAAGAATTCTAAGAAAGTACAGTAGCTTTTAAACATACGTATGCAGTAAGCTGATGAAAAGTGAGGAGTAAAAAACTAAATTATGCCATTTCCTCAGTACTTCTTGTACATTATATTACAGAAACTTTTCTTCAAACTCAAAGATCAAGCAAAACAACAGAAAAATCAGTCTAATATGTGCAAGTTAAAAACTTGCAACACAGTGGGTAAAATTTTAGCAAAACACTGTTAGTGACTTCTCATTATATTTAACAGGAAAAAGAATACACTATTTTCTTTAACTTAAGAGTGCCAAATTTTGAATCTAACACCATACAGGCTAATGAGACACACTAAAACACAAAGTCCCAATGTTTTTATACCTACCAAGCTCCTTTATAAAACTGACCACACTGAATCTTCTCCAACAGGCTACTGTAATATCCATGAGCCTGAAAATAACAGAAGTTCCAATTCTCAAAACTGTTTTCTTACTAAAATGGAGAAAGAAATTACTTGTTTCATGATCCTGTTTCACACTTTCACTATATGTCTTTCTTCGACGTCAAGGCAGGCATTTCATTTAGGTTTTTTGTTTTTTTTTTTAAAATAGGCAAGTGCTGAAGTTCGAGCAGGCCTCCCGATCGGATCAGGCTTTCCATAGCCAAAGGGGTAATTTTTAGCTTCAGCATATGATGATGACCTACAGCTTGCAGAGTGGCTGCATGTCTATATTTATCCAAAAGTACATACTATACTGACAGATTAGTGAAACTACTTCAAGCACTCCAAGAACATGAGACTGGCTAATGCAGTTCGGCATAAACAAACCATGTGTACCAAACATATGTATTATCACACAGTTCAAGTTGAAGGCATTTAGTAAAGAAATGTTAAGGATAGAAAGAATACAGGATGGGTGATAAAACCTTTGTTTTGTAACTAAGGTCTTTTGGCCACAAGTACAAACAGTTTACATTCCTTGAGACAAAACCAACACAGTATCCTTTTTCCATGCCAAAGAGCCAGTGAGCAACCACACATCCTAAAGGAAAATTACACAGTGAACATCTACTGGAATAACTCTTAAGGAAATGTGTTTGGTTTTAAAACTATAAGTATAATATTAAAAAAGACACACAGTATAAACCAAATTGTTAAGAACTTAATTTATAAGGTCAAGTACATAGCAGCAAGGTTGGCAAAAGAAAGCTTTTATGCTCTTTGAAGAAAAACCCTTCCAGATCAGTGATAGACTGTCAGGCAAGGAAAATAAAATTCAAGGCTTAAAAACAAACGGAAAATGTAGTAGATTGATCTTATTTTAGTCACAGGAACTGGTCAGGGACAATATATTTGTACAGACACAACTAAGATTTTTATACATTTTTGTTAATGTAAATGTTACATTGCATCATTAATTTACATAATTTTCAGGCTCAAAAAAGGCTTTATCAATACAGATCTAAAATTAACAATGACGTGATACACTTAACTAACCATTTAAACAATGAATCATATGAAGAAAACACACCTAAAGCACTATTTAAAAACCCACATGATGTTATACTGACCAACTAAGACTGCTGAAGTTGAGTCTTATAGTATTACTCTCAACCCTGTGGGTTTGGGGTTTTTTTGCAGATTTATCCTTAATGGGTGAAATTCACCTTTGGAAAGAGGGCCAGCACAAGTTCTATGAACCAGCTAATGTCACACTTTGAGGCACAAAGTGGAATTTATGTGCTGTAAAGACCTTGGCCTTAACCTCTGCACAAGAATCAATTTCACCCAATATGAATATTTGTTTGTAGATTAAATTTGGCATTTGTTTTAAACATTTTTATAATACGGGACAAGCTGGCAGCAGCAGGTTCTGCTAAATGCAAAATCACCATTTACATCCTGAGTTCATTGTATGTGGGCGATATGTATTCAAAAGGTAATCTTATACCTCTTGTTCCCTAGGAGAGTACATTCTGCAATCTGAAATGCAATGGGCTTTCAGTGTCAGAGAAAGGAAATGAAGTCCATATTGTATGTGCTTTTGGCCTACACACAAAGCAGCTTGCGCACAGAACTTAGAAGATGTTATACGTCATATCCGCCTACATGTTTGCATTCCTTTCAGTGAATGGTGTTAAATGCTATTCTGGTAAGTGGGGATGTGTGTGCATTCATCCCCTCTCCTTATCTACTCCTCAAGTGCTTATGACCTTGTTTTGGGCCAATTATCTTTCTTGACAAGGAGGACTGGACATGGGGCTCCAGAGTCCATCAAAATCTCGCCTGGTTCAGCCACCGGAATCACTAGAAAATGTGAATTGGTGTTTTCCCCCCAAGCACTGAGCATGCTGTCTCCCCAATATCCCAGATCCTTTTTGGCCTCAGACTGAGATGGACTCAATGTTAAAATCTGATCCACAGCACAGTAGTACAGAAGACAAAATCTTGTACAATGGTTGTAGCAGAGAACAGGACATCAGGAGTTCCTAGGTCTTCTCCAGCCATTTAACCTCTCTTTAGATCAGTTTTCCCCACTGTAAAGTCAGGGTAAGTATAATTCCTACCTTGAAGGAATGCTGTGAGGTTAAATTAACTGTAACTGAGGAGTTGGGCTCCTCAGTTAAAAGCCCACAGATTTTTTTTTCTCGGATTGCTAGCCTAATTGCTTTCACATTTTTGTATGGCTTGAATTTCTAACTGCAGATGTTCAAGCCACAGTCATAACATTCCTCTTGCATTTCTATCTAAAAGGCAAGTGAGGACCAGTGATAGTCACACTGAGGCTCATGAGCCGCAAGTGGCTCTTTAATGTGTCTCCTGCGGCTCTTTACAGGACATATATTAAAACACTGTGTGATTTAATTATTAACCAGTCTAAGTTATTAACCAATCAGGATGCTTTTACTATGTTATTAACCAATTAAGTTAATAACAGTTCAAGTTGATAATTAATTTGTTGTGAGAAATATATATAAAATGAAACAATGAATTCACACTATTGTGGCTCTTTTGGGTAATACTGAACGCTAATTTGGCTCCTGAACCACTAAGGTTTAAGTATCACTGGTGTAGATTGTTTATGCATTTAATCTTACTAAAAATATACAATTTAGAAAGGCATGGAGAAGCCAAACTGCTAAACTTCAAGAGGGTCTCAAAAGAACTACCTCCTAAAACTGACACATCTCTTCTTAAAATTACACAAATTCAGTACTCTGATCTCTGGATTGTATTATATATTCTTGCATCCAGAAAAGGGGCAAGGTATGGTATGATGGATACAGAAGTTTGCAAGTGGCTATGTTGTTTTTAATTTCTGTCACATCACCAGCCATGAGTTTGATTAGCCCCACAAGCTGATACTGGTCTCTGTGGGCACTGGCATCTTGAATTGGGGGGCTCAGAACAGGTAGTTTTTCATCAAAATCAGGGCTCGGGGGGGAGGCAAAATAATTCTCCCCAGATGTTGTTAAGCCTTTTTCTTCTAGGAGGTCCTTTATTTAGGTTGGGGAGACTTTAGGAAGGGTGGATAGGATGCGATTGCCAGAAGGTATGAGGAACTCAACTTTCCTTCATCCAGACAGCTCTGTAGCACTACCTAGTCTCCTCTTCCAATAATTATTTTAAAAAGTGTTCTATATTGTATCCTTTATCTGGACAGAATTTATACTTTATAGTTGTAATATGAATAACTGAAATTATAGTTATCACTGAGATTTCTAATGAATGTACTTTTGAAGACAATTTGCGGAGACATATTCTTCTACGGGAGAAAACCAATTTCAAATCTTTTGCAGTTTATAGAACAGATACATCTTTTTATCATCTATAGATGTTTAAACAAAGTGTTATTAGTTAAAATTTTTCATATACCTTTGTTTTTAATTAAATAGATGAGACCATTTTGGATTAAAAATTTGTACCTTAACTCTCTTTTTGCTTAGCATAGAAACAATATTTCAAGACAGTCTGTTCTCTTTGCTGACAAATTCTGTTATTGATGTAGGTGGCTCCAACAGAAACAAGAAACTGCTGTTTCAAAATATGATTAGCATAGTAAAGAATGAAATGAATCTGACAGGAAAAATGTCATGAAGTTTCATACTTTGTCAACTTTTTACAGTCTTTCCTATCTTAATATTTAAAAAAAATGAGGTATACTTTTATAGGTCTTGTCCACAGTGGCAGTGGTGTGTAGGGTATGCATAGCAACACACTGCAGTGAAAAGCAGGCTGTGTCCGCAGTGCAGTGTGTAAATACAAGCCGATGTGAAAGGTTCTGGCAGGCGGAAGCAGCAGGGAAAGGCTCTGGCAGCTCCCTGCAGCAGGGAAAGGCTTCATTGGTGAAAGGCGCCAGCAGTGGGGAGCTGCCAGAGCACTCCTGGACATGTGTGCAGACTTAACACCCTGCTTCTCACCGATGTAGCCTTTGTGGCTTTCGTCAATGACAAACTCGAGAATTTTTAAGAAACTATAAAACAATAAAGTTGCATAAGATTCTCTCTTTAGGGTCCTTAAGGGAATGGGATTCAGTGATCACTTTATCAACTGGGATTAAACTGCTCGACACCAGATCCCCCTCCTGGGTGATCACCAATACTTAGAAACAGTCTCATTACAGAAAGGAACAAGGCAGGGCTGCCCACTATCCCTGTTACTCTTCAACATAGCACTGGAACCGCTAGTATGCACAATTGGGTATGAAGATCATAATAGAATCATGGAGGGATGGGGAGGCAGGAGGGTTCAACACTGTAAGCAGAATCAGCCTCTGGAAAATTCTAGAAAAATTTGGCTGCCCCACCAAATTTGTTAATACCATATGTCAATTCCATGAAGATAGAACTGGTCAAGTACTCTCAGATGGTGGCCTCTCTAAACCATTCCCCATATCTACTGGGATGAAACAAGGCTGCACGCTAACACTGATTCTCTTTAGTTGCTACATGAGGTTCAGAACTGATGGAAAACTCTTCAATGACCAAAAGCTTACTGCAAAGACAAAAGTAATTAAGAAATTCATATGTGAACCCTTTTTATGGATGACTGTGGTCTACTTAGTCACAGTGAAAGTGACCTACAACTTACCCCCTTGACAGGTTCTCAGAGGCAACTAAGGAGTTTGGACTCACAATCAGCCTGGAAAAAACTGAAGTCAACTTCCAACCAGCCCCATCAACCACTAGCAAAACCTACTTTGCTTCACGCTTCTCACAAAAAATAACATGTGAACTGATGACTAGCAAAGTTACCATAGACAATAAAGGAGAAGGGATGCAAATCAGGATAAAAAAAGAGCACATCAGAGATCTTCTGACCAATTTGAATGAATTTAAATCAGCAGGGCCGGATGCATTCACCCGAGGGTACAGAAGGAATTAGCTGAAAAAATCTCAGAGCCATTGGCAATAATATTTACAAACTCATGGATGACAGGAGAGTTCCAGAAGTCTGGAGAAGGGCTAATGTAGTGCCCATCTTTAAAAATGGGGAAAAGGAGGAGCTAGGGAGCTATAAATTAGCCACCCTGACTTCGATACCGGGGAAGCTACTAGAGCAATGTATAAAACATTCAATTTGTGAATACCCAGAGGATGAAGGGGTAATCACTAGCAGCCAGCATGGATTTATATTATAAAGAACAAATCATGCTAAACCAGCTTGATTTCCTTCTTTGACAGGGTAACTGATTTGGTGGACAGGGGGAATGCAGTGGACATAATATACCTGGACTTCAGCAAGGCTTTTGACAGTCCCACATGGCATACTGATAAGTAAGCTGGAGAAGTACGGTCTCGACAGAACTACCATTAAGTGTATATATTATTGGTTAAACAACCACAAACAAAGAGTAACTATTAATGCAATGATGTCAGATTGGTGGGAGGTCTCAAATGCGGTTCCACAGGGATCTGTTCTTGGTTCACGATTATATACCATCTTCATTAATGACCTGGATATAGGAATAGAGAGCACACTGATCAAGTCTGTAGATGACACAAAGCTAGGAGGAGTTGCCAATACTTTAGAGGATAGAGCTAAAATTCAGAGAGATTGTGATAAATTGGAGAACTGGGCTATAGACAACAAAATGAAATTTAACAAAGACAAATGTCAGGTGCTACACTTAGGGAAGAAAAACCAAATGCACAAATACAGAATGGGGGGAAACTGGCTTTGCAGCAGTACTGTTAAGAAGGATCTGGGAGTTGTGCTAGAGCACAGCCTCAACATGAGTCAGCAATGCAATGCTGTTGCAAAAAAACCCAACAAATACAATTTTAGGTTACATTAACAGCGGCATAGCATTCGAGTTATGGGAGCTGATAGTAGCACTCTACTCGGCACTAGTTAGGCCTCAGCTGGAATACTGTGTTCAGTTTTGGTCACCAATGTATAGAAAGGATGTAGAGAAACTGGAAAGGATCCAGAGGTGAGTGACAAAGATGATCGAAGGGATGGAATGCAAGCCATACAAGCAAAGGCTGAAGGAACTGGGTATGTTTAGTTTGGAAAAGAGGAGATTGAGGGGGGATATGATAGCTGCCATAAAAAAGATGGGAGAAAAGTTGTTCTCTCTTGCACAGAGTGCAGAATAAAAGGCACTGGGTTCAAGCTACATCATAGCAGATCTAGATTAAATCTCAGGAAAAACTTCCTAACTGTAAGAACAGTAGGACAATGGAACAGATTGCTTAGGGAGGTTGTGGAAGCTTCTTCACTGGAGGTTTTCAAAAGGAGGCTGGATAACCATCTGTCTTGGATGGTTTAGACACAAAAAATCCTGCATCTTCCAGAGGTTGCAGTAGAGAGAGAGACGGTGGAGCAGCCGACGATGGAGTGAGCGAGCAATGGTGAAGTGAGTGGCTGGTAGCGGAGTGGCTGACAGTGGAGCAAGCGTCCACCAGCAGAGAGGTTGATGGTGGAGCGAGTGGCGGCAGAGTGGCCGATGGTGGAGCAAGCCATGGTGCCTTCCTCCCTCCCTGCCAGGTGGGAGATGAATTCATGCAAATGCACCTCTGAACTCTGGGTCTTCAGTGACCAAAGAGAACAACTCTGAGTGGGGTGCAGTGGAGGGAGAGAGGACAATGATTATTGAAGATCAGTTTAGATGGATTGGTCATGCTATCACCATGGGGGAATGACAGATTCCCCCCAAAATTCCTCTATCATGAGCTGAAATTCAGAAAGGGCAGGAACGGCAGTCAACATAAATATTTCAAAGACACTCTTTAGCAGAATCTCAACTCACATGGCATAAATATTGATAAGTTCAAAGACACGTTCAAGGACAGACCTGAACAGAGAACTACTATCAATAAACTTTGTAAACACTTTAAAACAGATGCGAAAAACTAATTGAAAAGGGCCGAGCATCATGCCATGTCTTCAGTAGGAGAGTATGCATTCCTACATGACATCTGTTCAGGACCTTGATCCTCGCAGATTGGACTATACAGCCTCAAGGGAACATGAGATGCTGTGATGTGATCGCCAGATACAGTGGAATCAAAAAGAATCACAGAGCTTAAGGTGAGATGGGACCAACAGATCATCTAGTCTGATCTCCTGTATATCACAGCTACCAACCCCACCCAGCCAGCTGCACACTTAATCCAAACACCAACATTAAACCAGAGGAAGGAGCCAAAAAAAAAAAAAAACATAGAAAAAAGAAAAAGAAAAGAAAAGAAAACAAAAGAAAAGAAAAGAAGAATACATTGGGGGAATAAAAGTCTCCCTTTCTGTCCTCTGCAAATCACAGGCTGAAGTTCTGAAGGATGAGATTTTAGGAATATAAGACATAAATCAGAAGTAGCCCCCAGTGCTGCCAAGCCCTGCACCCCTCCCCCAAGAAACCCCACCATACAATCATAATCATAAAATTGTCAAGCTCTCTCTTACAGCTAAGTTGTTTGCCCCAGCAACATCTATTAGGAAGCTGTTCCAGAACTTCAATCCTCTGATTGTTAGAAATCTTCTTGTAATTTACACCCTACATATATTCATGGCAAGTTATACCCATTTGTTCTTGTGCCAACATTGTCCTTTAGATTAAATAGCTCTTTCCCTTCCTTGGGTTCACCCCCCTAAAGTATTTATAGAGAACAACCATATCCACTCTCAGCCTTCACTTTGCTAGGCCAAACAAGTCACGCTCTTTTAGCCTCCTCTCATAAAAGAGGTTTTCCATTTCTCTGATCAACCTAGTAGCTCTTTTCTGCACCTGTTCCCAGTTTGAATTCATCATTCTTGAACATGGGTGACCAGAATTGCACATAGTATTCCAGATGAGGTCTTACACAAGTGCCTTGCACAATGGCATTTATACTTCTCTATCTCTTCTAGAATGCCTTGCCTGATCCTAGAATCGCATTTGCCTTTTTTGTAGCTGCATCACATTGGTGGCTCCAGGTTATCTTGTGATGGACCAACTCACCCAGATTTCTCTCCTCCTCTTCTGTCATTTTTAACCGATGAGTCCTCATTTACAGAAGAAATTATTTTTACTAGACTCTAGGTACATGACCTTGCACTTTGTACTCTTAAAATTCATCCAAATTCTGTTTCTCCAGTTTTGAAAGTCATCTAATTCTTCCTGTTTAATATTCCATTCCTCATCTGTACTGTACCCAACTTTGTATCTTCAGCAAATTCCATTAGCACACTCCTAATGACTTAGTGCCAAAGTCATTAATAAAAATATTAAATAAGGTAAATCCCATGACCAGTCCTTGAGGAACTCCACTAGCAACATCCCTCCAGCCTGATAGTTCATCTTTTAGCATGACTAGTTGTCTTCTCCCCATTAGCCAGTTCCTTACCTACAATTCTTGTACTAATCCCCATCATAATTTAAATAATAATTTCCTATGTGGTACTATGTCAAATGCTTTTCTGAAGTCCAAGTATATTAGAATTAGAACTACTGCATTTCCCTTATCTAAAAAATCAGTTATTGTCTGTTCTCAAAGAAAGATATCAGGTGGTCAGGCATGATCTACCTTTGATAAACATATTTCATTACATCCCCTTTTCTGATTACCTCCATGAATTTAATTATTCTTTCCTTCAACATTTGATCTAAAGCCTTGTATATTACTTCGGACAGACGAATGGGTCTATAATTGCCCAGATCACTTTTGTTATATAGAACAAAAAACTAGGTTGTATGTGGATGATACTATCACTCTAATCCACAAAGGCTGATACCCAAATTACTAGAACTCACTGAAAAGTCTCAGCACTTGTCTGGATATGAGATTAACTAGAACAAATCTGAGGAGTTAGGATTAACTAAATACATGTACTGGTCTTTGCTTAGTCAGTGGGATTTCCAATGGAAGCTGATAACATTCAAATATCTAGGAATTCTAATCCCCTGATATTTAAAGCAAATAGTTAAAATCAGTTTAGACCCAATTATTATACAAATCACTAACAACCTGGGTAAATGGAAAGCTATCCTCCTCAGCCTCTTGACAAAAATAAAACTAATAAAAATGAACACACTGCTCAGATTAATTTATATGTTCAGGGCTACTCTCACTCCAAATATCCAAATACTATTTTCAGAAAAATCAATTATATTCTTTTTTGGGGGGGAGGGCGGGGGGCGGGGGGCAGAAAGAATCATGTCCTTTAAGAGACTTCAGCTACCAGTTGATCTAGGGAGGTTTAGAATCACAAATCTGACACAATATCATAATGCCTGTATAATAAGCCTTTATAATAAGCCAGGCCATGCAATGGACATATACTATCACAAATCAAACATCTATGTGGGTGAATATTAAGAAAGAGCTGTCCTACTCTTTCCTATTATGGCTATATTCGGCTGTGGAGACTGTAGATATCAAAAATATCTAATTCCCACCGTCCGTATGGCCTGTCGAATAAGGGCCACTTTAGCATGCCCACACAAATTCTACCCTTCATTTGGGAATCCCATTCTAAAAACTGGGTGCGGGGAAATTGGGGGAAAGATGACAATGTGGAAAAACTGGATGGAATGTAGCATATTATACATATCTCCCTCCCTACTAATAAGTGAGGACCAAATCACAATGTTTACTTCTCTCCAACTACAATACAACCTATAAGATACGGCAATGTGGCAATGTAATGAGGAGGAATGACCTCATTCTGGCACAAAGGGCTCCTGTTGAGCTCAGCTAACCTCACCCCTTCCCCTTCAAAGGAATTACAGGGGCAGGGCAAAAAGTATCAGAGCAGGGCCCTGAAGCTTAGTTGGAACCAGATCACAGAAGGAGCCCAATGTCCTTCCCAACGAGCTGAATTGCCAGCGGAGCTCACAACCAGATGTGGCAGCTGACAACTGTCCTGAGCCAGCCAGGAGAGAAGGCCAGCCACTATCCCAAGAGATGGAGAGACCCAGAGAGGCAGTAGAGAGTGAGCTGCTTGGCACAGAGATGAGGACCCAGGCCCCAGGGGCCGCACAGCAGCCCCACCAGACAATAGTAGGACGTAGCTCAAGGAAACAAGACATTGACTTGGCTCTGTTGCTGTGGGGCAAGGAAGCAACCCCAGGCTTCCCTGCCAACCCTGTGACAGGATCACCCATTCACTTCTAGGGTCTTAGAATGAGATCCAGTGGAGCAGGGTAGGCCCAGGTCCCAACAACACTGGCCCCGCACTCGGGGATGGATAAACCACAGACTGCTTGCTTGCTTAGCCCCTACCAAGAAAGCCTGAGCCATTGACTGCTTATTTGCTTAACCCTCAGGAAGGAGGCCTGAGTCACAGGCTGCTTGAATATTCAACCCTTAGGCCAGAAGGCCTGACCCACTGACAGTTTTTCTGCTCTGCCCCCCATCCAGGAGGCCTGAGCTAACACTTTCTTAGTGACTTGGCTGCTAGACAGGACACCTGACAGGCCAATCCAGCATGAACACCGATTCCCTGCTAACACCAAAGGGGGCGCTCCTGGCCCTGAGACACAGGAACCTTACAGGCAACATATTCAAATTTGTCTCCTGCTCACCTCAGAATCTGGCCTGGAAGCAACTGTACTGTCTAAAGTGCCTGAACTCAAGTTTTGTAGAGTTATATCATTCCCCCAGACTGGCAACTACACTATACTACCTGCCAAAATATGAATACTGATGTAATGAGGCTAAAATGGAACAAAGAACTGGCAATAAATAGCTCATGCCCACAGTGGAACAGAGCAATATGAGAGAATAAGGAAGCAAACTTGGACCTCCAATTATGTTTCATTCTACACAAAATCATTGCACTAGTCACCCCAAACACTACACAAAATTAAACCTGCCCCAGTGATCAATTTTGGAAAAATGGGGGCAAAGGAGCCCCAGAAAAATGTGAGTCCATTTGGGACAGTTTCCTAGAACTGGTTGACTAAAGATCCCTGCAGGAGACTTGGATGAAAGGCAGACAATAAATCCACATACTACCTTCTCCCATTCTTCCCACCCTTTTCCCTCTTGACTTTGATTTCTTGAATTTTTGTTTGTGTGTTTATTCTGATATGTGTCTGGAAACAGTGTGGTTAATAGGTGGGAAGCCAGGCATTGTGTAAAATCAGTAAAAGCTGGTTTATCAGGCATGTTGGGAGAATGGGAGGTGCCGGTAAGTGAAAAATGCCAGTTAACTAAGAGGGAGGGAGTTTGGGTGTGGGAGGGGATGTGGGGCTGGGGGTTAGAGCACGAGTGGGGGTGTGGGATGTGGGCTCTGGGAGGGATTTGGGTACAGGAGGGGACTCGGTGCAGCAGGTTGGGGCATTGGAGGGGCTGCGGGGGGTGCCAGATCCAGGGGGCGCTCACCTTGGGCGGCTCCCCACAACCAGTAACCTGTCCCGGTTGCTCCTAGGTGAAGGCGAGGCAGGCAACTCTGCATACTGTCCCTGCCCCACCCACTGGCTCCACAGCTCCCACTGGCTGGGAACCACAGCCAGTGGGAGCTGTGGGGTGGTTCCTGCGGGCGGAGGCAGCGCGCAGAGGCACCTGCCATGCCTCCACGTTGGAGCAGCCGGGACAGGTTGCCACTTGCGGGGAGCCACCTGAGGTGAGTGCCCCCTGGATCCGGCACCTCCTCCCACACCCCAATCCCCCTCCTCACCCAAACCCCCTCCCAGAGCCTGTGCTCCACACCCCTTCCCATGCCCCAACCCCCTGCCGACCCCACGTCAAGTGGACTATAAAACGGACTTTCAATGAAGATCAGAAATGCCGGTTTATAGAGCTTTCCGGTTGGTCAAGTGTCAGATAAAACAGCTTTTACTGTATCTTGTTTTTTGCTCATTTCTGGTGTTTATTACTTTTGAATTTGTTCTGTATGTTGGCATCTAGGATTTATATGGTTTGTTATAAGAAAAATTGAAAAAGTTTAATAAATAATAAATATTTTAAAAGTAATTATTGGCAAACCTTGTGCAAAATATCAGAATGATCTTTTACGATAGTTTCTGTGTGGGATTAAACTGTTTCATATTTTCATAGAAATTTAAGAAACATTTAACTTATTTATATTTAATGGTGGAACTTGGCATACTTAGAACACAACATCATTTGGGGAATAACTTCCTCTCACTTATGGAAATACCCACATTGTCTCTGTTATCAGAGTTGAACTAAACACAAATACTGCTCAGCTTCTGTGTTTTAGAGAACAAATAAATGTTTCCTCTTTGAATGCTGACCTTAGGTTAACAAAAACAGTATGTTTAGGAAATCCTGACAGACTTTCTATATGTCTTTAAAGGTTTTATTATCTTTGCTGATCTTGCCAATTATTTCAAAAGTAAAAAGGCTTTAATAATCAGGGGAAAAGTCATCACCTTTTGTACTTAAATAAGTAAACGGATTTGGATAAATTAAAAACACACATTGAACATTGGTCTGTTTCCCAAACTGAACCAGAATGTCTTTGCAATTCAAATAAAGTTAAGAAAATATTTTGTTTTATAGTAAAGATTTTCACATTTCCCTATGCTTAGTTGTTTTTGTTAAAATACTGAATGAAAAGCTACTCTCTAAATTTCTGATCTGGTTGAAACTAGAGTGCTGGCAAGTTCACATATAAAAACAGGGTTTCCCATATGATTTCGAGCCTGCTGTTTTGTTGAAGTAGCCTTTCATTTTCGAGAAGAAGAGGTGAAGACGCTTCTTTGAATTTTGTGAGTGTAAAGCTTGGAAAAGGCCCAGGAAGCTCAAGATTTTAAAAAAAGAATACAAGCACAGTGCTAAAAAGTAAGACTATCTGCTTCAAACAAATGAGGGACCAGCCAACACAAAGGACGTGACCGGCATTTTCCCTCCTTACTCCTCTTCTTTTCAGCAAGGTGTATTTTTTTCCCTCCCTGAACATGAAACAATAAAGATGATTAGGGTTTTGTCTGAGATAGAAAACAGATCTATTTTTGTTTATTAAAGATCATATTTTTCACAACACTAGGAGTGTAAACACTGGTATCCTGGCGATATTCCAATTTAAGTAGTTACCATCTAAGTTGCCCAGTCACACGGCCGCCTATTAAGTCCCACGCAGGGGCTCAGACCTGCCACAGTGGGGAGAGACACCCGTCCCTGCCAGCCCCAGCACGGACCTGCCCCAGACTTGCCATGGCCGGGGCAGAGAAGCCCCTCCCTTGGCCCGGCCCAGCCCAGCCGGAGATGCCACAGCCAGGGAGAGGTGCCTCTCCCCTGGCCCTGAGCTGCTGCAGCAAGAGAGGGCTGGGGGGGAATCCTCTCTTCCACTGCAGCCCTGGGGCAGCCTGGACCCCAAACCCCTCATCCCCAGCCCCACCCCAGAGCCCACACCCCAAGCCAGAGCCCTCATCCCCCCACACCCCAACACTCTGCCCCAGCCCTGAGTCCCCTCTCACACTCCAACCTCTTGGCCCCACCCCCACCACATGAATTTTGTTATGTGCACCAATATGAAGGTGATGTGTCACACATCACCTCCATATTGGTGCACATAACAAAATTCATTCCGCCCATGGACGAAAAAAAATGGAGGGAACGCTGCACTACAGATAATTAATTTTTTAGGTAAGTGAATTCTCAACTCTTTCTCGTGGGGCCTGACTTAAGTACGTTTTTACATTCATTTTTGTCCATTTTTATTCCGTGTCTCTGTTTCTCAGCACATGGAAGAGTGGCCTAACAGCACGTAATAATGTATCTTTTTCCAGTGGTCATTTCTTTGATGGCAGTCAGGGATTTCAGTGTATAAAAGGTGTTCATCACAGTCCACTGGGCAATATAAAGAACACTGTCTTTCTACATGATGTATTTGGGGTTTACTACTGCCTGGTCAAGTATGATGTACAGTCAGATAGTAGGTTAAATTCCATCTGTTTGAATGATTTGTTCAAGTGAAAGGTTTTTATTTAGTAGCTGGCTTCAAGCTAGAGTTTCAGAAGCTTTCACTGAGTTAAAGTAGATGCAAAAAGTCTTCTCGGGTAATGTCAAGGCAAGAAGTGTTTTTGTCTGTGACGTCTGGGTCTAGCAGTAGCTACTATGCAACGTTTGTTTTTTGGATTTGGAAATGAGAAACAAAGCGGGTTCAGTGTTGAAGAAGAAAGTACATAATACTTAGATATTACAGCAATGAGCTCTACAGAAAACCCTAAGATAGAATATAACTCTTTAGACAGTAGCAAATGAGGACATCGCTGGGCAGCGTGGCTGTAAACAGGCCAGATTAATACGAAATATGGAAAAGTTAGTTAGGCCTTGATCCTGCAAACACTTAAGCATGTTCTTAACTGCCCCATTGAAATCAACGGGAGTACTCATGGTAGTAAAGTTAAGAACGTGCTTAAGTGTTTTCAGGATCAGGGCCTTGGAATGTCTTTTTCAGCAGAAACAGATCGTGTTGTGGGAGCCCCCCTGTCATCAGTGGTAAGTAATGATAACCAAAAATGAAGCAGTCAAAGTTAGCAAATGACAATGGTAGCGGTAATTTTATTTTAAGAGTTGAAGATCCATATCCTGGTTGCATATATTTTTTCCTCAATTTTCCTTTAATATATGCCATGTTGGTTGCTGCATTGTAGAGGTGCATCACTCAGTGTGACTTCTTGTTAAATTTATGTTTGTTCACAGAAAACTTTTGTTTGTTTTATTTGTTTTGCTCACAGAAAGTGGTGTAGTATTTAAATTTTGCCTGTGGAAATTTAGCTTGTACGTGTAAAGTGCCAGCTAAGGGCTTTATTCTCACCTTGGACGGTGCCAGCTTCCACCCACACAACCCTGATTATGGACCTCACCAGCAGCAGTTTAATTGCTGACTTACGTGGAGTGCAAGAAACAAAAACAAAAATAGTCGCTGCCTTTGAATAGCTTATAGTAAAAAAGAGATTTAAAGTAGGCAAGACGCACCAGGAGGATCTAGGAGAGGGAGTAACAAAGGCGTCAATATTTTTAAAAGTGTGGTTCTACTTTGAAAAATAACTGTGTAAAAATGGGTACCTACTCATCTGGGCACAAATTCAGCAAAGCACTTAATCACATGATTAACTTCTGGCTCTGAGGTTCCAAGAGTGAGCTGGCTTCTGTTTCTTGTGCATCGTCAACAGAATTATTTACTAAGTTCCAGTTGCGGGGACTATTAATTATCATGAGGTAATTGAGTTTCATAGGTATTTATATACTGCACAGGAACCAATTCATCCACAGTTTACATGCAGCTGCCTATCCAGTGGAACAAGGCAACTGTTTAAGAGCACATAACAACATTATACAATGGTTTTGAACAAGGAGTGAAGAATAGTGACCAGAGGACAGTTCAAGGGATGTTCTAGACATGCAGAATGGTAACCAGTGTTCCATCTAATTTTTTACATCCATGTGCGGAATAAATTTTGTTATGTGCACCAATATGGAGGTGATGAGTGATGTGTAACACATCACCTTCGTTTTGGTGCACATAACAAAATTCATGTGGTGGGGATGGGGCTGAGGGGTTCAGAGTGTGAGAGGGGGCTCAGGGCTGGGGCAGAGTGTTGGGATGCGGGGATGAGGGCTCTGGCTGGAGGTACGGGCTCTGGGGTGGGGCTGGGAATGAGAGGTTCAGGGTATAGGAGGGGGCTCAGGCCTGGGAAGAGGGTTGGGGTGTGGGGGATGAGGGCTCTGGTTTGGGGTATGGGTTCTGGGGTGAGGCCAGGGATGTTGGGTTTGGGGTGCAGTCTGCGGTGGGGGAGAGGACTGCCCCCAACCCTCTCTTGCCGCAGCAGCTGCGGGCCAGGGGAAAGGTGCCTCTCCACAGCTGAGGCAACTCCAGCTGGGCTGGACCAGGCCAAGGTAGGGGCTACTCTCCCCGGGCTGCAGCAAGTCCAGCGGTATTCCGTGCTGGGGCCGGTAGGGAGGGGCACCTCTCCCCACTGTGGCAGGTCCGTGCTGGGCCAGCAGGGAGGGGCGCCTCTCCCCGCCGCAGCCCTGAACCTCTGTGCGGGACTTAATAGGCAGCTGTGCAGCCGTGCAGCTTAGAGGGAACTTAGCTGTAGTGCTCCTTCACTGATCTGGTGGTTCCTTAATATCAGATATATTTCAGTTGTTAGGGGATCTGGCTACCCAAATCTATTTTAAAATCTCTCATCAAATAGAATCTTACAATATTGCAACTTAATATTCGAATAATATTGATATAGTGGGGTAAAGTTCAGAAAAGGGCAACAAAAGTGAGAAACTGCAGCAAATAGTTTATGAAAAAAGATTGAAGGGCTAAATATATGTATTTTGACAGTGGCAATTAAGAGCGGACACAACAGTTCCCAAATAATTGAAGGGTGTAAACACTAAGAAACTAGAGGAATTATTTAGGATAGCACAAAGGGATATAACTACAAATAACTGAATTAAAGGGAAAATTTAGTGTGAATAAGAGGGAAGACTTCCTGACAGTAAAATCTTTTAGGTTGTAGAACAATCTCCCCACAAAAAGTGGTGGAAGCCCTTTACTTGGGACATTTAAATTTAGACTGGAGGATATGGTATTAATGTTCATGTGATTTACAGGAATGTGGAGGAAGTTCCAGAGGACTGGAGGAAAGCAAACGTGCCATTATTTAAACAGAGTAAATGGGATGAAACGGGTAATAACAGGCCTGATACAAGACTCAATTAATAAAGAGTTAAAGGAGAATAATATAATAAATGTCAATCAACTTGGGTTTATAGAAAATAGATCTTGTCAAACTAACTTGAAATATTTTATTGAAGAGATTATAAATTTGGTTGATAAAGGTAATAGTGCTGAAGAGATATACTTAGACTTCTGTAAGGCATTTGACCTGATACCAGGACATATTGATTAAGAAACTAAAATGATACAAATTCTAAAATGATACAGACTAATTCTAGTCTGAATGTTTCTAGCTTCAACTTCCAGCCGTTGTATCTTGTTATACCTTTATCTGTTAGACTGAAGAGTCTTCTATTATCAAATTTCCCCATGTAGGTACTTAGAGATTGTGATTAAATCACTCCTTAACCTTCCCTTTGTTAAACTAAGCAGATTGAGTTCCTTGAGTCTTTCACAATAAGGCATGCTTTCTAATCCTTAAGTAGTCTCATGGCTCTTCTCTGAACCCTCTCCAATTTATCACCATCCTTCTTGAATTGTGAACACCAGAAATGGACACACTATTCCAGTAGCGGCTGCACCACTTCAAACACAGAGGCAATATAGCTTCTCAACTCCTATTTGATATTTCCCTGTTTATACATCCAGTGATTGCATTAT
Organism: Eretmochelys imbricata; assembly: GCF_965152235.1. Taxonomy (NCBI): domain Eukaryota; kingdom Metazoa; phylum Chordata; order Testudines; family Cheloniidae; genus Eretmochelys; species Eretmochelys imbricata. The sequence goes on along the minus strand of NC_135572.1, from coordinate 49,264,920 downwards.
TCCCCTCCCCCCACCCCCACCAAGTTCTTTTCAGAATCACTCCTTCCCAGGATATACAATCTCCCATCTGGTAAGCATGGCCTTTATTCTTTGCTTCTAGGTGTATGACTAGAATTGGGCAAATAATGTGGTTTTGGTTCACTAGCAATTCTGAAAAATTTGGGGTCAAACTGAAAACAATTTTTTAAAAATATTTTCAGCAAATCAAAAAGTTGAAAACATTTCAAGTAGGGTAAAAATAAAATGTTTTGTTTCAACCTAACTCAAAATCTTTTGTTTCAATTTTGGGCATTTTGACAAAAGCAAAGGAGTATTAGATTCACAAAATGCTTGGGGCTGAAGGGAGGGAGAGAAGAAGGAGGCCTCCCTAATAACTTTTACCCCAGTGGTTAGGGAACTTACCCAGGATTTAGGAGACCCCAGTTCAATTCCCACCTTTGCCTGACAGGGAAAAGGGATTGGAACATGGGTCTCCTATTTCTCAGGTGAGTGCCCGTACCACCAGATTATAGAGACATTCTCACATTCACTGTGGCCCACTGCATGTGTATTTGTACACAATAGGAGCGACCTAATTCAGAATACCCTATAGTCTCCCACATCCTTGAACAACTCACCAAGGGGTACTGGTGGATTTTCTATCGCTGGAAATTTTAAAATCAAGATTGGATGTTTTTTCTAAAAGGTACGTTCTAGTTCAAACAGGAAATAATTCAGGGAAGTCATATTGCCTGTGTTATACAGGTCAGCCTAGATGATCACATCCCTTTTAGCTTTATTATCTATGAACTAGTAGAAAACATAATGCAGGGAACAAGACTGCACTGATATGAGGATGGAACAGATTTCCTAAGTAGGTCTTGCCCATCTCAAATTTCTATATTTCTATAAGAATAAAAATTTCAGAATTTTTGAACAGACATTTTAACTTTGTAGTGCATATCTGAACCTAAATGTGTGTTGAGGTTTGCCCATCACTATTTGATTTTTGTCTTTGTGACCAATATTGTGGAATAATTTCCTACCAAAATGATTTGTTGAACATGCTTTGCCAAATGAGAAGCTGGTTTAAAGATAACCTTGTGAACTATACTTCTAAGGATTACGAAAAATGGGAGAAGTTAATTGAGATGATTGTGTTTTCATGGCATTTTCTGAGGACACGGGAGTACAGTATGTTGCCAAACTCATTCTTAGACACCCTTTATGACTAATCTGTGAAGTACTTGAAATCAGCATTGCAAAAAACTGGTGTTTTGCTGAATTTATGAAACAACATTATTAAATCCACTGCATTAGTAATACAAGAAATTATTTTAATACAATACAAATTATTTCAGAGAAACCAATTAACAAACAAAGACAAAATTGTAAATATTTCCCTAAAACAATTTTCATTCTATGAGAAAAAACCCAAATAAAATATCCACTCATTATATCACATTGAGAAAGGCCATTTGTAGTAGAAACATTGATATGCTTCTTTCCTAATTATGTTAAGAAATTTGTCTGTATGTAATTTAAATAAAATTTGTTCTATTTTAACTTTTTTTTGGCCATAAGAAAGCTTTTGTTAAGGAGGATTCAAACTCTGCAAATGACACTGTGCTATGTGCGTGGGAGCTTATATCCCACTTGTTCAGTTAACCTAAACAAAAATTCTGAAAGAGTGTTGAGTAACATAGAAGAATTTCAGTCAGGATGCCATTTTACATAACATGCACACTTGGATTCCTTGGAGAATCTGGAGTGGTTTATATCTGGATTGCTGTCCAGTGGGCAAGTGACAGAGCACGATCAAAAGCCTAGACACCTGCCACAGAAGGAAGGCAAATCAATAAAAAGATTCTAGAGCAGCACCTGGTTTAACAGCATAATTTGGAATGGATTTAGTTTCATACTAGGATGTGTAAGCAAGGAGCGGGTGCATCATGGAGTGACGTTTTCAGTGTACACAAGGTAGTTTGTTTTGCCTTTCTGTTGTACACCCTTATTAGCTGGCCATATTCAAGCAGATTGCCTTGCCCCTATTCTAGTGGGCATAGCACAACACAGCATACAGCTGTCGCTGTATGAGATGAGAAAATTCAGAAGGCAAATGGCTGCTTACAAATAAGTCAATAGGCAACAACCTCTTCATAATGGGTAATTAATGATATCATTAGATAGAAATTAAAAGTTGTACATCATAAAACTTACCTTAAAATACATAAATAGTTAAACAAATAGATATGTTGTCAAAAGTGACATTTCAGAGAAAATGGGCTAAAGTGTTAGGCAGTAGCATTTCACAAAAAGGCAATTTATTGTAAATTTAATTAACAATAAAGATCAGATGTTGCTTTAGAACACTGGTTATGGGACATCACTTTGCCTCAAGGACCATGACAAACTACATTAGCATAATGGCTTAGTATTCCCTGTACCATGTGATCAGTACAGTGTGGCATCCCAAAGATAACGACCTGCTTTGGTATGCCACGAGGAGAAAGCATGTACAAAACAGAATGAAGTTTGAACCTGAAGTAGCCAAAATGTTGGACACATGTTGCAGATAAAATAATTTATGCAATGGTACTTTTCTTCGTACAGTGAAGAAAAAAGGCTCCAAACATTTGAATATAGTTGTCCCTCTTCTCAGATAACCATCAGAAGTAAAATATATTCAGGAAATTTAGTATTTCAAAATGGAACTGGTCAAGGAGAGAGTAACTCATTCTTATTCAGCCCTTCATTCTGGGCTGTTTGAATCCCCACATACCCCAGTTCCTACCCAACAAGGCAGACACATGAATTCTTCATGAATGCTGAATTACACCAGCTTCTGGAATGGGTAAGTAGCAGCTTCCAAAGGACACAAAGTAGTCAATGATTAGGGTTGCCCAGGAGCAATACAAATTAAAACCTTTCCTGAACATTCAGACCATTAAAGCTACTGGCCAAAAGGGTTACAGTCTTGAATTCTCTCCCATCAAGGTTCTTATCTGGCAAAACAAGACATTATTTAGTGAGTTTTGGGGGAAAGCACTTAGGGCGGAACAGCAGTATTGGTAGCCCACATTTAAGCATCAAATGAAGGCTTTCCTACAACTTAACCTATGTTTAAGAAAATAAGAATGGCCATATTGGGTCAGACCAATGGTCCATCTAGCCCAGTATCCTAGTGGCCAGTGCCAGGCACTTCAAAGGGAATGAACAGAACAGGGCAATTTTGAGTGATCCAGTCCGTCATCCAGTTCCAGCTTCTGGCAGTTGGCTTAGGGATACATGGACCATTGGGTTGTATCCCTGACTATCGTGGCTAATAACTAAGGACTGACCTATCCTCCATGAAGTTATCAAATTCTTTTTTGAACCCAGTTATACTTTTGTCTTAACAACATCCCCTGGTAATGAGTTCCACAGTTGACTGTGCATTGTGTGAAGAATTTGTTTTATTTTAATTTTGTTATTTGTTTTAAACCCGTTGCCTATTAATTTAATTGTGTGACCCCTAGTTCTTGTGTTACGTGAAGGGATAAATAATGCTTCCCTATTCATCATTTTATAGACCTCTATCATCTCCCTTATTTGTTGTCTCTTTTCTAAGCTGAACAGTCTCAGTCTTTTAAATCTCTCCTTGTATGAAGCTGTTCCATACCCCAATCATTGTTGTTGCCCATCTCTATATCAATTCTAATATATTCCAACCCTAATAGTTGTGTGTGTGTGAAAGCGATAACCAAAACTGCACTCAGATGATATAAAATTATTCAAGATACTTAAATCCAAAGCAGACTGCGAAGAGTTACAAAGGGGTCTCACAAAACTGGGTGACTTGGCAATAAAATGGAAGATGAAATTCAATGTTGATAAATGCAAAGTACTGCACATAGAAAAACACAATCCCAACTATACATACAAAATGATGGGGTCTAAATTAACTGTTACCACTCAAGAAAGAGCTCTTGGAGTCATTGTGGATAGTTCTCTGAAAATATCCATTCGGTGTTCAGCAGCAGTCAAAAAAGCTAACAGAATATTAGGAACCATTAGGAGAGGGATTGATAATAAAACTGAAAATATCATAATGCCACTATTCAAAAGCATGATACACCCATACCTCAAATACTGAGTGCAGTTCTGGTTTTGCCATCGCAAAAAAGACATATTAGAATTGGAAAAAGTACAGAGAAGGGAAACAAAAATGATTAGGGGTGTGGAACAGCTTCCATCTGAGGAGAGATTAAAAAGACTGGGACTTTTCAGCTTGGAAAAGAGATGACTAATGCGGGGATATGAAAGAGGTACATAAAATCAAAAATGGTGTGGAGAAAGTGAATAAGGAGGTGGTATTTACTCCTTCTCATAACACAAGAACTAGGGGTCACCCAATGAAATGAATAGGTATCAAATTTAAAGCAAAAAACCAAAACTTTAAAGGGGTTCAAAAAAAGAACTAGATAAGTTCATGGAGGCTAGGTTCATCAATGGCTATTAGCCAAGATGGTCAGGGATGCAACCCCATGCTCTGGTTGCCCCAAGCCTCTCACTGCCAGAAGCTGGAGCAGAGGACAGGAGATAGATCACTTGGTGATTGCTTGTTCTGTTCATTCCCTCTGAAGCACCTGGCATTGGCCACTGTCAGAAGACAGGATATTGGGCTAGATGGACCATTGTTCTGATCCAGTACGGCCGTTCTTATGTTCTTAATATTCAAGGTGTGGGCATACCATGGATTTATAAAGTGGCATTGTGATATTTACTGTCTTATTATCTATCCCTTTTCTGATGATTCCTAACATTCTGTTAGCTTCTTTGTCTGCTGCTGCACACTGAGTGGATGTTTTCAGAGCACTATCCATGATGACTCCAAGATTTCTTGACTGGTACAGCTAATTTAGACCCTATCATTTGGTATGTATAGTTGGAATTATTTTTTCCAATGTGAATTACTTTGCATTTATCAACATTGAATTTCATCTGCCATTTTGTTGCCCATCACCCAGTTTAGTGAGATCCCTTAGTAAGTCTTTGCAGTCAACTTTGAACTTAACTATCTTGAGTAATTTTGTATCTTCAAATTTTGCCACATCACTATTCATCCCCTTTTCCAGATCATCTATTAATATGTTGAAGAGCTGTGGTCTCTGTACAGATCCTTTGGGACCCAGCTATTTACTACTCTCTATTATAAAAAGTAACCATTTATTTTTACTCTTTGTTTCCTATCTTTTAAGCAGTTACTGATCCACGAGAGGACCTTCCCTCTTATCCCATGACTGCTTACTTTGCTTAAGAGCCTTTTGTGAGGGACCTTGTCAAAGGCTTTCTGAAAGTCCAAGTACACTGCATCGACAGGACCATGCTTGTCCACATGCTTGTTGACCCCCTCAAAGAATTCTTATGGATCAGTAAAGCATAATTTCCCTTTACAAAAACCATCTTGACTCTTCCCCAACATATCATGTTCATCTATGTGTCTGATAGTTCTGTTTTTTACCACAGTTTCAACCAGTTTGCCTGGTACGAAGTCAGGATTACCAGTCTATGACTGCGAGGATCACCCCAGAGTCTCTTTTTAAAGAAATCAACATTACATTAGCTACCACCAGTCATCTGGTACATAGGCTGATTTAAGCAATAAGTTAAATTTGTAAATCAAAGGGGATTATCTCCTCCCTAAATCAGTGACTCAAAACATCAACTCAGTGAGCTTCTCTGTTTTCACCAAAAAGAAAAGGAGTACTTGTGGCACCTTAGAGACTAACCAATTTACGAAAGCTTAGGCTCAAATAAATTGGTTAGTCTCTAAGGTGCCACAAGTACTCCTTTTCTTTTTGCGAATACAGACTAACACGGCTGTTACTCTGAAATCTGTTTTCACCAACCACTATATTCTAAGCAATCATTTTCTTCTCTTCTACATTTTCTGCACTATGTTCTGTAGGTCAAAGGCAGGGTAGTCTCCCCCAATATGGCCAATGAACAATGGTGTATGTCACAATTCCTGTTGCAGTGGTGTACTCAGTCTGGACAGCTCATAGCTGCTGCTTCTGTCAGCCTCTTCCCTGTTTCCCTTCAGGGAGTTGGTTCCAAGATTTTTCCCATCTGCTGGACCCTCTGCCAGTGGACTGGCTATTCCCTACGATCATATATCATCATTCCTCTTCTGATCCTGAGAATACAGCAAGACATCTTGTTGCACCCTTGTCCACCCCTCAGTGCTGAATATCTTTCTCTGTATAGCTCATCTAGCTGACTTTCTTCAATTGTTCATAATTCATTCTCCCCTGTTTGTCTTTTCACTATTTCTTTCCTAAAAAGACTACTGAGACTTTTCTCTGTGCTTTCCCCTTCTACGGTACTTGCTTTCACTACTGTTGGCATTTATGCAATTCACAGTAAAAGATCCACAAATGCTGCCAGACTATGTGTCAAAGTTCAGGGCAGTGGCTTATGTATTTCCCTCTCATGGTCAAGCAAGGGCACACACTTTAAGGCTTACAGCTCCCCAGCTGTCACCTCTCTTGGGCAAAGACCCTGTGTCTCTCTCTCTCTCCTTCCTGACCTGGATATTTCCAAGTTGCAGAGTTCCCTGCCTATACTGTGCATTCCCCAGCATTCACAGACTGCCTGAACAGGTCTGCTTTGCTTTCTCCCCAGAGGCTAGAAACAGCATATATACCTACAGTTATAAGTTACCACATAGCCCTTTCTAAGCAAGCACATTTATTTTAAGGCGAAAGCATTACAGAAAAAAACTATTAAAACATTTCTAAAAATACCTGCACACATGCTAATAAGCTTACCTGAAATCATCCCCCAACTCTAGCAAGGACTTTGGTAGAATTCAGTCCTTCAAACCCCACGAAGGGGTTTTTCTCCAGTCACAAGTTCATAACAGCTTTTGCTCAAAACAAGATCACCCATGAATCTTTCAGTCACTCCTTTGTACAGTTTAGGTACCACACCTCAGGACAAAGCTTCAAAAAACTGAGTTCTTGAATAACCAGGCAGGAGGACATTCACATACAACTCCCCCAAAAGATTTCCTGGGAAGTGAACCTAGCTTTTTCTCGTAAGTTTGCTCTTGTCTGGCACATAGTTTCAGATAGTCCTTTGAAACTCATAACACTTCCCAGCTTTTGCACAGGTCATCTCTTCCACCCCCCACCCCACCCCACTCTTATGAAATTTACATACAATTGCACAGTAATACATGAACTTTGCATTTTTATTACAATGTACTCCAAAGCTACTTAAACTTTATTCTTTCAAGGAGACTGCAGGAAACTGCTATATCTGTCACAGTGCATAAGGGACGAGTAAAAAAAATTACAGCTTGTAGTCTACATGTGTCAACCCATTATACTTCCAATGCCAGCCTGGCATTAGAGTGTAACTAGGTCTGTCCTAATCCTGGGTCCCCTGTCTATTTCAACAGTTTAAATTTTGTATGGTTCTGATTCCATTTAAGGTCTGAATTTTCTTTTTAATAAAGGATGGAGATTTCCTAATAGAGGGGGAGATTTTTATTGCTTGTTGTATGGATTCAATTCTCTCTCTTTCGTTTTCCAAGGACATTCAAATCCTATTAGTAAGAGGTCTCTATATTGGTATGGACTACCTATGTATTGCAATTATATTCCACTCCTAAAACATTCGTAAGTAATTTGTGAATCAGGAGAAAAAATGTGGGAAAGTCGATATCTGATTTTATAAGTGCTAGTAACTAGACATCTGCCTTTCATTTGTACAATCTAGTTCAACCAATATGAAGCTGAAACTCCAAAACAAATCTGTCGTTCAAGTGAGAAAAAATGTAAGGAAGATAATTAATGAAGCACATGACTACTTTCATTGATTTATTTTACTGAACTTCATATTCATTAATCATTAGCAAATGCTTGGGGTACAACCTTTTATATTTTCTTAACTGACACCTTCAAAGAAAATTTATGCAATTTTAAGTGGATTACATTTAAACCAGATTATTCTGAAAAACACAGAATGTGCTCTTTAGCACACACTAATATCCTGAGCACTTCACAAGAAATGCATAGAAGATGGATCCTTGACTGAATCAGTTTATGGTATTGGGCCCTGTATGTGAAACTGGACCCATGGTGGCAGACTTCTACCCTGTGCTCATGCAGAGACCCAGTAAAATCAATGATACTCTGCACAGCTGCAAGGGTCCACAGCTGTAGATCTGACTGCAGGATCACTCAGGGCCTAAAGACAACAAAGGATAAAACATACACCCAGAAGGGGGAGTTGTGAGAAAGTTCACAGTTTATGGAAATAGATTAAATAGTTCCTCTGCTTAGGCACATGTAGATGCTGGAGGTTCAAAATGTTATTCATTCATTTTTAATTGACATATAAACATGCTTATAGAATCACAGAAATGTAGAGCTGGATGGGACCTCAAGAGGTCATCTTGTCCATCCTCCATCAAGTATACCTAGACCATTCCTGAGAAGTGATGGTCTAATCTGTTCCTAAAAACCTCCAATAACGGGGGTTCCACAGCCTCCCAAGATAAGCTTTTACTAATATCTAAATGTCCCTTGCTGCAGATTTAGGGGACACAAAAAACAATTGACAATAACTCTCTTTATAACAACACTTAACATATTTGAAGACTGTTATTAGGTTCCCCCACCCCCATCTTTTTTTCTCAAGACTAAACATGCCCAGATTTTTTTAACCTTTCCTCATAGGTCTGGTTTTCTAAACCTTTTATCATTTTTGTTGCTTTCCTCCAGACTTTCTCCAGTTTGTCCACATCTTTCCTAAACTGGACACAATACTTCAACTGAAGCCTCACCAGTGCTGAATAGAGTGGGACAATTACCTCCAACGTTTTACATATGACATACTCCTTAAGACACCCCAGAATATAAGCCTTTTTTCACAGTTGACTCATATTTAATTTGAGATCTACTGTAACCCCACATCCTTTTCTGCAGTACTACATTCTAGACAGTTATTCCCCATTTTGTAGTTGTGCATTTGTTTTTTTCATCCTAAGTGTAGTAGTTTTCACTTTTCTTTACTGAAATCCATCTTGCTGATTTCAGACCAACTTTACATTTTATCAAGAGCCTTTTGTACTCTAATTTTGACCTCCAAAGTGCTTGCAAATCCTCCCTGGTTGGTGTCATCCAAAATTTTAATAAGCATACTCTCCACTGCACTATCCAACTCATTAATGAAAATGGCGAATAGTACCAGACGCACTACTGACCCCCTGAGGGACTCAACTAGATATGTCCCCAACTTTGACAGCGAACCATTGAGTACTCTCTGAGTATGGTTTTTCAATGAGTTGTGCACCTACCTTTCAGTAATTTCACATAGTTTGCCTATGAGAATGTCATGCAGGACTGTGTCAAAAGCCTCACCAAAATCAAGATAAATCACATCTACTGTTTCCTCTCTATCCACTAGGCCAACAACCAAAGCGGATACACATTTTAAAAAATCGAGATTTTTAAAATTTAAATTAAATACAGGTTTATTTTTATAAAAGAAACCTATTTATAAATAAAAATTGAAACAACAACAACCTATGTTAAGGCCTAAGCTAACTATTATATATTAAAATAATTTAAATTAATTTTAAAAATATTAAGCAGTACATGTTTGCTGTGAAGCCTTAAAGAAAGGCAAACCACTGAACTGGTGGAAGTCACAGGACAAGCACTTGGAACCAGGATTTGTTGACGTGCTAAACCAGTTTTTCACAACAGTAGACTCTCATGCAGGTACAGAGCAAATATTTTCTTTATTTCAGTTTATTCAACTAGTTCAGCTCAATGACTAGCTCACTCACAGTTGAGAAACCAACTGGGATTTGCCAAAGCAGGAAAGCTTGTTTTTTTCTCTCCCAATCTCTGAATAAAAACCAGGTGTGAGACGATGAGAGCTACCAGTTCTAAAATCTTCAGGGTCATGATGAAAAGCAACAATCAGTTCAGTTCACTAATTACTGATAATATTTCTTTTGTCTAATAATTCAGTTAGTTTTAAATTCAAAACTTTTTAATGTATTTGATAAACTTTTTAAATGTATCCAGCACATAGAGATTTACTTAACTAATTAAAAATTAAAATCCTATTTTTGTGAATTTTAATTTATATCCAAATACAGCTTGACACAAATCATAAGTAAAAAATTAATCATATAGTAAATAAAAATGCATCATTCAACATTTTATAACATAATAAAACTGTAAACATTAAGATTCTGAATAAATGTGGGTTAAGCTATGTATTTGCTTAAATAAATATATATCAATACAGTATATCCTCCTGGTTAGCAAAAAGAAGTACCAATTTTGTGTAAAAGCTATATTTACTTGGAAATCAACATGATTTTTGGTTACCAACCAATGAGAATCAACCTTTCCTTAGGAAAACAACTAAAAGGTACAAATGCAAAACAAGATTAAATTCATTTATTTAAATCAAGGCTTCTTGTTTGCTAATTTAAATCATGATTAAAATTGGTGATTTAAACTGCTTTGATTTAAATCAATGCACCCTGCCAATAACCTGGTGAAAGAGGAAATTCATTTGCTTTAGCATGATTTCTTCTTGACAAATCCACAGTGGGTATTGCTTATCACCCTATTTGCTTACAAACTGATTTTTTAAATAATTTGCCTCAGTATCTTTCCAGGTATCAAAATTAGGCTGACTATTCTATAATGCCTCTGGTGCCCTTCTCCAGATCTCTGGAACCTCACCCATCCTCCATGAGTTCTTGAAGATAATCGCTATCGGTTCCAAGATTGCGTCAGACTCATATTATTATTTTTTAAAAGGTAAAAAAATTCCAGACATAAGGCAGAAAGTCATACACACTTTAAAGTTCAACTATACATTGCTTGCATTCTCATTAAGTTTCTAAACATGAAGATATTTTTCACTAAATGTATTTATAGTGCTACAGCGGAGAGAATGAAGCGCCTTAGTAATTTTGTGCTAAGTAGCCCGCACTATACTGTGTTTTCATCAAGGGGGGCAGTGTAAGTTTCTAACAAAGGAAAAAATATTGTGCCCTCTCACAGAGAGCTGTAACTAGAAGTTGAAGTAATGGCCTAACATGACCTAACATGAAAGGAGTAAGCATACAAAGAAATCCGCAACTGATCCTTCCTGAAAATGTTTTTATAAACTGTAAGGTTTTGTCTGGCTCATACTACAAATCAAAGATGGTATGTTCAATTTTGAACCCATTATTTTGGGAAAACAACAAAATGTTTTCTCCCTGAAATACTGTAACTTAATAGCTGTAGTTTGATTACACACAATGGGTGAGATTTTTAAAAAGCATTCAACATCAGCCTAACTCTGCTCCCACTGAAGTCAATTCTTAAATTCCCATTGACTGCAATGGAAGCAGATTTAGGTCAGTGATGGGCGCTTCTGAAAATCCAACCACTATCTATTTATATTAAGGCCTATATTGTCCATTTAGATTTCAGGAGGATGACAGGAAGTTGTGGACATTTGTTGGAGAGTTTACGGAAAGTTATAGTGATAATTTGAATCCATTGTGCATATTAAATTTAATATCATGCAATTTCATGCTGTTTTAATCAACAGCATGAGTCAGATACAGAACCTAAAAGCTTAGTCTCACTTCCCATGTTTTTGTTGATTTATGTCAACCTTAATGATAATTAAAGATAGTTTTCGGTATTTAATTAGTAGCATATAATCTCTTAATATACAGTTTCAGGCTTCTAGCAAAACATTCTAAATGTTGCTTCTATAAAATCATGTAGAAACCCGCATTCAACACAAAATATATCAACTTAAAATGCCTTTATTGACTCACATATTGTAAAAATGTAACATTGATAATAACAATTATTGCCCTAAGGGCCTTGTCAAATTGTGCATTCAGACTTTAAAAAGCATGATTTTGTAAGTCTGACAGGCTTTGAGACATTTACAAATAATGTTAAAGGAAAGTTCAGGACATGGACTAGCTATGTAGCAAGATCGAAGAGCTCCAAAGCACGTGAACAACTTTATGCAAACTACATCACATAGGAAAGAAGAATCAACTGCTCCCCTCTTAGGGCATAATTCCACAAAATATTTGATTTAAATCAATTGGAGTTGAAGGTGCTCACCACCTTGTAGGATGAGACCCTTTTTGGTAACAAGAAAGTAACTTGTACATTTTTCTAATTATGGATCTCTAGGTGAGCTGGAAATAAAGGTATTAAAATTAGTGTTTACATTACATTTATTTATTTAGCTTTTAAATTAAAAGTTCTATTTATATCATGATTATGTGACATCTTAACACATCTCCAACATACCAGTGGTGAGGTGCTTCCACACTACTTCCTATATGAATACCATTCACCCTAAAACAAGAAAAAGTCCCTTACTTGTAATTCTTCTACATTAAGAGTATACAGTTCACATTACAGCTCTATGGATTTTGTGCTTTTGGCAAATTACAAGTTGGAATTTGCATAGATCTGCTTGGAGCTCTAAAATCACAGGATGCAGAGATGAATAAAAGATATATTGGGTCATCTAGTCCATCTTCCTTCCAGTACAGGACTGTTCCCTAGAACAGTTTTTAATGCATTCACCAGTTCAAGTTTTAAATGTTCCAAAAAACAGGGCTTCAATCATTCCACCTGAGAGACAATTCCACAGTCTAATAGATCTCCATGTCAAGAAACTTTTTCTTATATTCAGCCTAATTCTTCCCTCACAGAATGTTCTTAGTCTTTGTCCAGATTTCTAACTTCTGCATCCCTTCCTCTACCCCATCTTCACTGATGTTCACTTCTCCCAATTGGAGAATTATCTGCAAATATCATCAATGTCTTTCACTTTCTTCCAAATCACTAAAGATCCCGATGAAGATAAAGTCTAACATCCATCCCTGTAGTACCCCACTATTCTACCCATACTAATTTGATAAATTACCATCAATAACTATACTTTATGTACAATCCCTGGTGTGAGTTTTCAATATAGTACTCATACAATTAATTATGGAAATATTGTAAAATACTCAAATTCTTGTGAAATACTCAAATGCTTTACTAAAATCCAAACATACACTCTGCTTTCTTCATCTGCTAATTTTAGAATTCTGTCAAAAAAAGCAATCCAGTTTGCTTGGCCTATCCCAACTTATGAGATCCCTGTGGCAGGGACTAGCCCTGTGTTATTAGCCTGTACAATGCCTAGTTCACTGGGGCCCTGATGTGTCTGTTATGCAGTACCAGTAGAAATAATAATTAATAGAAAAATAATAATCTGGTAAATTCCTTCTTTATGAATGCATGCTATTCCTTGTGGTCCCATTAACTCCGAGGGCCCAGGCTTTCAGAATTGCATATTGACAATCATGGTAATATTATGCACAACCGATCAATTTGATGCCTACCTAGCAGGCCAACAGCCCACACAATTACCTTAGTAGCACATGCAAATTATGTGTAGGTCTTCCCAGAAGACAGATTTTAATACTCTCCATCATGTCACCTAAGAACAGTAACAGTAGGTTGTCACCCTCCATGTGAACAGTTCTAGATAGGGATGAGACATGCACTTTGCCAGGGGGCAGGGCCAGATTTAGGGGCAGGTGACCCAGGCGACTGAGGTGCCAGGCTTGGGGGGCACCGGGCTTGAGGTGCTGTTTTAACACCACCTCTTGTTAAGTTGTTAACAAGAAAAGGGAAAATTAAATGTCTGAAGTAAAATGTAATAAAAAATAAGGTATTCAAAAGTTTAACAAAGGCAGGGAGCAGGCAAAGACGCTCCTTGCCTGGGGCATCACTTGGTCTAGGGCCAGCCCTGCCAATGGGCTTCAGCAGAGGAATGGTGAGACTGAAATCTTCCATTTCAGGTTCTGGAGGAGAATGTGCTCTAGTGGGCATAAACCCCTTTGCCTGTTCCCCCAAAGCTTGAGTCTTTCTGCTCTGTCCCCTACAAGAAGTCCCTGTCCCAGTTCTGTCTCTTCCCCATCTCTTGCTCCCCAATCCAGTCCTGTTCTCCTTCCCTGATTGATTCTGCTCTCCACTCTACAGGCTTTTAATTCCAGTTCTAGTCTCTTTACTGAGCAAAATCCTAGTCTAACCCCTCCAGCCTCTCCAATGCAGCTCATCTTCCCCCAACTCCCAATCTCCTTGCCCAGCCATTGCTAGTTATCACCTCTACCTCATCTCCATGTCCCCAGTCTCCTTGCCCAGCCAGCCTCAGTTCTCCTCTTCCTGGCTCCTCATCCAACCTTTGTCTCCTTCCCCCATCCCTGCTGGTTCCCAGTCTCAGACTCTCTCCCCCAGCTCCTCATCCGATCTTAGGCAGCCATCCCCCATTTCCTTCCTCCTAGCTCCTATTCTCCTTGTCCAGACAGTCCTGGTTTCCCCCTCCTCCTCCATGATTCTCAGTCCCCATCTCCTTACACAGCCAGTCCCCATTGTCCCACTTCACTCCTTGGCTCCTCGCTACTTCTCCATCTGACTCTGTATCCCAGTCTCTGCTGCCCACCCAGTTTTGCCATCCCAATCAATTCCCTGCACCCTCCCTAGGTCTGGCTCTAGTCCCCTCTGCATTGAAATCAGCCAGTTTCCTCCTCCATGCTGCCTGGGTCCAGCCAGGTGGGGGCTCTAACAGCACAGAAGAGAGCCTCCCTGCTTTCAGTTCCAGTGCCTGGTCCTGGCCCAGTCCATAGCTCCCCAGAGTTGCAATTGCAGGGAAAGTCCTGCTCAGGCCCAAGCTGCAACATACCCAGTGTAGGTGGGAACTTCAGGGAATTTAACTGCGAAGGACTAGAAAGTCTTTACTGAGCAAGTGCGAATTTTTCAAAGGATAAGAAGCGAAAAAGCCATCCTCTGCCAAATTTCAAGTCCATGATGCAAAGCATGGGAGCACTAGAGCTTCTCAAAGAAATGGTCACCAGAATTTTTTAAGATGGGCGAAACAACACATTTCTTCCTAGCCTTGTTCTCAGAAACAGCTGAACTATTTTGGCTGAAAATTAAAACAAAAACAAAAAACAAACTGAGGCCGACAGCCAGCATGGAAAATTTCAACCCCAAAATTTTAGTTTGTCAAAATGAAAAGCCACTGAAAGCAGGATCTTAAAATTATATATATATGTGTATATACATTAATGAAATTCTTATGCTTCATCTTCTGTTCCATAACACCTCTACCTTCTGTCTCAATTGAACATATTAAAGGTTCGTCAGGAACAAACAGACTTAGCTTTAATTCACCCAAACCCTAACAACTCTTGTACTTCAAATGTGAGACTGACAGACCTTATGATCCGAAAGTTACTGTTCCTGATCAACAATTCATCTAGGTAGAAATATGTACATTGCTATGCCGAATGGCCTTTCAGTATGACCCAGGCCCTTCATTTTTAATTTTTACCAAAAATGTCCTGCGTTTTATAGACGCTATTATTACTTTTTTACCGATTTTCACCTGAATTTTGTACCACTCAGGTACAGAAAATACATATTACATTACGAAAATCCAATAGATGTGTTTATGTTAATAATAAATTAGTCCAAATGTAATGGTGAGGTTGTCTGTTAAGCTAAGGCAGTGTCGTGGAAGACACACACACACACACGAACGTGCATATGTGTACGTCGATGCTTAAGCCCTAAAGTGCCAAACTTTAGAGAGACACCTGTCAGGGGTGGTTAGATAACGCTTAGTCCTGCCATGAGTGCAGGGGACTGGCCTAGATGACTTCTCGAGGTCCCTTCCCATCCTACAATTCTATGAACTTCCCTGACCTGGCTCCCAGCTCTGGAAGGAGAAAGAGTGGCTCAGTACCCTGTCCGGCGCAGGTAACCAAGCCACCATCTCTCCTTCTGGAGAGGGCACAGAAGCAGAAGAAGTGGAGGAGGAAGCTTGAGGAAATGGCGCCATTGCATCCGCTACCTCTTCCATTTCTGGGTCCATTTTTCTCTATTTGTTGCTTTCTTCTGTCCTCTCTTCTCCCAATATCAACCCAGAAAACTGGGAAGTTAATTTTTTGCCTCAATTTACACCTGTTTTTTTATTTTTGTAACAAACACAGATAAATTCATGGGAAATTTCAGAGAAATAAGGTGGGTGAAGTAATATCACGGAGGTCCAATAAAAGATATTACCTCACCCTCATTATCTCTCTAATATCCTGGGACCAACATGCCACAACAACACTGCATACAACAAAACAAAAAACAAAAATAAAAGGCCCTGGACATGATTAATAAAACAAAAATCAAAATAAAATGATCTCTACCTCTAAGGCCAAGACAGGAATAGAATGTGGTGGGATTATTTGTTATAAGTATATGCATTCAAAGAACAAGAATTATAATTAAATATTTTCTCTTCTCCAAAGGTATCAGTTATAACACATTTTCACACTATGGAAAGTAAAATGCTCCAGGGATATCTTCGGGAAAATTGCTAACTAATACCAATTAACCATCTTGTTATAAATAATAACCAGTAGAAGCATGATCCATAAAGCGTCAGTTGGCTACAGTCAATATGGAGGAAAGATGGTTCCTGTGGCTAAGGCATAAAACAGGCTTCTATTCCCATCTCAGCCACAGACTTCTTGTGTGACCCCATGTACATCACTAACTTCTCTGTCCTAGTTTGCCCATCTATAATAACAATCCTATGAAGAT
Organism: Eretmochelys imbricata; assembly: GCF_965152235.1. NCBI lineage: Eukaryota > Metazoa > Chordata > Testudines > Cheloniidae > Eretmochelys > Eretmochelys imbricata. The sequence goes on along the minus strand of NC_135572.1, from coordinate 49,248,241 downwards.
AACACTTCCTTCTTTTGTAAGCATGTTATGATGCTTAGTGAAGAAATGTCTGGAAAGCATTCAGTCAGAAAACACTTGAGAAGAATTATTTTACTGGCTATAGGTGAACCAGAACAAGAACTTGGCACCATTTTTAAATATAAAGATATCTCTGGATACAACCTCCAGAGATACAACAAAACATATGAGCGGGATCCTAAAAAACCAGAACCTAGAAGACAGGAAAGTTGAGCTACTTCCAACCCAGAAAGAAATTCTGCAGGACAGACAGACCAAGCCTGGAGCTGTGTTCTGATTCTGAAGAAAAGCAATAGTGCCTTATGAACATATGTAGAGAACCTTACATGTCTACTTTGCAAGTTTCTTAAACATGGTTCTATTCAATCAAGGGAATTAGTTTCAAAAGAAAAAAAATCTGGATGGACATTCTTACAGGTTTAATTTGTTCCACATAAAAGTTTAGGCTCTTTTTTATATCAAGCTCGTGGATAAAGCACTATGTTTGGATGGATGGCTATGAGATAATGAGAAAAATATTAGTAGAATGATGACTTAATTGAAGTGAAACTCCCAGAATACAGTATTTTTGGCAGGAATCTATGATATGTCAAGTTCCTCTTATGTACTTATTTATTGAATGCACAATAATCCAACAAAGCATCAAAGTCTCACTGCAAGGCAACTTTACTAATTTATAATAATAAATAATAATAATAAAATTACAAGTAAATTACATTAGCAATTCCACAATCATAAATTTTAATGAAGCAGTATCATATTCTCCTTTGTTGGCAAGTAAGTAGAAATCAGGACTGTTTTGTGGGATTAAGTCTCAAGTCACAACTCAACAACTCTCCAGTACAGAAGACAGGACTTTGCCCCTTGACTGTAAATTAGGATTTATTTTAAGATGAGCCTCCTAGACTAGGGATCAAATACTTTTTTGCATGGGCTTCTTATCGGCATCCACAGAGATCAATGGAGTGTCTAGTGAGTCCTGTGATGTACCTGCAAAATCTACACAATGGATTTCAGGAAAGTCTTCACACTAGCCTCCTGCAGTACAGTCCAAAATCTGTCTCCTGGGAAGACAGAGATGTGACCTTGCTGGCAAAGACACTGCAGCATCACCCCAGAATATGTCAAAAGGCCTGGAGCAGACAACAATGAACCCCTTAGCAGTCCCTCTGACACCAAATGCATCAACATCACTGACCTTTGGGCACAAGCATAAGTAGTGCTCGCACACGCTGTTTATTCATGGAGTTCTAAGCAGCCCCAGTGCCAGGACATCTATGTAGTCATTGTTAAGTGGGTGAGAGCAGTCATGCAGCCAATATTGGTCCAGTCATGCTGTCATAACCCATCGGCTTTACCTTTCAGCAAGTGAACCAGAAGGTCTGGTGTCAACAGAAGACCCTAGTAGTTCTGGCGTTTAAGGCATATATACATTTAAAGCATATAAGGAAAAGAAAGATGACCCACCAACAGTGCACGCCTCAACACAAGCTTTGAGGAAGGCTCCAATGCTTCAACTCTTAAGTGAAGAGCCATGAGGGTACCGCATCATGACTTTGACTGCAACACGATGTCACTTCATCTTGGCACAATGAGGATTGCTCCATGGATGTCATTGCATCACCTTTGGGCCCGTTAGGCTAGACCTGCATTGATCCACAATTATTCAATGCTGGGATTTTTAATCCTCCCTGGGTACTACCCTATACTCAGCTTATCTTGAGGGCTCCTTCCTTTAATGATGGACTTGCACCTGGAAACACAGGGAAGCTGAGTAATGACATAAAAAACCCATCCAGGGCTCTGACACCTTGAGGTTAGAGCACATCACATACCATGTTATGATCCTCCTCAAAGCAGTACAAGTACTAGCCATTTCTGCACTTAACACTGTTGTGCTGTTTCTCCACATATGCACTTACAAAACAACCCACATGGGACAAAAAAGACAACCCCCTCCTCCTCCCCTCCGAAACGGTAAAATAAGAACCCCCAACCAGTAGTGAAAGTTATTTTAAAAACAGATAGGACACAGTGTGCCACTGATGCTTAGTACATCAAAGCCACCCTAACCAATGCTGGTCTTCAAAATAACTTTACATTACATTTCTTTTTCCTTTTTTAAAAATACAGCACTCTAGTGCAGTGTGATTCCCCTCAGGGCATACTCTCACTGGAGCAAGCCTCCTCAGCTCCAGTGCTTCCTGGATCTGGCCTCAGAGAGCATTCAGAACCCCTTTTGACACCATGAGTTGCCCACAGTAAGTGCCCCTGGATGGGACACCTAGACAAGCCTTACCCGACCCCCAAAGCAGCCCTGCACCCCACATCCACAGTCAGCAGTGACTCTCAACCAGCTTGGAAAATAGAAGTGGTTATTAGTTGTCGGGAACACAGCATAGAACAGATCTTGTTGCAGAGAAATAAGGAACATTCACCAAAGTCCATCTTGGAGGGGGGAAATCCAGAGCCTAGAGCTCTGTCCCCGTGTCCCAAAGCAGGAGACTGACCAGCTCTCAGCTGCCCAGCCTTGGTCACAACCTGCTGTCCCGCCTCCTTCCTTTGTCTCTTTTCCAAGCAAACAGGTCACCTGACCTGTACCTCGCACTTTGTTTTCTAGTACCTCCAGCTGATTCTTGAAGAGGATGGACCCTAGACATCAACTTCCAGGATACAGAGTGTCAGCCATTGTCTGTGCCCAGGTAGCCAGACATCAGTCACACCTGCCCTCTTGGGGTCTCTGCAATGACCACACACCCTTGTCCCACCACCTAGATACTTGAGTAACACATAGGGGAAACTGAGGCATGCACACAGTATTCAGACAAAACACTAAGAACTTTCCCACTTTGTCACATATACATAGACCTTTCACTTCTACATATCACAAAATGTAGCACCAAAAATAATTAAAATTCAACTTTGAACAAGTAAGGCCTCGGTCTGAATTTAAATTAAATGCATGTATAGAGATAAGGCTCCAACATTCAAAGGCAGAGAATTCCAAAGTCTTATTGCCTTGAAAGCAAGTATCATTATTCCTAAAGATGTGACCTTTATGATGAAACAACTGTGCTTGCTGAAGCAATTCTATGAAAAGGAGCAGAAGGAAAGTCAGGATATGCTTCTACGGGCACAAAGCTCTAAAGATTTAGAGCAGGTTGCACAGCGGAGCCAAGAGGCCAGTGAAGAAGCTTGGCAACATGTGACCTCCAGAAGAAGAAGGGGGAATGTCCGGGTTCCAGCAACGCGGACACAGGTAACTAACCGCTTTCATGTTCTCTCCACAGGTACCATTGCGGAGAGTGGACCAGATGATACGTCTGGGGGGAGAAAGCAGAATGAGACTCCACTGGTTGGAAGGCATGAGATGCGCTGTCCTGAGGTTGGGGGTTCCACGACCACCACTCCCAAGAGAAGGAGGCGGTTGGTGGTGATCGGGGACTCTCTCCTCCGGGGGACTGAGTCATCTATCTGCCGCCCTGACCGGGAAAACCGAGAAGTCTGCTGCTTGCCAGGGGCTAAGATCCGCGATGTGACGGAGAGACTGCCGAGACTCATCAAGCCCTCGGATCGCTACCCCTTCCTGCTTCTCCACGTGGGCACCAATGATACTGCCAAGAATGACCTTGAGCGGATCACTGCGGACTACGTGGCTCTGGGAAGAAGGATAAAGGAGTTTGAGGCACAAGTGGTGTTCTCGTCCATCCTCCCCGTGGAAGGAAAAGGCCTGGGTAGGGACTGTCGAATCGTGGAAGTCAATGAATGGCTACGCAGGTGGTGTCGGAGAGAAGACTTTGGATTCTTTGACCATGGGATGGTGTTCCATGAAGGAGGAGTGCTGGGCAGAGATGGGCTCCACCTTACGAAGAGAGGGAAGAGCATCTTTGCAAGCAGGCTGGTTAACCTAGTGAGGAGGGCTTTAAACTAGGTTCACCGGGGGAAGGAGACCAAAGCCCTGAGGTAAGTGGGAAAGCGGGATACCGGGAGGAAGCACAGGCAGGAACGTCTGTGAGGGGAGGGCTCCTGCCTCATACTGAGAATGAGGGGTGATCAGCAGGTTATCTCAAGTGCTTATATACAAATGCACAAAGCCTTGGAAACAAGCAGGGAGAACTGGAGGTCCTGGTGATGTCAAGGAATTATGACGTGATTGGAATAACAGAGACTTGGTGGGATAACTCACATGACTGGAGTACTATCATGGATGGTTATAAACTGTTCAGGAAGGACAGGCAGGGCTGAAAAGGTGGGGGAGTAGCACTGTATGTAAGGGAGCAGTATGACTGCTCAGAGCTCCGGTACGAAACTGCAGAAAAACCTGAGTGTCTCTGGATTAAGTTTAGAAGTGTGAGCAACAAGAGTGATGTAGTGGTGGGAGTCTGCTATAGACCACCGGACCAGGGGGATGAGGCGGATGAGGCTTTCTTCCAGCAACTCACAGAAGCTACTAGATCGCACGCCCTGGTTCTCATGGGTGACTTTAATTTTCCTGATATCTGCTGGGAGAGCAATACAGCGGTGCATAGACAATCCAGGAAGTTTTTGGAACACGTAGGGGACAATTTCCTGGTGCAAGTGCTAGAGGAGCCAACTGGGGGGGAGCTTTTCTTGACCTGCTGCTCACAAACCGGGAAGAATTAGTGGGGGAAGCAAAAGTGGATGGGAATCTGGGAGTCAGTGACCATGAGTTGGTTGAGTTCAGGATCCTGACACAGGGAAGAAAGGTAAGCAGCAGGATATGGACCCTGGACTTCAGGAAAGCAGTCTTCGACTCCCTCAGGGAATGGATGGGTAGGATCCCCTGGGGGACTAACATGAAGGGGAAAGGAGTCCAGGAGAGCTGGCTGTATTTCAAGGAATCCCTGTTGAGGGTACAGGGACAAACCATCCCGATGTGGCGAAAGAATAGTAAATATGGCAGGCGACCAGTTTGGCTTAACGGTGAAATCCTAGCGGATCTTAAACATAAAAAAGAAGTTTACAAGAAGTGGAAGGTTGGACATATGACCAGGGAAGAGTATAAAAATATTGCTCGGGCATGTAAGAATGAAATCAGGAGGGCCAAATCGCACCTGGAGCTGCAGCTAGCAAGAGATGTCAAGAGTAACAAGAAGGGTTTCTTCAGGTATGTTGGCAACAAGAAGAAAGCCAAGGAAAGTGTGGGCCCCTTATTGAATGAGGGAGGCAACCTAGTGACAGAGGATGTGGAAAAAGCTAATGTACTCAATGCTTTTTTTGCCTCTGTCTTCACTAACAAGGTCAGTTTCCAGACTGCTGCGCTGGGCATCACAAAATGGGGAGTAGATGGCCAGCCCTCTGTGGAGAAAGAGGTGGTTAGGGACTATTTAGAAAAGCTGGATGTGCACAAGTCCATGGGGCCGGACAAGTTGCATCCGAGAGTGCTAAAGGAATTGGCGGCTGTGATTGCAGAGCCATTGGCCATTATCTTTGAAAACTCGTGGCGAACAGGGGAAGTCCAAGATGACTGGAAAAAGGCTAATGTAGTGCCAATCTTTAAAAAAGGGAAGAAGGAGGATCCTGGGAACTATAGGCCAGTCAGCCTCACCTCAGACCCTGGAAAAATCATGGAGCAGGTCCTCAAAGAATCAATCCTGAAGCACTTACATGAGAGGAAAGTGATCAGGAACAGTCAGTATGGATTCACCAAGGGAAGGTCATGCCTGGCTTATCTAATCGCCTTCTATGATGAGATTACTGGTTCTGTGGATGAAGGGAAAGCAGTGGATGTATTGTTTCTTGACTTTAGCAAAGCTTTTGACACGGTCTCCCACAGTATTCTTGTCAGCAAGTTAAACAAGTATGGGCTGGATGAATGCACTATAAGGTGGGTAGAAAGTTGGCTAGATTGTCGGGCTCAACAGGTAGTGATCAATGGCTCCATGTCTAGTTGGCAGCCGGTGTCAAGTGGAGTGGCCCAGGGGTCGGTCCTGGGGCCGGTTTTGTTCAATATCTTCATAAATGTTCTGGAGGATGGTGTGGATTGCACTCTCAGTAAATTTGCGGATGATACTAAACTAGGAGGAGTGGTAGATACGCTGGAGGGCAGGGATAGGATACAGAGGGACCTAGACAAATTGGAGGATTGGGCCAAAAGAAATCTGATGAGGTTCAATAAGGATAAGTGCAGGGTCCTGCACTTAGGACGGAAGAACCCAATGCACTGCTACAGATTAGGGACCGAATGGCTAGGCAGCAGTTCTGCAGAAAACGACCTAGGGGTGACAGTGGACGAGAAGCTGGATATGAGTCAGCAGTGTGCACTTGTTGCCAAGAAGGCCAATGGCATTTTGGGATGTATAAGTAGGGGCATAGCGAGCAGATCGAGGGACGTGATCGTCCCCCTCTATTCGACATTGGTGAGGCCTCATCTGGAGTACTGTGTCCAGTTTTGGGCCCCAAACTACAAGAAGGATGTGGATAAATTGGAGAGAGTCCAGCGAAGGGCAACAAAAATGATTAGGGGTCTGGAACACATGACTTATGAGGAGAGGCTGAGGGGAACTGGGATTGTTTAGTCTGCAGAAGAGAAGAATGAGGGGGGATTTGATAGCTGCTTTCAACTACCTGAGAGGTGGTTCCAGACAGGATGGTTCTAGACTATTCTCAGTGGTAGAAGAGGACAGGACAAGGAGTAATGGTCTCAAGTTGCAGTGGGGGAGGTTTAGGTTGGATATTAGGAAAAACGTTTTTACTAGGAGGGTGGTGAAATACTGGAATGCGTTACCTAGGGAGGTGGTAGAATCTCTTTCCTTAGAAGTTTTTAAGGTCAGGCTTGACAAAGCCCTGGCTGGGATGATTTAATTGGGGATTGGTCCTGCTTTGAGCAGGGGGTTGGACTAGATGACCTCCTGAGGTCCCTTCCAACCCTGATATTCTATGATTCTATGAACCAAAATGTTAGCTATGCAAAATGTGTCCCATCTATCATTTTATAATTCATAAAAGCCATCTTAAAATCTATATTTAGGAAAATGAAATCACTGCAAAACAATCTGTAGCAGCTCACATAATATTTGAATTGTAGCGAGAGGAAGGAAGCCATCTACCTGCATCATTCTGAATCTCCTACAGAGTAGGAAAGGAAGAAAACACTGAACTGCTAGTCTAATATAGAAAGTACAAAAATATGATTTTGTGTTTGGATATTTAATAGTGTACACTTCCTGTAGACTATAAAAAGATCCCTTATCTACAGATTTTTTTTATTCTGAAAAGATGAGAAGTTAAGCATAAATCCAAATGTAACAACCATTTACAAAGCAAATATTCTACTGACAGACCAGCCTAAAATACTGAACCTTCTTGTTACATATATTCTTTGCATTAATTTAAATAATTTCTTTAAAAATACAGGGTTTGGGACACGACCACAAAATAAATCTACAAACGATATTCTGATGCCCTTGCTCACATTTAGTATTTTAGTTGAGGAGTAGTCCCACTTATTTCAGTGCATACTCTTGGAGTAAGGTACTATTCAACATGAGTAAGGGTATGAGTATCTGGGCCTTGGTATTTTATTAACATAATTTCTAAAATAATAATATGTACTGCTTTTATGATCTACGGCTGTTCCTATATGTGAAAAGTGGCAAATGGAAGCACTGTCAATCTGGCAAGTTATAGGAATATTTGCCGGCTTTGTTTGAAATTCAGTCTTTCATTAACATATTTAGGGCAAAATTCTGCCTTTGATCCTTACAGCCACATATGGGGGAATGCAAAGGAGCCATACCACTGAATGCACTTTTTTGCTGCTCCAAAAAGCAGCCGTGTTTACCCATCTACAACATGCTATTGCCAAGCTGAGCCTAAATATTATGAGTGCATAAAAACACCTAAAATAAATATTAGCTGGTTCCCTCACCTGACCATGGTGAGCCAGTGAGCATGACAGATGGGCCCCTCAGCAAGCACTCTGAAATGCCAGGTAGAAATCCTACCTTGTCGCTTCATGAAACTGTAAAGTAGTATTGCATTTCAGAAGACCTTAGATAGCAAAGTTGGACACTAACACCATACCATGCAACAGAATGGGTAATTGTGCACTAAACAGTCCATTAAGAAAAAGTTCATGCTCTGTATAAACCTTAATACGCTTCAGCAGGAATGACTGGTTTCGTTAGACTAATAAACCTTAAGAAAGACAACCAATATCTATGGTTGCTGTTTCTATTAAATGCCAGTTTACGGAAACTTTTATTAATAGGACCTTTACTACCACTACCATTTTGGTAAATTACAAAGCAGAGCCTTTATGTTTTTTTTCTTTTAAAATAGTATTTTCAGAAGTATTTCTTTTGGGCAAACATATTAGCATAACTAACAGCTTGATTCTGTGCTCACCTATGCAGACACACATCACCTCTTATTTTGAAAAACACATTCCTGTGCATGAATATGGAACCTTAGCAGTAAGTTTTCAAGCAATGGGGTGTTCCACCCACCACATAACAGAGTTTAATAGAGCCCCAAATCTTTTGAACTCCACAAAATTCTCTGATCAAATAGTTTATTGTTCAACCACAGAAAATATGTACAATTTCATAAACAGTCTTTCAGACTGCAGGTAGATAGTCCGACAACAACTTTAAATAAAATTGGATTAACTGACTGGATTTCCTCAATCTTTAATCCAAGTACAGTAGAGAACACCACATTTATCTGTGAAGGAATGGCAGAAAGAGTGATACTTCATATATCAATTTCATTTTTCTAAAACAGAGAAAAATGCAGAATTTCATTTAAGGACTTCTAATTTCAGTTTAGGAATGCATTAGTTATTTCAAAATATTTTCCTAGGAAAAAAATCTGTGGTATCAGCAATTTAGAAATTAAAAAAAATTATATCCGTCTTCATAATATTGTAACAGTGTTATGTTCTTACCTCTTATGATTAAAAAATGTAAGGGCTAGTATCACCTGGCCTTTATTATTAATATAATTAAAAAAAGAAACAGGATCCATTTATGACAATTTCCCTACCCTCAAAATGATTTATTTTTCTTTATTTTCGTAACACTGACTGTAATTAGTTATGACACCCATTGTTACAACACATACTTTTGTTTCCTTTAAACAATTAATAGTTCAAAAGCAAAATAATACTAAATTCATCATCTAAGTCTTATGTCATAGATTCTAAACGTAATGAATGTGTGCAAAATGGTTTAGGATTATAGCAAATCAAGAAATACTGTTTAGGTAACAGTATTATTCCCTAGTGGTTTCACACTTGTGGGAGAAAAACTGATTCAGACAAGCCCGATGGTTGAAATTGACCTGGAAAAAACATGGTTTCTATGGTTATCATTTAGAAGTGGATATCCTAGTGCAACACATATTTAGGGTTTTTTTACATTTCTTAACTGGTTATCAGATGTATGTCAGTCCCTAACAAAGTCTGCAGAGGTATAATTTTATATACTATAGTATCTAACACACCATTTTATTCAGGAGCTATTTAATTATAGATATTGGGATGATGGTTACGTATGCAGTAATGAATCCAAATTGGATTTTTCCAGAGAGACTGTATTCTATATTTTTTAAACTGTTAATGTATTGAGTATGCCACTACTAACAGTAGCTAATGTGAAAAGAGAATACAACATATATATATTTTTTTAAATAAAAATTAAATCTGTATCAGAAGTAAGAATCTAGAGGCCTAATTCTAATGTGACTATATTTACAACCATTGCCTCTACTTTGAGATCTTATACATCATAATACATTATTATATTACAATGCATTCCTGAAAACTAAGACTGATTGATATACACAGTGATAAATTATTAGCATTATGAATAGAGAAATAATTAAAGAAGACTATAATCTCATTTGTTTACATTGTATAAAGCTTCAAGTTTGGATTAGATATACACCCTGATACATTTTTGATACTAATGTTTCAAACGAATCTGAATTTAAAGCATAAAGGAAGGTGGTGGGGGGAGAAACAAACCTGTAAGTACCTAATTGATTTTTTTTCTGGCTTTTACAATATTACAGTGATGACTTGCAGATCTGGAACATAAGCAGTCCATTTTTTGTTCACATGATACAAGGCTAAAACAAATACAAAATACTTCAGAACAATGCCACACCCCACTGATTAAATAGCACTTAAAATATTTAGATAAAGCCTGAACAAATCAAACAAACATCTAGGCAGGAAATTCTGTTTTAATGCACTACCACTGTGCTATTTCAGAGAGCCTGAAAGCAGCCTAACTTGAGAATTCAATCAAGCAAAACCTAGTATAATCTCATTGCCATATTTGCAGTTAATGAAAGCTATTTAAATCTGTGACATTTTTGTTTTTATAGAAGATGGAATCAAAAATTATTTGTTTCACTAATAACACAAACATACAGTAAATTTAAGATTTTATTATTTAGGTTATCCTTACTATTTACCAATCAATGTACAATATTAAAATATTACTCTTCTGCTACTCACTATTGCTCCAGGATTTCAGTAAATATTTGATACTGATTTCAAAGAAGCCTGAATCCTGCTGGCTAGCCATGTCTGCTGCATACAAAGAGGCTTCTATAATTCTGAGCAGTTGAAGTGGCAGGTACTAGTATGTAGATGTAACTGTCACCAGTTAGTGATGTAAACGAGGGGTCAGAAGAGGAAATGAAGTCTCTGCAGATCAACTTCTTCCGTGGTAGGTAAGCCCACATTTAATACAACAATAACAACAACAACACACCATGAAATGCTTGTCCTCTGCTCCTCCTTCAGGGCTGGTACTTAGCTTTATTTGCTGTATTTTTTTTCACCCTGCAGACATTCAGTAGGAGCTTTCATGTACTCCATTCCACAATGAATCAGATTTTTGCACCTTTTCCATAGGCTCCGTTTAATACATATACTGTACCAAAGCAGCTGTTGTACAAACAGTTAGAATGTCTCCTTGAAGGGTTTTTGAGCTGGCCTTTAATAGCGTGCAATCTGCCTGTCTGAAGGCTTTTTCCATTAGAGACTGATAGACTGATCGTATGCACCTCCTCCGGCAAGCAAACAGAGTATCAACTTGAAGCCCTACTGAGAATGTCTCTTCTGCAGCTTAAGGAATTTCACAGGTTTTGTTATTCTTTTCTTTTTTAGAAAAACCTCTAATGGTCTGGTCAGCTGCTTCCCTTCAGTCTGTTTCCAAGAACAACACACTGTATTAGACACAACTGCATCATGCTGCGGTAAAGCAAAGCTGCACCCTTCTATCTGATTGCAGTGACGTTTTAAAAAAGCCCATCAGTCAGCCCAGTTGCAGAAGGGAAGCACTTGCAGAGCATCAACAACCAGACATTTAAATGGCTGTTTGTTCTCGTCTTTCGCAGCTAAAGAAGAATCTCAGTTTGATGTCATTTTTGTCTTGAGTTAGACTTTTATAAGATAAGAGACAGCAAGCTGAATTAATATTGGAAAATAAAACAGGAGCTAGTTGCTTATTTCACCCTCTGCATATTCTATACTAAATTTGATTACTAGCTACAATTTACCTATTTCTTAAAATTTTCTAATAATCACAATACATCAGTATGCACAATTTGCTAATAATGAAGTATCAGTTTTCCAGTGGCTTTTTGCTTCCTGAGTTCTTGGTATCATATTTCCTGATTTCAGTTTGCGTAGTTTTACATTATTTCTTCTCTCACCTAGTGGAATAAATAGTGTACTGTCCTATAATGTTTAAACAGACATATAGCATCTCTGTAGTGGATTCATTCAACAACACTGTGAACTGTTGGATTTTCAGAAACTTGGTTCAAGTGTACAGAAAATTTTATCTTCAGATTTAAATTCCTATTGCTATGCATTTTATCAGATTGTTTTCTCCTGAAAAATGCATAATTACACTGAAATGTTTCATAAAATACATAGAGTATTGGGGGAAAAGCCAATAAAAATCATCATTCTAGAACTATACTTTTTTTTTCTTCAAATGTAAAAATACACACAGAAAAAGACCTTTTTACTTTGTGCCTACTGGTCTCAGAAGAAAATACAAAGATGAACTATAGCGACAATTCAAGGCATTGTTGAGCTTTCTCAGTCAAGACAGGAATGTTTACAAACTCGTCAGCCTGATAAAAACCCCAACCACCCGAGAAACAACTATTCCACTACTTTATTACAGTCCTTTATTTTACTGTATTCAACCTTTTGTTAAAATCAGATTTACTATATACTGTTAGTTGATATTTATTCTTTTATCAATGATGCTTCAAATAGCATGATCCACTCAATTAACAATCACATCAGAGTTCAACTTCTGATTTACTTATTTAAAAGAAAAATATATCAAGTATAGCCAGTTAAAATCATACTGAATCTTATTATTAAAGCAACTTAAAATATGAAACACCAGATTTGAAGATGTATTTAAATGTATTTTGATCCTATTTAAATGTTTTTCAATATAAATTTCACTCTAATATTAGAACAACTAGAGATAACAGCACATTTTTGGCAACATCTCCGAAACATTCCTGAAACAGCTGCAACTAGCTGAAATGGCAGTAACAGCCGCACTCTACTTCAGATCCAAAAGAAATTCCCCAAATTGGCTTTAACTGGGCTAACATCTTTAAAAATACATTGGTTCTGCTTTCTTCCACATTAAATTAATTTCTGATATCTCACTATCTTATTATGTATTTCATTAGCTGAAAAGCTGATTAGCACAATGCAGACTCCCAAGGTGTAAAAGAACTCTTTTTGGATGGATTTTAGAGCCCTATGTATTCACAGTATATCAGTAACATGATGTACACGTTTCAGAGTAACAGCCATGTTAGTCTGTATTCGCAAAAAGAAAAGGAGTACTTGTGGCACCTTAGAGACTAACCAATTTATTTGAGCATGAGCTTTCGTGAGCTACAGCTCACTTCATCGGATGCATACCGTGGAAATGTACATGTTTTTGTCTATGACAGCATGGATATTAGTACACGTGAGTTTAAAATAAAGAGTCCTAATATAACATTTTTTACCATAAAAAGAAAATAAAAGATCAAGAATCTGAGTATTTTCACAGATAACCCATGATAAATTGCCCATTTCAGTCATGTACAACTGCCTTCATGCCAGCCCCTATACTCCTGCTGTCTTGTCCACTTCCTGTGCTCTCCAGGCCTTTCGGAGAGCAGATATCCAGGAGTCTTGGGAAAAGGGACTAACTCTACCATCTGGAAGAGCGCCAACAGTAGAAATGGTCTTCAGCATATGGGAGGCTTAGGGGACTAGCCCTACATGAAAATCAATATTGCTCTCATGATCAGTACTCTGTCTATGCACAGACTACTGTGATCACCACAACCAGATGTTCTCCTACTAAACTTTTGAAAATAGTCTTCAAAAATAATTACCCGATAAGAGAAAAAGAATGGAAAAATGCGTAGTACGTTTAAATCTTCGTGATTACTGTTTATGATAAAGAGTCATGTATGCAGTTAAGAACTGTATATTCTGAGCAATACTTAAAGGAATTCTTAAAACAGGTCCACTTAAATGGAGCTGGGAGTACAGCACAGGCCTGCAGCCTGATCAGATACAATCTCTGAAGCTCATTTTAGCTTTAATGTGGAGGGAACTATGTGGTGCCAAAACTTTTACATTCTGAACACAAAGAAAGTGCAATTTGAGGCTAAACACAAGAAGTAGGGGAGGCCTCTCAGTAGGGTGATGATATTTCCCTAAACTGAAAGCGGGATGTGCAAGGCTGGCCTGAGCTGCCTGGCGTTACTACTCATCTCTCACATTCCTGCGAACGTTCCTCCATGCCCCCAATAGAGCAAAGTAGCAGAGATGGGAAAAGAGGGAAGAGGAATGGGTATGGGCTGGGATCTGGGCAGCAAAGAAGGGTGTGAGTGTGTGGGTGTGAGTAGCCAGGGCTCACAGCCAGGAGGTGAAGCTATTGGACTATGATCCATTTTAGCAGTGTGATGCCCCTCTGGGGGCTGGGACAGCAAAAGTTCAGGAAGGAGCCTCCAGGTAATGGGAGGGACCAAGGAGATTCCAGAGAGCAGCCCTGGAGAAGTGGGGGACAGCTGGGATGCAGAGCCACCATTTCAGATTGGGGGGGCCAACTCCTGGCTGGGGAGGGGAGGGGGAAGAGGAGTGAATGACAGGGGGCAGATCACTCCCGGCCGGTGAGAGGAGTGAGCAAGTGATGGAGGACCAGAGGGTGGCGGAGTTGGTCCCAGCCAGTGGTACAAAAGTCGGGTGGGGAGATGCCCTCCTTAAATGGTGCCCCTGCTGGGATGTGGCAGAAGTGGGCTACTAGACGCAGACTGGAGAAGAAAAGAAGCCTGTTGGGGTGGGGGAGGGGGGGGCTGTACAGGATTTTGGGGACTGGCTCTGAAGGATGGTGGATGGGGAGGACATAAGGCCGGGGTGGGGGCTGCAGGGACCACTCGGGGGGAGGGGTCTGCGGGGAGGGCCATGCCATCTTTGGTGCCCTGGCACAAGCAGATGCTGCGGGACATGGTCATTCACTCACCAGCTGGGTTGCCCATGGATTGGGTGGCAGAGTGAGCACATGACATTCCATTACTCCCTGATTGGAGGGGCAGGACATTGCAGAGACACATCATCCAGGCTCCTATCCCCCCTCCAAAAGTTGCCGCTTATCCCCCCCACCCCAAATGTTCCTCCGTGCCCCACTTTCCTAGCAAAACAGGACAAATGCCCAGTTTTGCCAAAAAAGTCGGGATGTCAGAAACAGGGCTTAAAAAGGGGACTGTCCCTGCCAAAACAGAACGTATGGTCACCCTACCTCTCAGGACCACGTCTGAAGCAGACCACAGGAGCAAACTAAGTATAAACTAGATTTGTGAGTTTTGTGTATGTGTAATACAGTGGATTAGTGTACTTGAATGTATCTCCCTCTAGTGGCAGCTACTAATAATTAAAACTGATCCTTGAGTTCCTTTAGCTCGCGTAGCAGGGGATTGTGCTTTTGGTCCTTAATTACCTTGTTTCGATCCCCACTGATAAACCATAGTGTTTGTATTTGTCAGTGGACATATGCACTGTCTAATACGCTGTTGTAGTATAAAACTGGTACTCTGGATTGGCCGATCTAGGGCTTGGAGTCTGATCTAGGGCTTAATCATTCAAGGTGTCAGTCTGGGCCCTGCAGTCCTGATCCTCAAAACAGTGAAGCACATGCTTAAGCTACTGGTTTATTTAAAGTACCTGCACAGGTATTATCAGTTTGTAAACTATCACAGACATCATGGTGCAAGTGGGTCTTGAGGAAAGATCAAGAAGATCAAGAACCTGCATACTGGCTTTACGAATTAATCTGGAGAGGGAATGCTATGAGTAAAAGGTAGCATGGAAGAAAGTATAAAGGTGCTCGTGTGGGAAGCGGACAAGAAAGTGATGGAGGCTGGCACGTTGGAGGAGAGGAGAGATAGGAATGTGTGACAGCACAATAATGATGTATTTTGTTGTAGAGAAATTAAACAACTGTCTATATTTTGAATCATATATTTACTTTCTAAGATCTCCAGACTCTTTTTCCAAACTATATTAACCCACATTAATGATTTCCCCATAGCAATACACCTTTCTAAATCAGTATAATAAATTTATACTTTTTTGACTATACTGTAGGACAAAAGACAACTAAAAGACAACACACTTCTCAAAATTATAACCAATAGAGTTGGAGAAGACTTTTTTTTTTAGTTTTTGTTACATTATGATTCTTTTTAGAACTGTTTCATTTCATTAGTTTTTGAAAGCAGATTAAAAATCTACTATATCACAAAACAAACATAATGGAGTTCATAATACAGTGTGTAACGTTCCTAGCCCCTAGAACTAAGGCCTAATACAGGGGTCAGCAACCTATGGCACGCATGCCAAAGACAGCATGCAAGCCAATTTTTAATGGCATGCTGCTGCCTGCCGGGTCCCAGCTGCCAGCCCCGCTCAGCCCGCTGCCGAACCCAGGCCCGTAGGGGGCTGAGCGGGGCTGACGGCTGGGACGCCGGCAGGCAGCAGCGTGCCATTAAAAATCCTGCCCGCTCCGGCCTGCTCTTCTCCACCCCCGCCCTGCCGGCTGCTGCTGCAGGGCAGGCAAGCTCCCTCCTCCCCGGCCTCTTCCCCCAGAGTGCTGGATTCCTGTCCCTCCCTCCCTGCTGCAGATCAGCTGATTGCCCTTGCGGGGGAGGGGGAGAAGTGGAGCCGCAGCGTGCGCTGCTCTGGGGAGGAGGCGGACAAGAGGTGGGGACGGGGACGGGGACGGGGGGTGGAATCAGGGCATATCCCCTCCAGCCCCCTGCCGTGAGCCACTCTAGGTAGGGGGCTGGGACCACCCCCTCGACCCTAGCCCACACCCCCAGCCCTCTGCCCTGACCCCTACACCCCAACACACACACCCCAGCTCTCTGCCCTGAACCCCCCCTCATACACCACAGCCTCCTGCCCTGATCCCTGCAACCACCACGACCCCAGCCCCCTGCCCTGACTCCTGCACCCCCCACACACACCCAGCCCTCTGCCCTGACTCCTGCACACCCCTCACACACACCCAGCCCTCTGCCCTGACTCCTGCACCCCCCTCACACACCCCTAGCCCCCCCCAAACCCTCTGCCCTGACTCTTGCACCCCCCACATTCCTACCCCCATCCTGAGCACCAAATGGGAGCTCCTGCACCCCCCACACACACATTCCCACCTGCACCCCTCGCACCAGATGGGAGCTGCCCAGGTAAGCACTCCACACCCAAACCTCCTGCCCCAACCCTGAGCCCCCTCCCTCATTCTAGCTCCTGGCCAGACCCTACACCCCAACCCCCAGCCTGCTCCTTCACCCCCATCCCTGTGCTCAGCGCACTCCCACCCTCATCTCAGTGCATAGAGAGAGGAAGAGAATGGGCTAGAACCAGGGAAAAGGTAGGTACCCACTCCATGTGGGCAGGGCCGGGATCCCAGACCGTCAGCGGGCTGAGCGGGGCCAGCAGCCAGGACCCTGGCTGGCAGGAGCCGGCAGACCGACAGCGGGCTGAGTGGTAGCGGGCTGAGCCGCTCAACCCACTGCCGGTCTGGGGTTCTGGCTGCCAGCCCCTTGCCAGCCAGGGTCCTGCTCAGCCTGTTGCTGGCCGAGGTGAACGGAACCCCAGGCTGGCAGCGTGCTTAACAGGCCAGCGGCGTAAGATTGGCATTTTAATTTAATTTTAAATGAAGCGTCTTAAGCATTTTGAAAACCTTGTTTACTTTACATACAACAATAGTTTAGTTATATAATATATAGACTTATAGAGAGAGACCTTCTAAAAAACGTTAAAATGTATTACTGGCATGCGAAACCTTAAGTTAAAGTGAGTAAATGAAGACTCAGCACACCAATTCTGAAAGGTTGCCGACCCTTGGCCTAATAGAACAGAATAATGAGAGGTTGGGCTATTCCACCCATCACTCTTCTGTGGGGTTCTTAAACTTAGGGCTGGTCTACACTAGAAAATTAGATCACCCCAGCTGCATTGTGCAGGGATGTGGAAAAATCCATACCCTGCTGAGCAATTTAGTGAAGCTGACCTAAGTCACCATGCAGACAGAGCTAGGTCAACAAAAAATTCTTCTATCGACCTAGCTACCGCCCTCAGGGAGATGGATTACTAATGCTGATGGGAGAACCCCTCCTGTTGGCATAGGTAGTGTCTATACTAAAGTGCTGCAGCTATGCCACTGTAGTATTTAAAGTGTAGTAGACAAGCTCTTAGTTAGCCAGCTGGCTGGAAGTTGAGTGGATCGGAAGCAGCAAGCTTCACCATTATGGCTACTACCCCCATTGCTTCCTTGAACCCTGGGATCCACCATGACACAGATGGGCCTTCATCATCCTGATCCTAAAAGATGTCCTGACCAGACTGGGACAGAGAGGGGGACCCAAATGACATTGCCACTCCTATCAGCTGCAGCTCGATCCCAAACACCAACTGGGATGTGAGACCCCAGACCCCATGTATCTTTAAGCCTTCCCCACCTTATTTCTTCTCTTTCTCATCTCTCTCCTTTTCCCTTCTGCTTTTAGTAAGAGTTTGGTGTAGCCAGCCAAGGCTGCATATTTTGCAACAATACTGTAGCCTGTGACCAAAGAAGCAACTAAAAGCAATGCCCTAAACAGCCTGATACTGCTACAAATTCACCAATTCTCAGAGTAGTCAGTAAAACTATGTGCTATGCCTGTGTTTTTCCATCAGCAAATAAGAGCAAGTACCAGAGACAGAAGCTGCATTTGCTATCTTTGCTCTTCTTGTCTCCCACTTTGTGTATGTTTGTCCTGCTTTGTCTTCAAGAAAACGAGACTGGACTTTCACAAGAGCAGCAGCTCCAGCCCATCTCATTTCTCCTTTCCCCCACAAAAGACAGATGGTCATCTTTAATACCATCTAAAAGTATCACACAGGGTTGGCTTGTTTGTTTTTCTTTTAAAAACCTCTCTAAATTCTAACTCTTTCCCTCAGTTAAAGGGAAAGATAAGGGATATCGTTAGAATAAAAGCCTTACTTATACTTTCCATTTCAAATGCTTTAACTGATCCGGAAAGATGCCCTGACCAGACTGGGCATACTTTTTTTATATCTTCAATGAAAGGTTAACAAGATTTTTAATGGTGTATTTGCCATGGGACTAAACAGGCTGGGGTCTCCGGGTTCAAACCCTGTGTAATTGTTCAGTGTTGTACATTGAAAAGGTCAGGTTAACACCTTTGTCTGTCTGAGCCAAATTTATGCCATCACACTTAACAAAGCCAAAAAAGCATGTATGTATGTATGTTCCCCAACCTTAAACACTTTGCTTCTATTTGTTCTTTTCTTTCCCTCCTACATCCCAGAAATACTTTGTCCTCATCGCCTCAAAAAAACCTGGGTTGTGTTGTTCCTCATCTTTTAGCGTCTCTCCCTCATTTCTCCAAGAGATGCTTCTCCCACTCCCGTTTCCTACATTGCTCCATCCTCCGATTGGTCATTGTCCCTTGCTGGGCTGCTCTTCTGAGTGGACCCATTACTATGTCTCCAGGTTGGCCCCTCTCACATCCTCACCTTGAGTTGCTTGAGCAAGCTTTCTTTCAGACAACTGGGACAGGGAACAGAACTTTCATTCCTGCCTCCACTTGAAGGCAGTGTTCAGAGCAGATCCACTGAAAGGGCAGAAGCTAATGAAAAGAGAGGGAACCTCACCTCTACTCTCTACTCAGCCTTTTAATCAATAAGGCCAACAACTAGATGACTAAAGGACTGCTCCATCAGGCTGGTAACTAACTGTTGAATCCTGAGTGGAAGCATAGACAACGATTAGTGCTCAGCAGGCCCTGTTGCAGAACAGGGAAAGGTTTGGGGGACTGTACAATTCCCGCACTCATTCACAACTTTGCAGGATGGATCGATTTAAATCAAAGTTATTTAAATGACAAAAACAGCATTTTAATATTGTTTTTATTAGTTAAATAAAAAAGTAAGCTTATCAAAAACATGTTTTCACAGAGTTCAAGGTCAGAAGGGACCAACAGATCGTCTAATCTGACCTCCTGAATATCACAGGCCACCACCATGCTCACTAACTCCAACAGCCAAAGTTAGAGTTAGAGTATTACAGTCCTCAGGAGACAAAGATTACATGCCACAGGCAGAGACTAGGAGAAACCAAGGTGCACCAATGCTCAAGGCAACTGCAATTTCAGTTTTTGTTTTATAAATCAGTTTTAAATGCAAAGGAAGTATTAACCATAGTTTGTGAACTGATGGATTGTTTCTGGTCATTATAAGCCAGATTTTCAAAGGTGGTTTGGTGCCTAAAGCAGCAACCTAGGATTTCCAACAGTTCCTAAGCAGGTTAGGTGCCTAACCAGCTTAGGCACTTTTTGAATATCTCACTAGGCACCTATCTGCATCTTCAGGTGCCCAAATACCTTTGAAAATCTGGTCCAATGTTTGTCAAGTTTTTAGAAGTAATACATCTCATCCTCTCCCATCTGCTTTTTATCCATAAATTGGAAGAGGAAAAGCTTTCCTGCACTTTCAACTCCCAATTAGTTTCTCAGATTTGAATGAATCAGTCCAAATGAAAAATATATGCTCTCTGTCCCTGTTAGCAAAACTGAAAACAGAAGTAATTAAGGGAAAGGCTTTGATGCACAACAGAAATGGAAAGTACTTACATTTGGAAACATGCAAAAACCCACATTTGTAAAGACTGAAAATAATATAGTTAAATATTTAATGCAGTATATGACATTATGACATACTTAACCCTGGTCTACACTATGAGTTTAGCTCGAATTTAGCAGCGTTAGATTGATTTAATCCTGCACCCGTCCACATGACAAAGCCATTTTTGTCGACTTAAAGGGGTCTTAAAATCAATTTCTGTACTCCTCCCCGACGAGGGGATTAGTGCTGAAATCGACATCGCCGGGTCGAATTTGGGGTAGTCTGGACGCAATTCGACGGTATTGGCCTCTGGGAGCTATCCCAGAGTGCTCCATTGTGACCGCTCTGGATAGCACTTTCAACTCAGATGCACTAGCCAGGTACACAGGAAAAGCCCCGGGAACTTTTGAATTTCACTTCCTGTTTGGCCAGCATGGCGAGCTCATCAGCACAGGTGACTATGCAGTCCCAGAATCTCAAAAGAGCTCCAGCATGGACCGAACAGGAGGTACTGGATCTGATTGCTCTATGGGGAGATAAATCTGCGCTATCAGAACTCCTTTCCAAAAGACAAAATGTCAAAATATTTGCAAAAATCTCCAAGGGCATGATGGAAAGCGGCTACAACAGGGACCCGCAGCAGTGCCGCATGACAATTAAGGAGCTCAGGCAAATCTACCAAAAAAACAAAGAGGCAAACGGCACCTCCGGGTCAGAGCTCCAGACATGCCACTTCTACGATGAGCTGCATGCAATTCTGGGGGGGGCCCTACCACTACCCCACCACTGTCCATGGACACCTGCCAGGGGGGAGTCTCATGCAACAGAGATGAGGATTTTGGGGACGAGGAAGAGGAGGAGGAGGAGGAGGAGGAGAGCACATAGCAGGCAAGCAAAGAAACTGTTCTACCCAACAGCCAGGAACCGTTTAGCACCCTGGAGCCAATACCCTTACAACCCTCCCAAGGCAGGCTCCCGCACCATGAAGCCAGAGAAGGCACCCCTGGTGAGTGTACCTTTGTAAATATAATACATGGTTTAAAAGCAAGTGTGTTTAATGATTAATTTGCCCTGAAGACTTGGGATGCATTCATGGCCAGTACAGCTACTGGAAAAGTCTGTTAACGTGTCTGGGGATGGAGTGGGAATCCTCCAGGGACATCTCCATGAAGCTGTCCTGGAGGTACTCCCAAAGCCTTTGCAAAAGGTTTCTGGGGAGGGCAGCCTTATTGCGTCCTCCATGGTAGGACACTTTACAACGCCAGGCCAGTAGCACGTAGTCTGGAATCTTTGCATAACAAAGCATGGCAGCGTATGGTCCCGGTGTTTGCTGGCATTCAAGCAATGTCCATTCTTTATCTCTCTGTGTTATCCTCAGGAGAGAGATCATCCCAGAGAATTGGGGGGGGGAGGGGTTTAGTTGGGTTTGTGCTGCACGTTAACCCAAAAACCGCAGCCCCTCCTTTTAAATGGCCAACCCAACAGGTGCTTGGTAGGGAAAGGAGGGCACTGCTGTTTGAAACCATTCCCACATTTATGAAGGCTGAAGAAGCCAAAAGACTGTGGCTTACCATGGCTGCCTGCAAGCAGAATTCTGTTGCCCAGCCATGCATGTGTGATCTCTCACACCAAACCGGCAGGCCCTCAATATAAGAGGCAAAATGCGACCTTGTACTGAAAGCACATGTGCTATGTAATGTTAACAGCCTGGTTCACCGTGAAAGAGTCTACCCATTGTTCTCTAAAATGTGTCTTTAAATACTACTCTCCCTTTTTTTCCTCACGCAGCTGCAAATGTTTCAATGCTCCCCCTATCATCTCTGTCCCTTAGGCTAGCGCAGATAAGGAGGCGAAAAAAACGCACTTGCGATTAAATATTCTCTGAGCTTATGCAGTCCTCCCGCACTGAAAGAGCTCAGCAGAATGCATGGAGGCAAACACTGTCAGAGTCCAGGAAAGGAGAAAATGAACGTGAGGATAGAAAGGATGAGTGAGATGAGAGGTGACGTGAGCGTGATGAGAGGAGGCAGAATGCAATGCTGAGGCTATTGGGGGATCAAACTGATATGCTCCGGCGTCTGGTGGAGCTGCAGGAAAGGCAGCAGGAGCACAGACCGCCGCTGCAGCCCCTGTGTAACCGCATGCCCTCCTCCCCAAGTTCCACAGTCTCCTCACCCAGATGCCCCAGAACATGCGGGGGGCTCCTGGGAACCCAACCACCCCACCCCAGAGGATTGCTCAAGCAACAGAAGACTGGCATTCAATAAATTTTGAAGTGCAGTGTGGCCTTGTCCTTCCTTCCTCCCTTCATCCACCACCCCACCTGGTGCTTCCCTCCTCCCACACCTCTCCTGGGCTATCTTGGCAGTTATCCCCCTATTTGTGTGATGAATTAATAAAGAATACATGTTTTTGAAACAACAATGACTTTATTGCCTCTGCGAGTGGTGATTGAAGGGGGGAGGGTGGTTGGCTTACAGGGAAGTAGAGTGAACCAAGGGGGCAGGTTTTCATCAAGGAGAAACAAACAGAACTGTCACACCATAGCCTGGTCAGCCATGAAACTGGTTTTCAAAGCTTCTCTGATGCGCAGCGCACCCTGCTGTGTTCTTCAAACCACCCTGGTGTCTGGCTGCACGTAATCAGCGGCGAGGCGATTTGCCTCGACTCCCCCCCCCCAAATGTCTCCCCTTACTCTCGCAGATATTGTCGAGCACACAGCAAGCAGCAATAACAATGGGAATACTGGTTTCGCTGAGGTCTAACCGAGTCAATAAACTGCGCCAGCATGCTTTTAAACTTCCAAATGCACATTCTATGACCATTCTGCATTTGCTCAGGCTGTAGACTCACAGAATCATAGAATATCAGGGTTGGAAGGGACCTCAGGAGGTCATCTAGTCCAACCCCCTGTTCAAAGCAGGACCAATCCCCAATATTTGCCCCAGATCCCAAACGGCCCCCTCAAGGATTGAACTCACAACCCTGGGTTTTGCAGGCCAATGCTCAAGCCACTGAGCTATCCCTCCCGCCCCGTAGTTGAACAGCTCCTGACTACTGTCCAGGGTGCCTGTGTATGGCTTCATTAGCCATGGCATTATGGGGTAGGCTGGGTCCCCAAGGATAACTATAAGCATTTCAACATCCCCAACAGTTAGTTTCTGGTCTGGGAAGTAAGTCCCTTCCTGCAGCTGTTCAAACAGACCAGAGTTCCTGAAGATGCGAGCGTCATGTACCTTTCCCGGCCATCCCATGTTGATGTTGGTGAAACATCCCTTGTGATCCACCAGAGCTTGCAGCACTATTGAAAAGTACCCCTTGCGGTTTATGTACTCGCCGGCTTGGTGCTCCGGTGCCAAGATAGGGATATGGGTTCCGTCTATGGCCCCACCACAGTTAGGGAATCCCATTGCAGCAAAGCCATCCACTATGACCTGCACATTTCCCAGGGTCACTACCCTTGATATCAGCAGATCTTTGATTGCGTTGGCTACTTGCATCACAGCAGCCCCCACAGTAGATTTGCCCACTCCAAATCGATTCCTGACTGACTGGTAGCTGTCTGGCGTTGCAAGCTTCCAGACGGCTATCGCTACTTGCTTGTGAACTGTGAGGGCTGCTCTCATCTTGGTATTCTGGCGCTTCAGGGCAGGGGAAAGCAAGTCACAGAGTTCCATGAAATTGCCCTTACACATGCAGAAGTTTCGCAGCCACTGGGAATCATCCCAGACCTGCAACACTATGCGGTCCCACCAGTCTGTGCTTGTTTCCTGGGCCCAGAATCGGCATTCCATGGCATGAGCCTGCCCCATTGCCACCAGGATGGCCAAACTGCTGAGGTCAGTGCTTTGAGAGAAGTCTGTGTCCATGTCCTCATCGCTCTTGTCACCGTGCTACTGTCGCCTCCTCGCCTGCTTTTGCAGATTCTGGTTCTGCACATACTGCAGGATAATGCACGAAGTGTTTACAATGCTCATAACTGCCACAGTGATCTGAGTGGGCTCCATGCTTGTCATAGTATGGCATCTGCACGAGGGCAGAGTTGCAGCAGAAGTGGTGGCTGACGACAGATGCCATAAGAATAGATATTTATAGAGAACAACGAGAGGACCTGAGAGGTGGATTCGTGAGAGCAGGAGAGCAGAGTTGCAGCAGAAGTGGTGCAGGACAACAGTTAGCACTATGCACATTTCCCGAGGAAGAACACACGTACCCGGGAGCCCATGACAGACAACATGGAGAAATTCGCTATTGAGACAATAGCAGCAGAGCAGAGTTGCAGCGGAAGCAGTGTATGACGACAGTTAGCAGTCCTACTGCACCGTCTGCTGCCAGCAGCACCCAGGACACAATAGCGGTGGTGTCAATGAGCTGAGTTGAGCAGAGCAGGCTGCATGCTTGCCGTGGTATGGCGTCTGTGCAGAAAAAAGGCATGAAACAATTGTCTGCCATTGCTTTCATGGCAGCATGTACCCAAAACCACCCGCGACAATGTTTTTTCCCCATGAGGCATTGGGAGCTTAACTCAGAATTCCAATTGGCGGCAGAGACTGCGGGAACTGTGGGATAGCTACCCACAGTGCACCACTCCGTAAGTCGATGCTAGTCACGGTAGTGAGGACGCACTCCACTGACTTAATGCGCTTACTGTGGACATACGCAATCGATAGTATAAAATCGATTTCTAAAAATCAACTTCTATAATATAGACCTAATTTCGTAGTGTACACATACTCTTAGAAAGCTTGAGTTGACCTCACAAGTTATATAATTTCCCCTTGATTTTGTATGTATTTTAAAAAGCACACCCTTTATCTCATTAAAATTTGAGGAGGGCTCATTGATGCAGCATATTACAATATATTTATTTAAATCAGAGGTTCCCAAAGTGAGGGGATGTGCCCCTTTAGGGGGGACAAGGAGGACCATCTGAGAGGGCACAGTGGGGCCTGGACCAGCCCCAAAGGGGCGGGGAGGGAGCACTACCCAGCCCCTCCCCCCCCCAGCTCTGCTCTGGCCTCACCCCCAGCATCCCCAGCTCTCAGCCCCAACCTTGGCCCTGTCCCCAGCCTCAGCTCCGCACCCAGCCAGGGGCCCGGCTGCCGGCCCCCACCCTAGCCCAGCTGAAGCTCTGCTCCTGGTCCTGTGCCAGCCCCCAGCCTCAGCCGCTGGCCATGGTTCCGTTCCCAGCCCAGGGCCAAGGCTCGGAGCAAGGCTGGGAGCGGAGCCACATCTGGCCGTGGGCCTGGTTGCCGGCCCACACTGCAGCTCTGCTCCGGCCCCCAGCCTCGGCCCCTGTTGTGGCACCGCTCCCGACCCCAGATCCACGCCCAGCTGTGGTCCCGGCCTCAGGCCTCTTACCTCTGTCTGTGTCCCCGCCCAGCAGCCGCGGCCCCGCTCCTGGCCCCGGCTTGGGGTTGGGGGGAGGCATGGATGGGGGCGGGGGTGTGACCCTCAAAAGTTTGTGGACCGCTGATTTAAATAATTTCAACAGATTTTTTTAAGATCTAAGCTTACTATACGATGTCAATTTCAAATATAATTTTAATTAAGGTTTATTTTTAAGAAGGAAAATTTTAAATTTTAAAAAAAATCTATTTTTTTTTTAAATCAACAATTCTTAATTGCCTTGTGGATGTAAAAGCTCACTAACAGCTCTGCCATCAAAGCCACTGTTGGAACAGAAATCAGTTTCTGGACATGGAATTGAGCTGTATCAATTGCAATAGTGCTCAGTCACACCATATCCTTTGGACTCCCAGCAGGTCACTGATGTATAACCTTTGCCTGAACCTTTCTTCTACGCAGGTCAAGAGAGTCATCACTAGACACCAACTAATATGATAAGCTGAAAATGCATCATCAGTACAGAATGAAATCTTTATGAAGCTAAAACTGCTCCAACAGTGCAAGACTATTTTCCTGTTATAAGATTACAGTTCCACCACTAAACCACACTACAGCTTTTTGCTTGGGAGAAAAAAATGTGTTTTTTTCTCTTTACAGAACTATATGTTATTTTGATTCAGCATTTTAGTTTTAGGAGTAAAATATAAGTTTGATACACTGGGACTCTGCACATACATACCTCCAAACATTCCCAGGGGCTAAAGCAGATAAATCCTGCTCCAAGGGAGTGGGTTGGGGGGAGGATCAGGTGATGGCAAGCCTGGGAGAGGGCAGTTGCAGAGCGAGCCCTCCCCTGCAGCAGTGGCTGCTGTGCCTCCTGTCCCATGGGGGTAGCAGGGCTCAGTTTCCCACTCTGTGCGCCGTGACCTGGCACTTGAAGTCGCAGCACCACTCAGGCTGGTCCCAAATCTGGGCGGTGCTGTGACTTGTGTGCTCAGGGCCAGGTTGCAACACCTGGATCGGGGAGCTGAGCCCAGAGAGCCCTGTGGGACAGGAGCTGCTTCAACGAGGACAGAAGGCTTTGGGGGTCAAAGTGGGACAATCCCACAAAACCCAGAACTATTGGGAGGGGAGTATGCACATATCAGGAGCCATGTCAGAGTAATAGTGTGTGATTCCAACTGCATTTTATACACAGGAACACATGACAGTACAGTGTGGTATAAAATTTTATTCACATGAGTTTGGAGTTAGTGCATTACTCACAAAAGTGTGCACACTCATACAGTCACCCCAGAGATGGCCGGAAAATAGAGAAAAAAATGTATGATAATTTAAAAGATATACTTTTCAGAGAAATTGCATTTTCAACAAAATTTCCCAACAACTCTAATCCGCATGCATGAGGAACATTCTTTTAAGGCACTTTTTAGTACTGAGCTATTTGTTATTTCCAGAAGCAACACTGTTAAGCACTCTAGTTACTAATTATGAGAGGCACTACTTCCTGTGATGTCAATTCACAGATTCATAAGATTAAACCCAGAAGGGACCATTATGATCATCTAGCCTGACCTCCTGCATCATAATGCAGGCCATAGAATTTCATCCTTTAATTCCTCCATCAAGCCTATAACTTTCAGTTGAGCTGGAACAATTCAATGCAGCCAAGCAAGACAATAAAGGCCTTTTGATGGCTCTCGGGTACTAATTGGCAGTCTGGATCCAGATTAAGATGTTTTGCAAATTGGTAAAACACATCAAAGTATTCACGATACCAGACTCAGTTTCCAGGACATGTACTGAACATTCTAGATGTACCCAGTTGCACAGACTGTAATAGATTAATCATTTAAATCGGGGGTTCTCAAACTGGGGGTTGGGACCCCTCAGGGGGTCACGAGCTGTCAGCCGCCACCCCAATCCCCACTTTGCCTCTAGCATTTATAATGGTGTTAAATATATTAAAAAGTGTTTTTAATTTATTAGGGGGATTGCACTCAGAGGTTTGCTATGTGAAAGGGGTCACCAGTACAAAAGTTTGAGAACCACTGCATCATTAATAATTTTCAGTAAATATACAATTATATTAAAACATTTATGCTAATGTACCCATCTATCTGTATAGGAAAATAATTATATTAATAAGCAGTTGCTGGAGAAAGAGCTCTCTTGTTTGTATTTTTGGATTTCACTAAAATAACTATTTACAAATTCAGCAGCTGAATGATGGATTTAAGATCAAAGGATCTTCATTGTATTACAATAATTTTAAAGTTGGTTTAGGCCCGAATTTTGACCTTTCAATGTAAAATCTTTAACAGATCTATAGATGAGAAATTATATTAGGAATCTTAAGTACAATCAACCCAATTCACCCCTTGGGTTCCGCCAGGGTTAAACTGCCAGCATCCAGGCTTTGGGGCCTACTGGCAGAAAGTCTGCTATGCACAAACCCACTGTGCAGGGGGGGCAGGAATCAGCCAGTGGTATCTAGAGGAGAGCAGGACTAGCCTCAGAAAAGATGGGGGTCACCCTAGATAAGAGATCTACTGATTCAGCAGTTCTTCAGTGTAGATGCTCCATGGGCACATGGTGGACAAAGACACAAAGACACAAAATCATGTATTATGAATACCAGAAATGTTTCAACTTAAACTTAACATTATATATAATTTTTCTATTTCTTAATTTTTTCCCTAGAGCTACAGAAAAGGAACTTCAAGCAGTGGCCTCATCATGCCAGATCCAGCTTAAGACTAACACTGAATACTTAACACTTTTGAAAACACAATAGGGAAAGTGCTCTTCATAATGAAATACATTTATAATATATAAAATAAACTGAATACATCCTATCCTTCCAGTATCTGGCACCTGTACTGAGGGGAAGGAGGTGCTTATAAATAGCATTGAACAGTTCATCTTAATAATAATAGTAATAAATAACAAGTAGTTTAAGCAAACATCATAAACATCAGTGTTCATTTAGTGTTCATAGTATGCATATACATATCCCTTCTCAGTATCTTAAATCATTTTTTCCAGTTCACAATAACTGTTATACATCATGATCATCTAAAAAATCTGAAATGTGTTTTGTCTCTTTACAAAAACAGTGTCTGTCCCCCCACCCCACCCCCCCAAAGAAAAAAAAAGAAAAAAATTCAGAAGGTCTTCCTAGGCAGTAGACTCTGAATAGTCTCCTGAAAACCAGAAGGTATAATTTTCAGAGTAGGACTTATAAATATGAACAAACCATAAAATAACAGTGCAAATCCAAATTACAGTGATTTTTCATAATTATTAAATGGAGAATATCTCCCATGGGCCAGAAATGCTTTAAAAAGTGAACAAAAAGGAAAACAATATCCATGAAGATAATGCCATTTCTTCACTATCTCTGCTGGAGGAAATTGGAATAGAAACTACTCTCCTAGCTTAGGGCCATACCAGAATACTACTATATATCCTATTTTTAGTTAGCACAAAGTGCTAATTCTAAAAGATTAAAATTTATGAGTGACTATGGCTGCCATCTAGCAGCTATTCTAATATTATCCATCCTTGCATTATGCACATGGTATCCATGCATACTCAACCCCATGACTTGCATACACTTACTGTACAGCAGTAGTTCTTAAATTGTAGTCCGCGGACCATTCAGGTAGTGCGCGGATAGTTCTCCCTAAAGTGCACGCCTGGGCGGCCGCACATGAGAGAATAAAGGGCCTCTAATTAGGTGCCTAGACCCTGGAAAAGATGCACATGTAACGTGAGGTGGTAGCCTTGCGGGGAATAGGGGGTAAGATGGGAGGGGGCAGTGGGATGAGAAGAGGGGGTGGGGAGAATTTGGGACGTGCAGGGCTGCGGCGGCCAGAGAAAGAGGCGACTTTCTCCAGCTCCAGGGCTGTGGCTGCCAGAGAGAGACTACCCTCCTTCGCAGCCCCAGCTCGGGGGCTGCTGCAGCGGGGGAGAGAGGGCACATCCATCACATTAGAAAAGTAAGACTACTGATATTAAAATATGAGTTGTGTGCTTTTATTTGTAAACAAAAAAAGCTAATTATTATAAAGATTTTTTTATATAGCGCTTTTATCCAAAGCACTTTACAATAGTTAGCTAACAGTACAAACAACACTTGGAAAGATCATTAAGTGGTCCACCGAGACCCTCAGCAATTTTCAAGTGGTCTGCGGAAAAAAAAGTTTGAGAACCACTGGGGGATTTTGCCCAAAAAACACAGTATGTAGCTGCATGCCAGTTTGTGGGAGCAGTATGGCTAGTGGTGTGGATGGATGTGGATTTTAGACAGGGAAGATTTCCTTTTTTGACAAAACATGGGAAGTACATGTGTCATAACACATAATTTACATTGTGCAATACCACTGAAAAGCCATTTTTAGCAGATCACATGGTGCTGACTGCCAGGTCTTGATCAGAACTACTTTTCCCCTTAGCAGCAGAAAACAGATGCTAGGATTGTGGCAACACATCAATGCATAGGGATGGTCTTGCTGCTACAGTTTACAATCCCTATATGGCTGCTTTCTCTATATCTCCCTTGGCAGGTGATAATCCACACTGAAAGGTGGGAAGCAACCACGATGGATCCTGACATACCAAAGTTAATATAACCAAACTCAGTCCTTAGCAAAAATAAAAAAGGGCATGGACCCACACTTAGAGCCCCAGCTCCTGAGACAAGTGATGACATGAGAATACATTTTAAAAGTTAATTCTCATGGTGGAGGAGAAAAGTTCAAAAACATGACCCCGTGTCACCAGTGCAGCTTTATCTGCAGACAACTCCATACATTTTATTGTGTTATTCATGCTGAAACCCGCTGCTCTGAAGGAGGGGCCACCAGCTGACAACAACCCTCACAATTTTATCATGAGTCTCATGATATTTGGTTTATTTCTTAAAGCTGCTGCTGGAATCAAGAGATTACACAAGAGTCTCCGTTTTCACTCATGAAAATGAAAGAAACTATGGTTGTGGAGAAAAGCTTGGATGCATTTTAAAAGGCCAGAAAATTTTCAGAAAAATCTCATTATTTTTGGAGCCCGACTCGTGATTTTGAGCACTTGGGCAATACTGTCTGTGTGGAAGAGGTGTAGGGTTGCCAACTTTCTAATCCCACAAAACCGAACAATGAAGAGAAAAGTATATCCATGAGGAGTAAGTAACAACAATAACATTGTTGTCAATGAGAACCAGAGGCCTGAAGAATTCTTCTCATGCATGGTCTGGGGATGCCTTAATTTGTTCATCTGCTACTTTCAATATTTAAAAGACAAAATGAAAATTTGGAGAGAGATCTAGATGAGTAACTTGCTCACTTGCAGAAGGATTATCAGTTTTTGACACTGCCACTTTTTGGACAAACACAATTTCCCGAAAAAGATACCATAAGTATGCAAATTACAACAGGGAACGTTAACCTTGCCTAAAGAAAACAAAATAGCTACTGTGGCAATTTTCATTTAAAATATTCAAAAAGTCTGTGTGTGTGAAATGCAACTAAGATCAGGAGAAGGCCCACTTCAGGCTGTCAGACACTGTGGATTAAAGAGAATCTCTTAGGAGTAAACTGATAAAGTTTAATGCACTCTAAATGTTATATACAGAAAATAAGCAAATGTACATAGCCCTACAGCATTCAAATCCTTGGATGTGCAATTCTTCAGTTAATTGGGTGTGGGAAAGTGTAGGCTTTCAAACATTAACACTATTGTTCTGATGCTCAGTTTCATTCTGATAACTAAAAAAATATTAATTTAAAATCAGTATGATCATAATTTTCAATGAAGACAAAATACTATATCATCACATAGTCACCTATATCTTTCTTAAAGACTCCATCCCACCCAGTTGTCATGTATGATAATTGGGCTTATGGCAATGATTCACAAGATATATTTCGTATGTCTCTAGAGGAGTGGGTGCCTGCCTAGCAAATTAACATATTTTCAACCAAAAGTGGTTATACAGCCCCAAATCTCTGTTTTGGAGTTTGGTCAGGAAGAAGGGAGATCCATTAGGCAAAATATCTCCCCCCACTGCTTCCTGCCAAACCAAACTGCAATAACAATTTTGGAGCAGCTTTCCGTTTTGACTGGGGAGTTCCTGTACAACAGAAATATGGCACCTGCACCCCTCCTCAACCTTTGGTGATAAGCAGAAACTGCTCCCTTGCCATCAGTGACCAGGAGTGAAAAAGCACCCAAAGAAACTGTTAAAAAATGTTAATTCAAAAATTAAGAGACAGAATGGGCTAAGCATTTGGCAACTTCTCCTGATGCCAGGGAGAGGTGATTACTGCACCTTCAGGACAGTAGCTACCACAGCACATTGTCCAGCCCCACGTGGGGAGATGGGACCAGCATAAGAGTCCGAGTGTGCAGAAACTGAAAACTCATGTTTATGCCTAGCTGCTCTGCAACTACTTTCTGCACACTTTTTTACCCCACCATCACACAGTACATGAGATTTTCTGTGGCTGGGCTAGGCAGCCATTGATATTTCCTTCAGGATTGTGCTCAACATATATTCAGGTTAATTTTTTTTAAAATAACTGATACTATCCAAATGCTTTTAGTTCATGAAGTGAGATTTTAGCAAGGGGATAAGTTTAAAGAATACAATATCCTTACGTTGTCTTTGGCATCTCTGAAAGCAGGTTTGTAAAGGTAAACTTTAATATTACTCTACTCCCGCCTTTAAAGATACAAGATGAAGAATGATATGAATTAAACTAAATAATTACTGACATTTGTAAGAGTAACCCAGATCTCCTGAGAATAGAATTAATTTAGAAGTGGACACACAAACACATTTTTCACATAAATTCTTTTTTACATTATTTTCTGTGACACAGATTCGGATATACATGTGTCAAATTGTGAACTCTATGTTATGTGGTGGAATTCTCCTTTGTATTGCAATCTTCATTTTGGAGTGGGACTTTTATGTTGTATTACCACCTCCTTTGTGGATTAGAGCATCTATTTTGTAGCAAGGACTTGACACCTAGTGGAAAGATGATGTCTGAAAAGCTATGTCAGAGTCATCAAGTTAAAGGGCTATTGAATTTTCATAGATTCATAGATACTAAGGTCAGAAGGGACCATTATGATCATCTAGTCTGACCTCCTGCACAACGCAGGCCACAGAATTTCACCCACCCACTCCTGCGAAAAACCTCTCACCTATGTCTGAGCTATTGAAGTCCTCAAATCTTGGTTTAAAGACTTCAAGGAACAGAGAATCCTCCAGGAAGTGACCTGTGCCCCATGCTACAGAGGAAGGTGAAAAACCTCCAGGGCCTCTTCCAATCTGCCCTGGAGGAAAATTCCTTCCCGACCCCAAATATGGCAATCAGCTAAACCCTAAGCATATGGGCAAGATTCACTTGCCAGATACTACAGAAAATTCTTTCCTGGGTAACTCAGATCCCACCCCATCTAATACCCCATCACAGGCCATTGGGCCTATTTACCATGAATATTTAATTACCAAAACCATGTTAACCCATCATACCATCTCCTCCATAAACTTATCGAGTTTAATCTTAAAGCCAGATAGATCTTTTGCCCCCACTGCTTCCATTGGAAGGCTATTCCAAAACTTCACTCCTCTGATGGTTAGAAACCTTTGCCTAATTTCAAGTCTAAACTTCCTGGTGGCCAGTTTATATCCATTTGTTCTTGTGTCCACATTGGTACTGAGCTTAAATAATTCCTCCCCCTCTCCAGTATTTATCCCTCTGATATATTTATAGAGAGCAATCATATCTCCCCTCAACCTTCTTTTAGTTAGGCTAAACAAGCCAAGCTCCTTGAGTCTCCTTTCATAAGACAAAAAGAACAGGAGTACTAGTGGCACCTTAGAGACTAACCAATTTATTTGAGCATAAGCTTTCGTGAGCTACATCTTATGGTCAAATAAATTGCTTAGTCTCTAAGGTGCCACTAGTACTTCTTTTCTTTTTGCGAATACAGACTAACACGGCTGCTACTCTGAAATTTTTCATAAGACAAGTTTTCCATTCCTCGGATCATCCTAGTAGCCCTTCCCTGTACATGTTCCAGTTTGAATTCATCCTTCTTAAACATGGGAGACCAGAACTGCACACAGTATTCCAGGTGAGGTCTCACCAGTGCCTTGTATAACGATACTAAAACCTCCTTATCCCTACTGGAAATACCTCTCCTGATGCATCCCAAGACTGCATTAGCTTTTTTCACAGCCATATCACATTGGCAGCTCAGTCATCCTATGATCAACTAATACTCCAAGGTCCTTCTCCTCCTCCGTTACTTCTAATTGATGCGTCCCCAGCTTATAACTAAAATTCTTGTTATTAATCCCTAAATGCATGACCTTACACTTCTCACTATTAAATTTCATCCTATTACTACTACTCCAGTTTACAAGGTCATCCAGATCCTCCTGTATGATATCCCTGCCCTTCTCTAAATTGGCAATACCTCCCAGCTTTGTATCATCCGCAAACTTTATTAGCACACTCCCACTTTTTGTGCCAAGGTCAGAAATAAAAAGATTAAATAAGATTGGTCCCAAAACCGATCCTTGAGGAACTCCATTGGTAACCTCCCTCCAGCCTGACAGTTCACCTTTCAGTAGGACCCATTGTAGTCTCCCCTTTAACCAATTCCTTATCCACCTTTCAATTTTCATATTGATCCCCATCTTTTCCAATTTAACTAATAATTCCCCATGTGGCACAGTATCAAACGCCTTACTGATATCTAGGTAAATTAGATCCACTGCGTTTCCTTTGTCTAAAAAAATCTGTTACTTTCTCAAAGAAGGAGATCAAGTTGGTTTGAATGATTCTCTAAACAGAAGCCAATGAGCAGAAGAGTCTGGAGCCTGGAACTCCCAAGCTGAAGAATATGGGCCAAAGGGGGAGACAGGCTATTTTCAAACAGGGGTGCACTTTTCTGAACAAGCAGCTGACCACCACCACATGCAAGAAGACCAGCCTAAGAAAGCAGAAAGGGCTGCCTAGCTGAAGGATGATTACTCAACACTGATATCACCCCTTCTGAGAGTCCTTAATTGCGGTGGCGGGGCAGTTTACAGTCAGGATTTGGTTGTTTTTAAAAGATCTGTAACTCTGTACTGCTTTTAAGAATAAAGCGTCTGTGGTTAAGAAATTCCATCACTCTCACAAATCTTGGGAGACAGGCCAGTCCTTGCTTACAGACAGCCTCCCAACCTGAAGCAAATACTCACCAGCAACCACACACCACACAACAGAACCACTAACCCAGGAACCTATCCTTGCAACAAAGCCCATTGCCAACTGTGTCCACAGATCTATTCAGGGGACACCATCACAGGGTCTAATCACATCAGCCACACTATCAGAGGCTCGTTCACTTGCACATCTACCAATGTGATATATGCCATCATATGCCAGCAATGCCCCTCTGCCATGTACATTGGTCAAACTGGACAGTCTCTATGTAAAAGAATAAATGGACACAAATCAGATGTCAAGAATTATAACATTCATAAACCAGTCGGAGAACTCTTCAATCTCTCTGGTCACTCGATTACAGACCTAAAGGTCGCAATATTACAACAAGAAGACTTCAAAAACAGACTCCAACGAGAGACTGCGGAATTGGAATTAATTTGCAAACTGGATACAATTAACTGAGGCTTGAATAGAGACTGGGAGTGGATGTGTCATTACACAAAGTAAAACTATTTCCCCATGTTTATTCCACACACACACACACACACAACACACACACACCCGTTCCTCAGGCGTTCCTGTTAACTGCTGGAAATGGCCCACCTTGATTATCACTATAAAAGGTTTTTTTCTCCCCTCGCCCCCCGGCTCTCCTGCTGTAATAGCTCATCTTAAGTGATCACTCTCCTTACAGTGTATATGGTAATACCCATTTTTTCATGTTCTGTGTGTATATAAATCTCCTCACTGTATTTTCCATTGAATGCATCTGATGAAGTGAGCTGTAGCTCACGAAAGCTTATGCTCAAATAAATTGGTTAGTCTCTAAGGTGCCACTAGTACTCCTTTTCTTTTTGCGAATACAGACTAACACGGCTGCTACTCTGAAACTTTGCTAAGCTTGTCTTCCTTGCTTGCTTGTTACATTGTCCCTGAAGGGGTTAAAATAAAAACTCAGAGCACCTCAGCATGATGAAACTGCAAGGGAGCACGGGCACAGGAGGGCTGGGACACTGATTTTGGGGTCTAAGGCAGCTGGACTGCAGGGTCCCACTGCCCAAGAAAGGTGTCAGACACAAGGAAACCCAAAGCTAGGAACAGTGACCAATCAGTACCCAGGTCCAGTGGGGCTTAGAGGATTCAGGGTTGGGTCCACTCACAATAAATTGGTATCTGTCCAGAGGGGGGGAGTAGGCCAACTTGTGACATTCTCTATGCTAAATACAAAAAAACAAAAACAACAAAAAAAACCCCACACAAATTAACACGTAATTTATGAATATAATAACAGGATAACCTACTATAAATCTGAGTCACATGTTATTCTATTGTCAAACAGCAACACATATATGCCATAATATGAAGACAGTAGAGGATTTTCAAAAAGCATCTAAGCAACAGAGGCACACACATCCCAGTGAAAGTCAATGGAACCTGTGTTCCTGTATCACCTAGGTACTTTTGAAACACCACCCAAGGTCTTTAAAAGGGAATTATTAAAGTGTATCACATACTATCGATCAATGTGAACTAAACACTTTTTTTGGGGGGGGAAGGTAGTTTAATCTAAAAAGAAAATTACCACTCAAGTTAATAGTGTAAAGAAAAAAACAAAGACAAAGGCTCATAGTGTTTCAGAAACTGCAGCATCAACATGGAGTGATGCCTTGCCCTCAATATGCTTTCAACGTTGTAAAGCAGCCAGAAACCTGTGTACCTTAAACCAATAAATAATTCAACTTAAAGGTCTTCATCTTCAGAGGCACTCGTGCAGCCATGACTTCCAATAAACTCAAAGGCAGCTGGGGATGCTCAGCACCTCTCAGGTTTATGACCCGATTCAGAAGCCAATCCCAACAAAATAAGTTTTTCCTAACAGAATTTTTTTTTCCAAACTAACCATAGTTTTGTAGGAGTAAGGACTTTCAGAATGTGTGATGCATCTGGTGAACTTTGCTCATTTTAAAAGTGAGACATAAACAGATCTGTCTAGAGATAGGCATTGTTAATGCACAATAGATACTGTAAAGGCTTCTTCACACAACTGTGTCAGAACATATTTATCTTGACAAGCAATATATCTGTCCTTCCAGCTAACTGCAGGTAATTCCAGTAACCTTTTTCTGAGCACTCTGTATTAC
Source organism: Eretmochelys imbricata (assembly GCF_965152235.1). Taxonomy (NCBI): domain Eukaryota; kingdom Metazoa; phylum Chordata; order Testudines; family Cheloniidae; genus Eretmochelys; species Eretmochelys imbricata. The sequence continues at coordinate 49,211,291 of NC_135572.1, read as the reverse complement.
CTAGCATAGATTCTATTACACATTAATTTTCCATTAAACAATATATTTATTAAAAATAATACAAGCAAAGGATTATTTGAACCTAAAGAGAGAGAATGTTTATTCAGTACTGCATTTCATTTGTGCATTTATTTTTGAAAATACAGAATCAAATATTTTTAGAAATTCCTGAAATCCTAGCTTTTAATAAACTTTTTTTTTAAAATTTGAGGGAGGTAATATACGTTAAAGAAATAAAAAAAGAAAATACTGAAAACTTGTATTCTTTGGGTTATAAGATCATCTGATTATTTAACTTGGATAAGGTTTTACATACCGTGTGTCCTTTTTGAAGGTACAAGGCCATGTGACTGATCAACAGCTCTGATAAGATAGCTACCTACCATATACATACAGCAAGCCTACAAGTAAGCAAGTACTATACAAACAGTAAACACCGAATGATTAACTTGTAGTATATAGACCTATGCAAACGTCAATATGAGGTATAAAGGCAAATTTTCCCCTCACTAGCCACATAGATTAGATAAAAAACACAAAAAACAAAGGAGAAACCACAAAGGTTAGGAAGAAGGTTAAACAAGCAGCACTAAGATAACCCTTAAGTCTACTTCTTTAAAAACCATTTTGTTTGCCCTAGTTGTTTTCATTACTCCAGAAGTATTCCTTTAAAATTTTGAGAAGGATGAATATTTCTGATGTTTAATGAAATACTCCAGATTTTATCAGCTCTATAAAAATGTAATTCAGACAAATTTTCTGTGTCATATTAGCACGATAACACTATTTTGTGATTGAAGAGTATGTACAGTTTGATGTGGAATCTACACTCTTAAAGTACATTAGGAGCAAAGAGATGGAAAAGACTTTATTTTCTAAGGACTTCTGAACACAGACTTTTAAAAGTGAACTATAAATATCTATGTCTACTAACTACTATAATTTACTGCATTTGAAATTAATTGTTTTTCATGTTTTTGTTTCAAATTCCGATGTTGCTCTCTAATTTCTAACACCTTTATACAGCTATAACTGTCATTCTATAACAGGCATCTGTTGAAGAAAAAACAGTAGCAAACATTCATTTAAAAAGCTTTCTTCAAAATGAAGGGATATTTTGTTATATACAGAAATCTACACATTTCCCATCAAAGGACATACATTCAGTATATGCTCTAAATTAAAATTTCAGTATATTTTTCAATTATTATCCTCTAGATAAAACACTGTACAAATGAAGAGTCAAACAAGTAAAATGTATTACTGGGCCAGATTCTTTTTTTGCATTCTAGCCCCAAGACAGATTTATCCTATGCTGGGAAGCAAATCCATGCTGAGAATCTGGTAACTGGCTCCCTGAGGCTCCCCTCCCACCACCACGAGGAAACTTAGGGCTTGTCTACACTGGCAATTTACAGCGCTGCAATTTTCTCACTCACGGGTGTGAAAAAACACACCCCTGAGAGCAGCAAGTTTCAGCGCTGTAAAGCTCCAGTGTAGACAGTGCACCACCACTGGGAGCTATGCTCCCAGCGCTGATAGCTACGCCTCTCATGAAGGCCTGGGTCTTTTAGGGGGCTGGGAGACCTCTCTCTCAGCGCTCTGCTGCGACCACACAAACCACGTTAAAGCGCTGCCGCAACAGCGCTTCAGCATTGCTAGTGTGGACTAGCCCTAGTACAGCAATGAATCTAAACCACCAGGTGTTGTTTAATTTGCAATACATTACTTAAGATGGGATATAGCCCACTGTCTATCTAATGGACTTTTTTCACAGGAATACCATCTTGGCCTAAAAATGTGTTTTAGCACCAATAGTAAGAGATTGTGACACTACAGCAAGGGCAAACTATACGACACCAACATGCAAGGTAAAAAAGTAGCCATAGTAGCAACTCTCTCATCTTTTTCATCTTCACCTTCAGGCTGATTCCCCAATGGAAATGGAGAGCCTCCTTGATGTTCCAAACACAACCTGAGGATAAGGTGGTGCCATCTTCATCATAGGCCTAATGGAAGATCAAGTGATCTATCTACATAGTCCTTAAGCACCAAAAGCAGTAATACCAATGAATGAAAAAAGAAAACAAATTTGACAACCATATCCATCAGACCTGTTTAGATTTAGAATCTAAAGCTTTCCTTAGAATCATGGACCCACACTTTCTGAACAAATTACATTCAAAAGAAATAGCAAAGGCTTAAAATGATGAATAAGGAGGCATATGAATGTGCGAGTGCAAAATTAAAATGTGCACAAGCAAAAAGGCAAAAGTTTTATTCACAGAAAAAATCAAATTGAGAACAACTGCCATTTATTCAGATTCTTATTTATAAAATTGTGACATTCTCACATCAATTTAGCAATTTTGGAACAGGATTAAATAAAACAGAAAATTAAATTTGAATTAAAGCAAGTTTACTATGAAGTAGCTAATAAAATGTGGAAAATATCAGTTTAACACATTTTTTCCTTTAGCAGAAAATTTAGCTATAAAATGTTTAGAGGATAATGAGTCTTGGCTCAGGAGATTTTGGTTCTATTTTTCAAAGTGTTCCTGTGTGCGCTTGAACAAGTCACTTAAGCGTTCTATGCCTCAGTTTCCCAGCTATAAAATGGGGATACACTGAAGCACATGAATTACTTCCCTAGCTTACAAGTTTTGGAGGGGAAAAGGAGAAGAAAAGGGAGAAGGAGACCAAGGATGGATTGAGTTAAATCAAAGCAATAATTTTAAATCAGCAAGCAGAACTACTTGATTTAAACTACTACAGAAAATTCTTTCCTGGGTATCTGGCTGGTGAATCTTGCCCATATGCTCAGCGTTTAGCTGATCGCCATACTTGGGGTTGGGAAGGAATTTTCCTCCAGGGCAGATTGGAAGAGGCCCTGGAGGTTTTTCACCTTCCTCTGTAGCATGGGGCACAGGTCACTTGCTGGAGGATTCTCTGTTCCTTGAAGTCTTTAAACCAAGATTTGAGGACTTCAATAGCTCAGGCATAAGTGATAGGTTTTTCGCAGGAGTGGGTAGGTGAGATTCTGTGGCCTGCGTTGTGCAAGAGGTCAGACTAGATGATCATAATGGTCCCTTCTGACTTTAGTATCTATCTATAAATAATTGATTTTAATTATGCTTTTAATTTGTACTTTTTAAAAGTATTTTCTAAAAGAAAGGCTCATTCTCATTGGTTGGTAACCATTACAAGTTGATTTGCAACTAAACATAATATTTTACACTTCAGGGAATTCTGGACCAAAAAAATAAAAATTCTACACACAATATTTTAAAATTCTGCAAAATGTATTCATCAATAAATAAATATAGAGGCTCCAGCATGGCAGTGGGAAGCACAGGCCACTGGCTGCATGGAGGTGGGAGATCACCCTGCAGCTCCCTTCCCCCTCCCTCCAGGACACGGACTTGGTGGTGAGGCTGTACCCGACCCTGATTCAGTGCAAAGGCCAGGCCTGCCCCACCCCAGAAACACTTAAGGGCTGTGCCCCTCCACACCAGATGCACCCAGTGTGTGCAGGCAGGCTCAGCAGAGCAGGATCCAAGTGTGGAGGGGCTTAGTGTGGGAGGATCCGTGTGTGGGTGAAAGGATTTTGTGTGGGGCAATCTGGGTGCAGGCGGCTCAGTGTGGAGTCTGGGTGTGGGGAGGGATCTGGATGCACAGAATCTCATGGGGGGGGCGGGGTGTCCGAATGCAGGGGCAATGGACTCTGCGGGTGTGGAGGTCCAGGTGAAGGTGGTTAGGGTTCAGCACGGGGGGGGGGGGGGGGGGCGCGGAGGGGGGAGTATGAGGAAATGGGCCTCGGCAGGGCGGTCTAGGTGCTGGGGGAGTGGTCCTGGTGCAGCCGGTTAGAGCTCAGTAGGGTTGGGGTCCAGGTGCTGGGGGCTCGTCAGGGTGGTCCAGGTGCATAGGGAGTGGGGCTTGTTGGGGTGGGAGTTCAACTGCAGGAGGCACAGCAGGGGGTGGTCTGGGTTCAGGGGTGGGGGTCTGGATGCAGGGGGGTTTCTGGATGCCAGAAATGTGGGGTCAGGTGCAGGGAGCTCTGGGTGTGGGGGATGAGGCTTGGTGGCAGGGTCTGGGTATGTGGGGGATCCAGATGCACGGGAGCTGGGTGAACGGGAGAGCAGCTCCCCGTACAGTGACCCCTCCCCCTGTGGCTGAGGAGTGATGAGGGCAGGAAGCGGGGGAGGGGAATGCAGAGCTGGGTGAGGTTTCAGGGTGCAGGGTCTGACCCCGCTCCAGCCACTCTGTGCAGAGGAAGTGTACTCCTCCCCCACACCCAGCCCAGCTGGGACTAGCAACTGAGCTCAGCACAGGTACGAGCCACCAGCCAGGACATCTCCAGCCCTGGATGGGGTTATGGAGGGCCGGCTGTGGGTGGGGGGCTTTGGCAGGGCAGGTGCAAGAGGGCTCTGGATGCAGAGGATAAGGCTCAGTGGGGTGGGGGTGCAGAGGGTTTGGGGGGGAGTTGTGGGTGCAGGGGGCGGTGAGGCCCGGCAAGGGAGTCCCCAGCCTCGTGCCTCTCCCACCCAGTGAGTTCTCTCTTTGCTGGCTGCTCCGGGCGCCCAAAACGACATGTCTGCCCAGCTAGGGAGGGCTGTGTGACCGCTCTTGCGGCTTCCCTTTGCTTCCCCATTAGAAGCCATTTTTCTAAGGGGAAGCAAAGAAATATGCGGGGAACATGAATTCTGTGCCTGTGCAGTGGCTTAGAATTTCCTCAAGAGTAGTATTTACATGAAACTTGGCGCTTCATTTTTCTAACCCAGAAGATACAGTGTATCCATACACATTTATTTAGGAAATTATACATCTTAATTTGCATTAATTCAGATTTTTAATTGTTTACATTTTTATTACGTTAGAAAGTGTTGAATGATGCATTTCTTAATTACTACATTAAATTTTTACTTGCAATTTGTGTAACACTCTATTTAGATGGAAATTGGAATTAAATTAAAATACACAAACAGCATTTTAATAATTTTTATTAAATAAATTACCTTAAACATAAGCTTATTTTTTCTCATCAATACCTATTTTGCATTCAAAATTGATTTATTAAACAAAGGAAGTATTATCTGTCGTTAGTGAATTGAACTGACTGTTTCTGGTCACCATGCCCTTCAAGATTTTAGTACTAGTAGATCTCATCATCCCACACCTAGTTTTTATTCATCAGCTAGAAGAGGAAAACAAGCTTTCCTTCTTTTTCAATTTCCAACCAGTTTCTTAACTTTAAATGAACTAGTGAGAGACGACCCATAACTCCTGATAGTGGGGGGACACAATTTAAAGGTTCGGTCACCCCCGGAACAGCTCGAGTCACGCCCCACACCATTTAAGCCCACCCCCCTCACCCTCAGTCTCCTCTCCAGAAAAGCAGTGGCTCCTGCCTGCTTCTCCCCGTGGGGCGCAGTTTGCCAGCTCTGGCAGCTGCTGTGCAGGGAGGGGGCCCAGATGCACCAAGTGACTGAGCGGGGCCAGAAAACTCTGGCAGAAATCGGTGGGGGGGCACATAACCTTGCATACCTCCTCCACCATCTGGAGACCTCTGGGAGAAGCAAGTCCTGTCTCCCCTCTGCTTTCTCTGCCTGGTGCTGTTTGCAGCATTAGGCCCTAATTTACAACTACTGTCCATCATCCTGAACTTGATTATGCATTGGCGCACTGCCCATTGAAGCTAACGGGCCTTCGCATGCACAGAAATACACCCACACAGATCACAATGCAGTATCAGGGTTTTAGAAATGACATAACTACTTTTAACTCAGTACAGATTTAGTCAAACAGGAAGTAGGATTGTTCATATTTTAATAAAATGAGAATATTACTTTATGTCTTCTTTAAATCAAGACATGTATTACATTTACAATTTGTAGCATCCTTATTAAAAGTAATTAGATTGTGAAATTTCTACTGAGAGTTAGCTAGGCAACGTCAACATCCCCACCCATAAATGACCTTGCCTAGTTTAACCTGTGGTAAAACTATAGTTTCTTGTCACCACTATGGACTATACACTCATGGCTTTTAACAGTTTACTAATTCATCATTTATTAATCGTCTTCAAAACAAGACAATACACCATTCATTTTTTAATAAGATACCACCCAGACAAAGGCTGCATCAAGGGCTAGTATACAGAATCAGCCCTATCAGCTCAGATCTTGTCATACTGAACCAATAGCTCTTACGGCATGAATTCCTCCATCCATATGAACAGATGTTAACTGTAAAGTTTAATTATAATCTCTAGGGCCTGTCTACACTAATTAAAGAACTATATGTTAGCACAGTTCTCAACATAGGTAGGAGAGTCCTTGCTACGCTACATTCTTTATTACCAGGCATTCAGACACTATTAGACTAAATATTCAGAGCAGTGTTGCCAGTCAGGATGTGGAATATATATGGTGAATTTAGTACACCGTTTTCCTGTCATCATTATTAGTTGGTCACTGATATGATCATTCGATTTACTCCCGAATTAAGCATACATACACAGAAAAGCAACTCTGCATCCTGAAGTTTTGAAATTTTTAGGATGCGAATTTACAATGGTTCTTAAGTGATATCATTCTTGTGTTCAGCAATCCTACCAATTTGACCAATCATTTGCTAATGCCAGTGGAAGATTTGTGGTTGACTACTATCTTCTATAGGAGTAAAAAGAAAAGGAGTACTTGTGGCACCTTAGAGACTAACCAATTTATTTGAGCATGAGCTATAAGAATATAACACATTATTAAAGAAGGGCATACAGCATTTTTATCCATTTAATGCTCATTCCAACTCCAAAAAAATCAAAATAAAGAAATCAAACAAAATTGAACCATAAAAAACTCCCACTCCAAGCAGAGTCTTTACTCTGAGAAGGAAGAAGAGTGAGAAACTCAATGAAGTCTAAGAATTCCTCTATTGCTACTGATTTTACATGGGAGGTGCTCAGATGTTATGGTGATGAACAGCAGTATAAAAACCCTAAGATAGACATGAACAGCAGTCAATATAAAAATGCTTTCTGACTTTCATTACATTGGATATGGTCCTTAATTCCCAGTGAAACCAATGGGAGTTTTACATGCAAAAAGACTGAAGAATTAAGCCCACAGGGTTTGTTTTCAAGTGTTTAAAATAAGATATCACTTGGGGGCCACATACTCTCCAATATTATAATGTGCAATTCCTATTGGCAATGCATAAGGACAGCATATGGGCCTTTAGATTTGTTACAATTCAATCTACTGGTCTTTGTTCCAAATTAAAAAAATTCCTTGCAGGTAGAAATTCCACAAAACCTTTTGGTACTATTTAGGGGTGGACAATCAGGTCAATAAAAAAATATGTACACATCTTGCAAAGTTAAATTCCTAGTCTTTAGAGGAAAAATTGTTCCAAAAGTTTGAATTTCAAAGAACTGAAAAATCAGTTGCTTTAAAAAATGTCTTAATACATTTTAATCCTTTGACGAGGTTCATTACTAGGGCGCTACCAAATTCATGGTCCATTTTGGTCATTTTTGTGGTCATAGGATTTTAAAAATCATAAATTTGATGATTTCAGCTATTTAAATCTGAAATTTCACGGTGCTGTAATTGTAGAGGTCCTGACCCAAAAAGGAGTTGTGCTGGGGTCACAAGGTTATTGTTGGTGGGGGTTGTGGTACTGCTACCCTTACTTCTGTGCTGCTGCTGCCTTCAGAGCTGGACAGCTGGTGAGCAGTGGGCCCTACCAAATTCGTGGCCATGAAAAATGTGTCACAGACTGAGAAATCTGGTCTCCCCCCATGAAATTTGGTCTTTTGTGTGCTTTTACCCTATACTACACAGATTTCATGGGGGAGACCAGTGTTTCTTAAATTGTGGGTCCTGACCCAAAAGGAAGTTGCAGGGGGGGTCACAAGGTTATTGTAGGAAGGTTGCGATGTTGCCATCCTTACTTCTGTGCTGCCTTCAGAGCTTGGCGGCTGGAGAGTGGGAGCTCTCCACCAGCAGCAGCAGAGCAGAAATAAGGATAGCAGTACTGCAACCTCCCCTACAATAACCTTGCAAACCACCCTCTCCCCCCCCCCCCCCCAACAACCCCTTTTTGGGTCAGGACCCCTACAATCACAACACTGTGAAATTTCAAATTTAAATAGCTGAAATCATGACATTTACGATTTTTAAAATCCTATGACTGTGAAATTGACCAAAATGGACTATGAATTTGGTAGGGCCCTATGTATAGTATAGGGTAAAAGCACACAAAAAGACCAAATTTCACAGGGGGGAGACCAGATTTCACTGTCTGTAACGCATTTTTCATGACTGTGAATTTGGTAGGGCCCTATTCATTACTTTTACTTGTGGTAAGCATTTTTCTCCTCTTCTCTCCTCCTTCCCTCCTCCCCCCCAACCTTTATCCTGCAGCCAAGAAGCACATATAGTAAACTGATTTCAGAAGTAGCAGCCGTGTTAGTCTGTATTTGCAAAGAGAAAAGGAGGACTTGTGGCGTGTAAGGCACCCCTGTCTGTGTTTGTGTGAAGGACTACCTTTGGGGGGAGCGGGAAAGAAGGCAGGCAGACAGACACATCAAGTGCTCTCCAGAGTTTCAGTTTTCATTTATTAAAAAAAGTCTCTAGTTCTTATGATTGTGACTAAAATGTGAAATGAGTCTAACCAGTGCAGACACCTGTCCGAGTCTGCACAGAGTCTGAAACAAGAGATCTGATGTATGAAGTGTCTCATTCATCTTAAGGGGTGATAACTTAGATGCCTTTAAGTGTTATCATTGTTAATTATTTCACTGCTCAAAGCATATCAAGAAGGAAGGAAGGAGAGGAAAGTTTATATTATGAATATCTACACATATCCCAAACCTTGGGGTGCAGGGAGGAGTGAAGGACTGGCAAGGGAAGAAGGGAAGGAGAAAATGCGGAATATATGTTTACATTAAAAATATAACAACACATGGTGAGGTTGGAGCAAGGGGACATGATTGATTTTACCTTCCTAAAGGGGGCATTCAGCCTTCAAAAGTCTGGGAAACACTTCAGTAAATCAGGACTGCAGACCATTTGAATCATCAGTATAATTCCATTTCCATTCTACTCTATATTTACATCAGTGACAATCTTCTTAGCATATGTGCAACATATGTGACCAGGATCATCAGTGACAATGAGAGGAGTCTAGAAGGCTTTTAAAACTTTTCTTACAGTAGATTATTTCTAAAAATTTATCAACTGAAAATTCTACATATAGAGTGATGACGTTCCAGATAAAGGAACAGACCACATTTCTCCACCCAACTCCACCTACAGCTTGGAGCCAGCAATTTGCATTACTTTTCAGTCACTGTGCACTGTAACATTGCTGCAGTGCATTTCATAAGCGTTGTGGCAGCATTCCAGATGCACAAAGCATTTTAGAGAATTCAAGTCTGAGACAGCACAAACCTTGTGAGGACAAATGCTGGTGTGAGTGATTTTGAGGAAGGGGAAATAATGAAGTGGCAAACAGAAAGTGTAGTCTTTCGTCCAAGATCACCCTGGATGGGGTGAGAGGAGAGTATAAAAGGAAAAGGAGCAAAGCTGAATGGACACAAGAGCATAAGATCAGATCAGAAGGAAGAGAATGATACTGGGTATGGTTACATCCAAATGAAAAAAGTTGGTAGACAGGGAAGAACAAAGAAGAGGTACAATGGGGAAAGAGAAAGAGAGAAAAAAACAAAAAGAGGAGAACAAGAGAATGCAATAAAGGCAAGAAGAAAATAGGGTAGATACAGAGACAAAAGAAAAGGAAAGATAAGATAGACTATAGTTTGACAGTCACACAGGCAGCACTGCCTCAGGAAGAACCGGTTCAGGCACTGGGAAGTGGTGGAGCTACAGGGCATGCCTGAGTCACCTGACATAAAGCTATTGTAGGAAATGTATTTTTTAAGAGCAAAAATAAAAGGGAAAAAAAAGAGAAGGAAGGGGGCCTTATTTTCTTTAGTGTTCAAATGCTTCTTAACTGATTTTACTTTTCAAAAATATTAAAGTGGGAAGCCCCCTAACATTCCTGTAACTTGATTTTAAGATTCTAAACCCTGAGCAAATTTCACTTTTCTCTGGCATCTGGTCTCCTTTCTCTTACCCTTGCTCCTATTAGGATTGTTCAGCTCACCATATGAGCAGAGCTTTGCCTCTGGTTCCCTTATACGTCTAGCGGCCTCTAAGGAAAACACCCCATGATTTTAAAAATAAAAATCTCAACAGTTGCTCTTTGGTAAGTGTCTGCATTACAGCCCCATTCCCCAAAGAGGATTTGGGAATTTAAATCAATCTGATTTTTTCAGCTGAAAATAAGATACATATATTTTCTGAAACAAGTTTTGTTCCTTGGAATAAGGATTGTATTTGCTTTGATTATTTCATTGAGATATACCTCCAGTTTCTACAGGAATGAACATAAATATTGATTTTTTTTCTAACCATTTTAAATCATCTGGTAAAAAAAACTCATAATTGGTCCGAATACTGCTCTGCAACAGATGCTTCCATGTTTTCCTCCTAATCTCTTGCTTATTTTAGACACTATTTATAGATTTTTTTAAAGTATATATTTTATTCTGACTGAAATATACGGATCCAGCTTGTTCATAAATTTTAACAACCAGAGGTTAAACTGAATCATTTACTACAAACATCTTCAGGCTCCAGTGCAAGACAGGAATTCAAAGCATGCATTTGAGTATTTAATGGTTTTAATTTCTGGCTACATAAAAACCACCAGCTTCACTGAACAAGTCCATGCTTCTCCCACATCCCAACAAAAAGAAAAAGAGACACTGAAATAATTAAAAGTGCAAGCTGGACATCTCAGTATCATAATTAAATAGTTAATTAGCTGTGCTCTTTGTAAATCTGATTGAGTAAACACAGAATTGTAAGCATTGTAATACATGGAAATTATTTTTTTTAATGGTAAGCATTAACATACCAAGCAAACAAAATGAAAACAAAAAGCCCAAGAACGCTGTCTTTTTAGTTACAGTTTAGACCGGTCGTGTGTCATGCTGCTGTACTACAAACAACAGCCATATTTCTTCTGTCTTATAAATCTTAGACAACACCTGTAGATAGATTTTATACTGAACATAGTCCATCTAATAATTGTTTTAAATAATCACTGCATTCCTCAAATATCATCACAAAGTTTAAAGAGGTACTGCACCAATCTACTAGTAAACATAGCATGTCCTACCTGGAAAAATAGAAGGTCTTTTCTTAGGGCGCCTTGGGTGTATAGGTTCTAAATTCTTAATATTTCTTTGAAACTTTCCTTTAATGTCATTTCCTAGGAGGAGGTCTGGTGGTAGGCTGCTCCGTCTTGTTGATTTATAATCAGTGTGATATGAATTCAGTTTACTCTTAGTCCTAGAGCACAAATTGTTGTCATCAATTGCCATTATAGCAGACTAATTTGTAAAGCTACCCCAGCATAAGACCAAACAGTAAAAATCTGCACACTCAAAGGCTTATTTGATGGTGGTTAAACTCCTAAGCAACACCTGATGTTCTCATGCCTAACTCTGCACTTGTTTGGTAAGTTTAGCAAGTTGATAGGCGTGGGCTAAAACAGGTGTAGAATTACTATGTAGCCCCTCCTTTCAATGCTTAAACAACACAGGGGAGGAGACACACTGAAATCATTAGATTAAAAGGTTTTGGATCTCTAGAAAGATTCAACAAATCTGAACTCACCAGCTCCTGCTGCATAAAAGGGAAAATTTGCTTAATAACAGCCACTGTATGGGGTACTAGATGCATCCGATGAAGTGAGCTGTAGCTCATGAAAGCTTATGCTCAAATAAATTTGTTAGTCTCTAAGGTGCCACAAGTACTCCTTTTCTTTTTGTATGGGGTATTGTACTTCATGTTTCATCAACTGTATTTCACAGTTCAGTTCATTAATGTTTTATCAGCATGACAAACTAAACAAGTTGTTGCTCAACTGTTAAACAAACAACAACAACAAAAAGCACAGACCCTCCAGGTATCTGTCAGGGGAAGGAAGGTACAGTTTGACCAGTGTGTTTGGGTTTTTAGCTGGGGCCTGTGTCCATCTGTCTCAGAATGAGTGTTACTATCTGGCCAGAAGTAGAGCGCATTTTGAGAGTAATGCCCCAGAGATTTTTATGCTCAATTTCTGTATTAGTTTGGTTTCTACTCTCGGAACCACTGTGGCTTGTTTTCTCAACAACATAGTGTTTCTGAGATTATATATCTCTAATTATTTAGGCTTCGTAATATATATACACACACACATGCCTACACACATTCTCTCTCCGCATCCCTGCCCCAAGAACAATTTTAATAAATGGCAGACATAGCAGAGACATTGGAAAGGAGCAGTAATAACATTATTCCTTAACTGTAGCCAGGGTTAAAATGTGGCAGCCTAAATAGTCAGAAGTTTACTATTTTGATATATTCTGTACATATAGAACATATTTACAGACAGACAGAGAGGTCTGCACAATTTCCATTTAACAAAAAAGTAGGGATAACCTGCCACTGAAACCACATGATGTTTGCACAAACCTTTCAACAAAATCTTTTTGCTGTCTTTGGATTCTAGAAAGGCAAAAAGAAGTGTCAGTGCATCCATGTCTTTGCTACAGTTTTGTAAATATACAGACAAAATTCACTAGTAAAAGAAAGTCATCAAAAGTCAGCACCATTGCAATTGCCATAAAACCATTCACTGAGTTTGTCTGACATTTGTATTATTTTAGGGGTTCATAGACTGATGGGAGTGAAGGTGCAAAACCATGTGAACTGAATCTGCCAGAAAAGTTCAAACTTGTGCAAAAGAGAAGCCAGCAGATATTGCTCTGTTGAAATAACAACTTTTAATAAGCCGTTGGTGAACAAGCAGGGTGACAATTCTACAAGTCTCAGTAGCCAGTCTTTAGCTGACTGATGTTAAACAGGCCCTGTCACAACATTACACTGCCTCTGCAGAGACTCCTCCTTTCTTTCTTTGAAACATTTCCTCGGCTTTCAAAAGAAGGATTTTCATATTGTTTTGCAAGGTGCACAGATTTAAGAGTTTGTCAACAGGATCATGATTCTATGAACTTTTAAACAATTTTAATCACTGGATTCAGATAGTTGGGGATCTGAAGTTCATCAAGGCTCCCAGGTGTGTTCTACTAACACCATGCACCTATAACAGGAAAAATTAGAACTAAAAAATGTCTGGACATCCCAATGTGACAGCTGGGATGCTTTAACTTTAGCCTGATTAAAGTGAAGGTGGTAGCTAGCCTCAGGGAACAGAGGTCCTTAAGATATTTGCAGATTGTGGCTTCTTTCCAAAATGAGAGATCCATTAATGCCAAAAGTTGGAATGGGTCATTGTCTTGGATCCATGCCTTGCTACTGGTTGGAACGGAGGCTGTGGACAGAAATCTAGAGTGTGACAAGCCAGAAGTGGTTTACTTTACTGTGTGTGGGGCTTAGACCCACTTCTGCACACAGGCCTCGAAAGGACAGACAAGTTCTTCCACAGTGCATTTCCAAAAGAATTCATATAGTGGTGCAGCTTAGTGCAGTGCTAAGAACCATGGGATAAACATCCAGAAAAGTCCTAGTGCCTCACGTGAGTGAGTACATCCCCCGTGTGCATACAGCAATTCGAGTATACCTTTGCACTGGAAACGCTCACACACAAGCTAGGCTAACCTGGATGCTGATCACCAGGGTTAACTCGCAGTGAAGAAATACCAAAGAAAGGAGTTTATAGCTCTAGGCTGTTACATTCACCAAACATTTCAGTGATAAAGGTCTGTTTGTTTTTTTCTTAAGTTCCTCAAAAATAATCTACCACTCAGATCAACATATCAATACCTCAGGCCAATAACTATGTAAATACCCTGAGCCTTCATGACTGGTCATTACTTGAAGCTAAAGCTGCCTTAACTAAAAAATGATCCACTTTCAAAATCATATCCAGATTATACTGGAACTAAGGCCTTGTCTACACTTGGAAATTTACTAAAATAGCTATTCCAGAATAATTATTAAGACCCTGTGCGATCACTCTTATTCTGGAATAAGAGTGCCTTTTCTGACTGAGTTTAATCTATTTTCACATGATACCAGAATAGTTATTTTGGTAAACATCCAAGTGTAGACAAGCCCTCAGTAAGAGAGGAGGCAAAACAGCATTGGTAGAACTAAAAGTGGGCCTAAATTAATTAAATTAAAAATTCTAATTTTTAGAAAAGGGAAAAAGCTGTTAGTATGATTGTTCCATTATAAATTACCTTTGAAAGCTTCTGTACTATTAAAAAATGCACTATGATGTGCCCTGGCAAGTGCTGGAGAAGATGTAGAAGGAAGGGACACACACATATGATTGTCAGGAGCGGCCTGTGATACGAGATTTTTGAAAATAAATCTTTTCAATTATACAGAACATTACCAGTAAATAAATACGATTAATTCCCCAAACCCTAATTTCCCCTGATATCGAGACGAGAGGAAATTTCATTTAAATGAGACAGAAGTTAGTAGCTCAAATTGTACCAACGTCAAGACATGTGGTTGCACTGTATTGGAAACAGATTCTAGTAAAGGAGCAATAGCTAAATCAATTGGAAGAAATACAGCTAGGTAAATTCTCAGCCAACAATCAGCAGAAAATATAAGTATTATGATTCCCCCTGAACTAATCTAAACTGGGACTCCATTATAAAACTACTTCCAGCCCTGACAAGGAAGCAAACAAACTGTGAAGGAGGAGTAGCAGTTAAGGAGAGCTGAACTACAAAATCAATTATTAAAAGAGGGGGGAAACCTGGGGCAACATCATGGTAGAAATATCCACAACACAAGAACGAGTAGTAATGGGGGACGTTAGCTACCCAGACATCTGTTGGGAAAGTAATACAGCAGAACACAAAACTTCAAAAAAGTTCCTGAAACATATTGGGGATAACATTTTGTTTCAAAAAGTGGAGGAAGTAACCAGGAGAATAGCCATTTCAGAGTTGATTCTGACTAACAGGGAGGAATTGGTTGAAAATCTGAAGGTGGAAGGCAATTTGTGTGAAAGTGATCATGACATGATAGATTTCATGATTCTAAGGAAAGGAAGGAATGTGAGCAGGGGAATAAGGACAATGGACTCCAAAAAGCAGACTTTAACAAACTCAGAGAACTGGTAAGTAAGAGTCTGAAAACTATCCCAATGTGAAAGAAAGATAGAATAGTAAGAGGCCAATATCCGAAAATCAAAAAAGAATCCTAAAAATTGAAAATATGGGAAAGTCGCCAAAGATGAGCTCAAAAGAATAGAGGGACAAAATCATAAAGACTAAGGAAATGAGTTGCACTGAGCAAGAGATATCAGACAATAAGAGGAGGTTCTAGAACTACAAGAGAAAGAAAAGTGTAGGTCACTACAAAGTGGAGGAGGAGATCCAATAACAGATGACATCAAAAAAGCTGAGGTGTTAATGGCTATGTGCTTCAGTCTTCACTAAAAAGGTTAATACTAATTAGATACTTAACACAATTAATATTAACAACAAGGGGGAAGGAACACAGGCCTGATCAAATTCATCCTTGGCGTGATGAAGTATCCACCCCACACAAGCCCGAAATAGGTTAATGTGGGCCAAAAGGAGCCAATTCACTTCAGATGCTGCACTTGGAGGAGAGCAAGAATTGATAGGACCAAAAAGCAGATGAAACCGAGTTAGCGCAGGAGCTGGGACAGGATTATAAACCAGGAAGGGGCTGCAGGGATGAGGTCTGCAGTCACTCCTTAGAGGGAAAGGGAGTTGGCCAGGGACAAGGAGGAGTTCCAGGGGGGATCGTAAGATCTGGCTTAGGGAGTCTCGCAAAAGGCTGAGACAGATGAAGTAGCCATGGAGAGCAAAGGAATCTCCAGTAGTAAACCAGAGACAGGCAAGGAGATAGAGAAGTGGGGTAGGAAGAACCAAGAGAAACAGCAACAGGGTCTCAAACTAGGGGTATGTCTACCCTACCTGCCGGATCGGAGGGCAGCGATCGATCCAGAGGCGGTCGATTTATCGCGTCTAGTCTAGATGCGATAAATTGATCCCCGAGTGCTCTCCCATCGACTCCTGTACTCCACTGCCGTGAGAGGTGCAGGCAGAGTTGACGGGGGAGCGGCAGCAGTCAACTCACCGTAGCGAAGACACCACGGTGAGTAGATCTAAGTACATCAACTTCAGCTACGTTATTCACATAGCTGAAGTTGCATAACTTAGATCGATCCTCCCCCCCAAGTGTAGATCAGGGCTAAGTACACTTAGATTGCTAGTCTCAGGGCCCTGGCTGGAACTCAGAATAGCAGGGAGGCCTGGATTTCCCTACCAGCCACGAGGAAAGTGATACAGGATCTAGAGACATGGAACAGAAGACTGTCTGAGGTGGCATCTGGACAGCTTTTCCAGTGGGATTTTGTTACCCTGGAATGGGGGGACTCTATAGTGACCTTCCAGAGGGCTGAATCATCCCAAGGCACAGAGAGAGAGAGAGAGGGACAACAGTGTGAGCAACCAACAGAAGGGTGTGCCAGATGGGGTGAGAGCTAATTCCCAGAACCAGGCCACAAGGTGGCGCACCTGCAGTGAGGAGAGCCCCTCACACTAGCGTACTTAAGGAACAATCCCAGAATGACTGGCAATTATCTTTGAGAAATCATGGAAGACTCATGAAATACCTCTCTTTAAAAAGGGGAACAAAGAGAGTCTGAGTAATTATAGACCAGTCAGCCTAACTTTGATACTTGGAAAGATACTGGAACACATTATTGAACAATGAACTTGTAAACACCTAGAAGATAATAGGGCTATAAGTAACAGCCAACATGCATTTGTCCATAACAAATCATGCCAAACCAATCTATTTTCCTTCTTTGACAGGACTACTAGCCTAGTGGATGTGGGGAAGTTGTAGGTGTTATATATATTGATTTTAGTAAGTCTTTTGACAGTTCCACATGACATTCTCATAAGCAAATTAGGGAAATGTGGTCTAGATTAAATTACTATAAAGTGGGTGAATCACTGGTTGAAAAAACACACTCAAAGAATAGTTATCAATGGCTCACTGTTAGACTGGGAGAATGTATCCAGTGGGATCCTGCAAGTGTCTGTACCAAGTCAGGTATTACTCAATATTTTCATTAATGACTTAGATAATGGAGTGTAGTGTATTCTTATGAAATCTACAGATGGACACCATCCTGGGAAGGGGTTGCAAGCACTTTGAAAGACAGGATTATAATTCAAAACTACTTTGACAAATTAAAGAATTGGTCTGAAATCAATAAGATAAAATTCAAAAAAGACAAGTGCAAAGTACTACGCTAAGGAAGGAAAAATCGAATGTACAACTGGCGGTAGTACTGCTGAAAAGGATCTTGGGGTTATAGTGGATCACAGATTAAATATGGGCAAACAAAATGATGCAATTACAAAAAAGGCTAATATTCTGGCATGTTTTAACAGGAGTATCATATGTAAGAAAAGGGAGGAAATTGTCTAACTCTATTTGGCACTGGTGAGGCCTCAGCTGCAGTACTGTGGCCAATTCTGGGTGCCACACTGAGAAAGATGTAGGTGAATTAACTAAAACTAAACTATTAACTAAACTAAAACAATCTTTAAAAAAGCTGAAAAAGGGAAAGTTAACTTCCTTGGTGAGCTTGTAGGAGGGGGAAGGAACAGTTCCAGGGAAATCTGATTAAGCTCCTTGACGTTTTGTCTTTTATCTGCAGGAGAAGCACGATCACATGCATCTACTGCTTTTCTTTTATACCTTTTATGAGTCTCATTTGGGGGATTTATAATCTGAGTAAACTCCAGATCCACAAGTAGTTGTGGATCTGAGCAGTGATCTTGTGCTACCACCATTGCTGTCAGCATGGACAGAACCGTGGCATCCGAACAGACATTCTGAATGGTAATACTTGTTACAGTAGGGGGTATGACTCCCTTTTAAAGATTTACCTTGAGCACATCTCAGGCTTCAGTCTAGAATCTAAGGAGGTTATTGGAACCAACAAAGGAATTCAAGAGACTCAGAATCGTGCTTGGCCCTACTGTCGGGGGGGTGGGGGGAGTGTTTCATTATGAGCCACCATCTTTTTTGGAATTGAGAGTATCAGATCCAAAGGGGTGATCTTACCTCTTATTTGTTGCAGTGGCATAATGACATTTTGCTGCAGCATCACCATATTATGCTGCAACAGTGCAATGTCATGTTTCACGGAGCCTCTCAAAAGTTATTTGGGGGATACAACATGAGGGTCAGAACAGTGATTGGATTGCGCAGTAAATGTGTGTGCCAGGTACTCTAGCATAGTTAAAAGCATGCTGAATTAAACTGGAGAAGACATTCCACATTTAGGAACTCACAGTACTGTTATCTTCTTATAAGCTCAAAGAATTACCTAGAGTTAAAATGGTTTGGATGTGCCACATACAGGGCAAATGAGATGACAGCTTGAGCAACCACCTCACTGACTGTTCCAACCAAGATGCAATCCTTTAACACGTACAACCCCCTTACCCACCCACAAACTCACAACACTCCACTTGCCATCCTCTGAATGAATTGTGCATATAAACATTACCATGGAGAAACTGCTAGGGAAAAGGGAAGAGTTTCCCAAGACTTGCCTGTACTGTGTCTGGGTCATATAATTGTCTAATGGATGCATCCCTTTAGGAATGCCTACCTGAATGTGTCTTCCCATCATCTACTACAGCTACAGTGGTTGAGGTTCATGAGATTAACAGCAAAGGACAAAATTCTTTTATTAAAGTTCTTACAAGATTCTTGCTAAAACTAATGCCAAATATGAAAACACCAGAGAAAATTATAGCATGCTGTGGATGGACTTGGCAAGTATGTGGTAATGTAGAGCAAAAAAATTAAATTAATATAGGCTGTTGTCAAAGCACTCAATATAATAAGTAAATGTCTATAACATTTTTCTCGATAGTGTCTGGGCTTGTTTAACGGTTGTATAAATATGCTGACTCCCTCAAGAAAGAAGAATAAAGTTCCTTTCCATTTCCTCTCTATATATGGGCCATTTATATAAAAGGATTTAAATCTAGGTAGTTTATCTCCTAAAGCATGAAGCCAGGGCCAATAACAGTTTAGTTGTTTAAAGAAGGCTCGCCAAAGGAGAGGAATCATAAGCTCAAAGCAGGACCAATCCCCAGTTTTTGCCCCAAATCCCTAAATGGCCCCCTCAAGGATTGAGCTCACAACCCTTGGTTTAGCAGGCCAATGCTCAAACCACTGAGCTATCCCTCCCCGCAATCTTGTATCACACGCAAAATGTGGCAAGATTCTGACTCTACTTGAATATTCCATAGTTCAGGGTGTTCCACTGTGAATGCCTCAGAGACCCCTCCCAAACTAAGAAGACCAGTAGAGTAGTGAGCAAAGGGAGTCTCTCCGGGCTTTGCTTACAATGCTGTGGTGTAGACACTACTTATGCAGATAGGAGGGCTTCTCCTGTCAGGATAGGTAATCTACCCATCTGAGACAAAGCAGCTAGTTTGTTGGAAGAATTCTTCCATCGACCTAGAGTTGGCTGCCAGGGGTTAAGGTGGCTTAACTATGTCGCTCAAGGGTGGGGATTTTTCAAATCCGTGAGTGACGTAGCTGGGTCAACCTTTTAAGTATAGGCCAGGCCTCACATACACACCAAGTCCTTTAGAGCTCTGAAGATTAAAAACAAGGATTTCGAAATGAACCTGTTCTTCAGTGGGGAGACCAACACAGAATATACAGTTTTGGCGTGATGTATTCCTGTAGCTTGGACTAGTTATAATTTTCTTGTGCTTTCAGAATCAGTTCAAGATAGAAGTAGTAATCCATTATAGCATAGATCTGTGACTATATCTGCATCGAAGTAAACGCACAGTCAGTCTTCAGGACAATAAAAGATGGGGGAAAAGGCATTCTTAACCACAGCTATTTCTACCTGAGTGTCCATGAAAAGTGATGATATAGGGCCTGATCAAATGCTCACTGAAGTAAAAAAAATCCAATTGATTTCAATAGGAATTGGATCCGATTCTCTAAATGCTTTGGGGCAGGAACCATTCCCCTCACATTTGTTTATTAAGAACCTAGCACACTTTGGCACTATAAACATGGTGCATAAATGATAATATTTAGTTGTCAAAAGACTCCAAATTTGGACACCACCTTGACAACAGGAGGGGAGGTGCCCTCCTTTAACAGCAAGGACAATTCTTGCTAGGTCTTCAAAAGGTTAACTTAGTCTGTAGTCACCTTGGTGTTTCTTGGACTAGACAGCTATTTTATCATCTGGATCCTTCTTTCAGGACCTTCTGATTCACTCAGACAGTGGGATAGCAAGGAAACAGCACTATTTGTACTTAGTGAGGAGGTGACTAGATAGCATGCAAGAGATGCAATGGAGAATTTTGAATGTGATTCAATATCTGTAAAGATCTTGAGAATCCTTTGATTTCCTATATACTTGCAGGATGGAGGACTATCTGAGGAAACAATGACTTTGAAAAGATTTGGGAGTCACGGTGGATAATCAGCTGAACATGAGCTCCCAGTGTGAGCTTCCCAAGTGCACGCATAAAACAGGGGAATCTCGAGTAGGAGTAGCACAGCTATTTTGCCTCTGTGTTTGACAAAGGTGTGATCGTTTTTGGAATACTGTACAGAATACTGGAAATTAGGTGTAAATTCTTAATGGTGAGAGTAATTAACCATTGGAACAATGTACCAAGGGTAGTGGTGGATTGTCCATCACTGACAATTTAAAATGAAGATTGGTTATTTTTCTAAAAGATATGCTCTAGGAATTATTTTGTCGGAGTTCTATGGCCTGTATTATACAGTAGGTCAGACCAACTGACCACATTGATCCTTTCTATAAAATATTCTCTCTATACCTGCAATAGGCTGTCAAAAGCTGGGTTAGCACTTCAACAAACTCCAGTTTCAGGTACATAGCCAGTGATTTTCACCAACTCAGTGGTTTGACTTTAACATTTTATCAGCAAACAAGTAATGCTTAATATTTTTTTTTTAAATATCAAAATGATTTCAATCAATTACCGTAAATGTTGGCCTTTAACATGTTATCATTTAAAATTATAATTTTAAACAGCTTTATTTTTAAAAGGTAAACTGTATTTAAATATAAAATCATACTGAAATTAAAAAAAAATCTGATTTTTTTTAAATCGATTTTTATCCACCCACTTTGTAAATATGTAGAAAAATAACATGAATTAAAACAAATGATTAAAACTGACTGGATTCTTAGGCAGGCAGGCAGACAGAATCCAACCAAAAGAAAGAGGGGGCTTAAGACCAGTGTATTTTCTTGAAATCTCACATTAAAGCCTGCCATTTTATAGTCCAGAACTAACAAGCAGGAAGACCAGACTTGTTGGTCTGACAAGTTTCAGAATATTATTTGCCTATACTGTTTACAAATCATTTTGAGGAAGTAAAGAAATTGGACCAGTTTTTCCCATTTCTTTCTGTATAAACTAATGTTCTTTCTGTATAAACACATTAGGCATTTTAGAGCCCAAATCCACTGCCATGTAGCAAATTTGTAGATTTAATGATCACTTAGTAAATTCTAGATACAGCCAGTGATTTTGTTGAGGTCTTTCTACTTAAAAAAAAAAAAATTAAGACTAAGTAAGGTGCCTTTTTGTTTTCGTTGGTGAAACAAAAAGAAAAAATAAATGTAGGTATAGTGTGACGTTCTTTTCATTTGTGCTAAAACTGGCATGTCAAGTCCCTTTCTGTGAACAAAAGCATTGCGCCCCATTGCTCTCTCCTGAGGAAATACTACTGGGAACAGGTCTGTGAGTGGGAACACTTCTTGTGGTTAATCCTTGTGGAATTTTACCTGAGATTATTCCATCAGAGGTAAAACATGCTCCTCTTTTACATCCCCCAGCAACTGCCCCAAAACCTACAGACTCCCCAACTCCACATGGATATCAGGGAATCAGCTCTTGGACCTCTTGTCCTGCCCGAGCTTGCAGCTGCATCTGGTACATCCATTTTGGGGGAATTCCACAGTGCAGAGGGAACTCCATGTAGACTGGCTTTGATGTACATCCTGAGAATTCCTAATCCTCTATCCTCCTGATCCCAGGGAGAAACTTCCAGGAGGTCCCAGAAACAGGGAGATTAACTTCCCTTCCAAATGGGCAGGGAGAGGATCCTGCTGGCACAGACCAAGGTGGGTAGAGGAACATATGAGCCCCAGTCCTCTCTGTCCAATTGCATTTAGATAGATGTTCAAGACAAGTGTGTTCAAATTGCAAAAGCTCCTTTTAAAACCTAACTCTCTCATAGACTGCGTATTTTAGACGTATTGAGCTCTTTCAATGATAAAATAAATGAACATAAGAAATATGTACTTTTACCTGTGTTAAATATTCAATTACATATATAACTTCATGAGTTTAACTGAAAATCTAATCCAAATCTTCTTGCCACCTTTTTTTTTACCACTATGTTTTTAGACATGCTCAAACTGGGTCAGTACACAGCCTAGAATGGCAAACCTGTATTTAGAAAAACTAAACAATATCTTTGGATGTAAATGGAGAAAAGAAGTGTTTCCCCTCCTTCCTACCCTTTGAGGGAATGTGTTCAGTAAAGATTGCCTAAGTTTAAAAATGGACAATGTTATTTGTCTAAACAACAACATTATTTGTTTCAACCCAAACAAAATAGCAATAAGCACTGCAATTTAAAATTTCCTGGCAATTCCCTTGCTTATATATACACATTAAGCTTAATCCATTAAGATTAAGCACTACACCTTATTTCCTGGCAGGAATAATTATTAATAGTTTTATCTACAGTAGAACAATATTAATTTTAAAAGTGAGGACTCTTGATGTGCTTTTACATCTTCTCTGTTTTTATAAGGGTTCAACTATTTGGTTACTATTTCATCCATCATCAAAAGGAAATAATTAACAAAGGAGCACGAGCTCCATACTAAACCCAAGCCTAAAGTCAACCTGACTGGTGTCAAAGAGAATGAAGCACTCCAGAAATCACTGAGTTACCTTGTTTCTTAACGATTTTTTCCAGCAGAGGTACATTTAAGCCCCAAAAATCTGTGCTATAATAGTGTTTAACACATTTATCAATAATCTTGAGAAAAGGATGATTACCTGGCAAAATTTGCAGATAATAAAAAATGATTTAGGTTTGTCAAGACTAGAGAAGATTATGAGGAATTCAAGAGGGACCTAACAATGATAGAAAAATGGGCAGCACAATGGCAGGTGAAATTCAGTGTTGACAGACCTGTATAATGAGAACATCCACAGCTACATCCGATCAGATAACAATATTAAAGGCATATAAGACCTTATGATTCAGGGCTTAAAAACTAACTGCCTGGGGTTATGAATTAGCTTTCCCAAGGGCAGGTTATCATGCAATCATTGAAACCAATGGGACAGTATCAAATTAAGTTTCAGTTATGGACTGCTCAAAACAAAGCTTTACCTAGGAAAGCACTAGATCTCCCTTAGTGTTACCATATTTCCTTGCAAGAGTCCATCCTCCTGGGACTCAAATCAGAAAAATAGCAAGAAACCAAGTCTAAAACTGCTATAAAACCCACCTAAATTTGTGACGGTGCCCCTCCTCCAGGTCAGTTCCTGGAGAAAGGAATTCGCAAAGTTAAGTGCCCAATCAAGAAGCACTTAAGGAACAATGCATCTTGGAATGCTCCAATGCACATAAGAAGTCTTCCTGGAGACATTCAAGATACCATGTGGGCAATGGTTTCTGCCCATAAAAACTGTGAGTCATTCATGGACATGTGACTTGTCCATGTGACTCCAGAACTCCATCTTGCAGCTGGACTTTGCATAGGAGAGAGGAGGGGGTCTCCACCCACAAGAAAAAGTCTATTTAAGCCCATGCAAGACCCCTCCATTTTGTCTTCAGCTGGCTAAAGAGAGAGCCTCTCTACCCCCAAGAAAGAAACTGGAGCAAAGGGCAATAACTACAGGGGGTGTGAGTGATTGCTGGACCCGGACTAGAAGGAGATCAGTCTGTAAAAGGAAGCTTATTGGAACTGGTGAGGTTTTGTCTGTATTCAGTTTTATTAGACATAGACTTGCGGGTTTTATTTTATTTTGCTTGGTAATTCACTTTGTTCTGTCTGTTACTACTTGAAAACTATTAAATCCTACTTTCTGTATTTAATACAATCACTTTTTACTTATTAATTAACCCAGAGTATGGGGGGCAAACAGCTGTGCATATCTCTCTGTCCGTGTTATAGAAGGCAAACAATTTATGAGTTTACCCAGTATAAGATTTATACAAGGTAAAACTGATTTATTCAGGGTTTGGGCCCCATTGGGAGTTGGGCATCTGAGTGCCAAAGACAGGCACACTTCTGTAAGCTGCTTTCAGTTAAGCCTACAGCTGTTAGGGGACGTGGTTCAGACCTGGGTCTGGGTTCGCAGCAGGCTAGCGGGTCTGGCTCAAACCAGGCAGGGCACTGAAGTCCTAAGCTGCCAGGGCAGGAAAGCAGGAGCAGAAGTAGTCTTGGCACATCGGGTGGCAGCTCCCAGGGGGTTTCTGTGATCCAACCCATCACAAAATTAACCTATGAAAGCTTTTTTAAAAGGAGCCCAAGTGCACATAAAAAGTTGGCAAGATTAGTTCCCCTCTCACTCACGCTATCAATAGCACTGTCTAAAGAACCTCCTCTTTAAAAGAAGATGAAAATACAAATTGATCCTTCTCTGTGCATGAGGGCATCAACCTCAAGTGTAACACACACCAGAACACATGTTCAAGATGAGTATAAAGAAAAATACATTTCTCCTTTCATTACTTTCTCTAGCTTTGCTATGTAGCTTTCCAGAATGTTACACAGCTACCTCAAATGAGTCCTGGTACCAAATCAGTTGCAGCAGAACCAAAAGTACAGGCCCAAACTGAATTTAAGAATAATTTCTTCCAGTTAATTCACTAATTACATTTTGTTTTACCACCGACTCCATTCAACTTATATCCCTCCCTCCAGTGACCTTTCTTCTGCCCCAGTCTATTGTTTTAAATTCACAGGTACACCTCTGCCCAGTCAATCATTAATTTTCTTTGATGCGGCCTTTATCAACAACTCCCTAATCAAAACACAAATTAGTTGATGAAACAACCACTCCCCTCTCACCCTTTCAGGGAAATATGTATCTTCTGGAAGTGTATGTTTATTGTATTTTCGGTTTAATCACAAGTACTCTTTGTTTAGCAGGCTAGAGAAACGGCCTCAGTTTGGCTTTTAGTCTCCCTCTGAAAATTAAAAAAAAAAAAAACCCACAAGTAAAACCAATAAACTTTCTATAATTATGAAGTTTCAATGGAAATCCTGAAAATACTGTGCTTCTTAATGATAATTTTAAGTAAATAAAGTGCAAGTTTCACAATGGAACTGCCTTTTCTAATTTGCTGAATGAAGTTACTGTTTGCATAGAATTGCTTGGCAATACATGGTATGTAAAAACTACAAATAAATAATGAGTTATTTTTGTATTAACTGAATTGATAATAGTGGAGTTCTTTAAAAATGTCAAAGATCTAGTAGGTTTCAGAGTAACAGCCGTGTTAGTCTGTATTCGCAAAAAGAAAAGGAGTACTTGTGGCACCTTAGAGACTAACCAATTTATTTGAGCATGAGCTTTCGTGAGCTACAGCTCACTTCATCGGATGCATACCGTGGAAACTGCAGCAGACTTTATATACACACAGAGATCATAAAACAATACCTCCTCCCACCCCACTGTCCTGCTGGTAATAGCTTATCTAAAGTGATCATCAAGTTGGGCCATTTCCAGCACAAATCCAGATCTAGTAGAAGAGGAGGAGGAGGAGAACGCATCCAGTTCTGCTGTAAGGCCTCAATCCTGCAAGATGCTTCACACTCTGGCCTTAACCCTGCAGAGCATTTCAGTCTTTATTTAACATTAATTGTGTAACACTTAAATTAATGCAATTAAAATTGAGCATGTGCTTAAGTGGTTTACTGGATTGCTACCAGAGTATTTAGCACCTGGCAGAACAGAGCAATACCTACAACTTCTTCATATTGAGTAAATCACAGGGTAGAATTTTATAAAATTCAGCAAAGGAGGTAATTAAGATTATGTGAATAGGAGCAGATATAGAACTGAAACATTTTTATCTTTAGTATTCTCACTTTGATTGTGAGGAATTGTGTATATATGTGCATACACACAAAAAACTCTCCAAACACAGACACATTCCTCTGTCTTTTCTAATCTGGTGTCTAAAGTGTACTAATAAAAACTATTTAAAGTTAGTTTTATTTAACTTCATGACTAAAAATAAACGTAAAACACAACAGTAAATCATGCAAAAATACCTTCACAAGGCCACAGCATTCCAGCATGTTCCTTTTAAGAACAGACACCTAAGGTCCTACTTCTGCAAGCTGGGCTGCAGTTGTATTCTCTCGTGCTCACACCCAGCTGCATGGAAGTCAGCGCAGCTGTTCTGGAGTGGCCTTAATATCATTACAAGTCTGTACATCACAATGGTGTATATCCTAAACATATAATAAGCCACATGTGTGCAAATAGAAAAGGAGTACTTGTGGCACCTTAGAGACTAATCAATTTATTTGGGCATAAGCTTTCGTGAGCTACAGCTCACTTCATCGGATGCATACTGTGGAAACTGCAGAAGACATTATATACACAGAGACCATGAAACAATACCTCCTCCCACCCCACTCTCCTGCTGGTAATAGCTTATCTAAAGTGATCACTTTCACTTTCAGTGATCACTTTAGATGAGCTATTACCAGCAGGAGAGTGGGGTGGGGGGAGGTATTTTTTCCATGCTTTGTGTGTATAAAAAGATCTTCTACACTTTCCACAGTACGCATCCGATGAAGTGAGCTGTAGCTCACGAAAGCTTATGCTCAAATAAATTGGTTAGTCTCTAAGGTGCCACAAGTACTCCTTTTCTTTTTGCGAATACAGACTAACACAGCTGTTACTCTGAAACATGTGTGCAAATATCTGTGCACACAAACACTAACGATCCTTTTATTTTTAATGATCTGCAAACACACTCATAAAAATAGTTGAATATATGGAAATAAAATAGGCATTGGAAATAATCACGGATAACAAAATAATTGACCTTATTGCTAAATACTGGCATGTCAACATCCAAAAGAAAATGTCAAAATAGGAGACAATTTATTAAAGCAGTTAATGTAATACACAAATAATCATTCAGAATCAAGAACTCCCCCAATTAAATTGGACTAAATGCACAGGAGCTATATGCAATTTTTTCCAGTTTATTCCGTGTCCCAGAGTGGTGGTTTTGGGGGTTGTTTGTTTTTAATAGGGAGCATATCTGGACCAGAGCTCCGGATAGGTCCTCCTGAAAAGATGCTTTGATGAGCCAATTACCTAAATAGGGATAAAACGAGGATATCCTGCCTTCGAAGATGTGCTGCTACTGCAGACAGGCACTTTGTGAATACCTGAGGCTTAGTCAAGAGGCCAAAATGGAGAACTCTGTACCAGAAATGGTCCACTCCCACAATTAAACAAATATATGAAGATCCATTAGCAATATGGAAATATGCAACTTGCATATCAAGAGATCAAAATCAATTTGGATTGGATAAGGAGGGAATAGCTGATGATAAGATTAACAGATGGAACTTGAACTTTCTGATGAATGGGAGTTGAGCTTTCGCTGGTCTAAGAATGGACTGAAGGCCTCCATCCTTCATTTGGGATCAGAAAGATTCTAGAATATAAAACCCTATCCATGGAATTCCCTTAGAACCTTCTCTGTCTGTGAAAAGGGAAAAGAGCAAGAGTTTCAGGAGAGGTATTGTATTGAAGTAAATACAATAGCCCCTCTGAATGGTTTCCAGGATCTGTCTGTCTGTCATGATGGCACTTCAGATGTTGAAGGAATGGAAATGTCTGTTTCTAAAGAGGGGAGGGACAGGGAGATGAGGTTGATGGATTAAGATTAGTCTAATGCTCTCAGGTGTCTTGTCAAACCTTAGGTCCAAGGTCTGCCATGGAAGACAAGGAAGTTGCTGGTTTACTTTTCATCCAAAGTTTATATATCTTCCTCCTTTGTTGTTGTTGCTGCGGAGGAGATTGTTGCTGGAACTGCCATGTCTGAATGAAGTTGGAGGATAAAGAAGAACAAGAGTATTATTGTTTATTCTATGTAAAGGCAGGAACACCAAATCTTCTAACTAGTTGGAGGATCCAAGAGATTTAGCTGTGCATTTACCATCCTTCAGCTTTTCTAGAACTTGGTCTGTCCTTGTACTGAACAGACCATCTCCCTCAAATGAAAGTTCTTACACATGTGTTCTCATTTCTAACGGAAGCCCAGGATCTCAGCTACGAACGTCAGAGAAGACAAATGATCCTCTTAAAACATGCTTGGATACTAACTGACCTTCAGAGATTAGGACTTTCTCCAGCTTCTTTTGGTCTTCAGGAAGGGTTATGGTGAAAGTGGCTATCTTCTTCCACAGGTGATGATGACACCTGGACTTTGAGGCTTGGTAATTAGAAAACATAATGCCCAGGTATGCTGAAGAGAGGACCCTTCTGCCTAGGGAGTCAAGCTTTTTCCCTTCTCTGTAAGACAAGGTGGAGTGTACCTGTCCTTCTTTTGTTCTTTGGACAGTTGTGATGTTTCTCATGGTATCCCGGATTATGAGTCCTCTTGCTACCCCATGCCACCTGTGTGAGGGAATCTTGCTTGAGCTTAACTGGGTATCAGTTCCTTAACAGCACCAGTCTGTTAGCCACTCAAACACTCTCCTCTGGGCTATGCCAGCTCCCACTTGTTAATATGCAAGAGAATAGGTGCACCCCAGTCCCAAGTCCTTTTGAAGCACTCCCCCTGTCATATCCAGCCCCTGACACTGGTTAATCACAGAAAAACCAGGTCTGCTGTTGCCAAAGGAACAATACACACATCAGTTTTTAAAGATTCAGCTCAGGGCCAGCACTTTACACCACAGCATTGAGATATATTTATAGTGAAAACAAATATTCATTTATTATCAAAGTCTAGAGAGTAAGGAGATAGTGAGCGAAGACATTGGAAGCAAATGGATACATATAAAATAAAATCATAACAAGCTTTCTAAAGACTAAAACTATTAGGTTAATCTCTTGTCTAAAGAAATTTATCTCACCCAAAGTTTTCTGCAGCATCTTCAACCAAGATTGGCTGATATCCCATTTTCATGAATGTAAATGTACTTCCTGTTTACTTCCTAGGTGCAGGATAAGGTGGTGTGTCTTTTTTGCTTCCTACATATAACCCCAAAGTTCATTTTCTGTATTCCAAGATAGGACAATCACTTGTGTTTTGTTCTTCCTGTGCGCTGTTTCCATGTTGAGTTCACATTTCTATGTTAGCAAGTGACTTTGTATGTAAACAAGCACCCATTGTGTTAGCTTACAATGCCAACAGAGCGATATATATTTCTTACTTACTGTCTGGAGGAAAGCCGGTTTTCCATCGCTGCCTTGATACAGATTTCAAAACCATTATTTTCAGCATATAAACAACTCCTTGTAGTTAAATAAACTACTTGTTTTTACTGTAAACATATTTAAGTGCTGTGTCTTAAGTGGATGTAACTGGTAAGTTGGGATGTATTGTTCCCTTGGGAGCAGAAGATCTGGAAATTCTATGCGTGCCCACTGGATCAGATGCTGGGTGCTCCACGGGGATTCTCGGATGACTCGGGGATTAGAATGTGCCTATCATTAACCTGCACAGAGAGAGCAAGGCCTGTGGAGGCAGTGCTTGTGCTGCGGACCTGACCCACAGAAGGCACAGATAAAGCTTCCTCACGCTAAGGACAGGTGGAAGCAAGTTACCTAAACACTGGGTATTCCTGGGAAGTGTCATATTGTCTCTAGCACCTTTTGTGGCAATTTTCTAACATATGCTCATTACATTAGAGGTATGAGCGTTCTTTCAGGAGTTGCTAACACCATGGCCATTTGTTTTTGGTTTGGGTTCCAAAGGTGGTCTTGGAATGGAAGTTATGGAATCCTAGGGGGTCCTTGTGCACAAAGTAGCTCTGCTAAGAGAGGCCAACACCTGTGACATTTCTTTATTCAGAATGAGAGGTGGTGGGTATCAAGGATTGCATTTCTGAGACCTGGTTCTGCTAACAAAGGCCAACACCTGCAGGGGCCTGTCTGGCTGGCTGGTCAGATCTGATGGCTCTAGATCCTTTGGTACTATGGTGACAGGTTTTGCCATGGTAGTGCAGGCCAGAACTCTGGATGGGATCTTATGCTGCTCTTTGTCTCCTGAAGGTGCTGGGGCTTAAGTAAGCCTATCTGTACTCATGCATCACAATGACTAAGAACGGGAGAGCTTGGCTGCTAAGGCTTGGAGCTGGTTTTAACACTCATTATAAGCTCTTGGGGTGAATGTACTGCATATGGCACAGCAACATGGAAAATAACCTTCCTCCGAGCAAGTCAGACACCTAACATGGGCATCTGAAGCCAGAAATATGGCAGGACAAGAAGCCCACCTTTTAAATCCTGTTCTTTTCCCATCTGGATCCACCATCAGATCTGCAGATCCATGCCAAGGCAAGGGAACCAACTAAAACGAACAAAATGAAGAAATAAAGAACTTTATAAAAGGAGTTGAATTTAGAAGGCTAATCCTACACTGAGAGCAAGCTAAGGCACTGCATCTCGAGTCGATGATTTTGGAATGGAGCCACCCAGTGAGGTTCCTGGTCCCCTGGCAACAGCAGCGGTAAGGAGCTGAGGCAATCGGAGTGCCACACCCACTTGAATAAGCTCGCCCTCAGACACTCAGGAACAGGGAGGGGACTGGCAGGAGGGACACAAGAGCAGGGAGGCCCTGCTACAAGAAGGTTCAACCATCAGAGCTGCACCACCAGCTTGTCCCATGAGTGGAAATGCACAGAGGCCCCTCAAAGAAGAATACCCTCTTCCACAGAGATATGTAGAGAGGAACCTCACAGAACTTCTCTATAACTAGATGCCTGAGAACGAGAGTGTAGTTAGAGGCCTGCAGAAGATTTGGCCACCCGCACTGGTGGATCCCAGGAATCTGCACAGATCAGTCCGTCCATGGTGCTCCACAGGCTTCTCTTCTCCCAAGGCAGAATGAATCATATACACTGGGATTGTTGCCACTGCCTAGGAACCTAGCCCTGATGGGCTGCTGGAAGCGGTGCGGGCCGAGGGATGTGCTAGCCGCCGCTTCCTGCGGCCCCATTGGCCTGGCACGGCAAACCATGGCCAGTGGGAGCTGCGATCGGCTGAACCTGCGGACGCTGCAGGCAAACAAAACCGTCCCAGCCCACCAGCGGATTTCCCTGGCGGGTCGCGGGCTAAAGGTTGGTGATCCCTATTATAAAGTATCACATCTGAATTAGCACCCATTGAGATCAATGGGGTTTTTCATATCTCATAGTTATTGTTTTGGACCTTCTGCAAATTCAGACAGACAACACATCATCAGTTACTGTCCCTCCACATTTTGAAGATTTTCTTCACAACTATAACTGTTAGAGACTTACTTTTTTCCCTAAATGAAAGCTGATATTTTGGAGAAATGAGAGGTCTGTCCACACCCCCTATTTAGTCCTTAATGCCCCTTCTTGGGAAGTATATCCCACACTTCATGAAACACTATCACAGGAATATGCAATTTTTGGACACTTGATTACTTACTTTCGCCTCACTAAACAAAAAAAGCCCCTTGTTTATTTTAGTGTGCATTAAGAGCAAGAAAGCAAACTTAATTTGACACATACAGCATATATGTTTGGGGTAATTAAAGACTACACATATCAAAAGAAATCTGAAAACAACTGGATTCACATGTCTGTGTGATAAATTGCACATCCCAATCCTAAAACACCTAAAGCGGAGCTTTTCAACCTGTGGTCCACAGACCTCTGGGCCTCCCTAGACTATGTCTAAGATTTCCAAAGGGGTCTGCATCTCCATTCAAAATTGTCCACAAATAAAAAAGACACTGATCTAAAGTAGTTATACTTTACAGGGGTGGGGGATTACTCACAGCATGTGAAGACTGATGCAAGACCAATATATAGTAACTTTGATGCATGGACTTTACTTCAAAGAAAAGGGATGAGTTGCAGAGGAAACAAGTAGTCTCCAGTCGAATTCAATGTCTATGTGCAAATACACGCCCTGCTGCTCTTCAACACAAAATATTTGGAATTTCTGTAAAAGCAATTAGAAACATTCTTCTCTGAAGCCAGAGGAAAAACCCAGAATCTGGACAAGGTTAACACTGAAAACAAAAACAAAATCCTTAAAACTATTTATTTTCTTGATCTATATACATTCTGTGGTGAAATAATCTCACAAAATAGAACATATTGGATATAATGAGCATGGTTTAAACTAGAAATGATTTGACAACTTGGTAGGCATCACTGTGTAAACACTGAAAAAGTGCATTCAGGCCAATGTATCATTAATTTACACCAACTATATATACCAGTCTTACACCAAACTACATACATATGATAATCAAGTTGCATGGTAATCAGAGATTATTGCACTGATGTGCAGAAGACACGGGTCTGAAAATAAGAGTTGCACTGCAAAACAGGAGAGCCAACCCAAATAAATCATTGCCAAACTAATGCCAGCTTTTCCCTGCTAATAAATAGGACTGACTCAAAAATAAATATTAAAAAAAATAGCACACAATAACTAACTCTTTAGATGGACAGGAATCTTACTTTCTCTTTGGAATTTTTGTTACTAATTAGGAAGAGGACTTTATTGGAATAAAGTCTCAGCCTCATGCAAAATGAAAACCAAGCCTACAAAAATAAATAAATATATAAAAATCATGGTATTACACGCAATAAAAAAAATCTAAAAAATTCATTTGCAACTGATCAATTAAAAAAACTCTGTTCTATTAGCAGTAGAATAATTTGGCTACACACAGTGATTTTAAAAGGTAAGAAGCTAATGAGAGTATCAGCTGCAGCACTTTATCACCCTCTTCTGGCCCTTTTGAACTATGCAGTTAGTTGTTTATCCACCCCCCTCCCCGTTCCTCAGACGTTCTTGTTAACTCCTAGAAATGTGCTGGAAATGGCCCACCTTGATTATCACTTCAAAAGGTTTTCTCTCCCCCCACCCCACTCTCCTGCTGGTAATAGCTCATCTTAAGTGATCACTCTCCTTACAATGTGTATGGTAAACATCCATTTTTGCATGGTCTGTGTGTATATAAATCTCCTCACTGTATTTTCCACTCTATGCATCCGATGAAGTGAGCTGTAGCTCACGAAAGCTTATGCTCAAATAAATTGGTTAGTCTCTAAGGTGCCACAAATACTCCTTTTCTTTTTGCAAATACAGACTAACACGGCTGATACTCTGAAACCTATACAGTTAATGACATTTGTCTTTATCTGTAACTAGGAGTAAAGTGGATTTTACACAAGAACATGTGTGAATTTGAAGAGGTGAGGGAATCCATGATGAAAAATATACAGCATATTAAAAATATATCTGTATAACAACAACATTATTGAACATTTAATGCACAAGCTTACCTTTTGATACAGAGGGCAGGCTCAGTCTCTAAATTTGTAAGGACAAAATACCCCTTTTTCCAATCAACTCTGTTGATCTAGTTTCCATAACATGGATTTCTAGTGCATGGAGTCTCACGTGGCGTTTCCATTCACATAAATGACAGTTCCACACATGGAACATGTGAAGAACGTTTCTTTTTAGAACACCTCTCACTGTAACAGCTAGGTGCTTATTTCGGTTTTTTTTGTTTGGTTGTTTTTTTGTTTTTGTTTTTTTCGGGGGAGAGGGTTGCTTGTTTGTTTAACAAAAATATATATATAAACCATCCACAAAAGGTAGCAGCACTATCCAACCAAAAGCAAAGACAAATAAAACCCAGAAGTTAGACATAAATTGAGCAAAATATGAACATCACATATTGTGCTATGGTGGACAGCCAGCCAGTGTGGTTTCCAGAAACAGGGTCCCTCAACTGAGAGAGCCCTGAAGCTGGGATACACAGAACTGACACTCCAAGAACCTAAAAAGAGAGTATCTCAGATGACCTTAACTGCCACAACAAGGGAGAGGTAGTCTAAGAAAGGTAACCATCATACTTCCAGTCAGATAGAGAAGAATCCACCAATACTGGGATATAAAGAAAGGCAGTGATCTCAAATTTCTGCATTGGCTCTTATTATTCTTCCTTATAAAATTCAAATTTCTCATCTTCAAAGCACTCCCACAATTCTGCACCTGCCTACATCTCTCTTTGCATCTTCCTACCAGACCCTACCCTTAACTTCATGCTCATTACCTTGCTGTTGCTTTAGGTTCTTCCTCCACTTCCCAGGTCTAGAATAACCTCACACTAGTTTATGCCAACCTCCCTCTATCTTAAATTTCAAGAAACTCCTAAAACCCACCTTTTCTGTGAAGCATTCTGTGACCTAATGGCCACACATCTCTCTATGTATCTTTTGTTTGTATTTCCTCACACATTTACATTCTAACCTCTTCAATGCAACTATGACTTGTTTGATATTAAGCTACTCCTATACAGCAGTGGGTACATTTATTGTGATTTGTACATGATAATAATAGTCTCCAAGAGACTGACCGCTGTTTGGGGCAGAAGGCAGGGCTAGGTGGCTGCATAAGGCTAAAAGTCAACTTTATTTATCTGTCTAGTGAAGGAGAAATGCTTTTGAGTAGAGAGCACTCTGTGTGATTGCAAATCCCCAGAAGTCAACCGAGCTGCTTTCAATAGAGCAGCCACTGAGGAAGTATGTCTGTCCAATATATATGTTATGGGGACTTCACAGGTACACAGAAAGGAAAATGACTTTTTAAAGGATCTAAAAAGCTCCCAGCTAAGGCGAATGGCCTTAAAAAACATCAGCCAAGTTTACAGTATTAGTCAAATCAAAACTACCACTCACTTCTTAAATCTTTACTTGCAATTTAAAAACAAACAAACAAACTCTGGCCAACTTATTTTACCATATGATTGTGACAGATATAGCCATTTCCTGCAATATCTTTGGGAGAGTTTACCGCATTAAGTTTATGTATAATTGTAGGGCAGGTTTCAGAGTAGCAGCCGTGTTAGTCTGTATTTGCAAAAAGAAAAGGAGTACTTGTGGCACCTTAGAGACTAACCAATTTATTTGAGCATAAGCTTTTGTGAGCTACAGCTCACTTCATTGGATGCAATTGTAGGACAGAAATTACAGTAGAACCTCAGAGTTATGAACACCTCCGGAATGGAGGTTGTTCGTAACTCTGAACAAAATGTTATGGTTGTTCTTCCAAAAGTTTACAACTGAACATTGACTTAATACAGCTTTGAAACTTGACTATGCAGAAGAAAGATGTTGCTTTTAACCATTTTAATTTAAACTAAACAAGCACAGAAACAGTTTCCTTACCTTGTCAAATTTTTTTTTTAAACTTTCCCTTTATTATTTTAGTAGTTTACATTTAACACAGTACTATATTTGCTTTTGGGGGATTGGGGGTTGCTCTCTGCTGCTGCATGATTGCATACTTCCAGTTTCAAACGAGGTGTGTGGTTGACTGGTCAGTTTATAACTCTGGTGTTCACAAGTCTGAAGTTCTACTGTATATGTAATTCCATCGGGGAGGGTGACCACAGCCACAGCTCCTCCATGAACTAAGAACAGTGTGTGTGTGGGTGGGGGGGGGAGGGGGAGTGATTTGGAAATTCACGAAGGTTGTAACACCTCCAGAGAAGATCCATCACCTGTAGAGGCTAGTTCAAACTAGATTCTCCAGAGACCAACAGACAAAGAAAGGATTTTGGATAAATAGCCTGAGTTTAAACTGGCTCTGGGCCTCCCTTCTGACCCAGCAAACGGACAGGACCATCTGTCCAAGGGGGTCCCCAATCCTTCCTGGGAAGGGTTGGAAGGATTTAGGCCTACTGAGGCCCCATAAGACTGATGGGTGACCTCTGGTGAGCTTTTAGCATGCATATAGGATCTTTTATCATTTTAAATTTGATTTCTCTGTAATGCTTTCATTTTAAGAATAGATATGCTTACTTATAAAGGGCTGTGTGGTAACATAACTACTGGCAATTACACTGTTCACAGCCTTCAAAGAGAAAGCAAAGTGCAGACACTGGCTTGTTTAGGCTGTCTGGCTTGCTGGGACCATCACAGTGTAAGCAGGGAACTGTGTAGCCTGGAAAAGCCTCAGTCAGGAGGGAGATGCACAAGGATCTCTACCCAAGAGAGGTAACAGCTGAGGAGCCTATAGGGGGTTCTCTCAAGGGACCATGAAGGGAGAATACAGGCACAGTTGCCCTGAAATGTGTGGGGGGGAAATGACAGTTTCAAGATCAGAGTTAGAGTTTTAAGGTTAGGATTATTAGAGCCTTATATCAGATGTACGTAATAAAACTGAGACCAGTTTATGAAAACTGTGCAGCTCATCAAGGCTATCAACCAGTACAGGAATCAAAGTTCAGCCCAAACCAGAAGCCCCCATCCATACAATCCCAATCTTGAAGAATGTTCACATCTGGATTCACAGTCCAGCCCGCTATAACCAGGACCACAAATTTAAAAACAAAGCTCACCTTGATATGAATTAAAGCTCCAAAACTTATATTTTCAGTAGTTTCAAAAGTAGTTACTACTTTTTCAGAAAATAATGGACATTCATGTTCTTCCTTCAAAGTCATTACTGCTGGCAAGAGAGTTTTGTGTTTGTTTTTTTAATTGTGTTTCTAATACAACTTCACCCTTTCATTTTTTCCACATTTGATATTCCTGTTCTGAACTGTAAGTGTTAGAAGTTATTTCCTCCAGAATTTGGCTGTTTGTAACACTGCTGGTTATGGCTTCTGTGTCTGTTCAGTAACTGGCAACTTACGCAACACAGCTCATCTGCCTAGCAACAGTCAGGGTGGGGTTCAAAACAGAGAACCTACTCCAGTAACAATTTGCAACTGTGAAATTAGAAAGAGAGAGATGCAGGAACTGACTGTTTTTTTACAATGGAAAAAGACATTACTCTCACCCTTCCTTTATGAAACATATGTTATTTTCTTCAGAAATGCAACATAGGAGAATGAATGAAGATAAAGTTAAAATATCTCCCTCCCCCAAAAAGTGTAATTAATATAATGTTAAGACTATAATATATGCTTAGATCACCACAAATAATGCATACAGAGGAGTAAAGATAATAACCCTTTGAAGTGAGTATCATTAGTGCTAATTCTGCCCGCGCCTCCTCCCTTTAAATCCTGAATAAGATTTCAGTTATCCAGTTACCATGCCTGAAAATTTTCTTATCACCAGGTATTTGCTATGTTAGACATTTACAAAGAACCTTTCACTTTAGTATCTAGGGGATGACATAGTAATAAAAAAGAATAAGATAAAATCAAAGATCATACATTTGGATGGTGAAAATGAAGATAACAATGAATTTGAATTTTTGATTTTTGAAAAGGTTGGAATAATTTTTTCTACTCCACTGAAGTCAAGAGGAAAAACTGATGAGGTAAAATTGACATTATTTATGGACTGAAAGATGGGTACTTTGTGAAAGAATTAAGGTCAGGACTAAAAGTCTAGTATCAGAAGGAATTTTTAAAAAATACAAACCTGACTTCTTCATAAAAAATATCAATTGTTGTATAACCCAGTTTATTCTCTTGTTGCGCATTACTTTTAATTCTGATTCTGTAACATTATTCACAGTGAATTCTTCCTTTTAAAAAGGTCCATTTTACATATGTCCAAAAGCCAGCTCAGCACCTGAGTAGGATCACACTTAACTAAGAAAGACCTCCATCTGTGTTTCATTTTGTTTTACAGGATTTTTTTTTTAGTATGTTTCTGAAAGTATTTTATAGTACAGGAGAAACTATGTAGATGTTTGTGTCTATTGCATAGTTTGTCAACTGTTTGCAAATATAACAATAATTTGCACTTGTTTTTAATATAATTTCCATCCCAGAATATTAGTTTCTGATGCACAACTGCTTAAGTAACATTTTTTTCTGACAGACAGACTCCTTTTCACAGTAGGAAACTCCTGTTGTGTGTAAATGGGAAGTGGTTACCAACTGACTCTCCGGAATGGGCAGTTCTCATTTTCTGAAATGGTGTGTTCGTGTACCAGATATTCGGAAGAAAAATTCTAAGCCACTCTACACACTGAAAGCTAATTTAAATTTAAATCATTTTTCACATACAAAATTCCACAAAACTGGCATCACTACTAAGAATTAGCAAGCATTTCTATAAAAAGGGAGGGAAGAATAAGACAGCTGACTTTTTAAAGGATTTATCTGAAATCTATGTTTATAGAAGAGAAATGGTCTGCTTGACTTTTACCAAAAAAGACTTGCAGTAGGCTAGGTAAGCCCATCTTGGAGTTTCTCTCTGTTGACCTTTATATAACCCACACAGCACATATGGACATCCAAATTTATAGAAGGCTCAAGTTATATTAATGCAGGTTGTTGAACTTCCTGAGGCTATTCTGGTCTTTGGCAAAGTTAGAGCAAAGCAGTGTCTCAGTTAATATGAAATAATGAATTTAGTTAGGGCGGGGGCAATCTCTTCCTAGAGACCAATTCTATTCCTTGATGTTCCAATCTCACTAACCTTGTATATTGAAATAATAGCAGAACAAACATATTAAGGGTGACAAAGCTTAAAAAGGCTTCTTTCTATACATGGTTATAAATGAAGATAAGTGAAGGCCTGAAACAAAAGACTGAGATTCCACTTTGAAAAGTCTCCCTTACCACCAGTTTAATTTTAGAGATTGCTAAATTCCTTAAAGCAATGTAACAATGAAAGGCCAAATTCTCTGGACTTCAGGAGAGTCTGATCTACCAATACTGTGATTTTTACAAAAAACAAAGGTTTCAGAGTAACAGCCGTGTTAGTCTGTATTCGCAAAAAGAAAAGAAGTACTTGTGGCACCTTAGAGACTAACCAATTTATTTGAGCATAAGCTTTCGTGAGCGTGAGCTGTAGCTCATGAAAGCTTATGCTCAAATAAATTGGTTAGTCTCTAAGGTGCCACAAGTACTCCTTTTCTTTTTACAAAAAACAAACTAGATCTAGGCCACTGTGGTGATCAATCTCTAGTGTACAGTGCATTAGGACCCACAGCATGGGAATTGCATCAGAAGACATAACTTTCCCCTTCCCAGACAGTTTTTAGAACCTTGCTGTGGGGCCTTGGCCTGAAGCAGAATATAGACTATCTGTTTGGAGTAACCAAAACTCCAGAGGTTCAACTTTCAGATTCCAAGCTGCAAAGAAGGGGATTGTGGATCTGTTCTGGGCCCTGCGACAAAAGATTCAAAGATTCATATATATAACTCCCTGGCTCCGCAACTCCCAATTATTCTGCCTCCTGTAAGTGTCATTGGCATAGCCATGAAGACTACTGAATCCTTTAATTTGTAAGCAGGTGGAATTCTCACTCTGATCCAAACAGTGTACACCAGGGCTTTTGTTAACATAGACAACAACAAAACAAATGTCAGCCTTTCTCCTGAGCTGGGCTATTTCCTGATATCACTACCAGTGAAAGAATGTTGGACCAGGCATCTGTTGTCCAGGCATCCTTCTCCCATCATCAACAGCATAAGATATCCACCCTCCTGCTGAGTGATGCAAAAACATAAACTGTGGGATTGGTACTATCTGCTGAAGATCTGAGTCATGTTATCAGACACTTTTGTAAAACCAGTCATGCTAAAGTTCTATTTGGAGAGGGGGTCACTGACTATTCTACACTGTAGAATGAATTTTGTCAACAGAAGAGCAGGGAAAGATCAGGCCTAAGCTGTATTGTGTCAGGATACTTGGTATGCAAGTGTGTAACAAGGTGGCACAGCTGTTTCTAATTTGTGTTAGAAATATTAACTTTTATATTGCAGTAGCACTTAAGAAACCATCCAGGTTATGGCCCCATTGTGCTAGGCACTGCACATGCATAGAAAGTGATGGCCCCTGCCCCAAAGAGCATACAGTGTAAAAACAAAACATAATAATAGGTGGTTAAGACAAACAAGTGGGTTGGGATGGAGAATTGGGGGAGTCAGCATAACAAAAATAATAGGATGTGCATAATTCTTAGCCAGTCAGGTATAGCAATCAACTTGCTGCCTAAATAGTCACCAACAGAGCTAATGGCAGAGAGAAAAACTGTTGAACAGAGCTTGAAAGTGAGAAATTTGGACTATATATTTTCCTTAAAGTTACAGACTTCTTAATCCATAAAGTGATTTTTTATATATATAAAATCACTTTATGGATTAAAAAGTCTGTACCTGTAACTGTAATTATATATATATATATAAAATATATATATGGTAAAAGACAAATTTGACCAGGTATCAACTGTTCTGCATAATACCTTAAAGTGATTGCATTTTCTTGCTGTCATATGTTTGACATAATCGAACCTCAAAAATAAAGTCAAAATAATAGTAATGAAGAATAAGCTCTGCGAAAGGATACATCAAAAAAGATCTCCAGTTACAAAATCCCTTAAAAGCTGACTAAACAATTCAGAAAGAGTCTGTAAGGAAGTCTTTGTAATTGCAATCTATATAGCTTTCTTCAGCACCACAGTAAGCCACTGTTGTCATAATCATACTATCAATGCACTTCTTGAGGATGAAGCAACGAACACTATTCAAAATCCATACTAACAAAACCAAAGGAAAATTTATTCTCATTGGACAAAAACTTCTCAAAACATTCACATCCAGCAAGACTCGCAGTGTTTTCTGTCTCCATTGTGCTTGGGAGAAGATCCAGACCTGTCATTCAATGGCACTGGAGCTTCGGACATCTTCCTACCATTATAGGAATAGAGGCAGGAACTTATTAAGAAAACCCTTAGGTTGTACATAGAGCTGAATTTTAGACAAATTCATGGGGACATTTGTATATCATGTATGCAGCATTTTGAATAATCTGCTTTTTTGATATGACAATTCACTGGTATAAAAATAATTTAAAATATATTTTGAAAATGTTAAGAATGGCATGTTGAAAGTTGTTTACATACAACTATTGGTGGTGGTTTGAATATTGAACATCTGTGTTCTGAGAGTGCCTATTGCCATGATATTGTACAAGACAATAATTAGCAGTTATAGTACTTTTCCTCTTTAAATTTCAAAGTGCTTTTAAGAAAATGTGGGCAAATATTATCATCCTCATTCTTAGAGATACCTAGGCATATGGGTAACCTTTGTAAATTCTTACAAATTGTGTATATTTCCTCACCTGGATATATTGTTTATATCTGTCAAGATTTTCCTAGTAAAATACATTCAAATAAACTGCAAAATGACAAAAACCAGATGTAGTTAGTTTCATTATTAAAATAAAAGATATTAATTTTTTCAGAGAAAAAGGTACCTCTGAGAGTGATCTTTCCCCAAATTTGGAAGCAGATAGGAAAGGAAACAATACCAGTAGCAATCACAGCATCAGGCTCCTATGCAGAATCTATGAGACAAAGGGTTTTCCAACTGCTGTCACCACCACAACTCAGTTTCAATTGTAACTATTGATGCTGGGCAGTTTTACTGAATCTAGCTAGATATAGCATAGCTTGAAAGTAGTAAATAAGTTATCCCTTTTATCTACATGAAAACACTCCAGTATGGTAATACAAAATGAGGGGTAATTTATTAATTTTCAATAACCATCATGCCAACAGAAGAAACGAGACATAAAACCTAGGAAAATAATATTAGATTACTAAAATACAAGCTTAATCCTTAAATAATGGAAAGAAAATAAATTCTTTTCCTCCTATCTTAAAGCCTATGTAAGTATGCAATGGGTCTCAGATACTATAATTTTCTCAGCTGTTACCTTCTTTTCATATATCCCTGAAAAGGGAAAAAAGGCAAATGGCTCTGTCGCTGCAGTATTTATGGAGCATTAGATCTCTCTTCTCCATTGTCTGTAATGACATTTTAAGTGACTAGTAGACCAGACATATCTCAACTGCTTCCCACCTCCAACTGCCTCCCCAAAGACAAATACAACATACCTCAGCAATATCCTACATTCCCCCTCAGAATCCATTCTAGAACTAAATGTTGCAATATTTGCAGCATAAAGTTATCCCCTTATTTTAGGGGTTTACCTAGCTGAAAGGCAACTTCTGTCCCCTAGAAGTTCCATGAGCTTCCTGGGCCACAGAGCCATAGCTGCTACCTCGTATTCAGGGAGAATTACTTTCTCTAATGGTTGGTTTCAGAGTAGCAGCCGTGTTAGTCTGTACTTCCAAAAAGAAAAGG
The DNA here is from genome assembly GCF_965152235.1 of Eretmochelys imbricata. Lineage (NCBI taxonomy): Eukaryota > Metazoa > Chordata > Testudines > Cheloniidae > Eretmochelys > Eretmochelys imbricata. The sequence goes on along the minus strand of NC_135572.1, from coordinate 49,168,752 downwards.
AGTACTTGTGGCACCTTAGAGACTAACCAATTTATTTGAGCATAAGCTTTCGTGATCTACAGCTCACTTCATCGGATGCATTTTCCATTTTCTCTAAGGGCTACATTGGACTTCACTCAGCAGAATTATAATATGCAGTGCGGAATGTCAACCGGACTCGCAGAAATTATCTCTCACTGATTTCTTGATGCATGACAACATCTTACCCACCTTACTAAATTACTGTAGAAGAATTTTAAAAGTCCCAAATCCCAAGGATAGTAATCTCTCCTTAATTTACAGCTCTGTCTCACAATCAGCCAAAGGGAACAAAGATACCAAATAACTCAAAGAATACCTATTACCTGCCTATTCAGATTTTGAGATCCTAAAGCAAAGATGAAGGGCTTGGGACCGCTCCATTATACCCCATAAAACACAAAATGCTAATTTAGCGGAGGGAGTCTTTCATCTATCCCTGGGATGGAGACAAAGGGAACTCATCTCATTCAATTTTTTTTTTTTTTTAATTCCAGTCCCTGGGGTGAAGGCACTATTCTTCCAACACAGGTTTATAGTTCCCATAGAGTGGGATGCCATATTCTGGCTTGAGGAGCTGGAGAAAAAGGATGGACCAAGTTGTTGAGTATGGGAGCTGGGGTGCTCAATTCCCTGAACTGCTCATCTCCCACGTTTCCATAACTTCTGCATATTCTCACTGCAAAGCTGATAAGGTTTATTGATGTTTCAGCCTGGCCATTCCCCTGATTAACTCAACTTGTGGTAGATCTAGAAGTTGCATGTTACTGCTTGAAGAGATTGTAGATATATTTTCCAGATTCAGACCCTTAGTATTTCATTTTTTATCCCCATTTTTCTCTCTTTAATTAGCCTGTCAGCATCACTTGCTATTTAGATGCCAGACAACTCTCTCTGCATCCAAGACCTACTTTTTAAGTCCCCCTGACTGTGTCAGCATGCATTTTCAGACACGCCCCTTATGTCTGCCTCAGGTTACAGTCATTACCTCAGCAGGTTTCAATAACATTGAGCCTTTGACATGAAGTCCCATTTCAAGGGTTGAGTGCAGAAGAGGAGGTCAAACAATGAATGCTTCCTAATTAATTACCTCGGAGAATCTCCCAGCCTTGGAGGCTAGAAGCATCAAAAGCACTGGGGATATCAATTTTTTAAGATTAAGAATGGTGACCAACTTTTGATCTGCACCATTGTTACTTTCTATAGGAACTAGTTTATACTCTCTTCGTGAATATATCCAGTGTCCGCTGGATACAGAGATAGCTGAGATGGGACCTTTTAAAAATTTGTTATTAATTTCTCTCATCATAAAACAAATTATTGACAGATCCTAGATCCTCTGCCACCAGCGTCCCTCTTAAGAATAAACTGAAAAAAATTATGGTCACATGTATATTTTGGAAGTTCACATGTGAATGCATGAGCCCCATATTCCGGAACATCCATGTCTTAGAATTAGTCCCAAACCTCTATCTTACTTATTAAGTTTCCAATGATCTGCTATAATACCGGATACAGTACCAAGAAACCATTTTATCATTTTTGCACCTGCATAGTGAAAATTATTCAGTGCAGTTACTGGAGAAACATGAAATAAAAATGCAGTATTTAACCACAAGAAGATAATGCACATTTATCAATTAAATACCATTTATGTTATAACTGCAGCAATTACAATTCTAAACACATTTCACTATTCTCACTGACTATGTACACCTTCAGAGAGACAAAATAGATGAGAACTTTTACTGGACCAACTTCTGCTGGTGAGTGAGACAAGCTTTCAAGCTTACACAAAGTTATTCTTCAGATCTCCATACCTGTCATCTACAGTAAGAACCCTGCAGAAACCCACTGATTAGCATATATATTCCAATTTCTACTTCCTCTTCAAGCCATGCTTTTCTTCTCAAAGACTATTAAAAATGAAGAAGTGTGGTAAGGCCATCATTTCTGTAGCTTTACAACAAAAGGAGATTCTGAACTCCAGACACTGGTTATGTACTACAAATTATATCCCCCATTAATAAGAGCTTCCTCTTTAGAGTAGCAATGTTAGAGCTTCCCTTGTTGGGATTTCCTATATTAAGTGTTTCCTGGACCCATTGTGCTTAAACCTTTGTGTCTGTATTTACAACAGATTCCACTTCTATTCTTTTGCTTAATTATTTTGCTGGCCTTGGTCTCAAATGCAGACAACATAAACTAACTAAGTTTAATTCAATTGCCTGATAAACAAAAATCAGATCCAAAAATCCAACTCATACCTTCTCTCTCTTGAGTTCATCTATGGGAAATAGGCTTTACAGAGTCATATTACTGACAAACTTAGAAAAATACTCCAATCACTTTTATGCCTATTTCGTTTCTTATATGATTCATGCCCAACATCATAGTATATAAAAACAGAAAACAAAAAACACCACCTCGCTCTCTTCCCAAAAACACCTTCCCAAAACATACGGCTTGATTAGTTTATAAGGATTAAATTTGCATGTTTACATTTGTTTGTGTAAGAGAAGATGGGGGTGTATTGTGTTTATGCACATATGTAGAACTTACTACGGGAAGGTTATGGTGTCTCCCAATTTAATATAATCTTCACATTTCATTAGCATGCTGTTTTTTTTTAAAAAAAACCCTGTTCTAGACTGTAAAATGTTAAACAGGACTGGTCATAACACTAATCTGTGCAGTTTTTCCCTTGACACCTCTCTAGACCAGTATATTGCTGTTTATCGTAACTCCTTTGGTGAAAATTCTTCATTAATTTTAAAACGGTATGATAGCATTTCAGTCCAAAAGCGATTAGAGTTAATTCTGAGAGATAATGTGTAAAATCCTTTCCTAAGGTTTAAATATGGTTATACCCATTGTGTCCCTTCACAAATTATATAATTCCATTCACAAAGTTAAACAAGTTTATCATGCAAGATTATTGCTTATAATGTTATGCTGCTTACTGTTCATCACCCCTCAACATATTAAGAAGAAAATTTCTAGATATTTGTTAAATTATTTTACCAGGGATAGATTTTGGACTTCAAAAGCAACGCTTGCCAGGATCAATCTTCTCTCTTTATGGAAACCAGTACAGTTCTTTCATTTTTCTTATGAGCTCCTGTATCAAGTATCCCTCAGTTAAGGATGTCTAATTAAGGACACCTCATTTAAGTTCCTCTGAAAAAAAAATTTAATAAAAAGGGGAAAAAAAATCTAGGAAACTAATATTACAGGGCAATCTTATGCAAGATTAAAAGTTAAAGAGTCAAGCCTTTAGACATGCAATTAAAATATTAAGGTTTCTGGAGCACCATTATCTCAACGCAAAGCACATATTTCCATTCATCTCTTCCCTGTTAAATGTATACTTTAATATATTGTTATTAAAAGTATACCATGATATACACAGGATAGCAAAGTTAATATGATCTTAGAAGCTGTATATTTTTTAACTGTCTCAGTTATGTGATTGATTTTTCAACTTTAACGTTGCAGTAACTTTATATATAATTGTATGTATCTATGCACACACAGCTGTATAATATATTAAAGTTCTGCATGAAACCTGTCACATAAATTTGCTTATGTGTTGTTTGAGACTTTTATAATGTACAAAGTATGCATACGTATCAAAGAGAACAGACTGTAAATGATCATTCCTAATCTTAGAACCATATCAATTATTTACTAACTCAGTTCTTCTTACGCTTTATCTTATAGACTTCCCCATGGCAACATCACACTTCACTTCCTAGCCTTAATCAGTGAAGTCTGAAAATTAATATTAGATTTAGCTGTTGTGTTACTTGATATTCTGCTTATTACACCCTAAACTCTAGATAATTTTCTGTATGTCAATAAAGTTCACTTGTTTAGCAATATTAAAAAGGTAACTTTTCTCAAAAGTAAACAGCTGGTTATTTGTTCTGTGTTGGCATATCAATTATAAATATGAAATTTTACATAATCATTTCAGAATTAAAAAGAGTAATGATAATAATGTCCTGAGGCAATAGCCACCATATCTGCCTGACAAAAGCTGGAAAACTGTTCATTTTAAAAAAACTGAACAGCCAAACCACTAGAGTTACACTTCCTTTTTTAGAAAATTTGCTTAAAATCAAAAATTATTTGTGTAGTATCAACAATTTTCTCAGTGTACAATATATGAAAGGTACAATTTCCTGCTCTGAAATATTTATATTTCCATGCTTTTTCTTCCCTTTTCATGTTTTCCTTTCATAATCAACTTCTGCCTTGATGCATCATTATTACTTCAGCAATTATGACTATTTTCATATAATTTCTCATCCTTTTAAGACATTTTACTTCTACAGGCTTTTGCGCAAGACATTTTCTTCTATTCTGATACTGCCTTTTACCTTCAGTATTTCCACTTCTTTCCTTCCTTCCCCACTTTCTATCCTACTACCTTTTTCTTCACCATAGGGTATATCTACACTGGAAAAAACATACCCTGCCGCAGCAAATCTCAGAGCCCAGGTCAAATGACTTGTGCTTCAGGGGCTTGCTAACAATAGCAGCACAGATTGCGCCCTTTGTGGCTGGAGCACAGGCTCTGAGACATTTGGCTACTTTCACTGTGTGGGAAATGTCCTCTGCCTTCACAATCATAGCACCTTTCCATTCCATCAACTTGTCTGCCCTTCTCCTCTACATTTCCTTTCTTGCTTCTTCACCACAATCTCATCCATTGTTTCAACTTGTGATTTCTCCCATGGGTCTTTGGGGAACACTGACTCAAGCTGTCTTTTGAAGTACTTTGCTACACTTCAGCATGGAAATGATTGACCAGGTTTTCTTTAATAGACAGAAATCTAATCTTTGCATTGCAAGGGATCTAACCCAAGAATCTTCAGAGAGATCACAGCCCAAGCTACTTCACTCAATTCCAGTCCCTTGGAATTCTTAGTTAGCAATTATGAATTGTGTGTTACCTCCCCTAAAAAACATTAATCTTCATAACTACTGAAAAAAAGGAAGAATCTCTTATCTAAAGATACACAATATATAGGATCGTAGAAGTTAGAGAAGGAAAAGACCCACTAGGTAGAATCCACCCTATTGCAACTGTAAGTCTTCCAACATATTGACACTACGTACCTAAAATGCTCTCTGTCAGGCCAAGACATTTCTCAGGGATATTGAAACACATACAGACAAACTAGCCTCCGAATAAGGATAGACTTACAAATTCAGCGTTAACTGGAGTACCTGAAAACATGGAACTAAAGGATCCAGTCTCAGCCATTCTTGGAAGAGTAGCTAATACAATTCTTTGGTAACTACTGACTCCTTTTCTGGTTCATTTCAGACAGCAAGTACCTCTTGGTATTTCATGCTGTAACAGCACCATCACTTGTTTTGGAGGCAGATTTTAAAAGGTATCTCCTTTTTGGGACAGCTGTATATTAAAAAAATCTGTTCAAGTTCTTGTGCATATTTATTTCTAACATTTATATATTACCATCTTTATAGTACCTGGGTGCCCTATATAAAGCTTACATCAGCACAAGAAAATATCTACTCAGTGTAATATCAGTTGTCAACTAGCTCTTATAAGAAAAGATACTGGAGAGTTTAAGTAACAGCAAACACTGTACTTATTACTGAAAACTATACAGATATGTATTGCTGGCTTGTCAACCTGGCTCCAAGTCCATAGAAAAGCAACATGTGTGTCTGCTGATAAGACTCACCACATAAAGATTTGCCCCATATAACACTACGGGAAAGTTTGGTCCTTCTCCAAAACTCCTATCATCATTACATCTCCCTTTTTAAAAAATGATATGCATACAATTTAACTGAATTTCAACTTTTTTACTTAATTGTATCACCTTAATTCAACATTCATAACACTAATCTGAATCCTTAAAAATCTAGAATGGGCTCTATCTAGCTGGTTTTCTTATCACGCTGCCCTAAAGAGGCAGTAACAGCAGTTTGTGTCCCATTTTTTTCTGTATTCAAACTAATTGCCTGAGACTCAGTAGATTCAGTAGACTGGTTTAGCATTGCTTGTATTTCTGAGTTGGATGTTGACACAGTTTCTGTTTGTTCAAAATTTTCATTCTTGTCCCCAACAATTCATTTTGTTCTCATCAAATCCTACTCCTGAGAGCATTCTGTGCCAAAAATTTTAAAATTCTGCAAATTTTATCTGTCAAATAAATATGGAGGCTCCACCATGGCATTGGAGAGCACAGGCCAATGGCTGCACAGAGGTGGGAGATCACTGTGCAGCTCCCCTCCGCCGCCGGGATACAGACTCAGCGGTGAGGCTGCACACAACCCTGACACAACGCAAGGACTGGGCCTGCCCCAGAAACACCCCAGGGTCCTGCCCCTCCATGCGAGGTGCATCAGGTGTGAGCAGGCAGGTTCAGCAAGGCAGGATCCAAGTGTGGAGGGGCTTAGTGTGGGGGCATCCAGGTGTGGGTTGAGAAGGTTCTGTGTGGGGCAATCTGGGTGCAGCCAGCTCAATGGGAGATCCGGATGCAGGGGAAATCAGGATGCACTGGGTTTTGCTGGGGGGGAGGGAGGGAGGCTGGGTGCAATGGTAATGGGACTCTGTAGGAAGGGTCCAGGTGAAGGTGCTTGTGGCTAAGCGGGGGGGGGGGGGTTTGAGAGTGGGGGGGATATAGCTCAGCAGGGGGGAGTGGGACTCAGAAGGGTGGGAATCCAGATGCAACTAGTTGGGGCTCGGTGGGGTGGGGATCCAGGTGTGGGTGGCTCCTCTGGGTGCAGGGGGGGTGGGGCTCATCCGAGGGACAGGGGATTCTGAGTGCAAGGGGTGAGGCTCGGTGGGAGAGTCTAAGTATGAGGAGGTCTGGATGTATGGGGGTTGAGCAAATCGGGGAGCAGCTCCCTGTACAGGGATCCCTCCCCTTGCAACTGAGGAGTGATGGGTGCAGGAAGCGGGGGTGGAGGGAGTTTGCAGAGCTTCCTGCGGCTGGGGGAGAAATCTGGGGGTTGGTCTGACCTGGCCCTGAATGCCGTTCAGGGGAAGAGGAAGTCCCATCATCCCCAGCCCAGCTGGGGCTAGCAGCTGAGCCCAACACAGAGTAGGAGCCACCAGCCTGGTCTTCCCCAGTCCTGTCCCCACCCCACAGTGATTTACCTCCCTGCCAGCTGGCCTGGGCACCCAAAACATACTGCTGGGGAGGATGGCTCATGTGGCTTCCCTTTGTTTGCCCATCAGAAAGGATTTTAATATATACTGTATGCATACAAAGCAGACTATGTTTTTATTCAACAAAAATATTTTTCTTGTATTCTGACTATAAATTACTCCATAATTACAGCACTATTAAAATACATTTTATATTGGATTAAGTTTTTGAGGGGAAAAACTCAGCAAAAATAAGATTTCAGTGCTTACTATCATGATGGCAATAACTCAGCTTCCTCATAAACTTTGATCCTGTAAAGACAGTAACACTAGGGCTCTTTTTCAAACTTGGCTTCCTCTCTTAATTCTAGTTGCTATTTGATCTGCATCATCTTTAGTTATATTTAAGCAAAAGATCTAGGGATATTTTGTAGTAAGTCTAGCCATTGAGCACTGAACATGATTTAATGCTCTAACATTGTTTTGCAGGAAGTACTCCAGAATATTATCACCTTGGGGCAAGACCTCACTGTTAAACAATAAAGTTTAACCCAACTTCATTAATAAATAAGAAAAAATGTTTCCCTCCTAAGTAAAATGAATGTTTATTCAAAAGGCTAAAAACTAAAATGGACTGCAAATCAATGCTCTCTCTCTTTTGGATTCATGTTTAATGTCCACTAAACTTTTTACAGCTTCTTGGCATCTTTGATACCTGGAATATGCTGTAATCTTTATCCCTGTACTTTGACCACTTGCAGCTCTTTGGAATCTTCAATTTAAGTGGTTATGGTTCCATGCCACACATTCAGTAACAGGGCTAAAAATATTTTTAAATTTAGAAAGGGTTAAGTCCTAAAATAAGATGCTTTTCCACTTGTCCAGTAAAAATATTCCTAAGGTTTTCTGACTCACATGGAGGATGATCAAGACTAACTACTGGGGTGGGTTTTTTGTTTGTTTGTGTGATTGATTTGAACTGTCCAATGATATTCCATAGCTGATTTCAAAAGAACCAGGTCAAACAAAGCAAGCTAGATTTTAGTAATCTAACATAAAAGTAAAATTGTAATTCTTTTAAACTATCTAGATAAATATGATTGCAAAAAAACCAGCTCCACTCTCTCTCAAAACATCCTGGGGCATATCCCCTCATGTGGTTCACACATCATTTAATAAAAAAAAAAAAAATCCTCTGAAGCTAAACCAGGAGAAGTGAGGTAACAGCCAGTAAATACACTGCCTGCATATTCTCACTGCTGTTGTGAAATGGAAGACCCATTCCACAAAGGATAGTTGGAAGTTAATTTAAAAAAAAAAAAAAAAAAAAAAAAATCAGAAATACAGTATATTTTACCATGATAATTAGGCAACTTTTTAGGCATCCCCGATCAAAAATGGACAAGATTACTCTGAAAATTTTGAAGATAGTTCTGTAATTGATCTAACTGATTACATATTGTGAAAAGCTGATAGTAACTTGGGGCCTGATCCAAATTCACTAAAGTCAGTGGGAGTTTTACACAGACGTCAAAAAGCTTTGACTAAGAACCTAGTTTGTGCCATTAAGAGAAACGTCAAATACTATAAATAAGATTTCTGAGCTTGACATTTTCTCTCTCAAGATATTTTTGAGGACTTCTACAAGACATTTTAAAATGTGATTTTTTGATACTGGTGTATGAAAATAACTTTATTGGCACCAATTCTGTGCAAACACCACCCACCTTTCCTTCAGAAACAATATCATCTACATGCCCACACAATCAGGTTGGAGAAAGTGAGGAGCATTAATTTTATTTATGCTATCTACCATTTTCAAAGTTACTCAATGTCTAGAGTTTTGCAAGATTAGGTTTCTCTATAGGCACTGTATAACTCAGGTCTCTGCTAGTCATTCCATAACCAAATAGTGTAGGTAAAAGGCAAGCTGTTCTTCTAACTACACTTGCATGTGAAAACAACCATTTTTCCTCTATATAAAGACAACTATTTTGAAAATCGTATTTTAGATAAGATGCTTTCCTCAGCACTTGAATTAGATCAAATTCCATTTCACCTGTTCTTTCCCTGTGCATAAGATTCTTAACAGAATGAATATTTTTAGCACCCAGTGCTTTTTCTGCATGACTACCTATCATTTCTTCTAAAACAAGTTTCTAGATACTCCTTGTAAGAAGGGACATTGCTTTAGGGATTTTATTTTTCTAGAATTTTCATTTCAAAAGAAAAAAACAGGTAAAGATATCTTCAGAATTTCAGCCATCAGTTACTTCTTCACAGTTTGTTCCACTAGGCTGTTTTATGCAGGGTATTTACTCATATTAAAACAATATTTACTTACAGCAAGGAAGCACAGGTGCAAAGGGTAGTCCTAAGTGCTTATACTGGCAGCAGCAGCAGCAGCAATTCAAGATTGTCTGGTGCCAGATCATAAATGACCACTTGAAAGCCTTTTGTTTGATGGATAATTGATATTCTGTATAGAAAATCTGAATCTTACACCCATGTGGGGAGGGAAAGGAGCCATGACTCTTAGATGTGCCCAGTTCCCTTGTCCTATGCCCCTTCTGACTTCCAGAAATTTAGATTCCCCCATTCTAATGGGGCTGGGGCAGAAGACAGGGCCGGCTGTGTAGACATTGCTCCATTCTCTCCCACCAGTGGTTCTTAAGGGACCACCTTTGCAACTGGAGAAGTAATGGGTAGCCCAACCTGCTAGAAGCAGAGAGATGGGGACTCGATCAGAGCCTGGGCAGGCAATTTCAAGCTACAGTAAAACTAGCTGTAGCTCTTTTTGCTCTCCCTTCTCCGGACTACATCTTCTATGCAGCTGCAGATGCACGTTTTTGGTGGGATGGCTTTTCTCTGCCAGCTAGCACACCACCATCTGCTGCCTATTTAAGGGTGAGAAATACTGGCTTCCACTGCTATCTTGGACAGAGTGTGCTGGAGCCTATCCTGCCTCCACCTCATTAATTCAGAAGTTTGCAGACACTTGCCCTCAACTAGCTCTACAGAGGACCCTGCTGCTCCTCTCCTATGCTCCACAGCTGCTGAACTGATCTGCTCTTCAAAATCACTACTACTAGATCGGTTTCTGCCTCCTACAAGAGCTTCAACCCCAGCTATAACTTCTGAAAGGGCCCCTCAGTATAGCAAGTCTTCTGGGTGCCTCAAATATTTTCCTTTAAAACAAACAAAACAACTTAATTTACCACTCTGTTTTGTTTTTGGCAGACTTTGATACTAAACTAAGCCCGGGGGGGAGGGTGAATCGCAACTTCAGCTTTGTGAATAAGGTAGCTGAAGTCGACGTACTTAGATCGACTTACCGTGGTGTCTTCACCGCGGTGAGTCGACTGCTGCTGCTCCCCTGTTGACTCCACCTGCGCCTCTCGCGGTGGTGGAGTACAGGAGTCGACAGGAGAGTGATCGGGGGTCAATTTATCGATAAATTGATCCCCGCTGGATCGATCACTGCCTGCCGATCTGGTGAGTAGTGTAGACATACCCTAAGATATAACCTGCAAAAGCACTCTCCTAGGTAGAGAGCAATGTAACTTAAGCTACTAGGTTTATTATAGGAAGGCACCTCTGAACTTTTAATAAATTATTTAGCCAGCTCAATAAAGCGAAAAAAGCATGACTGAACTATGAAGATATATCAGCAAACCTCTATCAGCAATGCATGCACTCTATACACCAAACTATTGTACTAGGCAAGCTCCATAATTATAAGGAACACAGTAGGCCATTCAGCAAATTATGTGAAAAAATAATTAGCAACAAAGCTTGATTATAAATAATTAGGTAAGAGAAGGCTACTTACCTTTAATTCATGCCCTTGGAAGATGACTGCAGTAGATTTCCACTTTGTGTATGTTTCACTTCTTGCATGTGACAGGTCAGATTTCATTTAGTTCTCATTTTGAGCCATTAGAATTTCCACCAGCAAAAGACACATGCCAGCATACACAGATATTCTTCTGTGCTGTAAGTACCACTCTTCAGCCCCTTTCTAAACAAATACAAGCAAACAAAAGAACAAAAGACAATTAAACTGTGGCTCTCCAAACTGATATTCAACCTCCCCCTACTCCAACACACACACACAAGGACATGACACTAGTGATTAGCCATGGCATTGCATCTTCAAAAGGAGAAGATGCTACGTTCTCAGCCTCAGCTCTCCTAAAGCTCTATAGTGACAAAAAGACCTCAGCATTGGCTTCTGATACTGTCTCCAGACTACTAAAAATTATCACTGCAGAATTATAAAGTGAACCATCTGTGCAATGTATACGTGATGTTGACTGCATAAACATGTAGCATTCTCCATTTTTGCTCACAAAAGAAAGGGCTTAGGACTGGTGAAGAATGAACCACAGTCAGAACAGACGTACTACTACTAAACCATGCATGAAATATAAGGAGCTGGTGAAAAATATCAAGCACAGCTGAACTAAAAAATCCTGATTTTTTGAAAGAGAATATTTAATTAGTAGACAACTGATAACACACAGACAAAGGCTTCATCATGCATTATCATAGTGCCTAGAAGCCCTAGTCATGGATCAGGACCCCATTGTGCCAGGTACTGTAAAAACACAGAACAAAAAAATAGTCTCTATCCCCAAAGAGTTTGTAATCTTCTCTCCCCTTTTCCCATCCTATACCCATCTCTCTCACTCATATTCTTCCTTCCTCCTTTCAATATCAGTTTCTAGTTTCCTACTAACCTCCGCCCCTCCAAATCCCTCAATTTGCCATAGTTTCTAGGGTATCCTTATTCTCGTAACCCTTTTCTTCCTCTTTTCTATTCCATTGTAACAATCTTGGGGTTCATTAAATAACAAACCAGCAAATCAGAAAGGAATAAAACTTTAATAAAACACACTGGAGAACTTTTGTAGTGAGGTGCTGCAAGCAACCATGTAGTGTTTCCAATACCCGTCTCCAGGGCACATCTCCAAATTCCTGTGTTCATAATACTGTCCCTTATGAGGAAGCGTCTCTAAATTATTATCTTCTACAAACATATCTCTACATCTTCCCTCTTAAAGAAAAACAAATTAACTCTTATATACATATTACTCCTCCTGGGGGAACTCTGCGCCGCTGCACAATGAAGAATTTTGCAGAAATTAATGTGCGCAGGCAGAATTTCCTTTCCCCTACAGAAATGGGCTGCAGTGCTGCTAGCTGCCACTAGGGGCCACTGGACCTGGCAGAGCCCACCTTACACATAGAAGACACTGCCAGGGGGAGGGGGAAGGACTGAGGGAGCTACAGGATTCCCGGCAGCTGCAGTTCCCAGCACGCCCTGAGGGAAGGAGGCGGCAGAACGCAGGAAACTCCACACAAGCCTGGGACCGAGCATCAGGCTGTTTCTCCCTCTGGATCCCTGGGCTCTGAGGGGTAGGGGGATGGGTGTCTGGACTGGGGGGAGCCCACAGCTGAAATCTGGGGGAAAGGGGTGTGGGTAAGGAGGGGGCAGAGAAACAGGAACTGGGTTGTCATAGGGGTTTCTTTAACTCTCTTCTCCTGAGGAAATTTTTGAGTGTGTCTGTATTGTTACAGACATACTTGCGGACAGGTATTTTGAAATAAATTAGCAAAATAATTGAAACTGGTGTGATTATGTAGTTTTATTTTTGACAAACAACATTTTCAGAATTTTGCAGAATTTTAAAATATTGTGCACAGAATTTTAACTTTTTGGCACAGAATTTTTAATTTTTTGGTGAAGAATTCTCCCAGGAGTAACATATATATATATATATATAAACAGCTAACAACTATCTTATAACACATGTATTCAATTCTTAACCCATGTAGTACATTTCCATAAACCCAGTGTGTCAACTACCTAGAGAAGAGAGAGGTTACCAGCACATCACTCTCAAGTCTTTACCACTTTTCCTCAAATCCCCTTTCTCCAGGCAGGTTAGCAAGTCTCTGTGAGTCTTTCAGGACACTTAATCTCCTGCTCTGATTTTATAATGAAAGGCTGATACTAAAAAGTAGAGTTGTTCTCTTGTTCCTTGACAGTTTCTGCTGTGTGTATTGATGATAAAGAATCAGTCAGATTGGAAATTCCAGAGTCCACATCTACCCTTTTGGCCTTAAGTATTAGAGGTGCGATTCCTCAGGCACACTCTATCACCTAAGTTAAGAGATGGGAGATCACAGGCCCTTTTGTCAAAATAATATTTCTGCTTCCACTTCTGATTTTCTTTCATCTTCTCTAGGGATTCATTATTATAATATTTCAGCAAGTGATCACTAATGAGTAAATTAGATCTGATCCTTCTTCCCATTAACAGCTGAGCTAGAGAAAAGCCATTCTCCAAAGGTGTACTTCGGTAAACCAATAAAACTTTATAGAAATCACCCCGACTGTCAAAAGTCTTTTTCATAAAGTTCTTTACTGTCCATATAGATCTTTCCACAAGTCCATCTGATTGGGAATAATTTGGATTTGATCTTTTGCAATGAAAATCCCAATTTATTGCAAATTGCCGAAAATCTGCACTGGAAAATTGCTGCCCATTATCACTAAAGACTTCATCTGGAGAAGATTCCCTTCATGCTGGTTATCACTGACTTACTATTAGTACTGTTCAGTGTGCAAATTTCTGGATACAGAGAATAATAAATAATTAAATAATCCTTTGATTGCCAGATAAATAAATCAGCACCTACCTTCTCCTAAGGCCTTTGTGGAACTGGATGAGGTCTCAGCGTCTCTGCCTATTGGCATGACTTGTATTTCAAGCATGAAAAACAGTTTCCTACCACATTAGTAATGTTGTGATTGATCTGCAGCCAGTACTGGACCTCTCATGCTTGTTGTTTGCACGTCTCAATTCTTAAATGACCCTTGTGGATCTTCTGTAACATTCTTTTCAGAGGCCCATTGTAATTACAACCTTATTGCCCTTGAAAATCACCCGTAGGCATGTAAACATCTCCAATATGCAGTTTTTGGAATGCATACAATATGTAGGATTCTGAAATCCCAATAATACCAATTTCAAAATAATAACCAAATTAAAGGTGCACCAATACAGTGTACAATACAGTATGGTGGTTATGGTATGAAGACATGATGTCTTAGTCTGCAGGGCTTCTGAATAAAAATTTTGATTATACCTACACAGAGTAACTTTACCTATCATCCTAACGGATTTTCAAAATCCACAATGAAAAAAAACTGAAAAACTGAATAATTCTATGAATTTTATTAAAAACATAAAAGAGTGACCACACTGGGTCAGATCAATGGTCCATCTAGCCCTGTGTCCTGTCTTCCAACAATGGACACTGCCAGATTCTTCACAGAGAACAAACAGAAAAGGGCAACTATTGAGTGATCCATCCCCTATTCGTCCAGTCCCAACTTCTGGTAGTCAGAGATGTAAGGATACCCAGAGCATGGGGTTGCATCCCTGACCATCTTGGCTAATAGCCACTGATGGACCTATCCTCCACAAACATATCTAACTCTATTTTGAACGCAGTTCTACTTTTGGCCTTCACAACATCCCCTGGCAACGAGTTCCACACATTGACTGTGCGTTGTGTGAAACAGTACTTCCCTGTGTTTGTTTTAAACCTGCTGCCTTTTAATTTCATTGGATGACTGCTGGTTCTTGTGTTACGTGAAGGGGTAAATAACACTTCCCTATTCACTTTCTCCACACTATTCATGATTGTATAGACCACTATCATATCCTCCTTAGTTGTCTCTTCTAAACTGAACAGTCCCAGTCTTTTTAATCTCTCCTCATCTGGCAACTGTTCCATACCCCTAATCATATTAGCTACCCTTCTCTATACCTTTATCTCAAAAAAGATGCATTAGAATTGGTAAATTGACCAGACTAATATAGCACAAATAGAACAGAATTCTTTGTTTATAGCAGTCAGTATAATTTCAGCAGACCTAGATACTATTACAGTATTACCTGCAGGTCATTTCACCTTCTGTGCCAACATTGTAACTGCAGGACCATCTGTGGCACCTCATGTGTGCTGAGGTCACAGCCCTGCTCTTGACCGGCAACCAGGCTGTCACTCTCATCAGTTTAACCTGCCTCTAACAATAAAATAAAAGTAGCATTCATTTTGAAAGCAACTGTGTCTAGTGCTTATAAAAATAAGGTAACTATTATAGTCATTTTTTGCTTTCATATAAAAATTAGGTTTTTAATATTATACCAGGCAACCTAAAAGAAATATACAGAAACAAGTTGACAGTGCAATATATTGCTGTATGAAAAGAATCTAATAATGATTTCATCCTATAATGAATTCATGTAGTGTCTGTATAAAACAGCACTTTCCAGCTATACTATGCTTGATGACCGTGAGGATAGCTTTACTCTCAAAATACAGGCCTCTACCACTTGAGTTAAAAAAAAGTCTCCATTAGAAAGCGAGTATTAGATATCACTATTAAGGCTGGTTTTTTGTTTGGTTTTTTTTTAAGAACCAGCTACTAGTAGACAATGAATAAATACAGAGGCTTGATTATATCTGATGTTCGATCTAAAAGGAGGCAATATTACACATACAAGATTGTCAGTACATTACACACACTGTCCTGTCAGACAAGCATTACTCCTTCAAATGTCTGGTGTTCACAGTTCAAATCCCAGGACTGGGAAACACTCTTGATTCCATGTGAAGTCTATGTTACCTGTCATGAGCAAGTATAAAGTTCAGAAATCTTCAGCCCTAAGACAAACCAAATGTAGGATGTACTTTAATAGCATAAGAGGATCTATACTGCTTTCAAATAACTATTAATTTAACAACCCAGACTGACATGAGTATCTGAACTCCTTTTATAGACTATTACTGCTAATTTATCATGCTCTCTTTAATTTGTGGGAATGAGGGTTGGTATACTCACTTTCTGATCTCACCTTGTTTTAGAAATGTAACTAAGTCCCAGACTGGAAAAAAATTAACATACCCAACAATTGGGTAGTGTAAAAGCAAGTATTTATTGTGTTTTTAGTCCATGCACTTAGGCAGTTGTTCTGGTGCTGTTTGGACGACATTTAAGTAGCAGATCAGAGCAGTGCCCAGAAAAAGGCTGTTGGGACAGGTTGTGGTAAGAAAATTATCCCACGATCTAGTTTAACTCTTAACTTCTTTGGCTGCATTTGCACTGAGAGTTCTCACACATGGCTCTAGAACTGGTGTGGTTGTAGGGTACTAGCAACAGTGGGAGCACTAGAACAAAAGACAATTGCTGCCCATGTTTTCAACCACCAGGGTGTCCAACCCTGCTATGATCATGTTTAAATGACATGGCGGTAAAGATAGCGGAGACCAGTCCGCTAGCAGTAGTTCTCTGGTAGTATTGGTGGAGCAGTAGTATTTTGCACTGCATGCATCCGATGAAGTGGGTTTTAGCCCACGAAAGCTTATGATCAAATAAATTTGTTAGTCTCTAAGGTGCCACAAGTACTCCTAGTTCTTTTTGCTGATACAGACTAACACGACTACCACTCTGAACTCTGACAAGCACATTCTCGGTATTATACCTATGGCTAAATACTGATTTGTATGATAAATTCAAATCATTACTGTCCAGGTGTTCTGGCAGCTGTATCACTAACTCCATCTCTGCGACTTTGGCCAGATTGAAAATTATACTCTAGTGTCTAACACTGTCAAGTTAGGCAAGGTCACTACACTTCCTAAAAAGGGACTTTATTCCTTCTCTTACAATAATGACCCATCAATGGCAGATGTATCAGGGACAAACAAATTAAAAGTTAGGAGGATAGCAAAATGGCCACTGGTTAACCAGGTTGGATTTGAAACCATGCATAAAGAAAAACAAAAAAGAGTTGTACATTCTAAAAACCACCCAGGTTCCTTTGATATACTAATACTAGACTAAACAGTTCATGCTTAGAATTTAAAATATGAGATACATCTCATTTTCCAAAAGTCATCAAAAACTAGTAGTGGTAAATTACAGGATTTTACTAGGACACTCCCTCCGAGCCTGACAGAAAATGACCTAGCCTCAGTTATTCATCACCTCTTGGTTGGAATACAGCAATGTGATGTACATGGGCATGAAGACTTCAGTGTTTTGAAAATTCCAAGTAGTATAGAATGCTGCAGTATGTTTCCTCAGCAACAAAGGCCATCACAAGCACACCCAACCTGTCCTCCACTTTCTATGCTGGTTTCACATACAATTTCAAATCAAGTTTGAGATCTCGGTTCTTATTGTCAAAGAGTTCCATGACCTGAGCCCAGAATATCGAAAAGATCACCTGAAGCTCTGGGACGAAGACCATAGTAAAAAAAAAAAAAAAAAAAGGCTAATGTAGTGCCCATCTTTTAAAAAGGGAAGGAGGAGGATCCTGGGAAATACAGGCCAGTCAGCCTCACCTCAGTCCCCGGAAAAATCATGGAGCAGGTCCTCAAGGAATCAATTCTGAAGCACTTAGAGGAGAGGAAAGTGATCAGGAACAGTCAGCATGGATTCACCAAGGGAAAGTCATGCCTGACTAATCTAATTGCCTTCTATGATGAGATAACTGGTTCTGGGGATGAAGGAAAAGCAGTGGACGTGTTGTTCCTTGACTTTAGCAAAGCTTTTGACACTGTCTCCCACAGCATTCTTGCCAGCAAGTTAAAGAAGTATGGGCTGGATGAATGGACTATAAGGTGGATAGAAAGGCTGGCTAGATTGTCGGGCTCAACGGGTAGTGATCAATGGCTCCATGTCTAGTTGGCAGCCAGTATCAAGTGGGGTGGCCCAAGGGTCGGTCCTGGGGCCAGTTTTGTTCAATATCTTCATAAATGATCTGGAGGATGGTGTGGATTGCACCCTCAGCAAGTTTGCAGATGACACTAATCTGGGAGGAGAGGTAAATACGCTGGAGGGTAGGGATAGAATACAGAGGGACCTAGACAAATTGGAGGATTGGGCCAAAAGAAATCTGATGAGGTTCAACAAAGACAAGTGCAGAGTCCTGCACTTAGGACGGAAAAATCCAATGCACCGCTACAGACTAGGGACTGAACGGTTAGGCAGCAATTCTGCAGAAAAGGACCTAGGGGTGACAGTGGACGAGAAGCTGGATATGAGTCAGCAGTGTGCCCTTGTTGCCAAGAAGGCCAATGGCATTTTGGGATGTATAAGTAGGGGCATTGCCAGCAGATCAAGGGACATGATCGTTCCCCTCTATTCGACACTGGTGAGGCCTCATCTGGAGTACTGTGTCCAGTTTTGGGCCGCACACTACAAGAAAGATGTGGAGAAATTGGAGAGAGTCCAGCGAAGGGCAACAAAAATGATTAGGGGGCTGGAACACGTGACTTATGAGGAGAGGCTGAGGGAACTGGGGATGTTTAGTCTACGGAAGAGAAGAATGAGGGGGGATTTGATAGCTGCTTTCAACTACCTGAAAGGGGGTTCCAAAGAGGATGGCTCTAGACTGTTCTCAGTGGTAGCAGATGACAAAACAAGGAGTAATGGTCTCAAGTTGCAGTGGGGGAGGTCTAGGTTGGATATTAGGAAAAACTTTTTCACTAGGAGGGTGGTGAAACACTGGAATGCGTTACCTAGGGAGGTGGTGGAATCTCCTTCCTTAGAAGTTTTTAAGGTCAGGCTTGACAAAGCCCTGGCTGGGATGATTTAATTGGGGATCAGTCCTGCTTTGAGCAGGGGGTTGGACTAGATGACCTCCTGAGGTCCCTTCCAACCCTGATATTCTATGGTAGACAACTATAATCCTGTCTCAAAAACCACTCTCCACCATAAGGGTAAAGTCTGTCTGTGCAGGATACAGAATGTTTTAGGACCCAGGAACTGAGGCCCATCACAAACCTCACCCCTTCTGCTAAGTACAAGGCACATTTCTTTGATCTTTGCATTCTCTAACAAACATATATTAAAAGAAGGAGAAAAATAACCCTATTTAAACAAGACATTCCACTACATACATTTCTCCTCCTAGGTAGAGGATAAAAGAACACCACATGATGGATTTTTGTCACATTGCTTACTGCGCTACTGGAAAGTTCTCAGAAACCACAGTGGTGAGTGCAGTATAAGAGCTTGTACAGAAAAGAAATATGTAAAAGATAGCATTGTATGAGTCTATGGAAAGAACTTGTGGAGATGTGCATGTGAAGTGTATCTATAAGAAGAGAGCAGGTAGATTTGACAGCTTCCTGTTGCAGTAACTCACCATGAACAATACAAGTCAACAGGTGTGATTGTGGCATTCTAATATCCAACATAGCATTGTACAGTACAGAAGTATGGTGTACATAAGCCAGACAGCTTGTAAAATAAACACAAATTACAATATCAAATTCTGTGTAGTCAGTCATTGAGGCTGCTATTTCAATAAATTATTTGATACAGTACTAGTGAAAAGCAGAAGTTATTCAAAAAAGTTCAATAAATAGTAAATGAGATCACACTAATTTTCTGGAATTCTATCCAGACATTTCCACAAGCAGCGTGTTGTGAATAATTTTTTGGACATACCCTCTTGCTTTTGAATGATTTTCAGTAAGGTCCAATCATTTGTATTAAGAACAGCTAGGTAATGCCAGCCACTCATATGTTTCATAGCCACAAGTAGTAAATTTTTTAACTGCACAGACTAGAAAAACTATGTTCACTGAACAAAAAATGTGCTCATATCATTCACCCCTCCAACAGCATCATGAATTACAGCTGAGTCTTCCACTTCCATGAACTGCAAGGTTTCTCTAGTACATTAAACAATACATAAACAGTGCAAGGGCTCCTTTCTGATAACAACAGGTTGCACTCCACTGTTCAAAGCTTCTCCCTCCCAAAACACAGCTAACTTCAAGTTTAAAGTTAAAAAGCTTTCCCTTCATTAGAATATGGGACAGAATTTTCTTCACCCACACTGACCCAATATTTGATACTTTAAATGACAAACGGACCCTACTAAAGGCTGGTGAAAGGGCAAAAGGTGAGGTTTTAAATGTTGGGGACATGAAGCTACAGTAATCTATTTCCCCATGTTAAGTATCCTCACACCTTCTTGTCAACTGTCTAAATGGGCCATCTTGATTATCACTACAAAAGTTTTTTTCGCCTGCTTATAATAGCTCATCTTAATTAATTGGCCTCTTACAGAGAAGATGGAAGTTGCCATACAAACTCTACGTGGATAGATAGATATTTTCTTACTATATGTTCCATTCTGTGCATCCGATGAAGGGGGCTGTAGCCCACGAAAGCTTATGCTCTCATAAATTTGTTAGTCTCTAAGGTGCCACAAGTACTCCTGTTCTTTTTAGAAAGGGAAAAGAACAGCTGGGCAAATTCTGCAAACTATTTGGTTGAATGTGGCTGAACAAATTTGCTTCCATAATGCTTGTGTGTTTACTTTATGAATAGTCTAATAAATGAGTTCACAAATATCAATATCCACCAATATAGTGAATTTTAAGCAAACAGTTCAGAACGTTTGTGGAAAGCAAATTTCAAATTCATAACTGAGTATTTGCACTGGAAACCTAATACCAAGAATTATTCTAATCCGAGAAGAGAAATGCCATGTGATCTGTATATCAATTAAAATTACACAAATTTCAAATTCTTATGCATGAATTGCTCACAAACATTTTCAGAAATTATTTAGTGAAAAATCTAGGAAGAGTGATCTGGTTGGGGATGATTTTTTAACAGTGAATGATAACTTTGTCAAATCAGTTGTTCGTTAGAAATTATTTGTCCAGCTCTAAAAATGAAATTCATCTAGTGGACTAGATTAATCAGTTCCAACTTTGCAACTGGCTTGAAATCCTCCAAGCAAACAAAAGAAAGAGTTTAAAACACTAAAATCTAGTAATAACCCTCTTGACTACATAATGAAGCTCTGATCATCACTCAAGCCCAAAATCTTGGCACTGTCTCTAGCAGCTGCTGGCAGTATGCCTAAATATGACTGTCATCACCTAGGAATAGGGTAACTAGGCATTCTTTGTACTTCTTTCCTTTGTTTTTTCAGTAGGAGTAGTACTCTATTTACACTATGTCTCCCATGTATCTATATTAGTGTCAAAATGCAAAAGAGAAGTAATAGTCTAATAGTACAATATTGTCAACATTCCTGTAATAGCAAAGTCATCATAAAAATAAAATGTAAATTCAGTCTAAATACAATATTAAAAAAAATCAAAGGGTTATTTTTCAAAATACTAAATAGGACTTCTTTATACTGCCTGCAACCACTTTTCCCTAAAAAAACCAACAACCTGTAGATGTACTGAATAGGAGCCACAGTACATTGTTAAGTCTTTATTAGACTGAAACCCAAGAACATGAATAATTTTACATCCATAGTTGCCTCATTGAGTTCAATGGGACATTTCACATGCATAAATCCCTACACTACAAAATAATTAAATTTCCACAACCAGTGAGAAGGGGAAAGGCCTCCTAAACTCAGAATTACCTTTCTTTTATAGGTTTAAATTATTACTATTTTTAAATTATTTAAAACTGCTGCAAGGTATCATTTGTATGGGACTCGAATAAGAATATTAGCATCCTTAGGTTCTTTGAACGTGTAAATGAAATATTTTTATTAAACACAGATGTTTTAAAATATCATGCATGTGCAGTTGCCATTTTTCATAATTAAATAATTCAGCCATTTAGAAAGACAATGCTACACTAAAAGGTACTAATCCACCTGGGGCCAGTCTACAGAAATGGTTCTATTTAGTAATTTCTATAAAAAGCCTGAAGCTCACAGAACCAAATCACTTCCTCTCTCGGAACTTGAATATGGATTAAGCTATTTATAAATGCATAAAAATATGAGATACATCTAAAAATAAGTTTTCTGGCGCACACAGCATGTGGCAGAGCCAGCGTTTCTAAGCATTTACTTCTAACCAGAGAGGGCAGCAATTCCCATGCAAGTCAGTCGGCATCCAACCATAACGAGAAATAAAAACAAACCCTGTTGAGGAGAGGGGACCTTTACTGAGGTTTAGGGGGATTATTATTGTCACACCCCCCAGCCCGGCAGGTGGGGGCTGGGGAAAGGTCTCGGGCCCCCAGCTGCCCACTGCTAAATGGTTTTTGTTCCTTTTGCCCATTGGCTCGGGCTCAGAGTAAGGGCAGCATCGGCAGGGAGCAGGAGAGACAATAAAGGGAAAGGAGGGGGCGGCAGGAGGATGGATGGGGCCCGGGTGGGGGCCAGGCACTTGCTAGGAAGGGCGCGCGGAGAAGATGCGGGTTCGGGGCCCCGGCTTCCCGGGAGAGATGGGGAAGGGGCCCCCAGCGGGCAGAGGTGCGGAAGGGGCTGAGTGAAACTTTCCTCCGGGCTGTGGCTCGAACAGGCAGCCCCCCAACGCCGGCCCCGACCCACCCCCATCGCCGCGGGGCAGAGGCACCTTCGCGTCCCGCCCGCTCCCCCAGCATCACTCACTCGCTCGCCCGCTCTCAGCGCTGGCGGCCGCCGGTGTTTCCTCCCTCCTTCCCGGCCGGAGCCGGCGTAGCGTGAGCAGAGCCCACCCCTCACAGCGCCCGGCACCGCCCCCCGTCTCACCTGGGTCCTCCTGCCCCTGGGCGTCGCTCCCGCCCCGGAGGTGCCAGGGCAGAGGCAGGGCCAGAGGGGGAAGGGCAGCTCCAGCTCCTCGGCCAGGGGCCTAACCCCCCCCCCCCCCCCCCCACACACACACACACACACACACTTCACCAAACAAAATACCCGCCGCCCCCACACGTAGGCCCCAGCGCTGAGGAGCCTGGCCCTGATGGTAACACTCCCCGGCCCGCAACGAGGGGGCTGGGACGCGTAACAAACGCTAGGGAAGGCTGCGTGGGGCGCTCTTCTTCAGCTGCCCCTCCCAGAGGGACTGGACAGGAGACAGGACCCTGAGCTACACACTCCTGCAGCCTTGTCTTCTGTCATGTAAACAGGTGCATAAAAGGAGGAAATAACCCCATCACCAAAACATACCGCTCCACTGCAGGAGTTCTCCCCCAAGGAGAGGGAACGACCAAAGCACACCTGACAGCTCCGCTCCTGGAAGGCCTTTGCGGTACAGGGGGTCCCCTGTATATATTGGGGTTACATTATTGAAAAGGACAATGGATAGCAAAATGACACATACTGGGGAATTTTTCCCTATAAGAAATAATGGAATGGGGGGGGGGGGTGGGAGAAATGCGTTCACAACTTCACCACACTCACCTGTGGCAATGCTCTTTTTGCCTGACTAGTGTATCTTTTTACAATGACAGGTTATACAGTACATACTTTACACATAAAACATTGAATAAAATAATGCAAAACCCTACTAACACTGTTCAAACACAGAACATTTTAATACAGTACCATAATACAGTATAAAACAGTGTCAATTATGCTAAACTTAGGTAGGGGTGGTGGCTGGATTTTGGGCTGGCTTTTCTGTGGCTGGATTTTTGGTTGCAGAAGTCTTAAAAAAGGATTTTATCAATGTCTGCTCTCCTGCATGAATCTTTGAATGATAGATCTCCCTGTAGCAAGCCACAACATCATTGAGAGCCCTGGAGACTTTGGCAGACTGTTTACAAAAAAAGAAAAGGAGGACTTGTGGCACCTTAGAGACTAACCAATTTATTTGAGCATAAGCTTTCGTGAGCTACAGCTCACTTCATCGGATGCATTCAGTGGAATTCACTGAATGCATCCGATGAAGTGAGCTGTAGCTCACAAAAGCTTATGCTTCACTGAATGCATCTGATGAAGTGAGCTGTAGCTCACAAAAGCTTATGCTCAAATAAATTGGTTAGTCTCTAAGGTGCCACAAGTACTCCTTTTCTTTTTGCAAATACAGACTAACACGGCTGCTACTCTGAAACCTGTGTTTACGAAAAGGATCACTGCTCTGTATGATTTCTGTCATCTCATCCAGCAATCCAAAGAAATAGGAGATATTCGTTGTCATTAGACTCCTGGCTTCCTGCCCTATGTTTTCGTCCTTGCTTTCTTCGGATATCCGTTGTTGATCCATCTCAATCAGTTCCTCATTTGTAAGTTGCTCAGCATGAGACTCCAACAACTCCTGTATATCATCCTCCTCCACTTCCTCAAAACTGACATCCTTTGCCAACTTGACAATTTCTTGCTCAAGAGCAGAAATGGCATCAAATCCCACAAAGCTGTGGACAGCATCTGGCCATGCACGGCGCCAAATGCCATTCATACATTGCGAAGTGACCTCTTCCCACAACGTCAATGGTTTCCACGCTTTTCAAGATGTTGTAGGACTTCCAAAACTCCTTACACTGGGCTTTCCTTCACCTGCTGTCTCCTTAATAAGCATGGAGAACATCCTCCATAGATAATAAGCCTTGAATGTGGCCAGCGGATGCAAGTACAGTACTGTACTGTTCAATAGGGGAACGAGTTTCAATTCACGTCAGTCCCAATCCGTGCAAATGATGGATATGTGGATCAGGACCAATGTAAATCAGAACATGTTTCCCAAATTGATGAGCGACAGATAGCCGAAAAAATGGATAAAGGGGAGATGTATACTGGGGACCCCCTGTATAGGAATCAATGTAGAATAAAAGTTAATTTGTGATGTGCAAGACAAATGTAGGCCCACTCTGTAATAGACGTACCTTGTGCTTTAAAAAGGCCACTTCTCAAAGCTGATGAAAACAATCCTGAGGAAAATTGAGTGGGAAGAAAAATTTAAAAACTTAAAAATTAGGGCAGTCAAGATATTAAAAAAAATTGATCGCAAGATTTAAAAAATTAATCATGATTAATTGCAGTTTTAATTGCACTGTTAAACATTAAGAAAATATGATCTATTTAAATATTGTTTCATATTTTCTATATTTTCAAATATATTTATTTCAGTTACAACACAGAATACAAAGTGTACAGTGCTCACTTTATATTATTGATTAAAATATTAGTACTGTAAAAAAGATTAACAAAAGTAACAGTATTTCAGTTCAACTCATACAAGTACTGTAGTGCAATCTCTTCATCATGAAAGTTCAACTTACAAATGTAGATTTATTATTTTTATTTTACATAACTCCCTTCAGCTGCGTGAGCCCTTGTTTGCAAGGGAGGATGGATTTTACCTCAGGGAGGAGAGGATGGTGCAGGGAGGCTGAGTTTGCCAAGCCCCTGTTCTTTACGGCAGTGTTTCTCAAACTTTTTGTGCTGGTGACCCCATTTGTACTTAAAAAAAATTGTGACCCTTTATCTTCAGCCCTAGGGGGCTCAGGGTGGGGAACTTCAGCCCTGCTGGGCGTGGGGCTCCTGGCTTCAGCCAGACTGGGGGTTCTGGGCTTCAGCCCCATTCAGGGCTTCAGCCCACTTAAGGTGCAGGGCTTGGGGCTTCAGCACCCCCTCGGAGCTCCAGGCTTCAGTCCCCTCAGGGTGCAGAGCTTGGGGCTTCAGCCCTTCTCAGCATTGGGGGCTGGGGCTTCAGCTCAAGCCTCAGCCCCCTCTGGAGCTGCGTGCTGGGGCTTTGGCTGCCCTGTCGCTGCAGAACTCTGGGCTGGGGCCTCAACCCCACTGCCACCTCCAGAGCTTCAGGCTGGGGCTTCATTTATTTGAGCATAAGCTGGGGCTTTATTTATTTGCCATCCGCAGAGCTCTAAGTTGGGGCTTCAGCTCCTCACCACGGATCCCTCCTTCTCCACACAGAGGTATGCAATTAATGCATTAAAAAAATTAACATGTTGTTAATTTTGTTTTCAGTTAATCGCAGTTAACGCCCGTGATTAATTGACAGTCTGTAGGCATGTAGGCTTTCGTGGCCACCCCTCGCTGCCAATCTCTGAGGGTGGCCACACCTCTTCACTGTCATGTATCTGGAAAAACAATCTGTACAGGAGGAAATTAGCTGTCTCTAGGGCTCAAACCCTCAGGCAAGGTAGAGCAGTGATCAGTTTAGGGGTCCAAGCCCTTAGGCAGGGCAGGGCACCAAGCAGTCTAAAGCTCCAACCCTCAAGCAGGGTAGCGCAGGTAAAGGTCTAGGAGCCCAGCCTTCAAGCAGGGGTGAGCGCTCAACACAGTTTCAGGGGCTCTGGCAAAGGGTGATTGCCCCAACACAGGCCAGGGGGCTCCAGTAAGTGTTGAGTGCCCAGCAAGCGCAGGTCTCCTGTCCTAAAGGGGGGGAGTACTACCATCCCAGGGGAGGGATGGCAGAGGGACATGAGCCCACCCAACTCCACCGCGTCCCAGCCCAGGGCCCGAACAGCAGCAGCGTGGTCTGCCACTGGGTCAGCGGGGAATCCACCTGCAACACACTGACTGTGTCTGAGGTGGCACCACAGCCAGACGGTAGTCTGGTTCCCCTGGGCTGCTTCCTATCCTCCCCCTCAGGTGTACCTTCCAAGGGTCGTCCTCTGCCTCCTGAAGGTACACGGCAAGTGGCAGTCCCAGCAACTCTTCAGAATCCAGTGTGTCTGGCCGTACAGGTAGGTTGGGGTCCTCCTCGGGACAGCAGAAGTCCTCTATGGGTTCCTGCATCTGCAGCAGGAAGAACACATCTGTCTCCTTTGGCAGCTACCTCTCAACTGAACTACAGGGCCATTCTTTTATACTTCCTGTTCCTGTCCCACCCCTCTGCTTCCGGCATGGAGAGCGTGGCCTTCCTGGTCCCACCCACCAGGAGGCGTCTGGCTGCCCCTCGCTGCCAATCTCCGAGGGTGGCCACACTTCTTCGCTACACAGTCCTATTAAAAATGTGAATTATCATTGGGAATTATTTAAAAATGCTTTATTAGATGTCCTTCCCCCAAAACACACAAGTCCACAATCATAAAAGGCAGCTTGTTTGGTTAAAAAAAAAGGTTAAGAGGGGAGGTAAAAGAAGCTAGTTATAATTATTAATTATTATCATAGCACCTAGGAGCCCTTGTCAGGGAGTAGGACCCCATTGTTGAGGCACTGTACAATCACAGAACAAAAAGTCTCTGTCCCCAGAACTTACAGTCTAAGTATAAGATAAGAGACAACAGACGGATATAGACGGGGAGAATACCAAGAAACAATAAAACAATATTGTTCAGCATGATAGGCAGTGATCTCAGAACACCAGCAGCCTAACATGGAAAAATGAAGAAGCTGATAGCAATAAGTACAAATCAGCAGTTAGGAAATGCAGACAACTGATAAGGAAAGCTAAAGATTTCTGTGAAAACAATCTATAGCCAGGAGGCTTAACAAAAGAAGGAATTCATTAAATCTTAGCAATGGTATAGGTCTCTAATACTAAACAAGGATGATAAAATTACCAACCATGAAGAAAAGGCAAGTATTCAGTAAATGTTTCTGTTCTGTATTCAGAAAGAAGCAGGATGACATATTCATCTCTTACAGTGATAATGAAATACTATCTATCCCATCAGTAACCAAGGAGGATGGTAAAGAGCAACTATTAAAGTTGACATTTTAAAATCTGCAGGGCTGGAAAACTTGCACTGAGGAGTATTAAAATAATTGACCAAGGAGCATTCTGAGCCATTAATGCTGATTTTTAACAAATCTTGGAATACTGGGGAACTTCCAAAGGACTGGAAAAAACCTAATGTTCTGCTAACCCTTAAAAATAATAAATGGGTTAGTTCAACATCAATCCGTGAGGGGGAAAATTGGAGAAAGGTTGATATGGGATGCAGTCAATAAAGAACTAAAAGATGGTAGCCTAATTAATGCCGGTTAGCATAGGCTTTATGTAAAATAGGTCTTGTCAAAATACAATATCATTATTTGATTATATTACAAATTTGGTTAATACAGGTAACTGTATTGACCTAACATAGATAGACTTCTGCAAGGCATTTGACTTAGTCCCACATGACATTCTTATAAAAAAATGTGCACTATATAAGATCAATATAGCCCATATTAAATGGATTAAAAACTAGTTAACTGATAGATCTCAAAAAATAATTGTAAATGGGAACTCATCATCCAATCCAGGTATTTCTAGTGGGGTCCTACAGTGATCTGTTCTTGGCCCAATGGTATTCAGTATCTTTATCAATGAATGGAAGAAAACAAAATCATTGATAAAGTTTGCAGATGACACAAAATTGTTGAAGTGGTAAATAAATCTGGGGAATACATTTACAGACCTGGATTTCTTGGTAAGATGGTTTTATTTCCATAACATGGATTTTATATCTAGAGCCAGCTGAAAATTATACAATGAAACAGAAAACTTCCATCAGAAAATACAGATTTGCAAAATCTAAACATTTCACAGAAATAAATCAATTGTCAAAATCTTTGATGAAAAGTTATCAAAATGCAGTGCTCTGATAAGATTAAAACACTTTATTTAGATAAGGTGATTTTGATATTTCTAAAACAAATTTTTTTGGAAATATCATTTAGCAGAAAATTTCAACTTTTCATTCCAATTCGGGATGAAAGGATGTTTTGAAATGTCAGAATTTCCCATTAAAAGGAAATTCCAAGTTTCAACCAGCTCTAGTTTAACATAGCCAAATGCAAGATCAGACACTTAGGAACAAAGAAAGTAGGTCACATAAGTATGGGGACTATATCCTGAAAAGCAGTAACTGTAAAAAAAACATAGGAGTCACAGTAGATAACCATTTGACCACAAGCTTCCACTGCGATGATTAGATCAGAGGAGGAATGCAATCCTTGGATATATAAACAAGGGAACATAGAATAGGATTAGGAAGATGATATCGCCTCTGTATAAAGTATGAGTGAGACCATTACTGGAATACTGTGTCCAGTTCTGGTGTCAGCACTTTAAAAAAAAGAGGTTGAAAAACTGGAAAGGTTTCAGAAGACAGCTAGCTACAAGAATGATTTAAGGTGTAGAAAGGTGTTGACTTGATCACAGTCTACAAGTACCTATATGGGGAAAAGATTTGATATTAGATGTTCTCTTTAATCTATCAGAAAAAAGCATAGCAAGAATCACTGGTTGGAAGCTGAAGCTAGACAAATTCCAATCAGCCATATGTTTTAAACAGTGAGGGTAATTAACCAACCACTGGAAAAAACTTACTTGAGAATGGGTGGATTTTCCATCATTTGCAGTCTTTAAATCAAGAGTGGATATCTTTCTAAAAGATATGATATAGCTCATATAGAATCTATGGATTTTATGCATAATTATGGAAGCTATGGAGGTTTGTTGCCTGTGTAATGCAGGAGATCAGACTAGGGGTATGTCTACACTGCAACTGGGAGTGTGCCGCCAAGCCTGGGTAGACAGATATGCACTAGCGCTGCTCAGGCTAGCATGCTAAAAATAGCAGTATGGACACTGCAGCATGGGTGTCAGCTTAGGCAGTATAGACCTACCCTAGATGATCACAGTGGCCCCTTCTGGCCTAAAAAATCTGCAGATTTATGAATCTCTAGGTTACAGGATAATTAGCATTTTATTTGACACCTCTCACCCAAAGCCTGTCCAAAACTATTTGTATATAAGAGGCCTAATTTACAATTTATTTGTTTACATAATACCTTTGAACCAAAATTCTAGGGAAGAACTACAGGACACAGGAAACAAAGTAAAAAAATACATAAAACTGTAACAATGATAAACGATAAATACAAACAGATCAACAACTGGTGGTATTAAAGAGTGAAGTGACTCTGTAAAAATGTCACCATGGGGCTCTGTATTTATTGTCTTTCCAAGACTATATCTAGTTTACAAATAAAGCCCCCTGCCCCATCCTGTAGAAATTTCCACAACTGCACAACTTTACTCATATGAGTAGACCTATTATCTGTAATGGGATTAGTTGTGGGAATAAAGTTATACATGTGCTGAAGTGTTTGCAGGATTAGAGACAAAAATCTGATTTTTAAAAAACTGTCTAACCTGGAATCTCTCAGACCTGAGATCTGGAAGTCAGGCTGAGCTCTTTCCTTGTCATGAATATCATTAGCAATAAATGCCCTAATCCGCTAAGATACTTCATGCAGGTGGAGGAGGCATAGTGGGGTTCAGGGGTTGGGAGTTAGGGGTCTGTCCCAACAGAGCAACATGCAGGATCAGGGCCAAAGTTTATGCAGGCCAAATTATGCACTCAGATACATCTGTGCAGCCTCATTTCTTCTTATTGTTCTTTCAGTTACACAGGACTAGCAGAAACCTGCTGGGTCATTGAGTTGTGTCCCCTGCTATCACAGGTAACCCTATCATATAATCCCATTCATAAATGTATCAACTTCATCATAAAATTGGTTAGGTTGTTTACTCCCACTACCACCAGTGGAAGGCTGTTCCAGAATCTCACTCCTCTGATGGTTAGAAATCTAATTTCTAGCCTAAATTTATTCATGGCTAGTTTATACTCCTTTGTTCTTGTGCCACCATTATCCTATAGTTTAAATAGCTCTTCTCCCTCCCTGGTGTATTCCTCTGACATACTTATAGACAGCAATCCTATCTCCACTCAGCCTTCATTTTGCTAGGCTACACAAACTAAGCTCTTAGTCTCTTATAAAATAGGCTCTCCATTCCCCCTGATCATCCCAATAGCTCTTTTCTGAATCTATTCCTGTTTGAATTCCTTTTTCTTGAACATGGGTTACCAGAATTGTACACATTCCAGAGAACATGTTACTAACGTCCCGTACAATGCGATTAATACTTCCCTATCTCTAATGGAAATATCTTGCCTGATACATGTTCAGGACTGCACTTCATTTTATTAGGGCTACATTACACTGGTGGCTCTTAATCAGTTAAAATATCCAGTTCTTTTCCCTCCTCTCTCATATCCAACAAAAACCCCAGGTTTTATATCAGGAATTCTTGTTATTTGTCCCCAGGTGCATGATCTCATCCCATTTATATTACTTAAGTCCTCTAGGTCATCTAATTCTTGCTCTATAATATTCTGAGCTTCCTCTGTATTTACGATGCCTCCCAATTATGTGTCATCAGCAAATTTCATTAGTACCCTCCTACCTTTTGTGCCAAGATCGTTAATGAAAATATTAAATAAAATCAGTCCCAAGACTGATCCTTGACACTAGTAACTTCCTTCCAGCCCAATAGTTCTCCTGTGAGCACAACCCATTGTTCTTTTTCCTTTAGCCAGTTCTTTCTCACCTTACTATTCCTGTACTAATCCCACCTTAACTAATAATTTACCTTGTGGTCCTATGTCAAACGCTCTACTGAAGTCGAGATAGATTAGATCTACTGCATTTCCCTTGTCTAAGAAATCAGTTATCTTATAAAAGAAAGATCAGGATAGTCTGGCATGATCTACTTTTGGTAGACTCATGTTTCATTTTATTCCATTTCCCATTTACTTTTATGTCTTTAATGATTCTTTCCTTCAAAATTTAGTCTAAACTCTTGCATACTATTAAAGTCAGATTAACAGGTCTGTAGTGGCCCAGATTGCTTTTTTCCCCTCCTTTTTAAAATATAGGTACTACATTTGCTTTTCTCCAGTCATAGGCTACTACCCCTAATTTGAAAGATTTATTACAAATACTTGCAATTTTATATGCCAGTTCTTTCAGTATTCTGGGAAGCAGTTACACTTGTGCAAGTCCCATAGTGAGGCTACAGGGTTGGCAGTTGGTGGGGGCGGAATCCTTTTTTCTTATAAACTGACCAATTTGACCTGGAAGTTATTGAGAGATGATAAATTTAGAGCTCTAGTAGGCAGTTTCAAATAACCTCTTTTCAGGATAGAGCCACACTTCAAGAAGAAGAAAATTGACATCGTAGATTTAGGTTATATTGATAGATTGATTAGATAAAATAAGATAGCATTAGATACATAGAAAGAGGGAGATTTGGAGATGAACTGAAAAGGAAGGTTTCAGAGTAGCAGCCGTGTTAGTCCGTATTCGCAAAAAGAAAAGGAGTACTTGTGGCACCTTAGAGACTAACAAATTTATTTGAGCATAAGCTTTCGTGAGCTACAGCTCAGGCATCCGATGAAGTGAGCTGTAGCTCACGAAAGCTTATGCTCAAATAAATTTGTTAGTCTCTAAGGTGCCACAAGTACTCCTTTTCTTTTTGAAAAGGAAGGGAATCATTTTAAAAATGGGGGAAAAAAGAGTTCTAATGGTTGGAGTAGAAGAAAAAAATGATATTTAGAAATGTCAGTAGCAGAATAAATGTTGGTAAAAAGATTGGGGAAAGATGAATGAACAGATTGAACAGAAAGAAAGGGAGTAACAACATGAAGTCCTAGGAAATAGCTTGATTTAGAGTAGAATTAACGCTATGGTATTTTTTGAGTTGCTTATCAGAAAAGAGAAATTGTCCAAAGAAAACACTAAGTTTCCCAGCAATGACGAATGGAAAGATGGGAATATAATCAATTATGAGAAAAATGGACAATAGAAAAGAGGAAAAACAATTGGTGAGGTGATAAGATTCAGAAGAAAGAAAAGGAGGACTTGTGGCACCTTAGAGACTAACAAATTTATTTGAGCATAAGCTTTCGTGAGCTACAGCGAAGTGAGCTGTAGCTCACGAAAGCTTATGCTCAAATAAATTTGTTAGTCTCTAAGGTGCCACAAGTACTCCTTTTCTTTTTGCGGATACAGACTAACATGGCTGCTACTCTGAAACCAAAGATTCAGAAGAGAAACTCCAGGCTGACTTGAGTTCTTTTTGTGAAAGTTAGCAATGGAGGTGGTATCCAAATTGCACTTTGATTATTTATTAATTATTAGTATTTGTTTTGCAGTAATGCCTAAAAATGCCAGTTATAGACCGGAACTCCATTGTGCTAGGCACTATACAAATACATAACAAAAAAACAAAAAAAGAGACATTCCCTGTTCCAAGAAGCTTACAGTCTAAGGCCCCAGTCCTGCAAACACTTATACATGGGCTAAACTTTACTACTGAGAGTAGCTCCATTGAAATCAATGTGCCTCCTCACAGTAGTAAAGTTAAGGACATGTATAATTGCTTGAAGGATTGGGGCCTAACTATAAGACGGAGACAGAGGGATACAAACAAACGGACAGTGAGAAAACACATGCATGGAATCTTGCAACCTTAACTATAGCTCCACAAAACACAGCAGTGAGTGAAATGCAACCTCCTTAGACGGCAAGGTTGCAACCAGGTGCATAGCACAACAAAAAAGGGAAAGGGCCAGCCGCCAGGAGAATTTCAGTTGCGCACTCAGGAGCAATCTCCTATTCTTTTCTATTTAGGTTTTTATACTTCCCTCATCACTGTACTATCTCAATACCCTACAGTAGTGCATAAACATGATTATTGTCTGTCATGTGTGGTTTGTTCTCTCTCTCATCTTCTCACTAGAGGGAGAATTCTGTCTGCAGTGTAGTGTTTTCTTTTGGTTGGCTTTTACTTTTGTTTTTTAAATTTATACACTGCTATGTGTTTATATTAGAGAAGGAAAGGCTGAAGATGTGCATGACTGGAAAAATTTGCCCACCGCTGCCTTGGATGCTAAATTTAGGAAGCTGCAAACAATGAGACAACAGAGGACTGTGAGGTGTGGGGAGTAGGAGGGAGAACTTGATGGGATGCAGGAGGAGACTCAGTTGGGACGGTAAAGCAGGGTGCAAGAGGAGACTGGGGGAGAAGGGAGTGTGAAGAGTAGGAAGAATGGGCTGCAGAAGGAAACTGGAGGGAAGAAACTGAAGTGGAACAGGGAGGCCGTGCAGGGGGATGTGGGAGTACAGGAGGAGGCTGAAGGAGTGAAGGGGAATGAATGCACAAGAAAAGGTTGTTGGAGGATAGGAGGTTAGGAAGATTCAGTGGAATGTGAAGGAGCAAGAGGAAACTTAGGGAATACACTTTAAGGCTGAAGATCTAGAAATCTGGAGATTTTGTACTAATGATTTACTCGTGTAATTTGCATATATCATGAGTAATTCATCCTCCTTTCCCTTTAAAATTTACTTAGTGGTTTGAATGGCTGTTGCCATCCCCATCCCCATCGCCCCTTCTAACCTTGCAGCTCCTGCTCCCGGATAAAATAAGCAACTTTGACTGCACCCCAGGAACTTGTATGGGGATTTATACATTTTTGTTTGTTTTAGATGAATCGTGTTCAGGGATTGAGGATGTCCTGTCTCAGTCCTAATTAGCTCAGTTTTAAGTAGGAATTTGACAAGGAGACCTAGCTTCTCAGATTTGGAATTTGATTCCAGTTGTCCAGCTGAGAAGCCTAGCAGGAAATGGAATAGGGAGGTGGCACCCTCACAGATGCCCTCTATCAGGAGGGGTGACCCAGGAGACAGTGTTGGCTGCACGTGTGCTCTTAGTAAAAGTGTGGAAGCATCTTTAGGGCCATATTTTCAAAACCACATGTAGTTTGCAATGCTACCATGCCGAGTATTGTGGGCATCTTTCAGAGTGACTATTGAAAATAAGAAGTTATATTTACTCTGTGCCTACACAAAGTGCTTGACTTTTAAAAGCTCAGGAGCCCAGTGCTGCACAAACAAAGTCATGCAAATCATGTATTTCTGTGCTCAAACCACCAATGAGATATCTAGTTGACTACATGTTCAAATATTCAGTTAATTAGTTAATGTCTGTATTGTGAACAGACACTTAGCACTCATAGCATTCTGTATTATTCACAAATCTCACTAATTGCATGTGAATATTAGATGTAATGTGGTATATGCACTTTTGTATGTGGTCTAGGGCTTTTGAGTTTTAAAAATCAGGCATTTTATGTCTATTTAGAACAAAAAGGACCTCATTCTTTTTGAGGTCTTGTCTGAAAGACACACATAATAAACTGCATGGTACGCAATTTAGCTCTCTTAGAAAATTTAAGGATGAGTCAACTCTAAAGGGATCTGAATCTATGGTGCCAGGGAGTCTAGATATTTAACAGCTGAACCCCAGACAGATAAATTAATCAGTTATTTTTCTCCCCCAAACACTGAAAGTAAAAGTTTTTACGTTAGATTATGGACTGTTCGGTGGAGAGACTGCATCTTTTAAGCATATTTATGGCCATAAGTATTTATTGTAGCATTAATAATACAAATTATTTTTTCCATTTGCTTTATCTTGTTTGCACATTATTCTGCTTTCTGAAACCATAATCACAGAATCATAGAATATCAGAGTTGGAAGGGACCTCTGGAGGTCATCTAGTCCAACCCCCTGCCCAGAGCAGGACCAATCCCCAACTAAATCATCCCAACCAGGGCTTTGTCAAGCCTGACCTTAAAAACTTCTAAGGAAGGGGATTCCACCACCTCCCTAGGTAACGCATTCCAGTGTTTCACCACCCTCCTAGTGAAAAAGTTTTTCCTAATATCCAACCTAAATCTCCCCCACTGCAACTTGAGACCATTACTCCTTGTCCTGTCATCGGCTATCACTGAGAATAGTCTAGATCCATCCTCTTTGGATCCACCTTTCAGGTAGTTAAAAGCAGCTATCAAATCCCCCCTCATTCTTCTCTTCCGTAGACTAAACATCCCCAGTTCCCTCAGCCTCTCCTCATAAGTCATGTGTTCCAGTCCCCTAATCATTTTTGTTGCCCTTCGCTGGACTCTCTCCAGTTTCTCCACATCTTTCTTGTAGTGTGCGGCCCAAAACTGGACACAGTACTCCAGATGAGGCCTCACCAATGTTGAATAGAGGGGAACAATCACATCCCTCCATCTGCTGGCAATGCCCCTACTTATACATCCCAAAATGCCATTGGCCTTCTTGGCAACAAGGGCACACTGTTGACTCATATCCAGCTTCTCGTCCACTGTCACCCCTAGGTCCTTCTCTCCAGAACTGCTGCCTAGCCATTTGGTCCCTAGTCTGTAGCGGTGCATGGGATTCTTCCGTCCTAAGTGCAGGACTCTGCACTTGTCCTTGTTGAACCTCATCAGATTTCTTTTGTCCCAATCCTCCAATTTGTCTAGGTCCCTCTGTATCCTATCCCTACCCTCCAGCGTATCTACCACTCCTCCCAGTTTAGTGTCATCTGCAAACTTGCTGAGGGTGCAATCCACACCATCCTCCAGATCATTTATGAAGATATTGAACAAAACTCGCTCCAGGACCGACCCTTGGGGCACCCCACTTGATAGCGGCTGCCAACTAGACATGGAGCCATTGATCACTACCCGTTGAGCCCAACAATCTAGCCAGCTTTCTATCCACCTTACAGTCCATTCATCCAGCCCATACTTTTTTAACTTGCTGACAAGAATACTGTGGGAGACCGTATCAAAAGCTTTGCTAAAGTCAAGGAATAACGCGTCCACTGCTTTCCCTTCATCCACAGAACCAGTTATCTCATCATAGAAGGCAATTAGATTAGTCAGGCATAACTTTCCCTTGGTGAATCCATGCTGACCATTCCTGATCACTTTCCTCCCCCATGCTGACCGTTCCTGATCACTTTCCTCTCCTCTAAGTGCTTCAGAATTGATTCCTTGAGGACCTGCTCCATGATTTTTCCGGGGACTGAGGTGAGGCTGACTGGCCTGTAGTTCCCAGAATCCTCCTTCTTCCCTTTTTTAAAGATTGGCACTACATTAGCCTTTTTCCAGTCGTCCAGGACTTCCCCCGATCGCCATGAGTTTTCAAAGATAATGGCCAATGGCTCTGCAATCACATCCGCCAATTCCTTTAGCACTCTCGGATGCAACGCATCCGGCCCCATGGACTTGTGCACGTCCAGCTTTTCTAAATAGTCCCAAACCACTTCTTTCTTCACAGAGGGCTGGCCACCTCCTCCCCATGCTGTGCTGCCCAGTGCAGTAGTCTGGGAGCTGACCTTCTTCGTGAAGACAGAGGCAAAAAAAGCATTGAGTACATTAGCTTTTTCCACATCCTCTGTCACTAGGTTGCCTCCCTCATTCAGTAAGGGGCCCACACTTTCCTTGGCTTTCTTCTTGTTGCCAACATACCTGAAGAAACCCTTCTGGTTACTCTTAACATCTCTCGCTAGCAGCAACTCCAGGTGTGATTTAGCCTTCCTGATTTCATTCCTACACGCCCGAGCAATATTTTTATACTCATCCCTGGTCATTTGTCCAATCTTTCACTTCTTGTAAGCCTCTTTTTTGTGTTTAAGATCAGCAAGGATTTCACTGTTAAGCCAAGCTGGTCGCCTGACATATTTACTATTCTTTCTACACATCGGGATGGTTTGTCCCTGTAACCACCATAAGGATTCTTTAAAATACAGCCAGCTCTCCTGGACTCCTTTCCCCCTCATGTTATTGTCCCAGGGGATCCTGCCCATCAGTTCCTGGGGGGAGTCAAAGTCTGCTTTTCTGAAGTCCAGGGTCTGTATTCTGCTGCTTTCCCTTTCTTCCTTGTGTCAGGATCCTGAACTCGACCATCTCATGGTCACTGCCTCCCAGGTTCCCATCCACTTTTGCTTCCCCTACTAATTCTTCCCAGTTTGTGAGCAGCAGGTCAAGAAGAGCTCTGCCCCTAGTTGGTTCCTCCAGCACTTGCACCAGGAAATTGTCCCCTACATTTTCCAAAAACTTCCTGGATTGTCTTTGCACTGCTGTATTGCTCTCCCAGCAGATATCAGGATGATTGAAGTCGCCCATGAGAACGAGGGCGTGGGATCTAGTAGCTTCTGCGAGTTGCCGGAAGAAAGCCTCGTGCACCTCATCCCCCTGGTCCGGTGGTCTATAGCAGACTCCCACTACGACATCACCCTTGTTGCTCACGCTTCTAAACTTAATCCAGACACTCTCAGGTTTTCTGCAGTTTCATACTTGAGCTCTGAGCAGTCATACTGCTCCCTTACATACAGTGCAACTCCCCCACCTTTTCTGGCCTCCCTGTCCTTCCTGAACAGTTTATACCCATCCATGACAGTACTCCAGTCATGTGAGTTATCCCACCAAGTCTCTGTTATTCCAATCACATCATAATTCCCTGACTTTGCCAGGACCTCCAGTTCTCCCTGCTTGTTTCCCAGGCTTTGTGCATTTGTATATAGGCACTTGAGATAACCCGCTGATCGCCCTTTATTCTCAGTATGAGGCAGGAGCCCTCCGCTCTCACATGCTCCTGCTCATGCTTCCTCCCGGTATCCCACTTCCCCACCTACCTCAGGGCTCAGGTATAATGAGTAATATACCTTTGGGCTAAACACAAGACATTGTCTCACAAGGAGAAATGATCCATTTCAGACTTCCCACTACTGATGAATTTAGCCTGTAACCTACTCTGCGTTGCTGACCCAGACATTTTCTTGAAAATTAAAAAAAAACAAAACAAAAACACACCACAAGTAACAGAAAATTAATGGCTGGTTCTGGGTACAGTCATTAAGAACTCCAGGTTTTTTTCTCATATTCAATATATCCATTGAATACTATACAGAATATTCCTTAACCCCCTCCCCCCCTAAAATTACTATATTAGCTCAAAACATGGCTACTGTAAACTACAGCATTTTGGACCATTTGTGTAGAGACATCAGTGTGTGTTTTTAAAACTTCACTGAAAATCCTTTCAATATACTTTAAGGATTTGCGCTAATCTGGGAAATCAGTAAACTCACATCTTGACTACAAGGAGCTGGACTTAGCCAGCAGACCCAGAAATATATATATTTAGATTCTGTAGGATTTTCCTGATTACTAGGCAGAAATTACAATTATAAATTGGTATGAAAAATATTCACCTGTAAAGGTTAGCTTTTAGAACACTATTAATGCAAAACTCACATTAAAAAAAACCCCTTACTTCTGTTACTAATCACACCTTGAAATTAGGGCTGTCAAGCGATTAAAAAAATTTAATCATGGCACTGTTAAACAATAATAGAATACCATTTATTTAAATATTTTTGGGTGTTTTCTACATTTTCAAATATATTGATTTCAGTTACTACACAGAATACAAAATGTACAGTGCTCACTTTATATTATTTTTATTACAAATATTTGCACTGTAAAAAACAGTAAAATTTGCACTGTAAAAAACAAATAGTATTTTTCAATTCACCTAAGTACTGCAGTGAAATCTCTTTATCATGAAAGTTGAACTTACAAATGTAGAATTATGTACAAAAAAATGACTGCACTCAAAAATAAAACAATGTAAAACTTTAGAGCCTACAAGTCCACTCAGTCCTATTTCTTGTTCAGCCAATCGCTCAAACAAGTTGCTTACATTTGCAGGAGATAATGCTGCCCGCTTCTTGTTCACAATGTCACCTGAAAGTGAGGACAGGTGTTCGCATGGCACTGTTGCAGCTGCTATCGCAAGATATTTACATGCCAGATGCGCTGAAGATTCATATATCCCTTCATGTTTCATCCACCATTCTAGAGAACATGCGCCCATGCATCCGGGAGAACAGCAAAATAAAGACAATGGATTTCAAGAAGGCAGACTTTAGTAAATTCAGGGAGTTGGTAGGTAAGATCCCATGGGAAGCAAGTCTAAGGAGAAAAACAATTGAAGACAGTTGGCAGTTTTTCAAAGAGACATTATTAAGGGCACAAGAGTAAACTATCCCACTGTTGTAGGAAAGATAGGAAATATGGCAAGAGACCACCCTGGCTTAACCAGGAGATCTTCAATGAGCTAAAAATCAAAAAAGTCCTACAAAAAGTGGCAACTAGGTGAAATTACAAAGGATGAATATAAACAAATAACACAAGTATCATCATCATCATCATATTCCCATTACGCCTCTGGCGTTTAGGGCAGCGACGAAGCTCCTCCACTCCTATCTGTTTCTGGCAAGTCTTTCAATGGTTCCCCAGCTGGGAATACAAGTATGTAGGCACAAAATTAGAAAGGCCAAGGCACAAAACAAGATCAAACTAGCTAGAGACATAAAGGGAAACAAGAAAACATTCTACAAATATATTAGAAGCAAGAGGAAGACCAAGGACAGGTAGGACCATTATTCAATGTTCTTAAACCTTGGGTTGAGTGCTCTAGCTATCTTTAGAAATCTCACATTGGTACTTTCTTTGTGTTTTGTCAGATCTACAGTGAAAGTGTTCTTAAAATGAACATTTGCCGCGTCATCATCCGAGACTGCTATTACATGAAATATATCGCAGAATGCGGGTAAATGAGAGCCAGAGACATACAATTCTCTCCCAAGTTGTTCAGTCACAAATTTAATTAATGCATTATTTTTTTAACGAGCATCATCAGCATGGAAGCGTGTCCTCTGGACTGATGTCCAAAGCATGAAGGGGCATACGAATGTTTAGCATATCTGGCACATACCTTGCAATGCCAGCTACAAAAATCCCATGCGAATGCCTGTTCTCAGTTTCAGGTGACATTGTAAATAAGTAGAGGGCAGCATTATCTCTCATAAATTTAAACAAACTTGTTTGTCTTAGTGATTGACTGAAGAAGAAGTAGGACTGAGTGGACTTGTAGACGCTAAAGTTTTACATTGTTTTGTTTTTGAGTGCAGTTATGTAACAAAAATAGCTACATTTATAAGTTGCATTTTCACAATAAAAAGACTGTACGACAGTACTTGTATGAAGTGAACTAAAAATACTATTTTATCTTTTTACAGTGCAAATATTTGTAATAAAAAATAATAGTATAAAGTGAGCACTGTAATCTTTGTATTCTGTGTTGTAATTGAAATCAATATATTTTAAAATGTAGAAAAACATCCACAAATATTTAATACATTTCAATTGGTATTCTATTGTTTAACAGCACGATTAAAACTGCGATTAATCATGATTAATGTTTTCAATCACAATTAATTTTTTTGAATTAATTACATAAGTTAACTGTGATTAATCGACAGCCCTACTTGAAATACTAAAACTTAAAGGAATCTTATTTGATTGTCAATCTTTATGATAGGTTTCAGAGTAACAGCCGTGTTAGTCTGTATTCGCAAAAAGAAAAGGAGTACTTGTGGCACCTTAGAGACTAATAAATTGGTTAGTCTCTAAGGTGCCACAAGTACTCCTTTTCTTTTTGCGAATCTTTATGATGTTTATTTGTATTTTGCATTTCACTTGGTTTAGATAACAAAAAGAGACAGGCTAGGTTTTTGCAGTCAGTTTCACTTTCTGGTTATCCTGCATGAATACAATGGTTTAGTTTTGCAACGCTGCACAAGAGTGTTTAAATTTAAAATGTTTCCATGGAAATGAAATCATGGTACACATGGTTTCAGATCTACTGATGAAAAACACTATATGAGAGATAATGATTATTATTTATTTTCATATTAGCTGTTTCTCTTACTTTTTCCGCCACTTTATTTTTCAAAATTGAAGGCCTCAAAGACAGGCAATGTTGAATAGATCTTTCTCCACTTCATGTGGAGCTATGCTACCCCGGGAATAGTGTTTCGGGGGTGGAATTTCCTCGTCTCTCCATTCTCCTGTAAGTAACACCACAGGAGACTAGAGTTTGGCCCTACATTTAGGGTCTAAATAGAGTTGCCCGCTTTCTACTTGTCCACCACTCACTACATCCCCCCTCCCTCTGTTGCTCACTCTCCCCACTCTCACTCACTCGCTCATTTTCACTAGGATGGCTCAGGGGGTTGGGGATGTGTGTAAGGGCTCCGGCTGGAGGTGCAGACTCTGGGGTGGGGCTAGGGATGAGGGGTTAGGGGTATAGGAAGGTGCTCCGGGCTTGGGGCATGGAGCCGAGGGGTTCAGAGTATGGGAGGCAACTCTGGGCTGAGGCAGGGGGTTGGGGTGTGGGATGGGGTATGGGCTCTGGGCTGGGAGTGTGGGTTCTGGGGTGGGGCCAGAAATAAAGAGTTCAGGGTGTGGGAAGGGGCTCTGGGCTGGGGCAGGGGTGCGGGAGGGTTGAGGGCTCTGGCTGGGGGTGCAGGCTCTGGGGTGGGGCTGGGGATGAGGGGTTTGGACTGTCAAACACCTCAGAGTTTGACAGTGTGTTGCGTGAAAAAATACTTTCCTGTGTTTGTTTTAACCCTGCTACTTATTAATTTGGTCAATATGTTTGAAACCTGCTACCTATTAATTTCACTTAATTAATACTTTTCTTAATTAATTTCACTTAATACTTACTTAAG
This sequence comes from Eretmochelys imbricata, assembly GCF_965152235.1. Taxonomy (NCBI): domain Eukaryota; kingdom Metazoa; phylum Chordata; order Testudines; family Cheloniidae; genus Eretmochelys; species Eretmochelys imbricata. The sequence goes on along the minus strand of NC_135572.1, from coordinate 49,126,576 downwards.
TCATTAATTTGGTCAACATTCCTAACTTCACATACAAAAATGATACATGCATACCAATAGGATAATTCATATTCAGTAAATCATAACCCTTTCAATGATATCTCACATGACTTATCTTGTATAAACTACATCACAGTTATGCCATAATCATATCATAATATCTCTATGAAGAATATGGGGTGCAGTGTCACAACTCCCTCTTCAGTGGGACAAGGATAAAAGGCAAATTATTCTTGTGTTCTCTCCGTGCCTGGGGCACCACCCCAGAGACAGCCACAATCTGGCCTTGACACTGAACTCTTATTAAGCAACATGTGGAAATGGGATGAAGGGCATGCTGCTGTTTCAGCACTAGTAGGAATAGCAACATCATCACTAATGAGAGTAAACCCCCTTCTTAGGATACATGTTCCTGCAGTGAATGTCTGGCATATCATTGCAGAAATGACTAAAGAGCTACTGTAGTAGACCCAGGAGTTCTAATAGAAACATTGTTACTTTCTTTGTGATGTATTGCATGGTGAAACCTTACAAATACTATTATTTACCCTCTGATTCCTCCATTGTTGTCCTACTGCTCCCTTCTATGTGTGGTAGCAATAGCAAAGTGAAAGTAACAACAATACCAGCTTCAGAAATCAGCATTTGCTTGAGCTCCACCACGTTACTATTAGTGCACACAAAGCAATGGTGGAAAACAACATAGGAATTAGTGACAGATGGGGGAATGACAGCAATCAGTGGGAAGAAAATAGGAAGATTTCAAGGCTAGAAAGAGGGGCGTTTCTTACTTCTTTACATGCAACATTGAGCTTCAGCCTTCCGTCTTCTCATACAACAAAGTGATAAATTAACAGTACCACCCTATACTCCAGTTGCATGGTGCCTCTGGATGTGCAGAGATGTTTTCAAATCTCCAAATGTCTGGCCTGCATTTACCCAAAAACAACGAAAAAACCCCAAACAAACAATTTTTGCCATTCATTTCAAGGTAGAAGAATTGCATATAAGATTATTTTTGGTTACAATCCCTGCTTTCATTAGTAAATGTGAATGAAACCATTAGATAACAATCAGTAGTCAACTGATGTGCATATCTAGACCTTCACGATTTTATGACATGATTTGTATTTTAGTGTTTTGCTTTTCTTACATTTTCAAGCAGCAAAAAGATCATGTTTAAATGCTACTCAGTCTAATGAAAAAAATCAATATGTTTGTGCTTTCAGTAAGTGGCCACTAAATGTCAGACAGTGGAATAATAGGCAAAGGCAACCCAAGCCACTAATGTATTTTTGTTGTTTACAGCACTCTTCTAGAAGAGGTGAAGAGATGACCCCATCTAGGCCTAGACACACTTTTGATGCATAATTTATTTAAAACATCTATTTATTTAGATACTGAGACATCATTGAATATGCAATACACTGCCATCATCATCCATCATACTGGCATACAGTCTATGGCTTTATACTAAAAGGAAGGTGACTAGCTTTACTCTTGGTTCCATTATTCATATGTTGTCCTGAGGGGACCTTGTCTCATGAGCAATCTTTGTTCTGGGCTACAGAGCAGGGAAGCTAAGTAGTTCTACCTTGGACAAGTAGTGAGTAACAGTGTAGTAGAAATATCCTAAGGGCACCACACATACTTACTTCTAAAGCACTGAAATGTACAAAAGCTAAATAAAATAGATTAATCTAAAAGCCTCTCAGTATTATGACATGAGCGGGCATCCTCCAGTCTAAAGAGGAAAGTTCTGACAATTTATTCATCTGTCCAAGCGAGAACATAAGTGCTTTATATTTCAAGTAAAATTATGGAGACATAGGGAAAAACTCCATAAAGAAGGTTGTGTTTAGCTTTTTCCATAAAGCAGAATTAAAATCTTTCTATTCCACAGTTCAGTGATTGAATTTAGTCTCCAAATTTACTAAGATTACTGTTACAGAGGGCAAGTGAATTTTTGCTGTCAGTTTTTTGATAAAATAGTTCCCAATTATTCAGGAGAAAACTATTTAAAAAAAAATCAGTTATTTTTGATACTTGGCCCCATCAGTCAAATTTTTGTGGCCCCTGTAATTAAAAAACATAGTAAGTACAAACTTCATTCATTCATTCACTCTCTCACCTCATTCCCCTGTCTCACCCAACATAGGCAGGTTTTGCCATTTTAAAAATTAAATAGGAAATTATTTCTCTTGTTTGTCATAGCCCTAAAGGGCATAGGACCAACTTGCAGGTCACGGTCCAAAGTTCCTAGAGAACTTCAGTGAGTGAAAGTGGCTGAATTTTAACCAGAAAAGACAACAGTTTTCCTATCCAGACACAGATCTGCACCCACAGAATCAGCCAATATGGCCAGAATCCAATCTACTTTATCCATGAAGTAGGTAGATATTCCTCACAATCTGAAAAATCTGACTGTTTGAGAGTGAAGGGAACACAGATTCACCAGGCTGGCCACCATGTGGAGCAGTTATGTTGTTAACATTTCACAGATAAAATGGTGAAGAGGAGAACTTTTTTGTTGCCTGCATCACAGTCACAGTGCAGAACCTTAAAAATTCTCCTGTATTGCAATCAATAGGACAACAATTGTGATTTCCACCATTAGTACTCCAACTTCTGACCCATATGTTTAAGCAGTCATAGGTAATTTTTATATCAAAGTGACCTGTGAGGACAATGTATAAGAAAAGAACACTTAGGAACCACCAAATTGATGGTTAAAGACAAGAGATAATATTATTCACCATAGTATTTTGCTCTGAAGTAAGCCATTAGCTCTTTTCTAGTTAGAAAGATTTTCATGACTGCATAGCCAAAAGTTTGGTTTTTTAAAAATTGACAGTACAAAGGCAGTCACCCTTTCAATGCCCCACAGCATTTTCTTTTAAAAAATAAACATGATAGAAAATTCTAAGGAGCATTTCATTAGGAAACCAGATGTTCGCTTTATTTCTCTTTTCAGTTAAAAACCGGGAGATAGTCATAGAAAAATATGTAAACAAACAGTGAAAAAGAAAAAGCCACACATCATTTTAATCACACACAGTATCCATACGTTAAAAACAAACATAAGACCAGATTGAATAGCTCTTTCTTCCAGAATTCCATTCCTTTGTCACATCTTGGAAACACAGTGGGATATGGTCACAAAGCTGTACAACCAATAAAAAAAATAACAACAACAAAAAAGCGGCTGTGTTGCTTCCCAGGAGTACCTAGGGTTGTGAGGCCCACTAACACCTGCCCTTAGCATGAGGGAGCCTGGTCTGTGGATCAGCTCCCTGAAACACCCAGCTGCTAGCAATACAAGCACTGCCTTCCAGGCTTGGACAGGCCTTGATCTCTGTACAGGTTAGGGATAGGGACACATCAGTCACTGAGTCCTGCAAGTGTCTCTCTGAAGTGGCTCAGCCCGTTCCCCTCAAAGCTCACAGATCTCTCAGATCCCTACTCCCAAAGGAATAGCACATACCAGCTTGTAAAATTCAGCACAGGATCACCACTTTGCTTAACACGCAACTCTTATTTATATGAAAACAAGAATAAGTTTATTATCAAAGAACAGATTCAAGTGACAATGGGTAAGATTAATGGGAAAAAATGGTTACATATAAACCAAATATCATAACATGCTTTCTTGAGACTAAACTTAACTAACAAGGCATTTCCCTATCTCTTACCAGATAGTTTACCCCAAGTTATTTCCCCAGTGTTTTCAGCCAGTTTGGTTGAGACCCCTTCCCCTATGATCAAGCCTGCTGGCAGTTATTCTTCACAGATTCAAGGAATACCCCCCGGGGTCCATCTGTACTCCAGATACAGTTTCAAAAGTTCAGCGTCTTACCTCTTAAGCAGGATAACTCCCACTGTTTTTATTTTTTCCTCCAACCCCCATAATCTATTGATTACGATTTTGCTCAGGCCATAAATAGGCATTCATTGTGAATGATACAATACTGATTTTGCAAAAAAACAGCCGGAGTGAGATAAGCATCTCTTCTTCCCTGCCAGCCAGGAATATGTGGATTACCTTTTGGAGACATGTCTTAACTCACAGTCCCAGAGAACATAATTTTTAGTATCTATACATAACTCTTATATTTTTCCATAGCTATATCTCACAATGATTATGATAACCAGTGTGACACAAGCTTTCATTAGAGACTTTACATGACATTTTTACCCCAGACCTTTGTGTTCCTCTGTGCCCTTTATCAGTTGGAATCAAGAGGTCCTTGAGTCACAGCTGCAAAGGAAAAATAGCCTTTAAAATCCTTCAGCATTTTATGCACTAAATGAAATAAACTATAAGCAAAGAAGACATCTGAAACATTTTATTCAGAGAAACTTTTTCTTCATTCACATTCATAACAAAGTCCAATAACTAGAAGCTGAAGTAAGCAAACTTCAAACTGAAAGTGAAATGCACAATTTTAACAATGAGAGCAAATTAACCTTTGAAACAGATTACCCAGGGATGTCAAACTCTCCATCACTTGGAAGTCTTTAAAGCAAGATTGGATGTATATCTAAAAGATAAGTTCTAGCTCAACCACAAGTTGTTGGCTACCTGTAAGTAATGATGGGGTATTTGTGGGCCTGTGTTATGAAGCAGGTCAGACTAAATTATGATAATTGTCCCTTCTGTGCCTAAGATCTATGAGAATCTGTGGGAAATGCACATTGAACTCCTTACACAGTGATATGCAAAATCCGCACAGTACTGCATTCATTGAAAATGTGATGTGCCCTATCGTGGTCCTTTCTCAGGCAAAATTCTCTTTGATGTTAATGGGAGGTTGAAGGACTGAATAAGGGCTGCAGGAGTGAACCCAATTAGCATCTGGATAAAACTTAAAATGAGACATTTGAGAGAATTTTTTACTATTAGAAAAAAAATAGAGCCCTTGACACAATCTTACTAATGAAACTTTTATTTTTCAAATGTATTCACAAATCACTATGCAGGGCTGATTTTAAACAGGACACAAGAATGTCAGTTTGGTCAGGAATCTTCCCTTCTTTTAGCTGCCGCAAATGTAACCTCCTCTTTTCTTTGTGGTGTAGGAGAAGGGACCTGGCATATGCTTGGCCAGCTCACATTAGAATAAATCTGCCAAGATAGGGTCATTCTTCGAGGGCAGTTGGAGACAGGAAGAAAAAGTGAGTCAATTGTCCAAGATCTCCCAGATCGGATTTCAAGGTGAAGGTCTCTTTTCCGTTATCTACTAGTGTTGCTCTATGAGACTTCTATACCTTGCACTGTTGCTGTTGGTAATCTGGAAGGCTTGAAAGCTCCCTGTTGAACTCAGTGGGTTTGCTTGCAAACTCTGACACCTCCACTGTATAAAGAGATGCCAAATAATGGCTGTCCCTGCATAAGTCTTGAGATCTCAATCCAGCACTTCCACAAACACTAAATTCACTAACGCAAAGCATGACAATTGAGCAATGATTTTCTTGGTGGGTATAGTCTTTGTAGGGGTGGGGAGTGAATGGATCTGTCTTCTTAGGAGCCCTGAACGAGAGCCAGAATAACCTTGTGTTTCTGTTTCCAGGGATTTGCAGTATACAGAAGGTTCAGTTGAGCACCTGGAAGATGATGATTAAACAAACTGTCCAAATCTCTCAGCAAATTTGACTGGAAGCCTCATGAGAAAGGTTTCCTAGGGAAATACTTCATGTACTACTTGGGGCAAAAATACTAAAACAGCAGCTTTTCTTCTGATATTTGAGAATTTTTGTGGTTGGTCAAACATCTAGTGGCCCATAAAAAGTAAAAACAGAGGGAAAGATAAGGTTCAAGCTTTTGAACCTCAAGAAAGGTTTATTGAAGTCTGGGGTAAAAGTTTGAGTTCACTCTTATGTATTTCACCTAAACAGTACATATATGGGCCCCTTCATGGAGGTCTTGTTTAGCACAGGTTAGTGCTGCCTTTTGAGCAACTCAGGCTGCTTGTGTTTTTCTCATTCGTTTCACTGCAGGGAGAGCAGCGTTTGCACTTCAGAACAACTGGGTGTTAATATGCAAATGTTATGACCACCCAAGTACTAAATGTCAAAATGTTGTATTAAAATTTCATGATATTCCTGTCAAACTTCTTGCTGTACATGTATACAAAGGGATTCATCCCCATAACGCACAAAGAGCATAGGTAGTATGAAAAAGGGTTCACAGTCTGAATGGGCTAAATTATGTACTCATTCAGAAAAAAGTCTAAGCATAGTTATTATTCAATATTTATATTACTGTAACACCCAGAGGTCCCAGTCAGGATCAGGGACCCAGTCTACTTGGCATTCTACAGAAACATATGAAGACACAGTCCCTGCCTCAAAAACTTTCCTGAGAAGGAAGGCATATACAATGTTACCTCCATTCTTGCAGAATTTATATACTGTCAATTATGCAAGTTTCTGTAGAATTAATTTCTCTGAATTTAAACACAAATAAACAAACAACCCCAAAAACCCTCCAGACTGTTAGGAAATGGAAAGATTGGCGAAAATATTATGGATCACCGTCTTTCGTCAGTCTGTCTAAATGAGATTAGAGATCTTATTTAGATAGCGGGACTATAGATGTTCTTGCAGTATCACATGAAACAGTGGCAAAAGCACATTACTAATCTACCATTATAGTTAATGAAAGCTCATGTTACATTACATAAGCCCGTGTAATAACACAGATTCAAACTATGCCTTCACACAAGCAGGAGTCAATGGGAGTTTTGTGTGCAAATGAGGACAGCGTTTAACTCTTCAGTTATATTTCATTATGTTATGAGGGCAGCATTCAATATAAACATCCCTGTAACGTACGCTCTTTAGGGTGAGATTAAGGGTAAGTCTACATTTGAGCTAGGAGGTGCGATTCCCAGCTTGTGCACTCAAGATAGCATCTAAAAAAAGCATTGTATCTGCAGCGGCAAAGGCAGCAGCTCAGGCAAGCCACCTGAGTACATACCGGGGGGGGGGTCAGGCAGCACCCTACTCGGGACTGCTAGCCTGAGCAGACTGCAACGTACCCGGGATACAACTCAGATGCTGGGGGCCGTGCCCTGAAACCTTGGGTGCCTTACAATGCCTTGCCAAAGTAGCTCCCACCTGGGCTGTTCACAAACAGCCTTCCAGTGGGCAAGCCACACCCTGAGTGTCTGTGGGTAATTGCAACCTACCAAGCTATACCCTGGCTCTCACCGGCCTTGGGTATATTGCTGAGTGATCCCAAACACATCCTGGATTTTCCTCCAGAAGTGTATGTCTTGTACTTTCCAGCCCTCACCTGGACAGTACAAATATATTAAGTCCATTATTCCTTTAAGGGAATAATATGCCAGTTTGTTACCTTCGGTAGTTGTCTAGACTCTTCAACTTAAACACACTGGATTAGGGAAAACAGTAAAACAAGTGTATTAACTATATAGATTTCAAGTGAGTACAAATAATGAGGCATAAAAATCAGAAATGGTTACAAGAGAAAAAGATAAAACACTTAAGAAACTTTCTTACCACATGCTTCATCAGATTACTGACCAAACTCTCAGGTCAGGACCTCTCCCCAAGAGTCCAACAGCCGTTTCCTTTTGTCTTCTCAGGTGCAGAGAATGAGGTGGGCAAGAAGGGGGTGGTAGTGGCGGCTTGTGGTGCTTGTCCCTCCTTTTTATAGTTTCAGTCCCGTTCTTGACAAACATTTCCAGCTGAGACCCAGAGACAGAGTCTCTGTGGAAGGATGTTCCCTGCTGGGTTTTTTTCATGGGTTTGAATTTCCTTTATTCTTCCTTTTTGCTTGATGACTCTGTTTACTGCATAAATGGAAATTAAGGCAAGCACATATTCCTTTACTTAGGACAGACCTGTTTGCAGACTTCTGCTAGGGCAGGGCTGCAGGATTTGGAACACGTGTTAATACGGCCATACAGGGGAATCTTATAACTTCACATACAATGTTGCCGAACACATTTTCCCAGGACAATACTGACCAGCAAATTATGAGTTTTCAAATGATATCTTACAAGGCATATCTTGTACAAAGGTTATTACAACAGAGTTTAGGGTGTGAATACAGGGTTATATTCCATCACACAGACACACTGCTCTTTTTTTAGGGGCAGAGCTAGTGCAGATATGTCTGCTCAACCTAGGAATCACATCACCCAGCTCAAAGCTAGAATTATCCTATGTTCATATATGAATACCAATCACAAAGAAGGGACTCACTTTCTCTGGAACCTCTGGCCGGTATTGTACCACAAATGTGAAATAATATTAGTTTTTGTGAGCATATGTGTAGTATTTCTTCAGATCTGTAGCAGAAAGCCAGGCAGGAGATGGCTGTAGAAAGAAACTCTATAGTGAAGCAGAGAGAGACTAGCTTTAGAGATAATACTGTTTTCTTAATTTTAATAAAGATTCTTGTTCAGTGTTAGAAGAAAGTCATGATTCATTATCTTTGTCACATGACACTTTTCAAAAAGTTGTTGAGGATTTTAAAACTTGTAATCACTTAAGCTTCTTTGCTTCTTCCGTCCCTAATAATCACTTTGTCGCTGATTTGATGTCAAAGACCTAGTTTCACATTGTCATTGGTGCTGGTCTTTTTCTGCATGCTAAGGGTTGCCTTGAGTCTTATTTTCTTTTTCCTATCAACTTTTTATTATTTTTTAAAAATATATATACAGAAAAATCAGATGTAACCACTATACATAAACTTCTAATAAACATTAACATATCATAATATATTAACCATTAAATACCTAAACTTAGAAACATGTGATTATATATAAAATTTATAAATCAATTATTTGTATTACACAGTTTACAAACAAAATTTGTTTATAAAAATCCAACTAGTTAAAGTAAAATTATTAAAATAAAAAAGAATAGAAGCAAAGTTCAGAGAAGGGGAATAGAGACAGGAAGGGAATGAAATAGGTAGAGAGGAGGTGGAGCCAAAAGGCGGGCAGTCATGATTTATTTAATAGGATCATTCAAATACTTCTAAGAGTGCATCCCAAATCTGAGAGTTTTCTTGAGTATTTCCTGTTATGGTATACAACTCTTTCTATGGTGGCCAAGCTTATGATGTCTACGCTCCAGTCTTCAACTCTTGGTCATTTTTGGGGTTTCCATTTTTATAAGCAATTAGTTTAGCAATTATTAGTGGTCTGGTGAGCCAAAGTTTTTCAGATTCATCTGGCTTCCAATTAACATCCTTTAGACTTAAAATTACATGTTTAGCTTGTAAAAATTTTATTTGCTAGGACAAAATTAACTCTGCAATTTAAATTCTGCCCAAAACATACGGGTATAGGAACATTCCCAGAGCATATGCATTATGTTGGTGATGTGATTGAGCCAGTGCTAACATTTGTCTGATTTTGTGGCATCTGTTTTAAACAATCAGAGAGGGGTCCAGTGCATTCTCCATATGATTTTCTGCTGGATTAATCTTCAATGGAGGTCCAAGGAACAGTTTGGAGCATTGGCTAAAATTTGTTTCCATTGTTTAGCAAAGAATAATTGACTTAGTTCATCCTCCAATTTCTATTGTAGGAAATCCAGGTTTAGTTGAAGTTTGCTGGCCAAGCATGCATAGTGTTGTCAACCTTTGCCATCTGGGTAATATTTAGAGAAATGAAAGCAGTTCAGGTGGGTCAAGGGCAGTATTCCCTCTAATTTTTCCCACTTATGTGCAGAATGAATTTTGTTATGTGCACCAATATGAAGGTGATATGTGACAATGCATGTGGTAAAGACAGTTTATGCCAGGGGTCGGCAACCTATGGCACATGTGCCAAAGACGGCACTCAAGCCAATTTTTAATGGCACGCTGCTGTCTGATGGGGACAGCAGCGTGCCATTAAAAATCCTGCCCAGCCCACTCTTCTCTGCCCCCTACCCACCGCTCTCTCCTTGCAGGGCAGGCAAGCTTCCCCCTCCCCCCACCTCTTCCCCCAGCGTGCAGGGTTCCTGCCTCTCCTTCTCTCCCTTCCTGCAGCGGATCAGCTGATGGCCCTTGCTACAGAGGGGGAGAGGGAAAAGCGGAGCCGCAGCGTGCTCTTTTCTCTGGGGACCTTGGGGAAGGGGGTGGAATTGGCATATCCCCTCCGGCCCCCTGTCGTGAACTGCTCAGGGCAGGGGGCTGGGAGCACCCCCATGACCCCAGCCCCCACCCCCAGCCCTCTGCCCTGACCCCTGCACCCCCCCACACACCTAAGCCCTCTGCCCTGATCCCTGCACTTCCCTCACACAGCCCCAGGCCTCTGCCCTGACCCCTGAACCCTCCTCACACACACCCCAGCCCTCTGCCCTCACCCCAGCCCCATGCCCTGAGAGAGCTCTCCTGTCACCATTATAAAACCACCCCTGCAAGCAGCAGAAGTTATGTCAGCAGGAGAAGCTCTCCGGCCGACATAGGAGTGTGCACATGAACATTTATGCCAGTGTAACTTCTGTTGCTCAGGGGGTGGTTTAATTCACACCCCTGAGCGGCGTAAATTACGCCAGCATAAACAGTAGTGTAGATATAGCCCAATTGATGTGTGTTATCTGAACCAGGCTTTTTTAAAATAAATCCCACCTAACTGGGCTGATTGAGTGATATGGTTACTTTTTCACACCTCTTGGTTGATTTTTAAATCAGTATTGATTAAAGAGATGGATCTGTAGTGATTACACTTTTGCACATCCTTACCCAGTTTAATACAGTAATTAGGGCTTCCCTCATAGTAGGAGGTACAGTATTTTTCTTTAAGGTATCTTCATCAATGTATATCAGCTTAGGGGCCAACATTTCTTTGAAACTTTGATAGAATTCTATCTTAGGGTCTTGCCTGGACTCATTTCCTTCATAACTGATTATTTTTTGTGATTGCGAGGAAGAGGCCAGCCTGGCATGCTTCTCTTCTGAGATTTGTGGGAAGGTAAGAGTTTTAACAAAGGTTTCAGAGTAGCAGCCATATTAGCCTGTATTCGCGAAAAGAAAAGGAGTACTTGTGGCACCTTAGAAACTAACAAATTTATTTGAGCATAAGCTTTCGTGAGCTACAGCTTCATCGGATAATTTTAACAAAATTATTCACTTCTTCTGGGTCAGGTGATGAATTATAGTGTAAACAGCCTGGTAGAATTTCAAAAATCAATCACTGATCTCTTTTTGATTAGTAATCACCTGCCTTTGTTCAGATTGGAGTGATACTATTTGAAACCTTTGACTTCTCACTTTTTAATCAGTATGGGAAAAATTTTCCCACTCTCTCCCAACTCCCAGTATGTTTGAGTCTAAAAAGAGCAAATTCAACTTGTGCTGAAATCACTCTGTTTACTCTATACTGATGATAAAAATGTTTTAAGGTGGTTGTTTTTGGGGGGGTGGGGGGAAGACAGAGAAGGGGAGTAGTTTTTACATTCTAAATCCTTAACTTTAAGTTGTTCACTTAATTCCAGGAGCCGAGCATGGCTAGCCCTCTTCCTACCCACTGAGGTCAGAAACGATCCTACTCCTAAAAAAAGGGAGTAGTATATCCCCTAGGGGTGAACCGGGATATTCCTGTTGCATCATTTGTTTTGAAGAAAAAACAAATTTCTCCTGCAACATAGTTCTGAAAGTGTTTATCTTTCAGAAGAGGAGTTCAGACTCCATCTTTCACAAGTCCAATTTGTCTCAGGAAGGGAAAATCTAATATCTCGGGTGCGTTCTCAGATATCATGATAGACCTGATTTCATTATTAAGCACTGAATCCACCCGATTTGTAGAAATAAGGAAGAAATCTATTTGTGAGCAAGTGGAATGTGGGGGAAAAAATTCATTTTAGGGTTCTGCATTCACCCTATACCTTTTAACCCAAGTTTTCCATATAATCTTTTATCATATTTCTAGCATGTGATTGTGTAGATTGTGGCTGGCCTGGTTTGTCTAAAAAAGGGTTCAACACCTCATTAAAGTATCCTGCTATGCTGATATTAATCTCGGATATTAATCTGGAAAAAAATATTTTTAAAAAAATTGGATCATCTTTATAGGGTCCTGTTATGGGGTTCACTCACCACTAGAGCACTACCTCCTGCTGCTATGAGGATTTGCTCCTTCCAGGTCCAACTCCCTCTTTTATCACTCATTCATGTACGCTGCTCTCTCTCTCTACAACTCAGGGTGCTCTCTTTGTTGCTTGGCCACTATAGTCCTCCCTTTCCAGGATATCAAAGTCCCATTGGATGACTGTCCCAGGCAGCTTTCTGCTCCATTGCCTAGTGGCTGGTAGGGAGCCCAAGCCCCTTCCTCGACTCCAGATTCCACTTCAGGGACCCTATCATTGTCGGTAGCTACTGGTGTGGTGCTCTGCTCTTGTTCAATGATGATAACAGTTGGCTGCATGTGTGTTCCCTCTGTGTGCTGCCCCAGCTCTGCGCAGATAGCTAACACAGCAGACCCTGAGAGAACCCCCCAAAACCACAGACTCTAGTAAGGTACGAAGGAACCCGAGCCAGGTTTATTGTTAAACGAAGCACAGTAATAGTTCCCTATAGACTCTACAGGGCATACTATGAATTTGTGCTCCCTGACAATGGACACAGCTCAGTCAGTGGCGGGACACTCCACTGCCCCCTAGGCTAGCCAAAGATATGCGCTCTGAGACCTACTTTTATACCATTGCAGGACCAATTACCCATCATAGTTCAAACGAATCTATCCATCATGTTGTTCTTTAGACCCTGTCTTTAAGATGCACCTGCCTGTTCCTTGTTATGTCTATGGAGCGTCTTGCCGCCGTCTTGGCGCAAGTTCCTCATTAGCCTTTATGCATCTGTGTGCACGTGCCTCTAACAACCTTTTCTTGCCAACTTCTGTGAGTGGGACCTGCCTCTGGCTCACAGCCCAGCTTTGCCTATCGCTGCCTAGAGGTACTTTGGTTCAGCCTTCAGACTAGGCCTCTGATACAAGAATTTATGTTTCAGGGCCTCCACTTACTACACCTATATCTAGCAACTGTGGTCTGCTTTTTCTCAGACCCTGTTGTTCTTTCCTTAGACTCCTTCCTTCGGCTTCCGGCTCCACCCTCTCTAGGTTAACCATCTTAAACTCCCTCTTTCCAAGGAGTGACTACAGACTACCTAAACTCTGTAGGCCCCCAACACACCTCCCTTTACTAATGAAGTGACTGCAGATTACATCCCCTGAAGCCTCTTTGTGCTGCTAACTTCCTGGCTTTATACCAGCCCCATCTGTTCCTTCTCAGCTGGGCTCCATCTGCAATCAGCCTCTCAAGCTCTGGCTCTCCCCCAGGTGTAGACTTTCAGGTTAATTAAACCTACTTTAACCTGCTCTGCCTTGTGTGGGGGTGAGCACCCCATCACCTGTTTATACTTATTAATTAGGCTTTGTATATATAGAGTCAGAGATACCAACTTTCACTAGCAAAAAAACCAAAACCAAAACAAAAAGAAATAAAAAAACCACAACAACCACCATCTATCTTTTGCCTCATTCATTTACAGCTAGAATTTGTAAACTGAGTCTTTTGTGAAACAATAGCACGACACCTTTGGCTGCAGAGGAGAAATTGTTAAAAATCCCTACTCCATCCACCCCGCTCTTAAATTTCTCTGCCTCCATTAGGTGAGGTTTCCTGTAGGAAGTTAATATCTGCTTTCAGTATTTTTAGATGAGCGATAATTCTTTTTCTCTTTATTGGGTGATGTTCCAGGAAACACAATTTGTAATATTAGCCATAAAGAGTGCTTAGATCAAATATATCTTTTTGTCAGGCACCTGGATGGTGTCATTGCTTGGGCCATTATTAACTCCAGGTCTAGGAAAGGTATATCTGGGTTCCCTTCATTACCCTAGGGACATGGTGGGGAGGGGAAAGGATATGGGATAAGGCAGACCAGGAAAACAAAAAAGATAAATATGATGTGGGGAACAGACAGAGAAAAAGGAAAAAAGTGATAAAAATTGATCAAGAATCACATTAAAAATAGGTAATTCTTATCTCAACTGAAATAGGACCTAAATCCAGCGGGTTTACAGTGGGGTGGCCTCATTACTCCCCTCACCTCTGCACTTGAGGTATAACAGGATTTCCTTTAACTTTATGAAGAAAAAATAGTCTCACATGATTTCTGCACTACTCACAACAGGAACAAAGAGGGAAGAAAGCTACCGTCTAAACTTAAGAACAAGTCTATAGTGGATTGTGACATAATCTGATTAAAATATGACTATATAGATCATTGTTGAAATCACTATTATAAATTTGCAACATATCTTGTACAAAATGTGGCATGTAAGATGTCTATGAAAAGGTTATGGTTTGCTGGTTATGATTATGCTATCGTACGCATGTATCATTTTTGTATTTGAAGTTATGAGTATTGGCTCTGTACCTGTATTTCAAATGTTTGCTCCTGGGGTAACTAACAAAGTAGTTAGCCAGCACATCTTGAAGAGACTATTCAAACTGAGCGGCCCATCAAAAGGACACTTAACTCACAATGGACAATAGGAGACACTCATTTACCCTAAGTGGACTGCCCTCTAAATGTGCTATCTAGAGTATAGGTAATGGCTTCCTGCAATTTCTGAGCAAAATTGGGCACGGACATATCACTTGCCCATGTGACTCCAAATTACCATCTTTTACCTGTAATTTTCCACTAGCTGTGCTGAGGTTTTTGTTTAAAACAATGGATTTCCCTCCACATGGCAGACGATATAAAAGGTCCTGGCATCCCTTCCATTTTGCCTCTATCCTGCTCTAGCCTATGACCTTATACTAATGGGAGCATTTTAATCAATGGATTGAGGACCTTCCAATGATTTGGAAGCAGCCAGAGACTTGACTTAAGCCAGACTTTTATTCCATCCCTGCTACAAGCCTGAACCAAGAACTTTGCAATTACTGTATGTATTTAATTCCTTTAATCAATTTTAACTCTCACCTTTCTTCTTTTTAAAAATAAATCTTTAGATATTAGATACTAAAGGATTTGCATCAGCATGATTTTTGGGTAAGATCTGAATTATATATTGACCTGGATGTGTGGCTGGTCCTTTGGGATCAGGAGAACCTTTTACTTGATGAGACTGGTTGTAAAGAACCACTCACCCGTAAATCCAGTGTTTTTGGTGGTGACAGAACTGGAATACCCAAGGAAACTGCTTTTATGACTTTTTGTTAGCCAGTGTGGTGAAAAGAAGTTTACTTTTGTGGCTGGTTTGGTATATCTTATGGAAGAATAACCACCAGTTTTGGGTTGTATTTGCCCTGTTTCTCAGCAGTTTGTTCTGAATTTGGCATCCTCAGTTGTGATCCACTGAGGAATGGTTACATGGATATATAAGAAAGTTACACACATTGTTTAAATAACATTATTCCAATGAAACTGGATCATTTGCAGCTAAGGATTCATTAGCAGAATAGTTCTGCCTAAACTTTGTCCCCTAGAGCCTTGTTCATGCTGGATAATAGTGTGCATGCCAGTGCCAAATACAGTAGTTACATCAACCATGTCAATCAACACATTTATTTCAACTAATTCAACAAAAATAAAAACTAAAGAAAAGAACTTGAACTGATATTATTGAAAAAACAACTGACAGTCACATAACAGATTCTCAGTAATTTGGTGAATCATAACCAGCAATAATAATAATCCTTGGATAGGACTTTAGGAGATCAGATTTCTTTACAGTTGGGGAATTGAAAAGATTCATCATTACACAGAAATCTTCATTACATTGTTTAGACCTGGCATCTCTTATAAGTGTACATGTAGGACAAATGGGTTGAATATTTCTGGCTTTTATAGTAAAAGAAATTAGATGAAGATGAAACAAAGTAAAATTATAGAGGGAGAAGAAAGAGGAGGGAGATTTTTAAAAAGGGAGAGGAGAGTTGGAAAAGGGTACCAGAAGGGAGAGTGCTTCACACAGAAAACAACAACAAAATCACACTTCTCTGTTGAGGCTTGCCAATCCATGGGTACAAGGAGTCCCCAAGCCCAGCTGAATGATTTGTTTGGACTGAGGATCTCAGAGGTGGATGTGCTCTCGGTGCACAGGATTCATGAAGGGGTTGGGGTAGGGTAGATGCAGGCAAAGCAGGTATGTCCATATTGTAACACTCCAATCTGCGAATAGCAGCAGCGGGAACCCATGGCTGCTTCTGGAGTCTGGGTGGAGGGTCAAAATTCAATCAGAGATGAGATCCTTCTCCCCACCCTTTTGATTTCCAGTTGGCTCCCTCCACTGGTGAAACCAGGGGAATTCAGAGAAACCAACGTGAAGGGAGGAGACACAATGGTAGATTTGCCCTGTATAGTTTATTGTGAGGCTGAGAACTGAATCTCACACTGCAGTGACTGATCTGGTAAAAGAGTAACAGCCGTGTTAGTCTGTATTCGCAAAAAGAAAAGGAGTACTTGTGGCACCTTAGAGACTAACCAATTTATTTGAGCATGAGCTTTCGTGAGCTACAGCTCACTTCATCAGATACATACCGTGGAAACTGAAAGGAAGATGATGTCTGTCTGTATCTGTGCAAGTTTTTTCATGCAGTTGATAGATTTCCACTCCATACGGCTAAATGCAGTGCCTTGCATAATGACAGGTTTCAGAGTAACAGCCGTGTTAGGGTTAGGGTTAGGAGTTTGTGGGGCGGTGAGCGGAGCGGAGCGGAGCGCCGCTATGGAGCTATGGGGCGGTCAGCCTCAGATCATGTAAGGTGCCTCTTACCCCCGTCCCATTTCCACCCAGGTTGGGAGGTAAAGCTCCGCAGATAAACTTTCGAACTCTGGGGCTGCCCTGACCAGGGACAGAGACTTTTGGGGCATTGGACTTTTGGGACTTTGGGTGATTTGGGGTTGCTGGACTCAAGAACCAAAGGGAAAAGGGCATGCCCCAATTTGCCTGGGGTGGGGTTTTTTTTTGCTCATGGGTTGTGTTATGAATCCTGTTGGTGGTGTTTCCCCAACATAATGCCACATTGTTTCTCTCTGTTATTAAAAGGCTTTTGCTACACTCAGACTATGTGCTTGCGAGAGGGGAAGTATTGCCTCTTGGAGGCGCCCAGCGGGGGTGGTATATATTTGTCCCAGGTCACTGGGTGGGGGCTCGAGCCGGTTTGCAGTGTGTTATTGGAATGGATCCCCTAGATATTGAACCCGGCCCTTGTTGCTGCCAACTCTGACGGGCAGAAGGGTTACATAAGGGAATGCAAGATGTGTAGAAAGACAAAGATGCTATTTGTTTTTTCCACAGAAAATAGTAATACCCCACAAAAAATAGTGTTTGTATATATAAAAAAACAAGACTGAGACTTCCAGGAGCTACTGGGGGAAGGGTGGCTGCCTAGCTTTTACAGCTTCCTTCCCCACTTCCTGAAATCCACAACTGTCAACAACTGAATCTTTTTTCCATCTGATATTCATCAGATACTATTCCACAACTCTTTTTTAAAATACCATTAAGGATGCTGCTCCATCTCCAGACTTGCCAAAAAACCCTAAAAAAGCAGAAGCTGTCAGACAGCCCCCTTACAGCCAGAAAGGCTGACCAGGGAGAGGCTGCCCCTCTGAGACTAGATGAAATTATGGACTGGCTGAAACAAATCTCAGGTGAGCAGACAATCTTGAGAAAAATATCTGAAGATATAGCTGTGATCAAAACTATTACCAGGACACATCAAGCTAATTTGCAAGGCTTGGTTGGCATCAAGACCAGAGGAAGCTGAGAACAGTGTCTCCTCACTAGAAGACACAGTGAGTAATATAAATATAACCTGAGAGCAACAGGAAAGGATTATTAAAGCACTGCAGGAGAAGGCTAATGATCTTGAGGGAAGATCAAGGAGAAACAACCTGAGAATTGTGGGTTTGCCAGACAGGCTGGAAAAAGGGAGGCCTGTGGAATTTTTATCCACCACACTGCCAGCGCTTCTGTCTCTCCCCAATCAGAACGTAGTTATTGAGAGAGCCCGCTGCTCCCTTGCGCCAAAACCCCCTCCAAATGCAAAGTCCTGGGCCATGATTGTAAGGTTTTTAAAATACTGTGTTAAGGAACTCATTCTTTAAAAAATGTGTGAAATTAAAACTCTTAATGGAAGGCTGGTGGGTTCTCCTGGATTATACTAAAGATGTGGTGGAAAACAGAGCTAAATTCAATAGATCAAGAGCTCTAGCCAAAGGATTGAGTTTGGACTACTTCATTTCCTTCTCTGCTACTTTCAGCATTAAACCCCTGCCAAGATGTAGGATTTGTTATGTCTAAATCATCCAAGACAGATGGCTATCCAGCCTCTCTGTTGTGACCTCTGCAGGTCAGTCTCTTGAGGTTCCACCTGGCTCTCAGTGATTGTCAGCTCTTAGTGGGGGAACCTGAAGCAGGCTGGGCAGAAACGCTGTCCCCATCACAAGTGATTTCAATTCTAGTGAGCACTTAACAAAACAAAAAAGACTCCTAATGGAGCCTACTTAGCTCTATCTTTGAACAGTGGGGAGGGGCAGGTTAACACAGTTTACTTTTAGCTCCTGCTTTATTAAAAAAAATAAAAATAACACTATGATGTCCTGTGTGATTGATTGGTTACCTTATGTGCTAAAGGAAATTAATCTCTGTGCAGAGAGCAAGCACAAAGCCTATATGTTATGTAAGTCCCATAGAACTTTAAATACAACATACTTGGCACATAGGAAGTATGTGAACACTCTGCCCAGCAGTCTATCTGACCCATGGTGAGACATATTAGCCAGACGCACACCATGCAACATACAGTGCAATATCACTGAGGCAAAGTAGTTTTGGAGACTGCTTCATCTATATCTATTCAATGTTAGAGAGACAATAATTGGGAATTACAAGTATAATTGCCAAAAATCACTTAGAAATGCTTTAGAAATTGAAGTGAGTGAAAGGATGGACACTACTTGGCAAATTAAAAAAAAATCCATGTGGCTTCTGGATTAGTGAACATTAACTGTAGCTTGAGACAAGAGGTGCCTAGCTACATGAGCTGTGACACCAGATTTTTGCCTGCTTGGCACTGGTTCACGGCTGTAGTATACTGGCATGAATCGCTTTTCTAGCATTTCTAGGGGAGTACACTGAAGTAGAAATTTGAAAGGACATATTGTCATCTGGTGATCCCTTCAGAAGTAGCCAATGGCAATCCTACTCTTAGATGGCTACTTGCTAAATGCACTGGTTGCCTTTTTAAATTCAGGTTCCGACCTCTCATTACCCTTTGAATTGTACCCAATCTTGACCTCGAGAGTCAGTGCTGAAAAGTCACAGCTGCACTGTTGTTTTGGACCAGTTCTGCTTCCAATTTTCCTGATGACAATAGGATTACTGCATGACCTCAAACCTTATAATACTGTCTAAAACATTTCAGGGTGTAAAGTTTAATGGCTACTCCAATTCATCTCCCCCTTCCCCCACACCACATAATGTCTGTAAGGACAAGCCAAGCCAATTTAGTCTCTGCAGGAATTAGGGCTTCATGGGGAGTGGGATGAATAATGAAAATGCCTCATTATTTTCAGCCCCAACACACAGTGTGCTTGCACTGAAACCTTTACATGAAACTGAAATGATAAAAGCAACAGCTGTCATTTTATCTTACAGGAAGATGAATACAAAGATGGTAATGACAAAGACATTTCAAAATGAATCTCAAAAAGATTAACATAACTAATTCTGGTACTTCCAATTCCCATGCTCTTGCTGAGAAACCGTAAATTAACTTATTTACTCAGCCCCCAAAAGTTATTTGTTTAAAAATCCAAGTCTAATCCAAGAGAGGAGGCATGAATTAAGGAATCATCTGTCCATACTATTGAAGTAGGCAAGCTTTTGCTGTCATTTTTGAAAACCGACCTCCTTCGATGTTTCTGCAGTAACTGCTTTAACTTCTCCTTAAAGAAAGTGGTGGTGAGAATGTAGAGAATTGGGTTCAAGGCACTGTTTATTGGCAGAATAAATATCACTATCCAGGAAGTGACAGTGCCTAGAAAAAACCACAATGAAATACAGAACTTTAGAAGATAATCAGTGTTTTCTTTTGGTATGAAGTACCTAGAAGCAACAATGTAGCGTATTTTAAACTCAACATCTTTTGCTGTATTGAATTTTTCAGAACTATAATATAAAATCATTTTTATATGAAAAGGGCTTGAATATACACTTTCTATTGGGTTCTTTATTAAGCATAGCATGGTTTTTAATGGAAGAGGGCAAAAAGGCATAAATCTGAAATATTTTCACAAAAGCTAGGTTGCTAACCTGTGTGCTATGGCCAAATACTCTCTCATGTATTTACTTGCTGTCTATTGAAAGAAAGCCCCGATTTAGGAAAACACTTAAACATGTGCTTAAGTCCATCTTTAGTCAGGACAGTACTTAAGCATGTGCTTAAATTCCATTGACTTCAATGGGACTTAATCAAACTACAGACATTGCTAATACTAATACCAATACCTAGCTCTTAAAGTTAAACGTGCGCTCAAGTGCTGTCCTGAATTAGGATGCTTTCCTGAACTAGGGCCTAAGACATGGGGGAAATAGGCTACCTGGAACACATATATGAGAGCCACAATTTCTTTTCAACCATCCAAGTTTAACCACTTTTCCTACTGGGATACAAATCTTTTTCCAGGCAATCAATAGGTTTCCTGACAGTCTGCAGTGTTTGTATAATGCCTTTGTTAGCTTCATGGTGAAAGCTATTTACCCGACTTTTATGCAAAATGTGAGATGTCAGTTTTCTAGAAGTATAATGGAAAGGCAAGGTGCTTTTATTAAAGCATTATCTATCAGTAGTTGAATAGTTAGGGATCTGTCAGTGTTTCCCCTTTGGAGTTTGGATTGGCTGAAAAAGTCTCTTAGCATATTTATATTTTCCAAGTGGGCAAATAACTGGACTTATTTTATGTATTGTGAGATTTTGTAGCCACCACAGTACAAGAGCTTTGTCACTGTATAATTCAGGTGAGTGCTCAGTTCCTTACATGCATTTTGAGAGGGGCATGCCTTAGTTTGAATCTAATTTCTGAACACAATGAAGTCAAATGTTTTGGCAAATATTTAAATCCTGACAGCATAATCCTTAGGTCCTTCTTCAGAAAAAACTCCCCCCAAAGTCATAGAATCATAGAATATCAGAGTTGGAAGGGACCTCTGGAGGTCATCTAGTCCAACCCCCTGCCCAGAGCAGGACCAATCCCCAAATAAATCATCCCAGCCAGGGCTTTGTCAAGCCTGACTTTAAAAACTTCTAAGGAAGGGGATTACACCACCTCCCTAGGTAACGCATTCCAGTGTTTCACCACCCTCCTAGTGAAAAAGTTTTTCCTAATATCCAACCTAAATCTCCCCCACTGCAACTTGAGACCATTACTCCTTGTCCTGTCATCGGCTATCACTGAGAATAGTCTAGATCCATCCTCTTTGGATCCACCTTTCAGGTAGTTAAAAGCAACTATCAAATCCCCCCTCATTCTTCTCTTCCATAGACTAAACATCCCCAGTTCCCTCAGCCTCTCCTCATAAGTCATGTGTTCCAGACCCCTAATCATTTTTGTTGCCCTTCGCTGGACTCTCTCCAGTTTTTCCACATCCTTCTTGTAGTGTGGGGCCCAAAACTGGACACAGTACTCCAGATGAGGCCTCACCAGTGTCGAAGAGAGGGGAACGATCACGTCCCTTGATCTGCTGGCAATGCCCCTACTTATACATCCCAAAATGCCATTGGCCTTCTTGGCAACAAGGGCACACTGTTGACTCATATCCAGCTTCTCGTCCACTGTCACCCCTAGGTCCTTCTTTGCAGAACTGCTGCCTAGCCATTCAGTCCCTAGTCTGTAGCAGTGCATTGGATTCTTCTGTCTTAAGTGCAGGACTCTGCACTTGTCCTTGTTGAACCTCATCAGATTTCTTTTGGCCCAGTCCTCCAATTTGTCTAGGTCCCTCTGTATCCTATCCCTACTCTCCAGCGTATCTACCACTCCTCCCAGTCAATGAGAGTTTTGCCTGAAGAAGCACTGGGCAAGCATTGCAGGGTTCAGACCTGTATAAATATTTGAAACTTTAACCAAAGAAGAAATAAGAAATCACATTCTCAAACAGCTGACTGGATTTACCTGGAATTTCCACCTGGTATAGGGAGAGGATTTTTATAACAAAGACAGGAATCCAGTAGATGGAGTCAGTGAATACTATAAAAAAAAATTAATTGGCAACAGCAGCATCCATGTGAATGTTGCTTCTTACTTCTGATGTCTGAAGGTCAGTTTTTTGAATGGAATAAAACATACTGACATATGAAAACACTATTATGATGAATGCTAGTAGGTTCACACCTGTTGGAAAAAACAGAAGATTTAAAAACAGCAAATCCTATAAAAGGGATATCCTCATATCTTACTTGTCTCCCACCATTTTTATATTCTTTCTTCCTTTCTAACTTTATTATAAATATTCATCATTGCAGATAGTTTTTTATTGTTAGAAATATGTCCTATATATTTTCTGCTGTCACAAAGTCTTCTTATGTACATGTACAGATGTACTCTCCTCTGTTACATAGTGTGAAATGAAGGACTCTGCAGTAACTTACTATAGAAACAGATAGCTTCCAGAATTCCCCAGAGGTCTGAGCCCCTGACTAGATATGCTCCAATAAGGCTGGAACACAAAGTATCTGCGGGAATCCTGCATATTGCTGAAATAATGGCATAGTTACTGTGGAAGGGCCAAAACCAGCTGATACTTGTACTAGCCCCAGAACAGCTACCTCAGCTCTGTTCAAAAACCTACCACAACTTACTGCAGGAGGAATGTACACAAAACAGGATTTGCAACTTGTTTCTAAAAGCCAGTCTACACTAGCATCATATCGGTGTTTAAGAAGTGGACTTTTAGCAATGGGCCAAATTCTGTTCTCAATAAAGGGGGCTGCTCTGGATTTACAACAATGCAACCAAAAACAGAATTCTCGTCCAATTATTGCTAATCTTCTTATAACGCAGTTTTGCTGGGTAGGTGGTCTGGATGGGGCCAGAATCAGTTTAGACTATTTTTCAAAAACAAGCTATAGCCCAAATTTCATTTGACCCTGACAAACAGTGTTATAATAGGTTTCAGAGTAACAGCCGTGTTAGTCTGTATTCGCAAAAAGAAAAGGAGTACTTGTGGCACCTTAGAGACTAACTAATTTATTTGAGCATGAGCTTTCGTGAGCTACAGCTCACTTCATCAGATGCATACCGTGGAAACTGCAGCAGACTTTATATATACATATATATATATACATATATATACATATATATATAGTGTTATAATACAGTTTGGTCAGAACCATGTTTAAACATTGCTCTAAGGCACCTATAAAGAGGAATTCAGCTTATCCCCATATGGTTAGCTACAGATGCAAACATGAGCCATGTATTATTGTTGGGTGTGTGTATAGATTTGTGACGGTGAATAAGGAACTCAGGATATTGCTACTCAAAATATCATTGTCTTGAGCCCCTGTGCCCACAGTGGTACAATCTGCTGGAATGCTGGCCTTCAGGGCTCCTCCGGTGCACTCAATGCAGGTTTTGTAAAAACATAAGAACATAAAAATAGATATACTGGGTCAGACCAATGGTCCATCTAGCACAGTATCCTGTCTTCCAACTGGCCAGGGCCAGATGCTTCAGCAGGAATGCACAGAACAGGGTACTTGATCGAGTGATCCATCCCCAGTCATCCAGCCTTAGCTTCTGCCAGTCAGAGGTTTAGGGACAACCAGAGCATGGGGTTGCATCCCTGACAATCTTGGCTAATAGCCATTGAAGGACCTATCCTCCATGAACGTATCTAGATTTTTTTTCAGAATAACAGCCGTGTTAGTCTGTATTTGCAAAAAGAAAAGGAGTACTTGTGGCACCTTAGAGACTAACCAATTTATTTGAGCATAAGCTTTCGTGAGCTACAGCTCACTTCATCGGATGCATACTGTGGAAAGTACAGAAGACGTTTTTCATGGTTTGTGTGTATAAAAACGTCTTCTGTACTTTCCACAGTATGCATCCGATGAAGTGAGCTGTAGCTCACGAAAGCTTATGCTCAAATAAATTGGTTAGTCTCTAAGGTGCCACAAGTACTCCTTTTCTTTTTGTAGATTTTTTTAAATTCAGTTATATTTTTGGCCATCACAACGTCCCATGGCAATGAGTTTCACAGATTGACTGTGTGTTGTGTGACGAAGCACTTTGTTAGGCTGTCTATTAATTCCATTGGGTGACCCCCTTTGTGTTATGTGAAGGGATAAATAACACTTCAGTATTCTATTTCTCCACACCATTCGTGATTTTGTAGACCTCTATCATGTCCCTTGTCAGTCATCTCTTTTCTGAGCTGAACAGTTTCAGTCTTTTTAATCTCCTCATTTTGATGCCCTTCTCTGCACTCTTCCCAATTCTAATGTATCTTTTTTGAGATGGGGTGACCAGAACTGCACATAGTATTCCAGATGTGGGTGTACCATATATATTTTATAGTCGCATTAAGATATTTTCTGTCTTATTATCTATCCCTTTCCTAATGCTTTCTAACATTTTTTTAGCTTTTTTGACAGCTGCTGCTGCACATTGAATGGGTGTTTTCAGAGAACTATCCACGATGGCTCCGAGGTGTCTTTCTTCAGTGGTAACAGCTAATTTAGACCCCATCATTTTGTATGTATAGTTGGGATTATATTTTCCAATGTGCTGTACTTTGCCTTTATCAACACTGAATTTCATCTGCCATTTTGTTCCCAGTCACCCAGTTTTGTGAGATCCCTTTGTAACTCTTTGCAGTCTGCTTTGGACTTAACTATCTAGGGCAGTGGTCCCCACACTTTTTACCTCATGCTCCCACTTACCCTTCTCTGTGCCCCCCAACCCAAGACAGGAGCGGGGCCATGGCTCCAGGAGGGGAAGACGCAGACAAGGGTAAGGGGGCTGAGTCTGGAGCCACAGGAGGGGGTGGAGGTGGGAGCGGAGCTGAGGCCAGGGGCTGAGGCCGGCAGCCGGGGCCTTGTGCATGGGGGCGGGAGCTGTGGTGGGGAGCAGATCCCTAGGCGCAGGCCAGGCAGCTGGGGCCGCGGGTGTGGGGCCGGGAGTGGAGCCCTGGGTACGAGGCTGGCAGCTGGAGTTGGGACCAGAGCTGGGTGGTGCTCCCTTCCTGCCCCCCATAGAGGCTGACCCAGGCCCCAGCTGTACCCCCCTGAACGTTCCTCTGTGCCCCCCTAGGGGGGCTGCACCCCAGTTTGGGGACCTCTGATCTAGAATAATTTTGTATCATCTGCAAACTGCCACCTCACGTATACACATAGGAAGACATGGTCCATTCTGTGAAGAGTGCAGAATCTAATTTTATACAAGACACAAGTGAGTGTAACAAACAAAAGGAGGGAAAGAAGTGGGGGCAGGGATATGGCTAACAATAATAAGATAATCCAATTATATAGCCATGGCCAATGCTAGGGGCCAGCAAGCAGCAAGTCAGTCTGAACACCAGTTTCCAGGGGGCGGCATATCGCTGTGCCACTTGGCCATTTTATTTTTTTGTTTTGCTGCTCCATGGGGTGCAGAAAACGGTTTTCTGCCCAGGCTGGCAAAGTCTTAGGGCCTTTACTGTACATAGCTGCACTGATGCACAACATGAATGTTCCAAATCTTTTGAAACCTTTCCATTTTATAAATTAGTAAAATCAGGTATCCCCAACCAGCATTCAACCTCGTCCTCACCGGGGATCATAATAGATCAAATCATCAAATTACAAAAGCAGATAACTTCGGTGCAGTGTAATAGCAGAAAATAGCAGTCATATAAGATTAACATAGAGAATCTGAGGAATCATTTCCCAAGCTAGGCTATAAATTGAACTGGGAATAAGCAGCCATAAAAAAACTAAATAAAAACTTTAGTATGAAATACACACCACCATGCCAAAGACTGAGCATTAGTCAAACTCTTGGCACACTGTCTTCCCTCTGCCCCACATTCCCTAAGCCACATTCATACACTGCCAAAATATTTATATTCCACAATTATCCCCAATTTTTGTCTCTTGGTCAGTGTTCCCAGGTATTCGTTTAGCAAAACAGGCAAAAAATAACTATACAAAAAATATATACACAAAAGATCAGACTCCCCTCCCCTGAGTCACAAGTGCGAGGGCAATAAACTTTCCAAAGACTACGTCAAACTCATGTAGCAATCCCCTGTTCAGTTAAAAGGGGAAAGAAAAAAAGAAATAAAAAAGGCTTCGGGTAATGCCACTTGGCAGGTATGAGCTCGCAAAGAAGGCCTCGCCTCTTTTTTCGAAAACAGAACCAAACTATGAACAATGGAAATCTTCTATGATGACAGGTTTCAGAGTAACAACTGTGTTAGTCTGTATTCGCAAAAAGAAAAGGAGTACTTGTGGCACCTTAGAGACTAACCAATTTATTTGAGCATAAGCTTTCGTGAGCTACAGCTCAGCTCAGCTGTAGCTCACGAAAGCTCATGCTCAAATAAATTGGTTAGTCTCTAAGGTGCCACAAGTACTCCTTTTCTTCTATGATGAGGCATCCTGCTGAAAAACCCATTATACTTAGCACTGATTTGGGAATACTGCACTTCCTTGTTCACTGAAAATGTTATGAGCTGTAAATATAAAAGGACACAACAGTTGCTGGTGAGGGAAGATAGCTCTCTTCTGTGTTCTTGCTATACTAAACTATTCAGTTTAAAGATTTTGGTTTGAGGCAGTTTTCCTGGAACTGAGAGAATGACCTTTTTGAGAGATCTTGATCTCTTCCAAGGAGGTTTTAGTGCAAGCTCAGGCAAATGAAGAGATAATTTTTGTTTTAGGCTCCAGTTCGGCAAGATTCTAAAGCAGCATGTAACATTAGTCACATCAGTAGCGCAACTGGGTTGCATTTGATCACTTTAAGCGCATGAGCAATGCACATATATAAATACTTTGCTGAATCAGAGCTGCAGTCATTTTTACTTGGGACTCACTAGAGTCCCAGTCGTGCAACTTTTACTGACTCAAGTAAGTGTTATGTGAACAGTCCGTAATCATACAAATCATCCCATTAAGATACATGGGACCACTCTGTTGAGTAAGGACTGTTTGCACGACCAGGGTTGCAGAAATAGGACCGGTTTTAGATATACTTTTATTTTTGTTGCATTCACAGTAGGACTGGCTCATTAAAAAAGAAAAATTAGAGGTTGCTGATCCACGTTTAAATTATTCCATCCACACACACTGTTTGCAAATTTTGGGGTTTATTTTAGATTGTCCCCCCGATCCCTTTTTAAAGTATCAAAAATCCAAGGAGGAGTGAATATGGTTTTTAGTGCTTAATAGGAGGCTATCAAAATTATTTTCTGGAAGATGATTTCCCATAAATATTTTATTGATATTAAAATTTGACAATAATAAATTCATTGCAAATACATTATTAAGACCTTGTTTGTTCTCCTCAATTGCCTCCTGTGTAAGACTCTTCTCATAAACAACTATTTTCTGTCCTTCCATTGAACCACTTTATTAAAAGGTTATTGTTCCATAGTATGACTTATGGATTAACAAATATATGTATATGTTACAAATATAGGCTGTGGTAACAGAAATCGAACCCGCCTCCCTGAGGTCCATGTGCTCCTCTCTTGCGGAAAATAGCATGCAGGGAGCAGAGCTGCACATAAAGACAGACAAGAAAATGTTGCAAGAGTTAGCACCATATCACGCCAGCCGATATGCATGCAACTCCTACTTGTGGACTGTAAAGTGGACTTGGATAAAAATCCTCTTGTAGAGGAACACTGAGGATACCTCTCTGGGGAGAGGGATCCCCATTATTGTGCAGGAATACTGAGGATACTTCTCTGGGGGAGGGGCCCCATGTTATTAGGAAAAGACCGGTAATAGAAATGGGGGATTTGATTATTAGAAATATAGATATTTTGATATGTGATGACTGGAAGAACTGCATGGTGAATTGTCTGCCAGGTGCAAAGATTGCAGACCTATCGAAACATCTAGACAGACCTATATGCAGTGCTGGGAGCAGCCGGTGGTCAGGGTACATTAGGGAGAAAGGTAGAGGAGAGGTCCTGGAGGCCAAATTTAGGCTGCTAGGTAAGTGATTAAAATCCAGGACCTCCTTGGTAGCATTTTGGAAAATGCTTCCAGTTCCCCATGCAGGGCCAGTTAGACAGGCCGAACAATCGTTGGGACCACTGTAAAAATATATCTACTATACATGAGTTTACTGTAGTCTGGAAATCAGTTTTTGAATTGCAATAAGAGAAACAATAATAAAGACATATGAAAATATTAAACTTACCAAGAAAAATCCCAAGAGAATACCCCTTGCCTCCAATTTCTTCTGTTTGATCAGAATAAAGTGGGAAACAAACTCCATTTTTTCCATAATACTTTCCAAAAAAATCCTCATCCCAAAATGGAATTATTGCTATTACAAATCCAATAAACCATATGGATACAAGGATTATTATTGTGTGATGCTTTCCTGGTGGGATATTACTGAAGGGAAAGACAATTACTAAATATTTTTCCAAAGTCAGATATGTCAACAAGACAGAGACCTCTGTAGAAAACATGTCCAGGAAACCCATGTTATGACATGGTAAGCCCTCCATCCACAGTACAACATAGTTTTTATATTGTCAACGATATTTAATGTCAGAGACTCCAATGGAGAACAAGTACACACCCATCAGACAATCAGCACCTACTTAAAAAGAAATTTTCACAATTTATTAAAAAGAGTAATTACATTTAAAGATTTATATACTAAAAATGTTCTTAGAATTGGCCAGATCCTGGCTGATATATGCAGTAACATAATTTGACCCAGGGTTTGTGGCATCAGAATGAATTTGATGGAACTGGCTGAGATCATGCCATGAATACTGGGTCATGGCACCATGGTAAATCTATGAACTGCAGGTAACCAACACCTCTAATTTAACAATCACATACAGATAGGGAGATGGAACTACAAGCTAGTACTACTTGAGCCAAGGGAGAATTCTCTTAGCCTGAAAGTAGTATCAGATTCCATATCCTCTCTATGGGATAGAAGGGGGAAGCATCACACACTCATTTTATAAACTGAAGCCAGTATAAATTGACTTTAAGGAAGTTGCACTTGTTTATAGCAGATCTAAATTTGGCCCTGTGTTAATATTGTTCAAATGCAGGCTCTTAATTCCAAAATTATTGTTAGACAAAATATGGTACATTAATTTGGAGTCAATATAATTTTCTGGCTAATTACGAAACATGGAATTCATAAACCAGTGGAGTTTACTAGCTGCTGGTGACAAAACTGAGAAGAATAAGATGGCATGGCACATCACAAAATGCATGCAATAGCCAGTCCAGCACTGGTTAACCTTTCTGTTTTCCTGGATGTAGAATTAACAGTAAACTTAATAAAGTGAAACCATTAGGCTGCATAGACTCTTCTTATACATTTTGACCATTTGAATTTAAGAGTTAAAAGCAACTTTCTGCTTATATTTAGAATATTGGAAAATGGGACAAAAATAGCAAAGTTTACTAATATTCTGAAGTTAATGCATTGCTTATATTTTTATCTATAACATAAATGGTTGAATACTCGAATATACATAGTACAATGGTCTGTCAGTTTGATTTAAAAATAATACCACTAATATATACTTACAACACAACATTTTGATAGACGTGGTGTGCTTCTTGTTTTCAGCTCTGATAAATGAACTCATTCCAATGACAAAAGGATTTCCAAAACAGGTAACACAAGCTGTGACCCAGACAAATACTCGAAGAACATTATTAGCCAAGAGGTTCTCAAATGATGATTAACATCTGTTAATGGTGTGCATATTTGCACGTGGAGGGCATAGGAACAATACCAAAACTTTTTGAAATAGCTGAAAGCAAAGAAATGAACATATAAAATTGCTGTTCAAGCACAGGTCAAAGTCACAGTTATGTATTAGATATGCAATTACACATAAAGAAGTGAAACAGAGGAAATTCTAACAACCAAAATTATGCCTATTGTTTAAGTAGGAGGTGTAATGTGAATAGCATTTTGCATTAGTCAGTGTAACATGCAGCCAAGATGTAGCCCTTGATCTATGGCTGATATTAGAGGTCTTTTTGTCAGCTCAGCTCAAAGGTGGTTTTGTTTTGAGAATGTGGCTACTTTGAACTTGTGACCCTAATGCATCCCTCTGCACTAATCCAGTTCTGCTGCCTTACTTTTCTTCATACTGGGTTGACAAAGATGCAGATCTGTTACAATGTCTTGGCAGAAAAGATTTTGCCAGGGCACTATTTTGCTTTCTGCATTAACAGACTGCTGGTGTGTGGACTGACTGTAAGTTGATAGCTGACATTTAAGGCCCTCAGCAGACTGGGTCTCATGTATGTTACTGAGTTTCTGACAATTCTGACTTCTTAGGCCAGATGGAATGTGGTTTCTGAGGAAGGCCCATGTCTGCAGAAGGGGTGTGTGTGGAAAAGTTCATTCCCAATCTATAGTAAAAATAGTAGTAAGTTTAAAACTATTGACATTAGGACTGTTGATTAATCGCAGTTAATTCACACGATTAACTCAAAAAAATTAACTGTGATTAAAAAAATTAATCGCAATTAATCGTACTGTTAAACAATAGAATACCAATTGAAATGTATTAAATATTTTTGGATGTTCCATTATAAAGAGATTACACTACAATACTTGTATTAGGTGAATTGAAATATGCTATTTCTTTTGTTTTTTACAGTGCAAATATTTGTAATCAAATATAAAGTGAGCATTGTACACTTTGCATTCTGTGTTGTAATTGAAATCAATATATTTGAAAATGTAGAAAACATCCAAAATATATAAATAAATGGTATTCTCTTATTGTTTAATATTGCGATTGATTTTTTTAATTGTGCTTTTAATCATGATTAATTTTTTTAATCACTTGACAGCCCCAACTGACATATATTTACCGGAAGGAAATATACATGGGTGGTGCGTGAACCACTGGCTGCGGGAGGCTAGCCCCCAGCCACGCCCTTCCACCTGAGGCCCTGCCCCTTCCGTGCCCTGCTGCCAGAGTCCAGAGCCCCCGACCGCTGGCTTCTGCCCCAGGCTAGCGCCCCCAGGCCCAGAAGAGTGGGTACTGTGGCCACAGCCTTCCCAGCCCCAGAGCGCCAGGAGGTGCAGCCCCAGTCCTCCCAGCACCAGTAGGGCAGGCAGCATGGCCACAGCACGTGCCCCATCCTGCTTTCCACTCACTGCTGCTCCACTCCCCCTGTGAAGTATCCACGGCTCAGGCTGGTGCCATGTCGCCCACCCTCCCAGTGCTCCGGGGCTGGGGAGACTGGGGCAGTGCCACCTGCCCTCCCAGCACTGGGGGTGTCCTCTGCCTTAAAAACCGGGGCGGGGGGGGGAGGGAGGAAGTGTTTTGTGGTTCAGAGGCATCCAATAGTACTACAAGCTAGGACATGTTGTGAAGCTACTGAGACATGACAGTAGAGGAAAATAGTCACGTGAAACACATATTACTGTCTGCACAAACATATACAGCTCTTCCCCCAGCCAAAATATATGTACTCTTTGCATACAGTAAATTTCTGGGTAACTCTACCTCTCTTATGATATTAAGCACTTGAAGAGCTATTCTGCTTCCCAGAAGTATGCGTAACTCCAAGTAATCAGGCAGAAAACCCCACCACCCCATGTCATAAAAGAGGTTACTGTGTGGGGAAGAGAGGAGTGATGCCCTATGGAAATATGAATTACATGAAGAAAATGTATTTTTCTTTATTTTATTTGTATAAAATGATATACTTAATTTGTTTTTGCAGAAACAAGACTCCATTGTGACAAATATTTTAGTATTTAATAATATGGAAAGGCTTAATAATCAGAGCTACTTTGTACATTCTTATATGGTAAAGAAATGTCACCATGATGTCTGCTATTATCCATATGTACATGTAGGAAAGATTCCTCAGGGGCTGAAACATTCTTGAATTTATATTTGGAATCTCTATAGTTTCCAGGTCTCTGGAAAAGAAGTAAATTTTGTTATGTATCAACAAACTTTAAAATAGTTTTTTATTTTAGTTATCACATCCTGAATTACACGAACAAGTGTATTTCCCAAATCACAGGGTAATAAGTAGTCTGTGCACAATATGCTGTTTCAATAAGACTACGCTTAGTATTTTGTTCATCACGGTGAGCTTGTTTATGGAAGAGTATAGAATCATAGAAATGTTTAGGACTGGAAGCTACCTTGAGGTTATCAAGCCCAGGCCCCTGTGCTAAATGGTCTAGTAAACCTAGACCATCCCTGACAGGTGTTTGTCCAACCTGTTCTTAAAAACTTCCAATTAAGAGGATTCTACAACCTCTCTTGGAAGCCTATTCCAGAGCTTAATTTATAGTTAGAAAGGTTTTCCTAATATCTTACCTGACTCTCTCTCTCTTGCTGCATATTAAGCCCATTACTTCTTGTCCTACCTTCAGTGGACGTGGAGGACAATTGATCATAGCCTCTCTAATAAAACACTTAACAAATTTGAAGACTATTATCAAGTCCCCCCTCAGTCTTCTTTTCTCAAGACTAGATATGCCCTGTGTTTTTAACCTTTCCTCATAGGTCAGGTTTTTTAAATCTTTTATCATTTTTGTTACTTTCCTCTGGATTCTCTGCAATTTGCCCACATTTTTCCTAAACATGGCACCCAGAACTGGACACAGTGCTCTAACTCAGGCCTCACCTGTGCCAGGTAGAGCACGACATTCTTGTTAACACATCCCAGAATGATATGAGCCTTTTCCACAACTCATCACATTGCTGATTTACAGTCAAGTTGTTATCCAGTATAAGCCCCAAGTCCTTTTCCGCAGTGCTACCACCTAGCCAGTTATTCCCCATTTTGTATTTGTACATTTGATTTTTCCTTCCTAAGTGTAGTACTTTGCTTTTGTCTTTATTGAATTTCATCTTGTTGATTTCAGACCAAATTCTCCAATTTGTCAAGGTCATTTTGAATTCAAATCCTGACCTCCAAAGTGCTTGCAACCCCTCCCAGCTTGGGGTCATCCACAAATTTTATAATCACACTCTCCACTTCATTATCCAAGCCATTAAAAAAATATATAGTCCTGGACTCAGGACTGATCCCTGCAAAGCCATATTAGATACACCCTCCCAATCTGATAGCAAACCATAATTAAGTACGCTTTGAATATGATCTTTCAACCAGTTGTGCACCAACCTTACAGTAATTTAATCTAGACCATATTTCCCTGAGTTTGCTTATGAGAATGTCATGGGGGACTGTTTCAAAAACCTTTACTAAAAATCAAGATATATCATGTCTACTGCTTATTTCCCATCTACTGGGCCAGTAACCCTGTCAAAGAAGGAAATTAGGTTGGTTTGGCATGATTTGTTCTCAACAAATTCCATGCTGGCTATTCCTTAAAACCCTATTATCCGCTAGATGCTTACATATCTATTGTTTAATAATTTGTTCCAGTATTTTTCCAAGCATTGAAGTTAAGCTAACTGGTCTATCATTCTCCAGGTCCTTTTTGTTCCCCTTTTCAAAGGCAGGCACTATGTTTGCCCTTCTCCAGTCCCAGAGGATTTCACCCATCCTCCATGAGTTCTCAAAGATAATTGCTAATGGTTCTGAGATTGTTTCAGCTAGTTTCTTAAGTATTTTAAGATGAATTTCATCAGTCCCTGCTGTCTTGAATACCTCTAACTTATCTAAATATTCTTCAACCTGTTCTCTTCCTGTTTTGGCTTGCCTTCTTTCCCTCGTTAATTGTGTTCAGTAGCTGGACACCCTTAACCCTTTTAGTGAAAACTGAAGCAAAATAGCCATTAAACACCTCAGCCTTCTTGATGTCATCTGTTAAGGGGTCACCTTTCCCACTAAGTAGAAGACCTACACTTTCCTTTGTCTTTCTCTTGCAATCAGAAGAGGCCTAATTTCCTTCTTTAAATACATTAGGAGCCTTTTATGTCCCTTGTTAGGCTAAGGCGCAAAATGAGTTATGCCTTTCTGATTTTGTCCTTACAACCTTGTGTGTTTCTTTTATACTCCTCCTTAGCAATTTGTCCATGTTTCCATCTTTTGTAGGATTCCTTTTTGATTTTCAGGTCATTAAAGAAAGCTCCTGATGGTGCCATACTGGCCTATTTACTATTTCCATATGTGATATATAATTTATGCTTTGTCTCCACTAATCTGGGATTCACTAATTTGAGTGTCCAGTGATATCAGATCTCAGTCTCAAAGAACTATGATTTCCTGCTTGATTATTAGGGTTATTGTGCCCTGAAATCCTTAAGGAATACACCATGTTTATAAAGGATTCCCTTCAATAGAATATTGTAAATATGCCAGATATCCAATTCTTTATGGCACTACTTTCAGCAAACTATAACAGAAAATATTTTAAGGATACCAAAAATGTAAAAAAAGCAAAACAAACAAAAACCAAAAGACAACCTCCCCTCAGTGCCCCCAAAATCTACAAAAGTCTTTGACCCCAAATAGTCTCAAATGATTTAGAAAATGTAGTTTTTGCCTTGTTTTGGAAATTACTGTTCAAGGGAGACTGTACACTCACAAAGAGTGTATAGTTCAAATAACTACAGATGTAAAGCTTTTTAAATCAGTCAAAACTTGGTGTATTGATTTGATTTTAGATAAATGCCCCAGTTCAGCGATCTCTATATATCAGCATGTTCAGTTTCCCTGCTGATATCTTAAAGGAATCCATTTTTGAAAGACACATTATAGTTAACAATAGCATATAGCAGTCACACATTCATGCTCTAAGTTTCGTTGATAAATTTTAAGACTAATTTTACAGATTTATTTGATTTATACAAAGAAAAAAAGTGTAATTGCACCTGGTTAACTTGCATCTTTAGCAACCTTAAAGAATTAAGATTAATAAATCAAACTGGTACCTGTGCATGACAATAAGTACCTGATTTATCTGTATGCCTTGATGCCATTGGGAGACGTACATGCACAGATAAACCAGGTATAGATTAACCATACCTACTTGTATTCCATTACCATAAACTTCAGTCTAGTTTACAATAAATTAGAAATTTGACTTGTTATAGATTGATGTTTATAATCTGCATTTATTTGTCAATGGACAACCAAAAAGGATGCAGAAATTCTGCCATATATTTCATGTTTGGCTGTATGTGGGTAAAACCAGAGCAGGAGATATACGATGGTCCCCCAATGAGTTCAATCACAAATTTAATTAGCACTTATTTATAATATAATAAGCATCATCAGTATCCAGTGGTGAGCTGGAGCCAGTTGTTAAATTTAGAAGCCCTTTTAGAACCGGTTCTAAAAGGGCTTCTAAATTTAACAACCGGCCAAAAGTGGTGCCTTAGGCAGGGCTGGAGCACCCAAGGGGAAAATTTGGTGGGGGCAGAGCACCCACCGACAGCTTGCCGCCCTGCCCCACGCCCAGCCCCAGCTAACCTCCTCTCCGCCTCCTCCCCTGAATGCGCCCCCCCCCGCCCCGGCTTCCAGTGAATCAGCTGTTTGTGTGGGAAGCCACGGGAGGAGGAGGGGGGCTGAAAAGCAAGCGGCAGCTTCGCGCTCAGGCCCGGGGAGGCAGAGGTGAGCTGGGGCGGGGGTGCGAGGAGAGCCACCCACACCGCAGCAGGTAACCTGGGGGGCGCACAGGGGAACCGCTCCCCGCCCCAGCTCACCTCCGCCTCCCTGGGCCTGAGCGCGAAGCCGCCACCTGCTTCTCAGCCCTCCCCGGCTTCCCGCATGAACAGCTGATTCGCGGGAAGCTGGGGAGGCGGGGGGGGGGGCAGAGAAGCAGAGCGGGACGGCGCGTTCGGGGAGGAGGCGGAGGCGAGCTGGGGCCAGGCGTGGGGCGGGGAGCTGCCGGTGGCTGCTTTGAACCCACCAAATTTTCCCTGGGGGTGCTCCAGCTGCGGCGCACCCACAGAGTAGCGCCTAAGGCGCCACTTTTGATGTAATCAGTGGGGGGGGGGTGGCCGCTACGCTAGCCCACCCCTAGGAGCCAGAGGGACCTGCCAGATGCTTCCTGGGAGTTGCCCCTGGTAAGCATCACTGGGGCTCCCCACCTCGCCCCCTGGCAGGTCCCTCTGGCTCTTAGGGTCGGGGTGGGCACCCACTACGGTGGCCCACGAGACCCTCCTGCCCGGTTCTGGGGAAAGTCAGGGGACAGGGGAGGGGGGTGGATGGGGCAGACGTCCGGGGGGTGTCAAGGAACGTGGGGGGTTGGATGGGGCAGGAGTCCTGGAGGGTGGGGTTGGGCAATGACCCCCTCGTGGGGTGAGGAGAGAACCGGTTGATAAGATTTTGGCAGCTCGTCACTGAGTATGTCCTCTGGAATGGTGGCCAAAGCATGAAGTGGCATATGAATTTTTAGCATATCTGGCACATAAATAGCTTGCAAAGCCAACTACAAAAGTGCCATGCGAACACCTGTTCTAACTTTCAGGTGACATTGTAAATAAGCAGCAGGCAGCATTATCTCCTGTAAATGCAAACAAACTTGTTTGTCTTAGCAATTGGTTGAACAAGAAGTAGGACTGAGTGGGCTTGTAGACTCTAAAGTTTCACATTGTTTTATTTTTGAGTGCAGTTATGTGACAAAAAAAAATCTACATTTGTAAATTGCACTTTCATGATAAAGAGATCACATTACAGTACTTGTAAGAGGTGAACTGAAAAATACTATTTATTTTGTTTTATCTTTTTTACAGTGCAAATATTTATAATAAAAAATAATATAAAGTGAGCCCTGTACACTTTGTATTCTGTGTTGTAATTGAAATCAATATATTTGAAAATGTAGAAAACCATCCACAAATATTTATAATAAATTTAAATTGGTATTCTATTATTGTTTAACAGTGCGATTAAAACGGCGATTAATAGTGATTAATATTTTTAATCGAGTTAATATGTTTTGAGTTAATTGCTTGAGTCAACTGCAATTAATTGACAGCTCTAGAATACTGAACCATCATTTACTTGAATCTGTTGAGAGACCGAGCTTCTATTACACATTATCAGTTACAGTATAAATCACTTTGGGCCAGATGCTGATCTCAGGTACACCAGCATAAATTCAGAGTAACTCCACTGACCTCAACTATTTTGGATTTATGCTGGTGTATATCCTGTGCAATTTAGAAGGTGAATTTTGGAAGCATGTCAGAAATTTGCCTGCATTACAATAGTATTTTACAGACTGTTTTTACATATATGCAAGGGTATCAGTAGGGAGTTTACAGGTTTCAGAGGGGACTTCTCCCCCATATTTTGTGTATTCTCAAAGCAACGGACATACAAAAGAACCTTGTCCAGATGCACTGGTCAAAAGACATCACAGAACTCACAGATTCTTTCAACAATGAGCTAGGATATAAAAATAGAGATATGTAGTTAAATTGCATTGGTCAGCAACTGTGTTAACTGGGCCTAGCAGCTCTAACACAGTATTCTTGCTATAGGGCTTCCCCTGCGATGCTGTATGAAATTTGGGTTCAGAAGTGTCTGAACTCAGTAAGGAACATGCCACAGGTACTAGTACTTTACATTGGATTTTGATCTTTTGACTTTACACCTGATCACATTATATAAAAATGATAATGCTGGTGACTTCCAAAGCAGCAAGAAACTTTTACAGGCTTCTTTCTGTGTTAAATTCCTTCCAACTTGAATAGATAAATCATATTACTAATCTTGACAGATAGGTGTGTTACTACTCATATACCAACTACCTATCAAAGACTGGTGTGTGTGCTCCCATATTCAAAACAACCAAACTTTTCTGGATTGCTCAAGTTTATTTATTTTCAGCATATATACTCATTCATATTTCAAAAGAGTTCCCTGTCTTTCTAATGCTATCCTGATTCTGCCGTCTCTTCCAGGACTGGAAGATTTATAAGAACAGTTACACTCACTATATTTGTTCTGTGAATGATCATGAAATGAAGCGCTGGAATGTACTGAAAATAATCCAAATAGAAAAATCATTCTGATTCAGACACCATATCTTGGCATCCTCACTCCGGGTCACAGCACAATGCAGGCTTTGAACATCAATGATTTTCATGGTAAGGCAAGATAGGGGGAAGGTGTTGAAAGATGACGCATAGGAGAGCTACTAAGAACAGTTTGTGGCTAGTAACGACTTCTACCTGAAATGATCCGAGCCTTTTGAAGTAAAGAATTGCCTTTTTTGCTCAGTAGAGAATTTTGAACATTCAGACAGATGTAAGAGGTTTTCCTCCTCTTTAACAAAAATAGAATAGCTAGAAACTCAACTATACAAAATTAATGTTTAACTTTCCATTTCTGCAGATTACTGAAAAAAGTCCATACAGTACATCAATATGGTGGTAATAATTTTAAAGTTGTACTATATTCTTGTGTTTCACCCGCAAACATGAGGAGTCTGGAATAAGTATTTCTGGCATGAAGATGACATGAGGAAGGGAATCACAGATTGCGCATACAAGGGCAGACCTTGACCCTAAGTAGGGGGAAAAACAGAAAATCTTTTGAAATTAAACTCTTATAGCATACCTATTTTATAAAATATGATTGCTATGAATTACCTCTATTGAAATTATAGCAATCTGAAAGAAAGCTTTACAGAGGAATAAATTGCAGCAAACATTCTGGAACATAAGACCTACCATACTGGGTCAGACCAATGGTCCATCTATCCCAGGATTCTGTCTCTGATAGGAGCTAGTACTAGAGCTTCAGGGGGAGTGTACGGAACAGGGCAATTTGGAGAGATCGACCCCTGTGTATTCCTCCTGGCTTCTGGCAGTCAGAGATTTAAGGTCATTCCGAGTCTGGGGTTACATCCCTGACCATTTTGACTAATACCTACTGATGGACCTATCCCTCCAAGAACATATCTAGTTCTTTCTTTAACACAATTATACTTTTGGCCACCACAAAATCTCATGGTAATGAGTTCCACAGGTTAATTGTGCACTGTGTGAAAAAGTACTTCCTCTTGTTTGCGTTAAACCTGCTGCCTATTTATTTCATTGTGTATTGTGGGAAAGGGTAAAAACATTTCTCTGTTCACTTTTTCCACACCATTCATGATTTTATAGACCTCTATTGTATCTCCCTTTAATCCTCTCTTTTCTAAGCTGAACAGCCCTAATCATTTTAGTCTCTCCTCACATTGAAGCCGTTCCGTACCCTTAACCAGGGCTGAGTTTCCAATTAGGCACAGTAGTACATGCATAGGGGTTCTGGCATTCTAAGGGGGTTGTCAAGTGTGTGATTTTATAGCCCAATTAGACTATTTGTAGCTGACAGTTGCCAGGGTTTTTTAGCAGTTAAGAGTTGTGGTATTTTGGTCTATTTTGCTGCCTTGCTGCCACTGGCCACACTATGTGGAGTTCCTGGGGAGGAGGGAGCCTCCTGATCTGCCCCATCCCCTGCTGACACGCCACACACACCACTTGTCTCATGTCATGCCCCCTCCCCTTAGGTAATGTTTGCTGCAGCATGCGCAGAACTCTTGTCCAAGGGAGGCAGAATTTTTTTTCCTGCAGAAAGTGTGCTGCAGTTCTGCCTTTTGCCTACCAGAGGCCGCTGTGGCACCAGAACCGGCTTGCGTTGAGGCTGACTGTTCTGGTGGGTGGCGGCAAACAGCTAGCAAGCGGGTGGCGGGTGCATTTTTTCCTCCAGTGAAAAGTCAGTCTCTTTGGAGCCAAGTTAGGAGGCAGAGTGGGCCACAAAGAGCTGCTGGGAGGTCAAAGGGCCACATGGGGGTGCGGGAGGGGGGTCCAGGCCAGGCCACATGGGGAGATGGGGGTGGAGCTGAAGATGCTGTGCCTAGGGGCACGTAAGTTGTAAATCTGGCCCTACCCTTAACCATCTTTGTTCCCCTTCTCTGAACATTTTCCATTTCCACAATATCCATTTTGAGATGGGGCAACCTTAGGGCAGGGGTGGGCAAACTTTTTGGCCCTACCAATGCATATGGATAAATAAAAATTTTAAACCATATATCTATTGCTATAGCAAGCATTGGTAAAAAATTTCATTTTTATTAATTTCAGGTTATTCATTGATTAAAAAGGAAAGTACATTTGCTGCTTATAGTTTTTCATGGTTGGCACCAATCAGGTGTAGACATGTGCATAGATCTAATTTTTGAGCTCAGTTTCACACCACTTCACTCCCGCTTTACCGAAAGGTAAGTACCGATGGAATCAGGCCCTGGTACTCAAAAGAGGAAGTGGAATTTGAACTAAAAGGAACCGTTCTAATCCAATTTACACTGGGAAAAGCAGGAGCTGTTTCACTTAAGTCAGTGAAGTAGCAGCACTGGTATGAAATCAGAGGCAGGCCCATCAGTAGGGCCCTACCAAATTCACAGCCATGAAAAATGCATCATGGACCGTGAAATCTGGTCTCCCACTGTGAAATCTGGTCTTGTGTGTGCTTTTACCTTATACTATACAATTTCACGGTGAATACCAGCATTTCTTAAATTGGGAGTCCTGACCACAGTTCCCAACATTCACGCGGTAAATAAGCACCCTGACTTTCACAATAAGCCAGAAATCAAGTTAATACCATTTCAAAACAAGGCCAAAACAAGCCAATCCCTAAAAACCCCAACATTCTATGTGACTAGATCACCCTGGCATGCAGTCTGGCATTGTGGTGGGCCCTCTGTGCACCCCTGACTCTCTCCCCCCTTTGCCCCTGCTTGCCCCCTGTCATAAATATAAAGGGAAGGGTAACCACCTTTCTGTATACAGTGCTATAAAATCCCTCCTGGCCAGAGGCAAAATCCTTTCACCTGTAAAGGGTTTAGAAGCTAAGGTAACCTCACTGACACCTGACCCAAATGACCAATGAGGGGACGAGATACTTTTAAATCTGGGGGAGGGGAGCTTTTCTCTGTCTGTGTGATACCTTTGCCGGGAACAGATCAAGGACGCAAGCCCTCCAACTCCTGTAAAGTTAGTAAGTAATCTAGCTAGAAAATGCATTAGGTTTCTTTGTTTTGGCTTGTAAATTTGCTGTGCTGGAGGAAATGTGTATTCCTGTTTGTGTGCCTTTTTGTAACTTAAGGTTTTGCCTAGAGAGATTCTCTATGTTTTGAATCTGACTGCCTGTAAGATTATCTTCCATTCTGATCTTACAGAGTTGTTCGTTTTTTGTTTTTGTTTTTTTTTGTTCTTCTAATAAAGTTCTGATTTTTAAGAATCTGATTGGATTTTTTTGGGTCTTAAAAATCCAAAGCTGGTTTGTGCCCATCTTGTTTATTCTCAAGCCTCCCCAGGAAAGGGGGTGTAAGGGCTTGGGGGGATATTTTGGGTAAATAGGAACTCCAAGTGGTCCTTTCCCTGTTCTTTTTCTAAATCACTTGGTGGTGGCAGCATACCCTTCAAGGACAAGGCAAAGTTTGTATCTTGGGGAAATTTTTAACCTAAGCTGGTAAAAATAAGCTTAGGGGGTCTTTCATGCAGGTCCCCACATCTGTACCCTAGAGTTCAGAGTGGGGAGGGAACCTTGACACCTCCCCTTGCCCCTGCTTGCCAGGAGCCGATCAAAAAAAACAAAACAAAAAAATAAAGGCAAGTTGCAACAAGCCGAAACCTAGCCAACAAGCAACTCACAAGCCATTTAAGCCAAAAACAAGCCCAATTTCTGTATTTTTTTTCGTGGGTTTGGCATGTCTGACCCTGACCCAATAGAGAGTTGCAGGGGGGGTTGCAAGGTTAATTTAGGGGGGTTGTGGTATTGCCACTTTTATTTCTGCACTGCCTTCGGAGCTGGGCAGCCGGAGAGCAGTGGCTGTTGGCCAGGTGCCCAGCTCTGAAGGCAGCGCCCTGCCAGCAGCGGTGCAGAGTTAAGGATGGCAATACTATACCATGCCACACTTATTTCTGCACTGCTGCCTTCACAGCTGGGCAGCTTGGGAGTGGTGGCTGCTGACTG
Organism: Eretmochelys imbricata; assembly: GCF_965152235.1. Lineage (NCBI taxonomy): Eukaryota > Metazoa > Chordata > Testudines > Cheloniidae > Eretmochelys > Eretmochelys imbricata. The sequence continues at coordinate 49,084,468 of NC_135572.1, read as the reverse complement.
AGGGCCCCATTCTGCAGGCAGCAGCGCAGAAGTAAGGGTGGCCATACCGTACCAGGCCATCCTTACTTCTGGGCAGCTGCTGGTGGCAGCTTTGCCTTCAAAGCTGGGCTCCCAACTCAAACCTGTTGCTCTCCAGCTGCCAAGCTCTGAAGGCAGCGCTGCCGCCAGCAGCAGAGCAGAAGTGAGGGTAGCAGTACCTCAACCCCACCCTACAATAACCTTGCAACACCCCACCCCCATAACTCCTTTTTGGGTCAGGATCCCTCCAATTAAAGCTCCATGAAATTTCAGATTTAAATAGCTGAAATCATGAAATTTACGATTTTTTTAAATCCTCTGACTGTGAAATTGACCAAAATGGACCTTGAATTTGGTAGGGCCCTACCCATCAGCTACTAAATTTAGTGGGGCCTGGCTCTAATGTCATACTGATTTTACACCAGGGTACCTCGGTTAACTTCAATATGGTCTGTGTTATGTAGAAGGTCAGATTGTCACAAAGTGTGATGGGGATAGTCAAACTTAGTGGTCAGAGCTGTGGCAGTGAGACCTAGTGGCTAGAGCCAGGGGGTCACAGCAAGAATCAGGAGTCCAGAATGGGGTTGGAGCAAGGCTGGAGCAGGCTAAGGCTTGGAAAGTCTGTTGCCACTATCAGGCAAGGAAAAGTTCCAAGCCTTGGAGTGAGGTTGAGCAGGCTGAGCTGCTGCTCCTCCTGTGAGGCTTCTATATCTACCCTGCAATTCACCAGACCACTTCTTGGCTTGTGGATTGGCTGGAGCCTACCACAGAAATGATTCATCAGTGCATGTGACTTAATCAGGCTCGAGTTCAGGAGCACTCATCACTTTACACGTTAGATGATTGTAATGATCCCTTCTGACTTTAAAATCAATTAATAGAATTGCACTCAATATGAGAACAGAATCAGGCCCCTACTGATTCAAGTAAATACAGTTATGTCTCAGGAGGCCTATCACCTTCTAGCACAAAAAAGTAGTTCACACAAACATGCCAATTAATAATGGACATATTTCTTTGGGAAATGTGTTGGATTTGCACAAAAGAAACTGAACTATGGAAACTATATTTTTGCTGTGTCTGAGAAGCATGGAACATCTAGGAAATGCACTTTAAATTAGACTGGGAAGTACATGGACTTCGGAAGCTAATTTGGTATGTGAAAGTAGAAGTATATGGAAGGGGGCTCTAGTACATTTTATTTTAAAATGTTGTAACATTATTTGCATGTAAAGGAGATAGTTTTTTGTCTTTTAAGAATCTGAAGCTATGCTGTAGCCCCACCTGCTGGACTGAGGTACAATATACCTGGCTGACACTCCCTGGGCTTCACATGAGGAAAGTAATAGTGTCTGGCCGAGGGTAAGGCTCCTTAAACTTTCATGTGGGAAGAATAATTTAATTTTACTGCGTGACATAACCCTGATTCTGTGAAGCAAGATGGATCTGTGTTTCAGCCATCTTTCATTAACTGCTTCTATTAACTATTTCTATTATTAAAAGGCTGCCAAGCTACACTTGTCATTCTTGTGGCACCTTAGAGACTAACCAATTTATTTGAGCATAAGCTTTCATGAGCTACAGCTCACTTCATTGGATGCTTATGCTCAAATAAATTGGTTAGTCTCTAAGGTGCCACAAGTCCTCCTTTTCTTTTTGCGAATACAGACTAACATGGCTGTTACTCTGAAACTTGTCATTCTGTAAGTCATCTATGGAAAAAAACTTTCTAGTGGTGAACAATATTATGGACTTTATATTTCTTTTTAAAGTCAAAACTGATTGTTCTTCAGTAAAAGTAACAAAGTTTGTAACCATATTGTTCAGTCTCTCAGAAGACTTCTGAATTTATATTTTAAGAGCTGGATTATGCTTTCAGTTACACAACTATGCAAAAGTGTTAATTGCACACTTCATTTTAAGTGGTACCCTACAATGCGTGCCAACCTCTTATGCTTTACAGTCTGTCCCACCTTGTATTTATCTTGAACACTCTGCTTACAATATTTTAGACCTGAGGAAGAGCTCTATGAAGCTCGAAAGCTTATCCCTTCCACCAAAAGAAGTTGGTCCAGAAAAATATATTACCTCACCCACCTTGTGTCTCTCATGCCTACTAAAGTCAGTGGGAGTTTCATGGCTGTAACAGAGAGTAGAATTTGGCCATAAGACCATATCCTATTTCTAGGAATTAAACACTTAAACACCGAGAAGCAAAACCACATTGGGAAAGTCTGGTTGAAATCCAGTAGTTGCTGCCTGTTGGGTATCTGCTTCAAAATACGCAGGCTTCTGCTTAAAGTGAAATTAAAAGGAGGTGGGAAAATTCTTTCCAATGTACAAATATGGAGGGCACTACTGAGAGCTTTATTCCCCTTTGAATTCTTGAATAAGGCTGCAATACAGCATGCCCCGCTAGAGTTTCTTACTCAGACTAGATGGAAAGATAGTCTGGCTTCCTGGGAAATTAAGGGCTTGTCTACACTTACCAGGGGATCAATGTGGGCCGATCGATGCATCGGTGGCCAATTTAGCCGGTCTAGTGAAGACCCACTAAATCGACCACAGATGGCTCTGTCAACTCCTGTACTCCACTGGAACGAAAACAGTAAGGGGAGTTGATGGGAGAGCGTCTCCCATCAACATAGTGTAGTGTGGACCCCTCGGTAAGTAGATCTAAGGTACATCTACTTGAGTTACGCTACTAACGGAACTGAAATTGTGTAGCTTAGATCGACTTTCCCAGATAGTCGAGACAAGGCCTCAGGTATTAAACTGAATGGCCTTGGGCATGGTAAATTGCAGAGGTTACTCCATAGTTTTGTGGAAATATGACATGATGACACTGGGCATCCTAACAGGGCTATTCAGAGGACCATTCACAGGTGTTGATCTGGCTTTGGTTTGACATACAGGACCAGAAAGAAAGTTGGGAAATGTTTATTGTAAGAACCCTTTACCCTATCCCCACTAAACATCATGTCCTAGAAAAACAGATCAACCTTCAACTCATGAAGAACACGAAAGGCCACTCTGTGGTAACCAAACACTTTTGATATAGGCTATACCTGTTCATTAAGTCTTGAAGTGAGGGCGAAATAATTATTTGATGGGATTTTTCATTACATAAAGAACATTTTAAATTTCATTTTACTGGTGTAAGACAATCACGTGAAATAACTTACTAGATCTGATTTGTTAAAAGTCCTAAGCACAATGCATGCACAAAAACAAACACTGCATTTCTGCACTTAGGTTACTCTTGCAGTTGGATGCAAGTGGCTTCATATTGTAGAGAGTTTGTCCTGTAAAGTACATAAGAATCCAGCCATTACCTTTGCTGAATATTTCATAGCAGTATTAAAGTTGTGTTGACTCAGATTTTATTGGTGGTTTTGCATTTTGTCCTAAATGCATCCACACACATCCACACACCTATTTTGAGACACTATATTACACTTCCAAAGTACCTTGGACTGATTTTCCTTTCACTTAAACTTTTTTGAAACAAGAGAACCATCCATGTTCAAATCTTACAGAAACTTAAATAGAATTTTTCCTATACTTATATAAACAGAATTTGACCCCTACATAACTTTAAATATTCAAACTCTCACCAGTACTTGCCTGCTAAATTTCCTCTTAGACCAAATTCCTTGTTGTTAAGATTCACTTAATTGTTGCCTAAATCCTAGTGGCCTTTCATAGCTCGAGAAATTAAGAAAAGCATTTTCACCCCGGCTATCGCTTTCACATCTATAACCTTCTCAGAGAGGTTTTTCCTCACAGTACCCTCACTCCAAATTACACAAATTCCCTTTGCAATTAAGCTTGTTATAACAAAGCAACAAGAAAGAGATCTGGTTCCCACTGATGATACATTTAATATTGCTGTAAAATCAGTCACAGCAATTGCTGCTTTTGCGGTTTGAAAGTGGTCACATGAGCAGCTTAATCAAGACCAAAATTATAGACAAGGGAAGCAGAATGGTTTGTGTGTTGCTCACTTTGAAAGTATATGCCATCTGATACCTAGAGAGATCCACTGCAGCATGAGTTAATTAAGCAATATGACACAACAGACTGTGCAGAACCACTAACAAATGCAATGAATAACCTCAGGGAATAATACAGCACTCCTGTGTTGCGGATTGTTCAGCCATATGGCTTACTCTGATGTGAATTGTGATTATAAAGTGGTTGTATAGTTTTATTTTTAAAAGAGTAATTTTTAAGCATTGCTTTAGACATTTCTACTCCTGGTAAACTAGTTCCTATGAAATTGTTTTCTTTAAATGTTAAACATAATATATAAATCATAGGGTCAGATCCCCAACTTGTGTAAATCAGCATAATTTCATTTGAGCCAATGGAATTATGTTGATTTACACAAGCTGAGGATCTGACCCATAATGCAGATAACTGATGTCATTTGTTTGCTATTTTTTTCTTTTTAGATTCTCCAGCTGCCATTGAATTTATGCCTCCAATTTAGTTTTTTCCATTAAAAATTGACACTCAAACATGAGAACACAGCATAGGGAGCGGGGAAGGGAGAGTCACAGATGGCTACAGCCAAAGCACAACTTTGGAGAAGAATAAAATTCAAAACAGACAGATGATTGGCACAATGAGCAAGGGCTGGAAGGGTAGGGGAAAGCGTTCAGACACCAGCATGACTTTTACATTGATGTTCTTTTAAAACAGCAATAAGATCCTCAGCCCTAGTGCACTAATATACCTCCTGTCAGTCACAAAAATATTTTTAAAAGTTTTACCATTAGTCCAACTTGATAAACATTGCTGTAACCCCCAAGGAGCTTACCTTGGTGCCTGGGTCTCTGTGTGCTAATAACTCAAGGAGAGGCAAGCTGACCTTGGGAGGCATGAGGGCCTTAGGCAGACTCATGGTCTGCTAGGCAACTAAGACAGAGAGAAGAGAGACAATATCTGAAGGGCCTAGTAAGCTCAGAGAAATATATAACAGGTGCGCCTGCATGACCACCTGTGTGCTTGCTCAGAGGAGAAGCAGTGTTTGAGAGAGAGGAACGGGGTAGACTGGGAGGTAAAAGCCCGGGGAAGAAGAGCTAGCCTGCCCCTCTGGGAGCACTGTGAGAGGGGAGAAGCCATTTGGGGGAGTCTGGAGCCAGCCCCTGAACTCTGATTGTCAGCCCCTCTACAATGGCTGAGGAGTCCAGATCCATCTCTGAATCTGAGGATCACTGCTGGAGTTGTGAGTACGGCATCTTTTAGTGCAGAGGTGGGCAAACTATGGCCCGCAGGCCACATCCAGCCCATGGGACCGTCCTGCCCAGCCCCTGAGCTCTTGGCCAGGGAGGCTAGCACCTGGCCCCTCTCCTGCTGTTCCCCCTCTCCCGCAGCCTCAGCGCAACATGCCGCCAGAGGTCTGGCCTGCCACTCCTGCTGGGCAGCGCAGTGGTGGTAACGGGGTTGGCTCTGGCCAGGCGGAGGGGCTTTGCTGCTCTGAGCAGCATGGTAAGGTGGGGTTGGATAAGGGGCAAAGGGCCCTGGGGGGCAGTCAGGGGACATGGAGTAGGGGGTGATTGGATGGGGTGGAGGTTTGGGGGGGATAGTCAGGGGACAGGGGGCATTGGATAGGCATGGGAATCCTGGGTGGGCTGTAAGGGGGTGGGGGTGTGGATAGGGGTCGGGGCAGACAGGGAGCGGGGGGGTTGGATAAGGGGTGGGATCCCGGGGGGCAGTTAGAGGTTGGGGTGTGGATGGGGGTTGGGGCACTCAGGGGACAGGGAGCAGGGGGGTTGGATAGGCGTGGGCATCCCTGGGGTGCCTGTCTGGGGGCAGGGGTATGGATGGAGGTTGGGGCAGTCAGGGGACAGGGAGAAGAGGGGGTTGGATAGGGGCCGGGGTCCCGGGAGGGGGCGGTCAGGGGACAAGGAGCGTTGGATGGGTCAAGGGTTCTGAGGGGGGTGGGAAGTGAGAGGGGGCGAGGGCTAGGCTGTTTATGGAGGGCCAAGCAGGGAAGGCTCCCCAGAGTTTTGCACCCCCGCTGTGGCCCTCAGGCCAAAAAGTTTGCCTGCCCCCGTTTTAGTGAAACCGTCAGGGAAACTGTTGGGAGTCCCTCTATTCCCTGAACTGTGTCCTCAAGCCAAGGGATAAGGGTTTGGGAATTTTATTACCTGCTGCCTGTTAAATATGTGGAGGGACTTACCATCTTATCCCGTTTGTGAGTCTTTTGGGCTGTACTGAGTCAAGTCAGACAAGTTGCTTATTGCTGCTCAGAATATACCGTGGTCACAGGTCATCCCAGGCTCCAACGATGTATGAATACCACCGGGACACTAAATCTGACTCTTGCTTGATTGGGTCACATGAGTGGGGAAATTTATGGGTATTATCAGCTGCGGAACCGGTGTCCTTCAGAGTAGCAGTTTCCCTGTTAAGTTGTATTTGCTTCCTGTTTAATACTCTGTTGAATATATTGTGTGTGTTTGTGTTACTCCTTGGGAGTCTCTAACTAGCTGACAAGTAAGTGGTTAGAATTTTCCTTCCAAGTTGTCCTGGTGACCCTGCCAGGAAGGAGTGAGTGAAGTGGAGGCACTGCAGAAAAAATTCATAGGAGAAGAAAATAAGGACGTTAAACCCTGCTAAGCTGGAGGTGGGATCCAGACAAACTCAGGCCTGTCCATCAAAACCCATAAGGAGACTGGTGTTAAAGGAGTAACCCAATAGATAGGGGCAATACATTGCAGTCCTGAAAATAAGTGGGAGTTCGACTCCTGAGGGTGGGATCACAAGGTATCACTCCTCAGCTGCCCCCTAACTCTGTAGGCACCTGTACTTCTGCTGGTTGGCACGTACACTACCTGAAACCACCCAGCAGCTGGGTGCCTAACTCCCAGCAGAGTTCACAACTTCTGCCCAGTTAACTGTCAGGGCCTGATCCAGTAGACATGCTCAGAGGTTGCCTTTGAGCATGTCTACCAGATTGGGCCTTGCACAAAACACAGCTGGAGATGGTGGTACCTCCCACCTCTTACTCAAGAGCCTAGTCTTCAGAGCATTCACACAGGATGGGGCAGACTCACGTTCAAATCCCCACTCTGCCTGAGGTGGAGCAGGGACTTGAATTGATGTCTCCTTCCTCCCATGAGCGTGAACCGAGCAGGTGGATTTCAGATGTGCTGGGGTTGTTGGGCTTGCTCCCTCTCCTGCTGAAGCTGTTCCATTTTGTACAAATAATCAAATATTCTTTGGGAGAGAATAAGAGTGAATGACTGACTGACTCTATAGTACAGCGGGCTTGGGCACTCACCTGCTCAGGTTCAAGTTCCTCCTCCAGTGAATATTTTAGTGTTCTACATAAGTGGAATATGGCCAAAAGTAAGAGGATCAGCCTCTCACATCATGGGTGAGCATACTAACCACTGGGTAAAACAGTAGTAGTGGCCAGCCATGCCAAACCCCCACAAAAAACGCAGATATTGAGCTTGGTTTTGGCTTAATTGGTTGAGAGTTGCTTGTTGGCTAGTTCTTGGCTTGTAGCTTGTTGTTTGTTTGGCTTGTTCCTGCTTTTTTTTTTTTTTTTTGATCGGCTCCCAGCAAGCATGGGGGGCAAGCTGGAACTAGGGAGGAGAGAGTTGGGGTGCACAGTGGGCCCACCACAGTCCCAGATTGCACGGCGGGGGGGATCTAATCACATAGAGTGTTGGGGTTCTTAGGAATTGGCTTGTTTTGGCCTTGTTTTGAAATGGGATTAGCTTGATTTCTGGCTTATCAGGGTGTTTATTTACCAAGTGAAAGTTGGTAACTGTGGTAGTTGCCCTACTATCACCACCATCATTTTGTGTTGGGTCCAATTCACTGGATTTGTTCTATTGGATCAGGCCCCACCGATGAGGTAGGCAAGGGTTGTGAGTCCAATTGGGATGAGTTATGCATCAAGCTGCTCAGTCATGTCAGGAAGGATGCAGGTGGGTGCGTGCTCAGCAAAATTGTATGTGCCTAAGGGACTTCTCCAGTAAGCAGAAGTTTTGTGATTGCTGATGGCAATGATGGAGTCAGGTGCCTAAGTTTCCCCCTGTGAATCCTGCCCCAAGTGAACTTAGCACTTTTGCAACATAAACCTTATTTGTACAGTATTCATCAGTAAATAGTTGATGTTCAACATACTTGCCACACTGTGGTAATCACAGTCATTATCTATTCTAATTATTACTCCTAGGAAAATTCTGCACCAAAAAATTAAAACTCTGCACATAATATTTTAAAATTCTGCATATTTTATTTGTCAAAATAAAACAATATAATCATGTCTGTTTCAATTATGTTGGTGTAAGCAGAGTCAGGATGAGCTCTAACCTGACATCTGGTGGCGAGTTGTGGTGGGTTGTGGAAAAGAACTTCAGGGGGTGATCTAATTTGCATAGGCACACCCACCCCGCCTAGATGGTCACTTTGGCTGCTGTAGGAGCCGAGTTTCTCTGTTATTGGGGCAGGAAGAATAAACTGTTATTATCCTAATTATGTGAATCAAGGACAGTGGAACTGTACTTGGCCTTTTGTTATGATGGAGGGACTCGTCATCAACTAAGCAGCACTTGCTAGGCAAGAGTCATGGGTTCAAAACCCCAGTGAATTGAGAGAGGCTGGGGACAGGTATTAATACCTGGTGGTATGGGCTCCTGGTGAGGGCTCTACATGCCAATTGCACCTTCTCTCCCAACTGTGGAATATCAGAGCTAGTTTTGATTCCATTAGGAGTCTAATTACAGACCATTGAGCTGAATTCACTTTGGGCCAATGGTGGACCAGGACTGAGGTTTCCATACTACAAGCTGAAATCAATAAAGAGTTAAAATTACTAAGAGCTGAAATCACTGAGTGCTGTGTTAACTAGTGGGGGGCCTGAAGCTATACTGTGGAGCAGTTTGTGGGATGGCTGGGGCGGCTCATGGGACGACAGAGCGGAGCAGTTTGTGGGACAGCTGGTGGATCGGAGTGGAGCAGCTGGCGGAGCAGAGCGATTCGTGGGATGGCTGGTGGAGTTGAACAGAGCCCCACAGAGAAGCGGGGCAGTCAGCTTTGGACCATGTAAGGTGCCCCTTAACCCCCCCCCCTTTCCACCAAGGCTGGGGGGTAAAACTCCGCAGATAAACTTTTGAACTCTGGGGCTGCACTGACCAGGAACAGAGACTTTTGGGTTATTGGACTTTTGGGACTTTGGGTGACATCTGGGTGGGTGGACTCAAGAACCAAAGGGAAAGGACACGGCCCAATTTGCTTGGGGTGAGTTTTTGCTCATGGGTTGTGTTATGAATCCTATTGGTGGTGTTTCCCCAACATAATGCCACATTGTTTCTCTCTGTTATTAAAAGGCTTTTGCTACACGCAGACTCTGTGCTTGTGAGAGGGTGGGGGCTCGAGCTGGTTTTGCATTGTGTTATTGGAATGGAAACCCTAGATACTGAACCCGGCCCTTGTTGCTGCCAACTCTGATGGGCAGAAGGGTTACATTGGTAATTTATTTCAAAATATCTGTCAACAAGTATGTCTGTAACAATACAGATAACAACAACAAAAAAGTCAGGAAATGACACAGAGCTTTCTTACTAGGCATATTAATACAGAACTTTGAGTAATAACTCATTTAAATTATAATACAGAAATGTATTTGCTGCACCCCTCAAAAGCAGTGCAAAGGCTTGGGGGAATCATGGGTAATGAAGGAGCTGAGGCAGAGGGAAATAATTGTTGGGAGGGAGCCTTGGAGTGAACACGGAGGGTTGTTGGATATGGGTGGGAGAAGTATGGAACAGGATTTTTGGGGGAGGGGTGGGAGGGATTATTAGGGAGTTGGGGGAGCCTCCCCCATGCAGATCCTGGCTGATCCCTAGCTTCTCCCATTCAGTCAGGCACAGCTGCCCCTGTCGCCATGTGTCCCTGCACCCCCACTTCCATTCAGCCCCTGGCTCAGTGCTATCATCGCGATAGCTCCTGTGCCCTTTCCCCAGTCTGTCCCCCCACTAGCCGTTCTGACCCACAGTCTATGTGATTCCCCCCCAGCAGCCCCATATGTCCTGCTCTGGCCATCCCTCCCATATCCTGTGCCTTCTCACCTGGCCCCACAGGCAGGGCGCTGTGAGGAAGGCAGCCTCTGACCCCTCTCTCTCTCTGCACCTGACTGCTTGGAGCCAGCTGCCCTCTCTTCTGGTGCCACAGCAGCCTACATGCTGACTGGGAGCCAGAGTCTGTGATGTAATAAAGGGGGCTGTGTGGTTTCTCTTTTTTTTAGCTTCTTGATAACCAAACCTGAGTCATACTTTTTAGGTGACAAATCTGATGAACTGTCCTATATTGAGGTGTCAGTAGAAGAGGTTTTGGAACAACTCGATAAACTAAACAGTAATAAGTCACCAGGACCAGATGGCATTCACCCAAGAGTTCTGAAGGAACTCAAATATGAAATTGCAGGACTACTACCTGTAGTCTGTAACCTATTATTTAAATCAGCTTCTGTACCAAATGACTGGAGGATAGCTAATGTGATGCAATTTTTAAAAAGGGCTCCAGAGGTGACCCCGGCAATTACAGGTCGGTAAGCCTGATTTCAGTACTAGGCAAACTGGTTGAAACTATAGCACAGAACAAAATTGTCAGATACATAGGTGAACATAGTTTGTTGGAGAAGAGTCAACATGGTTTTTGTAAAGGGAAATCATGCCTCACCAATCTACTAGAATTCCTTGGGTGGGGGTAAACAAGGATGTGGACAAGGGGGATTCAGTGGATATAGTGTATCTAGATTTTCAGAAAGCCTTTGACAAGGTCCCTAACCAAAGGCTCTTAAGCAAATAAGCTGTCATGGGATAACAGAGAAGGTCCTCTTATGGACTGGTAACTGGTTAAAAGATAGGAAACAAAGGGTAGGAATAAATGGTCAGTTTTCAGAATGGAGAGAGGTAAATAGTGGTGTTCCCCAGGGGTCTGTACTGGGCCCAGTCCTATTCAACATATTCATGAGTGATCTGAAAAAAGGGGTAAACAGTGAGGTGGCAAAATTTTCAAATGATACCCTACTGCTCAAGATAGTTAAGTCCCAGGCAGACTGCGAAGAGCTACACAAGGATCTCACAAAACTGGGTGATTGGGCAACAAAATGGCAGATGACATTCAATGTTGATAAATGCAAAGTAATGTACATTGGAAAACATAATCCCAACTATATATATAAAATGATGGGGTCTAAATTAGCTGTTATCACTCAAGAAAGAGATCTTGGAGTCACTGTGGATAGTTCTCTGAAAACATCCACTCAACATCCAGCAGCAGTCAAAAAAGTGAACAGAATGTTGGGAATCATTAAGAAAGGGATGGATAATAAGACAGAAAATATCATATTGCCTATATATAAACCCATGGTATGCCCACATCTTGAATGCTGCATGCAGATGTGGTCGCCCAATCTCACAAAAGATATATTGGAATTGCAAAAGGTTTAGAAAACAGCAACAAAAATTATTAGGGGTATGGAACGGCTGCCATATGAGGAGAGATTAATAAAACTGGACTTTTCAGCTTGGAAAAGAGACAACTAATGGGGGACATGATTGAGGTCTATAAAATCATGACTGGTGTGGAGAAAGTAAATAAAGAAGTGTTATTTACTCCTTCTCATAACACAAGAACTAGGGGTCGCCAAATGAAATTAATAGGCAGCAGGTTTAAAATAAACAAAAGGAAGTATTTTTTTCACATAATGCACAGTCAACCTGTGGAACTCCTTGCCAGAGGATATTGTGAAGGCCAAGACTATAACAGGGTTCAAAAAAGAACTAGATAAATTCATGGAGGATAGGTCCATCAATGGCTATTAGCCAGGATGGGCAGGGATGGTGTCCCTAGCCTCTGGTTGCCAGAAGCTGGGAATGGGCAACAGGGGATGGATCACTTGGTGATTACCTGTTCTGTTCATTCCCTCTAAAGCATCTGGCATTGACCACTGTCAGAAGACAGGATACTGGGCTAGATGGACCTTTGGTCTGACCCACTATATCCGTTCTTATGGACACGCATACAGTTGTTAGTGTACATGTAGTCTGCCTGTGTCCACAATACAGCCCTGTCTGCACTTGAAAGGGTTTGCTAGTAGGGGGTAGAGATACAGCAGTAGAGCTTTACCTGGTATTAGACATGTCTCTTCCCCTTTTGGAATGCCAGTGTTTCTCCACTGGAAGACGAAGGGTTCTCGCCTTACACAAGAGCTATACAAGGTAGGGGAGTGACATCATCGTGGTTCTCCTCTGCTGCCCCACCCAAAGGGACACCGAAAAACATCTGGAAGCAAGAATTGAACTTGAGGGGGAAAGGTTGAGCCCAAGCTGGAAGACCGTCTAGCCTGTGAGTAATAATACCTGAGGTCTCAAGCTGGAGACCAGTGCAGCTGCCTTTCAAGACTTTTTATAATTCACCTGCAATAATATCTAGGGTGAGAAATTACTATTTGTAACCAATTTCTTTAGGGAAACAAGCTTAGTTTGCATGGTTGGTTTTATTTGCTTAGTAATCTGTTTTGTTCTGTTTGCTATCTCTTTAACCATTTAAAATTCACCTTTTGTAGTTAATAAACTTATTTCTTGTTTATAATATAACCCCGTTGGTAAAATTCATAATGGGGGGCAGGGAGGCTGTGCATACCTTCCTCCATATTGAGGGAGGAGGTGGATTTCATAATATACCTTTGGGTCCGCACTCCAGGGGAAGTGGGCACCTGAGTGCTGGGATAAGTCTCTGAAGCTGAGTCTTCCCAGAGCTGATCTCAGTGTCTGTGTCATTCTGCAGTTGGGTGTGGCCCTGCCTGTGTGTGTGCTGGAGGAGGCTTAATAGCCTGGCTCAGCAAGACAGGTAAAAAGGGCGCCCAGGCTGGCAGAACAGGAGGGCTCACCTGTATCCGAGTACATAAGGTAGATCTTGAAGGGGGGCAAACTGTTACACCAGCATCGCAAGATATTTACATGCCAGATGCACTAAAGATTCATGTGTCCCTTGATGCTTCAACCACCATTCCAGGGGACATGCTGATGACGGGTTCTGTTCGATAATGATCCAAAGTAGTGCGGACTGATGCATGTTCATTTTCATCATTTAAGTTGATTTTCTTTTTTGGTGGTTTGGGTTCTGTAGTTTCTGCATCGGAGTGTTGCTCTTTTAAAACTTCCAAAAGCATATTCCACACCTTGTCTCTCAAATTTTAGAAGGCACTTCAGATTTTTAAATCTTGGATCAAGTGCTGTAGCTATCTTTAGAAATTTCACATTGGTACCTTCTTTCCATTTTGTCAAATTTGCAGCAAAAGTGTTCTTAAAACGAACAACATGTGCTGGGTCATCATCTGAGACTGCTATAACATGAAATATATGGCAGAATGTGGGTAAAACAGAGCAGGAGACATACAATTCTCCCCCAAGGAATTCAGTCACAAATTTAATTAATGCATTATTTTTTTAACAAGCGTCATCAGCATGGAAGCATGTCCTCTGGAACAATGGCCAAAGCATGAAGAGGCATATGAATCATTAGCGCATCTGATATGTATATATCTTGCAATGCGAGCTACAACAGTGCCATGTGAATGCCTGTTCTCACTTTCAGATGAGATTGTAATTAAGAAGTGGGCAGCATTATCTCCCGTAAATGTAAACAAACTTGTTTGTCTTAGTGATTTGGCTGAACAAGGAGTAGGACTTAGTGGACTTGTAGGCTCTAAAGTTTTCCACTGTTTCGTTTTTGAGTGCACTTATATAACAACAAAAACTACATTTGTAAGTTGCACTTTCATGATAGAGATTTCACGACAGTACTTGTGAGGTGAACTGAAAAATACTATTTCTTTTATCATTTTTACAGTGCAAATATGTGTATTGAAAAATAATATAAAGTGAGCACTGTACACTTTGTATTCTGTTGTAATTGAAATTGATATATTTGAAAATGTAGAAAAACATCCCTTAAACAGTGCGATTAATCATGATTAATTTTTTATCACAATTTTTTTTTTTGAGTTAATTGTGTGAGTTAAGTGCGATTAATCAACCGCCCTAATTTAAATTATTATATAGTTGGGAACCCCGAGGTGCACAGTTGCAACACTCACACTATGGGAACTCTTTTATATTTACAAATATAGTTTATGAATACATTTAGCACAGTCACAAACACCCCAACTCAGTAAGGTAGAGATACTACAGAATGTACATATGCACATCCATATACTCGTACCATCCTTTGTAGAACAACCTGAAGCGTTGGCCATGATCTTCCTCATCACCAGTGGCCATCATTCTGGCATGTCCTAAGGACTATATCTCCTTCTCCTACCGCCCCTGGGCTGTGATGCCACTTTTATAATATGATAGGTTTCAGAGTAACAGCCGTGTTAGTCTGTATTCGCAAAAAGAAAAGGAGTACTTGTGGCACCTTAGAGACTAACCAATTTATTTGAGCATGAGCTTTCGTGAGCTACAGCTCACTTCATCGGATGCATACCGTGGAAACTGCAGCAGACTTTATATACACACAGAGAATATGAAACAATACCTCCTCCCACCCCACTGTCCTGCTGGTAATAGCTTATCTAAAGTGATCATCAAGTTGGGCCATTTCCAGCACAAATCCAGGTTTTCTCACCCTCCACCCCCCCACACACAAATTCACTCTCCTGCTGGTAATAGCCCATCCAAAGTGACAACTCTCTACACAATGTGCATGATAATCAAGTTGGGCCATTTCCTGCACAAATCCAGGTTCTCTCACCCCCTCACCCCCCTCCAAAAAACACACACACAAACTCACTATCCTGCTGGTAATAGCTCATCCAAAGTGACCACTCTCCCTACAATGTGCATGATAATCAAGGTGGGCCATTTCCAGCACAAATTCAGGTTTTCTCACCCCCCCACCCCCATACACACACAAACTCACTCTCCTGCTGGTAATAGCTCATGATGCCGTTATGTTTGTTGCATATTCATTAGGGGATTTTCCCCCTTTTCCTTATTTGTATTTCCTCACCTTACTAATGTTGGAGCATCTTTTCTTCTATAGGTTAGTATATCAGTGATCTCAACTTATCATATATGTCAATTTGTTACTATGGCCCTTTTGTGGTTAGATGTCACATTTGTTACTTCTGTCCTAACCAGTTATTTCGGTTCTTTCCAAGTTGTGGTGTACCTGTTAAGTTTAAAAGGGTCTGAACTTAGGAAGACCCCTATGCCAACCTACTGCAAAGCATCCTTTATGTTAAAGCTCTCAGCCATATATGGACTGTATGCGTTAGCTCATTGCCATCTAGGTGAAAGGTCCCAAACATATGTATGCTAACTTCGTCTTAGCTCAACGTACAGGATGTGGCCTGTAGGTCCCTTGTGTTATAGCCAAAATATACTCTAATATAAACCAATTATAATAAGACAAATAATCAAACCGATAAGAAACTTATAAGAAAAGATATATATATAGGCAAGCAAGCAGGCTAGGCTTAGATGTGTCTCATGTACCTGTTATATACATCAGTTCATTGTCAGGATGCTTCTGTGGTTGACTCATGTACCTGCGATCAGAACTTCCTCTTAAACTCTATTTTCAGCTCCCCAAATACTTGGGGTTTTCCATTGGGCTGTTTATCTGTGCAAAATTCATCTGTTCAAAGTTCATAGGCCTCAAGCCTTACGCTAACTTGCTGAAGCTAATGTCTTACAGGATACAAATTTCTCGCATTACTGCTGAATATTATGCAAAGCAGAATATAATGCAAAGCAGTGAATATAATAAAGGCAAGCTAGCCCACTGGGCTACAGTGGCACTGGGGGTAGAGGACGGAGAGGGAGCAGGACAAGGTGGAGTGAGAGCAGGGCCTCAGGGGAGTGGCGGAGACAGGTAGGAAGATGGTGAAGGTGAGGCCTTGAGGAAGGGGAAGAGTGGAGGCAGGGCCTCAGGACAGAGTGGGGGTGGAGCACCCACCTGGAAAAATGAAAGTCAGTGCCTGTGAGGGGGAGTCTGGATGGTGCTCCTGCTTGGCATATCAGTAGAATTATAGTTGTAACACAGGAGTTTATGGGGATATATTTCTAATTGGGTTCTGCGGGGATCAGTTCTTGGCCCTATGCTATTTCAGATTTTTATCAATGACATGGAAGAAAACATAACACCATCACTGATAAAGTTTGCAGATGACACAAAGATTGGGGGAGTGGTAAATAATTAAGAGGACAGGCCCCTAATACAGCGCAATCTGGATTGCTTGGTTTGCTTGCACCCAGTTTATATCTGTTTTCATTTGGCCAAATGTAAAGTCCTGCATCTCAGAACAAAGAATGTAAACCATATTTACAGATTGAGGGATTTTATCCTGGGAATCAGTGATGCTGAAAAAGACTTGGGGATGCTGGTAGATAATCAGCTAAACATGATCTCCCAATACACTGCTGTGGTCAAAAAGGACTTGCCAGCAAGTTAAAGAAGTATGGGCTAGATGAATGGACTATAAGGTGGATAGAAAGTTGGCTAGATTGTTGGGCTCAACGGGTAGTGATCAATGGCTCCATATCTAATTGACAGCTGGTATCAATCGGAGTGCCCCAGGGGGTCGTCTTGGAGCTGGTTTTGTTCAACATCTTTATTAATGATCTAGATGATGGGATGGATTGCACCCTCAGCAAGTTCGCAAATGACACTAAGCTTGGGGGAGAGGTAGATATACTGGAGGGTAGGGATAGGGTCCAGAGTGACCTAGACAAATTGGAGGATTGGGCCAAAAGAAATCTGATGAAGTTCAACAAGGAAAAGTGCAGAGTTCTGTACTTAGGAAAGAAGAATCCCATGTACCGCTACAGGCTGGGGACCGACTGGCTAAGCAGCAGTTCTGCAGAAAAGGACCTGGGCATTACAGTGGATGAGAAGCTGGATAGGAGTCAGCAGTGTGCCCTTGTTGCCAAGAAGGCTAACGGCATATTGGGCTGCATTAGTTGGAGCACGGCCAGCAGATCGAGGGAAGTGATTATTCCCCTCTATTCTGCACTAGTAAGGCCACATCTGGAGTATTGCCTCCAATGTTAGGCCCCCCACTACAGAAAGGATGTGGACAAACTGGAGAGAGTCCAGTGGAGGGCAACGAAAATGATCAAGGGGCTGGGACACATGACTTACGAGGAGAGGCTGAGGGAACTGGGCTTGTTTAGTCTGCAGAAGAGAAGAGTGAAGGGGGATTTGATAGCAGCCTTCAACTACCTGAACGGGAGTTCCAAAGAGGATGGAGCTCAGTTGTTCTCAGTGGTGGCAGATGCAAGAACGAGGAGTAATGGTCTCAAGTTGCAGTGCGGGAGGTCTAGGTTGGATATTAGGAAACACTATTTCACTAGGAGGGTTGTGAAGCACTGGAATGGGTTACCTAGGGAGGTGGCGGACTCTCCATCCTCAGAGGTTTTTAAGGCCCGGCTTGACAAAGCCCTGGCTGGGATGATTTAGCTGGCGTTGGTCCTGCTTTGAGCAGGGGGTTGGACCAGATGACTGTAATGATGCTGCCTTTGGTGGCACACTTCTGAGAGTACCAACTCAGGACAAATTGCTTAGAGCAGGGCAGTTACGGCTCAAGGCTGGGGTTCCTTTGCACACCAAGGCAAACCAAACCAGCAAAGCAGAGTAGATTTCAGTTTTACCCCACTGGCTAACCATAAGTCACACAAGCAATTCCCTTTGACACTCCAGTTTCCCAGCATCACTACCAGTGCCACTCGTTATGGGGACGAATGGTTATGAAAACCAATGCCCCAGCAAAAGAAAAAACGGTTCTCTTGATCCCAAAGGACCAGGCCCAGGTCAATATACAAGACAGAACTTACCCACAAATCACGCTGTTGTTAATCCTCTAGAATCTAAAATCTAAAGGTTTATTTATAGAAGGAAAAAGATATAGATGAGAGCTAGAATTGGTTAAATGGAATTAATTATATACTGTAATTGCAAAGTTCTTGGTTCAGGCTTGTAGCAGTGATGGAATAAACTGCAGGCACAAATCAAGTCTCTGGAGTACATCCACAGCTGGGATGGATCATTCAGTCCTTTGTTCAGAGCTTCAGTTTGTAGCCAAGTCCCTCCAGGGGCAAGAAGCAGGATTGAAGACAAGATGGAGATGAGGCAGCTGCCTTTTATAGTCTCTTCCAGGTGGAAGCACACCTTTGTTCTTCTGTACAAGATCACAGCAAGAGGGAGTTTGGAGTCACATGGGCAAGTCACATGTCCATGCATGACTCAGTTCTTTACAGGCCGACGCCATTGTTTACATGTTAGTTTGAATGTTGCCAAGAAAGCTCAGATGTGGATTGGCGTCTTGCAAAGTCCATTGTTAGTTAAGTGTTTTTTGACTGGGCACTTACTGAAGAAGCTGACCAACTGCTTCACTGAGGCTACTTAGAATCAAAACACACTGATATACAAGTACATAGCCAATATTCATTACTTCAACTACAAAAATGATACACCTATACAGATAGCATAATCATCATCAGCAAATCGTAACCTTTCCATAGACATCTTACACAACAACATTTGTACAATATTTGCTGCAAATATATAACAGTGGTTGCAGCAATAATCTATATGGTCACAGGTTATGTCAGTAACGTCACAATGACCTCCTGAGGTCTCTTCCAGTCCTAATCTTCTATGATTCTATGATAATACAATCCTTGGATACAGAAACAAGGGAATCTTGAGTAGGAGTAGAGAGGTTATTTTATCTCTGTATTTGGTCCTGGTACTCCTAGAACATTGTGTCCGGTTCTGATGTCCACAAATCAAGAAGGATGCTGAAAAATTGGAAAGGGTTCAGAGAAGAGCCACGAGAATGAGTAAAAGATTAGAAAATAAGATGCAAGGAGCTCAATCTATGTAGCTAATCAAAAGCAAGGTTATGGGGTGACTTGATCACAGTTTGTAAGTACTTACAGGGGAAACAAATATTTGATAATTGGCTCTTCATTCCAGCAGACAAAGGTACAAAAGGATCCAATGGCTCGAAGTAGAAGCTAGGCAAATTCAGACTGGAAATAAGGTGTTACTTTCTAACAGTGAGGGTAATTAATCACTGGATTTTCCCAGCGCTGTCTTGGATTCTCCATCACTAGGAATTTTTCAATTAAGATTATATTTGTTTTTCTAAAGGACATGCTCTAGTTTAAACAGAAATTATTGTGGGGAAGGTCTATTGCCTATGTTATTCAGGAGGTCAGACAAGATGACTGAGCGTTGAGGAGCTTCATGGAACTGCCTCCTAAACAAATGATTGCTATTGATGACTTCTAGCAATGAATTCCATAGGCGGTATTCTCTCATTCTCATTACACATTATGGAGCAGGGTAAAAGGAATAAATTTCACTATAACTGTCATAACGACATATATTGAACAAAATCCTCTTACTTTTCTCCTTTCTAGATGAAATAATCCTAGTTTGTGCATCTCTCATCATGTGTGTATGTATGTACACACGCACACACACACTCTCATTCACTGCCTCTAACAGACTTCATTTCCCTTCTCTGGAACTTCTCAATTTCAGGTAGATCTTTTCCCAACCATCACTTATCTCACTTCTTAGCTTTGTGCCTTTTTATTATGGTCTTTTAAGGTAAAGAGTGTCAATTGCTTACATTTTCTAGAGTTACCAAGATTTTTTTTTTCACTACATAAATGCATAGCACATGTTGGGATGAATACATTATGGACAGAACAGTCATCAAAACCACATGCCACATTGCACTTGTATAGTCCATCCCACCAAAATAACCATCCCTTTTATACTAAACTACATCTACTGCTTGAAAAATATATAATATTGAACTTCTTGGCTTCAAACTCCAGACCCTTTATTTCAATCTGTGCTTACAATTTCTAGGATGTTCTTTTCAGGATCATTTCTTAAGACAAACGTGGTTGACGAACAACTAATCAAAGTTTAATTTGAAACTATGTGTCCTATTATCTGCTGATTAGACAGATAATGGACAATTCATAGCAACATGTTTTTGATCTTTTGTCCTGATCAAATGTAGATTTGTTCAAAGGCTAACCAAAACACTCCAAAATTATTCTGCTACTAAATTATAATTTGGAAAGACAGCACATCTAAGAGAAAGACATGCTACATTCTGGGCAACATGCAAATAGAAAACAAAACACTGACTTATAAAGTAAGCAATATTTGTTTCCATGGGATCAGACATTTCTCTGATCACAAGCATTTCCCATTTTCAGGGGGAGTTCAGCCACCTATTTGAAAAAAATTGCTGGTCAACAAGAATGGCACTTACTCATTAAAAATATTTTATAGTATTTATACACCGTATTCAGAATTTGATCAAAAGAAGCAAATCTTTTGCTCTCCATAACAAACTGTTTGGATCAAAATGTATTTTCTATTACATAGTTAAACCATCTAGTCCAACAACCTACAGTTCACTGGGAGTTAAGTCTTGATAAATGGCTGAGTGCTCCAAGTTCCGTCAATGTGAACAAAGAGCTTTGATCTCTCATTTTTGAGGTGGTCTTTGTGATGTGTTGCATGTGCCCTACTGTATTAATAGCACTGATATGTCAAGATTTTTCTACTATGAAGATTGCCTGTAATATTCAAAAAAAGGTATAATTAACCGCTAGATTCAGAGAATTGAATAAAAGGAAGCCAGATATCTTAGTACCTGTTGACTAAGTATTTGTCAGGTTAAGTTTTCCATAACCATTCCCAGATTTTCTTATGCCATGGTTCTTAAACTTCTTGGAAAGGGAATTATGGACATATTCAATGCTTAATCTTCCTCTGCTTCCTGCAAAGCTGAGTCCCAAACTCCTCCTCTATACTTTGCCATTGATAAGCCTCTTGATCCACCTCAGAATTCTCTGCTTGTTTCAATTTTAACAGAGTCCCAGGGACTGAAGCGCTTTCCCCCATATTTAGTTTTCAGATACTAACATTCTTGCTTTGCTAGATAAAAATGAATTTAAAATGGAAAGCCTCATTTAGATCAAGCTTTCTTTAATTCTCTGTCTTCCCTATTTCTCTTCTCTGCTTCAAAGTAACCGCTGAAAAATCTTGAAAGACTTGAATTTTTTCTCCTTGGAGAAAAGGGTTTTTTTTGTGCTTTTGCCTTTCTCATAAGAGACACTTTCTGCTGATAATTAATAAGATGCAGCACTATGTCTTGGGGGCAGAGAAGATGGGGTTCTGTGTATTGTCAATTACTACTTCTGAGGCTTTCAAAAATAGTTTACCAACGCAGTAAAGAGATTGTTAAAATGATCTAATCTGATCTGCATAAGCAGGGCATAGAATTACAGTCAGTGGAGGAAAAACATTTCTTTCTATGTTCTAAGGGCTCCCTCCCCATCCCATAGTCTAATATAGTGGTTCTCAACCAGGGCTATGCATACTCCCTGGGGGTACGCAGAGGTCTTCCAGGGGGTACATCAACTCTTCTAGATATTTGCCTAGTTTGACAATAGGCTACATATACAGCATTAGCAAAGTCAGTACAAACTAAAATTTCACATAGACACTTATTTATACTGCTCTATACACTATACATGAAATGTAAGTACAATATTCAAATTGATTTATAATTATATGGTAAAGATTAGAAAGTAAGCAATTTTTCAGTAACAGTGTGCTGTGACACTTTAGTATTTTTATGTCTGATCTTGTAAGCAAGTAGTTTTTAAGTGAGGTTTAACTTGGGGTATGCAAGACAAATCAGACTCCTGAAAGGGGTACAGTAGTCTGGAAAGGTTGAGAGCCATTGGAACAATATGACTTCCCTTAGCACCTCATCCCCTGCTCCACCAAACACTGAAATTATATCTGTACCCTCTATTCTCAATAACACCTAGTTTAAAGAGTTAACGCTTGCTCTGACTTTTCTAGGTGTTTGAGAAGGCTTCGGATTCTTTGACCATGGGATGGTGTTCCATGAAGGAGGAGTGCTGGGCAGAGACGGGCTCCATCTTACGAAGAGAGGGAAGAGCATCTTTGCCAGCAGGCTGGCTAACCTAGTGAGGAGGGCTTTAAACTAGGTTCACCGGGGGAAGGAGACCAAAGCCCTGAGGTAAGTGGGAAAGCGGGATACCGGGAGGAAGCACAGGCTGGAATGTCTGTGAGGGGAGGGCTCCTGCCTCATACTGGGAATGAGGGGCGATCAACAGGTTATCTCAAGTGCTTATATACGAATGCACAAAGCCTTGGAAACAAGCAGGGAGAACTGGAGGTCCTGGTGATGTCAAGAAACTATGACGTGATTGGAATAACAGAGACTTGGTGGGATAACTCACATGACTGGAGTACTGTCATGGATGGTTATAAACTGTTCAGGAAGGACAGGCAGGGCAGAAAAGGTGGGGGAGTAGCACTGTATGTAAGGGAGCAGTATGACTGCTCAGAGCTCCGGTACGAAACGGTAGAAAAACCTGAGTGTCTCTGGATTAACTTTAGAAGTGTGTGCAACAAGAGTGATGTAGTGGTGGGAGTCTGCTATAGACCACCGGACCAGGGGGATGAGGTAGATGAGGCTTTCTTCCGGCAGCTCATGGAAGCTACTAGATCGCATGCCCTGATTCTCATGGGTGACTTTAATTTTCCTGATATCTGCTGGGAGAGCAATACAGCAGTGCACAGACAATCCAGGAAGTTTTTGGAAAGCGTAGGGGACAATTTCCTGGCGCAAGTGCTAGAGGAGCCAACTAGGGGGGGCGCTTTTCTTGACCTGCTGCTCACAAACCGGGTAGAATTAGTGGGGGAAGCAAAAGTGGATGGGAATCTGGGAGGCAGTGACCATGAGTTGGTTGAGTTCAGGATCCTGACGCAGGGAAGAAAGGTAAGCAGCAGGATACGGACCCTGGACTTCAGGAAAGCAGACTTCGACTCCCTCAGGGAACGGATGGCCAGGATCCCCTGCGGGACTAACATGAAGGGGAAAGGAGTCCAGGAGAGCTGGCTGTATTTCAAGGAATCCCTGTTGAGGTTACAGGGACAAACCATCCCGATGAGTCGAAAGAATAGTAAATATGGCAGGCGACCAGCTTGGCTTAATGGTGAAATCCTAGCGGATCTTAAACATAAAAAAGAAGCTTACAAGAAGTGGAAGGTTGGACATATGACCAGGGAAGAGTATAAAAATATTGCTCGGGCATGTAGGAATGATATCAGGAGGGCCAAATCGCACCTGGAGCTGCAGCTAGCAAGAGATGTCAAGAGTAACAAGAAGGGTTTCTTCAGGTATGTTGGCAACAAGAAGAAAGCCAAGGAAAGTGTGGGCCCCTTACTAAATGAGGGAGGCAACCTAGTGACAGAGGATGTGGAAAAAGCTAATGTACTCAATGCTTTTTTTGCCTCTGTCTTCACTAACAAGGTCAGCTCCCAGACTGCTGCGCTGGGCATCACAAAATGGGGAAGAGATGGCCAGCCCTCTGTGGAGATAGAGGTGGTTAGGGACTATTTAGAAAAGCTGGACGTGCACAAGTCCATGGGGCCGGACGAGTTGCATCCGAGAGTGCTGAAGGAATTGGCGGCTGTGATTGCAGAGCCATTGGCCATTATCTTTGAAAACTCGTGCCGAACGGGGGAAGTCTCGGATGACTGGAAAAAGGCTAATGTAGTGCCAATCTTTAAAAAGGGGAAGAAGGAGGATCCTGGGAACTACAGGCCAGTCAGCCTCACCTCAGTCCCTGGAAAAATCATGGAGCAGGTCCTCAAAGAATCAATCCGGAAGCACTTGCATGAGAGGAAAGTGATCAGGAACAGCCAGCATGGATTCACCAAGGGAAGGTCATGCCTGACTCATCTAATCGCCTTTTATGATGAGATTACTGGTTCTGTGGATGAAGGGAAAGCAGTGGATGTATTGTTTCTTGACTTTAGCAAAGCTTTTGACACGGTCTCCCACAGTATTCTTGTCAGCAAGTTAAGGAAGTATGGGCTGGACGAATGCACTATAAGGTGGGTAGAAAGCTGGCTAGATTGTCGGGCTCAACGGGTAGTGATCAATGGCTCAATGTCTAGTTGGCAGCCGGTGTCAAGTGGAGTGCCACAGTGGTCGGTCCTGGGGCCGGTTTTGTTCAATATCTTCATAAATGATCTGGAGGATGGTGTAGATTGCACTCTCAGCAAATTTGTGGATGATACTAAACTGGGAGGAGTGGTAGATACGCTGGAGGGGAGGGATAGGATACAGAAGGACCTAGACAAATTGGAGGATTGGGCCAAAAGAAATCTGATGAGGTTCAATAAGGATAAGTGCAGGGTCCTGCACTTAGGACGGAAGAATCCAATGCACCGCTACAGACTAGGGGCCGAATGGCTAGGCAGCAGTTCTGCGGAAAAGGACCTAGGCGTGACAGTGGACGAGAAGCTGGATATGAGTCAGCAGTGTGCCCTTGTTGCCAAGAAGGCCAATGGCATTTTGGGATGTATAAGTAGGGGCATAGCGAGCAGATCGAGGGACGTGATCGTTCCCCTCTATTCGACATTGGTGAGGCCTCATCTGGAGTACTATGTCCAGTTTTGGGCCCCACACTACAAGAAGGATGTGGAAAAATTGGAGAGAGTCCAGCGAAGGGCAACAAAAATGATTAGGGGTCTAGAACACATGACTTATGAGGAGAGGCTGAGGGAGCTGGGATTGTTTAGTCTGCTGAAGAGAAGAATGAGGGGGGATTTGATAGCTGCTTTCAACTACCTGAAAGGGGGTTCCAAAGAGGATGGCTCTAGACTGTTCTCAGTGGTAGCAGATGACAGAATGAGGAGTAATGGTCTCAAGTTGCAGTGGGGGAGGTTTAGATTGGATATTAGGAAAAACTTTTTCACTATGAGGGTGGTGAAACACTGGAATGCGTTACCTAGGGAGGTGGTAGAATCTCCTTCCTTAGAGGTTTTTAAGGTCAGGCTTGACAAAGCCCTGCCTGGGATGATTTAACTGGGAATTGGTCCTGCTTCGAGCAGGGGGCTGGACTAGATGACCTTCTGGGGTCCCTTCCAACCCTGATATTCTATGATTCTATGATCTTAGGACCTGAAGGTTCAGGACTGCAACAGAAGTCTCCCCCAATTCCAACCTCCACAATATTCATAGCCATCTCAAAGAATTGCAGTAAAAGCTAGGATAATGGCAAAATAAGGCAGAGACTTTAAAAAGCTGCTTTGTTTGCAGTTCTGGAGGGAAGTTCTCGCTGGAAAGCAATTCTTTCTGTTCATGTTCCTATACTGTGCTCATCACCGTGGTATCTGAGTGCCTTCCAGTAGTGCATTAACTAAGCAATATAACTAACATTTGTCATATATTTGTTCTCTTTCCTTCTCCCTAGGAGGAGTGTGTGCATTGGAGTGTCTTTTATTGGTAGGTGTGGTTTTAGGTTTTTTTGGATGGTTAAATCATAGTGCCCTCCGACCCGTCTGGTGATACTGTGTATTATTTGTTTTGCATTAGCACCAGGAACCCATTGTGCTAGGCACTGAACAAACAGAGTTTGTAATCTGCCTTTACCATTTGCACAGAAAGAGACACAGCCAACCAGCATGGACTGGAGAAAGAGGTCAGGAACCAGAAAGAATAACACTGTTTGAACTCTTTTTCTTTTGGTGCTACTGACCTCTGTTTTGTTAACTTTATAATATCCTGTGGTGTATTTACCACAAGGAGCACTGGATAAATGAGTTTAAACATTCCAAAGTGTATTTGGTCTTTGAAGAAGGATGGGAACAATGCACTCAAAAATCTAAACAAGTATGTTTTTATTCAGTTTTAGGCTCACGCAGTTCTAAACAGTAAACCTAATTAACAATACATCCACGGTACCAAAGAATGTAGCTCTGGTATCAGTAGAAATGTCTACTGTTCAAGGCACTGATATTGGTAAGAAAAAGTTACATTATGTTGGTTACACCTATATCAACATTCTTTTAAACCACTATGAATGTGAGCACTGTTCAAATGCTTAAAAATCCACAAGCTACGTTCACAAAAGGTGCATACTTCTCAGTGATTACCGAACTACTTCCCCATTTAGACTTGGAGTAAGTATTGCATTACTTTGGAACTGAAACAAGTGCTGAACTACAGAAAATATTGTAAGATGTGTACAAATAAACAATTTCAGTAATATGGCTTTAAGACCCTGCATTTGGTTACAACATAGCAAGCAAAGTTAGATAACAGCATATATACACGATATGCTGTTGTCTTAAAAGGAAAAAATCCTTTACTGTATAAAAATTAGTTTAGAACATACTAAAGCCAGATTTTATTCAAATATCTTTACAAAACTGAATTATACATAGAAAACAAACAAAATCAAATATGCAGCACTCTTTACATGTTAATATTATATGCATTATATTACTTAGTTGTATTTTTTTTACTATGTATACCGCAGATGATATAAATTGTGGATGTTACAAACTAATTTTTAGCTTGGCACTTAGACACTATGGTGATATGCACATTATAAATATCTAAACATTAGATTTTCAAAATTCCTTAAGAGACAAACATTTATATTTGCCAAAGATAGAAACTGTCACCTAGGTTTTTTTAATGAATCATGGCAACATCTTGTAATCAGTTTAAGAATCCCAGACCTTCCTTTGGATCTGTCCCATGCATCCGCAACATCTCTATTTGGAAACTATACAAAGCACAGTACATGATATTTTCCTTCCAGACCACTGTTTGTTAGAACAGTCACACCTCCCTACCCTTTCATTACCTAAGGCCTGATTCTGACTGATTTCAAGAACCCAGAAGTTCCTCTGAAGTCATTGGGAAGTGTAGGTATTCAGTACCTTTTAGAATTAGGCCCCTAAATATAGAACTTAGGCCACTATTAAACAGTGAAGAAAAGAGAAATGTGAATTGCTGGTGTTTGATAGAGAATTCCAAAAGGGAACACACACAAATACTGTATACAACGTTTAAAATGTTAAATACAATGGTCACAAGATTCAAAACTCAAGGTATTTCCAACAATAAATCCTCAAACCACACACACACACACACACACACACACACACACACACACACACACACACTCAAGCTGGTTCCCTCTTCCTTTTCTAACAAGTGTAACACGTAATGGATTGAAACATTTAGGGTTCTATGCAATATGGCAGACAAGTAGTACAACACAACACCAAAACTACAGTACAGCCTGTCTCTCACTAATCTGCAGTACATTATTGAGATTTAAAATATTTTATATATTATAAATCTTCCCTAATACGTCTCTGTTTCTTTTCAGTAAATGAATCTTCCATCTTTGGTGCCAGCCATGTGAAATACACCTTCACGGGATCAATGTTCCAATGCTTGTGAAATGATATTGGAATTTGGTGAGCAAGGTAGTCCTTTGGATAGTCCATTGGTCTTGCCTAAGATGGGAGGATAAAACAAAAATGCTAGTTCTCACCGGTTTAAAAAATGTTTTAGAACAGTAAAGTGAATTTTGGATAAAGAATCATCACTAAATAGACTTCTCATCTCAAATGTTTTGACATCAGTAATATAGTATTACTGTAAAATATTCCATAATGATTGCAGTCATTTTTACATAGTACTATTAAACTGACTGGCTTGCATTAATCTATATTCATGTATCTGTCTTTTAAGGACTACAATCATCATGGTGTTTGAGTCCTACTACTCAGCTAGACAAGGTTATAACTAGGGTTGTCAAGTGATTAAAAAAATTAATTGCGCTGTTAATAATAGAATACCATTTATTTAAATATTTTGGGTGTTTTCTACATTTTCAAATATATTGATTTCAATTACAACACTATACAAAGTGTATAGTGTTCACTTTATACTTTTTATTACAAATATTTGCATTGTAAAAAACAAAAGAAATAGTATTTTTCAATTCACCTAATACAAGTATTGTAGTGCAATCTCTTTATCATGAAAGTTGAATGTGCAAATGTAGAATTATGTACAAAAAATAACTGCATTCAAAATAAAACAATGGAAAACTTTAGAGCCTATGAGTACACTCAGTCCTACTTCTTGTTCAGCCAATCGCTCAGACAAACAAGTTTGTTTACATTTGCAGCAGATAATGCTGCCTGCTTCTTGTTTACAATGTCACCTGAAAGTGAGAATAGGCATTTGTGTAGCACTGTTGTAGCCAGTGTCACAAGATATTTACATGCCAGATGCACTGAAGATTCCTATGTCCCTTCATGCTTCAACCACTATTCCAGAGGACATGTGTCCATGATGATGACTGGTTTTGCTCAATAACAATCCAAAGAAGTGCAGACCGATGCATGTTCATTTTTATCATCTAAGTCAGGTGCCTCCAGCAGAAGGCTGATTTTCTTTTTTGGTGGTTCATGTTCTGTAGTTTCCACATTGAAGTGTTGCTTTTTTAAGACTTCTGAGATACTGCTCCACACCCCATCCCTCTCAGATTTTAGAAGGCACTTCAGATTCTTAAACCTTGGGTCGAATGCTTTAGCTATCTTTAAAAATCTCACACTGGTGCCTTCTTTGCATTTTGTCAGATCTGTGGTGAAAGTGTTCTTAAAACGAACAACATGTGCTGGGGCATCATCCAAGATTGCTAGAACATGAAATATACGGCAGAATGCGGATAAAATGGAGCAGGAGACATACAAGTCTCCCCCAAGGAGTTCAGTCACATTTAATTAACGCATTATTTTTTTAACAAGTGTTATCAGCATGGAAGCATGTCCTCTGGAATGGTGGCCGAAGCATGTAGGGGCATATGAATGTTTAGCATATCTGGAATGTAAATATCTTGCAAAGCCGGCTCCAAAATTGCCTTTTTCTCACTTTCAGCTGACACTGTAAATAAGAAGAGGGCAGCATTAGCTCCTGTAAATGTAAACAAACTTGTTTATCTTAGCAACTGGCTGAACAAGAAGTAGGACTGAGTGGACTTGTAGGCTCAAAAGTTTTATATTGTTTTTGGGGATGCAGTTATGTAACAAAAAATAGATATATTTGTAAATTGCACTTTCACAATAAAGAGATTACACTACAGTACTTGTATGAGGTGAATTCAAAAATACTATTTCTTTTGTTTATCATTTTTACAGTGCAAATATTTGTAATAAAAAATAATAATAGACCTCTGGACACTTTGTATTCTGTGTTGTAATTGAAATCAACATATTTGAAAATGTAGAAAAACATCCAAAAATATTTAATACATTTCAATTGTTTAAAGTGTGACTAAAATTGCGATTAATTTTTTTTTGAGCTAATCACGTGTTAACTGCAATTAATCAACGGCCCTTGTTATAACATGTAAAAGTAGAGGGAAACAGCTAGAATATTTTCACAAATGTTTGTATTATGTTTTCAATTACATTTTTCATGTTGTACCAAGCTGCAAAAGTTTAAAGTAATATAGAATGAACTCATAGTCAGTTTGTTTGTTTTGAGAGGACCTGCCAGTTTAGAAATTATCATATTGAAATTATTTCATGACTATCTGATTTCAGTCTTCGCCAAGTTGCGAATATGACAGACATGGAAATGAGGGATAATCTTAACTGGCCAGGCACACCAAAAACAAATAAAACTTAGTGAAAAAATCCATGCCAAGTACTTTTTCTAGTTGTTTTCTTTATTCACAACTCAACTCCAGACCTTCTTATCCCAGATAATCCCAAAACTAGCATTTAACTTTTTATAGCTTTATTTTAGCGGTTGCTAGAACCTAATTGCTCTCAATATATATATACATACACACACACACGTACGTTGCCTAACACATTCCACCACAAAAGATTCTTACAACCCTTTTTTGAGAAGCTTTTATGTTGATGCAGCACACCTTTGAATTGGGGCAGGAGGAAAGCCCTTGGGCTAGAGAAGTCTCTTTTCTTTTGTCCTATGAAATTCCATTTAAGTTTTGCTGAGAGAGAGATTTTTGAAAATTGTCATTTCTCTTCTCTCACTTGCGTTTCCTCAGGAAATTTTTGACAGAATGCCAAAATAATAACTAAACACAAGCATTCTGAAGTGCTGCTACAACTGCTGCAATACTGATTTTTAAATGCTTTGGAGCTGCAGGAGCAGCTGCGGGACGTGGGGCAGCAAGAGGAATGCTGAGGCAGGCTCTGGCCCCAGCAACCCACATCCCCACTGTGGGGGCACCACATAACAAGAGCTCCCTCAGGTCCTTCCTGGGAGGAAAGGGAAAGACTGTCTGAGCTCTCAACAACAGTCCCCTCAAGCATATTCTTCTTCTTTAGGATCACAGTTTTTCCTATCAAATGGTTGAAGTCTGTGCTGCAGGCTGAAGGGTCAGGGTTCAAATGCTGCTGCTGATGCATGATTTTGTGTCTGTATGGGAGGTGTTATTACAATTGTACATAATATATTTATTTTCACATTCTTCCTTTTAAGAAAAACATAGGAAACTACATTAAAAATGTTAAGAAAAGGTTGCAAAGGTTGTAAAGACCAACACTTTAAAGTTAAGAAATGCCGCATTTGTGGTTGCCTGTGTAATCTCAAATCTTCTCCCTTGCAAATAAGCATTATGATACAGTGTTTAAGTACATTATTATATAAAGTTTTTTAACAGGACTCCCATCTCATCCAAGGCTTTATCTTGCACCCATTTATTTTCTGTACAGGATCAGGGTTTCAGTGCATAGCATGGATGCACAAAGAGGTAGAATTAAGGTTATATGGGCAACCATAAATCTGGCATTTCCTAATTTTTAGCATTTGACTTTGCACTAAAGTCCAAAATAGTTTTCTTTTAATATAGGTTTTTCAGTACGTACTATAATTTAAAAAATGTTGAAAGTCAATCTTACCTCCAACATCACTATGTGGTCACATCAGATGAAAATTGCTGTGTTTTTTATTTTGTTTGGTTATTATTTTGTGATCCTGTAACTTGTTTTTTGTATACATTTTTGTTCAACAGTCCATCTATGGGCACAGGGTTTGCCTGCATGGAATAACCTGCAGGATCTATTGGTTATAGCTATTGGCTATGGCTGTGTGGTATGTTTACCATAAGGGACAGTTTGCATGGCATACGTTGATATCTCTCATTCTTGTCTCAACACCCAACCTAGTCACAAATTTCTGTGATCTGGCCCAAAATTATTTACCATAGTAGCATTCCCTCACATGATCCCTTACATACATGCCAATATATAGACCAAAACACTGTGCACTCTTATTTCAGTGCAGGACCACATTGTGTTTCTTTGTGTAAAAAAGGACATTGCATACCTTTGGGCCTCTAACGTTCACAACAAATCTAGTAAAATTAAATAAAAATATTTTAATTTTTTTAAACAAACACACAATTTGATCCTGCACTGAAATAAGTGCATATAGTGTTTGTTTGAACATTGGCACATATATAGGATCAAACAAAGGACTGCTATTAGGGTAAGTAATTTTGGGCCAAATGACAGAAACTTGTTTTAAAATTGGGGAGGAAACATTTTATAATATGTCCCTATTTTATGCATTGCTTGGATTCTACGAAGAGAAACCTAAGGTTAGGGTCATTCTTTTTGCTCCAGTTCTAAATGCTGGATGCCAGAACTGTCAATGTGGCAGGCTAATAAGTCCAAGACGCTACCACCATACAGAGTAATTGTGAAAATGTGAGGCTCTTATGATGAAAAAGATAATTGATTCCAGGAGATATTACTCCTTTGCCAGATATCTTCACATTGTTACCCTTTGTCAGCTACATTCAAGGAGACAGAATCAAAACCAACCCAAATGTGGCTGACTTCTCAGTGCAACAGAAGTATTCACTTTTGTTTGTTAAAAAAAACTTTTGGGGGGAGAGGTAGATATACTGGAGGGTAGGGATACGGTCCAGAGTGACCTAGACAAATTGGAGGATTGGGCCAAAAGAAATCTGATGAAGTTCAACAAGGAAAAGTGCAGAGTCCTGCACTTAGGAAGGAAGAATCCCATGTACCGCTACAGGCTGGGGACCGACTGGCTAAGCAGCAGTTCTGCAGAAAAGGACCTGGGGATTACAGTGGATGAGAAGCTGGATAGGAGTCAGCAGTGTGCCCTTGTTGTCAAGAAGGCTAATGGCATGTAAGGCTGCTTTAATAGGAGCATCGCCAGCAGATCGAGGGAAGTGATTATTCCCCTCTATTCTGCACTGGTGAGGCCACATCTGGAGTACTGCGTCCAGTGTTGGGCCCCCCACTACAGAAAGGATGTGGACAAACTGGAGAGAGTCCAGTGGAGGGCAACGAAAATGATCAAGGGGCTGGGACACATGACTTATGAGGAGAGGCTGAGGGAACTGGGCTTGTTTAGTCTGCAGAAGAGAAGAGTGAAGCGGGATTTGATAGCAGCCTTCAACTATGTGAAAGGGGGTTCCAAAGAGGATGTAGCTCGGCTGTTCTCAGTGGTGGCAGATGACAGAACAAGGAGCAATGGTCTCAAATTGTAGTGGGGGAGGTCTATTAGGAAACACTATTTCACTGAATGCATCGGATAAAGTCAGCTGTAGCTCACGAAAGCTTATGCTCCAATAAATTTGTCAGTCTCTAAAGTGCCACAAGTACTCCTTTTCTTTTTACTATTTCACTAGGAGGGTGGTGAAGCACTGGAATGGGTTACCTAGGGAGGTGGTGTCTCCATCCTTAAAGGTTTTTAAGGCCCAGTTTGACAAAGCCTTGGCCAAGTTGGTGGGATGATTTAGTTGGTGTTGGTCCTGCTTTGAACTGGGGGTTGGACTAGACCTTCTGAGGTCTCTTCCAACCCTAATCTTCTGTGATTATATGATTTTCCCTACAAGAATTCAAAGGAATATGAGCAAAACATTTATGTAAAACAGGTTTCAATTGCAGTTGTTCCGATTAAACTATTTAAATTTGTCCTTTGCAATTAGATTTATACTAAAGAGGATTTCAGTAAAAATGTATATAAACTCCCAAAATAAGATTTTATTCTCTCTCAACACTTTAGTGTCTTGCTGACAAAGAAATAAGTAATGTAAAAATGTTTTTCTTTTTCTACAGTAACAAACATAAGAAAAAAGGAGAACAGCATATTAAGGAAGCTAAGCTAAAAATTGATTTACAAGCTATTGTATGCTTTCATTACTGATGGATGCATTAATAAATGCTCCATAGTGCTTTCATGCCATACTTTGTATATTCCTTTCCTACAATCAGGTAATACAATTTGACATTAACAAAATCCTGTTCTTGGGATTTTCTTCTTTGATATTTAAGTTACTGAAATGCTTATTTAAAAAACAAAACAACCACTGAAGAGCCAAGAGGGAGTCTAATACCCTGAGGCACTTTGAAAATCTCAGCATTGGAGAATATCTATGGATTTGATGACCTTAAGAAATTTATTTTGACATAGACAATTATTGAACTACTCTCACTTGAGCCTGGCAAAAAACCCTCTTTCAGTAGTTTTACTTTGAAATTTATATAAACCCTCTGCTGTTTTGATAAGGAACAAATCTGCTTTAACTGCATCTGTATTAATTACAACGTTTTTTATATTTCAGATTACTTTAGATAACTCTGACTTAAAATGTATGACTCTGTATATCATCATAGATGCTTATATACTACTCTCCTGATTGTGCTTTCTCTATTTGATCCTTTATATCATGCTCTGGGGACTCAATTACTGTATACAATTATCACCAACCGTGCTAGTTAGATATTTTTTACAGTGCCCAAATGCTAAGTCAGAGGTGGTGCCTGAAGCCTACCTAGGGAGCAAGAGGAATTTAAGAGCATATGAGCCAAGCATGTGGGTCTAAACATAGCAGCCTGTTGTGTGTCCAGCCTGATCATCAGTTTGCAATCTGCCCCAGAGTAAAGGGCAGAGTTGTTGCAGGCAGGAACCCAAGAGGGAGTCTGTAACTCAAGGAGTCACAATCTATTGCCCCTCCTCCCTGCTACTCCTGTGAGGAAGTAAACTGCGATGGGTCAGTCTATCTATACTTGTTGCAGCATATACTCCCCATGCCCTTGCATACCTAGACTGCTGGGCACACTGAGACAAGGCTCCACTGCTCCTTCACCCATCTGTGTGAGTGGAGACTGCTGCAGCTCTGTGGAGACTGTTTATCCACATATGCAGCAATCAGTGGTACAGCACACTTGCGCTAAGAAGGAAAACAGCACTTTATGCCTCCTTACTTGTTGCCCGAGCATACAGAATAAGACACAATCTGACCCTATATAATTAAAGATATATTTACAACTTATTTAAAAAATATAGTACAGGTAGCCATTAATTTTAGGAAATAAAAAATGATAATCATTCATATTTTGCTTGCTCTATCATCGGAATCAAATGTCTGATGATGGAAAAAGGTATTTTTACCAATTTTTTTATTGGTATGTATTAATCTAAAAAGATGATTTCCTGGCAAAAAGTCACATCGCAGATCTACAAGGAATCAAAATCATTAATTGATCTGTTAGGAAAGTTGACAAAATGTCCAGGAGGTAAGCAGTCTTAAAAAGCATTGTGAACTTTGGAATTTTTTTGATATTAGCCTTCTGAAAAAATATCTGAATAGGTTTATAAACTAAAGGTGATATGAAATAATGTAACAAATGAGGATGCATTTCAATTTTGCTAAATTTTATAAATTAAATAAACTAGAAAAAATGGTTAGGTACACCGATGACAAAACAAGGAATTAAATTTTCTGGAGACTTTAAATCTGTGAATCAGATGGGAGTCTTGGGTACTCTCCCTTCAAAAACATTTCCAAAATATGTACAATTTGGATCCTTTTAAACAGCATATCTTCTCCTATGCCCATACCACATGACCTTCTCCCCCTTTTTACTTTTGCTTGCTCTTGTGCCGGCTGGTTTTTACAGTTCTTTGCTAGTGAAAACAATTTTTGCCACTCTAATTCCTCAACTTTTAAGACTTTCCCGTAGCAAATATAGACAGGATGAGACTACTGTTAGAGTTTGTAAATATTCATGTATCTGGGGTTTTTCTATAGGACCCATCACTGCAGTATTTAAGGGCCAGATTTTTAAAGGTAGTTAGGTGCCTAAAGAGGCAGACAGACACAGAATAGTATTTTCAAAAGCACTTCCAATCAGACTTAGGCACTTCATCATTTTAGAAAATCCCACTAGGTGCCTAACTAGCTAAATTTAGTCCTAAATCCTTGTCATTGCCAGGGAAGTGGGACTGAGACACCTCTGTAGCACTATTAAAATGGATATTTGCCCACATTTTACATTTTTTAAAATCTACTTTATCTGTTTTATCAGACTTTCTCTGGGTGGAAGGGGTGAGCGAGGCAGGGGTTGTAGTGGGAATGTCTGAGATTGAGACAGTTTAAAATTATTGGTATGGTCCAATTTATATGGGATTTTAAGGAGTTGGGTGCACTTTAAATGAATAAGTTAAATAAATATCAATTTTCAATACTTGTAAAAATGTATCTCTCACCTGATGGAAAAGTGGACAATGTGTTATGGGGATTCCTAAACCACTGAAACACATTCCAAGGACCATATCGTCTGGAGCATCATTGCTGTAACACTGGCATTTACTAGCAAGTAGTTTTTGGATTGCTTCTCTGCTGAAAACCATCCTAAACAATAAAAGCAAACAGAAAGTATGAGACACTCATTAGCAATATAGTTGAATAACTGTATTCCATTTCCATTTATTAAGTCTTGCTCAGTGGAATAAAATCACAACATGGAATGTAGTCCACTGGTGTACAGTATTTGGGAAACTGAAAGATGTGAGAAAACAGCATTCAGGCTTGAATTCTTAATGAGGATTTTTCTGAGACATATTTATTCTAAATAGTAAGATCAAATTATGATGTGATTTATTTAATTACACAAAATCTTAATTACCCAACATTTTACTTGCTAGTGATCCTTACTTGTCCCCTACCTCCACACATTATTTCTTGATGCAGGGTGAGGGGAGAACTCCGTTTGGAGGAATGGCGAGTATACATAGGACATATAGAGTATTCAGAAATCCTGTACTTACATAATTTAGTCTTTTGTTTGATGCTGTGTGTGTTTTTATATGAACTGAATACTCATCTCTTTTTCCCCTCCTCTAAAACTATCTAATAATAATGCAATTATAAAAAGTATTTAATGAAGTATCCTTAAATGGCAGCTGGTGTGTAGACTCTGATACATCCAATACAAAATTCAAGGAATAAGTTTTGAATATTGTCAGGATCACTGTTGTTAAAGGCTTTAGAAACAGCAGTGCCAATTTAAGGTCAATCTGCCAGGCAAACAGGAAAAAGAATAGAGCACAGGCAAAATATAATCATGACCAGTCATGTTGCTGTATTCTGATCAAGCTGCAGGCAAAGGAGCAACTACATTGAGAACCTTGAAAAAAGGGAGTTAAAATAACCATGCCTTGTGACTGGAATTGCATGTGTTGCTGTTGAAAAGTTGTCATAGAAGAATAAAGTAAATAGTATAAAGTTAGCAAATTTAAAAACCCACTCATTACTTGATAACAGAAAGGGCATGGTCAAAGTGATACAAGATCTTTAACTTTACTCACTACCTACCAAGAAACATCGTCAACAATAAACAGGGATATGAAGGAGAAGTGAGCTATCTTATATACATATCTTCACAGAGCTGAGTATCAGAAAGCTCTGGTGCTTCTTGAAGGTATAGAAAAACAATATTGCAGAACAAACAATAGAAAATATAAAAAAAATCTGTTGGCAATTGGCAAGCACTCCAGCGTCAAAAGATGGTTTCTTAAGAAAGGGGTAAACTCTGCATAATTAAGAATGAAAGACATATTCCCACACTATGCAAGACAATGAAAATGCCAGCCAATTGGTATTATTTATTTATGGACACATGAACAGTCTACTGAGTTAGTATAATATTTATTTTTTTCCTGGAGAATACCAATTTTATGTGTTTTAAGGGCATTCAGAGCATGGGACTGAATAATGGATCAAAATAGAATAATGGATCTACAACTACCCAACAAACAAAATGGACAGAGATCAGAACCACAGGTGATGGGTCTCACTAATGTTATTTGGGTCAACCTAGAAGGTCATGGATATATTACAAATCATTCACCAGATCCACTGGGAAACTATAGTTCTCAACCATAAGGACTGGACAATCTATCTGCAGTGATCTCTCTACATGAGAAACTATCTTCCATTGGTACCAACACTAAAGAACTCGCTCACCTACCTCTTCAGAACATGAGTTAAAAAAACAAAAGGGAGACAATCACTTTCACTCACACCCTAGACAAACAAAGAGGGAGAGGGATGCTCCCTCAACAAAGGCAATAACTGTGTTCCAAGGCCCCCCCCCTCCTTTTACTGCCACTACATTATATCATGTTTCAGAGTAACAGCCGTGTTAGTCTGTATTCGCGAAAAGAAAAGGAGTACTTGGGGCACCTTA
This sequence comes from Eretmochelys imbricata, assembly GCF_965152235.1. NCBI lineage: Eukaryota > Metazoa > Chordata > Testudines > Cheloniidae > Eretmochelys > Eretmochelys imbricata. The sequence continues at coordinate 49,046,965 of NC_135572.1, read as the reverse complement.
GAGACTAATGAATTTATTTGAGCATAAGCTTTTGTGAGCTACAGCTCACTTCATCGGATGCATACTGTGGAAAGTATAGAAGATCTTTTTATACACACAAACCATGAAAAAATGGGTGTTTACCCCTACAAAAGGTTTTCTCTCCCCCCCACCCACCCCACTCTTCTGCTGGTAATAGCTTATCAAAAGGGATCACTCTCCTTACAATGTGTATGATAATCAAGGTGGGCCATTTCCAGCACAAATCCAGGGTTTAACAAGAACATCTGGGGGGGGGGGCGAGGGGGGGTAGAAAAAACAAGGGGAAATAGGTTATTTCCCCTTGTTTTTTCCTACCCCCCCGCCCCCTCCTCAGACATTCTTGTTAAACCCTGGATTTGTGCTGGAAATGGCCCACCTTGATTATCATACACATTGTAAGGAGAGTGATCACTTTAGACAAGCTATTACCAGCAGAAGAGTGGGGTGGGGGGAGAGAAAACCTTTTGTAGGGGTAAACACCCATTTTTTCATGGTTTGTGTGTATAAAAGGATCTTCTATACTTTCCACAGTATGCCTCCGATGAAGTGAGCTGTAGCTCACGAAAGCTTATGCTCAAATAAATTGGTTAGTCTCTAAGGTGCCACAAGTACTCCTTTTCTTTTTACATTATATCATGTGATAAAACAACATTATTCTTGTCACCTCTTTGTTATCTCTAATATTCCAAAACATTTGCATTGGAGGAGTGAGTGGTTTAGTCAGCTCTCAGTAGGATTTGAAATAAAGTAAGTTACCCTCCTCCGCCAGTGATATAACTATATCCTCCTGTTCCCAATCCGTAGCCATAACGCTCTCCAAGAAACACTGGTTCATTTGGGTCATAGCAGCTGAGTAATTTCCGGAGCCTAAAGATACTAAAATGAGAGTCCATTTTATTAAAAATATATTAAATCAGATATAGACAGGCAATCTGAACTTGGTAATGGAAGTTTAAAGCTAATTAGGCCATTTCCTTTGAAAAATAATTCATAATACTTCAAATGATTAACTAGATTGTTCATGAAACATTTATCAAAAGAAACAATTAGTTCTGCAGCAACACTGAGTCTTCAATTTTAAAGTATACTTGGATTTTTCCAGACTACACTGAAAGAAGGGTGGAGAGGCAGAATTTTTGAAGACTGAAAGGCTAACAGAGTACTGCAGTGATCTGTAACAAAATTGGCCTTATTTTATTATTGTTATTTATATGACAGTAACAACAAGAGTCCTAAGTAGGATCAGGATCCCAAAGCAAAGACAGTCCTTGCTTGGGCCTCTTCATGCTACTCTAAAGTGATTTTACAGCTAAACTAACACAAATTGCAAAAAGGGTGCTCTAGTTCAGTGGTTCTCAACTCTTAGAATCATAGAATATCAGGGTTGGAAGGGACCTCAGGAGGTCATCTAGTCCAACCCCCATCTCAAAGCAAGACCAATCCCCAATTTTTGCCCTGATCCCTAAATGGCTCCCTCAAGGATTGAACTCACAACCTTGGGTTTAGCAGGCTAATGCTCAAACCACTGAGCTATCCCTCTCTCCCTTTTCTTTCACACTACTTTACCCCTTTCAGGAGTCTGATTTGTCTTGTGTACCCCACATTTATCTCACTTACAAACTATTTGCTTGCAAAATCAAACATAGCAATACAAAAGTGTCACAGAACACTATTACTGAAAAATTGCTTACTTTCTCAGTTTGTTTGTATGATATTTTAGTTTGTACTGACTTCACTAGTGCTTTTTTATGTAGCCTGTTGTAAAACTAGGCAAATATCTAGGTGAGCTGATGTGCCCCCTTAAAAAGACCTCTGTTTACCCCCCCAGGGGTATGCAGACCCCTAGTTGAGAACCACTGCTCTAGTTCAACCACAGACTATGGACAGGAATCATTGCATGTGTGTACATATACAAACATTCCATATTTTTTTCTTTTAAAAAAATAATCTGATCCTATTGTTTTAAAAGCTGTTCCCCCGACCTTTCAAATGGCAGATTCAATACCTTTATGCACAATGGGTAGCACTTTGCTCCATATGTATGGTGTAAGGTACTATTAAACACTAAATAATCTGGTTCTAAACCTGTTTACTACTATTTTTCTTTTTAAACCACTATTTCTACTTCTTTTTATAACCTCTATTTCCATACTTTATATGCAATATCTTTATACTTTTGAACTACTCCTTTATCTCTTAAAACTGGTTGTGATGTATCCCACAAAGTACTTAGAGAAAAGAGATACCTTTAACAGCTTCATAAATCATTTCAAAATTGCTATAAAGGCAGAATAATTACATCTGGATTTTGTAACTGAATTATTCATTCTCTAAACCAGAGTCGGAATCTCTCTTGTCAAATGATTTATCATCAACACAAGTAACAAACTGGAACACTTGTTAAAATTCTTACTTCACTATATCCTCCCCCAAAACATTAACGCAGTCTTTGGATAATAGCTTCATTGATCATAGTGTAGTCATACCATATAGAATTAAGATTTCAATAGCTATCTATTAGCTATAATTAAATTCTCTTCCTTTTTTAATTCCCGTCCTTTCTTTTGTTCAGTCAAAAAGAATGAGGAATTATGTGATTTTTTTTACAGTAATCTCCAAAGTAATGAGCATCAGTTTTTGTGATCTGGTATGGAAAATATGCTGAGAAATTACTATAGTACAGATGATGGTAGGTGCTATCAAACTAGTTCCTTGCAATGTAAATGGGGTAAAAATTCAACTTTATTATGCAATCTAAGAGTCACTTAAATCAGTACCGTTAAAAACTACCCATCTTTTGTTACAATTTTTCAGTCTAGTCCACTGTTTCCAGTCGGAAGGGTAAAATTATTATCGACATGTAATCTTCAGTTTACCAGGATACCAAATAATAAATCAACTCCTAACACTCGATTGATTTTTATTGGCGCTGTGACAAACTTATTTTTTCTGATTTTCAATTCTCATCACTAGGTTATAGCAATCTTGTTATTTTTATAATTCATATATTTCTCTTTCCTATACAGAGTCTGTAGAATGTCTCCTTTTCCTTGTATGGTAACTGGCAAATTCAGCTGTAACAAACTCATTACTTATAGCAAGCCCTTCGCAAATTCCTCTTTTGTCATATGATTTACCTTAAGAATGTTGTTGTTGTCTTGACCCATTTTTCCTCATGTTCAGGGGCCCATGATGCTGATATCTGATTACTTTGTCCTGTTCTCTTGTATCTCAGTGTCACAGAAGCAATGTAAGTTCATTTTCTATCTCAACAAGTGCCAATTGTTACAGATTCACCATCTTTCAACATGCTGATCTAATTTTCTGCTACATGTATCAAATCCAATTTTAATCAGAACTTTTGAGTCATGCTTCTTAATTGGTTCAATCTTGTCCTGGATTTCTTTTTTTGAAAGGTAATAGCTAAGGCTAAGATTTTGGTCATGGTTATTTTTACTAAAAGTCATGGATAGGTCACGGGCAATATACAAAAATTCACGGAAGCTGTGACCTTTCTGTGACTTTTCCTGCTGCGGCTACATGGTTTCCCCCGCCAGTGTGGTGACTGGGAGCTGTGGGGTTCCCCCTGTGCCCGAGGCAGGGTGACCATATTTCCCAAAGAGAAAATGGGACACCCACAATTGCTCGCTCAAGGCGCCCCCCACGCAAGACTGTTGCCCACTGCCGGAACCCTGAGGAGGGCCCCCTCTGGAGGCTGTTGCCTGTTGCTGGAACCGTGCAGGGGGCCTCATGAGGAGGCTCTTGCCTGTCACTGGAAGCCTCCTGGGGCCCTGCTGGCTGTCAGCTCCAGTCCCTCAGCCCCTGAGGCTGAAGCAGAGAATATCAGGGTGGCCTCTGGAAGTCACGGATTCCATGACTTCTATGACTTCCATGACCTAAACATAGCCTTAGTAATAGCACACTGACCCTACTACTTGCTAAGCTTCATTTAATTAGGCATGAACTGTCCAAAAGTTGGAATTTTTGGTTCATGGGAATTTTTGATATTTTGAAATCTGGTTTCAGTCTAATTTGAGAATTACACATGAACTGAGGAGTCTGAAACATTTTATTTGAAAACATTGTGTTTCTGAACAAAAAATGCTTCCTATGACCTTGGCAAATGCTGGGTGAAACAGACATTCTTGTCAGTTTCACTACTACCTACCACTGAACAGGAGAGGTGAAACTGACAATAATTGTATCAATTTTTCAATTAGTAGTTGCTGGACCTTCTAAGGTCTGTAGCGCCTGGGCAGATCCACTATGCAGATTGTCTTGAGCTGGGGCTTCAGAGCTTCCAGACTGCTGGATCAGCTGGCTCCCTAAACTCTCTGGGCAGTCCGTACCAGGACTTCCAGGCTCCTGACCCAAGGCACTGAACCTGGAAGCCCCTAGAGCCCGAGGCTCCTTCTATCAAGTTGGGAGCTGAGCTCTGTTAGAACCTGGGTCCCAGGACTTCTAGGCTCCCAGCTTCATGGTGGCCTGGAAGCCCTGAGACATGGTGGGATTGCCCCACAGCTGCAGATCCTAGAAGCACTGGGTTTTTTGGAGCAGGTCGCAGGGCAGGGCTGCTCCTGAGCTACAAACCCTGGAGTCCCTGGCTCTGGGGCAGTCCACAGACCCTAAAAGCCCAGGCTCCCCAGCAGCCCCAGGAAACCACACAAGGTTCTGATAGAAGCCTGCCTATGATTCAACATAAGGTTGTTAAACTCAAGGTGTTCTGCAAAACACTTTGGATTCAACAATTCTATGTCCCCAATTCTACTTTGGGTTCGACAATTCGCCTTCTATGATGAGATTACTGGTTCTGTGGATGAAGGGAAAGCAGTGGATGTATTGTTTCTTGACTTTAGCAAAGCTTTTGACACGGTCTCCCACAGTATTCTTGTCATCAAGTTAAAGAAGTATAGGCTGGATGAATGCACTATAAGGTGGGTAGAAAGTTGGCTAGATTGTCAGGCTCAACGGGTAGTGATCAATGGCTCCATGTCTAGTTGGCAGCCGGTGTCAAGTGGAGTGCCCCAGGGGTCGGTCCTGGGGCCGGTTTTGTTCAGTATCTTCATAAATGATCTGGAGGATGGTGTGGATTGCACTCTCAGCAAATTTGTGGATGATACTAAACTGGGAGGAGTGGTAGATACGCTGGAGGGCAGGGATAGGATACAGAGGGACCTAGACAAATTGGAGGATTGGGCCAAAAGAAATCTGATGAGGTTCAATAAGGATAAGTGCAGGGTCCTGCACTTAGGACGGAAGAACCCAATGCACAGCTACAGACTAGGGACCGAATGGCTAGGCAGCAGTTCTGCGGAAAAGGACCTAGGGGTGACAGTGGACGAGAAGCTGGATATGAGTCAGCAGTGTGCCCTTGTTGCCAAGAAGGCCAATGGCATTTTGGGATGTATAAGTAGGGGCATAGCGAGCAGATCGAGGGACGTGATCGTCCCCCTCTATTCGACATTGGTGAGGCCTCATCTGGAGTACTGTGTCCAGTTTTGGGCCCCACACTACAAGAAGGATGTGGATAAATTGGAGAGAGTCCAGCGAAGGGCAACAAAAATGATTAGGGGTCTGGAACACATGACTTATGAGGAGAGGCTGAGGGAACTGGGATTGTTTAGTCTGCGGAAGAGAAGAATGAGGGGGGGATTTGACAGCTGCTTTCAACTACCTGAGAGGTGGTTCCAGAGAGGATGGTTCTAGACTATTCTCACTGGTAGAAGAGGACAGGACAAGGAGTAATGGTCTCAAGTTGCAGTGGGGGAGGTTTAGGTTGGATATTAGGAAAAACTTTTTCATTAGGAGGGTGGTGAAACACTGGAATGCGTTACCTAGGGAGGTGGTAGAATCTCCTTCCTTAGAAGTTTTTAAGGTCAGGCTTGACAAAGCCCTGGCTGGGATGATTTAATTGGGGATTAGTCCTGCTTGGAGCAGGGGGTTGGACTAGATGACCTCCTGAGGTCCCTTCCAACCCTGATATTCTATGAATTTGTATTTTTCGACGAAACAGAAAATTTAATTTATTCCTCATTCATCACTGTGGGATCACCATTACTCCATGTGAGTTCTTCAGCACTAATTTCCCTTCAAAATGTGTTGAATGTAAAGTAGTAAATGTGTATTTTTCCGCTTCTGCATGACTGTTCAAATTACCGACTTGATATTTCTTTGAAAGCAATAACAAAATATACTTTACTAATCTACTTTGAAAGAGACATACAGTAAACATTTCTAGGGCTTTTCTTTTTTAGAAAATTAGATTCTAGGTTCGAACATGACAATTTCCTAACAAAGCCAAGCCCTAGACATAGGTATGGTTGGCTGTTAGGACTAAGTATGTGTTTGGAGCCCTCATCCTCTGGGATCTACTCCACATCAGGAAAATGCACTGTATTAGAAAATGTGTTAACTGAAAATTAGTCACAACCAGCTAATGCCTTATATGCTCTTTTATCAACAGATTGCAACGTATGACTGTCACATTTTCAAAGTAGTGACAGATTATTATGTGTATAAATTATTTGTTATAGGAGATTTTATAAGAGTAAACTGTATTTTTAAAAGGAATCCAGGAATATATGGAGCAAAAGATAGTGCTCCTATTTATTGGAGTATAAATAAAAATAAATATTTCTAAAACTCTTATTAATACAAATTAAGAGCATTTCTGAAATACTGTAATTTGTACCTTATTAAGGTGTCATCATCCACAATGACTAACCATGGTGTTTTGGAAGAGCTGTGATTCAAAAATCTTTCCAAAATGGCAAAAGTCTTCCCACAATGACCTAAAAGGGGGAGGAATAAGAGAAAGGACGTACATTGTTTTTGAGAGAGAGAGAGAGAGAGAGAGAGAGAGAGAGAGTGTGTGTGTGTGTACAATTATTTATAAATTAAACTGAATGATACATTTTACTAGATAATACAGTATTGACCAAGGTGTTGAAACATGTTTTTGCAGATAATGGCAAACTGGCAAAGGAGCCAAGGATCCAAATTTCAATTTGTATTGTAGAGAGTGCTTTCAATTTGGATGTGATCCACAAGAGGCTGCTTTCTATGATGCAATGTGGCCTACAGAGTAGGGCACTAGACTATGATTCCAGACATCCGGGTTCTATTCCCTGGTCTACCACTGGCCTGCTGGGGGATTTGTTTTAGATTTGTTTTTTTAAGACTTGAGTAGGCACAACCAACCAATGGAATAATCAAATGTATAGGCATTAACTCAGATTAAATCATGGCTCCTGATAGCTTCTTAGCAAAAGATTTAGAATTTAATACAAAGCAATGTTTTACAGCTGGTAAGTGAGATGTTCTTGATTAGAATCAAAATGGCAAGAGAAATAAAGTGTCATACAAGCTTAGTTAAAGCTAAAAATGTCTTCCAGGAAGATCAAACTGTAAACCACTAATACTCACTAAAAATCACTTGTGTTCAGGAGAAATATTTCAGAAGCATTTCAGAAGCAATTAACACTATGAATGTGTCTTGTAATAAATAAATAAGATTGAGGTATTATAGTTGGGATTTTTTTCAACAAAAACATTTTTTGACACACAGCAGAATATTTTTGGTTAAAAACTTCTCTTTTCTTTCCTCCTGGCATTGAGAACCTCTATTTATCTTTACTTGTTTTTTGAAGCCATTAACATAATAAAAATGGATTTACAGCAAATGTTTCCCGTTCTATGCTATCCAGTGAAGAGAAATGCCTTCTTTCACACACTTCACTTGGTGTAAGAAAATGAGAATGAACAAACCACTGAAGCCATAGTATCGAAGGCTTTTTTCTATTCAAGGGCACCCTAAATTATTACTTTAAACTACTATGTTACATGCTCAGAGAAAATACTGTTTGATTTTTCCATTTAGTTTTAATGTTTAAAAACACAGGTGTACTAGATGTAGGCACATATTACTTGCAGAGTAGCAGCCGTGTTAGTCTGTATTCGCAAAAAGAAAAGGAGTACTAGTGGCACCTTAGAGACTAACCAATTGGTGCCACTAGTACTCCTTTTCTTTTTACATATTACTTTGAAACCATTTTGTAAGTGCTTCATGCTACAGCAACCAGTTGACATCATATAAGGTCTTCTGTTATGAATGTATCATTCTGACACTGCTACTGTAACAACCTTATTTGAGCATAAGCTTTCGTGAGCTGTATCTCACAAAAGCTTATGCTCAAATAAATTTGTTAGTCTCTAAGGTGCCACAAGTACTCCTTTTCTTTTTGCGGATACAGATTAACACGGCTGCTACTCTGAAACCTTTAACAACCTTGTTCATCACAAGACTGATAGAATAGTGGTGGCAGAAGGAAACATTTCAACAGGCAGAAAACTGTCCACTCAGGCATTTGTACTGTGTCCACTTCCATAGTAGCTAGGCACCAAATCATAAGAAAATGATTCTGTCCAAAGGAACTGTATTCTCCCACCTTCTCTTGTTTTGTGTGGTTAGTAGGAAGAATTTTTAGTTTATTTTTACTTCCAGGGGACTGTGTAACAAAAATGTAATACTTCAGCATAACTTACTATACACTGAATAGACATTTCACCTTGAAAACTTATCATACTCATACAATGAAACTTTCTGCAAAGATAATATTAGAAGCTTACCTCTTTCAGTATTAGGTACTCCTAAATCTATAGTAGGAATGGAGGTCTCTGCATAATCACTATAATATTCAACAACGGCAGCCTCACCTTCCCAGGTCTGCTTTACAATCGGTACTGCAAAATAATTAGTCATATTGAAACATAAGAATGGCCATATTAGGTCAGACCAATGGTCCATCTAGTCTAGTATCCTGTCTTCTGACAGTGGCCAATGCCAAGGTGCTTCAGAGAGAATGAACCAGGCAGTCATCAAGTGATCCATGCCCTGTTGTACACTTGCAGCATTTGGCAGTTGGAGGCTAGCGACACTCGCAGCATAGGGTTGCATGCCTGACCTTCTTGCCTAATAGCCATTCATTGACCTATCCTCCATGAACTTACCTAATTCTTTTTTAAATCCAGTCATAATTTTGGCCTTCACAACATCCCCTGGCAATGAGTTCCACAGGTTTACTGTGCCGTGTGTGAAGAAGTCAGTCCTTTTTGTTTGTTTTAAATCTGCTGAATATTAATTTCATTGGATGACCACTTGTTCTTGTGTTATGTGAAGGAGGAAACAGCACTTCCTTATTCACTTTTTCCACACCATTCATGACTTTATAGACCTCTATCATATTCCCCCCAACTTAGTTGTCTCTTTTCCAAGCTGAAAAGTCCCTGTCTTTTTAATTTCTCCTCAGAGGAAAGCTGTTCCATATCTTTAATCATTTTTGTTGCCATTCTCTGTACCTTTTCCTATTCTAATATATTTTTTTGAGATGGGGCAACTAGAAGTGCACACAATATTCAAGGTGTGGGCATACCATAGATTTATATAGTGGCATTATGCTATTTACTATCTTATTTTCTATCCCTTTCCAAATGGTTCCTAACATTCTGTTAGCTTTTTTCACTGCAATGCACACTGAGTGGATGTTTTCAGAAAATTATCCATGATAATCCGCCAAGATCTTTCTTGACTGGTAACAGCTAATTTAGAAACATAAGTAGCTACTGTTTATTTAAATGGCTGTATTGACCAAATTAAAACAAACAAAGTGCTTTGCAGCGAGGCCAAAGGCAAAGTGGAAAAACACTGCTTGGAAAGTTTTAGTTACATACATTGCTTATGCTGCAAGTATAGCTCCACCTAAAAGGAATGGAATTATACTGAAAATTTGCAAAACTGAGCTCTCTCAAAACAGAGCTATTAACCAGGAATGTAAATAAAGAAATAAAAGAGATAACGTAATCGCGTTTTCCTAGACATTTCCTGATCTACTTACATATCTGGGGTTTCAAATGAGTAGTTTTTCTAGGTATACGGAAAAAGAAAAGGAGTACTTGTGGCACCTTAGAGACTAACCAATTTATTTTAGCATGAGCTTTCGTGAGCTACAGCTCACTGTATCTGATGAAGTGAGCTGTAGCTCACGAAAGCTCATGCTAAAATAAATTGGTTAGTCTCTAAGGTGCCACAAGTACTCCTTTTCTTTTTGCGAATACAGACTAACACGGCTGTTACTCTGAAACTTTTCTAGGTATGATACAGATGATTTTTCATACCTGGCCCAAAGCTTCTTACAGCATTGCTGCTCTGTTCCCCTCTCCCCAGGAGGACAACACAGACAGACAAAAGAGGAGTCTTGTTTCAATTTTAAAAAGTTCTAGCCTTCCCATTGGCTCTTTTGGCCAGATGCCCAGTCACTTCCTTTTACCTATACATAGCAGAGAGACTTTTTAACCCTTTACAGGTAAAACAAGTAGAGAACAGCTACTAAGAGGGATTTTATAGCTAGCCGGCTGGCTGGGTGTCCATAAAAGGGAGCTAGCCCCTCTCCCCTTCATTTACCACAAATGTTCAAAACAAAGATAAGAAACTGTTGCAAATCTCTGTCCTGATTATGTGCAGGGTTTGTGTAAAGAGTGTTAAATGTGTGTCTTACAAACTATGCCCCATCTACCAGGTACAGACCATTATGGGCATCACTTTGGCTTTGAAAACACGTCAAACAATATATATAAGAAAGATGTATTAGATTTAAAGTAATTCAAAGAAATTGTAAAATCATCTGTTTGTTGAAAACATCCCGGAGGGGTTAGGCTCCTAACTTTGAGACAGCCGACCAGCTGCATTGTGGTGTCCCGGATTGGTTGACCGCATATTGGCCTTCCTTTCTGTATTATGCTGTTTGTTTTGTCTTTTACTCGTAAATTGATTAAACCCTATGTTATTTGATATCTCGTGTTATAAACTAAATCGAACCCATAACAGTTGGATGCCTGGTAGCTGATATATTCAGTGGCATGGTAATGAAAATGCAGCCTCTAAATAAAGCATCATGACCCTAACACTTATTCTGTTCTTTTCAGTACCACAGTATTTAGGAGAGGCAGCTTTATTGTTCTGTAAAAGACAAGCCACGAGTGGTTGGGTGAGTTTTACATAAAAATAAAACTTCTCATAAAATATTAGTGTATTGTCATTCATATTGTATGAAGGATTTAATCCAACACCTTTGTACAAGATGTTTAAATAAATGCTGACCAGGCTATGGAATTTATTATCTTTACCTCTGTGTTAGATTTTGTTTATAATGCTGTGGTAACAATGATTACAGTGGTGTGGGAGTGCCACTATAGTTAAGTTTGCATCATGACATCTGTTTAAAGGTGTACCTTTCTAACTCTTCTAAAATCGACATGCTTAGTCAGATTTTCTTTAAAATTTGGTGTGCCTCAGGAGGGTACAGGGTAGGGTTAGTCATCTGGAGTCATTTGAGCCAGGGTTTCCAGAGATATAAGCCTGACAAAATTAACATTTTAAAAAAATTGTAGATGTTTGGGTTTTTTTTTGCCAAGAGCTGGAGATCAACTGATTAATGTGATGCGGATCAAATTGTCCCAGTCTGTTGAGTTCTATCCAAGGTAGTGCATGGCACCCACTACATCTTTGGTGGGACTCAATTTGAGAACAGTATTTAGGAAAATGTACATTTTAACACTGCTCATGTAACAATACAGAAAAACGGCCTGAGGGTTTCCATTCCTGCCATTTTGAATGCTTAGAAGTTCAACTCTTGTAAGTGCTTTAAAATATGAACAGTTAATTGGACTGCTTTGTAATTTGGTGAGCCTCATGTGGGTGCGGGACAGCATAAGTGATCCAAATTTGGGATCATTTGACCAAGGAATCCCTGAGCTACAACTCCTTCCCCCCCTGTGACGGGGCTGATTGGCCCTGCACTGGTATCGCAGGGGTTAACACCCTTCCTTTCTGGGAGAGAAAGCCCCGCCCTGGAAGCCCTGCTGGGCATGCTCCAACTGGAGAATAGGTATAAAAGCCTGCAAAGGTGCTCAGTCTGGGCTGACCACTGGAGGAAAAGGAGGCACACCCAAAGCTCCTGGATCCAGGGGCCAACCAAGCCGGGACACACCCAACATCCCAGACGGAGGTTTTGGAAGGAGGGGATGGACCGGAGGATTCCCCCCCCCCCACCCCGGAGTGGAGAAGACGACATTGAGGGAAAGAAGTGACCCAGGGGCATTTTAGAGACGGGCACCTTTAAAGCTGCACTGACGCTCAGCATGTTGCGGGCGGATCCCCGCCAAGCTAAGCGTGTGGGGAAACCCTGCCAATAGGAGAACCCTGGGTCGGGACCCGGTGGAGAGGGCGGGCCCAGGTCCCCACCCCGGGATACACTTCCCTGCCTGAGAGGGATTTATATGGACTCGGGCCGTTGGGCCACACTGCCTTGACGTGTGGGGCGAGTTATCTAGAGTCCAGCCGCTAGGCCGCACCACCCCCGCTTGCGAGGGGGATGGTATAGACTCTGGCCGCTAGGCCGCACCACCCCCCACTTGCGAGGGGGATGGTATAGACTCTGGCCGCTAGGCCGCACCACCCCGCTTGCGAGGGGGAAGGTATAGACTCTGGCCACAAAACTACTCCAATGCGGGGAGCGATTTATGTGGACCCTGGCCATCAGGCCACACCGCCCGATACTCAGGGAGACCCATGGACTCAAGCCGTTAAGACCCGCTACCCCGACTGAGGGGCGAGCACAGGGAAACCGGCCATTAGGCCACGTTGGAATGCCCTTACAGGACGGGCGTGGGAAAGTAAGAGCGGTGAGGCCCCGACACCCCATCCACCCCTGCCACAAAGGGGCGCTGCGCTGCCAGACTCGTCACCCCCCCCCCCAAAAAAGCCACATGGTTTCCTTCTGCTGGTACTGTTAAACTAAGGTATTAATGACTGGATGAATGAACAGTCCTCTGGCTTGCTATGAATTCATCCTTCAGTTAATGCATCTATTCTAACCTATGACAAAAAGAAGTTTTGAACTGAATGGTGGAAGGTTTCTACAATTTGTGAGTAATGGGTGGCAATTTTTTTGGGGGGGAATGCAATCCAAGTAATTTCTGGGAAAAAAATAGACATGTGAATGTTTCCTGGAAGGGGAGGGGTATTAGAAGGTGGGGGAATGGGGAAAATAGGAGGAGAGGGATTTGGGGCTTCAGTGAGGGAAGGCAAGAGGTATGACATACCCCAGCTCTGTCAGTGCACCTCAACCCCCAATGTGCCTCCAGCTCTGCCAATGCACCCCAAGCCCCTGCAGCCCCAGCAGTGTCACTACACCCCAAGTCCCTGTACTCCAACCTTTCTGCACCCCACACTTCTGCCAGTGCACCCCAACAGCGCAAGAAAACTATTGATAATTGTTGAAAGAACATTAATTGAGAAACTGGAGGGTTCATGGCTGACCAGAAAATGTGTACTGTATGGCACAGAAACATTACAAACTCGACAGCTAAGTGGATTCTTCATAAAGAACAATCGTACTTGATTTGATGTTTGCTTTCCTGTACTATGCTCTATTCACATAAGTAGTTACAAGAGTTGCTTATTCTTGCCTGAATAATAATCAGTTTAAGAATTAAAGTGCACAAAAAGATAACTGCTGTTTAAGAATGGAGAGAATTGGTGAACAAAAATGAACAAAGCTTTAAGATCTGTAGAAGATATGATTCCACTGCAGTAACATTCTGCTCTAGAAGATACTGTTTTTAAAAATATTTCGGTGCACTTTTTTAAATGTTTTTATTTTTTTGCAAATTGCAGCAAAACCCCAAAAGTAAATATATGCAAAAAGTTATGTCAATACATTATTAAGGTTGAGATTTGAATTGCACTGAACACAGGAAGTTCCCATCACCTTAAGTCTGCCTCCTTGTACATATTTCAAAGTGACTTTCACTACTTGATCACTCCACATTGCATAATGTTGCACTATATGGCAATGAATACAAAGAAAATGTACTTTATTCTAACTATAAATGCAAATTTTTACCAAAAGTTCTTAAGCAAATTTAGTGATCAACAGCTCGATGTCTAGTTGGCAGCTGGTATCAAGCAGAGTGCCCCAGAGGTCGGTCCTAGGGCCGGTTTTGTTCAACATCTTTATTAATGATCTGGATGATGGGATTAATTGCACCGTCAGCAAGTTTGCAGATGATACTAAACTGGGGGGAGAGGTAGATACGATGGAGGGTAGGGATTAGGGTCCAGAGTGACCTAGACAAATTGGAGGATTGGGCCAAAAGAAATCTGATGACGTTCAACAAGGACAAGTGCAGAGTCCTGCACTTAGGAAGGAAGAATCCCATGTGCTGCTACAGGCTGGGGACCGACTGTCTAAGCAGCAGTTCTGCAGAAAAGGACCTGGGGATTACAGTGGACGAGAAGCTGGATTTGAGTCAGCAGTGTGCCCTTGTTGCCAAGAAGGCTAGTGGTATATTGGGCTGTATTAGTAGGCGCATTGCTAGCAAACCAAGGGAAGTGATTATTCCCCTCTATTTGGCACTGGTGAGGCTGCACCTGGAGTACTGCGTCCAGTTTTGGTCCCCTCACTACAGGAGGGATGTGGACAAATTAGAGAATGTCCAGCAGAGGGCAATGAAAATTATTATGGGGTTGGGGCACATGACTTATGAGGAGAGGCTGAGGGAACTGGGCTTGTTTAGTCTGCAGAAGAGAAGAGTGAAGCGGGATTTGATAGCAGCCTTCAATTACCAGAAAGGGGGTTCCAAAGAGGATGGAGCTCAGCTGTTCTCAGTGGTGGCAGATGACAGAACAAGAAGCAATGGTCTCAAGTTGCAGTGGCGGAGGTCTAGTTGGATATCAGGAAACACTATATCACTAGGAGGGTGGTGAAGCACTGGAATGGGTTACCTAGGGAGGTGGTGGAATCTCCATCCTTAGAGATTTTTAAGGCCCGGCTTGACAAAGCCTTGGCTGGGATGAGTTAGTTGGTGTTGGTCCTGCTTTAAATAGGGGATTGGATGAGATGACCTCCTGAGGTCTCTTCCAACCCTAATATTCTATGATTCTAACTCAACTCTGTGCTCCTGGTTTATATTTGAATTGCGCCTCTTTCTAAAACCTTGGAGGTACATTTTATTCTTTTAATGTGATCATAAAATGCATACATGCAAAAGGGAGAGTTAAAGTTGTGGTAAATTCTTAATTTTAAATGCCCTCAGTTACATGTAATTAAATTCTCAGCCTTAATGTTCCATTATTGTAGCTTTTGGCGTATAATAAAAAAATGACTTACTGGAAAAAAGGAGCTTTCTGAAGCTGGAATCCATTAATCTTTCACATTCTTGGGTGAGCTTATCCTTCACTGTGTAACACTGGAAGCTGTGAGGAAAGTTCAAGAATTTTCCTCCGTCTTCAACATGTGTTCCTTGAAGGATGTTTATACTGTGCATTCATGTCTCCCAGCCTTTAAAGCCTTTGGTTCCTTTTTTTAGCTCTAATATAATATATATCACCCTAAACTATTAAAATAATTTGTGCTCAAATAGTAAATATTTAATAATGGGTGCTCCCTTCACCACTTCTGTCCTTTCTTCATATAATATGAATTGCACTTCACAGTTCCCTCTTATTCAACCCCCCCATTATGGTCTTCTCAAAGAATAATTCACCATGCATAACTTTTGCGCCCCCATCTTAATTCCTGGGAGGTCAACATCATACAGTAAGAAAAAAGAGAGATTAACTGGGGAAAAATCTCGTTTCTAAAATCTAAACTCTTCTTTTTAATAAATATACTGTTTTCCTATAGAATACATGCCAACAGCAACAATTACTATAGTCACATAATTCTGACAGAATAACAAATTAGCAACATCAATAAACTTTACCTAACTCACAAGGGGTGAGGCACACAGACTTGCATTAAAAAACCTGAACCCCAAAATTGTGATTTTAGGAGCAAAAGACTTTTTTACTCTGACTGAGTTGAAGTCCAACCTTTTGCACAGATTGTGTGTGTCAACAAGATACTATTCAAAAGTTGAGGGGATAAGAGCCAAAATATAAAGGTTAAGTTATAAGAATGTCTGTAAACAGAACCCATCCCCCTCATGGCTGAGTAAATGTATGATTGGTCTATTCCTATGATTTTACTTCCAACTTTTTGCTAGCTTTGCTTTTTTAAAATTATTTTTGAGTCAGGGCTTTTTAGGATAGTCAAATAATGCCTGTAAACTGACCCATGACCTCAAATGTCTCAAAATACACCTAAACTTGCTGACCAAGTCAGTGAGTAAACTTTGCATCTGTGTTTCAGAGTACCAGCCGTGTTAGTCTGTATCTGTGGACTTTCCTGAACTTGAAATTACTAGAATGGGGAGGCACTTTGTTTGCATAAAGGTGACCTAATCCACCCCTACTAGGTAATGCCAATGGCCTCAGAACAGGAGAGAAGCTCCTGAGAAGAGTTCCAAAGTGTGTGGGCGGGGGCGTTGGCGGGGGTGGGGTGGGAGAGGAGGAGGAGGTGTCGGGACCAGTCAGACCACCAGCTTCAAAAACTGAACATTAGGAAGATGACCTGCTACTGGCTTCTGGCTTGTTTGCCTGCAATGGCTGTTGTCATGGCTGCTAGCCTCTGGCTATGCAATGACTGACTAAGAGGCCTATGCTTCCTCCATTGTCCCAGCAAGCCCACCAATGGGTAGGAGTCCAGCAACATGCAACATTTAAGATTCAGCATCTTCAAGCAAGTAACCTCTAGGCAGCCAGCAAGTGTGTCAACATTAATCATCGAAGCCAGTAGGACCAATGGCTAATCTTTTCAACCATGTAACAGATTCTTGAGGCTGAATGAAACCACAAGAATTGTGACAACCATCCTGCATAAGTATCTGTCTTTTTGGTTTTGTTTTCTTTTCCCATATTTTTTATTACCAGAAGGATGTCTCTACCATAGAATTCTTGCACTTGTTTTTAACTCCAGCAGATGACTGGTTGCGCATGTAAGAGTACAGAAGTGTGTGGACAGAACCCATAGAACCTATTTAAAAACAACTCTTACAAAGCAGTTGCTCAAATACCTGAGACAACCGTAGGTTAAACAACACTGTCATCTAAAAGATCACATACACATATATTCCATTGGTTAGGAGTCGTATGTTTAATCCTGACAAATCATATTATTTAATTCTAAATTTGTCATTAAAATAGTAAATTAAATAGCTGTGTCATCCTGAATTGTACTGGACTGTTTCATGTAACCCTATGTTGGGGGTAGAAAATACTGGCTATTACCTAACAACTACTAATTTAGGCAGCCTACCTTAATTAGCTTCAACCTGAGAGTGATTTGATCCTCCCTGTAACAGCTATTTGTCTGGAACCTAAATAGATCACCTAGCAATGAGCTTGACAAACCCCTGTTATTGGGGGAGGGAGAAAGACAGCTAACCAGATTGCTGTTTCCCAAATTATTACACAGAGTTTATTTGGAATTGTTGGTTTATTTGAATTAAGTTTTTTATAAGACACCCTGGTATAAAAGTAAAATATATTTTACTTAATCTGAAGCCATTAATATGAAAGGAAGATGGTCGTTTGGATAAGAATGCAAGATATTCGTGTTAGGTAATTTTTTTCAAGTAATTATTATTTTTCATAGAATGATAATGTTAACCTAAATAAAGTAACATGAAGTAGAAACAGTTTGGGTAAAAATGCAACACTATGTAATTCTTTCCTCAGCAAATACCTACGTTTCCACATAGCCACAATAATTTATAATGATGGCATTCTGAATGTTCCCTGAATATCAACAGTGTGAAGGCTTCGTGACATTCAGGGAGAAATGAAAGAGTGCAGTGCATTTGTTTGGGCCACTTGGGATTGAAGGAATATTTTTTAAACTTGGCATTTTTAAATCATGAAATAGTTAAGCAGATTATAAATGGATTAAGGTGGGTCAGTTTGGGGATCTTGTTAAATTCTGAAAACTGGAACTATTCAGCTTTTATATTTTCCTGGAGATTTCACAAACAGTTAAAGTTATAAGTTAAAGTTATAGTTACTTATGAGAACTACATACAACAAACACTTATTCTAGTATGTTAGTTTGCTGATTAACTATTAAGGTAATTTCATTAACCTATGCGACATACAGCTTCAGTCTTGAAAAATTAAGAACTTACTTCTGTCTCTGTGAAATTTTCGGCATGTTTTTACAGCAACAAAGATATCCTCTTTCTTCACTGGGTCTCCCTATAAGGAAATGGAAAAATGAATGATGTAATTGCAGGCACTGCTTTTAACTTTACATTGAATACACATGTATGTTTTGGAAATAAAACAGAAAATACGTTTGCATTGCAGAGTGTACAGTGCTAAGTAGTACAGTTCAAAATACATTTTCTACCTGTCAAGATATGGCATCAGTACTTTCAAATGACTGAAATAACATTGTCCAATGATTGTTTTCAGATGTTGTAGTATTATAGTTGGAGTCAGAAACACAAATCATTAAGAAAATGAATAGGAGGAATTCGTGTACTAACCCTGATAAAATGTCACACGTTTGGTCATCTTTGTAACAAAATAATTGTTGTAATGTAGGATGCAGAAACTGCAGGATCATAGAATCTCAGGGTTGGAAGGGACCTCTGGAGGTCATCTAGTCCAACCCCCTGCTCAAAGCAGGACCAATTCCCAATTTTTGCCCCAGATCCCTAAATGGCCCCCTGGAGGCTTGAACTCACAACCCAAGGTTTAGCAGGCCAATGCTCAAACCACTGAGCTATCCCTCCCCCAATGTTGGGAAGCAGAAATTTAAAAAGGATTACATATCAGAAAAAACTGTTTTGGTGTAAGCAATATTCATAAAGTTATGCTGCATTCATTGACATACAGACAATAATTAACACATTTTTATAGTTATTGAAGTGCAAAGCACTTTAAAGCACACCTGTTTCCAATCATTTAAAATCTAAATTAGACAAACGCTGACAAAGGGCAGTACAAGAAAAGCAGTAAAAATGTTTTCATACATTTTTCTCTATGGTATTTTGTTTTAGGTGCTTTGGGATTTTTCACTATTTGCATTTGTTTTTAAAGGATCACACGCCAGAGTGAGAGAAGAAATCACTGAAGTGGAGATTTGTGGTGAAAAGCTATCTGAAAGTAATGAGTTCTGAGGTAGAGGTCAGGATTTTATCTCACTAGACATTAAACAATATGATAGTACAATCACTTTCTTTTCTAATTAAAAAATGCCTTACTAATACTATTTTGTAATTATACAGCACCTTTGTACTGAAAGAATCAAAGTGCTTCATACAGAAAATTGATGATTATTGACCCTATTTTCCAGACAGTGAAACTAAGGGACAGAGAGGTTGAAGTCACACAGTGAGTCAATAAAGGTGCTGAGTAAAGAAGGACTGGTCTCCAAACTCCTACTGTCCTGCTCAAACAGACAGGGTGAGAACATCACCCAGCTCCAGCCCCTTTATACAGGTAGGAGTGCCAGAGCAATGTAAAGGATCCCTAAAAGCCCTGGATCTGCTTGGGGGAGAATTCTTCCAACACATGAACTGTGGAAGATAGACATAAAGCTGCCTTCCAAGGACCACCTCAGAAGTATAGGCATAGGGAGCTGCAGCTTATAGGACAGCTATAGGAAGCTGCCATTACATAGACCGGCCTTAGGACTCTGGAGGTCACAAAGATGGTTTAATGCCACATTAGGCCCGCCCTTACCATGGGATGCAAGCTCTGTGCTATCTTCCCAGAGTAGACAATCCTCAAGGACCACAGTTAATCACGTCTGAACTGTCACAGAGATTATTGCCGAGATGCAAAGCACTGCTCCCCTCAAGCACAAGAAATGGTGTGACGAGCCCCTCCGGGGTGCAACCTGGAACTGAGCCCTCTGACATGCCAATCTGGGCCCCCTCTCACTGTGAAGGCTGTGACAAGCTGCAGACCACTCCTGGTCCTGCACTTACACAAACCTTTACACAGGCAGGGACACACCCAGCTGCAGTTACATGGAGGCTTCTCCCCCAGCTCCACAGCTTAGATTCATAGATACTAAGGTCAGAAGGGACCATTATGATCATCTAGTCTGACCTCCTGCACAACGCAGGCCACAGAATTTCACCCACCCACTCCTGCGAAAAACCTCTCACCTATGTCTGAGCTACTGAAGTCCTCAAATCATGGTTTAAAGACTTCAAGGAGCAGAGAATCCTCCAGCAACTAACCCCTGTCCCATGCTACAGAGAAAGGCGAAAAACCTCCAGGGCCTCTTCCAATCTGCCCTGGAGGAAAATTCTTTCCCGACCCCAAATATGGCAATCAGCTAAACCCTGAGCATATGGGCAAGATTCACCTGCCAGATACTACAGAAAATTCTTTCCTGAGTAACTCAGATCCCACCCCATCTAACATCCCATCATAGGCTATTAGGCCTATTTACCATGAATATTTAATTACCAAAATCACGTTATCCCATATACCATCTCCTCCATAAACTTATCGAGTTTAATCTTAAAGCCAGATAGATCTTTTGTCCCCACTGCTTCCTTTGGACGGCTATTCCAAAACTTCACTCCTCTGATGGTTAGAAACCTTCATCTAATTTCAAGTCTAAACTTCCTGGTGGCCAGTTTATATCCATTTATTCTTGTGTCCACATTGGTACTGAGCTTAAATAATTCCTCTCCCTCTCCGGTATTTATCTCTCTGATATATTTATAGAGAGCAATCACATCTCCCCTCAACCTCCTTTTAGTTAGGCTAAACAAGCCAAGCTCCTTGAGTCTCCTTTCATAAGACAAGTTTTCCATTCCTCGGATTATCCTAGTAGCCCTTCTCTGTACCTGTTCCAGTTTGAATTCGTCCTTCTTAAACATGGGAGACCAGAACTGCACACAGTATTCCAGGTGAGGTCTCACAGTGCCTTGTATAACGGTACTAAAACCTCCTTATACCTACTGGAAATACCTCTCCTGATGCATCCCAAGACGCATTAGCTTTTTTACAGCCATATCACATTGGCGGCTCACAGTCATTCTATGATCAATCAATACTCCAAGGTCCTTCTCCTCCTTTGTTACTTCTAATTGATGCGTCCCCAGCTTATAACTAAAATTCTTGTTATTAATCCCTAAATGCATGACCTTACACTTCTCACTATTAAATTTCATCCTATTACTATTACTCCAGTTTACAAGGTCATCCAGATCCTCCTGTATGATATCCCGGTCCTTCGCTAAATTGGCAATACCTCCCAGCTTTGTATCATCTGCAAACTTTATTAGCACACTCCCACTTTTTGTGCCGAGGTCAGTAATAAAAAGATTAAATAAGATTGGTCCCGAAACTGATCCTTGAAGAACTCCACCGGTAACCTCCCTCCATCCTGACAGTTCACCTTTCAGTAGGACCCGCTGTAGTCTCCCCTTTAACCAATTCCTTATCCACCCCAGAGGTGTACTGTCTTGTCCTGGTCAAAAGTCTGACCTGTACGTTTATTTCCCAGTCCGCCCCTGCCCCAATGTGGAGAGGACAATGCACCAGTTTTTGATCCTGAGCATATTCCTTAAGCACTTCTAGCAAAACACACTGTTTTAGATAAAAAATATAAAACAAATTCATTAACTGCAGAAAGATAGATTTTAAGTGATTATTAGTGAGCGTACAGATCAAAGCAGATTACCTAAGAAATAAACAGAAATGCAATCTAGGCCTTATAAATTAGATAGGATTTGAATCAAGCGGTGTCTCATCCTGTTAGCTAGCACAAGCAAGTTATAGCTTTTGCATACACAGGCTGGAATTCTTCTGTCCTGCCTGGACCCCTCTTCCCCAGGTCAGTCTTTCTTCCTAAGATGTTTCCAGGTGTTGTGTTGTAAAGGGAGTGAGGTCACTTCCCCCTTTTGTATCTTCTTTCAGCTTGCTGGAAAGATCTTTTGCTGTGACATGAGTCAAACAGTCTCCCTTGGCTATGTGCCATCTCTGAAAGGTTTCCATTGCACACAGTTCCTGGGCTAATCCTTGTGAGTGTATTCTCCTTGATGGGCCATCAGTGTTGTTTGGCTTTATTGTTTTGTTGTACGTGAAAGGCTGCTTGTGGGTGTTCCCAACCTCACAACATGTTTCAGTGGCACATACATAGGAAAATTTAATAACTTCATATACAATGATAGCACCTAAAACTTAATGTTCAGATTTAAAATTTTAAAATGATACCTTACAAGGCATTATTTGTACAAAACATATCATAATTATATCACCATGGTGAATATGGGGCACAGAGTGTCACACTTGGTTTTCTCTCATAGCAGTTTCTCCTAGCTCTATCGTCTTTTGTTATACATGCTAAATGCTTGACAAAAAGTTCATGTGTGTGTCTTCTTAGCTCCAAGATTTTATTTAATTTTTTTCTAGGTTTGCTATTATCTGTTTAGCTCACATTTCTTGTGGGGAACACAAGGGTTTGTAATCCTACCTTAGTGCACTACATTCAAATTAATACCCCCACTACCTAATTCTTATATACTGATCTTCATCCGTAGATCTCAACGTGCTTTTCAAAGGAGGTAAGTATCATTATTCCCATTTACAGATAAGGAAACAGTGGCACAGCAAGTGAAGTGACTTGCCCAAGGCCACTCTGCAAGCCAGTAGCAGAGCTGAGAATACAACCCAGGACTCCTGAGCCATGGTCCACTGCTCTAGCCACTGACCCACACTGATAGTTCTAAGGATTCTAAAAAGGAAACTGAAAACATATCACTTACCATGGCAGAACACCAATAAAATATAATAAACTATTCAACATAGTTAAAGGGACTAGGCAAAAGGAGTAGAATTACTAACAGCATTGCCATCACTTTACATTTAAAGAAAAAGGGTCACCAGGACAAATAATTAAATAGTGCATGCAATACTTTCATCAAACAGCTTCTATAAATAAAAATGAGGACAGGTAATAATCTTACTAGGTATTGTGTTTTCAATTCCTATTGAAGGGTACATGATATGGAACTATCTATTTAACAGACAGGAAGAACAATCCAATGGTTAGAGCACTAGTATGGGATCTGGAAGACTGGAGTCTAACAGACTTCCTGTGTGATGTTGGGCAAGTCACTTTTCCATTCATAAAATGGGTAAAATAGCACTTCCCCTGCCCACAGCGATGTTGTGAGGCAAAATACATTAAAGACTGTGAGGTGTTCAGATACTCTGGTACTGGGGGAACATGAGTACCTTAGATAGATCAATCATGTCTATAAGAAATACAATGTGTAATAGAGGGCTGAGCATGTAAGAAACAGTAGGAGAATGGTACTCCAAATGTGATATTTTTTCCCCTTAATTTGGTAAAAATATTTTCTCCAGATCCCTGAGATTTTCTGTAAGTCAAGTTTCAGCCTTTGTAATAACAATGCTCTCTCTAGCTTGTAAGTATAATTTAAAATATGATACTTACGCAAACCGGTAGGAAGTTACTGAACATTGTGGCACAGTTAACAGCCTTATATGCGTTCAAGTCATCCGTACAAAACTCAGGCACTGGAGTAAGATGTGGACCATTGCCTTTCTGCCAAATATATAATGCAATCTATCAAAATATACAACATAAGTAGTAATGAGTAATGGAATTAAACAACAGTTTTCGTAATATACTCAGAAATCATTGTTATAAAGCAAATTAATAAAACATGACAGAAGAAACAGGGAAATAAAGAGGATTCTGCAGAGACTGTGTGTATGAATTGATTAACTAGTTTATTTACTTTGCATTTTGATTTTAAAATCAAACCACAATTTTTACTTAAAAAAAACCTCTCTGCCATATCTTGAAAGTTTTAAAAATATTTAGCTCCAGGCACTCCAAATTGCCAAAAAATTGTAAGTGTAAATACATAACAAAAAAAGCCGGGGTAACAGGAGGAAGGAAGGGGACTGAATAAATTTATCTGCACCTACTCTTAAATATAAGATAAAGTTTATTTTTTGTGTTGTTCTTTGCAATTAATTTTGGTGATATGGAATGCTTAATTCTGTTTGTTTTAATGTCAACAATAAATAGATTTTAAAATGGACCTGTTCTCTGATGATAATTTAAAATACTCCAGAATGAACACGAAACTACCATGGAAGTGTACTGAAAGATCCTTTTGTCTATTGTAAACTGAAAGATTACCAGAATGCTAACAAACGTCTTTAAAGAAAGAAAAAGTAACACAAGGACAAAGTCTGAAGTAAAGACAAAGGTTCATCTTCTCTCAGCGTATCTTGAATTAATTATGCTCCATGTTGTAAATTATTATATGTGGAGCTGTTAGCACCACCTCTAGTTAAGGTTACTTGACATTTCCCATTTTAAGTCCCTGTTTTCAGTTGCTATTAACTTCAACTAACTGTATGAGATGAAATTTTCTATGCTGGATGTCTGCATCAGGCTGATTCCTTCCCTCCCTCCTTTTTGAAAGTTTCAGCTAAAATGGTTCAGATGTTTCAGAGAACAAAAGGAGAGGGAAATATGTTTCTGCTATAATTAAAAAAATTCTTTCAAATTCTTTCTTTGCTCACATGCTCATAGTATAACTGATTGCAATATGTGGGGTCAGGAAGGAATTTCCCCCGAGGTCAGATTAACAGTGACCTTGTAGGGTTTTCACCTTTCTCTGCAGCATGTGGGTGCATGTCACTTGTCAGGATTATCTGGGTATATCTCACTTACTCATTTCCCTGCCATTACGGGGGCCTCAGGTACTGTGCACCTCAATCCTTCTTATTCTCTGCCTGTGGCACATAGTCTCCTATAGGCTGTAATACTTTGGACTAGTTTCAGTTGTTGTCAGTTGTGAGGGTGACATTGGTATCCTGAAATACACAGGAGATCAGACTAGATGATCTGGTGATCCCTTCTGGCCTTAAACGCTGAACTACTTCACTGAGAAGCTCCAGAACCTCCATGTTTTGAAGCAGACACTTGATTTTGGCAGGAGGGTTGCTCTGATATCTTTGGCCACCCCCATGAAAAATCTCACAAATTTGGCCTAGTTATAAAACCTTAAAAAACAAACAAAAAACCAACCCTCGGTTTGCACATATTCAGTGGAGACTTTTGATAGCTAAATTCTCCTAATATACTGTCTGCACTGAATAATGCTCTATCTTGGGAATGCAGGAGGATAGCAGAATTTTCCCTGCAAATACTCCTCCTGACATCTGGGCGTGTTGCAGGAGCCAGAAGCTAGGAAGCAATAGAGGGGAGGAAGGGTCAAGAACTGATACGGGTGGGGCATGGATAGGTGCAGAAGGAGAAGGCAATAGGAGATGGGATAGGGTGGGGGGTGAACAGGAGCAGAAGCTGGGATGGGGGGATTTGGATATGAGCAGAGGCGGAGGTGAGCAGGATCCAGGGTCAGGAAAGAGGATTTGGGCCAGGGACGGAGGTGAGCAGGATCCAGGGTGGGGCAGGAGGACTTTGACAGGAGCAGGGACAGAGGTGAGCAGGATTCAGGATTGGGTGGGAAGATTTGGATAGAACGAGAGGTGGAGGTTAGCATCAGGAGCCGGGGTGGTGGACAGAAGCAGAAGCCAGAAGTTGCAGGCATATATAGTAATAGAGGGAGACAAAGACAGGTAGGGGCACAGGAGCAGAAGTGTCTACAACCACAAGAGAAAACTCCTACAGAACTTAGTCTCTCCACTCCTCTTTCAGCAGATAGCTATGAAACCTGCTGGCAAGGTGTCTCACGGCCCTCCTCTAGTGACTGATACACACAGAGGATAACAGTTTCCTGCTGCTATCAGTTACTCTTTCAACTCTAGTGGTAGAGGTGAACCTAAAGTCCTAAACCAAATGATGACCCAACCTGGGGAGCAATATGGTTCCACATGATGGAATTTCTGTCTCAGTTGCTTTTAAAAAAAAACACTTCGAAATTATTTTAAAAATCTACCTTAGGTTGCCAAGTCAAGCATAGGAAAAGCCAGGATTAAGTTTGCCTGTGTAATCTTGATTCGTCTCCTTTGAACGTATGCATTATGATCATAGAATCATAGACGATTAGAATTGGGAGAGACCTCAGGAGGCCATCTAGTGTCCAACCCCCTGCTCAAAGCAGAACCAACACCAATTAAATCATCCCAGCCAGGGCTTTGTCAAGCCTGGCCTTAAAAACCTCTAAGGATGGAGAGTCCATCACCTCCCTAGGTAACCCATTCCAGTGCTTCACCACCCTCCTAGTGAAATAGCGTTTCCTAATATCCAACCTAGACCTCCCACACTGCAACTTGAGACCATTATTCCTTGTTCTGTCATCTGCCACCACTGAGAACTGCCAAGCTCCATCCTCTTTGGAACCCGCCTTCAGGTAGTTGAAGGCTGCTATCAAATCCCCCTTCACTCTTCTCTTCTCCAGACTAAACAAGACCAGTTCCCTCAGCCTCTCCTCATAAGTCATGTGTCCCAGCCCCCTGATCATTTTTGTTGCCCTCTGCTGGACTCTCTCCAATTTGTCCACATCCTTTCTGTACCAAAATGGAGGTAATACTCCAGATGTGGCCCACCAGTGCAGAACAGAAGGGAATAATCACTTCCCTCCATCTGCTGGCAATGCTCCTACTAATGCAGGTCAATATGCCATTAGCCTTCTTGGCAAAGAGGGCACACTGCTGACTCATATCCAGCTTCTCATCCACTGTAATCCCCAGGTCCTTTTCTGCAGAACTGCTGCTTAGACAGTTGGTCCCCAGCCTGTAGCGGTGCATGGGATTCTTCCATCTTAAGTGCAGGACTCTGCACTTGTCCTTGTTGAACCTCATCAGATTTCTTTTGGCACAATCCTCCAATTTGTCTAGGTCCCTCTAGACCTTATCCCTACCCTCCAGCGTATCTACCTCTCCCCCAAGCTTAGTGTCATTTGCGAATTTGCTGAGGGTGCAATCCATCCCATCATCCAGATCATTAATAAAGATGTTGAACAAAACCGGCCCCAGGACCGACCCCTGGGGCACTCCACTTGATACCGGCTGTCAACTATATATTGAGCCATTGATCACTATCCGTTGAGCCTGACAGTCTAGCCAGCCATGATATAGTCTTTAATTACATGTTCAGATACTACTTTCCCCCGACCCCAGGATCCCCAGCTCATCCCCCCATCCCAGGATGTGTTCTGAGAATGAATCAGGGTTGTGTACTGAAGGAGACTGTTGTCTATAGGACCCTGCCTCATTTGTTGCAGAAGCTGGAAGGTATGTAGTGAATGAGGCAGGGAACTGCAGGAAGAGAAAGGATAGTCTTTTAGTTAAGAAAGTTAAATATTACTATGAAGGACTGAATTCCAGCTGTGCCTCTACCACAGAGCTCCTAAGTGATGCTGGGCAAGTCACTACACTTGGCATATGCAATCCGGTCAAGACAAGCAACGGCATTCTCATCAATCACGTTCAAGGCACAAAGACCTCCAGGAAGTTGAGTCATTTTGCAGTCCTCAGCAGTGTGTCATGGTTTGTGGCTGCCCACACTGACATAGTGGACTGACTCTAAAACACCAATGAAATTCCACTGCAGCACAAATTCCATGTCTGGTATGAAACTGCTTCAGAAAGCTCCATGCCTTTGTGGTAAATCAAACCCAGGCTGAGTTTGAGTGGGGTACAAGACAAGATAATATAATTACTTTCTCTGAAGACCATGAAGCTCGCAATGCTTCCTCTACCGTAAATCCCTCATCTGGTAAACATACCCAAATAGGTAGCCAAAAGGGCAGATGACAATATGGTGGATTAAACAGGTCTTTAATTTAATATCACATAATTTTGTCACAAGCTTTGCTATGTTTTCCTCTCTGCATGCACTGGGCAGAGCAATATTGCAGAGAACTGGTAACCATGGTAGAAGAGTAGATTTAAGAGTGCCTGAAATAATACGTATGGTGGAATTAAGTTATACATCAATAATCTTTGTGTGAGACTAGCAAGCCCATACTGGAGAGCAATATTCTGCCACTGAATAACACTGCCAAGGCTGAAGTGTATAATGTTTGGGCACTGGAGCCTCATGGCATTCTGGGTAGTTTTCAGAGCCGGTTGTTGCGTGTTTTGACCTTAGTCACTGTCTTTTAAGATGGTCACAATATGTGAGTTCTATCCAACATGACGCCTACATAAACTGGGTGTAAATCATGCTTTATTCACTGACCATTGAGAACTATCTTCAGGTCTCTGCCCACTTATGCATGATGTAAGTGGAAGATAATTGACACAGTCTTACTTCCACTTGGTATCAGATGACACAGACAACAATAATTGACCATACCTGCCATATCTGCACTCAGAACACTCTCAAGTATGTCAAAGGAGTGTGACTGAGTGCCGAGGAATATGTTGCCTGCATAAACAAACTTGTGAGACCCAATATATGGTAGGTCATTCAAATATAAGTTGAATAACATTGGCGATAATGCTTGCAAGAGGCTGTTCTTCTGGTACCTCCAAGCACTTGTTCTATCACCAATATGCACACTGAAATGGCAACTTCTCAAAAACAGAGCCATTGCACATACTAACCAACTTGGCATAGTTCTAGACAATTTCATCAAAATGCCTGTGTGCCAAACCATATCATATGCCACAGTAAGGTTAAGGAAAACTAAACCACTCTTCAGCTTATGTTAGAATCCATTTTTGATTAAAGTTGTAAGTGCCGGCAAGTCACTTAAACCAACATAATTCATTGCTGATCACTAAAAGTGATCTTCAGATTTGTAGGATTAGTGAGCACTCAACTGCAACTGAAGTTGACTGGAAGCTTGCTTTGAATAAATGAAGTGCTATAAAAAGGCTAAGTAAACAAAAAATAAGGACCTACGTGTCTCAAGTTGGGCTCCAAAAATTAGTGAGCACTTGGATCTTAATTTCAATGTGCCTCAGTTCCCCACATGTAAAATTGGGATAATAATTCTAATGGGGACAATATCACCTAATCTCACAGAAATGTTGTGAAAACAAACTCATTAATGTTTGTGAAGCACTCAGATATTATGGTGAGAGCGCCACAGAAACACCCAGGAGAAAATAAATAATTTTGTATTCAGTACAGCATAGGCTAGTGTGCATTAAATAAAGCATGGGGCTCCACTGAATGTGGAGGATAAAACAGAGTTCTAAGATTCACATTGAAAATGAAAAGTATTTTATGGAATGCCATTCTAAAAGGTCTTCTTGCAGAAAACCATAAACGAACACAATGTGTGTGCTTTATGACAAAAAAAAGCCATATATTTGTAAGACAGACTGTGTTCCATCTGGAAAGCCACAGCAGAGAAGTGAATGTAGACAGTATTAGGAAGAAGACTAATGAATAGGCAGCAGCTAGACCTAATAGACACAAAGGTGAAAAAAAAACACTTAAGGCAAATGATGTCACTTGGATTCTCTTACTGAAGGTACATGAGCATAATACAATTCCTTTTCCCCTCAACAACGATAAAGCAAAACAGAAGAACATGGTAATCACTCTTCTGTCACATCTCCCTTGTATCTCCAGCTTCTCCAGTCCTCACTGAAATCTAAATACACTGGGATTAAGGAATGAGTGGATTCATGAGGGCAGGATCGTAAACTAAGCTCAAATATTTAACATCTTCATAATTTAGACTCTATAATACCAATATTAAAGATACTAGATTGTATCCTTTGATTTACTTGCAGGCAGTGTAATTTATGAAGGACAGGTGTAACCACCCCTTTACTTCTATTTGAAGAAGCAAGCGAGCGATTGCCATTTCAATAGTTACAGCCTTGGGGTCAATTAGAGTGTGTTACAGTAACCTAGTCTGGGTGTGGCAAAGGAGGATGGCCCCAGGAAGGTCTGCATCAGAGAGAAATAGAGGGACTTTCTGGATAAACCAGAAATGGTGGAAATGACTCTTGACGACCATCCAAATATAAACTTCCTTTCTCAGAAAACAGTGATGCATTTCCATTCCCCACCCCTCACCCCCCGCCCACACACACACTTCCACAAATTCCCAAATCTGTTTGGCTGTACTGCCTGAATAATACACACACACAAGCCACAAGCAGGCCTCTTAAAATGCTTCCTGCTGCCAACAACCATCATAATAGTTTAGTCTAGGTTGAAATTCAATATCAGTGAGGCAGTCTGATATCTGAGACAATCCTTAATGGATATAGAAGAGGAGACTCAAAATGCAAACTTTTCTATTTGATGAGCTGGGGACCTATTCCTTTTTTCCCTAGCAAACTTCCAAAAAGTGATGCCTTCTTGCACACTACCCCATGATACAAATTCAGCTTTACTTGCAGTACCATCTACATTTTGTAATAATAGAACTTTTACAATTCTACATATTATAACACTGAAAAGGAAGGAAAAAAATATACAGGTCCAGAAAGTTCAAAACTTTTAATAACCTTAAAAAGTCTATTATTTAGGCTTCAATTTATCAGCATTTAAACAGAAAATGACAAGGTTATTTTCTTACATGTCTCACAGGAATAGAACATGGCTTACCTCATGTTTTAAATCTATTGTAAAGTCTGACTTAAGTGGTTCACTTTTCAGCTTGTTTGCAAGCCTGTACAATAAACATAATGAAATTTACTTACTTCATAATGTAAGAACAAGAGTAATGTAATGGAGACAGCAACAATTTTTAAACAAACTTGAGATTTTATTTATGTCTATGAAATGTCAAATCATTTTCTAAGGGCTTCTTGATAATGAGCTGTTTACACATGAGTTGCAGGAATTTAGCAGATACAATTCCAAAATAGGCTACAAATGAACTAATTCTTTTAGAAAACAACATTTGCAGTGTTATTTTACTATACAACCCTCCTTCAACATTTAAAAAAAATTAAGCTAATTCATCAGGAATTTGAGAGGTGGGGAGTCGTTTGGGGGCTGGGGGTTCTTGACTGCAAAAAAAATCACACTTCTGGATTTATTAGAACCAGAAAATGTTTACATAAAATAATCTGGAATGGAAAGCAAACATCTGAACATAGCCTGCTGCTGTGAGTACTAGTTCTTAGCAGATGCCTCTCAGTGTCAATTTTGCCTGCCCAAGAAGAAAGTCTTCAATAGGAGAGGACCTGCAATCCAGCATCATATTTTTAACATTCAAGGAGACAATTTTGTGCTTGCAGCTGCTTAATGATCAGCCCCTGGCTCACTAATCTAAGCTTTTTCTTCCTATTTGTGCTCCAATTTGTAATATTTAAACATTTTCCATTTATGAATATATACTTTTACTGCATAAAGGTGCATAAGACTTTAAACTTCACACGGTACGTGAAATCAAAGTATATACCAAAGAGACAAAGTTACATGCAAAAATATATTTCTGCACATATGTATTTATGAAATTTTAATAATTTATTATTATAATTTGTGTTTGCAAAGTTTCTTTTGTGTGTTTCGGTATGTGGGATGAGGAGGGAAGGCATTTTATAAGAAACAGTAGTATTTTAAATTTCGTGTAAAACACTAATCTGTGCTCAGTCATAGCTCCTTAAAATAATATTGCTTAGTGTTTATATAGTTTTTTATATCTTCAAAGCACTTTACAAATATGAACTAATTAACTATAAATAAAACAATTTTAGAAAAGATTACAAATTAAATTCTTACTTGTTTACAAGCGGAATGCTAAGTGCCCAACCAGCAGCAAAATCTGGAAATTTAAAGATTGTAGGATTTTCAGCAAAGGCATAATGATGTATTATTGTAGATTCTTCATCATACAATGCTTTTCCTAAGAACCATTCCTGTAAAGAAAGGTGGGATATATCATTTTGCTCATCTACTGCATTGCTTTAATAAAGGAAACAGACAAAAAACAATATTCATACTGAATAAAATGAACCCGAGAGAGAGGATGTGTTGTTTGTAATGACACTGACTAAAATTTCATTTGTTTGCTGATGGTGAGAACTGAGGAGGAGAAAACAGGGGAGGGAGAGAAAATATTTTAAAGATCCACATGCAAAGTACTTCCAAACCATCAGCTCCCTTTGGTCCTGCATCGCAGCAGCTTCCCCGTCAACTGAGGACTGAATAAGTCTAATACTACATTCGATGAAGTGAGCTGTAGCTCACGAAAGCTTATGCTCAAATAAATTTGTTAGTCTCTAAGTACTCCTTGTTCTTTTTGCGAATACTGACTAACAGGGCTGCTACTCTGAAACCTCTAATACTACTCTGAGTGTTGGCTAGAGGGTGCACCATATCCTCACAGGCTGAATCCACATCAAATTTGGAATCCATGTCCGTCAATCTTCAGTTATGTTTCACTAGTGATTTTTTCAGGCAAATATATTTTAAGTACCCAATCCCTCAAAAGAATAACTGACCGAAGATGACCAGAGTCTGTTCTAAGTTTTACATGAATGAAGCGGTAGAATAAGAAATTACTTAGAACATTACAAAAAGGGCAGTTCAAGACACGATTTATTGTGTCGGGAGATATTTAATAAACTTAAATGCTGGTACTTTCCCTGACATTAATTTTAAATAGCAAGACTGACTACTCACATGCCTAAAGTTAATTTCACATCTAAGTATTTGCAGGATTAGGACCCTAAAGAGGATTTTTAACATAAAACCAACACCTAAGAAAGGAATGGATCAGTATCCACAGCTACAGGGCCAAAAAGTAATACTAGGAACATCTGGATCATCTCAAGCAGTGGTTCAACAAAAGCTTTTTAATTGTAGATATCATTCTATGTATTGTTGCAGTGCCTCATGGCCCACACTGTTTGGCTTTTGACAATTTACAATATAAAATTACAAATTCTTCAGGTAAAATGGACAAAGCTGGGTTCATAATTTCATCACAACATACAAAATGTCACGTAGTGTTATTTAGGTCATAGTAAAGATTGTGTCAAAATTCCAGTCTAAACCCCATTTTCCATCTGTTTATAACTTTCAGAAAAAAATAATCACTCTTTTTTTTAAAATTAGTCTTCTGGAATATATTTTTTTGATACCAAACTTTTAGATCTATTAGACAAAAAGAATATATTTAAGCAGAACATTAAGAAATATTAAGGCAGGACACCTCAACCTCAAGACATGCTTCCCTTCTTCTCAGCAGCCATTTGTACAATTGCATATGGAAAGGCTCCTAATTCTCCAGCTCCCATAATCCCTTGCATCTCTATACAGGTGCCAGACATGCTCCCCCATCTGATTCCCTAGTCAAGCCAGCTTCTACCAGGACAGAAGGAGGTTAAGGGTGAAAGGCTTCTTGACATTCCCTCCACCGAAGTCAGAGGGGTTCCTACCATCCCCTATGCTCTTAGGCACTGAGTTTTATCCCACCAACAAAATAAGTCCATTTTTCTTTGTTTACTATTAGTGACAACAGTATCCACTGGAAAGCTATCTAGCAGATAAAAATATTTGAGGAAGAATGGAAATGGATAGAGATGCAAACTCTTGTGTATAAAAAGGTACTATTCTGAGTAACAAAATCACTCTTTAAAAGTGAAACCATACAAAACATTTCCAGTCTAGATTTAGGGCCTTAAGGGTTGAATCATTTTGATGCTACATACATTCTATGCTATTTGACAACCAGTTTCAGTAAATTATTTCTAACATTTTCATACTATGGTAATATTTAGCGACTCTCGTCAAGAGCAGGCACTGTGCTAGGCAATGTGTAATCAGAGATGTCACTCAATTTAATCAAATCACCAGAAACAACATGCCCTGGGTAGTGTAGAAAGGCTCACTCTGTGATATTATGTTGCAAAATGGAGAGCTCTTATGGTTGTATTGCTGTATAATATTTTTCTATACAAAAGCTCATGGCTGTAATGATTATTTTTCAGTCTCTGATATTTACATGACAATGATTTGTGATCCTGCTAAACTTCCTAAATAAATAAACAGACCAAAAAGTGGTTCTTATACCAAGTTAAGACCAAAGCTGACTGTGAAAAGTTACAAAAGGTTCTCACAAAACTGGGTGACTGGGCAAGAAAATAGCAGATGAAATTCAATGTTGATAAGTGCAAAGTAATGCACATTGGAAAACATAATCCCAACTGTACATACAAAATGATGCGGTATAAATGCCACCCAAGAAAGATTGTGGAGTCATTGTGGATTATTCCCCGAAACCATCTATTCAATGTGCAGTGGTAGTCAAAAAAGCTAACAGAATGTTAAGAACCATTAAGAAAGGGATAAATAATAAGACAGAAAATATCATAATGCCACTATATAAATCTACGGTATTCCCACACCTTGAATAGTGTGTGCAGATGTGGTCACGTCATCTGATAAAGGATATACTAGAACTGGAAAAAGTACAGAGAAGGGCAATAAAAATGATTAGGGGTATGGAACAGCTCCCTTATGAGGCAAGATTAAAAAAACTGGGACTGTTCAGTTTAGAAAAGAGGCGACTACGGGTGGATATGATAGAAGTCTGTAAAATCATGAATGGTATGGAGAAAGTGAATAAGGAAGTGTTATTTACCCCTTCACATATTTACCCTCCTACACAGGAACAAGGGGTCACCCAATTAAATTAATAGGCAGCAGGTTTAAAACAAACATAAGAAAGTATTTCTTCACACAACGCACAGTCAACCTGAGAACTTGTTGCCAGGGGATTTTGTGAAGGCCACAAGTACAAGTATGTTCAAAAAAGAAATAAGTAAGTTCATGGAGGATAGTTCCATTGATGACAATTAGCCAAGATGGTCAAGGACACACCCCCATGTTGTAGCTGTCCCTAAACCTCTGATTGCCAGAAGCTGGGAGTGGACGACAGAGGATGGAAAACTAGATAACTGCCCTGTTCTATTCAATCCTTCTGAAGCATCTGGCCTTGGTCACTGTCAGAAGACAGGATACTGGGCTAGATGGACCATTAGTCTGACCCAGCATGGCTATTCTTATGTAATTGTGTATTTTAGTTATGCTAAAATAACCTATAAGAACTACTTCCCATGGTTCCTGGGTGTAAAAACCATACATTATTTTCCTTACTCTATAAGAAGTAGAAAATGAAAACCATTGGTATAAAATTTTCATTAGAATATTGTGTCTGCAGTATTAACCCACCAATCAACAACAGCAAGTACATTCAAAATTACATCTGATATTCTACTCTCAAGTGTCTTCTGTCACATCTAAGTATTGTATTCCTATTATAGTTTTACAAGGTCATTGATGTGCACTGGATTTACAGAAATTATGGTTCTACATGCCTCTTGTTAGTTTATTTGTTTTAAATTTTAATATTTCTTTTTTGGCAGAATAAATTCAAGAAGAGACGGAATAGGCAGCACTGAAAGTGAAGTGTTATAGTGTGTTAAGCATACAACATCTCACAGGTATCAGAACTGCAACACAACTGAAAAATGGAGCAAGTTAAATACAGAGCATCAGCTTCTAATTTTGAACTCTTCCTAGTGTCACAAACTAATTTATTTAAAGGTGAAATATAAAGCTAATGTTTAAAGGTGTTTAAGAGCCAAATCATTAACAGAATGCATGCTGATTTAAAATTTAAATATTTACATTTTAAAACAAAAGTCCATTTATCCTGTGACACTCTATCCCATCACAAGCAGATTGTGATGTCAACAGCTCATGCAGGGGAGCTAGATACATGGTGTCATAGCCTGATCCAGTGCCCTTCTGTAGGAACACCAGTCTGTTGTGAGTAGTCCGAATTCTGGGGCCCAAGTGCTTCCAAGCCAACTGGGCCTAGGCAGTCTAAGTCAATGTTTCTAGCTCTGAGGCTCTAGATCACGTTCCCAGAATCAGACTTCTGGTCTGACATTCTTCTTTGAGATGTGAGGCACTGCTGCACAAGTACCTAAAATCGATGTCTGAGACTTCCCAAGCCCCCCAGCTGCTTCCACATGAGCCCCCAGAGCTCCAAATAGGCTGCAGGTGCTCTGGGCTTCTAGTTTAACCCTTTCAAGAATAACATGGCAGGAAAGCAAGGTACACATGCTTAACAAAGGAATTTAACCACAGCGACTACACTCTTGAAGGCACTCAGGAGTTCTAACTCTTTGAAAAGTTACGGAGGTCCTGAGAAGCACTCCCTCCCTTGTCTGATCTTGCCTCTTCTGCAGGTCTGAGGTTTGTCAGCATTACCAGTTGGGCAGAGTTCCTCCTGCCCTTTTCAATCCTGCACGTCGTGCTTCCAAGTGGCAATGGTCAGTCCCCCCTGCTCAAAGCAGTACCCAAATCTTATGTATGGTCTCTCTTCTTTTCCAGGTCCCCAGGCTGAGATGCTGCAGATCCACCTGCCATACTGGCACCCATGTATAGAAAATCCATAGTTTGATGGAGTCAGAGCCAGAAGCTGAGACACAAAAGTGATGGCTCCAGTTTGCTTTGTGATGGTTTCTGAGTGATGGTGCTTCAATGAGGTGGTCAAGCAACTTTCCTGGATGGGGCACCTATTTGGAATTCAATTCAATAAACTAGCATTGGGCAAGATTAAACGTGTTCTACCCATAATATAAAATGGAGGTGCTAATACAAAATGGAGTTCACAATTTGATAGACATATTCCACGTCATCACATATGGAGCCATGAACCCACATTTTGGCAGGTAAACAGCAATTCTTATATATTTATTAGGGCTGCCAAGTGATTTAAAAAATGTATCGTGATTAATCACGCAATTAAAAAAATTAATCACAATTAATTGCACTGTTAAATGATAACAGAATACCATTTATGTAAATATTTTTGGATATTTTCTACATTTTCAAATATACTGATTTCAATTACAACACAGAATGTAAAGTGTACAGTGCTCACTATATGTTTGTTTTTTATTACAAATATTTGCACTGTAAAAAACAAAAGTAGTAGTATTTTCAATTCACCTAATATAAGTACTATAGCGCAATCTCTTTATCATGAAAGCTGAACTTACAAATGTCGAATTATGTACAAAAAAACCTGCATTCAAAAATAAAACAATGTAAAACTTTAGAGCCTACAAGTCCACTCAGTCCTACTTCAGCCAATCGCTCAGACAAACAAGTTTGGTTACATTTGCAGGAGATAATGCTGCCCGCTTCTTGTTTACAATGTCACCTAAAAGTGAGAACAGACATTCTCATGGCCCTGTTGTAATCGACGCTGCAAGATATTTACATGCCAGATGCACTAAAGATTCATATGTCCCTTGCATGCTTCAACTACTATTCCAGAGGATATGCATATGCATCCATGATGATAATATCCAAAGCAGAGTGGACTGATGCATGTTCATTTTCATCATCTGAGTCAGATGCCACCAGAAGAAGGTTGATTTTCTTTTTTGGTGGTTCGGGTGCTGTAGTTTCCGCGTCTGAATATGGCTCTTTTAAAGACTTCTGAAAGCATGCTTCACACCTCGTCCCTCTCAGACCCAGACCTTGGGTCGCGCGCTGTAGCTATTTTTAGAAATCTCACATTGGTACCTTCTTTGCATTTTGTCAAATCTGCAGTGACAGTGTTCGTAAATCAAACATGTACTGGGTCACAAGGACCAGATGGTATTCACCCAAAAGTTCTGAAGGAACTCAGATGTGAAATTGCAGGACTACTAACTGTAGTTTGTAACCTATCATTTAAATCAGCTTCTGTACCAAATGACTGGAGGATAGCTAATGTGAAGCCGTTTTTTTAAAAGGGCTCCAGAGGTGAAAACAGCTATTACAGGCCAGTAAGCCTGACTTCAGTACCAGGCAAACTGGTTAAAACTACAGTAAAGAAGAGAATTGTCAGATACACAGATGAAAATAATTTGTTGGAGAAGAGTCAACATGGTTTTTGTAAAGGGAAATCATGCCTCACCAATCTACTAGAATTCTTTGAGGGGGTCAACAAACATGTGAACAAGAGGGATCCAGTGAATATAGTGTACTTAGATTTTCAGAAAGCTTTTGACAAGGTCCCTCACCAAAGGCTCTTAAGCAAAGTAAGCTGTCATGGGATTAGAGGGAAGGTCCTCTCATGGATTGGTAACTGGTTAAAACATAGGAAACAAAGAGTAGGAATAGATGGTCAGTTTTCAGAATGGAGAGAGGTAAATAGTGGTGTTCCCCAGGGGTCTGTCCTGGGCCCAGTCATATTCAACATACTCATAAATGATCTGGAAAAAGGGGTAAACAGTGAGGTGGCAAAATTTGCAGATGATACAAAACTCCTCAAGATAGTTAAGTCCAAAGCAGACTGCGAAGAGCTACAAAGGGATCTCACAAAACTGGGTGACTGGGCAACAAAATGGCAGATGAAATTGAAAGTTGATAAATGCAAAGTAATCCACATTGAAAAACATAATCCCGACTATTCACATAAAATTATGGGGGCTAAATTAGCTGTTACCACTTGTCATAAACATACAGCTAAGGGTAGCCTAGAATTCCTCCTGACCTGTAAGGGTTTAAGAAGCTCAGATAACCTGGTTGGCACCTGACCAAAAGGACCAATAAGGGAAAGAAGATACTTTCAAATCGGGGGTGGGGGGGAAGGCTTTGTTTGTGCTCTGTGTTGTGAGTTCTCTGGGGAAGCAGAGAAGCATCAGATCAGAAAACTCCTTCTCCTAAAATCATCCTAAAATGAGTCTCAATATTGCAAAAAGAGTAAGTAAATAAGGCAAGTCGCATTAGATTATCTTTTGTTTTTAGCTTGTGAATTTTCCCTATGTTTAGAGGGCCGTTTATCCCTATTTTTTGTAACTTTAAAGTTTTGCCTAGAGGGGAATCCTCTGTGTTTTGAATCTGATTACACTGTAAAGTTATCTTCCATCCTGATTTTACAGAGGTGCTTCTTTTACTTTTTTTCCTTTATAATAAAGTTCTGTTTTTTAAGAATCTGGTTTACCTATTTGGTTGGTATATTATTCTCAAGCCTCCCCAGGAAAGGGGGTGAAGGAGCTTGGGGGGATATTTTAGGGAACAGGAACTCCAAGTGGTCCTTTTCCTGAATCTTTGTCTAACTCACTTGGTGGTGGCAGCAGTACCCATCCAAGGACAAGGAAGGATTTGTGCCTTGGGGAAGTTTTTAACTTAAGCTGGTAGAAATAAGGTTAGGGGGTCTTTCATGCGGGTCCCCACATCTGTACCCTAGAGTTCAGAGTGAGGAGGGAACCTTGACACCACTCAAGAGAGAGCTCTTCATAGAATCATAGAACTGGAAGGGACCTCGAGAGGTCATCTAGTCCAGTCCCCTGCACTCAAGGCAGGACTAAGTATTATCTGGACCATCCCTGACAGGTGTTTGTCCAACCTGCTCTTCAAAATCCCCAATGATGGAGATTCCACAACCTCCTTATGCAATTTATTCCAGTGCTTAATCACTCTGACAGTTAGGAAGTTTTTCCTAATGTCCAGCCTAAATCGCCCTTGTTGCAATGTAAGCCCACTGCTTCTTGTCCTATCCTCACAGGTTAAGAAGAACAATTTTTCTCCCTCCTCCTTGTAACAACCTTTTATGTATTTGAAAACTGTTATGTCCCTAAACAAATCAAATTTTTTCAGTCTTCCCTCATAGGTCATATTTTCTAGACCTTGAATCATTTTTGTTGCTCTTCTCTGGACTTTCTCCAATTTGTCCACATCTTTCCTGAAATGTGGCGCCCAGAACTGGACACAATATTCCAGTTGAGGCCTAATCAGCGCGTAGTAGAGCAGAAGTATTACTTCTCGTGTCTTGCTTACAATGCTCCTGCTAATACATCCCAGAATGATGTGTTTGCCTTTTTTTGCAACGGCATTATACTGTTGACTCTATTTAGCTTGTGATTCACTTTGACCCCCAGATCCCTTTCTGGAATACTCTTTCCTAGGCAGTCATTTCCCATTTTGTAGGTGTGCAACTGATTATTCCTTCCTAAGTGGAGTATTTTGCATTTATCCTTATTGAATTTCATCCTATTTACTTCAGACCATTTCTCCAGTTTGTCCAGATCATTTTTAATTCTAATCCTATCCTCCAAAGCACTTGCAACCCCTCGCAGCTTGGTATCGTCCGCAAACTTTATAAGTGTACTCTTTATGCCATTATCTAAATCATTGATGAAGATATTGAACAGAACCAGACCCAGAACTGATCCCTGCGGGACCCCAATCATTATGCCCTTCCAGCATGACTGTGAACCACTGATAACTACTCTCTGGGAACGGTTTTCCAACCATTTATGCACCCACCTGATAGTAGCTCCATCTAGATTGTATTTCCCTAGTTTGGTTATGAGAAGGTCATGCGAGACAGTATCAAAAGCCTTACTAAAGTCAAGATATACCACATCTACTGCTTCCCCCCACCCACAAGGCTTGTTACTGTCAAAGAAAGCTATCAGGTTGGTTTGACATGATTTGTTCTTGACAAATCCATGCTGTTATTTATCACCTTATTATCTTCTAGGTGTTTGCAAACTGATTGCTTAATTATTTGCTCCATTATCTTTCTGGGTACAGAAGTTAAGCTGACTGGTCTGTAATTCCCCGGGTTGTCCTTATTTCCCTTTTTATAGATGGGCGCTATATTTGCCCTTTTCCAGTCTTCTGGAATGTCTCCTGTCTTCCATGACTTCTCAAACATAATTGCTAATGGCTCAGATATCTCCTCTGTCAGCTCCTTGAGTATTCTGCGATGCATTTCATCAGGCGCTGGTGATTTGAAGACATCTAACTCGTCTAAGTAATTTGTGACTTACTCTTTCCCTATTTTAGACTCTGATCCTACCTCATTTTCACTGGCATTCACTATTTTAAACGTCCGATCGCCACCAACCTTCTTAATGAAAACCAAAACAAAGAAGTCATTAAGCACCTCTGCCATTTCCATATTTTCTGTTATTGTCTTTCCCCCTTCATTGAGTAACAGGCCTACTCTGTCCTTGGTCTTCCTCTTGCTTCTAATATATTTGTAGAATGCTTTCTTGTTTCCTTTTATGTCCCTGTCATAAATATAAAGGGAAGGGTAAACCCCTTTGAAATCCCTCCTGGCCAGGGGAAAGCTCCTCTCACCTGTAAAGGGTTAAGAAGCTAAAGGTAACCTCGCTGGCACCTGACCAAAATGACCAATGAGGAGACAAGATACTTTCAAAAGCTGTGAGGAGGGAGAGAAACAAAGGGTCTGTGTCTGTCTATATGCTGGTTTCTGCCGGGGATAGACCAGGAATGGAGTCTCAGAACTTTTAGTAAGTAATCTAGCTAGGTATGTGTTAGATTATGATTTCTTTAAATGGCTGAGAAAAGAATTGTGCTGAATAGAATAACTATTTCTGTCTGTGTATCTTTTTTGTAACTTAAGGTTTTGCCTAGAGGGGTTCTCTATGTTTTTGAATCTAATTACCCTGTAAGATATCTACCATCCTGATTTTACAGGGGGGATTTCTTTATTTCTATTTACTTCTATTTTTATTAAAAGTCTTCTTGTAAGAAAACTGAATGCTTTTTCATTGTTCTCAGATCCAAGGGTTTGGGTCTGTGGTCACCTATGCAAATTGGTGAGGCTTTTTATCCAACATTTCCCGGGAAAGGGGGGGTGCAAGTGTTGGGAGGATTGTTCATTGTTCTTAAGATCCAAGGGTCTGGGTCTGTAGTCACCTAGGCAAATTGGTGAGGCTTTTACCAAACCTTGTCCAGGAAGTGGGGTGCAAGGTTTTGGGAAGTATTTTGGGGGGGAAGGACGCGTCCAAACAGCTCTTCCCCAGTAACCAGTATTAGTTTGGTGGTGGTAGCGGCCAGTCCAAGGACAATGGGTGGAATATTTTGTACCTTGGGGAAGTTTTGACCTAAGCTGGTAAAGATAAGCTTAGGAGGTTTTTCATGCAGGTCCCCACATCTGTACCCTAGAGTTCAGAGTGGGGGAGGAACCTTGACAGTCCCTAACCAGTTTGATCTCATTTTGTGCCTTGGCTTTTCTAATTTTGTCCCTACATACTTGTGTTATTTGTTTATATTCATCCTTTGTAATTTGACTGCGTTTCCACTTTTTGTAGGACTCTTTTTTGAGTTTTAGATCATGGAAGATCTCCTGGTTAAGCCAGGGTGGTCTCTTGACATCGTTCCTATCTTTCCTACGCAGTCGGATAGTTTGCTCTTGTGCCCTTAATAATGTCTCTTGGAGCCACTGTGGATAGTTCTCTGAAAACATCCACTCAATGTGCAGTGACAGTCCAAAAAGTGAACAGAACGTTGGGAATCATTACGAAAGGGATAGATAATAAGACAGAAAATATCATAATGCCACTATATAAATCTATAGTATACCCACACCTTGAATAGTGCGCGCAGATCTGGTTGCCACATCACAGAAAAGATATATTAGAATCTGAAAAGGTTCAGAGAAGGGCAACAAAAATGATTAGGGGTATGGAACAGCTTCCGTCTGAGGAGAGATTAAAAAAGACTGGGACTTTTCAGCTTGGAAAAGAGACGACTAAGGGGGAATATGATAGAGGTCTATAAAATCATGACTGGTGTGGAGAGAGTAAATAAAGAAGTGTTATTTACTCCTTCTCATAACACAAGAACTAGGGGTCACCAAATGAAATTAATAGGCAGCAGTTTTAAAACCAACAAAAGAAAGTATTTCTTCCCATGACACACAGTCAACCTTTGGAACTCCTTGCCAGAGGATGTTGTGAAGGCCAAGACTATAACAGAGTTCAAAAAAGAACTAGATAAATTAATTGAGGATTGGTCCATCAATGGGTATTAGCTAGAATTGGCAGGGATGGTGTCCCTAGTCTCTGTTTGCCAGAAGCTGGGAATGGGCAACAGAGGATGGATCAGTTGATGATTACCTGTTCTGTTCATTCCCTCTAAGGCACTTGGTGTTGGCCACTGTCAGAAGACAGGATAATGGGCTCGATGGACTTTTGGCCTGACACAGTGTGGCCATTCTTATGTTCAGAGAATCTCTAGTTTATAATTTTGTGAAAAATAAAAATATTAACTATTAACTAAATTTTACTGAAAGTACCATATTCAATGCACACAACCACTCCTTGTGGTTGATTTTTGAACGTGCTTTAAATTTACACCGGAACCCCATTTATCGGATCTAATTAGGACTGGGGCCAGCTCGGATAATCAGGAGAAAGGGCAAAGAGCTAAGTGTTCCTTATTTTAAGATGGGGAGGGGGAGTTCGGGGCAGTCAGCCGGAGCCCCAGCCACTGTCAGCTCCAGGTGGCTGGTGGTTCGGTTTATACAGAGACCCGGATAATGGAGGCTTGGATAAACAGGGTTCTACTGTATATCAATAAAATGTGTTCAATTGATAACCATATATATTGTGGATAGTGAAACTAAAGTTCAGCGTTTCATTTTAATTATGCAAAAACACGGATTTTATGGGGGTTTTAATCGGAGAATTTGGATTTTTTTTAAAATCACAGAAATCTAGGATCCCTGGTTATGAGACTACAAATAGCATTTTAAAAACTCTATGTTATTAAGGGTCTCACATTTTAAAAGTGGTTGTTTAGAAGAGAGGCTAAGCCAGATGGCTGTAAAGAAAGTGTATTTCTAAACAAAGTCCCACACTCATACCTGAAGTAAGGCTTCCCTCAGCCCTTGAACAAAATAACAGTAAATGAACAAGGCCAATTCCTGCCAGTTTCCCAAGTAATATAGAAGTATGGCTTCCTTCAGCCAGTCAAAGTAAGGATATCAAGATGCGTGTTTTTCAGCAAGTGCCCCAAAATACCAGATCAACAGTCCAACTCATGGCTCCCTTCTAAGACAGCCTCTGTGGGCAGGGCAGTAGTCAATTGAGCAGCTCTTCCTTGATGGCTTTGGGTCTGGTCCTTTGTTCCAAAAGCTTCCTAACCCCTTTTCTTCT
Organism: Eretmochelys imbricata; assembly: GCF_965152235.1. Taxonomy (NCBI): domain Eukaryota; kingdom Metazoa; phylum Chordata; order Testudines; family Cheloniidae; genus Eretmochelys; species Eretmochelys imbricata. The sequence goes on along the minus strand of NC_135572.1, from coordinate 49,003,122 downwards.
TGGGCAGGTATGAAAGATTACTTTTCTCTTAGGAACCAACCAGCCTAATAACAAAGAATTGTCCTACCAAATCAGACCAGGGTCCACCTATTCCAGTTTTCTGTCTGGCAATGGTCAGTGACAGCTGCTTGAAGGGAAGGTGCAAGAATCCCCAAAGTAGACTGCCACCCACTCCTCCTATGGCTACTTTGTCGTCATGAGACCCACCTAGAGAAATCTCCTTTATGGTCAATGTAACAGGGTGCTGGCCAGGAGGTCCTGGCCAGGCCCCTGTTAGCCCAACTCCAATTAAGGGGCATTAATTGGGGCTGGCTGGGTATGGCTCGCCTAAGGTCTTGATGAGAAACACCTGCGGACCTTATTAGCCAGAGGGGCTATATAAAGCTGGCAGGAAGGAAGCAGGAGGGGGGAACAGGAAAGGGAGGAGCCTGTGGCTGTAGGTCCCTGCTGGCTGAGGAAGGTAGCTGTCCCCCAGGGAGTTGTGTTGAACAGACTGTATATTGATGGTGGTGGGAAGTGACACTGCAAATAAAAGAGCACTGGTGCTTGCACTCTAAGCGGTCTCCAGCTGATTTGTGGAACGAGCAGCGAAGGGCTCCGTTACAGTCAACTTTAGCAATTCCTCCAAGGCAGGACAGGTACTCCTACCTTTTCATACCGCAAGCTTTAACACATTCCCTGCTTGAATGCGGGGCATATACTTCCTATGATAAGCTATTTAGATTTCCCACACACACTATTTTGTAAGCTACGAGCCATGCAAATACTGGTCTACAATGGAACTCTTTATAATAGAAACAATTATAACTTTAAAAAATAACATTTTATATTCATCATTTGGTATTTTAAATGAATTATTTGTAGGTCTCTGTGTCTGTCACAGAGGTCGAGGAAGTCACTGATTACGTGACTTTCCGCAACTTCTGTGACTTCTGTAGGGGCCAGTGTGGCTGACCCTAGGGCTGCCCAAGCAGCTGGCTCTGAGCCAAGGTGCTCAGGTGGCCCCTGGGACATCCACACCATCCTTCCTGGGACAGCCAGAGCAGCTGCGATCCACAGCTCCAGACAGCTGTTCCCAAGCAGCCGGCTGGAGCAGCCACAGTCTGCTGGCTCTGGCAGCAGTCCCCAGGTGGCCGGCCAGAGCAGCCGTGGTTCCCAGCCAGCCATCTGAAGCAGCCATGATCTGTGGTCCCCGGCAGCTGGTACCCTCGCCCCAGCAGCGCCCCCCTCCCCCAGTGCCACCCCCAGCAGCGGCCCCTCCCCCCAGATTTAATCACAGGTATTTTTAATATGTCATGGACAGGTCCCAGACCGTGAATTTTTGTTTACTGCCCATGACCTGTCTGTGACTTTTAATAAAAATACAATGACTAAATCATAGCCTTAATTATTTGAACTAGTTTTCCAGTGTTTTTATCCAATACAAAAATCTCCTTCAAGCACATTCAAAAGATTAGACATCTGATGATTTTTTATTTCACCTTAGACTTGTCAAATCTTCTAAGTGTTTCCAGCAGCTTAACAATTTGTATTCTTGTATCTTCTTCACAGAAGAAAATCCATGAGGAGTTTCTACCATAGGAAGCAGAGAAGCTAACAAAAGAAAGAGGTTGGTTTACTACAAGATTGACTTCTGAAGAGATTACAAACCTGAAGTAAAACAAAAGGAATACAAAAACCCTGCTAACTGGAAGTCAATTCCTCAGCCATATGGACCCCAAAACAATTAGTGTCAATGCAGGATCATGGACTATAACCCATATGCAGTGAAATGTAGATGTCTACTTAAAGACCCTGTCAAAGACCCTGCTCTTGGTTCCTGACTATCTGCCCATAATCTGCACAGAGATGAATGTGGATGTGCAGAGTAAATAAATTCAGAGTTCTCCAGGTACTGGTACATAACCTACTTCCCCTCCATCTTACCTTTCTTCCACAGAATCCCCTTGTTGGAAGTCTAACGAACAGAGCAATAACCTTAGAAGTGATACTAGTTGGTGTTTTAGCAAAAACTGCCCTGCACTAACTACACTAGCCCCTGAATCTAATGGTGTTTGTGTTCTTTAACTCAGTTAAAAACTGCACAGATGGAAGGGATTTCCCTTCACTGAGGTTTAGTTAGGCAGGCAACAACTAATCACAATGCAGGATTCTCAGCCTCTCCAGGAGGATCTTCCCATTTTTCTCTCAGTCAAATTCTTCCACAACTAAAATATCTCTTAGCCAAATAATGCCTCCCTGTACTCTTAAAGGTGCTTTTATTGTCCTTCCTCTGGGAGGGAAAACAGTGCCTTCTGGATAACAGGAAACAATTGAAGATGCATCAGTGGAGCAGTACTGCACAAGAGAATAATGTCTCATGAACGTGTGGTGGAACTCTATGTAGATGCTTTGCAAATGTCAGGTAAGGGTATTTCCTGAATGGATGCCACTGAAGTTACTTATGCTCTTATAGAATGAGCCCTCATCCCATGCAGAGAGGAAGATACCTCAATTGATAACAGATACAGCCAGAGATCAACTTAGAGACTCTGTGGAAGGAAACAGTTTGACTTTGGACTCGTTCTGCTATAGTGAGAAATAATCTAGGTGATTTTCTAATTGGTTTAGTCCTTTGCAGCTAGAAGGTAAGAATGCATTATTCCTTGAGGGAATGAAGTCTCCTCTTTTCCCCCAATGCATGTGGTTTCAGGAAAAAAAAAACCCACAGCAAAGTGGATTGATTGGTTTATGTGAAACTCTGAAATTACTTTGGGGGGTGAATTTCAGATGCAGCCATAAAGAGACTTTCTCCTTATGGAATATAATGTACAGTACATCAGCGCTCCCAGCTCACCTTCCCTCCTGGCTGAAGTGATGACCATAAGGAATGCAACTTTAACTTATAAGTGAGAAATGGTTTGAAGGGAGGCTTACTGAGCGCCAAAAGAAGAAGGTTTAAGTCCCATTGAGAAGTATGTTTCCTTGCTGCTGGAAAAGTTCTGATTAGGCCCTTTAAGCATCCGTTAATCTGAAGTGAGTGAAAATTGAATAATGTCTGATGGTGGATGGCATGCATAGATTGTTGTCAGGTTGCCTCGTATAAAACTGAGGGAAAGCCCACCTGTTTTGAGAGAGAAAAGGTAGTCCAAAATGAGGGGAATATCTGCTGACTCAGGAGATACATGTTTCTGCTGTGGTCAGATGGAGAAATGCTTCCACTTGGCTGAACAGCATATCTAGTGGAATCTTTTCTGCTATTAAGGATGGCTTATACAGCTTGAGAGCAGACATGTTCTACTGCTGATGCCCACCCAAAACTAAGCCATGAGATGAAGTGCTTTGGGGTTGGGATGCTTGATCCTTCCCCATTTCTTGACCCAGAAGAAGGGTAAGGACTGGATGCTGATCGGAGGACATTTGGAGACTAAAATTATCTGGATCAGCTGGAGGCGATGAGGATGACTCATGCCCTGTCTTGGCAAATTTTCTTTAAGACCCAAGGTAGGAGTGGTAAGGGAGGAAAGGCATAGCTCAGATGGCCTGACCAGGGGAGACGGAGAGCATCACCCTGAAAGTGTAGTCTTAGAGTTCCTCTGGAACAGTATATGTTGCACTTCTTGTTCGTTTGGAAGGCAAAGAGATGCCAGGTGGGAGTCCCTCATTAAATAAAGATGTTCTTAACTACTGAATCATCCAATTCCCACTCACGATCGATGGTGAAATGGCTACTGACAGCGTCCACCAACACATTCGGAGTTCCTAGAAGGTCAGCTGCCATCAGGATGATTTGATTCCTGTTACACCCATTCTATATAGCGATTGCTTTTACACACAAGGGAATGGATTTCACCCCTTCATGTTTGTTGATGTAAAAAGCAGTTGTCATACTGTCTGACGTTATGAGGACATGGTGCGACTAAATAAATTGCAGAAAAATCTTGCAAGCTTTTCAGACTCAGTGTTCCAGAAGGTTGATGTATATCCTGGCCTCCTGGGATGTCCAAGTGCTCTGTGCCATATTACTGTTTATGTGGGCTCCCAGCCTGAGAGAGAGAGGAGTCTGTAATGATCATCTAGTCTGGCAAGGATAGTAGGAAGGGGACACCACACATCCCTGATGGAAATCCTTCCCCATCACACACTGGAAGGAACTGTTACCATGGTATTTATGCTGTGTTTGGTTGGTGAATACACTGTCTGGAACCACACCTGAAGGCAATGTAGGTGGAGTGAGCTGAATGGGCTAAGGTATGTGCAAGAAGCCATGTGCCCCAGGAAGGAAAGACAAGTACTGTCTGGAACTCAAGAGTTGCATATAAACTGATCTATCAGGTCACTCATGGTGGGAAACCTGTCCCTTGGTAGATAAGCTCTTGCCGTGACTGAATCTAGGTTGGCCCCTACGAAATCTATAGTCTGAGGACAGACAGACTTTCCCAAGTTTACACTGACTCCTAGTGAAGAAAGTAGTTGAATAATTAATAAGGTCAACTCATAGGCTTCCTGATGTGTCCTAGCACTGAGAAGCCAATTGTCAAGATAGGGAAAGATGGTAAAGCTGTTCCATCTGAAATGCACTACTATTACCAGAAAGACATTGGGGGCAGTGGTGAGGCCGAATGCAAGCACCCCTGTACTGGACGTTACTGGGGCCCACCACGAATCTGAGAAAACACCCGTGGGCAGAGTGAACATGTGAAAGTAAGCATTCTCCATATTGAGAGCTGTAAACCAAATGTCTTTTTCCAGGGGGGGATTATTGACACCAGAGTGACCACGTGAAATTTCAGCTTGTGAATAAAGTGACTGAAAAGATCGAGCATAGGTCTCCAACCTCCCTTCTTTGTGAAGACTAGGAAGTATAGAGTAAAAAATCTTTCCCTTGGTGTTGAAGAGGTATGCACTCTATTGCTCCTCGCTCAGAAGGGATTCCACTTCCTGCGTGAGAATGGTCCCTGAAGAGGGGCAGGGATGGGGGTTTTGAAAGACAAAGAGAAGTAAACTCAATTGCATAGCCACATTGGATGATAGCTAATACGCACTTGTCCATTACGGCACTCCAGTTATGCAAACAGAGAGCTAAATGATCCCCGAAAGGTATGTGGAGATCGGGTAATGGTGGCATCATTAATAGTTTGCAGCTCTCAAACTCCCGTCAAAAATATCTTTTTGCTGGAGGATGGGATTGAGATGGCGCAGCAGATGTGGGAGATGCAGGGAAACAAGACTTCTGTACTCTTTGTCTCTTATGAGGAGGGTCATAAGATCATTGGTGATAAAACTATTGAGATGTTGGTCTGTCTGTAAGGCTGCCTTTCTTTGATGCCCTTTTTGGGGCAGGTGTCTACATTCCCAAGGAATGGAGGATGGACCTGGAGTCCTTTAAAATATGAAAGAACTCATCCATCTTTTCGTTGAAAAAGTGGGCTTCATCAAAGGGCAAGTCCTCTACAGAATTTTGGACCTCCCTGGGAAATCCTGAAGTGTGTAACTATGACTCATGGCGCATCACAGTGGCTGTTGCTATTGACCTAGATTATGTGTCTGCTGCATCAACTGCTGACTGAAATACAGTTCTCTTATCTTTCTCAATAAGACCCTGGAAGTGGGCACTGTCATGTTGTGATAGCTTGTCTATAAAGTCTCAGTTTAGAATAGTTCAGATAGTGTTATGTAGCCAACAATGCTTGATAGTTCACTGAGGCAACAGGATAAGACAACAGGCTATATATGGTCTGGTTTAAAAGTAAATTACTCATTCGCCTTAGGCAAGTAATCTGAAAGTTCAAAATGAAGAAGCACTTAACCTGATGAATAAAGCGGAAAATGTTTTATAATAAAATTTGAAATTATAGTTGACATTTCTGGGCCCCCTCTATTACTAGAATGTTACAACAAGGTACTGTCCACTTGTAAGACTTACCCTCTCATGTGGCGAAGCTTCACTATCAGGGATTATAGCAAGGATGCTACTGTAATACCTAATTTATCTAGTTTCTTCTCTCTTTAGCTAAGGCTGGCCTTAAAAGATCTTATTCACCTTTAAAGCTCACTATCCATTCTTGAGATCTTGCTCACACAATCTAGCTAACTCTCTTTGAAGCAGACAAGTATTCACTGCATTTGCTTTTGGTAGCAGTCATAAATAAATATACTTTAATACTAAGTAGCTGGCCTCCTACTATGTGGAAGATACAAATCTGAGTCCCAGACCAGGAGGGGTGGGGAACACTACTGAAGCTGGAGGGAGGATCAAGCATAGCTCACCAGCAAGATCACTGAAGGGTTCTGGAGAGAACCATCTCTGGACTCCCTTTTACTGAATGGTGGAGGAGAAAAAATAAAGTGAGAAATCTCTTTGCCCTTTCCCCATCCCAGAGGAACAGAAACACTAAATATGAGAAGGAAAAGCTAAGAACAAAATTTGTTTCAGATCCAAAGTCAGGAGAAAAAACAGCAGCTACCTGTAGGGTCATCTCAGACATTGTATGTTATATATTATGATATGAGAGGGTACCCTGTCCAGTAATTTTTCTGACTTCTTTAGTAGTCTTCCTATTTCCATATGTTATTCACAATATTCTTCTCAGACATTTGTGATGAAATGCATCCAGGTTTTGTATATCTTTCTCGGTAAATTGCCATGTCTCACTGCTATATGTTGTGACAGCGATAACAATTGTACACATTCAGTTGTGTCTTGAGGGAGATGTTTTTGAGTCTTCCAAATGCAGCGTTTGCCCTCCCGATTCTTCTTCTTATTTCCTCGGAACTAGTACCATCTTGGCTGATGGCACTTCCAAGATACGTAAAATTGTCCACCTTCTCCAGTTTCTCTCTTCAATTTTGATTTCTGTCCCTATAGGCTTATCCTATGACTTTACATTTATTTGCATTGTATCTCAAACCTATGCAAGAATGGCAAATGTGGGTAGCCCAATGTGCAGCAAAGCATCGGATGGACTAAGGTCTATACAACTGTAAAAGTGGGAATGACAGATGATGATGACCTATACGGAAGTCAGCTTTGATAGATCGTGAGCTGTACAAACCCAATGTTGATATTGCAGACTTCAGGAAACAAGACTTGCAGATGCTGGTTTTGTCCAAGAGGCCAATTATACCCTCTTTTGGCAAGGTAAAATCTGTGAAGAAACTCATCTGCACGGTATCAGTTTTGCTGTGAGAAACAAGTGGGTAAAACTCGTAGAAACACCCAATGGGAAGTCAGGAAACCTCATAGTCATGTATGATGGCCTGAAGAAAGCTCTTGGTCCCACTGTTGACATGGTTGCCCCTCTCAAATCACACAGTGGTGAAATCATTAGAGATAAAAGGAAGCAGTTGTCTCATTGGGTTGAACACTATTCGGAGCTATTCGCACAAGAAAGAAACATCACCAGTAAATCACTGGACCAAATACCAAGTCTACAGGTCATGCCAGAGCTAGATGTGAAGCCCACTGTAGAAGAGCTAAGCAAGGACACTGATTTGCTATCAAGTGGCAAGGTTCCTGGAAAAGATGGCATCCCAGCAGAAATCCTCAAGTGCGGGAAAGACAACCTATTACCATATCTTCATCAGCTGCTACTTAAATGCTGGAAAGAGGGTGAGGTACCACAAGAGATGTGTGATGCAAACATCATCACTTTGAATAAAAATAAAGGCGAAAAGGGCAACTGCAACAACTTCAGGGGTATCTCGCTACTAAGTGTAGCAGGAAAAGCTTTCACGAAAGTCATCTTAGTTCGCCTACAACAGCTAGTGAATCATGTCTACTCTGAATCACAGTGCGGGTTCAGGGCTGGAAGATCAACTACAGACATGATATTTTCTCTGCGTCAACTCCAAGAAAAGTGCAGAGAGCAAAACCGACCATTGTGCATTACCTTTCTGGACCTAACCAAAGCATTCGACACAGTCAGCAGAGCAGGTCTATTTGCAATAGAAAAGATACAATGCCCACCAACCCTGTTAAGTCTTATACGTTCGTTCCACAACATGAGAGCAACTGTCCAGTTTGACAGGTCCACTTCGGACAGCTTTGAGATGGAAAACGGAGTGAAGCAAGGATGTGTTCTTGCCCTTACACTCTTTGGAATGTTCTTCTCAGTACTCTTGAACTTTGCATTTAAGGACATGAAAGATGGAGTGTATCCCCACGCAAGATCAGATGGGAAACTCTTCAACCTGTCCCGAATTAAATCAAAGACCACAGTCAAAAGGTGCTAATCAGGGAACATCTATTCGCTGATGATGTTGCCCTCATAGCCCACAATGAAGATCTACTACAAGAACTCATGGACTGCCTTTCAAGTACCTGTCACGCATTTGCTCTCACCATTAGCATCAAGAAAATGGTTGTATTAGGACAGGGGGTTCCACAAGATCCTTCAATTACCTTAAATGCAAACCAGCTAGAAGTAGTCCAAAAGTTCAGTTATTTAAGTTCCACAGTGACCACCAACCTCTCACTGGATGATGAACTAAATGTTCGTATTGGAAATGTTCACCACCACCTTTAGCAGACTAACTAAAAGACCGTGGAACAATTCAAAGCTTACCATCAAGACCAAAATGCTAGTGTACCAAGCCTGCATCCTCAGCACTCTCATGTATAGTGGAGAAACATGGACAACTTATGTTCATCAGGAGAAAAGATTAAACAGTTTCCACCTATGTTGTTTACGCCGCATACTCAACACCAAATGGCAGGATAAAGTCACCAATGCAGAGGTTCTTCAAAGGGCAAATGTAACTAGTGTGACAGCCATGCTCAAGCGAAGACGACTGCTCTGGCTGGGCCATCTGAGTAGGTTGGAAGACGGACGCATACCCAAAGACATGCTATATGGGGAGGTATCAGAGGGAACAAGAACAACAGGATGTCCAAAGCTTTGCTATAAAGACACATGCAATCAACATATGAAGGAATCTGGAATTGATCCTAACCAATGGGAAATCTTGGCAAGTGATCATAACAAGTGCCGCTATTGTCTCCATCAGGGTATCGAAGTCCATGACAGAAGCTGGCTCCTACAGCTTGAAGAGACAAGAGTCCATAGGAAGCAAGCAGCTCCCAACCAAGATACATACATTTGCAATAACTGCCAAAGATCATGCAAATCTCGGATTGGACTATTCAGACACATGAGACATTGCAAACCATCTACATCATATGCTGCAATTCCCACCATCCCTTGCAGACGACAGGATGCCAACAACAAGGTCTGTACAACTGTAACAAAGTGGGAATGTTCTTAATGTTTTCTCTGAATACTGTGTGTGCCTCCATTTTCCCGCTGTGTTACTCAAGTATTTGGGTGGTGGGATAAGGATGTGTGACCTTTGCACAGACTGCTAGAGTGCAGGAGTGACTGGCAACTGATAGCCAGGCCCATCCTCTGCAAGGAGCCAGCCAAAGGTGTTGGAGAACAAAGAGAGAAGTGGAGGCAAGGTCATGTGTTTGCCTGAGAAACAGACAAAGGCTGGAGATGGAGCAGCTGGGCATGACAGAGGCTGGGCTGCCAGAAGCAAGTCCGTCTCCTGGTTTGGGACTCGGGGGCAGAACCCAGGGCTCTGGGCTCTCTATCTCCCCCTGCCCAAGATGGACTGTGCTGTAACCAGGAGTCTAATGATCATTATTGTTTTCCTTAGAGCCCCAGCTCATGGAGTCAAGTGGATACTAATGATTTCAGCCTTCATTCTTAAAGAAAAATGAAGTTTCTAACCCTCGTGGCTGTGGAGAAAGCTTCAAAATGTGACTCCAGTGAACCCTCAAAGCTCAAAAAGCAGAAGGTAAATACAAAGAACACCAAACTTATTATTTTTACATAATCTCATGATTCTAAAGTCAATCTCATGTTTTTTTGTGAACCTGCTTCATGATTTTTGAATATTTAGGGTTAGCAAGACTGTCAGAAAGTGACTTGAAAATGTCAGTTTCACTCCTGTTTAAAGTCAGTTTCTAGTCTAGTATTTGTAGGGGGATAATATCCCTAGAGCCCAAGGCAGATTCAGTACAAACTCACAGGGCCTTGCCCAAGTAGGATATTTCCAAAAGTTAAATGATCTATTCCAAGCTTGGTGAACTGCAAAAAAGTGATAGAAAGTAATCTAGATTTTTCTACAGTTGTTAGAATTGTTGTATTCAAGAGTTAGTAACAAAGTAAGAACATACATTAAAATGTTATACCTAACCAGTGTCCCTTAAGTGACCTGATACAAGATGTCAGAACAGGTTAGTATTAGACCTAAGTGGGTCTAATATTTATTTAATTTCTTCCTTTACATAGGAATTAGATGAAGTGCTTCTGTCAGCTAATTTCTAAGTTATTATCTAAAAAAAATAGTTTTCAGGTGCCTAAGTAGCCCCTGGACTCACAGTTAAAGTTGCCCCCCCTCACCAAAATCTGAAATGGCGCCCCTGGCTGTCACTTCCTGCTTTCTTTACTAACAAGATCTGTTCTATGTTGTGTTGACGATGACTAATAAACCCTTCTGTTTCACAACGGTGGCTGAGAGTCACTGCTGACTGCAAAGCTGGGGGGCATATAAGGCTTCCCCATGTGTCCCATTCAGGTGGACTCCCTGCAGGAAGTTCACCGTGTGAACAGGGGTGCTGAACACTCCGAGGTCAGACCCAGGAGGTGCTAAAGAGGAGGAGGCTTGCCCGAGTGAGAGTATGCCCAGAGGGGAGACACACTGCACTACAGTCCTGTCTGACTTCATTCAGAGTGGTTCCAAAGCACTGAGTCTGTGACTCCATGACAACAACAGATTGAAACAATTATGTATGTGGATGTATAAGAAACACCTTGACTCCAATATATGTTTGCAAGACCAATTCAATAATACAAAGTCTCTATATAAAGTATAACTATATATATAGTGTATATATATATATATATATATATATATATAGTAATACTTTATATAGATATAGTCAGTAATATAAAGTCTCTAAATACACATTTCCTCCACATACCACAACCCTCTCAGAGAAAGCCCCCTAAATACATAATTGCAAAACTGTATATGTATAATTAGGACAAAAATCATAGGAATATTACTGTAAAAATATCCTACATCCTAAATGCAAAACTACATTTAAGAGGTATGAGCAAATGCACATATTTTCGGTGTACAGGTGAATCCCATCATAGGCGCGTTTAACTTACACGAAATCAACTATACGCACTCGGCAAAAAGAAGAAAAATAACAGGATACCTGTAAATAGTGCGAACGATTCCGCCCACCATTCCACTCAATGAGCATATGCCCCGGAGTGAGTGTGAGATGGGAGACATGAATCTGCTGTTCCCTCAGTCGGTCTCAGTTCCCATGTGCCTCTCATAGTGTGAGCATCTCGCCATGCTGAGTGTGATTCTAGTGTTTAAAAATACTGTATGTATTTTTCATACAACATGGCCCCTAAACGCAAGCCAACTACTTCATCTGGTGCTCAATCAAAGAAACTGCTATCTGTTCCAATGCTAGAGGAAAAACTGGCTGTATTGGATTTATTGAGAGATGGTATGTCAGTCTCCAACATGGCACAGAAATATGGCTGCAATGAATCTAGCATCCGTGCCATCAAGATTCGAGAGAGAGAAATTCATCAAGCCGTGGCATTAAGTGCTCCAATAACTGCTAAGGTTATGAGCCAGGTGCATGATAAGACTTTAGTGAAGACTGAAAAGGCATTAAACTTATGGCTGGGAGACATGAACCGTAATTGTGTGCCTATCAATGGCAACATGTTGCGAGAAAAGACTCTTAGCCTCTACGCGCTGTTCAAACCTCCCGCCAAAGAGGGACAGCCTTCTGATGAGAAGGAATTCAAAGCCAGCCAAGGATGGCTTAATAGTTTTAGGAACTGCTTCAACCTCAAAAATGTGCAGACTACTGGTGAAGCTGTATCTGCCAATGAAGAGGCAGCAAAAGCCTACCTCGAACAATTAAAGAAAATCATAGAAGCAAAGGGCTATCTTCGGAACAAGTTTTTAATGCTGACGAGACTGGGCTCTTCTGGAAAAAAATGCCCAACCGCACTTAAACTTCGAAATCAGAAAGACAAGCCCGTGGCTTCAAAGCAGCTAAAGACTGTGTGACTGTTGTTTTGTGGCAATGCGGCTGGGCATTTAATAAAGCCGGGCTTGCTCTACAGGGCTGCAAATCTCCGTGCCCTAAAGGGCAAGAACAAAAATCTCCTGCCTGTGTTCTGGCAATCAAATAAAAAGGCTTGGGTGACGGCAGCATTATTTCTGGATTGGTTCCACAAATGTTTCATTCCTGAGGTCAAGCGGTACCTTGAAGAGAAAGGACTTGACTTTAAAGTGTTGCTGATCGTAGACAATGCTTCTGACCACCCTGCGGCACTCCGGTTTGCGCATAATGACGTTGAAGTCGTCTTTCTCCCTCCCAATACCACCTCCATCCTCTAACCTCTCGACCAAGGTGTGATTCGCTGTTTCAAGGTCATGTACACAAGGCTTACGTTCTCACGGATCTCATTATGGATGCTGATCCCAATCTTAATGTGATGGAGTGTTGGAAGTCCTTCAACATTGCCGATTACATCACTTATATTAAACAGGCAGTGGATGCAGTCAAGCCTGAAACAGTCAATGCATGTTGGCGAAACCTATGGAAAGAATGTGTGAATGATTTTAAGGGTTTCCCAACCATTGACAAAGAAGCGAAACGCATTGTTCAGATGGCCAGGCAAGTGGGTGGTGATGGCTTCGTCGACATCCTTGAGGAAGAAACTGAAGAATTAATTGAGGGCCATAGAGAAACATTGACTAACGAAGAGTTAGAGGAACTGATAAAATCGTCTATAGAAGATGAAGATTATGACGACGAACAGGAAGAGCCAGCAAGTTGGAATCTTCATAAATTTGCTGAAGTGTTCAAAGCAGCAAAACACTTGAATGATTTAATTTCTGAATACAATCCCTCTATGGAACGAAGCCTCGTATTACGGACGATTTGAGACCATATCAAGAAATGTTTGAGCAGCTCAAGAGACAACAGCGACAGTTGCCGATCACCATGTTTTTCAAGGAAAAAGAACAAGCAGCAGATGAGCCTACGCAATTAACTTCTCAAGCTGAACCGGAGCCAACCACTTCGTCTACGACTCACTCTCCGTCACCCAAGCTCTCCGTCACCTCCGTCTCCTAGATCAACATCAAGCCCTGATGACCTCCTGTAATTACCTCCCTGTAATTACCCCCTGCAATTAAAAATACAGTACTGTAAAATTTTATTTTGCATATGTACTCTTTATTATATACTGTATACATTATACATTTACATCTATTACTGTACAGGGTTGTATACACAAAACCATGTACAGTATACTGTACTTTATGGGTAATTTAAGGAATTTTCAAGGGTAATTTTGACTATATGCAATTTTCGCCTTACACATTGACTTTAGAACCTAATCCCTGTGTAAGATGCGACTCCACTCTGTATTCTATGTAAGGGTTATTTCTTTTTGCTTACTTTCAGCAGACTTATCATTTTAGTTGTTTAATAATAAGGTTTACTTGAAATTCAACCAAGTTTCTCTATGAGGGCCTTGCTTAAATGCAAGTCAACTTGTCATGAATTTTTTTTTATACTACAGTTTTCCAGCAAGAAATCCCTGTTCTTGAACAGTGGTGAGGACAGTAATGGAAAATATAATTTTCTCCATCAAGATTAACTACAGAACAGAATAAGAAAAACAACATGAGTCATCAGGAGTCCTACACTGTTTAGCATGTTCTAGAAGGCCTGGAATCAGAGGACTGAACTTAATTTCAGGATAGTTAGGCAAGAACCCCTCCTACACGTACTGTAAGACTCATTAGCTGGCAGATTGCCTAAGTTTTCTGCACTGGTTACCAATTTACTTCCAGGTGAAGTTCAAGTTGGTAGGTTACTATCTGTAAAGCCTTTCATGATGCAGGTCCCATTGCAGCAATCACTGGAACTTTCACTTTTAGAATTAACTTCCACTAGAACAGTCTGAACCCACATCTGGCCCCTTTGGAATATACTGTAAAATTTAAATCTTTGTTAAATAAAACCAGTCCTGGAATCCACTGATATTTAGTCTGTCATCTGAGTTTTCCCATCTCTGACTCCTTCAGAGAAATTATCTTGCATCTGTAAGGGTTTGGGATATATACATCCCCAACTTTAGGAAATGTTTGTTTTGTACCCTATGTAAATATCATCCAGATTCTACAATAGTAGTTGCATGTAAACAGATGAGATCCTTCATCTCAGTTTTCATGCAGTACAACACAATGCATTACCATTCCAACTCACCCCCTTCTTGGTGTTTTACCTTCATTAATTAACTTATGTTCCCCAGGGCAGGACTTATCTTACAAACCTAAACCTAAACCTTATCCTGGGTCTACTTTTCAGCTGGCAGCTACTAAGGTTTCCCCACGAAGGACATCACATACATCATCCTACCTTTCTCACCTCAGAAACAATGTCATACTTTTAGTGAATCAGAATAAATGAGACCTACCTGGTCTAGCTACCAGGACAACTCAACAGAATCACTCTGTACCTCCACATAGTGTCCTATACTCTGCCACCTGCCATAGGGTATTGGGCATGGATGTAAATAATAATTATACAAGCAGTTTATATCAGATTTACCTTTGTGATCTACTGCTGTTACAGAATAGTATGACCCCTTACATATTATCAGTGAACCTATTCGCATAAATACCGTTAGTATGCAACATGTAAAATAAGAAGTTTTGACAGGTCACAAAGGTAAATTTGAAGTTGACCAGATAAGGTGATAGAAGTTGAAAAGGAATTCCCTTCCTCTGAAGAACGGCTGTATTAAAATTGAAATATTTGGTATAGCAAACAAAGCCATTTAGAAAGTAGAGCTCTCAAACATTAGAACAAAATTATATTTCTTTTGAATTAGTTCACTTTTTCTAGTAAGTAATTTAGTAACTGATTTTTGGAGGAAGCTGATTGTTCAATTATGTTACATTACTTCACTTTTTAAATCTCTTTATATTTGATAAATGTTTTATCTGATTTAGTGAATTTTAAAAGCAAACTGTTTTGGAAAACTATTTTTAGGAAACATTTTTAATACTGACCAATAAGTGCAAAAAAATTCAAAGTTAAAACTCCATTTTTAAATCATTGCTAATGAACAAACAAAAGAGATTCACAGGTGTTGATGTTTTTACTTACACAAAAGCATTAAAGCATGTCAACAATTTGTACAGAATTTTAACTTACTCGTGCATTAATGGTAGTATGGTCCATGCACCATCATGTCTGTCCATCTGATGAATAAGCAGAACTCTAGGTAATTCCTTTAAGAAAACCAAAAATATTCTTATGAGACAACAAAGTATTTTACAACACAGTATTTTCTTAGATGCCTAATTAATTTTAAAACTAAATTCTTGTGGAAAGACTATTTCACTCTGTTATTTTCCATAGAACTGAGTAGCAAACAGGCTTGTAGACTAAAAGAGACTAGGGATGTAGCAGAGGGATATAATTCAGACTCTTGGAGAGGGAACTTCTTGCAATTTCTTGTTTCTAAACCCTCTCTCAGGTATAAAACTAATGCACCTCTCACTTCAGTGAAATTTTATAACTATTCTGGATAATCTATCTGGTTATACCACTTCTGGAACAATGAAATGTTTATCTTATAAAGACAGTGTCTATAAATGAAAGTGGAGTATGCAAACTCTTCTAATGAATTATACATAAATTATGTTAACCAGAAATACTTATTTAATTCTATAGAGCTAATTTATCATCTAACAGAAGATTATAACATAAAGCCCACTATTCTTGATGACACCATTGTTTTTGTTCCAATTCCACTGGTATTGTTAGGAGTAGTTACTACAAGTATGCAGTGTCCCCAGATTTCCAGTTAAGACTTAAATCAACAATCCAGTGTATTTTACGGGACATTATACGTTTTACTAAAATTTCAAACAACATTTGGCCGTTTACTGTTAGTGTGATTCAAGAACCACCACTGCATGTTATCAGAACACATTTTATGAATATCATAACAATATGATCTAATGGTTCTAGGTAAGAAAGCAAAAGGATGAAAGGGCTGGATTAATATACACTTTGGATATAAGCAGGAGTTACACACAAAATTTATAGGGTAATTTACAGTATATGTAGGAAGAGAGCAGTCTGAACAAAGTAAACTGGTTCAATCACCTTTCCTTGGCTCAGCTCCTCTCTTTTGGGAAGCACCAATGGGATGAAGCTCAGAAAAAGCACTCTCCCTCTCCTCATATCGGAGGCTCCTCCATTAATGGAAATGGAGGGAACAATCTTATCCTTAGCACAATATCTTTTCCTGTACACATATTATTATTATTATCCCTTTCCCTTAGGTTTAGTCTACGTTCTGCTCTTGTAAGCTCTTTCTGGTGCTGTCTTTCTCCTTCTTTCCTAACTCTCTCTAAAACCAGAAAATGTTAGGGTGCCGATCTTTCCTTTTATCCATCTCCAGAGATGCACCAACTCTATTCTTCTCCTATTATTCAAGCAGTGGTCTACAGAATCTATTCTGTCATAGCACATATGTTTCTCCAACATGACAGAGGTTGTCTATATGGCTCCTACTTCAGCATTTCACATCTCTCTGCCAAAAGCCTTACTAAATTATGCTAGGGTTGCAAACTTTCTAATTGCACAAAACTGAACACATTTGCCCCACCCCTTGCCCCTGCCCTGCCCCTTCTCCGAGGCCCGTCCCCCACTCACTCCATTCTCCCTCCCTCCGTCACTTGCTCTCCTCCACCCTCACTCATTTTCACCGGGTTGGGGCAGGGGGTTGGGGTGCAGGAGGGGGTGAGGGCTCTGGCTGGGGGTGCAGGTTCTGGGGTGGGATCAGAAATGAGGGGTTCAGGGTGCAGATGGGGCTCAGGGCTGGGGCAGGGGGTTGGAGTGTGGGAGGGAGTGCAGGGTGCAGGCTCTGGGAGGGAGTTTGGGTGCGGGGGGGGCTCAGAGCTGGGGCAGGGGGTTAAGGTGTAGGAGGGGGCACGGGGTGTAGGCTCTGGGAGGGAGTTTCGGTGCAGGAGGGGGCTAAGGGCTGGGGGGGTTGGGGTGTGGGCTCCGGCCAGGTGGTGCTTACCTCAGGCGTCTCCTGGAAGCAACAGGCATGTCCAGCTCCTAGGCAGAGAGGCCAGGGGGCTCCACGTGCTGCCTGCCCCCGCAAGTGCCACCCCCACAGCTTTCCTTGGCCACGGTTCCCGGCCAATGGGAGCCTTGGAGCCAGTGCTTGGGGCGGAGACAGAATGCGGAGCCCCCGTGGCCACCCCTGCGCCTAGAAGCCAGACATGCCTGCTGCTTCTGGGAGCCGCAGAGAGCCAGGGCAGGCAGGGAGCCTGCCTTAGCCCCACTGCGCCGTTGACCTGACTTTTAGAGGCCCAGTCAGCAGCGCTGACCGGAGCCACCAGGGCACCTTTTCAATCAGGCGTTCTGGTCATTTTTTAATTACTTTTTTAAAGTCACTTCTGGCTTGGAACGTAGCGTAACACACTTCAGCCCAAAATGTGCCAGGCCCTTTAGAAACATACAGGCAGTAGAAGTCCCTGCCCCTAAGATCTTACAATCTACACAGACAAGACAAACAAGCAAACATTTATTTAACGTTTAGGTACATGTCTTCAAAGTACTTTATAAACATTAAAGCAATCTTATAACTCACCAGTAGATAAGCTGTAATAAAATTATTTTATAGGTATATAAATGAGGCAGAGGGATGCTAAAAGCATTGCTCAATCCACAGTGAATCAAGCAGAGCTAGAAATAGAACTCAGGGCCATGACTTTTCCTAGCTGTATGCATTAAAAATCTTCTCCATCAGTAAGCTAAATATTTTGAGAATGGCTTACCAGATTTCCACATGACAATAACTGCTCAGAGTCTAATAATTTTTTTAAACATTTTTGTTAATACTGAAATTTCACAGATTAACTGTTAATCTGAGACAAATATTGGCAGAATGTGGCTATGCAACCTAATTTAACCAAATCTGGTATGCAAATACTTAGATTCACATAGTATTGGATATAGTTTCACAGCTGTACAGTGAAATCTATCAGTATTGTACAGCTACAGCCAATGTGTAAAGAAGCAGTGTACTAACCAAGAAGAGATTAGAACTTTCATCGATTTTAAGGCCAGAATGAGCCTCTGTGATCACCCAGTTTGATCTCCTGCATAACACAGCCACAGAAGTTCACCCTGGAATTCTTATGTCTAACCCAACAATTTGTAGTTGAGCTAGGACATATCTTTTAGAAAGTCATCCAATCTTGATATTGCTATGATATATGTAATGTGCCCTGTGTGACTTCTACATGCCATTGTATGTGAGTGCCTTGTAATCGTCAGTGAAATATAAAACTCAGTAGTGGATGGTGATATTTGTATTTAAACTACAAGTCATCTGATCAAAGTGTCAACAAATGCATGCCCAATACAGATTATGACTATGCAGAAATACATAATATACACCAGAAAGGGAGAAGAGCTAGATAAAATAAAGGACTATGTTTGTACAAGAACAAATTGGTATAAACTGGTCATGAATAAATTTAGGCTGAAAATCAGAAGAGAGTTTCTAACCATCAAAGGAGTAAGGTTCAGGAAGAGCCTTCCAGTCGGAATACTAGGGGTGAACAACCTAGCTAGTTTTAAGATGGAGCTTGATAAATTCATGAAGATTATATGAAGGGGTTGTCTTTGACAGCAGCAGACTGGACTTAGTGACCCAGGATGAGTTCTATGTTCCTATGTAGCAATTTATTCAACCCTCTCACACAGGAGAAGTGCAAAATATATCCAAAAGTTTCTCTTGGATTTTCCTTTAAAAAGACATACCATATTGTAGGTCTCTGTAGGATTTCTGACATAGTGAAAAGATAGTGCAAGTCTCTGAGCTCGAAACTCATAAAGAAGGGCATCGTGCCAGGAATTCTTACTGTCAAATGCGAAGAACTGCTTTTTTTTTTACGAGAGTGATCACCTAACTAAATTCACTTAAAACTAAATCTGTATTTATAATAATCAATTTTAAAATGCTTTGAAGCCACAAGTATTGATAAGCATCAGACAACCAGTTATATTCCAAGGAACCCGAACCATTTTTTCACAAAATTTTATCCAAACAAAAAATGCAAGTGATGTACAAATATTGGTTTTGCATGAAACTACCAGTAACAAAATTGCTTTATTTCAACTTAACACATCATCAGTTATTAGGTTGTTTATCCAAGGTTGCCTTGACCTACTACTCCTGCCCAGAACTGTACAGTGTTTATCTCTTTTATGAAGTGCACAATTTAGGAATTCCGCCCAAAGGAACAAAAGGTGTGTGAATATCAACTAGTTAGTATTTTTTATCCTTCCCCATTAATTTGCCTATTTTAGAAGCTTTTTAAACAAGTAGCTACCAGCAAGGAAAAAAAAATTTATTCTGTGTTAAGTCTCCCTCTGAATATAGATAACAATAATGTAACAGTGTTACTTTAAAATCTCTACTTCTCTAGTGTTTGGATTGTTGTTTTGAAAAATGGACCGGTTCTATAAAAACAAGTGCAGTTCTACAAAGAGGTCAAGGTCTTAGCCATACTCTGCTTCTATCAATCAAGAGAAAGATGTTTGAAATCCAAAAAGATTACCACATTGTATGGACCTCAGATGGGGACTCACCTTGCCAGGGCCCAATCCTGCACCGCTGAAATCAAAGGGAGTTTTAACACTGATTTCAATGGGAAGACTAACAAGTAGTTTGTCTACACAGCAATAAACAAACAAATAAATAAAAACCCAAAGAAACAAAAAAACCAACAACCACCAAACAACCTGCAGCAGCAAGTCTCAGGGCCCAGGTGAACCGGCTTTAGCTACAAGACTTAAAAAAGCCATGTAGGTGTTCAGACTTGGGCAGGAGCCTGGGTTCCAAGACCCCCCCGCCTCACTGGGTTTCAGAGCCCAGGCTCCAGTAGTCCCAGCATCTACACAGCTATTTTTAGTCACACAGTGTGAGCCCCAGGAACCCAAGTCAGTTGATCCGGGCTCCGAGACTCTCTGCCACGGGTATTTATTTATTTACTTATTGATTTGATTTATTGCTGTGCAGACATACCCTGAAACAGACTTTTGCATGTGCATGGAGTCTGACTGACTTCAATGGGCCTCAATATAAATATCGCAGTCTCCTTCTGTGGGATTAGAGCCCTAGTATTGTAAATAAGGCACCTTTACCAATATTTGCTTGTTTTTGGTGGGCCATTCCCCTAAATTTTATTTTGCATTATGCTGACAAGGTGTCCAAAGGTACTCTTAGATTCTGTTAGAAAGAAGATTTTGGAATAAGCCACCAAAATAAATATTTAAAAAGCAAGTAACCTCATAAATGTATTTACATTTACCATTAACATTCCCAGAAACTAGGTTAAGACATTAACACGTTCTTCTTACAAAGTACTGCTCAGTTGACCAGGATGCCAGAAAGTTGAAGTAACATAAATGTCTAATGGAAAAAAAATTCAAAATATATCCACTTTCACGATTGGATAGTCGCATATGTACCTAAATTCAAAATAACCATACTGCTCAAGAATAGCGCCTTTACTTTCAGAAATTATTGGGGAGGAGAGGGAGCATAAAAATATTTCAATTTCCAAACTCCACAATTTTCAGGTGACAGCAATGATGGAATTAATCTTACTTTTCAGTGATCAAAATGTGACTTGTGTTTGCTTTAGCAAAAATTCAGGGTTTGCCATCTAATAAAAGCATTAACCTTTGTGTTTATTTTCAATCTGAACAATGCATATAAAATTCTAATGATAGATCATTTCATTCCTTGCCAACAAGACATAAAGTGAAGATAGCTCTTTAGAATAGGAATTTACAATCCAAAAGATAAACCTTTTCTGGATTCATGCACTGAGAAGACCAGAGGAAGGATTAATATTGAGTTACATAAATATTTTGATATGTTGACTTCTTGCGAGCATTGTGGGAGAAGAAAGTCTTTATTAATTCAGGATGCAGATCCAATCCCAGGATTGGAACCTAAACAAAGATGAGATGTCTACTAAAACTGATTTCTAAGACCCCCCTCACAGGACTTCACGCGTTTAACCTATATCACTCAACCTTTTGTATGTGGATTTCCCAGGAAGGAGAACAACATACTGTATGTGTAAAATACTCTGACTTAACTATAATAGGTGCTTTAAATTGAGATTTGCACCCTGAAGTATTTTACACTGCCAAGTTCTCTTCCAAAAAGGGTTGGAATAACCTTGGGTGCTCTGCTATGCAGACAAAAATATGCTTTCTTCCCAGGCGCAGATCAGATATTAAACAAATAAGAACAGAGACTATTTTTACCTGACTTAAACCCAAAGCATTCAGAACTGCAATATTAAAAGACTGTAAAACAAATCAGTTCAGAAACAAAACACATTGATGCTTCTTTTAATAAGCACTCTCAAAAACCCACAAGCACTCACAAAACTCAGGCCAGGATTTTGTATTCTTCTCTGTTATTCTGTATTTAAATATCTCTAGTTGTCTTGTAGTTTTACTCTTTATTTTTATCAGACATTCAAAAAATGTTGTCTGCAAATGAGATCTATGTAGCGTCTGATGTACCATTGTTCAAAGTCATGGGAAAATAATCAATAATATGCATTTTGTCTTTCTAAAAATACCCTGAATCAACAGTGAAACAACTGTGTTGACAAGTGTCATTGCACAAAAAAGCCCAACAACTTCCTCACCTCCCACTTTAACACTATAGCCATTTTTAATATTTCATTATCTTAATTCAAAGCACTAGCACATTTCAGTTAAAATTTTTAATAGAAAATTTGGATCAAATGTATGGTGTATGTCCCCCACAAGTTTCTTGGAGGGGGGAATTCAAGATTCAGCTGTTTATTGTCTCATTCTTTCTCACTTTATCTTTTTCTATATTATACCCCTTTTCTTCTCCCCCATCTGTTCTTCAGAAAGCTGGCTTTAAACAGTCTCCCAAAATGTAATTCGATTATTTTGTGACAAGGCAAAATGCAGATGATGAGAAAAAAGACTGATGCAATTTTTGAATATTTTCAGAGTTGTAGTATGTGAACCAGGATGTAGAATCATTCCATGCACCCCATATACCTTCATGTTGAAATACTCAAAGTCTGTAGTACAGCTATAAGGATCGACAGTCTATGTCATTTCTTAATTCCAAAAGAAACTGAATCATAGTGTGATAGCTATGGCAGTTTCCTGCAATATCCTGGATGAACCTTATTGAATTAAATCTGTCCTTTTCTATCTTTTGGTGCCTGTTCTTGGTGTGGGTTTATATACCATCAAAGTCTTATTTTCGACAGTCTAAAAAAAGTATCAATGAGGCTGGAGAACCCATACAAGATTTTCAGTATGAATTAATAGTCTTCATTTACACAGCAATTACCTGTTTGGCTCCATATCCAAGAAGCAATTTTTACAACAAATATACTGGTAAATATCTTTGTAGAACCTAAAATACATTATAATGATCTTTCAAATGTGTTTGTCATTTGATTGACATTTTGACAGTGTATTTTTAATGGAAATATAATACTTTAAAAATTGCTAGACTGACAGACTGGGAAGCCTATTTCCTCTATTTGTCCACATCAGAGACCTGCAATATGTTTTATTTATTTATCATTTATGCAACACAAGAAGTATGCTTGGCCATTATCCCTATGTAGAAGCCCAATTTCTTCCACCCTCTTCTTCAGTAACATGTATCAATTCTGTTCTGAAGGTGCTGCTTGTAGGTATGAAAGTACAATGCAGTTTCCTGCCTATTCAAATCCATGGCTTCGCACACATCTATCCACTAGGCACTGGACAATCAACACATTTTGAAAATCTGTAGGCAACCAAATTTTCTGACTTAATATTTACCAGCACTGTCAATCTGGGTGGACTATCTTGGGATGAGAAGAATGCTCAAGTCACCTCAAGGAGAAGTCTCATTCTGACCAGAAATGCTCAACACCTCTTGTGAAGCTAATGGGGCCAGTGGCATTGGACCACTTTTAATAGTGGCGGTGCTGAAAGCAGTTTTTACTTTTGACCTCATGTTCCCCTACCCCTGTACATGCCCCTCCATCCCCCAGAGCTGTGGCTTGCAGCAGGGTCATGTCTCCAGGAGGGGGGACCTGGACAATGGTAAGGGGGCCAAAGCTGGGGCCACAGCTGGAGATGGACACTAGGCAAGGAGCAGAATCCCAGGCATAGGGCCAGCGGCTGGGATCTGAGCCCCAGGCCAGGGAGTGGAGCCCCGGGCCAAGGGCCAGAGCCTCACATAAAACCTGGGGGTGCTGCAGCACTCCCAGCATCCCTAGCTCTCCTGCCTATGAATGGGGCTTAAGAACACTCAAAGTTTCCCAAGACTGGAGGCACAGGTCTAATCTTCCTCACAGAGAAATCGAGAATATTATCCACTTCAATGGAAACAGGAGCAGGCCCATAGTTAGCGACAGTAATATGTTACATGGTTTATATAGCTGCCAGTTGCTAAACAATTCCTCAAAAATTCAAAATATTAAAGATGTAGAAGAATTCAAAATCTAAAATATTTATCTTTCAATAGGTTCAAGGCAGGTATGTGCCCTGCTAGATATAGCACATGGACTTTTAATGTCTATGAACTCAACCTGGCTGTTAGAAATATTCTGAATAAGATTTTGTAAAAGATAGCACTGCAGAATGCAAGAAACAAGCATAGACCATAAAGGCAGAGACCACAATGATAAAGAAGAGGCAAAAGGAAATAGTTAGAAGAAAGCAAAGATAAGGATGAGAAGAAGTCAAATATACAAAACTTCTTTTTATCTCAAACCTTCAAAGAATCACCTATTTCTAGATGACTTTAAGGAGGAAAGATCTGAATAGAAGCTAATGCCTTAATCTTCAAAAGTGACTTAATGATTTTGAATGCTTCTATATTTTGGAGCTCAATCTAACTTTAAAAAGCCTGAGATTTTCAGAGTGCTGAGCACTTGTCCTCTGAAAATCAGACCCTTTTAGAGGGGTCTCAAAAGTTGGGCACCCAAATACTGAGGCACTCAGTCACTTTTGAAAATGTAATGCCAACAAGGACAATGAGCAGAGAGAGAAAACTCTGAAGAGATAGAAGAAAAGATATTGGCACTGAGAGCAGCTGCAGATCGTTCTACCAGTAGGTCATAATGTTCAGAAATGTGGACAATTGTTTTGCACGCTGAAGGCAGGACAACATACTGCATGTCAGAAGGAAAACCTCACTATGGGAAGAAGAAAACTGTCCAGTATTAGAAAGACTGCATAAGAGAAGGTACTCATCATTGTCCACATAAATATGAAAGACAGAGTCTTCTACTTATTGGAAAGCATTAAAATTTCAGATCTTCAGACTCTTGTGCAAAGAACTGAAGATTACGACTACACAAGAAACAGATTCTGCCACCTCTACAGATGAATGGAACAACTGAGGATCATAGAGGTGATCTAGTGGCTGAGGTAGTGGTACAGGCATCAGAATTTATTTTATTCTAGTCAAATTTTTAATATCACAACTATCACCATGTTATCCGACTATTTCAGGAGCTTTGACCAATGGGTGTGTACAGACCCAATCTACCATTGAAAAAAAATGTTCCTACTAGAATTGGAATTCTTCAGACAAGCAAAAAAACTGAAACACAACCACCTTCCCCCTTTCCTTCTCCACCTAATTACATCCCACATGCCAAGTAGGGCAACATTACAGCACTTTCTAACTTCAAAATGCATGTGAAAAAATTACATATGTTTCAGTTGGAATGATTCATGTGGAAAAATATCAGAACTCAACTAGCAAGACAGATGGGAACTTTAAAAATATACTGTAATTATGCCTTTGGCAAGCTCAATAAACCATTTCTGGCAGGACTGTTGATGTTGTATGATGTGAAGTGCAGAATATGCTTTTCAGTAGTGCTAACCCATTTTGCTATAAGAAAAGGAGTACTTGTGGCACCTTAGAGACTAATACATTTATTTGAGCATAAGCTTTCGTGAGCTACAGCTCACTTCATCGGATGCATGCAGTGGAAATTTTCACTGCATCTGATGAAGTGAGCTGTAGCTCACAAAAGCTTATGCTCAAATAAATTGGTTAGTCTCTAAGGTGCCACAAGTACTCCTTTTCTTTTTGCGGATACATACTAACACGGCTGCTACTCTGAAACCTGCCATTTTGCTATGTGATTCTGAAGCTTGGACCTTTTTTCTCTCCATAACTTTTTTCTTTTTAAACAATATTCTCTTAATTTGGGCCAAATTTTTCCTTTCTATTGAAAAACTAGCAATAGTAGTTAGTAATGAGTAGTAGGACTACTAGTCATAGTAGTTACTAACTAATGAGAAATTAACTATTTTCTTGAATGAGATCCATTTCTACTAGTAAACACTAGAATCACCAACAGATCATTTGGTAACAAACATCTAACGATTTGTAACATTTTGTTATGAATCACATTCCAATACCTTAATAACTGAACACATTCATCTATACGTCACCTTTTTCCCATAATTTCTCTAACCTCTCTTTTTTTGAGACCTGAACTGTTATAAATGTTAAATTATGAAGATTTCATTCTCTCATACATGTTGCCTTGAAGATTTTTGCATCAGCTGGTAAAACTATCTCCATTACTGAAGTTCTTGGTCAGTCAAACTCAGCAGATGTTCTTGCTGTCCCTCCCCAAAAAAATCAAATGAGTTGATTATGGCATATTGTTCTCAAACTTGGGGTTGTGACCATTTAGGGGGTTGTGAGCTGATTATGTGGGAGTCACGAGCTGTGAGCCCCGACCCAACCCCTGGCCACGTGCGGGGCTATGAGCCCCAACCCGACCACTGGCCAGGAGCCCCGACCCGACCACCAGCCACATGCTGGGTTGTCAGCGCAGAGTCTGCCCACATGCAGGGCTGTGAGTCCCGACCCCCATCGGGTGTGGGGCTGAGAGCCCGGCCACATGCAGGGTTGTCAGCCCAGAGTCGGACCACGCATGGAGCTGTGGATCCTGAGCCTCATCCTAGGTCTGGCTCACAGTCCCCAACCCCTCCAGCCGAGCCCCACCCCAACTGCACTCCACCTTCAGTCCTGCTCCGCCTCCAAAGAAAGGTCACCAAATAGAAGTTTGCCCAGGGTGTCATTTTTCCCTAAGGCCAGCCTTGGGACTGAAACACCATCCGCTTGATTGTTCAGCAGCTGAAAAAATACTTTAT
Organism: Eretmochelys imbricata; assembly: GCF_965152235.1. NCBI lineage: Eukaryota > Metazoa > Chordata > Testudines > Cheloniidae > Eretmochelys > Eretmochelys imbricata. Next base: position 48,976,784 of record NC_135572.1, on the reverse strand, counting down.
TATTTAACAGTCAGACATACAGGCGCATATCTTTCCTGAAAACAATGGCCCCCTCTATTGCTAAAACGCAAAAGTATTTAGAGTCTTACATTAAACACGGTTTTACCAGCATTGGCACCTCCAGTATTGAAAAAACGCAATGCATCATTTGCTGCAAAGTTTTGTCTGATGAACTGATGAAACCATGCAAATTGCAGCGACATCTTGAAACTAGACATCCTGAGCTTAAAAATCTGAATGTGGATTTTTCCAAACGCTGAGAAGAAGCAACAAAGAAAGCCAGGCTTGATGCAGATGGAGGTTTCCAACAGCACACGTCCTCAGCTGTGGAGCCCTCTTATGTTGTGTCGCTATGAATTGCTTGTACCAAAAAGCTGCATATGAGAGGTGAGGAGCTTGTTCTGCCAGCATGCAAAGACATTGTGTCTCTTATGCTTGGCAATGATACTGCCAAAAAGCTTAACATACTTTCCATGTCGAATGATACTGTGAAACGCAGAATATGTAAGATGTCTGAAGATATCAAAGAACAAGTTGTGCATGAAATTAAATATTCTGCTTTCAGTATGTTCAGCCTGCAACTTGATGAAACTACTGATGTTACTAACTGTGCACAATTGATAGTGCTCATACAGTATGTTAATGCTGGGGAAGTTAAGCATGAATTCTTATTCTGTGAACAACTTAAAACAACAGCAACAGCATAGGTCGTTTTCAATAAGGTAAATGCCTTTTTCAAAAGCAATGGCACTGAGTGGAAAAATCTTTGTGTATCCGTACCGACGGTGCTCCAGCCATGATGGGTACACGGTCCAGCTTTCAGCAGAAGGTAAAGTGCATGTCACCTAGAGTGACTGTCACTCATTGTGGAATCCATCATCAAAGTCCTAGCTGCAAAGACATTGCTAATGTGCCTTAATGCTATGGTGGATGTTATACAAGCAGTAAACTACATTAAAGCATATGCTCTGAATAGTTCCCTCTTTCTGGAAAGAAATTTGGATCCTTTTACATTTTCAACAACAGACTAAAAGCCACTGGTGTCCAAGTGTGCACCATGATGAAAGCATGATGAAGATCAGTATGCTGATGTTAAAGGTGAATGAATATCAGCAGGCTAAGCAATATATTCAAAAATGAACAATGATAGGTGTCACAGCTGCCTTGAAGTGTAAAGTAAACAATGCTGCCAGAGAATATGCGACTGGGATGACATTTGTGTAAGTATACACAAAGGCGTACAGTGGTTTTTCATCTAGGTTAGAAAACTTTAGAAATATATAATTATCCAATTATTACCTACAAGACACAAAAGGAAGAGTTGAGGGAACAAGCAGTGGGTGATGAATTGCACTCATTACAAATAAGCATTGATTATGTTTATTAGATATCACTTCATTTATCTATCTCTATCTACCTGTGTATCTTACAGTATAAGGCAAACAAGGTTTGAAGACATGATTTGGGATAAGATAGAACATATTCCTAGATGTGGGTGTTAAGGAGGCATTTGAAGTACAAGAATACATACAAGCAGAAAAGAGACTGCTCTCGGCACAGGATGATAGGAGGGGAATACAGACAAAAGGGAGCAATAAGGGGAGAAGATTGGGAAGACTGCCAGGGCCCAAGGGAGGAGGAAAGAAAGAAATGAAAGCTGAGATATATGTGCAACAAGATTACATAAGGAACTGAAAGCAAGGACAAAGAGCTTGCATCTAATGAGGTGAAAGACAAGAAGCGAGTAAAAGGATTTTTAAGGGGAAAAAGGGAGATATGTGATGATGCTGAAGTGTTGAGCGAGCAAGAATGCTAACAGCTACAATTTAGATAGACAGGAGGAGGCAAAGGTGGGAAGCAGGTTGGTCAGAGCTGGTCAGAAATTTTCTGATAAAACAGTTGTGCTGGAAAATACCTGCTCGAACCCAAAATTTCTCTCAAAAAAATCGAGTCTGATTTGATGAACTTTCAGGCAAGCACAGGCAGGGTTCCCTGCCAGCTTGCCTGGCAGACTGATACGGAGACTTGCCATGCAGTCTGCTCTAAGGGCTGAGGACCCCAGGCTTGTAGGGTCTGCAGCTCTGGGACAGCCCAACCACACCAGGGTTTCCAGGCTCCCTACCTTGGAGCTGGGAGTATAAGGAATCTGGACCTGCAGCAGTCTCTGGGCAACCTAACAAGTGCAGCTTGCCTGTAGCAGGCTGCCTGATTGGCTACTCTCTGTGGTATTAGTGGGAAAAGTCAATAGGCCAGCTCCTAAGCCCAGAAGCAGCAGTTTGGTGGCTCTTCAAAGCATTTGCCCACAGCTGCAACAGCTCTTGCGCCTGCTTGTTCCTAGCCTTGCTCCCACCCTGCTCCTGCCTTGGACCCAGCCTTGCCTGACTCCAGATAACCTGGTTCTGACTCTCAGCTCCAATTCCTGGCCTCTAACTCTGGCTCTGACATCTAGCCTTTGACCCGGATTCCAATACCTCGCTTCCTGACTCCTGCTCCAACCACTAGGCATGACCTCCACATCTGGGTCTGACAGTGAGCCTGAAAGTGCTGTGAGCTACCAGGACTTCTAAGCTCACCATCACTGAACAGGGAGCCTGGAATTCCTGGGGTGGGTTAACACGGTCTGCAGTTCCAGGGGCGCCCTACCATACAGACTGCCCTATGGCCAAAGACCTGAAGGCTTCCAGATTCAAGGACCAGTTGGCTCCCTGGGATTCTAGACAGCCCAGGAGTCTGGAAGTCCTCATGTCCCCTGCCTGGGGGAAATCTGCGTGGCAGGGCTGCCCCAGAGCTGTGGAACCTGGGACAGCCCTGAAACTGGGAAGACTGTATAAGGCAAACAAGGTTTGAAGACATGATTTTGGAAAAGATAAAAAGTATCTTACATATCTGGGGTTTCAAATGAGTAGTTTCTAGGTATGATCTGATGATTTTCATACCTGGTCCAAAGCTTTTTACAGCATAGTTCCAGCCCTGTCTCTCCTCCGGGAGAACATCACAGACAGACAAGGGGGAAGTTTTTCCCCGATTTTAAAAAGTTCTAGCCTTCCCATTGGCTCTTTTGGTCAGGTGCCCACTCACTTCCTTTTACTATGGACTTTTTAATCCTTTACTGGTAAAGCAAGTAGAGAACAGCTACTAATAGGGGTTTTATAGCTAACTGGTTGACTGCGTGTCCATAAAAGGAAGCTATTTCCCCACCCCTTTCATTTATCACAGAGGCCAAGTAAGGAGAAGCTATAAAACAGAAGTAGGACAGCAACCAGGTATGCTCAGTGGATGATCCTGATGGAATACATGAGGGTGTCTCCTAGAGTAAGAGGCCAGGTCCCAAAGCCTGTGATGACTTTGTCGTCATCAGTTTGCCAACCAGTTAGCTATAAAACCCCTGTTAGTAGCTGTTCTCTACTTGCTTTACCTGTCTTCCCCCTTGTCTGTCTGTGTTGTTCTCCCGGAGGAGAGACAGGGCTGGAACTATGCTGTAAAAAGCTTTGGGCCAGGTATGAAAATCATCAGATCATACCTAGAAACTACTCATTTGAACCCCAGATATGTAAGTAGATCAGGAAATGTCGAGGAAGACACGATTAGGTTTCTCTCTTTTATTTCTTTATGACTTGTGGACTCCTCTGTGCTAACCCCAGCTTTTGTTTTGCTTGTAACCTTGAAGATGGACCTCAAGAAGCTATCTTGATGCTTAATCCCTGTAACTGTGTTTTTTTAAAAAAACCTAGCAAAAAGCCTAAATTCCAGATGTATTTTTCTTTCTTTTTGTTTTTAATAAAATTTATTTATTTATTTATTTATTAAGAACAGGACTGGATTTTTGGGTCCCTAAGAGGTTTGTGCACATGTTGTTTAATTAGCTGGTGGAAACAGCTGATTTCCTTTGTTTTCTTTCTCAACTCTTCCTGGGGGGGGGAATAATCAGCCTTGACACCCTGTGATTGGCTCATCTTTCAAATTATGAATATGTATGACTCCATCCACCGTGGAAACTTACTCTCCAGCTCACAGAAAAGCACTGATCTGCTCAGTAAATACCAGCACTTTTTTTCTGGATGGTTCTTGGCATGCACGGTGGGTGAACGCATGCTTGGGGAGGCTAGCCCCCACCCCCTCCTCCTCTGCCTGAGGCCCCACCCATCCCCCGCCAGAGCAGGCAGCGCAGCCCCAGCACCAGCTGGACAGATAGGCAGCATGGAATGGCCTGGGGGTCTTGTGCACACCGGCCCCAGCCTGCCTGCCCCGGCCTCTCGGCCACAGAAGAGCGGGAAGGGAAGGGAACTGGAAGTAGGCAGGAGGGGGCTTGGGAGCGGAGTGTGAGCAGGGCTATGCCAGGCTGTTTGGGGAGACACAGCCTTCCCCTGCCTATGCTACCCGCCACCCATGATTCTGGGCACTCAGAGTAAAGCCACTTACTTAATCTGTTTGCATGTGTACACAGAGAGAGATACAAACAGAAATCCATTAATTTCTCAACTGCCTCCTCTCTAACTAAATAAAACACCACAGTATAAAAGACATGTGGGTTACACAGCAAAAGTCTTGGATTGTCGTCAGTTCTTCCTCCCTCTCTCTCCCCTTCCCCCTCCCCCCGCCCCGGTAACAAAGGAGAAAGTGTGCACAACCAGCAATGAGCAACACTGGCAGCAGAGCAGGACACTTGGGAAAAAGGAACAATATTCTTTAGAGTGAAGCCTCTAGTGTTGATTTCAATACCTGGGAACTGACGGGGAAAAAACTGCCATGGCTAGAGGTTGTAAAAAAGACTAACGTGGGAATATTTTCAAGGAATTTCTGTATTTCTAGGTAAAAAAGGAACACTTATCAAAATAAACAGTGCAATAAAGAGATGCAAGACCTGGTTGTCAGAATGAAATAATATGAAAAATATTCTTCAAAAAGCAATGACTTTGAAGATGATGTGGACAAGTCTGAACAATCAGGATCAACTGGTTAGTAAACTTATTTTTGGACCATTGTTATGGACTGCCTACCATGACTTACTGTGCTTGTAAATGATAACAGATTATTGTCCTAAATTGTGTTTTGGGTGGATTACACTTACTTATGAATTTCAAAATGTTTGTGTTCAAAATATAATTGGTATATTACTTTGTTGTGGGAGTATTTATCAGCTGCATTTTTACCATTACTACAGAACTTCTGACTAATTTTATTGCTTAGTATAATCAAACATCCTAAGTAAAGATTTCCTGTTTAAAAGCAATGTTTATTAATCACTTACGAATTTTAACATTTAAAATAGGGTTTTTTCAAGCTGTTTGGTGTGTTGCTAGAGATAAAGGTTTAAATAGGTTTAAATAACTCTTATGATTTATTATTTTACCTATAAAACTGGGTTTAGAATAAATTATATCATATAAACCATGGTTAAAATACCTGTAGTAAGTGGAATCTTTCATTTACAGTCTTAAAAAAAAAAAAGAAGAAGAAGCAGTGCACTGAGTAATAGTGAGTGAGTGACTTTTTTTTACCATTTTGTTTCAAGGTCCAGCTTAGACATAACGGGTTATGAACGTCCATCATCTGCAATGTCTACAACTTCAGTCATCTGCTGGTACACAGGCAGTGCTGCAACTAAGCATACATCGGATAGTAAATTATCTGTATTTAAACAAAAGATTTTCTTCAATCATCCAATAAAAACATGGATGAGTTCCTAATCAAGACCAGCAAATTCCAGAAAGGCTCCATAGATGAAAGGATTGCTCACAGTTTATTTACACAGTAAATTCTCCCTTTTATCCTGTTCAGGACAAACATCTCATTGGGTTCAATCATTACAACCAGGCTACTCTCCACCCAGCAGAGCAAACATTGCTGGCAGATTCCTGTATGAGAAAAAAATTGAACACTGTGCAAAAAAACATTAATGGGAAATTCATTAAGCTGAGTCTTGAGGGGTGAAGCAATGTATACAATGTTCTAGTAATGTGTTTGTATGAAAAAAAAGATGGGGTTTTCTATCTTGCAGAAAAAAAATTATACATCAGGGAATGGCCATACAGCATAATAGTTAAAAGTAACAGCAGTAAAAGCTATAAGAAACTGAACAAAAAAATCAAGCCTTACATATGTAGCTTTGTCACAGATAATGATGCAAAATGTAGCAAAGGCAAGAAATCTTAAAGAAGGGAACCTGAAGCTTATAACATATGGGTGCAGTGCTCATCTGATGCATCTTTTAGCTAAAGACTTAAGTTCAACTCCAGGAATAAAGGAAAATGTTGCTGAAATTGCAACATTTTCTGTAACAATCACTTTGCTTCAGCTTAACTAAAGAGAGCAGGATGATCCCAACTAATTCATCTCCAAGATGTATTATGGAATTCAGTGATTGACTTGTTTTGAGCTATTTATTAAGAACTGGCCTATTCAGATGACAATTTGTGAAGAAAATCACGCCAAAACAGATGGAACTAACACAGTCAAAGTAGTCAACACTGGACTAAAGAGAAATGTAGCAGATAAGCTGAATATACTGAAAACTATTTCCATAGCCTTGGACAAGCTGCAGAAAGATTGCTACTGTACTGTTAATGCTGTTGAAATTTAGAAGTCACTTAAGAGACATTGAAGAAAGAAATACCGAATACTTTACCTCATTTTCTTGGCAATATTCTCAACTCAACATATTAGGGTAAATGCCTCACTGCTGAAGAAGATGCTACTATTAAATGGGCATCTAATAATCAATCATAATAAATTTCAGGGCTGGAAATGAAACATTCAAGTAGTATATGTTTGCTAAGAAAGTCACGCCACTGAACTGGTGTGCATCACCAGTTAAGCAGCTGGGACCAGAGTTTATTGAAGTGCTGAACCAGCTTTTTTACAGCAGTAACCTCTTCTGCAGGAACACAGAATATTTTCTTCATTTGGACTAATTCATTCAAAGTTGAGAAATCAACTGGGAGCTGGAAAAAAAATAAAAATGGGGGGGGGAGATGAGATCTAAAACTAGATCTAGAACTTACAGTTCTAAAAGTTTGACGCACAGACTAAGTAACTTAGGAGACTCGTCTCATTTTCAAGAGACTTAAGTGGTAGTGAAGACATAGCCTATGTCAGTATAACTTATGTCGCTCAGGGATGTGAAAAAAACAAACCCCTGAGCAACATACGTCACACGGCCATAAGCGCTGTTATGGACAACGCTATGTCAGTGGGAGAGCTTCTTCTGTCAACATAATTAATCTACCCCCAATGAGCAGCGGTAGTTATGTAGACGGGAGAGCTCTCTCCCATCAGCTTAGTGTGGCTACACTAGAGATCTTACAGCTGCACTGCTGTAAGCTCTCTAGTGTAGACATAGCCTTAGGCATGTAGGAACTTAAGAGCCAATCACTTTCACTTAGCCTAGGAAAATTTTCAAATACGCCTGACCTGCATTATAATCTTAAATCACTGACTAAAATTAATCCCTCTGTTCCTTTAATAACTCATTTAGCTGTAGATGTGAAAAATCTTTTGATAAGAGCTTATGTATCCAAAACATTTAAAGTTGCTTTAATAAAAATAGATTTTTTAAATTACAGTTACCATACTAATGAAGCTTGACACAAATCATGACCAAAAGTTAATTATCTAGTAAATAAGCAATACCATTCACCATTTTCTAACATACTAAAAATGTACAATAAGAATCTGAAAATATCAACCTATGTAATTGCTTAATTAAATGTGTATAGGTTATAGTGTACCTTCCTAAGTAGCAAAAAGATGCACCAAATCTAGTGTAAAGGCTCTATTTCACTGTAAATCAACTTGTTTTAATTGCTATAGGAACCAATGACAATGGACCGTTCTTTAGAAAATAAAAGTGCAAATGGAAAAGTTGATTAAAATTGATGATTTACATAAAGGCTTTCCATCTAGTGATTTAAATTCACCTTGACAACTGTACAGGCAGGTGGCAAACCGAAGCTACCGTGAAGTGGACTATTAGAGCTGAACAACAGGCCAGCCTGTTCTAAGTGTAGTAGGTAGTCAAGGATCTTCAGTATCAAGTCTTGGACTGAGACCCAGCCATGCTGGGCTGCCCATATTGAGAACCTGTTCCATTTAGATTTTTCCTGTTCTGAGCCAAATTTTCCTGGACCTGTACAGAGCATGAGCTCAACTAAAGACTGAACAGACATTTGTAACAGGTTTGTCAGCCAAGACTGCCTCACCCAATACAGGGCAACAACCACGACAGTCCTATCTCTCATGATCTTGGATATTCTCTAGGAATCAGTGGAAAAGTGTAAGGTAAGTCTCTGTTCCACTGTAGAAGGAAGGCATCTGGCAACAATCATTGGTTAGTCTTCTCCTGGAAGAAGAATTTTGACATTTGGCATTGTTTTTGGAGGCAAAATAGTCTGGGGGAGGGGATTCCCCAATAACAGAATATCAGTTTTACAATGGATCTGTGCAAGGACCATTCATGGCTGGTCATTGACTGCCTGCTTAAGATACTGGTCAAGTTGTTGCTGACCCCTAGAAGGTGAAGAGCTAGTGTGGTCACCCAGTGAAACATCACCACGTCCAGAGCTTGATGGCTTCCAGACAGAGATGTGAGAAATGAGCATCCCATTGTTTAAGTAGTGCACAGTTGTCATGTTTGTGAAAATTTGCACCACTGAGTTCCAGAAAACATGTAGGGACACTATATACAGGACAATCTGAGGATTTTGAGCTGCAGGATTTTCATATACAATTCATTGTCATCTGGGGACCAAGCTCCTTGAATCTGTATGTGGTTAAAAGAGACTGTATTGGTATTCTGGATGCTTACAGTCAAGAGGCAAACCTCATGGTCACAGCTGTGGCCATCAAACTCATGACTACATCAGAGGCATCCATGGCTTCCTGTACTGCAGTTCTGGTCACCATTTCACCTTTTCTGATAATCTCCTTTAATTCCTCCCTTGAATCCTGTGGCACTTTCACCAAGAGATCACCCTCTATCACATAAGGAAATTATATCTTGCAAATAATGCCTGAAGGTTTGCCACACTTAGCTTCAATAAGGCATATGACCCAAACACATCTAGCTTTTCGGGGGTCCTTGTTCCTGGGCGTGCCTTTTGTTGATTTTGGACTTTTCCTGCACTAATGCAACTACCAATGAGCCTGGATTTGGGTGGGAATAAAAGTGATCCAAGTTTTGGTGGGGGTTGGGGGACTTATGATAATGCTTCTCCACCTGCTTGGAGATGGTCTGGATGGTGGCTGGAGTTTGCCAGAGCCCTTTGGCTAGGTCCAGTATGCTCTCATTTATAGGAAGAGGAATTTTGGCTGAGGCTGATGCAGTCTCATAGACTTTAAGGTCAGAAGGGACCATCATGAATATCTAGTCTGACCTCCTGCACATTGCAAGCCATTAAACCTCACCCACCAACTCCTCTAATAGACCCCTAACGTCTGGCTGAGTTCCTGAAGTCCTCAAATCACGGTGTGACAGTGTGCTGGGCAGGAACTCCTGAGCCAGCCCTCTGTCACACTAGCTCCAATTAAGGGAGGAAAATTGGAGCTGGCTAGAGAAACCTGCACCTGATTGATAAACGGGAAACAGCTGCCAGCCTAATGAGCAAGGGGCTATATAAAGGCCAAGAGGAAGGAAGCAGCGGGGAAGCCAGAGTGGTAGCTCTTCCCTCCTGGGTGCAGAGGCTAAGGAGTCCTCAAGGCTGAAATCCCCATGCTGTATAGGATGAGAAGATGGTGGGATTGCATGCTGTAAATAAACTGCACCATTGATTGCTGAACCTGAAGGTCTCTTGAGTGGTTTTTGGAGCAGAGCAGAAGCAAAGGGGGCTCTGCTATGCCCTGTTACACACGGTTTAAAGACTTCAAATTAGAGACTCCACCATTTTCACTAGTTTAAAGCTGCAAGGGACTGCAGAGAAAGGCGAAACCCCCCACAGGGTCTGCTAATCTGACCGGGGAGATATTCCTTCCCGACCCCAAATATGGCAATCAGTTAGGCCATGAGCCTATGGGCAAGTCCCACCAGGAAGATGCCTGGGAAAGAATTCTCTGTAGTAACTCAGAGCTTTCCCCATCTGTTGTCCCATTTTTGGCCATTGGGGATTTTTGCTACTGTCAGTCGCCAATGGGTCACATGCCATTGTAGACATTCCCATCATATCATCCCCTCCATAAACTTAGCAAGCTCAGTCCTGAAGCTAGTTAGGTTTTATGCCCCCCCCCCCCCCCCCACTGCTCCCCTGGGAATGCTGTGCCAGAACTTCACTCCTCTGATGGTTAGAAACCTTTGCCTAATTTAGAGCCTAAATTTGTTCATGGCCAGTTTATATCTATTTGTTCTTGTGTCCACACTCAAGATGTCAAAGAACTTTTGTGTGACTTTGCCTGTATGGCCATCATTTCAATATTCAGGGTCTCCGCAATGAGAGCTGAGAAGATTCTGAAAAGCCTTAAAATCGTCAACCACTGGAGATGGGGCTGGTGTGAATGCCGTGTCAGGAGATGACAGCAACTCCTTCGGTGGAGACGGGGGGTGTTGTTCCTCCATTGCTCCCAGTTCTTGGGTGCTGATGTCTGGCTCTGGTGGCAGTGCCCTGGGCAGTGATGCCACCTGGGACCCCAGTCTCCTCCTCCTCCCGGACCTACGGGAGGGTGACCTGCTACAGAGCACTTCAGTGGATGGTCCCACTGGGGCCAGTAAGGCCAGAGTGGCATCATATATATGTAATGACCATGTTGTGGTTAGTTGACCCTCTACCGCTGATGTTTCTTTTGTTGCAGCACGTTGGAATTATTAATCATATTTGAAATTATTAATATTAAAATGAGAAATCAAACACCAATTTAACCATAAATTCCTTTATTAAATCCAAAGGCCAATATGCAGTTGCTCTAAACATGCCTAAAAAGGCTAAAATAAGCAATTTACTACATTCAAATAGTAACAAAACATTTATAAGCATTTCATCAAGATACTCACAAACAGGCAAAACCCAGGGGTGTTTAGATCCATGTTGGTCAGCTCCAGCATCGTCATGCAGCTATTAGCAATGAACCCTTTAAGAGCGGACTTTTTATAACAAACAAGTGATGTCACTGCCAATTTCTGACTTCAGATAAAAACCAATTTGAGACAGTTCATCCTTATTTCCAGTCTTAATCCAGATAAGATTTACAACCTCCTTTCTTCCCAAAGCCATTCCTCTTTATCTCTTCCCCTCCTTCCTGCTGACCAACAGCTTTTTCATTGCACCTGGGTTCACATAGGAGAACACTGGTATGGGGGCACAAAGGTCCATGTTGGCTCCTTTAAGACAAATTTTTGTGTGATTTAAAACCATCTGCAGACACCCCTATTGGTCAAAGGTCTACTTTTTAGAAACTTCTCCTGATCTCATGAGTTATTCTTTGAACCAGACATCCTCCCTGCTTCATTCCTTTTCACTTTATAACTCATTATTTTCAAGGCCTTCCTTCTATTTGCTAGTCAGGCCCTTTCTTTACAACACATATATATATTTCCTTGACCAATAAACTAACTTTAATTCTTTAATTTTATACTTAACCTACACAGCATCCTACAAGAGGGATCTCCAGTCCTGGCCCTAGGTTCGCCCTCAAATTGGCTGACAGCGTTGGTCTTGAAACAGTGGCAGCTGATGCCAATGGCCCCAATGCTGGGATGATAGGCATCCATTTTCAGTGGAGTTTTCTTCCCTGCCCTCCTTTCACTGCTGGAGCCCTGGGTCTGAGGTCTACTCAGAGGGTCACTCACTGAGAATGACCGTTTGGATTGCTAAGAGGCCTCCTGGAGGTCCAAGGCAACGTGAATCAATTGCTAGAGTAGGTGTAGTTTCTGCCACCCATGAGAACAGAAGAATGACCATATTGGGTCAGACAAAAGGTCCATCCAGCCCCGTATCCTGTCTACTGACAGTGGCCAATGCCATGTGCCCCAGAGGGAGTGAACCTAATAGGTAAGGATCAAGTGATCTCTCTCCTGCCATCCATCTCCACCCTCTGACAAACAGAGGCTAGGGACACCATTCCTTACCCAGGCCTCAACTTGCAAGTCCTCAATGAGAAGGGTTTACACACTAAATACTTATCAGGGATGTAACTGTCCCCCAGACAGAAAAGGCATCAGCTATGTCAGTTGATTACAAGGATGAGTCCATCACAAGTCAGGCAGGGCTTATAGAAGTTTTAGAGGTTTCAGAGTAGCAGCTGTGTTAGTCTGTATTCGCAAAAAGAAAAGGAGTACTTGTGGCACCTTAGAGACTAACAAATTTATTTGAGCATAAGCTTTCGAGAGCTATAGCTCACTTCATTGGATGCATTCAGTGGAAAATACAGTGGGGAGATTTATATACATAGAGAACATGAAACAATGGTTAGAGTTCACCATGGCAGTTGGCCTGGGTTGCCTTGCTTTGCTGCTAAGGGGTGTGTACAGAGAGTTTTGGCTTTTAAGGAACGTTTAAATTAAAAATGAACAGAGATAAGGAGAGTGAAGAAATGCCTAAAAGGTAAGTATGAATCTCAAAAGTAGTAGGTCAGACACTTGCGAGGTTCCATCTCACTGCCGCAGGTAAGAAGGAACTGAAGGAGGGTCACGTCCACTCTGCCCTTTATGTCCTTGCACAAGGGTGCATGCACAGGCCCAGTGGACATGACTACTAAATAAACCCCGACCTCACATGCATTAGACGCATGCACACCTACAGTAGAATTCACACTGAAAAATACTCCAAAACACTTTGTGTCCGGCCTTTTCCACTCACAAACTAGAGAGGACCTCATGAAAGAAAATTTCACCTTTCATTTAAAAAGAAGTCTAGCCCTTTTCCTTGCAAAGAAAGAAAACAATACACTAGGCACATAAAGCAAAAGATACCTTTTTACTTTTTATATGTAACAAGGCAATTAAAGCATTGTGGTTACAGAAATAGCTATTTTTAAAAATGGGTATGCATAGAACAAAGACAACAATATAACATTTGCTTAATTAACTTTTCAAATTAAATGTTGCAAATGTTCACCGGTCCATGATACCCTTATGCTGCAACGTGCGTCATCAGAAGACCCTTGGATCCAAAACCTCAAAGACCTCATTAAGCCTATGGGTGTGTCAAGCACCCTCTTTCAGACCGAAGGGGAGGAGCAATCCAGCCTCTTATGTAGTAAATACAGCTGCAAACAGAGACTACTGCTCAAGGTACTAAGCAGCCCAGTAGGTTAATACTCCTGGAGGAATTCTGCACCACTGCTGGCCGCCACTAGCGGCTGCTGGACCTAGCAGAGCAAGCTCACAAGTAGAAGATACTGTGTGGGTGGCAGGGCAGGAGGAGCTGGAGGGTTCCTGGCAGCTACAGTTCCTAGTATGCCCTTAAGGAAGGAGGCAGTGTGCAGGAAACTCCACACAAGCCGAGGACCCAGCATCAAGCTGTTTCTCTCTCTGGATCCCTGAGGTCTTGGCAGGGAGGGGGTGTAAGTGTCTTCACAGCTGGGTTCTGGGAGGAAGGGCATGCGAGTGTCTGGGTGTGGGGGACACAGCTGGAGTCGGGGGGGGGGGTTCAAGTGTCTGGATGGGGAGGCCCGCAGCTGGGATCTGGGGGAGGTGCATGTGAGTGTCTGTGCCTGGACTCTGGTGGGGACAGGGTGTCTGGCCCCCCTACTGAGCTCTGCGGGGAGGGAGCAGAGAAACAGGAACTGGGTTGCCATAGGGGTTTCCTTAACACTCTACTCCTGGAGGAATTTTTTTGTGTCTATACTATTAGGCACAGTTGCTGATAGCTATTCTGAAATAAATTACCAAAATAACCGAAACTGATATGATTATATAGTGTTATTTTGACAAATAAAATATGCAGAATTTTACAGAATTTTAAAATATTGTGCACAGAATTTTTAATTCTTTGATGCAGAATTCCCCCAGAATAGTGATTTGCAGACTGTGCACACTGGTGGCAGACAGGCAAGAGAAAGTTGTGAACATTACCCTGAAAGGAAGCAGAAGGACAGAACTTCTTGGGAACAGAGCTCACTGGAGTGCTAGACTAGGGGATTTCTGAGCAAGGATACTGTTTCTACTGTGTTCAGAGAAACAGTACTGACTTTTTTGAAAATACATAAATGAGATTACACCAAGACTGTACCTGACTTGTGCCACAAACATCTATTCCTAATGAAAAGAACCCTGCCAAATTTAGGCTAACGGTTCAGTCTAAAGGGGCAACTCCACAAATTTCTGCCTCTCTTGTAAACAGGACTGGAAATATTTAGGCTGTTGCAAAAGATTAGCATTATAGAGTATAAAAAGTCTTATGCAGATTTGTTTCAGAGTAGCAGACGTGTTAGTCTGTATCCGCAAAAAGAAAAGGAGTACCTGTGGCACCTTAGAGGCTAACAAATTTATCAAAAGCTTATGCTCAAATAAATTTGTTAGTCTCTAAGGTGCCACAAGTACTCCTTTTCTTTATGCAGATTCATTACTTTACAGAAGCTATGAAAGAATAAATACATCTCTGCTCAGGCAGCATGGCATGACATTCGTTTACACACACAAACTTCAGAACACCTTGTATTAACTCATTTTTTTAAAACAGAAATAATGGCCACTAAAGGAACGATCTGCAGTGATGAAATTACAGGCTGAAATGACAGAAACTTAAGGGCTTGTACACACTAACATTTATGTTGGTATAACTTATGTCGCTCAGGGGTATGAATAAGCCATCCCCCAAGCAACGTAAATTACACTGACCTAAGCACTGGTGTGGACAGCACTGGGTTTACAATGGCACCAAAGGGCTGGGCCTACACTCAGAGGGGGCCCACAAGGGGATGGCCACGGCTGCAGCACTGTGACGGGTCCTCCTGGTCAAATCTTTGCTCCACCAGCTGCCCACCCACTGGCAGTGAGTGGTGGGCAGGGGGGTGTTCAGCAGCCAATGGGGGTGGGTGTGCAAGGAGGCAGCAAGGTGATGCTGCAGCGCATGGGGCAAGGTCCATCAGTGCAGCCTCCACACACCTGCCACTTGCTGGCTCCAGGGCCAATCCCGGCCTGGCCAGCAGGGCCCCACTCCCCAAACCCAGGCCCGTCTACAGCCAGCACTGGCTGCACACTGAGAACTGTAGTGGCTGATGAGTACATGTGGGTGGGTGGGTGGGTGGCAGCGGCGGTCCCAAGCCGGGCTGAGGTGCCACCAGAGCCAGGTGGGGAAACTGGGAAGACGCAGCGCCAGGTACCGGGAAAAGTGGACCTGTCCCCAGGGTCCAGCCAGGCATGAAGGGCACAGAGCATTGAGCAGGGAGGGTCAGTCAAATATCACCCGCCACGTGTGAGAAATGGGTAAAGGTGTGTGTGTCACCCCTCCATATGTTTGTGGTGGGAGTGGGGGGGTGTCACCCCTCCCCATGTGTGTCCCCTGGCGAGTTCTGTGTGCCCCCCCACTGCAGCATGTGGGCCACTGACCCTCTCTTGGCTGGGGCAACACAGACTGGCAGCTGCACTCATGTTTCTGGTTCATTTTGGTGACTGGTTCTGGGCGCAGGCTGTTTTGTCCTCGAGGCCTGAACCTCTGCCCACTGCAGCTCTGCCATTGCTGGCGCAGGGCAACAGGACCATAGGCACTGGATTTTCAGTGCAGTGTGCCTGGCCCTAACCCTGGCAGGGGCACCAGTTCACATGGCAGTGGATCTGTGGAACAGCAAGGTCTGTGCAGTCTGCCACACTGGGTGCTGGTTGTGGGCAGCTCGTGCAGAGTCCTGGGGTAGCATCCTGATTGGCACCAGTGCTGGCGTGGGAGTGTGTGGGATGCAGGGTCCTGTCTGCTGCCTGTCCTGAAGCCAGACGAATATGAATAATGACGCTGTAAATAAAATGTATTAAAGTTTTTCATGTTTTTTATTTTTAAAATGTTTTAAACAGTTTTAAATTTGCCCCAATTTCATACAAAAACATAACTGAAGCACTAATAATTCATATGAGAAATGTGAAGGGTGAGATAGTGTGATGGTTTCCTTTTAACAGGAGCAGCACATGGCTGATGTTTTGGCCAGCTTTGGCTTTTGTTAGCTGTTTTTATCCACTGTGTTTTATTTTGTATTTTTTCTTTTACAATTTATTTTATGTACACTTCTGTATATGCTTTTTGCCCTAGGGCTACCATTGCTGGTACCCTAGCGACAGCTGTTTCCATCTGCAATTTAAATCTGTAAATGTAAATAAAACTTGTACAGCTGTGTGCTGTGTCAAAGACAACTTCTATGTCAATCCCCTGTCTTTTACAAACATTCCCCCTGGGAGCCCACAAATATGTTTGGCGCTGGGTCCACAAAAGGTTAATCAGGTCCTGAGTGTGGACAGTGCTATGTCGGCAGGAGAGCTTCTCCCACCAGCATAGCTACCGCCTCTCAAAGAAGTGATTTTATTATGCCAATGGAAGAGCTCTCTCTCCTGTTGGCATAGAGTGTCTTCACCCAATGTGCTTCAGTGGCACAGCTACACTGGTGCAGCTGCACCGTTGTAGCTTCTAGTGTAGACTAGCCTTAAGTGTCTCACCTTTGTATGTGGCATCAGTTTAAACTGGTGCAATTAATCTCAGCTATATGCTTTAGAATGTGATTTTGCTCATAACCAGGGATTCTAGTTTTCCCGTGTTAAAAATATCAAAATTCTCCAATAAAAAATATAAATATTGCATATTTTTCTGCAATTAAAATGAAATGATGAACTTTAGTTTCCCTAGTCACAATATATATAGGTATCAATTGAACTAGGGTGACCATAAGCCCCGTTTTGGGCAGGAGTCCCCTTTTTAAGCCCTGTCCCAGACATCCTGACTTTTTGGCAAAACTGGGCATTTGTCCCATTTGCTCTTGCCAACTGAGCAGCAAACAGGAAGAATGAGTAGTTTTGCCAAAAAAGGAGTGTGCCCCCATGGGGGCGCAGAGGAACGTACAGGGGGGCAAGCGACGACAGGGCTTGGGCCGTAATCCCCAGCCCAGGACACCTCAGACATAGTCTCTCATTTTCACTTTGGGAAATAGGGTCACATTAACTTTCAGCAAAATTTACTTAATAGTTAATATATGTTTTTATTTTTTTTCACAAAATGTAAAAACTAAAGATTCTCTGTAAAAATGCAAAGTATTTTTTTCCACGGCAAATGGATTTCTAGGATCTCTGCTCATAACAAGCAAAGCACTATGGCACAAATACTGTGTATTACAGAGATATATGACATTTGTTTTATACAATAGCATTTATACATATTAATCCTATGGAAGCATGCAAAGCCCTGGAAAACAAAGGCAATGAAGACTGAATGAAAAGGACTTAAATGATATTCTTGCAATCTTATAAGCTTTGTAAACTTTATGTTCAAGTACACTTGTGTATTAATGACACCCGAGTTCCAGAAACTTTACACCACAGCTGTTTGGTTAAGTCATTCATAATTCCCTTTCATCTTTAAGTTTTAAACGCAACATGTTTACAAATGTAATGAATTAGTTTCCGAGTTTTCCGTAACCTGAAGGTTCTTATAATAAGAGCATGTTTCACCTACTAGATCAACTTGATACATAGTATCCCTGTCTTCCAAGGTAGTTTTATCAGCCCCTAGAGGCAACCAAACTACTAGGACTGCTTCAAAAACGCCATTAGTAGTCCAGAGTGATTTGGTGATTTTAAAGGGTCAATATTTTTACAAGCTGTTTCAGCTGTAAAGTTAGCTATTCCCAGAAGTAGCAGTGTTTCTAAATTCCTGGGGTGAGCCAAGTTCAAACATTATAATATGCTTTACCTAATATTTTCCTCATACTTGACATGTTATTCCTATTTGTATTTCTATTTTTATCATGCTCCACTGCATAGCTTAAAAAACTGGTAAAGAACTTAAGAAATTTTCCTCATCAATAGGTTTTAAATAATTACTTAATATGAAAAAATACTGGAAAAAACATTGTATAGCTAAGTAATAAGCATCAACTTCATTTTAACAATTAAAGCAACGCTGACATCTAGTGGCAACCTGAACGATAGTATAAAATAGGTAGGATTACATTTTTAAAATGTGAAGTGTAAAATAAAAAAATAAGTTATACAATAATAGGAAACTTTTAGAGCAGATGCAAACAGTGCAGTGACTTTTAAAACACTGCAAGAGACATTCATTGTAGTTCAGTAAACAAAATAAATACAGGTGACAAGTTTTATTTTTTCAATTTTAAAACTCATTAACTGTAAATGCTTAAGATGTATATCATCAGGGTATGGTCTGAAGGTGATGCTCTTGAACATATTCTTTCAAATGGAAGTCTGAACTCCAAATTTCAATGCACAGAGATTTCAAAGGTTTTTCCCTTCAGTGACCAATACTCATGGTCTTATTCACAATGGTTGAGGGTACTGTATTTGAAAGTGATGACAGGAGAATAGAGACACAAGGAATACAAAGAGGTTTGCTGAACTTTTTTCTGCATTTTGCTGCCTTTTTTTCCACCCCCCTCTATCAGGTTCTGGACATAAGTTTTAGTTTGCTATCGTTTTCCTCACTTCCTGTCCTAAATCGTCATGTGGACTGTTAAGCAGGCATTGTTACATCTGAAAACTGTTTCCATTTCAATCTAGGATGAAGGGATCATTTTTCTAAAGCACTTCAGGATCCTCTTGGAAAAATAAACCCAATACTAAAAAAAACCCCACTTTAGTTCATTCAGAGGTGAGAGTTGCTCCCAACTACAAGACTATTGCCTTCTTCCTTCCCTTGTGTAAAGAAGCATGTCTTTATTCCCTCTTGATGAACATATCTATGCTAACTCTTATTGACTTTTCTGGCTCCCAGCCAGCGACATTCTGAGGTGTCAGCATTAACAAAGTTTACCAGGAATTCATTTTTAATAGCCACACCTTGTTCCTGCCATTGGATCCATGCAAATATAACCATGCGAGGAACCCACTGAACTTAACGGGGGCTCCATGTGGTGCAAGGACTGCCTGCATGGATGCAATTACAGAAATGTGGCCTGAAAAAAGGGCAGTTAGAACGTATTTAATTAATATAGTATTGATCAGCTCAGGTAAATACATAATTAGGAAGCGTTTCATACAAGGGCAGCAAGAATCCTAGAGATTTAGTGCACATAGCATTTTTTTTAATAACTTTTTGAACCCAGTTTACTACAGACGAAAGTTCAGTTCAATAACCCCACCACAGTATGTTACTTCACAATTTCATTCTGAATATAAACTTTTATTTTAAAAGATCAAAAAATGAGAAGAGAAATTTTAAGATCTTTGAACAACTATGTTTTAACAAGTCAATTTTAGCTCTAAGCTAAGTTTCTGTGATCCAAATTTCTGACTAATGTTCATTCTAAACCAGTGATAATACATTTATGTGATAAAAATGCAGACAAAAGCTATACCGAAGCAAATGAAGATGCATTACAAATGTTAAGGTGTGCCCCTGAAAGTGATCCTACATATTAACTTAAACTGATGTACCTACTTCATCAGAAAAAACATATAAAAAACTTTTTTTCTTCAAAAAAAAAAAAAAAAACAACTTATACCATTAGACCCTATTTGTAAGCTTTTTCCATTCAACAACTTCTTTTATCATTTCAAATCAAATTCCACCCACACAAAAACAGTTGTTTTACAAACACTATTCACTACAGTATGTAATTCAGCATGAAAATCCCACTTGGTGATCATCATCATATGCCATCAGTGATAGCCTGGAGCTTAAACAATTTCTTCAGAAAATGCACAGAGAAGAGTAAACAAATGTATTCTGAGGGCGTGTCCACATGGTTCGCTAGTCTGCATTAGAAGGGTGTAAATTATAGCATGCACTAGCATGTCGTGCACTAACTGGGCTATGTGGACTCTTCTAGTGTGTACTAAAAACTCCCTAATGTGCATTAATGTAGTACTGTTTTAAACAGTACTACATTAAATGTGCACTGGGGAACTTTTAGTGCACAACAGAAGGGTCCACACATGGCAGTGTGCATTACAATTTACAGCTCTCTGATATAGACTAATACACTATGTAGACAAGCCCTGAGATAGGTTAACAAAATAAAATGGATTATAAAAATAGGCTCAGCCAAAAGGTAGTAAAACGTTGTACAGACATATGCAAGAAGCACGCAGTATATTTTATCTACACATACCTTTCCAAGCTCTTCAGCCTGTTTTAAAATATTGCGCACTAAATCTTCTGCTCTTTTTGAATGAAAAGAGTTACTTTGACTCTGGATGACAAATACAATTTCTTGTAATTCTGTGAAAAAGGAAATAAAAATATTTAAAGAAAACAGAAATAAATGTAAGTTCTGCACCACTGCTAAAGAGAACTTTGAGGGGGGAAAAGCAAGACATAAAAACATAACTGATTTATTTAATTAATAATAAAAATGCATAAACGTACATAAAATTGTTTATTTTCTTAAACAGCCCCAGTTTTAACTGTTTGCTTGTATGAAAGTAGAACTCTAAATTTGTCATGGTATTATAGAATTGACAACCTCAAGAGATAAAAATCATGATACCGGCCCCCCAAAACATGAGATTTTAAAACCCATCAAATCATGGGTTTTAGTCTGTCTTATATTAATCACATAAGCAATAATGTTAAAATATGGAATTGATTTAGCCTTTTGCAAGAGGCAACACTTCCCTGACCCCCTCCCACTTCTCTACCTGAGACTGTGCAGCACTCACTAAGCCGCACCACACAGGCTCTTGTTTGCCCATCACTATGGCTGACCTCCCTCTCCTCTCCAACCCTCCCCTCTGGTTCCCCCCTTTCTCCTGCACCCTCTCATTCCCACTATTTACCTTTTACCGTGTCTATGCTGCTCCTCACAGTCCATATGCCCAGACTAGCCTGCTGAACCATAAAGTGGCAGCCATCATGCCTGAGGATATGGCTTCAGTCTCACTGAAAACATTGGGAGATGGCAGCCACTTTTATTAAGGGCAGCCTCACTTCAACTTGCAGATTGTCACTTCCCTGCAGTCTACCATCTTGCAGTCTTCAGTTCCATTGACAACAATCAGACATGGTGGCCATTTTGAATAAGGAAAATTTAATCAGTTGGCAGCCTTCCATCTTGTTTTCAAGAGACAGGCAAAAAAACACCCCCCAAATTGATAAAAACAACAAGAGTTGGCAATACTGGTATTATTACATCAGGCCCCATGCAGTTCTGTCTTTATGCCTGTAGCCACAGCAGTGCTGAACAGTTTCACAATGCTGTTGGTGCACCACAGGGAATGCATTATGTACAACCACCACCTAGATAGCACCTACAGGACTTCCCCTCTGTTGGAGGGGGTATGCATTCTAATTTTCATATCCTGCAAGAAGACTAGCTTGGAGAAAATAAATATTCTTAATTTACTTTAGAGAAGGAAAAACACTCTTCTATCACATTATCAAGACAATCTATCAGACTATGGTGTCACTTTTAAGTCCTTCAGGATAAAGCTGCTAAGATAACCACAGACTTCCTACAACAAGAGGAAGGAGTGAAGATGGGAGACTAATTCTTAAAGAAAGGCAGAGAAATGGAAGGAATGACAATGAAAGAAAGAAGTAATTTCAAGGAAAAGAAAAGATAAAGTATGTGAACAAAGAGCAGAGAAGAAAACAGCGTCAGAAAAGAAAACAGTATCAGAAAAACTTTTAACTAATGCAGTTTCAGCTCAAAATTTCTACCACTGTAATCCAAGGAGGAAATATCCAGAGTTTAAATATCTATTTATTAATCCCTCCTCCACACCAAAACACATTTGTTATTGTTAAAGTCCTAGGACTCAGAGAGTTGCGTCCTGGGTGGTAGCTGAGATTAACCTACCCCAAATTACAGGTTATATGATATGGAGACCTGTAACCCCTGCACTGGAACCAATTAAATGCCTGGTATACATGGGCAGCAGGTATCAAAGGCCAGGGGAGGCTGAGCATCTCAAAACAGCATTGTGTGGCCCTGCCCATGCTCCACCCCCAGGCCCCTTCCTGCTTCCGAGCACTCTGCAGCTCTTCCCCCATGGCCTGGGCCCTTGGCTGGGGCTAATGGGGGCTGGCCTGCGGCCAGGGACTACAGGCGGCTGGAGCCAGTGCATGCACTGCCCACCCACCTGGCACTCGGGGGCAGGAGGCGCTGGGGACTGTGCCACCCGCCTGGCACTCTGGGGCTGGAGGTGCTGGGCTCTGGCAGGGGCAGAGGGGTGGGGCCTTGGGCACAAGGGGCGCGGTGGGGGCTAGCCTGCCTGAGCCCGCGGTTCACCTGCTGCCCATGCTGGTATAGGAAAGTATGAGTGATAAGCAGGTAGCCACCCTCCCTGTGTCAAAGTTTAAGAAAAGTTGTGGTCTGCCACTTAATTCCATATATGTGTCTATCCTCACTTTGCTGCTGTATCCACATCAATATTGTTCTTTTCATACTTGCCTCCACCCATGACTCTAAGACCACCTCCATGACTCATTAAATGTGCAGTCCTAACTCACTCCATGTTGGGCTTTTACAAGTTTGTGCTCATGGTATAATGGAAGGCATAACTATGTTTGGGGCCAGAACAAGCTTTCGAGTTTCACAGAGCTCTTCCCGTCTGGGGATGGTAACCAGAGCGTTTAAGAAATACAAGTTGGGACAAATTGTTACCCATAAGGGGTTCAGGCATACTTGTCTCTTATATCCCGGGACCAACACAGCTACAACAACACTGCAAACAACTAATAACTATAGTTATCCCCCGATGTCCTCCATTTCTCCCTCACAGCCTTATTTTACCTCCAGGCCCACCGCGCACGCGAGCACACACACACACACACACACACACACACACAAAGATAGTGACTACTTGAAAAGAATCTGCAGTGAAAGCTTATGAATATAAATTGTTTGCTATCTAAAAGCATACATTTTCAGTGCACAGATTTACACAACTTCCATTGATGTGAATGGGAGTCACAAGGCTAAATCTGTATGTATACCTCTCAAAATATATCCCTAGAGATAAATAATGAAAATTAGATAGTTTTATAAAATTACTGATTTAGTAGTACATTTATAGATACGGAAGTGTCTGAACTATAGACAGTTTCACTTATGGTACATTTAGCAGCAAATGGGGATGTACTGGAGAAGAACACTCCCTAGGATGAATCCAATACCCACTTTGCTGTCTGTGCACTGGAGACTTCCCAGGAAGTATCCTTTACTAGAGTAAACAAATGCACAGAAGAACCCATTTAAAGGAATAAAGAAATACATTTGTTTAAAAAAAATTCAATGCACATTTTTATATAAAAACATAAAACAAAACACTTCATGATTAATACTCAGCAGACCTAATAGTAATTTAGAAGGTTCCCTTCTCCTCCTGACTTCATAAGAACTACAGTATTTCACTGCTTGAGAAATAACTGGTTTAATAC
Organism: Eretmochelys imbricata; assembly: GCF_965152235.1. Classification (NCBI taxonomy): domain Eukaryota; kingdom Metazoa; phylum Chordata; order Testudines; family Cheloniidae; genus Eretmochelys; species Eretmochelys imbricata. The sequence continues at coordinate 48,953,325 of NC_135572.1, read as the reverse complement.
CATGTCACTTTTCCTTCTCTTGTTCTTTTTATGTATCTTTTTTGTGATGAATGATAAAAACTATCATTCACCACCTTAAATTTACAGGAATTTAAACTGTTGGTAAGAAAATTATCTTCCCCATAGGAACTTAATAAAATCATATTATGCAAGCCTTCCTACAAAAGCAAAGTGTTGCGGTCCAGTTTTGCTTGAGATGTAATTGCTCACATGTCTGAACAATAACTATTTTACTGTGATTATTTGTATTGCCAATCAGGAATTGGGGCACCATTGTGCGAGGCACTCTACACTCCTAACAAAAAGGCTATCCCTGTTCCAAAGAGTTTACATTTTAAGTAGGAGCTCATTACTGAAAAGCTTTACTACATCTAGCACTGTCCTCAGAATTGTCAATACCTGTGCTTCAGAGGATGCTGCAAAGTCACTAAAATATTCTGTGCAATAATAAAATAGAAGGGTAACGATTCTTCCTGACCCCTATTAGCATCAATATCTCAACGTCACAACAGATCTCATAACTAAGCAGGGTTGAGGTTTGGTAGATACTTGGAAGAGCCTTTAGTAAAGCGTCCTTCAGAAAGCCCAAATGTCAATTCAGTAAAGTGACACACTTCCTTTTGAATCAGTATTGAACAAGTGCTTAAACATGATGGTAGGGGGGAATGATACCAAAAGAGGCATCTTTCAAATTAGAAAAAAATAGGTCCTTACTGCTTGTGGTAATTAAAAGTCCCACAGTAATTTTTACAACAGATAGGAATGCAAGTGTCCTCTAATCTAGGTAATTACATTACCTGCACTCTAAAACAAGGTTTATCAACATGTGGGTCAGGACCCAAAATTGGGTCACCAGAATGTTTCAAAGAGATGCGCAGCATTTCCTGTCCTACGGGGCTGGCTGGGCTCGCCTCCCCACTCCAGGCACCTCAACCTCTGGGATTGCAGCACCACCCAGGTTCAGCCCAGCGGTCATGAAGACGGGAGTCCGGGTGGGCCAAATTTGAGTGAGGGGCACTGCAACCCCATGAGCAGGTCACAACTCCACTCACACAAATTTGGTCCAATCAGGAGGACTGAATGGCACTGCAACCCCAGAGGTTGCAATGCCTGGAGCGGAGAGTCAAGCTCAGCCAGCCCCACAGCATAGGAGCTTCAGGAGCCGCCATTGTGGGAAGAGTCCTGGACAGGAGCCAAACCCCACTTCCCCTGCGGGGGCAGGATCCAACTGAAACCACCCCAGGGCCTCCACCCTCAGACAATTTATTGGGTCACAACAGGCCATAAACATTTACAAATGAGTCCTGAGCCCAAAAAAGGTGGAGAACCACTGCTCTAAAACAAGACCTGAAGTTGGTTTTGAACAGTTGTCCATAGTGCTGTGTACTGTAAGCGCCCAGAAGTCAAACAGGAGACTAATCTACCTCAATAGCTGGAGAAGAGAATAATAAATTTGTAAATATGTTGGGTAAAGTGTATTGGGATCTTTGTGGATGAAAAGCAGTATATAAATGTATTATTCATCACTCCAGCTGGATATCAGCTCATACCCTGCAGTATGAAGATTAAGAGAGTTAGTATAACCGCATATGGTAGTCTCATAAATATAAATGTCTACTTCTGTTCTATTTTTGTCTGCAGTGTTGTTGTAGCAATGCTGGTCCCAGGAATCAGAGACACAAGGTAGATGAGGTAATATATTTTATTGGACCAACTTTCAATAAAAGATAGTACCTCACTCACCTTTTCTAATCTTGCAAAGCTATTTGCCTCAATACAGTACAAGCTGTTTTATCCAGCATGTTGGGGGAAATGGGCGGATGCCAGTAAGTGAAAAATGTAAGTGAAAAGTATCTTGGTTAACTAAGAGGGAGGGAATTTGGGTGTGGGAGGGGGCTCGGGGCAGTGGCTAAGGGCATAGGAGGAGGTGCGGGGGGTACCGGATCCGGGAGTCGCTCACCTTGGGCAGCTCCCCGCAAGCGTCGAACTGTCCTGGGGCTGCTCCTAGGCAGAGGTGCGGCGGGCGGCTCTGCGCACTGCCCCCGCCCTGCCCTGAGCACTAGCTCCGCAGCTCCCATTGGCTGGGAACCGCAGCCAACGGGAGCTGCGGGGGCAGCGCTTGAGGGCAGAGGCAGTGCGCAGAGCCACCTGCCACGCCTGTGCTTAGGAGCAGCCGGGACAGGTTGCTGCTTGCGGGGAGCCGCCCGAGGTGAGTGACCCCTGGATCCGGCACCTCACACCCACTGCCCCGAGCCTTCTCCCGCACCCAAACTCCCTTCCAGAGCCTGTGCTCCACACCCCCTCACACACCCCCAACCCCCTGCCAACCAGACTACAAACCAGAATTTCAATGAAGATCAGAAATGCCAGTTTATAGAGCTTTCTGGGACAAACCCTGAAGTTTGAGGTGCAGAAGATATTCCAGGATCACCTGCAGCGAGGCCTGTGAGGCCCGGATATATCGTTCCGAAGCCCAGCACATGAACCTTTTCCACTTGGCCAGGTAAGTCGCTCTAGTGGAGGGCTTTCTGCTACCCAATGAGACCTGTTGAACCAAGGCTGAGCATTCCTGCTCTTCCCCATGCAGTAGCCATGCCAACAAGCGCAAGTCTCCAGGTTCAGGTGCAGAAGACTGCCATGGTCCTGGGACAGCAGGTCCAGTCAGAGAGGTAACTGCAGCAGGGCGGCTACCAAAAGGCCCAGCAGCGTACCAAACCAGTGTTGGCGAGGCCACTCCGGGGCTATCAGGATCAGCTTTTCTCTGTCATGTTTGATCTTCACAAGAACTCTGTGGATCAACGGCACTGCTGGGAAGCGTACATCAGGCCCCCAAACACTTAGTAGACTTAGTCACTATCTACATGGAGTGAGTTTGAGAGTTTCTATATTTTCTTAATAAAAGCAATGGTAAGAGAACACTTGGAAGGGGAATTCTAAGTGATTATTAGCCTCTGGATTTAAATAAAGAGGCAGGTAGGTATGAAATCCATTTTAAAGGAATTGGGAGTAACAGCACTAGGATTTGAACTCAGGAGCTCCTGACTCCCACCCCCATGCTCAGGCCATTAGACTATTCTATGTCCGGAGAGAAAGACCATCAGGCCCCACCATCAGGCGTACATCAGGGAGCAAGTAAGCATCTCTCAGGGAACCCCTGTCCATCCCCCGGAGTGAACAGAAACACATGGATTTCCTATTCTGACGGGACGCGAACAAGTCCACCTGGGGAGTTCCCTACTTTTGAAAGATCATATTGACCGCCTCCGGATGACGTGACCGCTCGTGGTGAGATGAGAAGGTCCTGCTGAGGCAATTCTGGTCCCAAGCACATGCACGGCTACCATACGAATGGCATGCCGCACAAAGAAGTCCCAAAGGCAGAGAGCTTCTTGGCAAAGGGACGACGACCTGGTCCCACCCTGCCTACTGATGTAATACATTGTGGTGGTACTGTCTGTGAGGACCTGTACCACCTTGCCCTTCAGGTGGGGCAAGAAAGCCTGGCAGGCCAGGCAAACTGCGTTTAGCTCCCTGACATTAATATGAAGGTCCAGACTGTCCGGCAGCCAGCAGCTCTGAGTGCTGAGCTCGCCCAGGTGGGCTCCCCAACCCAGGTCCGAAGCATCTAAGGCCAGGGTGAGTGACGGGGATGGGGCTGCGAAGGGAACTCCCTCCAACACTGACCCAGGGTTCAACCACCACTCCAGGGACGACAGGATATGATCCAGCACCCTACCAGTCTAGGTCGTGTCTGTTGGGGATGTAAACCAACGGCAGCCATGCTTGCAGAGGCCGGAGATGGAGCTGGGCATAACTGACCACGTATGTACAGGCGGCCGTGTGGCCCAACAACCACAGACAGGTGAGCCATAGTGAGCAGGTGCTTCTTCACATGGGAGATCAGGTCCAACGGGGCCTGAAAAAGAGCCTCTGGAAGGAAGGCTCTAGCTCACATGGAGTTGAGAACTGCCCTGATTAACTCTATTCATTGAACTGGCCTGAAGGTGGATTTTTGCTCGTTTATCAACAGCCCTAGGTCGTGGCAGGTGGAACGCACCAGATCGAGGGTCCTCTAAACTTGTTCCCAAGACCTGCCCTTGATGAGCCAGTTGTCGAGATATGGGAAGATATGGACCCCTCGATGTCTCAGGTCAGTGGCCACTGGCACCATACATTTTGTGAAGACCCCTGGGGCCGATGACAGGACAAAGGGCAGCACCATGAACTGAAAATAGCATCTGCCCACCTTTGAAATGGAGGAAACGTCTGTAACTTGAAATATGGAAATAATCGTCCTTCAAGTCGAGGGCGGGTACCAGTCTCCTGGATCCAGGGAGGGAAATGATGCAAAACTTCAACTTCCTGAGAGACCTGTTGAGGCATCACAGGTCCAGAGTGGGTCTTCGGCCCCTTTTACTTTTTGGATTAGGACATAACTGAAGCAGAATCCCTTTTCAGTCATGTCCCGAGGGACCTCCTCCATCACCCCATGTGCAGGAAGTTCTCGACCTCTTGAACGAGGACTTGCTTGTGAGAAGGGTCCATGAAGAGAGATGGGGAAGGGGGGGGGTTGGAAGGAGGGGCGGACAAAAACTGCAGGGTGTAGCCTTGAGACACTATCTGCAGCACCCAGCAGTCCAAGGTGACCTGTGACCAGGCCGAATGGTAGGGACGAAGACAGCTAAGGAAAGAATGGGGTGGATCCTGGGAGGTGACTGGGGAGTCGCTCTCAACTGCACCCTCAAAACAAGCACTTCTTGTCCCCGGGGTGCTCTGCTGGGCCAGGCTATGCAGGTGAACGGAGGAAGGAGGAAAGGCGGTGACCACTGAAACTAACGTCCCTGTCCCTTCTCCTTTCAGGCCAAGGCCTTGGCGGTGGGGGTGGCCAAAACTGCTTTCTTGCAGACTGCGGCATACGCATGCCCAATGACTGAAGGGTGGCCCGAATGTCTTTTAACCCATGAAGCCTCACATTCGTCTCTTTTGAAAAAAGACTGATCCAATCGAATGGGAGGTCCTCGATCGACATCTGCATCTCTTGGGAGAGCTGGAGTTCTGAAGCCAGGAGCTGCGCCTGATAACCACTGCCGACACGATCACCCTAGCCGACGAGTCAGCCACGTCCCATGCCATTTGGAGGGAGCACCAAGCTGCTGTCGGCCCTCCAGACATTTTAATCCAGCCCTCGGGGTCCGGGACTTGCCCCGCTCCGCACAGCTCCCAGAAGCAGCAGGACGTCCCCGCTCCGGCTCCTACACATAGGGGCAGCCAGGGGGCTCCGTATGCTGCCCCCCTCCCCAAGTGCTGCCCCTGCAGCTCCCATTTGCCAGGAAGTGAGGCCAATGGGAGCTGCAGGGGTGGCGCCTACGGACAGGGCAACATGCAGAGCTGCCTGGCTGCACCTCCACATAGGAGCCGGAGGGGGGACATGCCGCTGCTTCTGGGAGCTGCTTGAGGTAAGCACCGCCCAGAGCCTGCATCCCGACCCTCTCCCACACCCCAACCCCCTTCCCCAGCCCTGACCCACCTCCCACCCTGCAAACACCTCCATCCGAGCCCAGAACAACCTCCTGCACCCCCAAACACCTCATCCCCAGCCCCACCCCAGATCCCACACCCAGAGCCCTCACCTCTTTCCCCCCTTGCACACCAACCCCCTGCCCAGAGCCCCCTCCTGCACCCTGAACTCCTCATTTCTGAACCCACCCCAGAGCCCACACCCCCAGACAGCGCCCTCACCCCCTCTCACATTCCAACCCCCAATTTCGTGAGCATTCATGGCCCACCATACAATTTCCATATCCAGATGTGGCCCTCGGGCCAAAAAGTTTGCCCTCCCTGGTATAGGCTAAACTTCTATTAAGGAAATGGTGGAAGTTAAAACTGATTAATGGGACAGGATACTAAATAACCACGGACCTTTTACAAAAACAACTGGAGTTACCAGAAGAGTACAGAGCACTAGCTATGAGAGCACTGCACCATGACTTCCAACATTTGGGACTTGAGAAAACCTTGGACCTTGTACAAAGTAGATTTTATTGACCCTGAATGGTGGATGACCTTCATAGGAAATGGGATCACGTGCCCGATGTACACAGAGGAAAACTTTAGCCACCACAGTGGCATACTTGGAAAATAGCACCAGCAGCAACCCACTGGAGTTAGCATGCATTGATTTTCTGTCTCTGGAAACAGGCCAAAAGAATATTGCCAACACCTTGGTCATGACAAACCATTTTATATAGTATGCACAAGCCTGTCCAACTAGGGATCAGAAGACTACTACAGTGGCCATAGTGTTATGGAAAAAATATTTTCAGTGTATGGCTTCCCAGCTCAGATGCTCTCTGACCAAGGACAGGATTTTGCAAGTCACTTTTTAAAGGTGGTGCTCAGTATGGCTGGGGTTAAAGATGCAAGGACCACCCCTTAACACCTGCCAAGGCACTCTCAGCCTGAACGCCTGACAGGAACAAATACAGACATGGTAGTAGCATGTGCTCTCAAGAGCTTCAGCCAGGTGATAAGTGTTCTGTTGTGCAACTTTGGTGCTATGAGAAACTGTAAAATAGCCAACCAGTGGGTGGTGGAAAAATCAGGGAATTTGCCGGTCTACAAGATCAGACTTGAGAGCAGCCCTGGTCAAAGACATTGCATAGGAATTATTTCTTACCTGTGGAGGACCTAGTAAGCACCCACTGCGAGGCAAACTGATTCCAAGACTGAGCAAAGGAAAAGTGTCAAAAGAGGTTCACACTCAAGTTAATGGCAGACTGCATGGACATAAAGTACCTCACGTAGGTAGCTCAGAGTGATTCAGAAGGAGAGGAGACGGCTCTAGAGCAGTGGTTCTCAACTTCTCCAGACTACTGTACCCCTGAAGCCCGAGCCCCGCCACCCAGGATTGAAATCTAAGCCCCGCCACCCAGTGCTGAAGCATGAAACTTAGTTTTGTGGGGCCACCTGTGACATGGGGCCCTGGTCAACTGCCCTGCCAGCCACCCTTTAATGCCAGCCCTGCGCTTGTAACCCCACCTAAACCTGCCCCACGACAGCCAGGTTGAGTAACACTGATCTAGAGTTACAGACCCTCTGGAAGACTTCAGAGCAGTGGTTCTCAACCAGGGGTACGCAGGAGTACTCAGATGTGGGGTCAGGGATGCGACTCCAGTCCTTGATAAGCGATCCTGGCTCAACTCTGGGTCGTCAAAGTGCTTTGCTCAGTTATATAAAAGGCAATGAGCATAGGCAGTCTAATGGGTTAAACCTTGATGCAAAGATATTTGTGCCAGCATCTGTTTCATCTGAGCCCTCAGTTGAGCAGACTATGAATGCGGGACCTGATCACTTGGAGGAAGACATGGTTACACACCCTGTGCAGTAACTGGTTGTTCAAGATATCTACCCCTATGGATACAGGTTTTTGTGCCCCCTGTACCTTTGATCAGAGATTTCTCATGAACACCCGAGGTGTTCATACCAGCAAGCTGGTGGTTGGGGCCATCTCTCACAAGTGATGCCAATATCCTCAGAGACTTCCGGAAAAGAGCCTTTATAGGAATGAGAAAAGGAGTACTTGTGGCACCTTAGAGACTAACCAATTTATTTGAGCATAAGCTTTAGCTCACGAAAGTACTCCTTTTTACGAATACAGACTAACACGGCTGTTACTCTGAAACCTGTCTTTATAGGAATGGAGAGTAAAGCCTTGTACAGATGTTTGGGAGACCGAGGAAAGATCTTCATCAGAATCCTCCTCTTCCAAATCACTCTAGTGGTGGAGCACCAGAAGAAACATGAGGTGAAACAGTCGGTACAAGGCAAATGTCCAAAGATTGGAAGTCCTCAGTACCACGAGTACATTGGAGCCAAGCAAAGGTGAGTCTGGTGTCTCAGATACAGCAAGGTCTCGGAGAAAGCAAAACTCCTGCAGTAACAAGTGTGTTGTCAGTACCGTGTCCATGGCCTGCACCAAAGAGATAGTGGCTGAGGGAGTTGACGGTACCATGGACCTCGACTATTCCAAGGGGAGTCCAGTCAGAGCCCGAACGGGCTTCTTCAGTACCAAGTGAGAAGAGGTAGAGCTCTTGCTGCCTCACTTCACTGACGGTACCAATGACCTCCCAGAGCCCTACACTTTACAGGCTTTGGGCTTGACAGTGCCCTCAGTACCTGAGGAACCAGCAATCTTGTGGGTACTGGGTCAGAGAGCAATGGGTGCAGAAGTGGCTCGAGTCATCAGAGACCACGACTTCTTTGGAGTAGATTCCCTACCTGGAGCACTCAAGCTACGGTCTTTAGGGGTCTTATTGGAGGAAGACTGGGTCTTCCTCTTAAGATGCCCCCAAACAGTGCAATTTATAGACAGTGGACTTATTCAGAGACTGGAGTAGAGGGCCAGGGTCAGAGGCTGGGCACAGCAAACTCCCCATCATGAGGGGTCAAAGTTTGATCTCCCTGTTTTTTCTGGCTCTAGATTTTAATGCCAGACAGAAGATTCACTGTTGGGAAAGATGAGATTCCCCAAGGCAACAGATGCACTGGGAGTGTCTGCCATTCACCAGGATTGCCTCCTGGTACAACAGGCAACATTCAAAACTAGGTTTCAGAGTAACAGCCCTGTTAGTCTGTATTCACAAAAAGAAAAGGAGTACTTGTGGCACCTTAGAGACTAACCAAATTATCTGAGCATAAGCTTTCGTGAGCTACAGCTCACTTCATCGGATGCATACTGTGGAAAGTGTAGAAGATCTTTTTATACACACAAAGCATGAAAAAATACCTCCCCTCACCCCACTCTCCTGCTGGTAATAACTTATCTAAAGTGATCACTCTCCTCGCTTTAGATAAGCTATTACCAGCAGGAGAGTGGGGTGGGAGGAGGTATTTTTTCATGCTTTGTGTGTATAAAAAGATCTTCTACACTTTCCACAGTATGCATCCGATGAAGTGAGCTGTAGCTCACGAAAGCTTATGCTCAAATAAACTGGTTAGTCTCTAAGGTGCCACAAGTATTCAAAACTAGGCAAACCAGACAGTAGTTTTTTCCCCTCCTGGGAGCTTTGTCTAAAAGGTACTAGGAAGAAAGCTACATAATTTTTTTTTCAAGTTAAGTTGTTGGGTTTTTTCAAATCTACTACAGCTAAAGCTGCTATTAAGTGCTAAGTACTAACTACTACTAAAAACAACTATAACCACGAAAAGAGCTAAGGGGACAGAGTTAATGTAACACTCAATACAGACAACTGCTAAAGCTCCATCACAGGCCAAGGTGGTTGAGAGGGAACTAAGGCCAGTTCACCCGTGCAGTGCTATATAACAACAGTACAGAGCATGAGACTGAGTAACATGCATGCACAGGCCGAACGGATGCTGCTATGAGAAATCTCCGATGAAAGGAGCAGGGGGTGCAAGCACACCCACAGTGGAGCATCCACAGAGACACTACTTGAAGAAGGAGCGAAGGATCCCAATAACTTACTGTTAGATGATACATATAGTGATATGGAGGGTGTTCTAAATACTTTGATACCTTCAGTATCAGAACACTAGGACAAGGATATTCCTGTCTGAAATAAGCTCTGGGGACCCTTCTTCCACAATAGCCTAGGGTACTAGTTATCAACCTATTTACCATTGTGGGCCGGATATGCAGCTCTGAGCGTGTTGTGTAGGCCACATCCACATAATATATATACTACCTGTATGGCCCTGAGGATGTCCCATGGGCCACAGCTGTGTGCTGACTGGGCTGCAAGCGGCCCGTGGGTTGAGAACCACTGGCCTAGGGAGTGGCTGAGACTGTACCAGTAGTGCTTAGTAGAGCCTAGTAAATAGAAGTGAGCAGGTTATTCAGCCATTAAAGCATCTAACCTATATTGCTCCAGGAGTTATGGTGAAGAACCCATTCATATAGCCCACAGATTTGTGGTAGCATTGTAGAGCATGTTCCTACCTGGTGAAAGGGTGATGGGAAAGATTAAATGTGTGCAATCATATTATGAAATGTGTGTAATTACATATTGTACTCCTGGTGGAATTCTGCACCAAAAAAATAAAAATTCTGCAACAAAAAATTTAAAATTCTGCATATTTTATTTGTCAAAATAACACAATATAACCACACCAGTTTCAATTATTTTGGTCATTTATTTCAAAATACCCATTAGCAAGTATGTCTGTAACAATACAGGCCCTCCGAACCTCTTTAGCCCTTGCTAAAGAAAACCTACAGGATGCTCAAAAACAGCAAAAAGCCTGGTACGATAAACATGCCAGAGAGCGTTCCTTCAAAGTAGGGGTCCAGGTCATGGTCTTAAAGGTGCTCCAGGCCCATAAAACGGAAGTGTCGTGGGAAGGGCCATTCACGGTCCAGGAGCGCCTGGGAGCTGTTAATTATCTCATAGCATTCCCCACCTCCAACCGAAAGCCTAAGGTGTACCATATTAATTCTCTAAAGCCCTTTTATTCCAGAGAATTAAAGGTTTGTCAGTTTACAGCCCAGGGAGGAGATGACGCTGAGTGGCCTGAAGGTGTCTACTACGAAGGGAAAAGTGCTGGTGGCGTGGAAGAGGTGAACCTCTCCATGACCCTTGGGCGTATGCAGCGACAGCAGATCAAGGAGCTGTGCACTAGCTACGCGCCGACGTTCTCAGCCACCCGAGGACTGACTGAACAGGCATACCACTCCATTGACACAGGTAATGCTCACCCAATTAAAGTCCAACCTTACCGGGTGTCTCCTCGGTATGGGAGATCCAGGATATGCTACAGATGAGTGTAATCCGCCCCTCCTGCAGTGCATGGGCATCTCCAGTGGTTCTAGTTCCCAAACCAGGTGGGGAGATACGTTTTTGCGTGGACTACCGTAAGCTACATGCTGTAACTCACCCAGACAACTATCCAATGCCACGCACAGATGAACTATTGGAGAAACTGGGACGGGCCCAGTTCATCTCTACCTTGGACTTAACCAAGGGGTACTGGCAGGTACCGCTAGACGCATCTGCCAAGGAAAGGTCAGCCTTCATCACACATGCCGGGCTGTATGAATTTAATGTGCTCTCTGTCGGGCTGTGGAATGCACCTGCCACCTTCCAAAAACTTGGAGATGGTCTCCTACCGGGATTAGGAGAATATGCAGTTGCCTACCTTGACGATATGGCCATATTTTCGGATCCCTGGGCAGAACACCTGGAACATCTACAAAAAGTCTTGGAGTGCATAAGGGAGGCAGGACTAACTGTTAAGGCTAAGAAGTGTCAAACAGGCCTAAACAGAGCGACTTACCTTGGACAACAGGTGGGTCAAGGAACTATCAGCCCCCTAAAGGCCAAAGTGGATACTATCCAAAAGTGGCCTGTCCCCAAGTCAAAGAAACAGGTCCAATCCTTCTTAGGCTTGGCCGGATATTACAGGCAATTTGTACCGCAATACAGCCAAATCGCTGCCCCACTGACAGACCTAACCAAAAAGAAACAGCCAAATGCAGTTCTGTGGACTGAAGAGTATCAGAAGGCCTTTAACAAGCTTAAAGCGACACTCATGTCTGACCCTGTGCTAAGGGCCCCAGACTTTGACAAACCGTTCCTAGTAACCACAGATGCGTCCGAGTGTGGTGTGGGAGCAGTCTTAATGCAGGAAGGACTGAATCAAGAGTTCCATCCTGTCGTGTTTCTCAGCAAGGAGCTGTCTGAGAGGGAAAACCGCTGGTCAGTCAGTGAAAAGGAATGTTATGCCACTGTCTAAGCTCCGGAAAAGCTATGCCCATATGTTTGGGGATGGCATTTCCACCTGCAAACCGACCATGCTGCGCTACAGCGGCTTCATACCACCACGGGAAAAAACAAAACACTTATTCGGTGGACTTTAGCTCTCCAAGATTTTGATTTCAACATACAACACATTTCAGGAGCTTCTAACAAAGTGGCTGATGCACTCTCCCGTGAAAGTTTCCCAGAATCAACTGGTCCAAATCGTCCTTAAGATGTGGGAAATATTGTTAGTCTTTATACAGTTAGTAGTATATTTAGAGATGCCTGGGTCTTATTAACTCTGTTTTCTCCTAGAGCTCCAGGAAGAAATCACAGCCAGTGTTTCACCCTATCTGTGATTTGGGGGGCGTGTCAAAAATATAAAGGGAAGGGTAACCACCTTTCTGTACACAGTGCTATAAAATCCCTCCTGGCCAGAGGCAACATCCTGTTACCTGTAAAGGGTTAAGAAGCTCAGCTAACCTGGCTGGCACCTGACCCAAAGGACCAATAAGGGAACAAGATACTTTCAAATCTTGGGGGGGGGGGGGGCGGGGGGGAGGAGGAGGAGGAAAGACTTTTGTTTGTGCTCTTTGTTTACGTGGTTGTTCTCTCTTGGGACTGAGAGAGGCCAGACAGAAATCCATCTTCTCCAACCCATCCTAATCAAGGTCTCCAATATTGCAACCAATATAGGTAAGCCAGGCAAGGTGGATTAGTTTATCTTTTGTTTTATATGTGAATTTTCCCTGTGTTAAGAGGGAGGTTTATTCCTATTTTCTGTAACTTTAAGGTTTTGCCCAGAGGGAGATCCTCTGTGTTTTGAATCTGAATACCCTGTAAAGTATTTTCCATCTTGATTTTACAGAGATGATTTTTACCTTTTTTTTTTTTTTTTTTAATAAAATCCTTCTTTTAAGAACCTGACTGATTTTTCCATTGTTCCAAGATCCAGGGGTTTGGGTCTTTGATGTTTTGTAACAAATTGGTTAGGATATTATTCTCAAGCCTCCCCAGGAAAGGGGGTGTGTAGAGCTTGGGGGGATATTCTGGGGGAAGACGTCTCCAAGTGGTCTCTTTCCCTGTTCTTTGTTTAAAACGCTTAGTGGTGGCAGCATACTGTTCAAAGCCAAGGCAAAGTTTGTACCCTGGGGAAGTTTTTAACCTAAGCTGATAAGAAAAAGCTCAGGGGGTCTTTCATGCGGGTCCCCACATCTGTACCCTAGAGTTCAGAGTGAGGAAGGAATCCTGACACAGCCAACGAGAGGGGTCGCAGGGACCAGCCAGTCAGGGCCCAGAAGGCTCATATAAAAGGAGCTGAAAGGGCTGGATAGATCAGTCTGCTTGCTGGGACTGAGGAAGCTAGAGGAGCTCCTGGCTGACTGCAGGGGCTAAGGCAGGTAGTTGCTGGCAGGGAGCAGGAAAGCGAGGGAAGAGTTTCTGGATGGCTACCAAGACTCAATTAGGATGGGCTACAGGGAAGCGGCCCAGGGAAATGTAATTAGTTAAAGGGACATGGTACGTGGCTGCTACTTAGAGGGTCCCTGGGCTGGGACCTGGAGTAGTGGATGGGCCTGGGTCTCTCCTCCCACCTCCAACAGCCATTGGGAAAGTGGCTTTTCCCTGAGAGAAGGGAATTTAGACAGGCCTAGGGAAGGGACTGTACGTGGACCTGTTACGGCCCCCCTGGAAGGGGGCTGAACTGAGACTGACCCAGCTGGATACCTGGGGTCACAGAACTAAAGAGCAGGTGAAGAGCCTCCAGGGATGAAGCCCTGGGGGGTGCTGCTCCATCCTGGAGCAGGAACCTTCACACATAAGCTGACCACCTAGGGTACTGAGATAGGACCTGTTGGTCAGACTGAGGACCGAGCCCAGGGTGAGCTAAAGAGACATTGCCAACAGAGGGGTACCTGTACCATGATGGGCCCAGTTGGATTGTTGAAGGACTGAGCCCAGGGAGGGCTGTAGGACATTTTGGACTTATACTCCAGAAGGAGTTTGTTTGTTTGCAAACGGACTGTGAGAGAGACTTGGCGGGAGGGCTGAGTCACCAAAGACCCGCCTGACAAGCACAGCAGCTGACGGGTCACCGTGAGCCTAGAAATTGAGAAACTGCAGGCACGCAAACACTCAACTGGGGGTGCTCCTGAGAGGCGGGTGCCACCCCATTACATATTCACTATCATGGTTAAGCCTTTCTTTGCTCCTTCTACAATAGCCTGCAGGCCAGTGTGGCAGTCTGTATGAGAATACACTGGCTCACAATCAAAAATGTAAATAATGAAACTTTGTTTACTATTTTCACTATGAAAAGTTTCTCCGTTACAGAAGGATGTTTATTTTTATTACGTTGTATGCACTTTTCAGGTAGAGAGTTTCTCCATCTTGGAAGATGGCCTGGACATTTTCAACATTCTTTTGAATGGGTACATGAAAAGTGAACTCTATAGTCTGCCTCACATGGCATATCCAATAAAGATATTTGTTCTGCTACTTAGCATTATACTAGTGTTTCCACATGTGCTTAACATATATTTATCTAAGTTTTTACAAATCTACTATACTATTCGACCTTTAGAGTTGTAGTCTCACAATTAAGTCCTTACAATTCAGTTACATTCTAAGAAGCAACTTGATAAAAAAATACCACTGTGAGGTATTAAGCTTATTGTCTCAATGACTTTCATATCACAGATAGTTAGAAAAATCCAGCTTATTTATAAACTATCAGCTCTGCAAATGGCTAGCTGTTCTATTGCTAGCTCATGTATCATCACCAAAAGATTCTGGAATTAGCAGTTAAACAATACTGTTGAGTAATAAGGTGCCATTTTACATAGTGACTGATCTAAGCATAACTGTACTTTAACACTACTAGTAAAGCAGCTATAAGTAAAGAGAAAATAAGCATTACGCAAGACCACTGACAGAACATGAGGATACATATACATTTCAGTATGGGACTACTACAGCTTTGACTAAGAAGAATTTGTTTACTTACCTATGTTTATTTTATTTGATTTTCCACTTTTTTCAGACTCCTGTTTTAAGAAAAGAAAAAACCATGAGGATGCCGACAAAAATCCTAATGTTTGCTTCCAGAGATCTAAATAATGAAGTGTTCATCAGGTTCTATCCGAATTCTTAGCATGTTTTAACAGACTCTAGGATTAAAAAAATCCTAGAGTAAAGCCTTTCAACCCTCAGGGACAGCTATTTAATATAATACGGACATTTTCTACATGGTCATACAATGATTGAAGCAATGTATTTGCATATTTAAAGAATCATTGAAAAGCATTTTATAATGCTTATTTTTTAACAAATTCCTCCATAATTAGATTTATATTACTGTGAGCATTTTACTTTTTTTAAAAACGTCCTTTGTGGATACCAGTTGTGACTAAACACATAAAAAGGTACAAAACACAGGAAAAAAAAACCATAGCAAATTCAGGAACTCCTCATTCATACATGATCCGCTACCACAGGTCTCTTGAGATAAACAAGATGGATGCGGTAATACCTTTTATTGGACCAATTTCTGTTGGTGAGAGAGACAAGCTTTCAAGCCACAGTGCCCTTTTTCAGGTCTGGAAAGGTTCTTCCAGCATCACAGCACAAGGCAAGGTGGAACAGAGGGTTTAGCTTAAATAGTTAGCACACACACCTCTACCCCGATATAACGCAGTCCTCAGGAGACCAAAAAAAAAAAAATCTCACTGCATTATAGGTGAGACCACATTATATCGAACTTGCTTTGGTTCCTTGTTCCCTGACCGCCCTCTCCAGAGGCCCTCCGTCCCTAATCACCCCCAGGACTCCAACCCCTTACCCAACCCCCCTGCTCCCTGTCCCCCGACTGCTCTGACCCTTATCCACACATCCCGCCCCCTGAAAAGTGCTCACTGGCGGGGAGCAGAACAACATGGCCCCAGCCTGCTCCACTCCGCCACCTTCCAGCTGCGGTGCTCCGCTTCTGCCGCCGGTGAGTGTGGGGAGGTTGGGGAAAGGACGCCCCGCCGTACTTACCTGAGGCGGGAAGCGGAGCACCGCATCTGGGAGCTGGCGGAGTGGAGCGGGCTGGAGCTGGGCTGCTCCACTTCTGTAGCTGCTGGTGAGTGTGGGGGGGTGGATCCCTTCCCCCAAACCCCCTCCCCCGAGTGACACGGCTGGGGCCGGGGTGAGGGAAGCGGAGCGGGCTGCTACCGGACCCCCGCTAATCCCCCAGGCCACTCTGGGACTGCAGGGCCCCCAAAAGTGACCCCCCCCACAGCTCCTGCCTCCCAGACCATGGGGAGCGGGGGGGGGGGGGAGAGCCTAACGGCCCCCAAGACCCTCTGCCCCTTATCCAACCCCTCGGCCCCGACCCGGCACCCTTAACATGCTGCTCAGAGCAGCATGTCGGAGCTTTACCGCATTGTATGCGAACCCGTGTTATATCGAGGTAGAAGTGTTTTGTAAGGGAACATTCAAGGTAAAAAGAAAAGGAGTACTTGTGGCACCTTAGAGACTAACAAATTTATTTGAGCATAAGCTTTCGTGTGAAGTGAGCTGTAGCTCAAGAAAGCTTATATTCAAATAAATTTGTGGATACAGACTAACACAGCTGCTACTCATTCAAGGTAAAGTGGTCCGTTAACACCTCTGCAGTCATAGGACAAATAGAGGAGTTTAGTGGATTACAGATTGTTGTAATAACCCATAAATTCAGTGTCTCTGTTCAGTCCATGATTTTTAGTATCCAGAGTAATGAATTTAAGCTCCCAGGCTCCTCTTTTGCAAGTGTTGTGTAAATTTCCTTTGAGGATGAGGACTGATTGGTCAGATATAGTGATCGCTCTGTGAAAAAACAACAAGGAGTCCTTGTAGCACCTTAGAGACTAACAAATGGATTTGGGCATAAACTTTTGTGGGATATAACCCACTTTATCAGATGCATTGAGTGGAAAATAGAGTAAGCAGGTTTAAATATAAAGCACATGAAAAGATGGGAGTTGCCTTACCAAGTGGGAGTCAGTGCTAACGAGGCCAACTCAATCAGGGTGGAAGTGACCCATTCCCATTCCCAACACTTGACAAGAAGGTGTGAGTATCAACAGTGGGAGGTAGTTACCCAGCCACTCCCAGTCTTTATTCAGGCCTAATTTGATGGTGTCAAGTTTGCAAATTAATTCCAGTCTGCAGTTTCTTGTTGAAGTCTGGTTTTGAAGTTTTTTTGTTGAAGAATGGACACTTAAGTCTGTTATTGAGCGTCCAGGGAGATTGAAGTGCTCTCCTAATGGTTTCTGAATGTTACAATTCTTGATGTCTGATTTGTGTCCATTTATTCTTTTGCGCAGAGACTGTCCGGTCTGGCCAATGTACATGGCAGAGGGGCATTGCTGGCACAGGAAAAGTGTTCACTCACAAGTGACGTGGTGTTTTTGTCTTATTTTCCTGTGTAATTTGAGGGTATAGTGATTATCTGATTTCACCCACACAGTTGCTATTGGGGCATTTAGTGCACTGGATGTGGAACACCACATGTTGTGATAGGCATGTGTGGAACCCATGGATCTTGAAAGGTGTGTTGAACATTATAGCAGAGGAGATAGGAGTGCAGGTTTTGAATCTGTTGCTCTGGTAGGGTCTATTGCCACTTGGAGATAGAATCATAGAACCTCAGGGTTGGAAGAGATCTCAGGAGGTCATCTAGCCCAACCCCCTGCTCAAAGCAGGAGCAACACCAACTAAATCATCCCAGCCAGGGCTTTGTTAAGTCAGACCTTAAAAACCTCTAAGGATGGAGATTCCACCACCTCCCTAGGTAACCCACTCCAGTGCTTCACCATCCTCCTAGTGAAATAGTGTTTCCTAATATCCAACCTAGACCTCCCACACTGCAACTTGAGACCACTGCTCCTTGTTCTGTCATCTGCCACTACTGAGAACAGCCTAGCTCCATCCTCTTTGGAACCCCCCTTTAGGTACTGAAGGCTGCTATCAAATCCTGACCCCCCAACTCTTCTCTTCTGCAGACTAAATAACCCCAGTTCCCTCAGCCTCTCCTCATAAGTCATGTACCCCAGCCCCCTAAACGTTTTCATTGCCCTCCGCTGGACTCTCTCCAATTTGTCCACATCCTTTCTATAGTGGGGGGCCCAAAACTGGATGCAATGCTCCAGATGTGGCCTCACCAGTGCCAAATAGAGAGGAAGAATCACTTCCCGCAATCTGCAGGCAATGCTCCTACTAATGCAGCCCAATATGCCGTTAGCCTTCTTGGCAACAAGGGCACACTGTTGACTCATATCCAGTTTCTTGTCCAATTGATATCTCTTGTTCTGTGAGGAGCTTACCTCAAGAACTATGTGAGTGAAACCAGACAATCACTATGCTCTCGAATGAACTATCACTGGAAAATAAGACAAAAACACCACATCACTTGTTAGTGAACACTTTTCAGAGATGACAGGTTTCAGTGGTAGCCATGTTAGTCTGTATCAGCAAAAAAAACGAGGAGTCCTTGTGGCACCTTAGACACTAACAAATTTATTTGGGCATAAGTTTTCATGGGCTGGCCCACGAAAGCTTAAACCCAAATAAATTTGTTAGTCTCTAAGGTGCCACAAGGACTCCTCATTTTTTGTTGTTGTTGTTGTTGTTGTTTTTTACTTTTCAGAGAGCGATCGCTCTATATCTGACCTATCAGTCCTCATCCTCAAAGGAAATTTACACAACACTTTCAGAAGATGAGCCTGGGAGCTTATGTACTCTGACAGACACTAAAAATCATGGGCTTAACAGAAACACTGAATTTATGAGTTATTACAACAATCTGTAATCCTTTAAACCCCTCTTTTTGTCCTATGACTGCAGAGGTGTTAACAGACCACTTTACCTTGAATATTCCCTTACAATAAATGCTAACTACTTAAGCTAAACCCTCTGTTCCACCTTGCCTGGTGCTGTGATGCTGGAAGTACCTTTCCCAGACCAGAAGAAGAGCTCAATGTAAGCTCGAAAAATAGTCTCTCTCACCAATAGAAGCTGGTCCAATAAAAGATATTACCTCACTCACCTTGTCTCTCTAATATCCTGGGACTGACACAGCTATAACTGCATTGCATACTGAGATAAACAACATTCTTAAAGAAAACCCCTAAATCCAAGTTACACCATAGAGTTCAAAGAAATACAAAAAGGCTGCTGCAGCTGCCCAAATAAACCCCCATAATTTCATGTTATACACATTTGTGATGGAATTTTAGCGGCGTGCTTAGAAACAGAGTAGTGACATTACAGCATCACAGATGAAACGAAGACGTAAGTTCTAAAAATATCTGGGGAGCTTATTCAACTGATTCTGAATAAGCTGAAGACTGATTCGAAAGAGTGTGTGCTTGAGCTCGGCTGACTGATAGAGAGACTAGGGGCTTGTCTACACTGGCAATTTATAGCGCTGCAACTTTCTCGCTCAGGGGTGTGAAAAAACACCCCCCCAGACGGCAGCAAGTTTCAGCGCTGTAACATGCCAGTATAGACAGTGCACCAGCACTGGGAGCTGCGCCCCTCGTGGAGGTGGGTTTTTTTTCTCTCCCAGTGCTCTGCCGCGACCACACAAGGCATGTTAAAGTGCTGCCACGGCAGCGCTTTAGTGTTGCCAGCGTAGACTAGCCCTAAGTTTAATAGCAGCTTGGGCTTCCTATAAAAGTTCTAAAAAGAAAAAAGTCCCAGTTTGCATAGTTTCTCACTGATAGCACCTCTTCAATGCCTCCATTTCCCCACATGTAAAATCAAGATAAATATCTATTTCACAGGGATAGCATAAGGTTTAACTACGTTTAAAAAGTGTTTTGAGATGCTTAGAGGGAACGGACTAAGTACACAAGTACTGTTTATTTTTTGTTAAATAGTGAACTTATTTTTAATTCCCCTACCATTGTGTCAGGAATTAACAGACTATAAATAGACCCCCCCCCCAACATTCTTTATCATTTTTCATTTTATTTTTTGGGCAGTTTGTTTTATCCACAGAGGAAAAGACGACATGTCAGGTCCTGCCCCTTGGGGGATGAGAGGCAGTGAGGGATTGCGAAGTGTGGGGTGGCCAGGCCGAAGCTGAGCAGCACTGCAACCCTGTGTATGGAGTTCACAAACTCCTGAAGCAGGGAGCAAGGCCAAGCCTCAGGGGACAATAGCCAAAGGAGCTATCACTGCGGGGTAAGTTTTTCATTTTAATGCTTCATACACATTGGTTTTTATTTTATTTTGTGTTATTCCGCATGTGCAAAAACCTGGGGCTCTGACTGTAAATCCCTCTCCTCCTTCCCATTACCTCCATCTAATTCTTTGGTGATTTGCTGGGAATCTCTCCCTCAATCAGACCCCACCTTTCATACCCACATATGAGTTACAGTAACCAAGCCTGGAAATCGCAAATGTATGAAATCTGTGTCCGACAGAATGAGATGCAAACTGGGCTGGTAGTCTAAAGCTTGATCTACACTATAGAGTTAGGTCAACGTAAGGCAGCTTGCATCAATCTAATTCTGTAAGTGTCTACGCTACAACATTGCTCCCGCTGATTTAAATTGCCCACTACACCAACCTAATAACTCCACCTCCACGAGAGGCATAGCACTTAGGCTGATGTAGTTAGAGTGACGCATTGTCTGTGTAGAGACTATATTACTTACACAGCCAGAAGCTGGCCACTCTGGGGCAGGGCTGCTCCAGCTGTCAGTGCCACACAATATCCCAAACAGTTAAGTCAGTAGAAGCACTCCTGATTAGGACACGCAACACTGACAGCAGGGGCATAGTGTGGTCATGAACCACTGCAGTAATTACTGCAGTGGCTGTACGTCAACCTACTTAATTTTGTAGTCGAGACAAGGCGTCAGTCTAGTTTCCAGAAAACAGGTATCCACCTTGGAAAACACACCTTCACAACTGTCACCCTCAGTAACAGTGGCAGCAAAGTAGACAAGGGCAGAATAGTCATGAAGAGTAGGCCAATGACTTTTGAAGATAGACCTTCCATGCAGATGTATGATGCACACATAACCTTGCTCTCTGACAGCGATGTCAGAGAGCATCTGGAAGAGATACTTACTCTTTCTGGACATACAGCTCTCAGACTCAAAATAATTTGTAAAAACAAACAGGGCAAAACCTGATATCAGTTGGTTGTTATTTTTAAAATTAAAACTAACACAAACAAAATGCATTTTATTTGTTAGTTTGATCTAGAAACATAATAAAAAGAGCAGTCATCTAATTCTCTGGGCATTCTTAACAGTTTTTTTTAAAATACACTAAAATAAGCAGACCCAACAATTTCCCCAGATCAACTCAATACACAGCCTCAACATAAATATAACAAATCAATCAACTACACACAAAATCCCCACAGTCCAACACCTAGCATACCCAACACATTTCATAAGCCAAGGAGAAAGACAAGCCCGGCACATGAACATAAACAAAACAGAAGCTGGATTTCATTTGTAATCCACAATGCTTCTACCCTGGATGTGTGCCTCTCAGCCTACCAGTAAGCCATCCTCTAACTCTCTCAGATGTGTCTACACTACAGCTGGGAAGGGTGATTTCCAGTACAGGTAGACAGACTCACTCTAGCTTGCTCACCTTAAACTAGCACGCTAAATATAGCCGTGTGGGCACTGCAGCACTCACAGCAGCTCGGGCTAGCCGCCCAAGTCCAAGCATGCTAACTTGAGGTGAGCTAGCACAAGTCTGTCTAGCTGCACTGCGAATCACCCCTCCCAGCTACAGTGAGACATATCCTCAGATGCCCTCCATAATGGGAGCAATATTGGTCTTTGTGGCCCCTTCTCTGACCTTGAGTTAGCATTCATCCACAATGTTAAAGTAAAAGCCAGTTGAGGAATTTTCTCTAAAGAGTAAATTCTTTCAGGGGTCACAGATAGATAGGGGTTGCTTATTATAAACTGATAGAACAGTATTTACAGTATGCCATACAGTTCAGGAATGTCCTCCAAAACTGCCCGGTAATTCAAGTTTTTACTGGTAAGCACATAGGGTTGTATGGTGAAGCTTGGCACAGTTGTCACCTGTGCCATTTCTGTTCTACAAATAGAGGATTATAGTCTACAGAATTCTCAAGAGAGCACTTCTATAGGGATTAAGTTAATTTGAGTGAAGTTTTTGGAATTCTGACTTAATGGGAAGGACTTCATAACGCCCAAGACAAGTAAGAGCATACCCTGGAAAGTGACAGAAGCAAGATTTTCATTGTTTCTTTTAGTTCTACATTTGACTGAGAAGCTGCATTAGAAGTAGCCAAACAAAAAAGCATCTGATGGTAATGAAAATATGACAACTTATCTTTCATACTAGAATGCATGTATGTCAGTACCTCAAAAGTTTGTGGTACAGAAATCTGAATGTATTAAGATTAATGCTGGAGCAGCAATATCCAGCAAAAATTAAGATTTATGAACATATTAATTAGGTCTTTGACTGTGATGATGCCAAGAGATTACTGGATGCAAATTCTTCAGCTGGTTAAGAATAAAAAGTGGATATTGCTCACAGAGTCTATCCCTGACTAATTCGTTTTTGGTTCTTTTTTTTTTCTTTTTTTAAACCCCCAAAACCTAGCAATTTTGTTATTCAACTAAATGGGGGCAGGGATGGCTTTACCTGAATTTAGGAGTTACTTATGTGGTGTTCTCACAATATAAAAATTAGATATGCAAGTTTTATTTGCAGAGTGGCATGCATAGAAATATGTCAGATTTAATTTAGCAGAAAGGCACCATTTGATCCTCAAGTTATTCCATATTATTCAAAATCAACAAATAAGTAAAACTTAACACTTCCTATCCCCACCAAGCAGGTGTACATACATACATACATATACACACAAAGTATAAAATGAAAACTGGGAGGAGCTCTGTGTTGATAGTGTTGTGTGTTCAAAATTTACTCTGGATAACTTCGTCAACTGCTATCTGTCTATACTAACTACTAAGGTTTTTACTCTACTTTTAAATGAGTACTGGACAGGAAAAATGTTTCTGTCCTCCAATTACTAAACGCAATAATTTTATTTTTGAGTGACTTCTTGTCATGCCAAAGCACTCTGCTTACTGTACAAAAGAACCTACCTAAAATGTGATAATGAAAGACTTCAACTGATATTACCAACTGGCAAGACAGAAGAGGAAGACAGAGTAGGAAAGCAGCTACCACAATATGTGATCAGTACCACAAAAAATGAAAGAATTTGACAGTTGCAGGTCTCAGCAATGCAGATTTGGGGACTTCCATAGG
Source organism: Eretmochelys imbricata (assembly GCF_965152235.1). Classification (NCBI taxonomy): domain Eukaryota; kingdom Metazoa; phylum Chordata; order Testudines; family Cheloniidae; genus Eretmochelys; species Eretmochelys imbricata. The sequence goes on along the minus strand of NC_135572.1, from coordinate 48,930,259 downwards.
CCAATTTATAATTGTATATATATAAAATTTATGTCTAAATTGCAAAACAAGTTTTACAACATTTCTGTTAGAAAAATGGAAGTGTTAAATAAAATAAAGCTATAACTCTTAAAATACAATATCAAAATATATTAGATCCAGTTTAAGAAAGGGATTGAAATGAATAAAATCAATATAGGACCAGGTGTGGTCATTCTAAGAACTCTTTGGGTAGGAAAAGCTGTAAGATAGAGGCTCTAGAAAAGTGGTATTACTAAAGATGTGCTAGGCGCCTCAGAGAAAATAAGGCAGCATTAGGTCCTGGCTCCAATGAAATCAATGACAAAGACCTCATTGAGTTCAAAGGGATCAGAATTTTACCCACAGTCTCTTCCCCAAAGATTTTATAATCTAGATGGTACATTACTGCTGCGACAGAATTAGAATTTACTACCTGTGATACCAGTCGCTCAATCTGTTCCTTTGCATCTTCAGCAGCTACACTTACAGCCAAAGCTGGAAAAAAAAAAAAGCAAAAATAATATATTTTTTCAAAATACAGTAGTTGATCATCACATTGGACAAAGTTCTGCCTTTTTAGAACAAGAAAGCAACTTAGATAATAGTCACTTAATGTGGAGAATATTTGTGATAATCTTTTCAACCACTAGACAATCTGCTGTTTGAGAAGCTGCATTGATCTAGCCTGACAATTGTTATCATACATTTCTGAACAGAAAATTGTTCTTTGATGTGAAGCCAACTGATTTTGGCTTCAAGTCAAAATACATCTCATTTAAAAAAAGAAAAAACATCTGGCCAGTCCAATGATTCAGATGATAGTGCAATGTATCATATGGGAGGACTTAGATTTCACTCTACCCTGAGGTTAAGGGTTGTGTTTATTATAGAGAAGACCCACTGGAAATCCAGCGTGAAGGCGAGTTCATACACAAACTCTCTGAAATACTGTCAGGAGCTGGCATAAAACTATCATAACTGAAGAGGGCCATCATATTTCTTGATCACATACTCTGAACAGCAAGCAGTATAGCAGTTTTTAATGCATGGGGAAAGGAGGTCCAATTAGGAATTAACAGGGTGAAGAGAGGCCCAGGCTCCCAATCTGGACTGACCTAATATTATCTTGAGTCCCTGCGCACTGGTAAGTTGAAATTGCCTTAGGAGCACACACGTCCACATTAATTTCTTTCTAACCTTTAAGTATTTAAAATTTGAAAAAAAGATTTTTATTAATTTTTCTGCTTCCTTCCCAATGTAACTTTTTATCCAATTATGTCTCAATTTACCTGCCTGTAAAATGGGGATTATATTTACCTCAGGGGGCTGAGGCTTTGTAAAGATTGTTAAGATTTTTTTTTTAATTAAAGGTGACAAAGAAGTCAAAAGTATTCTGAACCAAAACTGCTATAATTTAAGGAAAGATCCAAAGACTCCACTCAGCCTGGTCACTTATTACACAATTACTGTTTCCCTTGACACCAAGAAAGCCTTCCACTGGGTCAGATGAAGTTTCTTATTGCGGCTTTTAAACATATAAAGTTTGGAATGAAGTTTTTAAAAAATGAATAGCTACTCTTTATAAATCTGCTTAGCCAGAATACTAGTAAATAGTATCCTCACTAGGCATCTTGTAATTTAGGAGAAGGAATAGGCAGGATTGTCCCAACTCTTTTGTTTTTTTATTTCTGGTTATCCATAGTCCTATACCCTTTAAATTGGAGCCCAAATGTCACTAAATATCTAGGAACTGTATTTCATGATGACATCCCAGCTACTGTTGAAACTAATCTCTAACTCATACCAGTGGAGACAAGAAAACAGTGGTAAACAGCCACCCCAAAACATCTAATGGGGAAGACTTGATTTGATTAAGGCCCCTGTTCTTTCAGGGGTTACGCATGGGAAGACCCATGGGATTCAATGGCACTCTCCATTAGTGCAGGGGGTCTACCCGCACAATGTTATTTATTTTCAAATCAGACTAAGAAATCATTTTGCACTCCTCTTTTGAAAGGACACAACGTGTTTTGAGAACTCCAGTGTTTTCTAATGAACAACAAAGGCTACACTACCATTTTTGTTGGTATAACTTATGTCGCTTAGGGGTGTGAAAAAACACATACCCCTGAGCGACATGGGCTATACCGACAGAAGCGCCGGTGTAAACAGTGCTATGTTGGCAAGAAAACTTCTCCCGCCAACATAATAAAACCATCTGCACGAGCGGTGGTAGCTATGTCAGCTAGCGAGCTCTCTCCCGCTGGCATAGAGTGGCTACACGAGTGATCTTACCAAGGTGCAGCTGCATTGGTTCAGCTGTGCCGCTGTAAGCTCACTAGTGCAGACATTGCCAAACACTAATTTTATACCTCTCTGAAAACCTCAAAATCTTATCCTCTATCTACTATATGAATCAAAACAACTGCATTTGGAGCACTACACAAGGAATACCTTGCATAGGCAAAACAGCTCCATGTCCTCTATTTGACAGAATTCTAATTTCAAGATTAATGCAAGAAATCATCCTTTGGGAAACTTAATAATCGCAAGGCATTAACCTGAAAATGATGTATCACCAGGTAAATTGTGTTGCTTTGCATGACTGCAACATAAATATAGAGTTTCATTATTCTCGATTTTTAACACGCCAGTGAGGGGTTGCATAAAGGGATCTGACTTTAATATGCAACTGAGACTGAAAAGAAATACTTCCTTTCTCATCAGATCTTTAAATAACTCACACAACACAGCTTCTGAGATTTATAAAATATTAATTTACAGGATCCTTAAAATAAATCAAGGCTTACACAGCTAACCTGGAAAAAAGACTGTACTATATCCTTGACAGCACAGAAGAAAATCTAAGGAGTTATTTAGAGATGAAGTAGGTTATAAATCTCTCTTTTATATTGTCAAAAGGTACATGGATCCCACACGCCTTAGAAACATAGAATATCAGGGTTGGAAGGGACCTCAGGAGGCCATCTAGTCCAACCCCCTGCTCAAAGCAGGACGGATCCCCAATTAAATCATCCCAGCCAGGGCTTTGTCAAGCCTGACCTTAAAAACTTCTCAGGAAGGAGATTCCACCACCTCCCTAGGTAACACATTCCAGTGTTTCACCACCCTCCTAGTGAAAGTTTTTCCTAATATCCAACCTAAATCTCCCCCACTGCAACTTGAGACCATTATTCCTTGTTCTGTCATCTGCTACCATTGAGAACAGTCTAGAGCCATCCTCTTTGGAACCCCCTTTCAGGTAGTTGGAAGCAGCTATCAAATCCCCCCTCATTCTTCTCTTCCGCAGACTAAACATATCCAGTTCCCTCAGCCTCTCCTCATAAGTCATGTGTTCCAGTCCCCTAATCATTTTTGTTGCCCTCTGCTGGACTCTTTCCAATTTTTCCACATCCTTCTTGTAGTGTGGGGCCCAAAACTGGACACAGTACTCCAGATGAGGCCTCACCAGTGTCGAAGAGAGGGGAACGATCACGTCCCTCGATCTGCTGGCAGTGCTCCTACGTATACATACCAAAATGCCATTGGCCTTCTTGGCAACAAGGGCACACTGTTGACTCATATCCAGCTTCTCGTCCACTGTAACCCCTAGGTCCTTTTCTGCAGAACTGCTGCCCAGCCATTCAGTCCCTAGTCTGTAGCGGTGCATTGGATTCTTCTGTCCTAAGTGCAGGACTCTGCACTTGGCCTTGTTGAACCTCATCAGATTTCTTTTGTCCCAATCCTCCAATTTGCCTAGGTCCCTCTGTATCCTATCCCTACCCTCCAGCGTATCTACCTCTCCTCCCAGTTTAGTGTGATCTGCAAACTTGCTGAGGGTGCAATCCACACCATCCTCCAGATCATTTATGAAGATATTGAACAAAACCGGCCCCAGGACCGACCCTTGGGGCACTCCACTTGATACCGGCTGCTGGCTAGACATGGAGCCATTGATCACTACCTGTTGAGCCCGACAATCTAGCCAGCTTTCTATCCACCTTACAGTCCATTCATCCAGCCCATACTACTTTAACTTGCTGGCAAGAATACTGTGGGAGACCGTGTCAAAAGCTTTGCTAAAGTCAAGGAACAACACGTCCACTGCTTTCCCTTCATCCACAGAACCAATTATCTCGTCGTAGAAGGCAATTAGATTAGTCAGGCATGACTTGCCCTTGATGAATCCATGCTGACTGTTCCTGACCACTTTCCTCTCCTCTAAGTGCTTCAGAATGGATTCCTTGAGGACCTGCTCCACGATTTTTCCAGAGACTGAGGTGAGGCTGACTGGCCTGTAGTTCCCAGAATCCTCCTTCTTCCCTTTTTTAAAGATGGGCACTACATTAGCCTTTTTCCAGTCATCCAGGACTTCCCCCGCTTGCCATGAGTTTTCAAAGATTACGGCCATTGGCTCTGCAATCACATTCGCCAACTCCTTTAGCACTCTCGGATGCAACGCATCTGGCCCCATGGACTTGTGCACGTCCAGCTTTTCTAAATAGTCCCGAACCACTTCTTTCTCCACAGAGGGCTGGTCACCTCCTCCCCATGCTGTGCTGCCCAGTGCAGTAATCTGGGAGCTGACCTTGTTCGTGAAGACAGAGGCAAAAAAAGCATTGAGTACATTAGCTTTTTCCACATCCTCTGTCACTAGGTTGCCTCCCTCATTCACTAAGGGGCCCACACTTTCCTTGACTTTCTTTTTGTTGCTAACATACCCGAAGAAACCCTTCTTGTTACTCTTAACATCTCTTGCTAGCTGCAACTCCAGGTGTGATTTGGCCTTCCTGATTTCACTCCTGCATGCCCGAGCAATATTTTTATACTCTTCCCTGGTCATTTGTCCAATCTTCCACTTCTTGTAAGCTTCTTTTTTGTATTTAAGATCAGCAAGGATTTCACTGTTAAGCCAAGCTGGTTGCCTGCCATATTTACTATTCTTTCTACACATCGGGATGGTTTGTCCCTGTAACCTCAATAAGGATTCTTTAAAATATAGCCAGCTCTCCTGGACTCCTTTCCCCCTCATGTTATTCTCCCAGGGGATCCTGCCCATCAGTTCCCTGACGGAGTCAAAGTCTGCTTTTCTGAAGTCCAGGGTCTGTATTCTGCTGCTTTCCTTTCTTCCTTGTGTCAGGATCCTGAACTCGACCATCTCATGGTCACTGCCTCCCAGGTTCCCATCCGCTTTTGCTTCTCCTACTAATTCTTCCTGGTTTGTGAGCAGCAGCTCAAGAAGAGCTCTGCCCCAGTTGGTTCCTCCAGCACTTGCGCCAAGAAATTGTCCCTTACATTTTCCAAAAACTTCCTGGATTGTCTGTACACCGCTGTATTGCTCTCCCAGCAGATATCAGGGTGATTGCAGTCTCCCATGAGAACCAGGGCGTGCGATCTAGTAACTTCTGCGACTTGCCGGAAGAAAGCCTCGTCCACCTCATCCCCCTGGTCCGGTGGTCTATAGCAGACTCCCACCACAACACCACCCTTGTTGCTCACACTTCTAAACTTAATCCAGAGACACTCAGGTTTTTCTGCAGTTTCATACTTGAGCTCTGAGCAGTCATACTGCTCTCTTACATACAGTGCAACTCCCCCATCTTTTCTGCCTTGCCTGTCCTTCCTGAACAGCTTATATCCATCCATGACAGTACTCCAGTCATGTGAGTTGTCCCACCAAGTCTCTGTTATTCCAATCACATCATAATTCCTTGACTTTGCCAGGAATTCCAGTTCTCCTTGCTTGTTTCCCAGGCTTCTTGCATTTGAGTATAGGCACTTGAGATAACCCGCTGATCGCCCCTCTTTCTCAGTATGAGGCAGAAGCCCTCCCCTCTCATGCACTCCTGCTTGTGCTTCCTCCCGGTATCCCACTTCCCCACTTACTTCAGGGCTTTGGTCTCCTTCCCCTGGTGAACCTAGTTTAAAGCCCTCCTCATTGGTTAGCCAGCCTGCTTGCGAAGATGCTCTTCCCTCTCCATTAGGTGGAGCCCATCTCTGCCTAGCACTCCTCCTTCTTGGAACACTATCCCATGGTCAAAGAATCCAAAGCCTTCTCTCCGACACCACCTGCGTAGCCATTTGTTGACTTCCATGATTTGACAGTCTCTACCCAGGCCTTTTCCTTCCACAGGGAGGATGGACGAGAACACCACTTGCGCCTCAAACTCCTTTATCCTTCTTCCCAGAGCCACGTAGTCTGCAGTGATCCGCTCAAGGCCATTCTTGGCAGTATCATTGGTGCCCACATGGAGAAGCAGGAAGGGGTAGTGATCCGAGGGCTTGATGAGTCTCAGCAGTCTCTCCGTCATATCGCGAATCTTAGCTCCTGGCAAGCAGCAGACTTCTTGGTTTTCCCGGTCAGGGTGGCAGATAGATGACTCAGTCCCCCTGAGGAGAGAGTACCCTTCTCTTGGGAGCGGTGGTTGTGGAACCCCCAACCCTAGGACAGTGCATCTCATGCCTTCTAATCGGCTGAGTCTCCTTCTGCTCCCTTCCCTCAGACGTATCATCTGGTCCACTCTCCGCTTTAGTACCTGTGGAGAGAACATGAAAACGGTTACTTACTTGTATGTGCATTGCTGGTACATGGACGTTCCCCTTTTTTCTTCTGGAGGACACATGATGGCAATTTTCTTCACCGTCCTCCTGTCCCTGATGTGCAGCCTGGTCTGAATCTTCAGAACCTTGTGCCCGTAGAAGCATATCCTGACGTCTGTCCAAGAAATCTTCAGCCTTGCTAAATCTGTTATTCCCATCTCCTACTTCTGCTGTTCACCTAGGACACTCTCTCATATGCAGTTTCTGTGGCCACCAAAATTCACTTTTTGGACATAGTCCAGAAAAGTAATGACAATGGTAGTCTAAATATGTCACTATCCTTATTCCTGATAATTTTACATTCTCAGCCCTGCTCTTTTCCAACAGATAAGCACAAAAATTTACTTTGTATCCTTCGCACTAAGTGAACTGGGAAGACTTTTCAAATATTCACAGAGGCCACTAGTGGCTTTAGAGTTTAACATGCACAAATATTGAATTATCTTTTGGCAGACAATCAGTAGAAAATGACTGCTCAAAGAATTTCTTAACACTCAGGAACCACTCCCTCGGTAGATTACTCAGTGCTCTGAAAAGAAGGCACAAGGCGGAGCAGAGCTGTAAACTCTTTGGAGTAGGGACTGTCTGACTGTTCTGTGCCAGTGAGGTCCTGGTCCAAGACTGGGGCTCCTAGGCACCACCACACTACACATAACAATAGTGGTGTTCTCCAAACATTGCCACAAATTCAGACAATTGCCGTATGTTTCATTTAATGTTTCTTAGAAGAGACCTATTCTGTTCTCCAAACTCACAAGTACTCAAATGCCCACTCAGACCTCCCAATTCCAGAAACACTTCCAATCCCCTAATGTTTGTCAACCAATATACATATACACATACACACCCCCCTCGCATGGAATAGTTACCATGTTACATGATAATCATAAAAGTATTATGAGAAGAATTTGATTAGCTAGTGAATGTTCCAGTTGTGGAGGCACCAAGAGAAACCACATAAGTCAAACTCATTAACCAATTTATCTTGCAGGCAATCTTTACAATTGTCTAAGAAAAAAATAGTAAGGAAATCACATAAGTGTTACCTGCTATTTTAAGTTCACATTTTTCATATTTCAAATATTGTAGACTTTGACCTGGTTGGCACCTGTAGTTGTTTATGTGATTTGCACAGCAATCAGCCATAAGTTGAAAATGTCAAGTTCCAGTCCCCACCCTCTCTGGCTGGCTACCAGTAGCCATTCTGATTCTACTTCCATAGTAACTGAAGTTGAATAAGGTAAAGGCGAGCAGAGCACTTTTAGATATTTTAAAACCCCCGCTCTCCTGCTGGTAATAGCTCACCTTAAGTGATCACTCTCGTTACAGTCTGTATGGTAACACCCGTTGTTTCATGTTCTCTGTGTATATAAATCTCCCCACTGTATTTTCCACTGAATGCATCCGATGAAGTGAGCTGTAGCTCACGAAAGCTTATGCTTAAATAAATTTGTTAGTCTCTAAGGTGCCACAAGTACTCCTTTTGTTTTTTCAGAAAAAGTCAGACTCCCTGGTTTTCAGCCGATTTCCACTAAAATTGGAAATTGAAATCCGGGAAAGTAAAATAACGACTTTTAATTACCATTGATCTTTTTCTAAAGTTCCCCATTACATTCATGAAAATTGGGATGGGAAAGGTCACTGGCAGATAGTATTGGAGAGGGAAAGCTCTCACTTATCTTTTCCATTACTCAACTGGTAAACAGCAGACTACTATGAACCTTCATTCTATAATAATAAAATGTTTTTCTTTACATTTAGAAGTGTTCCCTTTTAGAAACAAGAGGAGCTTCCACACACTTAAAATGATTAAAAAATTTTCATTTAAGGTACAAATATTTATAAGAGCAAAAGCATGGTATAACCAGATCAAACTAAAGCACATACCAAGGACCTAAAGGACATTTATCGTATATTCCTCTTTGAGGGCCTGACTTCAGGGAGTCTTTCCAGTTGAGGTGCTTTGCATCGGTCTCTTAACGAGGTAATGAAAAACTATGATATTATCCCTTACCTTATGAGAGTCTTTTCATGTGTTATTGTTTACATATGTCAAAAAACACTGTTAATAAACAGTTTTCAAAAATTTGAAATACTTGGGAACAGCTAGGTTTAGAATGCTGAAACAGCTGATATTACTGACTCTTGTAGGTACAGCATGCAAGACAGTCCTTGGACTTTTACTAATTATTTAATAAAGAGATCCTTTCAGCCTGGGTCTCTCTTTTGGTGCCCTGTATTATTTTGTTGCCTTTGTCAGATTCTCACAGCACTCCAGGGTTTCGGTAACAGCTACATTGCTGCTGTCGCTCAGACAGATCGAGGTCTTTGATACTGATACAACCCAGGAGCAGTAAAGAGGCAAAATAAATAAGTCTTTTTATCTATTTACATTGAAGTTTTTATACCAACTCTTCTTGACTGCTACTGCCCTATTAACTTCAAAGGCTTCTAACCTAACCAGTAAAGAGAAAGCCTTGTTAGTGCTACAAACTTGTTAGGCCAGAGTTTTGAGGGGTACTGGGAGCTCCAGAACCCCAAACATAATGTAAGGCAATTAAAACAAGTCACATTTAATTTTTTAGATTAGCCCTTTAAAGAAGCAACTGAGACATCTATGAAAAAATATTCAGGCTGAAGTCACCTTTTAAACTATTAAAAATGATTCCTTAAATTGTTTATTATGTACACTATCTCTTTATATGAAATATAAGATGGGGGGTGGGGGTTGGGTGGAGGGGGTCATTCTTTTGTGGTTCTTTATGAAAAAGTCCTGAGCCTAAGACTAAGTATAAAACTATGTAAATATTTTTCTCCACTGTACATGTTACCAGCAAATACATTTCATAGAAGAAAGTTCAAAGATATCTAATTACCCTTTTTGTAAAATGGCAATGGAAAAGAATGTTTAACACTGTTGAGAAATATTCAACTTTCCGTCTGCCATCTCAAAATCACAGGATGCTTGTGAAAGAAGAGGCTGCTCTTAGCTTAAAAGAAATGGGTATTTCTAAGACTATGCAAACTAAGGTTCTGATCCTGCAATGAGCTCCATGTGAGCAGATCCCTAGACCCATACTGACACCCATTGACTTAAATTGGGTCCACACACCTACAATTCCATTGCCCTCTCCCCCTTCTGAAGTTAATTAATTTTTAAGGTTTTTTTAAAAAACTGACTGACTTTCCCCTCACATAGCAATAAACTTGAAGCTGCTATTCTAAGGCTGGGATGACAATTTGGAGAATGGGAGATTCACCTTTATCAAGAAACCTGTTTCAGTGATATTTACAGTCAAGCAAAATCCTTCATCCTGACAGGGACTGAAATATGGCTTTAAAAAGAGAGTGTCAGATAGTTTAATCCCAAAATGCAGTTATTTTGGTGAGGAAGATAAACTGGACAAGAAAGAAAAAACAATATTTTTATTTGAGTTTGAAGTTTGTTTATATTTAAATATTCCCCTGCAGGGTTTGCAACCCCAGAAGTGTGTTAACGAAAAAGAACCAGATATCAAGGTTGGTTAATAACAAATTGACAATGCTATGTTATTCTCCAAGATGAGATAAATGTTTTTTTTAAAAATCAGCACAAATAATGAAAAACAAATTAGATTTGGAAGAGTCTTTCATTTTTACCCATCCAGGCAGTGGTTTCCAAACTGTGGTACATAGACCACTGGGCTGTGGAAAGCTGGCTGCTCACATGGGACTAACTCTCCTCTTTTATTCTCCCATCTGCCAAAGCACATTACAAATCAGGTAAACCACATTAATACCGGGAAAGTATTTCCTTGTTTTATGTTAGCAATTGCTTCTTGCAATATCGAAAGATGGGGAGATGCTCCATGACACTCCTCTGTATTAAGAGGTGCTCCACACATCCTAAAAACCTTGCAGCACCCCCAGCCTAAACAGCTATTTGGACTAGAGGTATGAATTATTTGATTTTTAAAACACTTGATTTTTACCTGACTGGGTCCCCATCCAGCGCTAAGAGTTGGCAATTTCTCTAGGACTCTATCTAGAGGTTGTGGAATCGCCCTAAGTGGAGATTTTTAAGAGCAGGTTGGACAAACACCTGTCAGGGCTGGTTTATGTTTCCCTGGTCCTGCACTGGGCTGGGGCTGGGACTCTCCAGCCCTACCTTGCTGTGATTCAGGCCCTACGCAACCACCAGCGCTTCCCAAACAGCACCAGACACAACCCCAGCCCTAGCAACCCCCCTCCCGCCGCAGCCCGCGGGCTGGGGCTCTGTGGGAGGAGGCACCCCCCATAGCTCCCCCACCGGCCTCCAGGCAAGCGGAGGGAGGCTGCGGTCCCTTCCTCAGTGTCAGGGGAGCAGCGCGGGACCCTACCCTGCCCCGGAGCTCGCGGCCAACGGCCAGCAGCACCCCCGGGCGCCAGGCACAGGACTCCCGGCCCCCACCAGAGAGCCCCCTGCCCGGCGCGGGACGCTCCGAGTCCGGCCGGCGGGCGGCAGAGGGCGCCGTGCGGGGCCCCAAGGAGGCGGCTGCTCGCCGCCTCCTCCCCCAGCCCAGCCCAGCCCAGCCCATCCCGCCAACAAACTTCGAGGGAGGCGGAACGTCCCCGCCCGCGGAAAGGAGGCGAGCGGCCGCTGCGGCTCCGGTGCCGCCTCCCCGCGTGCCCGGTCTCTCCCCCGCCAGCAGCGCGCAGACCGGAGCCCCCCCGGCCACTCACCCGGCGCGCAGATCGGCGGCAGGAGCAGCAGCGCGGGGAGCAGCCAGCCGCCGCCGCGCTCCCGAGGCATCCTGGCAGCGGCCACCGCCCGCGCGCGGAGGGGAACGGCGCGTCTGGCTCCCCGCCTCCCTCTGCAGCAGGAACTCAAGCCAGCGGCCTCGGGATGGTGCCTCTGCCGCCGCCAACCCGCCCCCGCTGGAGCGCGCCCGCCCGGCACAGCCGGGCGCCAGGAACCAGAGAGCTGCCGCGGCGCGTGAGAGGCGCCATCTAGCGGGCGGCAGGGGGAAGGGCGGCCCCTCGGGGCTCCACACACCTAGCGGCTGACGAGCCTGACGCACCGACTCCACCCTCCTGCAGAGACCCACCCGCCCACACACCCACAACTCCTCACCCCCATCGTACTCCCCGCACGTTCCCCTCTCCCTAGAGACCCCCATCCTGCACCCCACACACTCCCGAGACACCCCACCCTACTCCCCCACATCTCCTCAGAGACACCTCCATCCTACTCCCCAGGTGTCCTTTCTCTCAGAGACCCTCATTCTACACCCCCCCCCCCAATATCCTCACACCCTCTGCCCCCAGAGGCACCTCCATCCTACTCCCCACACCTCTCCCCTTCCCCCAGAGATACCCATCCTACACCCCAACATCCTCACACCATCGCCACCCAGAGACAACTCCCCCTTCCCCAGAGATCCCCCCATACTATTCCACCACATCTTCACACACCCCACATCTCCCCAGAGACACCGCCACACACTCTTCCTATAGACACCTCCATCCTACTCCACACACCTCCCCACTCTCCCTAGAAGCTCCCCATCCTACATCTCCATCCTGCTCCCCCACATCTCCCCAGAGACACTTCCATCCTACTCCCCACTCCCCTCAGAAACCCGTCCGACATCCCCCACAGACACCTCCATCCTACACCTCTATCCATCCCTCAGTCCCACTCAGAAACACCACTAACTCCTCTCCACACCGCCAGCACCTCACACACACCAGTCCCACCCAGCAGAGACATCCAGCATCCCCATATGCACCTCAGCTCTCCCTCCACTGAGACCTAGCAGGGAGCAGCTACCATACAGATAGTTCCTTTACAGACACCTATAACTAGTCACTTATAACTAGGCTTGGAAGGATTAGATTTTGTATTCATAAGTGTCAGTATACACTGATTTCACCACACACAAACAAACCAATGAAACATATTTCCATCAATGATAATCAAAAGTTATGGATAGGCAAAGTAAGAACAATGCTGAATGAAAACTTAGTTTGATTTAAGGATATTTACTTTGTATATTTTGATGTGAAATTGACAATTTGTGTTTTAACAATTATAAAGCTTTAAATTTTTGAATCAACATCTATGGCAAATAAATAATTAATTGTGTGACACCCCCCATAATTTCCCACAACTGTGAAATTTTAAATATATAAAAATAGAAAAAATCTGAAATATACATTATCAATCAAAATTTTTAAAAATTGAATTCTGCCAAGCCTACTCATTTAGGGCCCTACCAAATTCACAGTCCATTTTGGTCAATTTCACTGTCATAGAATTTTAAAAATCATAACTTTCATGATTTCAGCTATTTAAATCTGAAATTTCATGGTGGTGTAATTGTAGGGGTCCTGACCCAAAAAGGAGTGGTGGTAGGGTCGCAAGGTTATTGTGGGGGAGGGGTTTGCAGTACTGCTACGCTTATTTCTGCACTGCTGCTGGTTGTGATGCTGCCTTCAGAGCTGGGAAGCTGGAGATCGGCGGCTGCTGGCCAGGAGCCCAGCTCTGAAGACAGAGCCACTGCCAGTAGCAGCACAGACATAAGGAAGGCCTGGTATAGTGTTGCCACCCTTCTGCGCTGCTGCCTGCAGAACTGGGCCCTCAGACAGCAGCTGCCACTGTCGAGCCACCCAGCTCTGCAATCAGCAGCGCAGCCGAAGTAAGGATGGCTTGGTATGGTATTGCCACCCTTACTTCTGTGCTGCTGCTGGAGGGGCGCTGCCTTCAGAGCTGGACGCCTGGCCAACAGCCACAGCTCTCCAGCCACCCAGCTCTGAAGACAGTGCAGAAGTAAGGGTGGCAATTCTACGACCCCCCTGAAATAACCTTTTGGCTCCCGCTGCAACTCCCTTTTGGGTCAGGACCCCAATTTGAGAAATGCTGGTCTCCCCTGTGAAATCTGGTGTTTTATGTGTTTTTACCCTATACTATACAACTTTCACAGGAACACCAGATTTCACGGTCCATGACACATTTTTCGTAGCTATGAATTTGGTAGGGCCCTACTCATAATCCACCTAAGACATCAATCCCACCCACTCATCACACCACATCTCTCCCCATGCAACCCCTCTGATAGGCCCAACTCTCTAACATCTCCTGAAGACAGCACTCCTGCATACATAAACTTTCCTAGACATCCAGAACCTCACAAAGACACCAATCACACCCCAACAACTGGACCAAAGACACCCAGCATTCCATAGGATGGCCCTCACGCAGACCAAGCCCCCCCTTCCTCAGACAGACAGCAGCTATCACCCCCAAACAACTACTCCACAAACACCCAGCACTCCTACACAAAAATCCTCTGGATGCCCAGCACCTTTAGAAAGACCAGTCCCAACTGGAGACACCCAGCACCTAAACTGCCCCCACACACACCCCTCTCTATATAAACTCGTTGCCGGTAGCACCCTTTCACTGATCCAACCAGACATACCAGCTTCTTACTAGAAAATACCCACCACCCCTCTACAGGACCAGATTATGTCAGTCTTTGGTGCTAGGCTTGGGGCCCTCCAGGGCTCTGCCTCTGCTGCCCCGAATCATAGTTCTATCCCCTCTTGGTGTCGTGTTGGCAGGTGGGACCCCACTCCTCTTTACAAGGGGGTAAGGACAGCATCATGGGGCTGTCTTTCCCTCAGAATTGGCAGCAGGGACCTCACTCTAGTGCAGTACCCTACACTTGACCTGTAAAATGGACTGTCTGATTGGATGAGTGGGCTTCTGCCATACATACAGTCTTCTCCTGGGGTGGTTTAGGTAGGGTACCCCAGAGCAGGGAGCCTTGGAGATGAATGAGGAAACTCATCTTTGTCAGAGCTTTATTTTCAAGCTGTCTGCAACCTCAGGCAAATATCACTACATCATTTGCCCTTCATTCATGTTTTCAAACTGTTCTTGGGAACAATGAGAGGTGGAAACATGCTTTAAAAAGAAAAAAGCTGAGAGTCTGACATAGTCACATGACTCCAGGAGTGAGGGCCCTAGACATGAACATATAGGATATGTTTCTATGCTTCAGCTGGGAGTGAGCCTCCCAGCCTGTGTAGACAGACTTACACTAGCAGAGCTTAAGCTAGTCCACCTAACCTCTATGCTTCAGAGCCTAAGCCGCAGCATCCATCACACTGCTATTTTTAGCATACTGCCTCAAGCCCCGCTAGCGTGAATCTGTCTACCCAAGCTGGGAGGCTTGCTCCCAGCTGCAATGCAGACATGGTCCTAGGGCCTATGCTGTAATCTGACCCTGCGCCTCTACACACAAACACATCTCTGTCCCCCCTCCCCTTCCCCACACACATTCAATTCAATAAGCTATAAAAGTTTTGCCAAAGTGCCAAAAAAAAAAAAAAAAAAAAAAGAGAGAGAGTGAGACACACACACACACAGATCCCTTGGGTACATGTCAAAAGTAGGTACACTCCACCCAGGATAGGGCTACAAACTGTGGGCCTATTTCTCCTCTCTCACCAGTTTTACACTATTCTGATGCCACTGACTTCAGTAGAATTACTCATGATTTACAATGGTACACGTGAGAGGAGGGTCAGGCTCTGTATTAGAGTTTGGGTCTCTCTCATTCATGTGTCACTACTGTGCATTCCTAAATCCAGTGGCAGAGTGCTATAGCTATGATGCAGCTCTCCTTTTTTCTAGTATTAGACACAAGTTTTGTCTTCACATTTTGAAATGACTTTTACGACTCCTAATACTTTGAGCCACCCACATAGAGAACACTCTCACACATACACTTTCCCTGTACATATCCAACACATTCTATAGACACAGACAACACATCAGCTCTCACATTGACACCCTGCACTATCACACGCTATTTCTTCCCTTCATCTGTCTTGCATATTTAGACTGTAATCCGTTCAAAGCAGGGACTCTCTCTTACAATGCCCACAGGGCCACACCCTCAGCTGGGGTCTCTGTATACTATTATAATACAGGTGTCACACAGGCACACAACAAATACATGCACAGTCCTCAAGAGTAGATCCCATTTTGTTAAAACTTTAATTTTAATTGCATAATTGTTTCCAAAGTCTTTGAGGCTCAGGACATATCCACAATATATAAACAAACTCCGTCCACAGCCAGAAAACCTTTGCATGGACTTTTTGCCCACCATTCCACTTCAGCAAATAAATTTCTGAGCTCCAAAACAGCTATTTTGTTGTTGTGATTAACTGGAAACGTTCATACACAGAGACATCAGAGGGATACATGGTATGTTGTCAATTTGAAAAAAAAATTAATTTGTTCACCTGTCTATATTAATTTTTAATATAAGATTTTAAAAAGTACACCCCTCTGAATATTTTATATATGCTTGCATTTCATTGTTTCCCCCTATAAATCTGAGAAGTGTTTCCCAGACCTTTCCCAGATTTCTCAGTTCTGCTGTGGGTTCTGTTTTGGATGGCTGTCACAAACAAGTTCCCCAGAGACAAAAGGCTAATCAATGCCTCAGTCAGGTATCAATTCTGTTGTGGGTTCTGTTCTGGAGAGTAGTTGGATAGGCAAGGTATTCTTCATGGAGGGACTATGGCAATGGCATTCATTACCAGATTACGCTGAGTTTGAGACTTGCCATCTTCAAAATGGTGGTTGTGACATTACCCAGGGTACAGTCTGGGCTGATGGACAGCTATGTGTCCCCTCAATTCCCAACCTGGGATACCTTTTACACTGTTTTGCTGGGAAAGCAACCACTCCTGGTCTGCCCACACACAGCCTCTAGCATGTAAATCACTCCCAACTATACTGTATGAGTGCTCTAGCAGCCACTCGAATTACGCTACAGGGCAACACCATCAAACTTCCAGTCCCAGACTTTCCCCCAGTTCCTGGGTGGGTGCTCGACCCCGCTCTGCCCCAGGCCCCACCCCCACTCCACCCCTTCCTCCAAGGCCCCTCCCCTGCCCCTTCTCATCCCCACCTCCCTCCTTCCTGCCCTGTTCCACCCTCTCCCCACCCAGTGCCTCCTGAACACCACTCAACAGCTGATCACGGCAGGCAGGAGGCACTGGGACGGAGGGGGAAGCACTGATCAGTGGGGCCTGCTAGCAGGTGGGAGGAGGTGTTGGAAGGGGGAGTAGCTGATCCGTGGGGCTGCCGGTGGGTGCCGAGTACCCACTATTTTTTCCATGTGTTTTCCAGCTCCGGAGCACCCACTGAGTCAGTGCCTATGCCCAGAAATGTGCATCTTTTACTGCTCAGCATCCTCCTGGACAATACAAGTCATATAAAGTCTGTCATTTATTAATAGAAAATGATATGCACAAATCTTGTTATCCAAAATGGAGTCTCCCAAACACTTCAGTCCAAACACACTGGTTTAGATAAAACAATAAAGCAAATGTATTAACTACAGAAAGATAGATTCAAAGTGACTATAAGTAATGAGGCATATAAATCAGAATTGGTTGCAAAGAAATAAAAGGTAAAATGCATCTAACGTCTAATTTAACAAGCTACATAAATACAAAGCAAAGGTCCTCTCGTCACATGTTCCAGCAGTCTTACTGGCAGAACCTCTTTCAGTCAGGATCTCCCTCACAGTCCAATGCTGCTTCCTTTGTTCTTCAGGTGTTGAGGATGCCATGGGAAGAGAGTAAGGGAGAGAAGATGATTTGGGGCATCTCCCCTCTCCTTTTATAGGCCTTCCCTTGCACAAGAATCACCTCCAGCTGATGTTCAGGAGACAGAAAGTCTGTGTGGCTGGGAACCATAAACTGCTTCTTTATCAAAATGTAGATTTTTTGCACACACCCTCTCTCCTGGTCACTTAATCAGGTGATGGTCCCTTTGATCCCACTGACACCTGACTGAGGCATTGGCTAACCTTTTGTCTCTGGGGAACTTGTTTGTGACTGCCCTCTAGAACATATCCCAGTATATCACACAATGGAATCTTACATCTTTATACACATATTTTACCAGGACAATAATGATCAGCAAATCATGAGTTTCCAAATGATACCTTACACAGTATGCTTTGTACAACATTTAACATAGTCTTGTAAAAGGGGTGAACATAGGGGTACAGACTATCACAGTGGTTAAGATATAACTATATCTTCATGTCTCCACAAAAATGTGACCAGTCATTATGATAGTGCTACATTAACAGTCCAGCGTTTGGCTCACATTTGTGAAGCTCACAAATGCCACAAAAATAGGCTCACTAGAAAGACATATAAAAATAATGAAATCTTACATTTACATTGTGAGACGGTGACGGGGTTCCCGGGATGCAGCCTGGACTGTGAGATTGCTAAACTATCTGTCCCACCAACCTGGCGTGTATCCCTCTCACTCTGTGATGCTGTTGGTAAGGTTCTGCACTTACACAGACATCCACAGGCAGTGACACACCCAACTGAGTTACATGAATTCTTTCCCCAGCCACTCATGAACCAACAATAGAGAGGGTCCAGCCAATTCCCCCCAGCTTCCCAGTCTTGCACCCGAGAACTATACCATCTTGCACTGGTCAGAAGCCTGACGAGTGGAAGTTCATTATCCAGTCCACCCCTCCCTTGATGTGGAGAGGACACACACTACCTTTTGTAAACTGAGCTGAGAAACAAAAGTAAATTTGCAGTCTGAGTTCTACAAACTAAACAAGATTTGAATCAAGCAGCGTCTCACTCTGACAGACGGCATAGTTCTGGGACTCTTTTCCAGCCTAGGACCATCCTCCCCAGTTCAAAGTCTTTGTCCACCAGACCTGTTTCCAGGATTGAGTTGTGAGGGGAGGGAGGTCATGACAACACTTCCCCTCTTTTATAGTTTCTTCCATCTTGCTGGAAAGATCTTTTCACATAGGGATCCAGCAGTCCCCACTAGTCAAGCAGTCTCCATTATAATGTCTATGTGTTCTCTCTGAGAAGTCTTCTGGGATGGCCACTGGTGTGGATTCCCTTTAATGGGCCATCAGCAGGTCTGGCTACTCCACTCTTGTATCTGAAAGGCTGGTTGTGGGTGTTCCCAACCTCACCGCATATTTCAGTAACACACACATATTCCTCTATTTGCAACCCCTCTTGACCCAGATTCAGATCCAGGCACTAGTGAAGGTTCAGAAATAAGGTCATTAACTTTTGCAGAACTAGTTTGCACATTCCTGCTTATGGCTAACTGTCAAACTGTATTTTTCCTAATGTTTGTAACGAACAATCTGTTGTAACTGATCTCCTTATAATAGTTTGCAAGGCTGTTTCTTTGTTAGGGAAGGCAGAATGGGTGGGATTCCCCAGCTTTTAGCTACTGAAGGCTAAGAATTTAACAGCTGAGGTATAAAATTGGAACCATGCAATTAACAGTTTGTGGGTTTGGCTTATATGTGTCATTGCATGTACATTAGCTGGCCCTAACAAGCAGACAGAACGCTGAAGGAGGTAAATACTCACTTTAAAATATGGTCAGAGTCCTCTGTGTCCCTCCTTGTTGGATGTCTAGGAGATATCTGCTTTAAACAGTTCAAGTTTTCAGGGCCTCATTTTGAGATATTTTCTCAAGGAATCCACTGCAAGTTTTGTATGGAACTGCAATAGAGACTCCTGGGAAGACAGAGCTCAGGCAAGCAATTTCTCTGAAGTTGCTACCCAGTTTGCGATTGAGCTCCTGGTTATCTAGGGCCCTGTGACAAAGTGGGAAGTTTCTTAATATTTTGTGTGAATATTCTGTGTGCCTCAGTAAACATGTGCTGTATGTTTAATTAGGTGGGGGGAAAGATTGTTTGATCTCTGCAGAGACTCAGAGGACCAGGTGTGATTGATGCCTGGCTATCTGGGCCCCATGCCCACAGAGAACCCAGAAGACAATGCCCAGATAGATATCTGGTGACTAGCAACTAACAACAGAGGCCAGCCAATTCGGATCAGCTGGAGAGCAAAGAGCTAAAGTGGATGGCCAGGTGACCTTTGATTTGCTCAGAAAGAGGAACAAAGAACTGAGGAGGGGAAGATTGGTTCAGTTGAGTGTGGACTGCTGGAAGCAGGGACACTTCTGGACTGGGGGCTGCAAGATAATTCTGAGCTCTATTCAGACCCAGTTGAACTTTTCAGCTTTCTATGCTGCCCCAAGGACTTCCAGACAGTTAACAAATCCTTCCATTTTACAACGCTGGCCAAGAGTCACTCCAGACTAATTTGGGGGTGCATTGCTCCCTTTGGGTGAATAATTATCCACTCAGGGGTCCAAAGCAAGTGGACTCGCAGAGGGACGCTCACGGTGTGATGCAAGGGTGCTGAAGGCTCTGACATTTGGTCCCAGGTGAAGGGGCTTATCCCAAAGAGAGACTGCAACTCTCATAGAGGGTTGCCAAACTGAAGGGGGTCCTCCCAGGGGCTATTCCAGAGCTGTTCAAGAGCACCGGGCCTGTG
Source organism: Eretmochelys imbricata (assembly GCF_965152235.1). Taxonomy (NCBI): domain Eukaryota; kingdom Metazoa; phylum Chordata; order Testudines; family Cheloniidae; genus Eretmochelys; species Eretmochelys imbricata. Next base: position 48,910,255 of record NC_135572.1, on the reverse strand, counting down.
AATCCATGACAGGTCCCTTTAAGAGAAGCCAGAGAAAAAGCATAGACAGATACCATTTACAAGGCTAAGCTTATAGAAGTTGCCATAACATTTTTCTATAGCCAGTCATGTTTGTGTTATACATCTTTTTTTCACTGTACCCTACGTAGTGAAGGAGAAACCCCAATGATAAAGCTTTGAGGAGAAACTATAGGAAGGCAAACTTATAAAGCAAGACTGCAGATCTTCAGTTTTGATTCGGAGTCGTGGGTAGGTTGCCAGCATCCCTAGTCAAATTAACAGCTTGTTTAAAGAACTGTCAGACACAGTACTCTTTGCTCTTTTGTTCCCTGCTGCTTCCGGATAGAACTGCCTTCACAGAGAATACCAGAGGGATTTATATGTTCCCTGCTAAACTGCAACAGTTTTAAAGTAAAACAAGTTTTAAGCCTAAGCTACTGGATACTATTTTTGAATATTGTTAAAGAGATACTATCTTGCCAATTCAAAGTGTATTTAAATATAGATAAAGACAACAAGAATGGAATGCATCCTTAAAAAATAAAAATAAATAAAAACTCAGTATCACTCCTCCCTCTCATTTTTTCACACTAGAAGAACTGAAACAGCAGTATAAAGAATTACCTATAATTTACAATTAACCACTAAAACAAAGTGACACGAAGAATAAAGCAGGTAGAATTGGCTTAAATGAATAGAAGGGATCCATTCTGCACTGCAGGAGACAGGATCAATTCAGAGGTAAAATCTGAATTAATAATTTTCTTTGTTTTAAAAGCTCCACAACTCACTCATCTTTAGACCAACTTTTGGGGACTCAGTGTTGGTAGTCCGACCTCAACCTGAATAAGGCAGTTCCTGATTTTTAAAATATCCAATTCAGCCTTACCCTGTCAAGATAATAGTACTGAGAATTGTAGGGCCTGTTTACATTATAACTTTTAACCAGTTGCTGACATGAATGGGTAAATGTGTGAATCCTGCCAATGGCATAGACGGGCACATAATTATCATCTTGAGACACTGCCATTTTGCTGTATACAGGGGACCCCTTAACTGTGATTGTAATTGGTTTTGCAAGTCCTCCTTTCTACCAGCTCTCTGTTTAGTATGACACCTGTGTGCTGCTTGTGCAACCCTGTGTGTGTTTCACCCTAGCACAATCTGGGATAGCTGCCAAGGTTTTCCCAGAATGCACCGATACAAACAAGCAGCATGGTATGTTTGGACATACCAACAACTGTTGATATATGGTACTATTTAGGGGTGGGGGGAAAAGACTGTGTGGACACAATACAATCATGTTTGTTACAATTTAGTCAGGCCACTACTCTCCAGCCACCAGCTCTGAAGGCAGCACAGAAGAAAGGGTGGCAATACTGTGACCCCCTAAAATAGCCTTGTGACCCCCTTTTGGGTTGAGTCCTGCAGTTTGAGAAATGCTGAGTCTTAAGGGCTTTACATGTTTATATTTTGCCATTTTTAAATACATATTCATGTTTTGTTACAACACCGTGAAATTTAAGATTTAAATATCTGAAACCGTGAAATTCAAGAGTTTTTGAATGCTACGACCGTGAAATTTACGAAAATGGACCATGAATTTGGTAGGGCCATGGTCATGATATTCAGTCACTAGTTACTTCACAAAAAAACAGAGCTAGCAGGAAGAATAAGGGCATTGAATGATGACAGGTATATGAAAGACTTATCTATGACTTCAATAAGCCTACTATTTGTTGTTTGTAAGTCTCCTCCTGGCCTAGGAGCTGGGACTGTCAAACTGTTGTGGGCCCTATTTTGGAGGACAAATAGATGTTTGTTTTCTGTTAGGTGAAGATTTTAAAAAGAGAAAAGTGACATTTTCATGGGCTGAGGAGTAAATGTGGGGCCTGGCAGCCATCTGACTCCTTTTAAATACAGAATGTAGAACCATTATTGCGGAAGGAGCTACTCTGAAATGTACCATAACCTGCAGGGATAGTAGGGATAGTATGCTTGAGAAAAAAGAAAAATAATCCCTAAATCAACCCTTTCACTGTTAGACGTGAGGACTTTAGCAGGCAGACATTCCCCTTACAGTGTATATCCTCACTATGCGGGAAAAAGCAGCATATATCCTGACCCCTTCCCCAACACATCCCCTATTGGTTGGGTGAAAGCCATTCTGCAAGGGTCCTAGGCCAGGACCTTAAAGGAATAGTAACGGTTTCTAGTCCCAAGTACTACTTACCCCCAAGACCATTTCCTCTCTACCCATATCTTCTACATCCCAAACCCTTTCCTATATCAAACGTCCCCAACTCTTAAAGGGATGCAACAACTGGATGGGATTGAGCTGACCTCTAGGCCTTATAACTTTTAAGGAGCAGCCTAACCCCATCACACATTCCTATAAAATATGCAGCTAAACATTATGTGGAAATCCCTGTGTGCTTAGTATCAAAATCCTCATAATGGAAAATCAGTGATCTTTTGACATTCCTGATGGCCTAGGGGACTGTAAAACTCAAGAAAAGACTAGGCAATGATCTTCTCTAAATAAATAATAGATTTTTGTTTTCAGCATCATTATTACTTGACAATAATTTTGCTTATACAGATCAGGGATCCTATTTTGGACAAAATACATGCAAGAGAGGAAATGATATTGAGTTTCTAACAGTTTCATCAATATAAAATTTTCAAATGATTGTTCATCACTATTTGCCCCAATATGGATATTACCAGCCTCCAGAGTATGTTTTCCATGTCTTCCATTTGGCTGCATGCTACTCTATGGTTATCTGGAAGGCTCTAGATATCTGAAGTTTAACAGAAATCTGAACTCATGGTATTCCATAGTAATAATTTCTATATAGAATAAACATCAAGCTTACAGTGGTCATATTATTCATTGCAAATAAACAATCCAATTAATTTAGCCTATTCTTCTGTCTGTGAATATTTTGTGAACTGATTCTAACTTCTCTGAATATATTTGTTATTTATAAGTATTGAACTGTTCATGCAAATTTTAACATGTGGGAGGTTCACAAACTATAACAACTACTGGTTGTATATTAGTTAAGTCATGTGGTATTGTTTCTGTTACCACTCTGAACTGCTGAAGCTTTTTAAACAGGAGAATAATGAACACCACATTTCTGATACAAATTTTTAGACAAATAGACATGCATGGTAAAATCTGTGAAACTTTCTGCATCAATAGTCATCCAAATAGTTGCAAACAATGAATAATACAACCTGAATAACAACAGAAGGAACTTGTCATATTTATCTATGTAAAATACTACAAATCACTGTTATTCTTCCCGCTCTAATCAGAATGCCATGCTCCATCCACTATACTTTCTCAAGACTGAGCTAGAATTTCCACAAATTATATTGCCATGAGAAAATTCAGCCAAGTTTCAGAAACTTTGAAAACTTCGGCTTCTCTCTAGTTGGAGTAGTGTCACAGACCCCAAAACAACACCATTCTTTTTACTCACTCATTCTGTTAGCTCAAAATGAAGAGCTCTTGCCAAATACTGCATAATTGGTAAATCAGTTTAAGAATGCAGTCATTGAGATCAGTGAACTCAATCATTGACGTACATAGGACTATCTACTACTTGAACATATTTGGGCATCACAATCTCAGTGATTTCAAACACCTTCTGAAAGAATGGATCTGTATACAACCCAAATGAGGTATTTGCCTCACTTGAGCCATAAACACTAAAAGTACTCTACATTTAGGGTTTTTTTTCAAAAATTTACACTGGTGCAAACATCAGTACAAATCTCTAATATGAATAGGTGTAATTGGCGTAAAGCAGAGCTTACAATGGTGCAATTTAAACCAGCAAATTACCAGAGCAAACCACACTGGCGTAAGCCCTTCTTTACTTTGGTGCAGCATAGCTACACAGAGTAGCTGGTGCAAATTTCACTAAGGTAGACAAGCCCTTAGAGACCCTATTTACTGCACAGTCAACAGTCTTGTTGATTTCTTGCTCCACTCTATGAACAATCTAACAACAAATCCATGAAACTAAGAACCCTCAATTTCTGGTCTCTTGGAGTGGGGATGGAAGCTTTAAAAAAAAAAAAAAAAAAGAGAGACAAGCACCTAAAACTTTCTCGTTCCTGACCTGCCTTATGGAATTTACTCCTGGGGGAATTCTGCGCATCAACACAGCTGGCTGTTCTGGCGCCAGAGCAGCCTCTGGTGGGCAAAGGGCAGAACTGCAGCACTTCTTAGGCAAAATGTTTTTTATGAGGGAAAATACAAAATTATGTGAGACAGATGAATGCGCAGAATTCCCCCAGGAGTAAAAATTCTATGCCCAGTGCTGCAGAATTCATCATAGCACGCTGCCCGCAGAGCCAGGTTAGGATGGAGTGGGGGCACACAGGGCTGCTGGGGCAGTCACAGACTGAGGTTCAGAATGGCTAGTGGGGGAACAGACTAGCGCATTGGCTCAGGAGTTAGTGGGGAGACAGCGCTGAGCCTGGGTACGGGGAAGGGGGCCTTCAGAGACCCATAGGGATGGGGGGTGCAGGGACAGGGGCAGATGTGCCTGACTGAATGGAAGAGGCTTGGGGTCAGCTAGGGTTTGCATGGGGGAAGCTTCCCAACACCCTAACAATCCCACCCACCCCCAAACAAAAACCTCACACCCAACACCCTCCAGGTTCACTCCCAGGCTCCATCCCTCTCCCTCAGCTCTTCTGTTACCCCTGACTCCCCCAAACCTTTGCACTGCTTCTGACAGGTGCAGGAAATACAGTTCTGTATTGTAATTTAAATGAATTACACAAAGTTCTGTATTAATATGCCTAGAAAGGAATCTGTTTATAAAAAAATTACTAGAATTTTTTTTTTGGTTTGCGTTGTTACAGACATACTTGCTGACAGATGTTTTGAAATAAATGACCAAAAATAATTGAAACTGGTATGATTATATTGTGTTATTTTGACAAATAAACTATGCAGAATATTGCAGAATTTTCATATATTGTGTGCAGACTTTTTAATTTTTTGGTGCAGGAGTAGGAATAGTAGCAAAGATAAGAAAGGCCAATAGATTTGACTAGTAGGGCAGTGACCTCATGGTTTATATGGTGTTATGGTACTGTCTAATGTCCAAAAGAGCATATACATTTTTTTGTTTGCTATTGTGGTAGAGAGAGAAGCAATATAAGCTACCTCCTATTTTGGATTTTTAGTAAAATTATACAAGTGGCTCAGTAATAAAAATTCATACAAAATGTTGTGACTTGTTAAATTCCATAACAGAAAAAAATCCTTCTAAGATTGCATAGGGACATAAAACTACAGCCTTAGTTCTATATAAAATGAATACTCCCACTGTTTAGGAGAATCAAGGCAAAAAGATCTAGGCCAAAAGTGACTAGTTATTCTGGGTGCCTCAATTTTTGGGTGTCCAAATTGAGACACTAAGATGGACTGATTTTCAGAGGGTGAATGCTCAGCACATTCTGAATATGGAAAAAATCCCCTTATTTTATTTTATTTTTACCAGCATTTGGACACTGCAGTAGTCTTCATCAAAGTGTTTCTGAATTTTTCTGGTTAAAACTGGTTTTGATTTGGCAGACTTTGGAAACTGCACTTCATACTACACCACCCTGGGTACTATGACTTTCAACACATTTTACCAGTGTTCAAAATACAGGTAGCCTTCAAATTTCATGCACATCTTGTAAGTCACTTTGGGTCAAAAATACTTGTTTATTGATTTAAAGAAATATATAATAATCTTCAGCCCATGTTAAAAGTCCAGTGGGCATTCAATATATTCAGTAAACAAAGATTTTCTTCAAAAAATTTTAAACTTAACCGACACAATAAACTTTAGAGAATAATAATGAATCACACAAGTTCAATGCGAGGAGAGAGAAAAAGAGGCTTAATGGTTTCTTCAAACAGTATCATGAGCTGTGGGATTCTCTCTGCCTCCTCACTCCTCCCAATGTTAAACATTGCAATTATAAGAGGGCCTGGAATAGAGAGTATTCTAGGGAGTCCATATGGTCTAGTCGCTTGAGCACTAGCCGGAGACTAAGGAGGCCTGGTTTTTATTCCTGGCTCTGCTCCTAGCATAGTGCGTGACTTTGGGCAAGTTACTTTTAGCTCTCTGGGTATCACTTTATCCATCTTAAAATGATTTATTAATAAAAGTGGTGTTATTATTGTATATGAAAGAGTACATATCAATGGTTTCCCTTTGCCAGATTGACTGCTGCAGATCAAGTGTTAAATGTCAAGTTCTCTTTTCCAAGCTGACATATAATTCTTTTTTTGTTCCTCATCTGTTTTTTCATTTATCAGAAATTTGTATATTTAGAGAGAGAAACTATTTTAATTAATTTAAGTTAATAAACACAACAGGTCAAATTATTCATTGTGAATATTTATTGTAAATGTAGCCCTTTTTATTCTGCAAACAAATCCTGATTTATATAAATGTATTAATTATTTGAAGGTATTCACACATCATTTATGCAAACAAATTTCAGCCTGTGTTTTACTTGCAAACTTTATTGTTTGCTACTTGAAATTTGTAGTGTGTGACTGGTCAGCTAAATTACATTGTTTCTGTACCTTTATTGGATTATCAATTTTTTAAACAAGAGAAAAAATGGATTACTACTAACATATTGAGAATGACAAATAATAAAGTTCAAGTAGGAAATTTCAAATGGATTATCATTCATCAGGCTATAAATAAGGCTAAGATTTTGCCATGGTTATTTTTAGTAAAAGTCACGGACATGTCACCTGCAATAAAAAAAAAAATTCACAGAAGTCATGACCTGTCTGTGACTTTTGCTGCACAGCTCCATGGTTTCCCCCACCACCCTAGTGGCTGAGAGCTGTTGGGTTTCCCCTCTGCCTGCCGCAGCTGGAAGTTCCAGGGGCGCTCCCCCCCTACCCACGGTGCCTGGGAGCTGCAGAGTGAACATATTTCCTAAAGAGAAAACGGGACATCCACAGCCGCTTACCCAAGGTGTCCCCCTCTCAGGGGTGAAAGTAAGTTAGAGGACTTACCGGTATGCCGGAGTCCTGAGCAGGGGGCGTGGCCTCAACCGGAAGAAGCAGGGCCTTAAATCCAGGGCCCTTTAAATCAAGATTTAAAGGGCCAGGGCTCCAGCTGCGGCTGGGAGCCTGAGGCCCTTTAAATCACTGAGGAGCCCTGGGGGCTCCCATCTGCCACCGCTACCCCTGGGCTCTGGGCTCTGGCAGAGCTTTAAAGTGTCTGTGGCTCCGCTATGGTAGCGGCAGCTGGAGCCCCGAGCCCTTTAAATCCCCGCTGGAGCCCTGCTGCCCGAGCCATGGGGTAGCGGCAGCCGGGCTCCGTCAGGGATTTAAGGGGCCCCAGGGCCCCACCACTACCACCCCGACCCTTTAAATCCACTCTGGAGCCCCGCCGCCCCTACCCCAGGGCTTGGGCAGCAGGGCTCAGGCGGGGATTTAAAGGCCTGGGGTGGTAGTAGCAGCTGGAGCTCCGGGGCCCTTTAAATCCCCGCCAGAGCCCCGCCGCCGCTACTCCAGGGTTTCGGCAGCAGGGCTCAGGTGGGGATTTAAAGGGCCAGGGCAGTAGCGGCAGCTGGAGCTCCGGGGCCCTTTAAATCCCTGTCGCAGCTCCGCCGCCGCTACCCCAGGGCTTTAAATTGCCGTCTGGGAAAGCTGATCCCGGTAGGGCGCACCGCCTCTTACCGATACGCCTTACTGGGGCGTACCGGCTTACTTTCACCACTGCCCACTCTCTCCCTCCCCTGCAAGGCTGTCGCCTGTCACCGGAACCACGAGGAGGACTCCCTCAGGAGTCTGTCACCTGTAGTTGGAACTTTGCAGGGGGCCCCCTGCCACTTGTCACTGCTGTTGTCTGTTGCTGGAACCCTGCCAATGCCCTGCTGGCTGCCAGCTCCAGAGTCCCACAGCCCCTGCGGCTGAAGCAGAAAACGTCTCGGGGGTCTCTGGAAGTCAGGGATTCCGTGACTTCCATGACCTCCATGACATAAACGTAGCCTTAGCTATAATTCATGAAACTGTTGGGATTCATGAACATTTCCATTAACACTGGACAGCTTATCACAGTTCAGGGTAACTGCACCTGTACTTCTGCTCAGTGGTCCAGTTAGGACACCAACTCCTAGGCTTCTAGTTCTCCAACCATTGCCTTTCTTGGGTGGAGACCTCATTCTCTCCTGACCCAGGTTTTTCCAGGCTGCACAGTTCCCTGTCTTCAGTGTAATTCTCCAGAGAGAGGCAGCCCAAGCATACCTGCTTGCTTTCTCTGCGGAGACCGTTAACAGTGTGACTACCCACAGATGTAAGTTACCACACAGTGCATTCTAAGTAAGCCTATTTTATTCTTAAAATAAAAAATCATTACACAGAGAACATATATAAAAACAATAAAAGAACCTACATGCACACTAATAAGCTTACCAGAGATCACCCCAGCCCTAGCATGGTCTCTGCGAGGAGCAGTCCTTCAGTACCCCACCCCAAGAATTTCCTTATGGTTTCAATTCATCACAGCTTCAGCTCAGAAGAAGCATAGTCTTATGGGGCCTCAGAAGTCCAGTCCTTCCAAGCCTTTCATAAGGGTTGCGGCCCTCACTAGACCAGGGGTCTTGTCCATTTGTTGGATCAGCTAAAAGGCCCAGAGCCTGATTAAAACCAAGCTATTTATCCAAAAATCTTTTCTTTCTCTGTTGACCCCTGAAGAATCCAGTTTGAAATAGTATATGCACACCTCTCCAGGGGATGACTGATAACAGAGGAATTACATTAGCATCCTCCTCCTTCTAGCGGAGTTACATACAAGTTAGGGTTGCCAGCTTTCTAATTGCACAAAACTGAACACCCTTGCCCCCTGCCCTGCCCATTCTGCGAGGCCCCGCCTCTTCTGTGAGGTCCTGCCCCCACTCACTCCATCCCCCTCCCTCTGTCGCTCGCTCTCCCCCACCCTCACTCAGTCATTTTCACCAGGCTGGGCCAGGGGGGTGAGGGCTCTGGCTGGGGGCTCTGGGCTGGGGCCGAGATTGAGGGGTTTGGGGTGCAGGAGGGGGCTCTGAACTGGGGGGGGTGTTGCCGAGGGGTTCAGAGTGTGTGAGGGGGGCAGGGACTCCGGGCTGAGGCCAGAGGTACGGGCTCTGGGCTGGCGGTACGGGCTCTGGGTTGGGAATGAGGGGTTTTGGGTGCAGGAAGGGACTCCAGGCTAGGGCCGAGAGTTTCAGAGTGTGGGTGGGGGCTGTGGTTTGGGGTGTGGGAGGGGGTGTGGTTTCCGTGAGGGAGTTAGGGTGAGGGAGGGAGCTCAGGGCTGGGGTGCAGGAGGGGGTGTGGGCTCTGGGCAGTGCTCACCTTGGGTGGCTCCCCGCAAGCGGCGACATATCGCTCGGCTCCTAGGTGGAGGCGTGGACAGGCGGCTCTGCGCGCTGCCTCCGCCCGTAGGTGCCGCCCCCACAGCTCCCACTGCTTGCAGTTCCCAGCCAATGGGAGCTGCGGAGCTGGTGCTTGGGGCATGGTAGCGCATGGAGGCCTCGTGACCGCCCCTCCGTCTAGGAGCTAAGAAGCATATCACCGCTTCCGGGGAGCCATGCAGAGCCGGGTAGGGAGCCTGCCAGCCCCGCACCAACCGGACTTTTAATGTCCCAGTCAGTGGTGCTGACTGGAGCCACCAGGGTCCCTTTTTGATTGGGCGTTCGGGTCAAAAACCAGACACCTGGCAACCCTAATACAAATCCACAATAACACATACACATTTCTTAATACAATGGACCCCAAAGGTATTAAATTTAATTAATAATGGTTTAATTTAATTCAATAAAAATTTTCTTAATTCCATAAGTTTTGTTCACGATATTGCAGAATACTGTTAGTCTGTCACACAACTGTCTGAATGCTCCCAAACAATAAATAATAATTTAATGTTTTACTTGTGAAAATAGTCACAAATTCCTTTTTTTTAACCACATTTTAACAGGTCAGTTGATACACTTAACTGAAAAATTACATTTCGGCCAACATATTTTTTCTTTATATTTTGCTCGTAAAAAGAATCTGTTGGTTATACTGTTAAAAGCAGGGTCAAAATGCTTGTTTCCTGCATAAATGACTGGAATTTAAGTTTCCTTACAAAATAAATGGTGCCAAGATATTATACTTGCCCTTTCACACTTTGTAAAATTGGTTTAGCAGGTTTTTTGTTGTTGTTTGTTTTTAATCCAAAGTATGCTTAATAAACAATTCTGGAGACACCAAGATAATGCATATCATCCAGGTAAAATCATAAAGCAACATTATATAGAGTCGTGGCCAATTTTGTTTTAAGGAATTAAAATTTAACCCCCAAAAGGGAAATGTGGAAAATACATATGTTCCATTTTAACCTATGTTTTATGGATGTATCATGTGTTGCTTAGTTGAATCTACTGTTGTTCTTAATTTTGCCACCTAATAGAACTGCAGACTAAGAATAATTAGTCCACCTTTGTCTCTAGATTTAAGGATATTTTTAACTCTGAGGTTTTCCATTCCACATAAGGCCCCAATCATCCATCACGACAGGATAGTGCAGATGCTTGCACTATCCCATTGATTTCAGTGAGACGCAGAACAGCTACTGAGGTCCAGGTTGATGCAGGATCAGAATCATAATTTCAATCTTAGTTTGACAGGTGGTAAGGATTTTATCTAGAATTACTTGGGTGGTGTCTGGAAAAGATAAAGACAACTGCCCAAATCAGGACATGTAGAACTTCTCCTTCTAACTTAATCCATAGTTACTTTTGATAAAATATGATGGGAAATACTTTTTTCATTCAGATTTCCTAAATTGGAATTAGGCATGGGTGCACTTACTTTTTATTTAGCCATCTTGAATTCATATTTTATTATCAGTTATCTTTGCCTTTCTTGTTACTAGATCTCTCAATGTCTGAAGTGCTTGATATTAATTATAAGGCCTAAGATTTATTGATCTAATTTGAGCATTATTTTAGGATGTATGTTTTGTGTCTCAGCAATGACAGCATTCTTTTTCCTCTTAAAACCAATATTTCTGAACTATTTGAGATTGAGTAAAATTTTCAAGAAAAATAGTTTAAATGAAAAGGTGTGGGAGGCACAGGGACAACTTTGTGGATCTGTCTTGTTAAACTGAAATTTGATAATACTTTCACTTTTTCAAGAGCAGCTGGAAAGTAGTTGGAATTAAAGAGGTGAGAATCAGGAACAGATGATCTCACCTTCCCTCTACTGCATAGCCCAGTTACTCTGCAACTCCTCTAGAACGGCAAACACACCAGCTCCTCCTCATATCCACCTCAGACAGACCTTCTTCTCTTGTGACTTGAGTTGTGGGGAGAGAAGAAAATCATGCCTCACTCACATTTCCGAGACAAAGTTCTTCCCCAACTTCTCTGGCACCAAAGCATCCTCTCCCTTGGGAGCAAACTGCTATGCCATCTCTACCAGCAATATCAACCCTCACACATGCTTCTATCTCAACCCTCACATACGCCCAATTTATTCCCACTGCCCCTTTTAATTGGGATGGAAATAACCTGACCCTATCCTTTAAGGAGAAAGACATAGTTGGGATTGCAGGAGGAGAAAATGGAAAATTAAAACAGTTACTTTGGGGATGGAAATCATGGTCCCCATGTTCTTTCTTTGGGCAGAAACTGACAACATGAAAAAGAAAAACAAGGACCCAATACAGAAATAAATGTAGATGAGCAAGGACAGACAGAGAACAATTAACACTGCTGAGAATAATACTGACATAGGCAAACCATGCAGTATAAATCTGTCCTTAAAAAACAAAAGAAAGGATTCAGCAAAATACATCAGAAGACAAAGGAAAAATGACAAGCCAGGAGAAAAAGTAAAATGAGGAATTAAATCAGTAAGGCCCAGATCCCAAAGGTATTTAGGGTCCTAATGTCTTCATGATCAGAGCCTAAATCTTTAAATTGTTATTAATTTACAGCAAGCCTAATACCCAAATGGCTATAAATCATGTCTGGTCCTCATTCTATAAAGGGGCAGGGAGGAATCTGGCAAGCGGAGGGGAGTGGAGTTTGTGGGGGGTCTTAAAAGAGAATTCTTGGCCAGGCTACTTGTGCCTCCCACTGCGCCAGCCCATTTCCTGCGGTGTCTGCTCCCCGCCCGCGCCTCTCAAAGAGCTTGTCTAGGTGGCTAGTCTAGAACAGGAGCGTCCACACGGCAGTGGGAGTTCCGGACTGCTTACTCCGGAGTAGCCATCGGGAACAGCGACGAGGCCCGCCAAGCCCTAACTACCCAGTAGTCCTGGCTGCCAGTTTCACCCTCCTGAGACTTCCCCTTCCCGGCACAACCCTCCATGGCCACACGAGCACCAGTCACTAGCCCGCCCCGTCCGTTCGCCACCCGGCGCTAGTCCGGACAAAGCGTGTCCCGGGGGCCCGGCGCGGTGGGGGCAGAGGAGGGACAGGCCGCCGAGCGAGAGCGGCAGGAGCGGGGGAGGCTGGGGGCTAGCTGGGGGCAGGGCGCGCGGGAGGGGGAGTGGTGCAGCAGACACAGGCCGAGCCGGACCCAGCGATCCAGCAGACGCGGTATCCTGAGCCCAGCTACGGGGGCCGCACTGGCACCGGGAGCCCATAGCCGGGAGCGCCGTGAAGGGGGTATCTGAGGACACCCCCGCCCCTCACGCGCCGTATTACCAGCCTCCAGGCCCCGCCCCCTCCTGTCCAGCCGGCTTCCTCCCAGTCTGACAGCCGCCGCCGGCGCAGAATGCGCGGCGTCCCAGGTCGTCATGAGAACGAAACACGTCACTGCGTTCCTCCGCCCGCCATTGGTTAGCATTGTTCGAGAAAGCTGGAGAAAGCGGAAGCGGAAGCCGCACGTGGAGCCGGCAAGGCGCTGCCGCAGTTTCTGGAAATTTCTCCCGCTGTCATATTTAAAGCGGCGGCGCCAGCTTCCCCCCCTCCCGCGGCCAGAGCCAGCAACGCAGCGCCGGAGCCAGCGCTCTGCGGCGGAGCCGTCCGGGGAGAGGCTCGCGCGGGCGGGACGGGGGCTGCCCCTGCCGGCGGGACCATGGCCGTGGTGGGGTTCGACCTGGGCTCGCAGAGCTGTTACATCGCGGTGGCCCGGGCCGGGGGCATCGAGACCGTCGCCAACGAGTTCAGCGACAGATGCACCCCGTGAGTGCGGGGGCTGCTCGGCCGAGCCTGGGGTGGGGGCCTGCCGGGGCCCCGAGGGGAGTCGGGCTGTCCCGCCCGGAGCGGGGGCTGCGGGTCCTTCCCGCGCCGCGTGCGGGGCTGCAGCGGGAGCCGGGCGGGGTGTCGCGGGGCCGGGGCAGCATCGCTGGCCCCGGCCCCAGTGTGGCCCGGGAGCGGGGGAGGGTGAACGCTGCGGCCGGGGCGGTGATGCTGAAGCGGCTCGTGCCGCTGGGTGGGGGGGGGCGCGCTCGCTGCGCCGCGAGTCGGAACTTGCTGGAAGCTCCCAGAGCAGCCGCCGCCTCCCCCGCTCCCTCCACCCCGCGCGCCCGCGTTACTCCCGCGCCTCCTCAGTCCCTTCCGGAGCCCCGCCGCCGCCTGGCGTGAGGGGGGGGACGGAGCCCCGGCAGCGTGGACTTGCAGGGAGCTGGGTACCCGCCTGCCTCCCCGCGGTGCGGTCCGCGCCCTCTGAGTAAAGCTGCCCTGGAGCGCGCAGCCTTCCAGTCCCGGGAGACGGGGCGCGGGTGGATCGTGACATGGACGCGTCGGGAGCGGGCACTTGGAGCAGCAGGGATCGGAAAGCGGCTGCTGGAGAAGCACCGGGGAATATAAACAGCTGCATGTAACGTGCACAGCTCTGTAATCTTCGGAGGCTTCCTATTTAAAATCTGAATAATAATGCTGTATTGTGATCGGAAATGAAACAGACAACTTCGCGGGGGGAGAGTGTTTCCACAGCAAAGCAGATGCACTAACATTTGACAGATTTGGACGTACACACCGAGAATGTAATTTATAGCTAAATGAAAATACTTATCATGCAATGTTTGTATGTTTAACCACCCTGAAGGATTAGAAAAGATTCTCACTGAGCGTTAACTCTCTCACACTGCAAATATATTTATGCATATGCTTTGGTAGTAGCTTTTTTAACCAGGAGGGCTCTTAGGTGCATTTTGGGAGAAGTCATGTTTGAATCAGAATTATAAATTTCCTGATGCGTGGTTTAATTTGCAGCCTTGCTTTAATATAGTCTTTGGGCTTTAATTTTTTGTTTATGCCCTTTTAAGAAACTTCAGCTATGGAACTGAAGATATGCAGCCTCTCTTGTTCAAGCTCTTAGTACAGCAGGCTGTTAAACAACTTAAAGGTTTATTGTACAGAAACTGATTTTGTAATTGCTCAGCTTTACACTGAAGAAAATTCTAACCCACATTGAAACAATTACTTAGTGCTCCATGTGAACTCAGAAGTTCAGCTATTCATAGGTTAGCCATACCAAAAAAAAATTACCATTTAAAAAAAAATGGTGACAGAAGCATCTGTTTCTTTTCATGCAGATAACTTGGTTGAAGTTTGTTCTTGAAATTGTACAGAACAATTTACACTTGGGCTGAGACTAAGTACAGAACGTTTCAACTCCAAAGCATGTGTTGTAATTTTACAAAACATGCTTTGGAGCTGAGACTTTCTGTGCATGTGCATGAAAATAAAAACATGCAATATATAATAGAGAAAAGTATATGGCTCAGTGAGAGATTGCTGATCAGTTTTTTTAAATGCCGTGTATTAGCATAAGCCACAAGAGTAGCAGTTTAACTTGCTCAAACTCTCAAATTCTGCTTGCAATAAAATAAAATACTTAGTTAACAAGCCTCTCTCTCTCTTTTCAGATCAGTTGTATCATTTGGATCCAAAAACAGAGCTATTGGTGTTTCAGCTAAAAACCAGGTAGGTTATCGCCTATGAAAGAGAATCCAACTACTAGTAAAATTAATAACATAAATATGTTCCAAATAAAGGAACAAATGAAAAAGATAGCTGATTGCAGTTAGATAAAATTCTGTGATCTTAATTGTCAGGTAACATTTCAGAATCAGAGAACTGCATTATGCCGACAGTCTCCTCTCCAGGTTTGCTGCTGAGGATGCCATTGCTAGAACTCTGTCTGTCTGCTGGGTTAATAATTTCTAGTTAGATGCCTGCCTTATTTGATAATTTTAAAAATAAAATCACCAGAACACACGCTTACTTTGGAAATTTCTTTGCATTAGAAATGCATCTTCACAAATTATGTAGAATGTGTCCTTAAACTGAAATATGAACTAAGAGCTTTGGCCTTTGCTTGAATGAACTACTCTAAAAGGAGAAAGTGTTAAATATTTTCTCTTATTCACTGCAGTAATATTTTTTTTAAAGTGCTAAAACATTAATACATTTTTTAAAATAACCATGTACAATGTTTAAAACTTCAGATATAAACTTCTAAAAGCCATGTTTTGGGCTGATTATATCTAAATAAGATTAGTGTACTGCAGGTGCAGACCAAGCATGCTTCCTCTACTGGCCTATTCATATCTGTCAAGGGGAAAAGATGCTGTGGTAGGTTTCCATGGAGAGAGAGAGAGCATGAACTGTGAAAGTCTTCCATTTAGCTATGAACAAACAGGGAGATGTGATTTGAAAATATAGGAGTGATCATAACCTCTTTCCTAAGCTACTCACACATACATCTGCAAGTACAGGATTCAAAGACAGAAGCTAACAAAGTGATTTGCATAGTGAGTTTCGCAGTTTTTCATTCATTCCTAGGAATGGTAATGTATTTAATTAAAACAAATAGCCACATAAAACATTGTGGAACAAATATTTCACTAGAGATTTAACTTTGATCTTTTTGATCAGGACTTTCATACCACTACTTTTATTTTTATTTCTTTAGACTATATTTCCATGTCACTGATTCAGATGTTAACATAATTCAATAAAGTAGTGAGAAAAAGTAAAGGTGTCTTCAGAGCATTTGTTGTCTTACATAAAGGGCTTCTATCTGGATTCTCAAGAGACTAATGTGGGGAGTGTTACTAAGAGATCATTCAATTAAAAGCTGTCCAGCAGCTTTAGCTAAATTGAAAGCAAAGCAGTTTCTCGCTCAACTTACATCTGAGAACACGCATTCACAACAGACTTTTGTTCTTGGACAGTTTGTGGCTTCAGTTGCTTTTGGAATAGCTTCAGAAGCGTACTTACGTATTCAATTTTTCATGCTTTTTTGTTTTAACAGTTTGAAAACAAAATGAACCAATTTTTTCCATTTGACAAACACTTAAAAATTTGGGGTGATTTGAGGATTTCAAAATACAAGTACATCTTAGTAGTGAACAGTCTCTTTTCCTGACAACAGTGGAATTTTAGGTCATTGTTGCCCATGCAAGCATGGGCACTTCTTGGCCCATGACAATCTGGGCATTGCATTTTCACTAACAAGGGAGTGTAACAGCCATTTGTTCAAGCAGAAGAACTACACACCTGAATTGTTTTGGGTTTTTAACAAGTAATCATCTTAATTTAACTTTGACATGGTCTTCTATTTAACAGCAACTTAAATTTCAATTTTTGTGCATCTTCAATGAAATGCTAGACAGATTTGGGAATAGTTAATTATTTCATTCTGGTCTTTCACTGTTACTTGCTGTATGTTCTACTGAGTTTTCAGAAGAATACCATGTTGTAGTAGCGCTGTTTAAGTGTGGCATGCTAACTGGCTTGGCACTTTAATTGTGGCCAAGACAGCAGGAATATTCTAAAATATCCTACAGTATTAATGGCATGTGATTACTTTAAAAAAGTGTCTTCAGATTGTACATACAGTTAACCTGAAAATTAACTATTTTTTTTAAATGAAGATAGCTGTAAATCAGTTCATTAAAAGCCACTAAAATTTTTTGCTTTGTTGCCTATTGCATACTAAGTTACTTTTGCTGTTTAAGTGCTTCCAACTTGAGTGACCATAGAGCTATGGGTTAAGTATCTAGAAGTAGATGTCAAGTACCCTTCCTCATGAGGTTTGTTATAGTTAATTTTACGCTACCAAGGCCCTTGTTTTCCTCTGTGCTGGGGTGACCAAACAAAACAAGTCTCCATCAATATGTTGATCCCTCGACTTACTACCTTTAGATTTGTTTCAGTGTAGCAGCTGTGTTAGTCTGTATCTGCAAAAAGAAGAGTACTTGTGGCACCTTAGAGACTAACAAATTTATTTGAGCATAAGCTTTTGTGAGCTACAGCTCATTTCATCAGATGCATGCAGTGGAAAATACAGTGGGGAGACTTTATATACACAGAGAACATGAAACAATGGGTGTTACTATACACACTGTAAGGAGAGTGATCAGGTAAGGTGAGCTATTACCAGCAAGAGAGGAAAAAAACCTTTTGTAGTGATAATCAAGGTGAGCCATTTCCAGCAGTTGACAAGAACGTGTGAGGAACAGTAGGGGGGGAAAATAAACATGGGGAAAATAGTTTTACTTTGTGTAATGACACATCCACTCCCAGTCTTTATTCAAGCCTAAGTTAATGGTGTCCAGTTTGCAAATTAATTCCAGTTCTCCAGTCTCTCGTTGGAGTCTGTTTTTGAAGTTTTGTTGGTATTTGCTGGGTACTATAAGTCATCAGTAGATGGTAGAGAACAAAAGACTTTTTTTATTGCTCTTGTTAAAATTAAACTGTTACATAGACTGAGTGTAGACTTTCTGTATTGTAACAGCTTGAGACTTTAAACTGTAAACACTGTAATGCAATACTCATTCACCTCTTATACCAGTATATTTCTGTATAAAACTAGAGTACTACATCATTTAATATTAGAGAAAAGAGGTCAGATGTCAACTCTCTGGTTTAGGAACAGAGGCTAGCAATCTGACACTGCCATTCTTTTACTAATATGCAGGCTAAGTGTTGCATTCAAGATACCTTCTTTTTCTTTCTTGCAGCAAATTACTCATGCTAACAACACAGTATCTAACTTCAAGAGGTTCCATGGCCGTGCATTTAATGATCCTTTTATTCAGAAGGAGAAAGAAAGCTTGAGTTATGATTTGGTTCCAATGAAAAATGGCGGTGTTGGAATAAAGGTAAGGGTGTCATATTTTCAGTCTATTTTCTAGTTTCTATAGCTGTGTTGGAAAGGTTTTGTTTTCTAGCACTTAATTAAAATCCCTTATTTTCATGATTAATTCCCGTAAAAGCTGTTCTTTACTCTGTACCAGAAGGGCTTTTGAACTGAATAGCCTTTTTTACTCCAGGGTGGAGTCAAGTTTTCATTATAAATACTTTCTCAAACAAGAGCTTCCCTGGTGGCAATTGTGAGCACAGTCTACACATTCTGGCAGGAAAAACTATTAAGATAATTATAGGATTATATAATTTTTTACTGAAGTCAGGGAAATGGTGTTCTTAATTCCCCCTGTGCCTATGCACTGTGATAATCTGATTACATGGTGGCATACTGTTTCTCAATACAAGTTAATGCTATATACTTTGTTAGAACCTCTACTATTACTTGACAGAGACCCTAAGGACACTTGCAGTAAATGTACACAAACTGTTCCTGCAACATCTGTTGCAGACTAGAACCTTGTCTCCACTAGAAAGGATGCGATAGCTATGCCTCCCAGCCCTCCTTGTGGAGATGCAACACTGGAAAAAGATTTATTTTTCTTGTATAGCATACACCATGCCCCAAATAAAATAAGCTATTTTGGCAAAAGGACTATTTTATTGGTACGACTATCCTCATGTGGACTTTTGCCAGCAGAGCTATGTCAGCTATGGGTGTTTATTATATTTTATTCCCCACACTTCTAACTGACATAGGTGTGCCAGCAAAACTTTGAAGCGTGTACCAGGTCTAACTAACAAAGTAATAGTGAGACTTAGAGACGATAACTTAGCATAGAAGAAGCTTGTCAGGTAAATACAGTGGCCATTATGCCAATGAGAATGTTTCAATGTGTTATGTGTATCTAAGGCTATAAGAAAAAAGTGATATAGTTGATGTGATTAAACTACACGAAGCATGCATACATACAAGTGGTCCTTATCTACCTCTAGATTGGACTTTTTTGCTGGTACATGGGAGGATCGAAACAGTATCCCATGGTTTTAATCTGAATTTTGTCAGTTTTTAAAAGAACTAAAAATAGATTCACTTACTAAACCTGCCCCATAGATTCCACAACCAATTAGTGTGATTTTTTGTAGTCACAATTCCGTTTCTTTAATAACTCCCGCCCACCCCCCCAAAAAAAACCCTCTCCCTCAGTGCTCTGTGAAAGATCCGCACAAATGTGAGCAATGCACAAAATAGACTGCAAAGAGACTTTTTCTTCATCCATCCATAGTTATCTGAAGTGAGTTGTAACAATGGTAGATACTTTGTTTGGTGTCTCTTTAATCTTAAGTGAGTTTAAGTAGCTTTCTTTAACACATATACGAGTTAGATAAATTTGGTATTAAGAGAGACAGTACTGTGATGGTCACTGTCAATTTTTTCTCAATCTGTATGGAGCTTTTTCTTGTCCATGGAGAAAAATGTTTCGAGAACAAAGCAGTAGGGGATTGCCATGTCTGGAGTCCACAAGAGGATCTCTTGCAAAGCATTCTGCTTTACACCTTTTTTAAACTATAGAATAGATGACAAAAAGGCGAATACACAAAGGAAGGGATATACAGAGGTAATTTAAAACTGATTTTACAGTGGTACTTCTTTTCCCTTCCCAACCATTTTAGTTTGCAAAGATGCCTATAGGAAGGAAGCAATATGAGAGTAAAGGCTTGTTTAACTTTGTCTTTTAAGCTTGTTTATATTATTTGATTCCTGGATATAACTTGAACTATTGAAGTGCAGGCTGTTTTGGCTACCAAGACACACAACACAAATCTTAGGTTTTGAGCATAGTGATCTTTTGGGAAACTCTTTTATGAAATAGTTTAGAAGCTCTTCAGTAAATGTTTTTAATACTGCTGTGAAGAACTCTTCTTAACTGAATGTTCTGTGGTAGATAATTTCTTACCTCTTCTGCAATTTAAAAAGCAATTAAAAAGTTGAGCAATTTAAAAGTTGCTGGCCACTTTTAACTTATTGGCATAGTGATTCATTACTGTGTGCTAGCCTTACTAATTGACACTTACAGCAATTCAGATAATGGTGTAAGTTGTAAGTCATCTGCCAGTGACTTTATCCAGGGGAATTCATTCATTTATCAATGACACTGAGGGTATGTCTAAACTACGAAATTAGGTCGAATTTATAGAAGTCGGTTTTTAGAAATAGTTTTTATATAGTCGACTGTGTGTGTCCCCACACAAAAATCTCTAAGTGCATTAACTCAGGCGGAGTGCTTCCACAGTACCGAGGCTAGCGTCGACTTCCGGAGCGTTGCACTGTGGGTAGCTATCCCACAGTTCCCGCAGTCTGCGCTACCCACTGGAATTCTGGGTTGAGATCCCAATGCCTAATGGGGCAAAAACATGGTCGCAGGTGGTTCTGTGTACATGTCGTCAGGCCCTCCCTCCCTTTGTGAAAACAACGGTAGACAATCGTTTCGCGCCTTTTTTCCTGAGTTACCTGTCCATACGCCATACCATGGCAAGCATGGAGGCCACTCAGCTCACTGTCACCGTACGTCTCCTGGGTGCTGGCAGACGCGATACTGCATTGCTACACAGCAGCAACCTATTGCCTTGTGGCAGCAGACGGTGCAATAGGCCTGATAGCCATCGTCGTCATGTCCGAGGTGCTCCTGGCCGCCTCGGTAAGGTGGGTCAGGAGCGCCTGGGCAGACACGGGTGCAGGGACTAAAATAGGGATGACTCGACCAGGTCATTCTCTTTAGTCCTGCCAGCAGTCCTATTGCACCATCTTCTGCCAAGCAGCCAGGAGATGAGGATGGCTAGCAGTCCTACTGCACAGTCTGCTGCTAGCCAAAGATGTAAACGATAGATGGAGTGGATCAAAACAAGAAATACACTGGATTTGTTTTGTATTCATTTGCTCCTCCCTCTTCTCATGCTGCCACCACCTTTCAGCTTCAGCCCTCTCTTCAGCCCGCCACCTACTCTCCTCAGCCCGCCACCTCTCCTCCCAGTCATTTTGTGCTTTCCTGCACTCTGACGTCGTCTGCCTCCACGCATTCGTCTGTGCTCTGTCAGTGTAGGAGGACAGCATGAGCTCTGAGAACATTTCATTGTGAGTGCTTTTTTTTCGCCTTCTAATCTTCGCTAGCCTCTGGGAAGGAGAAGATCCTGTGATCCTCCACATGCAGCTGGTGGAGAGGAAAAAAAGGGTCTTCTTAAATACCACTGTCCCATTTTATAGAACAGTGGGTACACTCTTTCACGGTAAACCTTGCTGTTAACATTACATACATAGCACACGTGCTTTCATTACAAGATCGCATTTTGCCTCCCCCCACCACGTGGCTAGCCCCTCCTCCCTCCCCGTGGCTAACAATGGGGAACATTTCTGTTTAGCCACAGGCAAACAGCCCAGCAGGAACGGGCACCTCTGAATGTCCCCTTAAGAAAAGCACCCTATTTCAACCAGGTGACCATGAATGATATCACTCTCCTGAAGATAACACAGAGAGAGAAAGAACGGATGTTGTTTGAACGCCAGCAATGATTCCCGAGTATGTGCTACTGGCCTGGAGTGGTAAAGTGCTACTGACCATGGTGGACGGAATAAGGCTGCCCTCCCCAGAAACCTTTTGCAAAGGCTTTGGGATTACATCCAGGAGAGCTTTATGGAGATGTCCCTGGAGGATTTCCGCTCCATCCCCAGACACGTTAACAGACTTTTCCAGTAGCTGTACTGGCCGCGAATGCCAGGCCAAATTAATCATTAAACACACTTGCTTTTAAACCATGTATACTATTTAAAAAGGTACACTCACCAGAGCTCCCTTCTCCGCCTGGTGGGCTTGGGGGGTACTGGCTCCAGGTCCCAGGTGAGAAACATTTCCTGGCTGTCGGGAAAACCGGTTTCTCCTCTTGCTTGCTGTGAGCTATCTACAACCTCATCATCATCATCTTCCTTGTCCCCAAAACCTGCTTCCGTGTTGCCTCCATCTCCATTGAAGGAGTCAAACAACACAGCTGGGGTAGTGGTGGCTGAACCCCCTAAAATGGCATGCAGCTCATCATAGAAGTGGCATGTTTTGGGCTCTGACCCGGAGTGGCCGTTTGCCTCTCTGGTTTTCTGGTAGGCTTGCCTCAGCTCCTTAAGTTTCACGCAGCACTGCTTCGGGTCCCTGTTATGGCCCCTGTCCTTCATGCCCAGGGAGATTTTGACAAATGTTTTGGCATTTCGAAAACTAGAACAGAGTTCTGATAGCACGGATTCCTCCCCTCATACAGCAATCAGATCCCGTACATCCCGTTCGGTCCATGCTGGAGCTCTCTTGTGATTCTGGGACTCCATCATGGTCACCTCTGCTGATGAGCTCTGCATAGTCACCTCTGCTGATGAGCTCTGCACTCACCTGCAGTTTGCCACGCTGGCCAAACAGGAAATGAAATTCAAAAGTTCGCGGGCCTTTTCCTGTCTACCTGGCCAGTGCATCTGAGTTGAGAGTGCTGTCCAGAGCAGTCAAATGCAGCACTCCGGGATAGCTCCAGGAGGCCAATACTGTCTAATTGCATCTACAGTACCCCAAATTCGACCAGGCAAAGCCAATTTCAGTGCTAATCCCCTTGTCAGGGGTGCAGTAAGGAAATTGATTTTAAGAGCCCTTTAAATCAGGGGAAAAAGGGCTTCGTCTTGTGGACGGGTGCAGGGTTAAATCGATTTAACGCTGCTAAATTTGTGCTCAACTCCTAGTGTAGACCAGGGCTGAGTGTGTAGAAACAGAATGACATTATCTGCAAACTCTGGGGGGGTTGAATTCTCAATTGTAACTGTATAATGAGTTGGGTGAGTGCATTAAGATTGGAGGGAAGGGTTGTTGGTCAGCAGAGCATTCAGAACTATGAAGTGGAACTCTGCTTTTCTGCAATTAAAATTAAATGTCGTTTGTTTTTTTTTTTGCTATACAGGTGATGTACATGGGTGAGGAACATTTCTTTAGTGTGGAACAGATAACAGCTATGCTGTTGACTAAGTTGAAGGAGACTGCTGAGACTAACCTAAAAAAGCCAGTAACGGACTGTGTTATTTCTGTAAGTAATTCTATTTACACTGGACCAATAGAAATATTAATCTCCCTAGTTGTAATCACTGAAGATTTCTAGTTTAAATAACTTTTTAAGAAGCTGTTCAGCTCAAGTACTTGTATGCTTAGGATAACATTGTACATATCAGATTTAACGTTAACCTTCTTCTAAAAAGGAATATGTGTATTCTATATATGAGCTTGTTATAAAGCAATGGAAGCTATAAACCGCCAATATTAAAAGTACAGATTTATTACTTCATATTAATATACTGCCTTTATGTTAAAGTAAAATAGCTTTGAAAAGCATTGTAATTAGGAAAAAGACGATAGGGGGTGTTACATTAAGTGCTGAACAGTTGCTCAGATACCATGGAGACGAACAAGCTAAAATACCTAGACAGAAATATTGTGAGTACTCTGTCAAGCTGCACAATATATCAAGCTATTAAATATTTATTTTAAGTGATCTGCCAGTGGGCACCACTGTGTCACAGGGAAAATTTCCTTTGGTTTTCAAGTATTGCAAAGAATTTAAACTAAAAATTTTTGGCAGTACGCTGCATCTAATGTTAACGTCAAAGTGACGACTACTTGTCAAAAATTAATTTAGGCTTGATTCATCTACGTTATGCCTCTCCTCAAAATATTCTACTTTACTGTTTGGTGTTGCATGTGCTTTTAGGCCCAGTTCAGCACAGTATTTAATCATTGGCTTAAATGGGACTACTAAGTAACATCCTGAATCAGGGTCTTAAGTAACTAACTTTATTTTGGGCTAAAATCTTGCAGTGGCTAGATACGGTGGCAGATATCTCCTTTTGGGGATGATGAATGGGTAGGATTTCAAACAAATGTTTGTGTTGAAAGTCTGGCTTTCTAATGGTTATTCTGTTCCCACATGATTTCTTCAGGTTCCATCATTTTTCACTGATGCTGAAAGGAGGTCTGTCCTAGATGCTGCTCAGATTGTTGGCCTGAACTGTCTGAGACTGATGAATGACATGACAGCAGGTAAAGCAAAGGAAACCTATTCCAGCAAGTGTATGTTTAATGGCGATCCATTTAGATACACCTCTACCCCGATATAACACAGTCATCAGGAGACAAATAATCTCACTGCGTTATATCAAACTTGCTTTGGCCCCCCCGTTCCTTGTTCCCTGACTACTCCCTCCAGAGACCCCCCTTCCCCTGACTGCTCCACACCACCCCGACCCCTTACAGGCACTCACCGGCAGCAACAGGAAGCGGAGCAACACAGCCCCAGCCCACTCCACTCCACCAGCTCCCAGCCGCGGTGCTCCGCTTCCCATCACTGGTGAGTGTGGGGAGGTTGGGGAAAGGATGCCCCCTGTACTCACCCACGGCAGGAAGCGGAGTGACGTGGCCTGAGCCCACTCCGCTTTCCTTGCCCCAGCCATGTTGTGCTGCGGTCGGGGGGTTTGGGGAAATGTCCCGCACTCACCTGCAGCGGGAAGTGGAGCGCCGTGGCTGGAAGCTGGCTGAGTAGAGCGGGCTGGGACCGGGCTGCTCCGCTTCTGCTGCTGCCGGTGAGAGCGGGGGGATTGCTTCCCCCTCCCCTGAGCGACACAGCTGGGGCCGGGGCGAGGGAAGCAGAGCGGGCTGCTCCTGGGACTGCGGGGCACCAAAAGTGCCCTCCCACAGCTCCTGCCTCACAGACTCTGGGAGGAGCTCCTGACCACAGCCGAGACCCTCTGCCCCTTATCCAACCCCTCAGCCCCGGCCCAGCACCCTTAACATGCTGCTCAGAGCAGCGTGTTGGAGCTTTACCACGTATGCGAAGCCGCATTATATCGGGTCGCGTTATATCGGGGTAAAGTTGTACTGAAATAACTTCAAACTAAGAAACAAAGAATTGCTAAAAATAGACCAGTCACTAAAAGCAGAATTGGTTTACAACACTTGTGCCCTTTTTTTCTTGATCTATAAAACTTCTGTCATGAGGTGTTGTGAAGATGGTAAAAAGAGAGCTTTGCTTCCTAAGGTGACTTAATAGGAATACAGTAGAACCTCAGAGTTAGACACCTCCGGTGGGAAGGTTGTTCGTAACTTTGAAATGTTTGAAACGATGAACAAAACATTATGGTGGTTCTTTCAAAAGTTTACAACTGAACATTGACTTAATACAGCTTTGAAATTTTACTGTGCAAAAGAAAAATGCTGCTTTTAAGCATCTTAATTTAAATGGAAACAAGCACAGAAACAGTTTCCTTACCTTGTCACATTTTTTATACTTTCCCTTTATTTTTTTAGTAGTTTATATTTAACACAGTACTGTACTGTATTTGTTTTGTTTTTTTTTTTGTCTCTGCCACTGCCTGTTTGCATACTTCTGGTTCCAAATGTGGTATGCGATTGACCAGTCAGTTTGTATCTCTGGTGTTCGTAACTCTGAGGTTCTACTCTACTGTAGTTAACTTCCCCCTCACTCACACATTTGAGGATAGGAGTTGCCCTAGCAGTATAGACCAATGGTCCATCTAGTCCAGCATCCTGTCTCTTCAGAGGAATGTGCAAGAAGCGTCATAGTGATAAATTGTTCAGTAAGTTGCCTGTATGAGGAACTTTTTCGTAATATTTGCGATCAGTTAGAATTTTTTGTTCAAGGATATAAAACCACTATCAGTGTAACTGTGGATGTCGACATCCATATACATATTTAATCAACTTTTGCTGATATGCTCAGGGCTCAGAAAATTCATTGGTAGATGTAATATAAAGTATTAGTGCTAGGAAGTATGTATAGCAATGTATATATGTAAACATTTTAGTTGGAACCTGCCTTTTGTCACTGTGTACCATTACAAAAATGATGAGCTGAATGATGCACTAAATGGAGATCCACTAGTGATTGTGCAGATAACATTTGATGCTTCTTGCTTTACAGTGGCTCTTAACTATGGAATTTATAAACAAGACCTTCCAGCTCCAGAAGAGAAGCCACGGATAGTGGTGTTTGTTGACATGGGACATTCTGCATTTCAAGTATCAGCCTGTGCTTTTAACAAGGGTAAACTAAAGGTAGTCAGCTGATAATCCATTTTTGTGTTACTCCGTGGGCCATGTAAAGTTTAGTCAAGAAAAAAGGGGGGAAAACTGTACCACTAAAATGTGCTTGAATTGAAATGATGACCAAACAGAACTTGGCTGTACAACACCTTACATCTCTTCATATTGATCAGCAGGTGTAGCTCTAGATTGTGAATTAATTTTTTTGCAGGGGAGATGGGACTCAAGTGACCTGAAAACTGTTCTAATATAAACATGTGAAATAGTTGTAACAGTACACTGAAACAACTAAAGCAATTACACCTCTTGAACTTGCTGACCACATTTAAAAAAGAAAAGCTCTTAGTGGCAGTATATGTAAAGACTACTAAAATATACAACTTACAGCTTCATTTTTGGAAGTATTTATTTAATGTGTGGAAAGTGATAGGATGGACACAAACATTAAGGATTTTAGCACCATTAATATTGGCTCCTTACACTGAAGCTGTAAATTGATTGACTTCTTGTAATCAGAGTACAGTCATTTGAGATTGTAGTAAGCCATTTGAAGTGTGTGTGGACTAAGGCCCTGATGACACTGGACTGTCACCCATTCTAGAAAGACTATGGGCTTTTTCTTTGTTTTTAAGGCAAGCTTCTAACTTACAGGTGTACAGACCAACTTATGCTAATACACCTTACTAAATCTTTAAACCTACACATTGGAAGAAATAAGCCTATGTGGTGGCATCTTTGTTTTTAAAAAAAGTCCTGCTGGTATAGGTGGAAGTCCAGTGTAATGTCTGATTGTCAAATGTAACACTAAACTATTTTCTCTGTCAAACTAGGTGCTTGGCACAGCCTTTGATCCCTTCCTAGGGGGGAGAAACTTTGATGAAAAGTTAGTGGATCACTTTTGTGTGGAAATAAAAGCAAAGTATAAACTGGATCCGAAATCAAAAATTCGAGCTCTTCTTCGTCTGTATCAGGAGTGTGAGAAACTGAAGAAGCTAATGAGCTCTAACAGCACGGACATCCCACTTAACATTGAGTGCTTTATGAATGATAGAGATGTGGCTGGAAAGATGAACAGGTGAATAAGAGCTAAAGGAAAATGAGGGAACACTGTTTAAAGCAAAACCTCAAGGGATGGGATTCTTCGTTTTCACGGTCTTAATAGAAAAGGGACCATCTATACTTAGAGTACATGTAGTACTGTTTGTTAAACATGGAGTATCTTTGAAACAGTGGCCAATCCTGGCCACTTATAAATCTAATCTTTGTTGTGAATACTTCCAGCTTTTTTGTAATGCTGGAACAGTTCAGACTCAATTACATAATGTATGTGATGTCCATATGCATGAAACAAATGTACAATGTTAAACACTGATGTTGCAGTGCTTGCCTATACTCCTAATCTGAAATGCCTTCATTTTTAGGTACAAGGCACTATCATGTTGGGTCTAGAAGTAAACCTGCTAGACTTAATACACAAAATACTTCGTAGTTTGAAACAATTAATTTTGCAACACGCAACATACCTGATACAAATCCATGAAAGTAAGGAAATAAAAAGTTAACCTACCTAATGTGCATACCCTCTATTCCTCTACTTACTGTTGTTTGTTTGCACAGCACACAAACTGTCCATTATGATGTGAAAAATAGCTAAAAATTACCCTAAATCCAACCTTTTTTTAAAAAAAAAAAAAAAATAACCTGCCTGGTACACCAGATCTACTCAGGATTCACTTTTGTGCTAAGTTTTGTGTGTTTGTTTGAGAGCCCAAATTCAAAAGATTTCTATTAAAAATGTATGGAGAGAAAGAAAACACTCAAACTACACAAAGAATCCAAAGGTGTAAAATCTCTCACTGACTGGCTGCCTCCTTTTAGAGAAAAATATGGGTTTAAAGTGTTCATGTGTAGAGATGTTGTACATGCAGTTAATTCTCATTGCTGGTTGAGAGACTGAAGCAAATAATTAAAGTAACATAGTTGCACTCTTCATTTGTAGAAACATAGAAACTCTCCACTTATACAGAAAGACATTAACTTACAAGCATGGGTTGACACTTTCAAAGCAGGGCAGGGAAATTGGCTACACACCCTTAATTAAAACTAAATCCTCTATACCTCTTTGACAATCTCAACCTTGGTGATAAAAGGAGCTTTATTGCTTTATCTGCAAATACTGTAATGTATCCCATGATAGAACTGGAGGGCAGAATAATGCTATACAGGCGACTGGCTGACTGATTGTCATACAGACTGCTTTACTAATTTACATTCATTCTCAATCACTACTGACCAAAAGTAACTATCTCAGGTGGATATTTGGTGTTTAGCCCTAGAAACTAGAGGCACAAGTTGAGCTGTGTTGACAGAAATGTGGGGAAATTTGCATGGTATCTGTTTAT
Source organism: Eretmochelys imbricata (assembly GCF_965152235.1). Taxonomy (NCBI): domain Eukaryota; kingdom Metazoa; phylum Chordata; order Testudines; family Cheloniidae; genus Eretmochelys; species Eretmochelys imbricata. The sequence continues at coordinate 48,881,601 of NC_135572.1, read as the reverse complement.
AGTGTTAGCCTGTGTGGACATCACTTGAGTTTGGCACATTTGCAAACACTAAATTCACTAACTTTAAAAATACTAAACAGCTTTAAGATCTGTTCATGGTGGCTTGTTTCAGCAAAAAAGCTTTATGAACTATGTATGCAGTTTTAAACAGTTCCTAACAAAACCTGCTAAGGCAAAACTGTTTTTAACTGTGGCTTTTGTCTAATTTTCCTAGATCCCAGTTTGAAGAATTATGTGCTGAGCTCCTACAAAGGATAGAGGGGCCCCTCCATTCATTAATGGAACAAACTCAGTTTAAAGTGGAAGATGTGAATGCTGTTGAGATTGTTGGTGGAGCTACACGCATTCCAGCTGTTAAAGAGAAAATTGCAAAGTTCTTTGGCAAAGATGTCAGCACAACACTGAATGCAGATGAAGCTGTTGCAAGAGGCTGTGCTCTACAGGTACAGTATTCACAGTACCACTTAAGTCTTCTGAAAGTACTTCCTTTGGAGAATTGACCATGTAGTTATGGCAGATGGTAAAAGTGGCACTCTTAAAGCGGGCAATGGAACATACACTTTGTGCTGAAACAATGACATGCTTAAAAAGCTCTTTCACTTTAATTTTACATACTTACTGATTTGACTAAACTGTAACTAGTCACTGCACTTTACCTGGCTTGAGCCTGTGGAGCCATTGCCATTTTTTTCCCAGACTCCCAGTGCTCTTGTCATGCACCTTATTCTCTCTCTCCACTTCACCTCTCTTCCAGTCAGTCCTGAGGGGGTGCTGCTGAGAGGGCTCAGGCTTCATTCAAAGCCTCCCTGCCAGGTGCAGACGGGGTAAGGCCATGGTCATTGACCAGTCTAGACAATACAAAGTAATCAGCAAAAAGACAGTAGGCCTTTGTAGGGGGTTCAGGATATTCTCTGCTATACTGGTTTAGAAAACATTTACAATTAAGTGCATTCCAGAAGCAAAACTCTTCAGAAATATAGGAGGATCACCTCTGGCACGAAGGATTTAGCATTCTCCATCAAAGGCTGCAAAAGCCTCCTTTGTTTCCTAACTTATTCAGATGGCTTGTATGTACTACCATTGAACATACATATACATACATTTGTGTGTAACATTTTCTGGTATTGGACTTAATCACAAAATGTAACACTAACTTAGAACATCTCATTGCTGCTCTTCCCGCAATCCATATTTACTTGACTTTGAAAGTAGATTGTTTATCTCTTACAGTATGTCTACACTGCAAGTGAAGGTATGAAGTAGCACAGGTAGGCATACCCATGCTACCCTTAATCTATTGTTAAGGGCGCTAGCTAGTAGTGAAGATATGGTGGCATGGGCTTGCAGCCCAAGTGTATGCTCGGGGTCCCTGATGGGTTTCTACTCAGGCAGCTGGCCCGAGTGGGATGTGACTACCCATGCTACAAACACGCAGTCATGTGCAGTGTACACATACCCTGAAAGTAAATTGCTTTTGCTCTGAAACTTTTTTCCTTCTCTGCCTCCATCACCCTTGTTTCCTTTCATTCCTTGTTTTGTGTTCTGTTCCTGTCTTCCACCTCACTAACCACAGCCCTTGAATATCCATTGACTACTCCCATAAGCACAGAACAAGAAACAATGGTAGTGGGCTTAACCCCCTTTACTGCTGGACATGCACAGCTCGCTCACATGGCATTCTGTGCAATGCTGCTACTCCTTTGGAACATACTAAGTGCATCCCCTGAGAACTGTAACGTTAAGCAACAAGAAAAACTGTATGATCACTTTAGATAAGCTATTACCAACAGGAGAGTGGTTTTGGGGGGAGAGAAAATCTTTTGTAGTGATAAACACCCATTTTTTCATGGTCTGTGTGTATAAAAATATCTTCTGTATTTTCCACAGTATACATCCGATGAAGTGAGCTGTAGCTCATGAAAGCTTATGCTCAAATAAATTGGTTAGTCTCTAAGGTGCCACAAGTACTCCTTTTCTTTTTGCAAATACAGACTAACCCGGCTGTTACTCTGAAAGAAAAATTTAGTTAATCTGTGTTAGAACTAAGGTGATAGGAGTAATTTTGGTTGGTTTAGGGATAACTAGCAGTTCTGCTACAGTGCAAGGGATTAAACTGAAGGTCCCTTGTACCTAAAGAACATGCACTCTTTGAACATAATTCCTTTTTCCTTCATATCAGGGTTTCACTTAAGCAGTTAATTTACCAAATTTTTTTTGGTACAATCAATAAAGTATAGGACTCTTTTTATAACATTTATTTTATTTTAAGGCATAACATTCAGGCACATAGCCAATCATAACAGCTGTTTGTTTGTCTTTTAGTGTGCAATTCTTTCTCCAGCATTTAAAGTGCGAGAATTCTCTGTCACAGATGCAGTTCCATTCCCAATATCTCTGATGTGGAACACTGAAGCAGATGACACTGAAGGGTAGGTAGCTTAAAGTATTGTTCCCATTTGGACTTCGGTTTTACGCAATATAAGGATAAAGTTCATCTATGCATTTGTCTTGAAGGGTCAGTGCTAAATAATCTAACAACTCATAGGTCCATTGAGGTGTGCTGTTCACAGCTTTGGTAGTGATTCTGTGCTAACAATATGTACTTTTGTTGCACAAGTGAAACTGAATGAATGCTGTATTAATCCCCACCAAAAGTAAGAACAGTGGCTTGTAAATCACTCAGAATTAACCTCCTTAGTCAGTGAACTGTACTGATTATGAGATAAAGTGGCCACCTGTATACAGGGCCCAATTTGACTTGCATATTTGAGAAGAAAACTTATTGGATAACAAATACAGAAATGAGAGGTTAATCAAGAACTATATAAATGTTAATATATACATTGAAAACATTTTCTACCTTTCCAATTCCTTTCAAAGGTGGACTGGCTAGTGGGCAGTTTTCTAGATGAAAATATTCCTAATAGTTTGAAATCCTAATTGTTTGATAAAACAAACTTTTGTAGAGGATTTTTCTTTGATTAATCAAAGATACTGATATAAGAATACATTCAGTAACTGTTTAAAAAAAAAATTGTGGCAAGATGTGCTACTAAGCCATATTTTAAAAAAAACGAAAACCCTTTAGTGTCTCCTCATAATAGTCTTTAAAGAATGTTGTTGTTGTTTTATAATTCTTGCAATTGAAATAGTCAACACTTCCGTATTTTCTGTTAAATCTACCACATGTGGCTTGCAGCAGTGCTGTATATACACCTCAGTCTCTACACCAGTTCTCCAAAATGATAAAGTCTATCCTTGCCCAAAGTTCCATTTAGTTCAGCCTTGAATCTCTTGTTGTCCATCTGTGTTATCTCATAGGATGCAGCTGTACAGATCTCAGTATTCGTTCTGTTGTAGACTGAATCTCTGAAGGCAAACTGTATTACCATTTTCAACTATCTTGTTTTCTGTGGCTCAGTTGTGAGGCAGTTAATTCTCTCCCCGCCCCCCCCGCCCCCAATGTTTCCAAGACTGGAGTTCAACAAAAGATTTGTTAGATTAAACTTTCTGGAGACTGGAAGTAATCAGACTGACACAGAAAGCCCAGAGCACAGGAGAATCCTGGATGAATAATTGTCAGCCTTCCTGTCAGAGCAAGGGAGGAAAAATGATAGTGTCTCTCTTGACTGAGCCACAAAGCAGATTAGCTGGTAAGCAGGAACATAGCTTTTGAGATTCAGAAAGGCATTATAGAAGTGCAATTTTGAATTTAAATAGTTATGTCAAGATAATTGAGGGACACATCTGAAGAAAAGTCAAGTACTGTACATCTACTGGTAAACTGTTCCCAAATCCTATTCAAACATGATTAAACTGTCTTACTCACCAGGCCCTAAAATAGCTGGAATGTGTAATCGCTTCACATTTATCAACTTAGAATGTAGGTCTCTCTGTAATGTCTGATAGCAAAGATTCTTTCCCAGAAATAACTTTTTCTCAGGACTATTTATGTTAAAGGAGCCAACATTTCTCGAAGGGAAAATCCTAGCTGTTTCAGCACGTGTACTGTTCTAAAGTACTTTTTGCTTGATCCTAACTGTAGGGTTCATGAAGTGTTCAGCAGAAATCATGCAGCACCTTTCTCCAAAGTTCTCACCTTCTACAGGAAAGGTCCATTTGAGCTAGAAGCTTTCTATTCTGATCCTAATGGTGTCCCATATCCTGAAACAAAGATTGGTAAGTGATCGTCCTGGTGAATGTGGCACTTTGCCATCTATCACATCTCTTGGTATACTATACCTTCATTACTTTCACTGGAATTGTGTAATGTTAACCCACCTCATTCTGTTTTGATAGAGCTGTAACGCATGGATTTATGTATATGTTTTTATGTTTCCAGTCCAATTTACATTTGAATTGAATTTGCATTTAGCCTAGCCCCTAGTAGGCACTTCCATGTCATAAGCTAAAGAGAGACTGCCAGTTATGTCAAGTTCCTTGACTAGAATGAAACCATTATAAGTGCAAGGGATTTCTTAACGCTTTTTTTAAAACTAGTTTTCCACTTTGCACCACTGCAGTCTCAATTTTAAAGTATCCCTAAACCCATCCCCTATATACAAAAAAAAATTAAGCTTTGAATTTTCCACTGAAAGTGAAACCGTAAACCACCTTTGGAAACTTGTTCCATTGCTTTACTGTTATAGGGATTCCCTTAATATATAATCAGAAAATTGTGTTGCATTTTATTAACATGTACTTGTCTCCTTGATTAATGAGAATTGGGCTCATAATCTTTACATGCTTATACATAATAGTCTTCCCTTTGTCTTTTTTTTTTCCTTAGATGGAACATTCACAGTTGTGACTGTTACAAAGGCATTGTAGGGTTCATGTTTGTCTACAGTAATTTATAACATCTGTACAGTTTTACAAGTCAAAAGATTTAACTTCAACCCTGAAAACTTTACCTGGAATTTGAAAGTCAGTTTGGTACTGGTTCACACAATCAATAGTTAGTTTCCTCATCAGAATTGAGTTAGTAGTTGTGTCGTGTGAGCCAGAAGAGGATGCAGGTCATGCTCCTTACCTGTATTCGTTTTGCAAGACAAAATAGAATTTAGAACTCACTTCAATCAGTAAAGTAAGCAGACATAACTCAGTACACCAAAGGGACCAGACCTTCTGATTAAGAAGAGGACATTTGTATGTAGTCACCTCTCAGAGTAGAAACCTGCATTAACCTTTTCTTATATCTTAATTTCCTAAATACTTCTCAAAACACTATCTGAGCTTGCTCCAGTTTATCTGCTTAAAAAAAAAAAGTGCTAGCTAAATCTGAATTCAAGTCTCCAATTGCCAGCTTTAAGCAAAGTGAATGCAGGGAAATCACTTTTTCAGCTTCACATATTTGACAAATCTATAATCCAATATTTGCTGGTTACAATAGCATTTTATTGACTGGCAATTAGTCATGCACCATAATTCCCTGTCATCTCTCTGCCACATCTGCAATCTACATATTAAGTAACAGAAAGCTAATTGGAGGACTCATAAATAGCATTATATAATAGAAGTCAATGACTGAGGAAAGTTAATAAACATTGAACTAAAAACCAGGAAACATCCATATTCAAAAATTCCAGGTTGCATGGTTTGAGTTGCGTGAACCAGAGCTGTAGGGGGAAGCTGGCACAGCAGCAGTTGGCTCTAGCTAATATTATATTTCTTAGTTTCACAACCCTTTGAAGTTCTTCGTGTGAGTAGCAAAAGACCAACACATTCTGACACCCGGAGCAAAGGATATTAATAGAATGCTGTTGCTGGTAAAGATTATAAAAGTGTGGGGGGAATCTGACTGTATTTTCAAAGTGCTGTTCTACACTGAACAGGAATTTATGTAAAAATGACATAATTTGAATACACAGAGGATCTTTTGACTCATTCATTATCTGTTTACTATAGTAACCTTTTAAATCTTGGCATTACTTTTGAGCCAACACAACCGTGGATGAACTTTCTTATTATTTTTATTTTATATTTCTATTACAGTTGTGACTGGAGACCACAGTCTGGATTCGGAAAGTTTTGTTTTATCCCCATCTTCCCCTCAATTACTGGCTGGATTCTAATTCATTTTGTGCATCATCAATCAAATTATTTAAGTTCGGTTGCAGGGCCACATGTATGACCCCATTGAAGCTGGTACAGCCTAATTTGGCTTTTAGAATCTCTCACTGGTGGTGGTGCAGATGAGACAAAGTGCCCAATTCTGACTCAGATTTTGGACTGAGTTTGCAGGGCTGAAAGTTTGTGTAATTGGGGTGTGAGGGAGGGAGATATCTTGTCTGTAGATTAAGTGCATCTGGTATGGAAATTGGAGAGAAACTTAAACCCACCCTGGAATTTTTAGATTTCTACACTCACTCCCTGATCATCAGTGTCTTCTTACCTCTTTTCACTGTTAGAATGACAGTTCTCTGCAACTTCCTCTGCCTGAGCCAGATCTCATGTCTTGCATTCTTTTCTCCATTAACTCCATAAAATATATGAAAATAGTTTTTGTGAAAGTTGCTATGCTGGAAAAATAGCTAAAATGGCAACAGACAAATTTGTATCCCCTTTGTTTTTAGGCAGATACATTGTCCAAAATGTGGCAGCTCAGAAAGATGGAGAGAGGTCTAAAGTTAAAGTTAAAGTCCGTTTCAATACTCATGGCATTTTCAGTGTGTCTACTGCCTCGATGGTAGAACAAGTTAAAGCTGAAGAGAATGAAGATCTCAGTGTGGAGACTGAAGTGGTGATTGTGAACCAGAGGCCTCCGGAGAATTCAGATGATGTAAGTTGGTCTGTTCTTGCACACAGTGTTCTGAACAAAATGCATTCTTTTGTAATATTTGATGAATTATAAATACCTTCTCCTAGGGAGACCACGTAATTAAGTTTGGGCCAGGCTTCAAGAGAAAGAAAACTCTCTTTTACAAGAAAGGGGGGCAGCTGAGTGCTGTCTCCTTGGAAAAGTGTGTCCAGAAACAAGCTTATGTCCCATGATGGAAACAGTTAGACATTTTTAGTAGGAACTTAAGTATTCAATCTGTACATTTAGTTTAATACCTTTAAAGTTTTTCCTATTTGGGGATATACCAACAACCTGAATGTTAGTTACAAGCAAAAATTGCTACTGCTATTTGACTCTAATGTGTGACGATAATAACTGTAGCATAAAAAAGTTAGTTTTGATTATCTGCACATAATCGTGCATTATTAGTAAAGTACTGAATGGCTTACCCATGGGGAAAAACTATTGACTTTCTATAATGGGGGAGGGGAAAGAATCCTGCAATGTTAGGGTGGCCTAGATGTCTTGATCAGTCTCTCATCTTATACTTACGATTCCATGAATACATTGACTACAGAGTTATTGCTCAGTAAGAAAGCAAGCATGTGGGAAAGCAATTACACTATAACTTCTAATAAATACAAGTGCACATTCTTTCTACATCCTTTGTGCCTGGGCTTTCATTTCAGAAAAATATCCAGCAAGACAACAATGAAGCTGGAACACAGTCCCAGGTACAAACTGATGGTCAACCAACTCCACAGTCTCCCCCTTCACCAGAACCTTCCTCTGAAGAAAACAAAATACCAGATGCCAAGAAAGTGAGTGACCCTTTCAAATCATTGTATTGAAAAATGATATCTATTATGATGGCATTTTTGTATTGAAAAATGATATCTATTATGATGGCATTTTAAAACCGTAACCTACACACACACACACACACACACACACACAAGTAGGCAGTTTGGTGCTCTTGCAGTGTATTATGTATATTACCTTTTGCATCTTTACTTTCATTTTTGTCTAACATAACCAATAATTGTCTAAGACAAGATAAAGCTGGCAAAATCTCGCTATTCCAGTCATAATCTTCCTGCAAGGAACAATGCTTTCTCTTTACTGCCTCAATTTATGCAGCATTACATAATATGTGTATTTCCTTGAAGGTATTTCACTTTGTATAACAACTGCTAGAGGCTGAGCTTACTAAATTTACCACAACTAAACTGTAGGCAGAGAAACCAGACTGAGAAGGTGCCTATAACACAAGTTTATGCCTCTTAACAAACATGATGTAGTCGTTGCCACAAAGGGCTTGTACTCTTTTATTTCAAGCATTAGTACTGATGCTTAATAGTGAGAATTACTGTTTTAAAAACAAACAAAAAATTGACTTCAAGAATCTGCCTCAGGCTAACGAAGTTTGCACTTAATTTTCATCCAAGTGTTATGATAACATGTAACTGTAAGCATTAACTTTGAAGTGATAATCTGTAAAAGAACTTGCAAAGAATGGCTGTGTCCTTCTAATAGACAGTGTTTCTGGCAATTGCCCTTTCTATCTTCCAACATCATTCTCCTGAAATTTGAGTTATGTTTGACTAGGTGAAGTGGGAAGGTAAGATATACAGCAACTGAAAAACAAAATCCTGTGTAAGGATATATTTGTGAGATTCCAAGGAACAGTGAGACAATACATACTGATCCATGTTCTGCTGAGGGATTTTAGCATAGCAGTGAAAAACCACTCCTACTAAGTCATGGATATGATTTTTTATTTTTTTTCTCCTTTCCAATCTAGACAAATGAGAAGAAAAGTGATCAACCTCCAGAAGCTAAAAAACCCAAGATAAAGGTGAAGAACGTAGAGCTGCCTATTGAAGCTAATCTGGTCTGGCAGTTAGGGAAAGACCTTCTCAACATGTATATCAAAACAGAGGTGAGTTCAGTAATCTTGGTGAGGGAGACTGATTCTTGCTTACTATTATTCAGTGACTATTTTTGAGCAATGTCAGACTTTACATTTAAAAAAACCTGAAAATGACTCCGGCCACTAATACATTCATAATGAGCTAATGCAATACCTCATTTAAGCTCTTGACTGCAAATGTTTGCAACATTGTAATGTCACTTTGAATTATAGCATTACAGCAGTAATCTATGTAATGAGATCACCTATTGTTTCAAAACCATCTGAAACTTTTGGGAGAGTCTCCATTTTTTAGTTCACTCCACTGTTACTTGCACAGTTTCAGCAACAGTATGAATTAAGGCCTTTAAAGACTATTGTAGTCTTTTGTAAGACTGCTTTTAAGTTTAATTTTGTTTTAATAAAGTACTTGCTGTTTTCTATGATCAAACAGGGCAAGATGATCATGCAAGACAAGCTGGAGAAAGAAAGAAATGATGCAAAAAATGCTGTGGAAGAATATGTGTATGAGTTCAGGGATAAGTTATCAGGACCATACCAAAAGTTTGTTTGTGAAGAGGTATGCTATAAAGTCAGTAGTTTACCTGAAACATTAGCATCAAAAATCTGTCCTGCTTATTTGTGGTGAAATTCTGCCCTCATACCTTTACTGTAGATATCTGAAAATCTTAGCTAAGCAGTTGAACAATAGCTGCCTATCATCTGGAGTTGCATTAGTTTTACAAAATGTACATATTCTTTTCAGAATTAGCTTTGTCCAAAAACAATTGCAATTACAGTAGAACCTCAGAGTTAATGAACACTGTGGGAATGGGGGTTACTTGTAACTAAATGTTATGGTTGTTCTTTCAAAAGTTTACAACATAACATAGACTTAATAAAGTTTTGAAACTTTACTATGCAGAAGAAAAATGCTGCTTGTAACATCTTAATTTAAATGAAACAAGCACAGAAAGTTTCCTTGCCTTGTCAAATATATGTTTAAACTTTATTTTTCAGTAGTTTGTTTAACACAGTTCTGTACTGGATTTGCTTTTCTTTTTGTCTCTGCTGCTGCCTGATAGCATACTTCCGGTTCCAAATGAGGTGTGTGGTAGACTGGTCAGTTTGTAACTGTGAGGTTCTACTGTAGTAAGTGTTAAAAACTGAAGTAATAAAGTCTGAATTTGACTAGTCATAAACTAGTTAAATAACCATGGAAGACTGCAAGGAAGAATAGGGCTGAGACCTGGAATGGAAGGCACGGAGGACAAGTGGAAGGGATGAGACCAGAGAGTGAATAAGTGGAGGTATCTGGTGATGGGGAGGTGAAGCAGGAAGAGAAAAGAAAGGAGAGGAGATGAAAGGGGAGGAAGCAAAGTGTGTTGGACTCTTCTTCAAAGAGAATCTCCAGCAGTTTCACCCCTAAAATATATCACTGGCCAATTGATCCTCCCACAAATAACTGATCAGTTAAACCTTTTTAGAAGTAAACATTCCACTCAACAAAGCCATACTTGGATCTAGATCTGGATCTTAAATATTTGAAAGATATGAGATGCAAACACCTGCCACATTTTGACCCATTAAAATCAAAAGGCAGAGCGATGTACATCTACTAAAATTGCACTTGTATTTTCAAAAGGACATCATTTGGTCCAGCATATCTTGCTAACTATCAACAGAGAGTTGTCCAAATGCATAGATGTTATCAAAACAGACCTTTGACTTTTTTTAAAAATGTATCCAAAAAAGACAAAGTACCCATATTATTTTGTTCAGTGCAAGTTTTTTTTTTTTCCTGCAGGCTATCAAGCTTTTATTTTAGTTGGTAAAACCGTATTAGGGAGCGAACAGATTTCTGTTGGCTTTGCCTTCATCTATGTTCACCCTTGCAGCTTAGCTTGACTTGCACAGACTTCTAGAAATTGCAATAGTAAATGCAGTTCCCAGCTAGGAGACTTGAAATGAGTGCCTTACGTGAAACATTGTGTCCCCTCAATATGAGGCAGACAAAAATGAATTTGGTAGCGCCTTTCTGTGGTGTCACAGAAAAGCATGCAGTGTCAAGACAGATTGCTGGGCTGGGTTCTTTGTTCAAACCAAGCTGTTCCCAGTGCAGAAACAAATGCTGGTGTACAAGTGTGGTTTTAAGTAATCTTTGTATTTCTTGTTTTCTGAGCCCCTGGCATGAAACAGCCTTAGGGCTTGACTATGAAAAATGCAAATAGTCTTCTTCGTAACAAACCATGTTGCAGTTGTACTCCTTTTTCCTTTACTTACTAAGTATTTTGGCCTGATTGGTATTCCAAACTGCATCCAAATTTTATTTTAGGATCTTCAAAAATTCTCTGCATTCCTAACAGAGATAGAAGATTGGTTGTATGAGGATGGAGAGGACCAAGCTAAACAGGTGTACATAGATAAATTGGATGATTTAAAGGTAGGTCCATTTGCACTCTCGTATAATGTAACTTTCAAAATACACTTCTACCCCGATATAACGTGGTCCTTGGAAGCCAAAAAATCTTACCGCATTATAGGTGGAACCGTGTTATATCGAATTTGCTATGCCTCCCCAAACAGCCTGGCCCCGCTCCCTGTCCCCTGACCACCCCCCGAAACCCTCTGCCCCTTAGCCAATGGTCCAGCCCCCTTAACATGCCGCTCAGAGCAGCGATGTGCTCTGGGGAGGAGGCAGAGTGGAGGTGACCTGGGGTGGGGAGTGGTTCCTCTGCACATGTCCTGTCTTCCCCCTCCCCCTCCCCCCAGCTCACCACCGCTCCACCTCCTCCCCTGAGCATGCCGCTGCTCCACTTCTCCCCCATCCCTCCCTCCCTCCCAGGCTTGCGCAAGCCAGGGAGCGGGGAGGAGGGGAAATGCTTTACCGAGTTGTATCCGAATTTGCATTATATCGGATCGCGTTATATTGGGGTAGAGGTGTATTGCAGGAATGATTTTTTTTGTAAATATAGGTTTGAATTATGAAATGCATCGAAAATATTACTTTCTATAGAAACTAGGTACTCCAATTGAAATGCGATACCAAGAAGCTGAGGAGCGACCACGGGTGTTGGAAGAACTGGGACACAAGCTTCAACACTATGCCAAAATAGCAGGAGAATACAGGGACAAGGTAAGTAGCCTCACAGGGAATGGGTTGGGAGTAGGAGGGGACTGATTCATTCAGACTTGCACCAGATAGCAGTGGTGTCAAAATCCTTGTCAAGTGGGCTGTTCACTAATTGGTAGCCTGTATGCTAAGCCTACGCAACTAAGAACATAATCTGTAACAAATCTCCCACAGACAATGAATCTGAACCTGAGTTGCTCAATATATCTCTCTGGTCAAAAAGGGCATTTGCACAAAGAATGAGCTATGATTTTTTAACTGAACTTTTTGAGCCAAGTTTTGTGCTCTTCCAACTTTATTGGTGGTGAAGTGGCTCAGTGATGAGTGTCTGTACAACAGCCTAAGATAAGTTACTTACACATCCCTACTTTATGTATGTTGTATTTGTGCCTGTTATTTGACCATTGACATACTATTAGTCACAATAGCACACCTGCCCTTTGGAAATCTGGTTAGTCCTTGGTGTCATTAGGTTTTGGAGCCAATACGCTGTTTATGTGAATGGGGGTAATTCACAACATTCAAAGCTGGTTTAGCCAGTTTGTCAGGACTGCATCAGGGCCAAATTCAGAGTGGGTTTTTCATGTCCAAAAGGGCTAGAAAACTTTACTCTTTTTTTTTTTTAAACTTGCATTAATATTAGGGCTGTCAATCACAATTAACTTACATGATTAACTAAAAAATAATCCCAATTATTTGCACTCTTAAACAATAGAATACCAAATGAAATTTATTACAGATTTTGGATGTTTTTCTACATTTTTATATATATTGTATTCTGTGTTGTAATTGAAATCAAAGGTTTTTTATTACAAATATTTGCACTGTAAAAATGATAAAAGAAATAGTATTTTTCAGTTCACCTCATTGTACTGTAGTACAATCTTTGTCATGAAAGGGTAACTTACAAATGTAGACTTTTTTGTTACATAACTGCACTCAAACAAAATACTGCAAAACTTCAGAGCCTACAAGTCCACTCAGTCCTACTTCTTGTTCAGCCAATTGCTAAGACAGACAAGTTTGTTTACATTTACAGGAGATAATGCTGCCCTCTTCTTATTTACCTGAAAGTGAGAACAAGCATTTGCATGGCACTCTTGTAGCTGGCGTTGCAAGGTATTTACATGCCAGATATGCTAAACATTTGTATGCCCCTTCATGCTTCAGCCACCATTCCAGAGGACATACTTCCATGCTGATGACACTTGTTTAAAAAAAAAAATGCGTTAATTAAATTTGTGACTGAATTCCTTAGGGGAGAATTGTATGTCCCCTGCTCTGTTTTATCTGCATTCTGCCATACATTCATATTACGGCAGTCTTGGATGATGACCAAGCATGTTCTTCATTTTAAGAACACTTTCATTGCAGATTTCACAAAATGCAAAGAAGGTACCAGTGTGAGATTTCTAAAGATAGCTACAGCACTCGACCCAAGGTTTAAGACACTGAAGTGCTGTCCAAAATCTGAGATGGACAAAGTATGGAGCATGCTTTCAGAAGTCTTAAAAGAACAACACTCTAATGCGTCAACTATAGAACCTGAACCACCAAAAAAGAAAATGAACTTCTGCTGGTGGCATCTGACTCAGATAATGAAAATGAACATACATCTGTCTGCTCTGCTTTGGCTTGTTATCCAGCAGAACCCGTCATCAGCATGGACGTCCCATGGAATGGTGGTTGTAGCATGAAAGGACATTAGAATCTTTAGCGCATCTGGCATGTAATATCTTACAACGCTGGCTACAACAGTGCCATGAGAACGCCTATTTTCACTTTCAGGTGACATTGTAAACAAGAAGCGGGCAAATTTCCTGCAAATGTAAACAAACTTGTCTGTCTGAGCAATTGGCTGAACAAGAAGTAGGACTGAGTGGACTTGCAGGCTCTAAAATTTTACATTGTTTTATTATTGAATGCAGGTTTTTTTGTGCATAATTCTACATTTGAAGTTCAAATTTCATGATAGAGATTGCACTACAGTACTTGTAATGGGGGAGTTGAAAAATACTTTGTTTTGTTTTACAGTGCAAATACTTGAAATCAAAAATAAAGTGAACACTGTACACTTTGTAGTCTGTTGCAATTGAAATAAATTATATTTGAAAATGTGGAAAACATCCAAAAAATTTAAATAGTATGCTGTTATTGTTTAACAATGATTAATCGTGATTAATTTTTTTTAATCGCTTGACAGCCCTAATTAATATCACGTGGTCCAGAAATATCAAAGCAGCGGGGTGTCTGATTCCATTGACTCATCCAGCTATGAAAGGTAATTTCTGCTGGTTGACTCAAGCTTTCATTTTTATAAACCCAAATTCTCCAATCTAAGGCCAGCCAAAATACCAGACAGTGTAATTGGATACCTTTTCTCCCTCTTGCCCCCCACCTACAGCACTGACTGGAGCCCTAAAAAGGTTGGATTATATCCTACAGAACCTAATACATGGCTTCTGGAGGGTGCAGGATTTGCTCTATTAACATGAAAGTATGAACTTTCCCAATTCTGGGTATGTTATCCCCATTAAATTGTTGTGAAGCCCAGCTTCCTCTCTGTGAGCTTGTTTATCAAACACAGAAATGGGTTTGATTCTGCCACTGTTTCATGGCCCTTCTTGCTGCAGTGAACTTGTTTTCTTTCCAAAGTAAGCAGTAATGTAACAAATATTTAAATAGTGAGAGAACACAACCAACTTGGATGGTCTGTCCGGATAATCTGATATCATTGAACTGGTTCTTACTGACAAACCCAAAATATTCAACTCCATGCAGGATGAGAAATACATTCACATTGATGAATCAGAAATGATAGAAGTGGAGAAATGTGTCAAGGAAATGATGGAATGGATGAGTAATGTTATGAATGCCCAGGCTAAAATGAGCCTTGATCAAGATCCAGTTGTACGTGCAAGTGAAATCAAAGCAAAGCTAAAGGTTAGTGCTGAAAGAAATTAATTCTAACAACTGACTAGTGATATAGCTAGGCCATTATTTAGAAATCACAGTATGTTCTAACTGGTTGGCAGCTCTAAAGGATAATTAATAATCTGAGTAGCAAGGGAGGGATGAAGCTACAATCTATTGTGTAAAAATTTCTGTGGAGAATGTTTTTACTATATATATGGGTTAGGCAGATAAACTTACACTACAAACATCTTTCAGTAGAGTTAAAAATTCAGTGTCTGCTTTTCCAATAGTATGTAAATACATATAACAGGGTGTGTAAGAAAATATTAAAGCAGTGCAACATTTCTGAGAGATTGGATTTTTTTTTTTCACTTAAAGTGCCAAAGTGTTGTATAAAGAACCTTAATATAATCTGTCTAAAAAGTAAACTAGATATGCTACCCCTAAAGTATCTCCAGCCTCTTTGTGCTCAGGAAGCAAAGGTCCTGGGAATCAGTCTCTGACCAGCAGTGCTGGCTCGTCAGGTAGCTTGCTGATCACATGAATTGTATTCTGAGTGCCTCTCTTGATCTTAGGAATTACACAGTGTGTGTGAGCCTGTAGTGCTGCAACCAAAACCAAATGTTGACTCACCTAAAGAGGAAAATCCATTGAATGGACCCAGTCTTCATACAAATGAAGGTATGGAAGAAGATAAAAATAATGCTGAAATCCATCAACAAAATGGTGATTGTCATCCAAACGATAAAAACACGACGAGCATGGACTTGGACTAGACTATTGCATTGTATTGAGCAATTTGATCTCATGAAAGAAAATATTGTTGCTTTAGTATGTGATTTTGTGGGGGGGACATATAGTTCTGGGAACTATTTATATTTTTTTCATAAGGTTGTCTGGAATGTGTTGTATGATGGTGGGGCGGGGGAGTAGAAAGCTGATCATGACTACCATAAAAGGGAAAATTGCCTTCGTAACTTTCAGATTCCTGTGGAATTGTGATTTCATACTAAGTTTCTGTGCAGTATTTAACCGTTAGCTTCAGTAAGGATGAAATCAGTTTTTGCTGTGATACTTACTGCTCCTTCACCAGGCTTGTAACTGAAATAGTCATAAGCACTTGTAGATGCCAAGGTAGTTTTCTTTCATTTGACCTCTGATTTGGCACATCTGTATAAAGCCAATTGCTGTTCAATTTACAATGAACAAAATAAACCTCCTGTCCTAAGCCTCACTCTCTTTATCACTGACCTGCACCCTAGCTGACTAGTAAGATGGTGAAAGGTGTTAAGTAGCATGTTAAGTAGTAGATTTCATCTTGTTAAACAGTACATTTTCATGTGGAGAAAGCAAAACGAAGGAGATGCTGATCCTGTTCATCTTGTTGTGAAACCTTTTAATGAGCTTTAATAATAAAGTTCATCTAACTGGTATTTCCTAAAATGCTGCCTTGATTATGTTCAGTACTGTTTTCAGTGTGACTGCTGTCTTTTGTCACAAATGGTAAAGACAATAAAGCCAAATAGCTGTGTTGTGTGAACAGAAGCTTATAGAACTTCCCCCTGCCCTCCCATTGAGTGTGGAAAAAATTGGAGTTGTGGATACTCAGTCTACCCAAGCAGAAACAGCTTGTTACTCTTAACTGCACAAACCAGCACGCATCTGGGAACAGCATGACTGCCTGGAAACTTAAAATATCAAAGGCTGGGCATAAAACTTTCAAAAGCTTTAAAAGTGGGTCTAAAGAGACACTAAAAATCAGTTTCAGAGTAGCAGCCGTGTTAGTCTGTATTCGCAAAAAGAAAAGGAGTACTAGTGGCACCTTAGAGACTAACCAATTTATTTGAGCATAAGCTTTCGTGAGCTACAGCTTATGTTCAAATAAATTGGTTAGTCTCTAAGGTGCCACTAGTACTCCTTTTTTAAAAATCAGTTGGAAGTCTTTCTTGGCCTTTATTAGAAAGGAGTTGATCTCAAACAAACACGGTAAATGAGATGTTCTCCCATACTAAGCAAGCAGCTTTGGGGGAGGGCCAGCTTGAAAAGCCAGTTAAAGGTTAAGATTCTCCCCTCAGGAATTTCTGGTCAAGTTTCTTGCAAAGGAACAATTGATGTGGAGGACACAATGGTGGTGATGAAGCCTTCCTGTTAAATAGACAGCCCAATAAGATCTACAAGACAGTAGCATGCAGTTGGGAGGGCTGGCTTGCTTACTGCTACAAGGAACAACTTACGTACTACAAGCAAAAGGGTGAGCTTAGCACTACTCTGAACAGAGTTGATTTAATGGTGCAGATCATACCTGATTAGTCAGTACTAAGAAAGCCAATTACACCCTTTTGCTGGCCCTGTTTTGTGTTCCTCCTCCAACCCCATTCCTGCCTCCTCCACTAGCTCTGATGGGGGCATATTCCTGCCTGCAACTTTTCACCAGCTCCCTCATGCTTTGGCCCCTCTTGAGCTACCCTAAGTAGCTGTAATATCAGAGCACTGTTTGACAGGGCAGGCTCTTCTGATCACTGCTCAGCTCCATGTCAGGTGCATATGCTACTCTTGGGGGAATTGTGCACTACTGTGTGTGTGCACATAATTAATGAGCCATGCATATTAACTTTTTGTGTGGAAAAAAGCTTCAGCCAAAATGTTGCTGCAGTTCTGCCTTTTGCCCACGTGAGGGTACTGTGGCAACAGAACACAGCAGCAGCTGCTAGCCAGCCAGGGAAGAGAGAGACTCTGCCGCCTTCTCAGTGCCGGTCAGCAGATGGGGGCTCTGGGGAGGGAGACAGCATAGGGTGCTGTGGGGGGAAGGGGGTCATAAGGGCAAGTTGAGAAGGACAGACCAGGGCAGGGGCTGAATGGGGGTGGAGGCACAGGGCCACATGGTGATGGGGAAGGGGGTGTAGAGGGACAGAAGGTGGCTAAGTGGGGGCATAGACATGGGGAGGGGGTATAGTGACAAGCATAGGGGATGGCTGAGTGGGGGCATAGACATGGGGTGGGGGTACAAGGCCACATGGGGGTGTCTGAGTGGGGGTGCAGGAACACATGGGGATGGGGCAGATGTGCCTGCCAATGGGAGAGGCTAGGCATCAGCCAGGGTCTGCATGGAAGAAGCTCCATAATAATCCCTTCCTACCCCACACAAAAACCTGGTCCATACTTTTCCCACCCATACCCAACAACCCTCCAAGTTCTCACCCAGGCTCCTTCCCAGCAACTTACTTCCCTCTCCCTCAGCTCCTCCATTACCCCTGACTCTAGTAGCCTTTGCACTGCTTCTGAGCAGTGTGGGAAATATGGTTCTGTAGTGTAGTTTAAATGAATTATTACCCAGAGTTCTGTATTAATATGACTAGGAAGGAATCTATTTGTCAAGAAATATTTCCTGAATCTTTTTTGTTGTCTGTACTGTTGCAGACATACTTGCTGACCGGTATTTTGAAATAAATGACCAAAAATAATTGAAACTGGTGTGGCTATATTGTGTTATTTTGACACACAAAATATGCAGAATTTTAAAATATTGTGCATTAAATTTTTAATTTTTGGTGCAGAATTCTCCCAGGAGCATATGCAATACACCAACCATAGCTTAGATCCCCAAAGCCAGAGCGTAGGTTGAATAAGTCTCACTAGACCTAAACCAAGGCTGCTAAGGCCTTAAGTGTGCAGATTTACTATGCTTCCACAGTGCTATTATATCACCAGGCTCTAGTTAATATGGAATTGTTTATTTAACAGTCATGTTCTGGTTTCACTTTTTGCTTATATAATTCTTGTTTAAATGCCACATAAGTCCAGCTCTATAGAATTAATTGATGAGCTACTATAGTAGGAAGCTTAGAAGGATAAACTGTCCAGAAGCGATTAAGAAACATGCATATTTTAAGTTAAAAACGAGGAGTCCTTGTGGCACCTTAGAACAGATGTAGGGAAACACATCCAGCCCACAGGACCCTCCTGCTTAGCCCCAGAGGTTCTCCCCTAGCCCTTCCTCTGCAGCCTCAGCTCACTGTGCTGCTGGCGCAATGCTCTGGGCCTGACCCGATGCTCTGTGCTGCACGGTGCATGGCTGGCTCCAGCCAGATGGCGCGCCTGCCTGTCCTGGTGCAGCCACGACACCAGCCACTGGTGCTCCAGGCAGCGTGGTAAGGGGGCAGGGGGTGGTCAGGGGCCAGGGCGGTCAGAGGGCGGCAAACAGGGGGGTTGAATGGGGGAAGGGTCCCAGGGGGGCAGTCAGGAAGGAGTGGGGGGGTTGGATGGGGCGGGGGGGCAGGGGTTCCAGGGTGGTCAGGGGTTCCAGGGTGGTCAGGGGTCCCAGCGGGACAGTTAGGAAGGAGAGAGGTTGGATGGGGCAGCAGGGGGCAGTTAGGGGTGGGGGGTCTGGGGGTGGTCAGGGAGAAGAGGTGGTTGTATGGGGTAGGGGTCCCAGGGGGGCAGTCAGGAATGAGAGGAGGGGTTGGATGGGGCAGTGTGGGGTCCAGGGGTGGTCAGGGGACAGAGGATGGGGGTGTGTGGATGAGGCAGGGGTCCCAGGGGGCAGTCAGGGAACTGGGGGGGTTGGATGGGGCAGGGGTCCCAAGGGGGCTGGGGCACAGCCTCCCCTAACCAGCCCTCCATGTAATTTTAGAAACCCGATGCAGCCCTCAGATCAAAAAATTTGCCCGCCCCGCCTTAGAGACTAACAAATTTATTTGGGCATTAGCTTTCGTGGGCTAGAACCCACTTCACCATATTTTAAGTGTATTTCTGTCAAAACAATAGAAGAAAAATTACACCAGAAACAAAAATAACTGTTTTTCTACCACTGAAGGGACAGATGGTCCTATGCTCAGTTTACCTCCAGAATTATTGCTCTACTCTTCCCCTAACAATTCTTCATAAAAGTAGTCTGTACCAAGAACAGACAAGTCAGGCTTTTTACATATTGGTGGAGCAATGACAACTTCGCAGCTGTTGATTAGGTGATATGTACTCTGTCCCCCAGACGCAAGTGGTCTATTTATCTTCTTGTAATGCTCCTGCTTCAATCTAGGGAAAGAAAATTGAAAGCATGAATTATTAATTTGTCTTGAAAGTGGGGGGAAATTAATTTACCTGGTGGCCTTGTTTTCTTTTTACCTTTTACTCAAAGCTTGTGCATAAGACCGCTGGTTGATTTCCTCTTTGATATCCAGGTCAGGAATGGTGACTTGAGGAAGTTTGGGATTATAGCTCACTTCATGCTAAAAACACACCAAGAGAACACTTAGCAACGCAGGAGGTATTTAGACTGCCACTACATTTCTTCATATTACTGCCATGATGGTCCCACTATCTAATCCTGTCACTTCTGGGGCAGCTTTACGAGTTTGAGTAAACCATTTAAAAAATGTTTGGAAGACATCAGTTGCTTTAAAACAGAGATGAGGGATGAATTAAATGTATTCGGTGTCATACATGTGTGTTAATTGTTAAATTCATTTGGAAGGTTCTCAGGTTACAATCTTATGTAAGGCCTCAATTTGCATGAACCTTATGTTGTGACAATTCTTCAAGTAGATCGTATTAATAAGAATATGCATTTAGCAGTCTGCATGCACTCTTCTTTGCTTACTATTTAGGATACAGCATGGGATACTATCGATTTTAGCTTCATGTATGTGGACTGAACTCTGGTAAACTACTTGTAACTGCTTATTTAAAAACATTTTTTTTGCTGATACAGCATTCTGGTTTGAGAAGGAAGATGGAAGCAAACCTTGATTGCTACACTACCAGGAGGACTTCTTCCTCATAATGGATTTTATTTTAAAAGAAACGAATTCCTATAGCCCACTATACCAGTCTGCCTGGTCTTTAGTCTTGTTGAGATTCAAATCTCAGCTTGTTCTTACATATCGAAAAAGACTAATCAGGAGCCAGACAGATAATTGGAATGGAAGAATTGTGGAAGTCTTTTCAAAAGAACACTGACTTGAACCACTACACACTGATTGCTATTTAAAAAGAGAAAAGACAGTGAAACTAAAGTAATCCCTATATTGTGAAATGGATACTGAGAACTCAGAAGGAAGAAACCCACTGTGTTCCCACACCTTTTTCCTGGAAAGATGGCTACTTGCAAGTAAAGGTACAGGTATGCCAGGGGCCAGAAACTTGCATATATTCAATGCAGGGGCCTGTGCCTAGTCTAATCTTAACTGTGCTCACATGTAGTCTTCAGCTGCACTGCAACACAACTGTGTGCACCTGTGCTAGGATTTTCAGGAGCAAGGTCCTAGACACTATGGTTTAAAGGTAAAAAATGAAAACTGGGCTGTAAGTTGTCTATTCACAGATAGAAGGCCAAAAAGGACTATCATGGTCATTTAGTCTGACCTCCTGCATAACAAGGTCATAGGACTTCCCTGAATTAATTCTTGTTTGAATAAGAGCTATCTTTTTGGAAAACATCCAGTCTTGAGTTAAAAGATTCTAGTGCTGGAGAATGTACCACAACCTTTAAGCTGTTTCAGGGGTTGATTACCCTCATTATTAAACATTTATGCCTTATTTCTAGTCTGAATTTGGCTAGCTTTAGCTTCCAGCTGTTGGATCTTGTTATACCTGTCTCTGCTAGATGGAAGAGGCCTTTATTAAATATCTGTTCCCCATGTAGATACTGAAACTATGGTCAAGTCACTCCTAACCTTTTCTTAACCTGAACGGATTGAGTTCCTTCAAGTTAGTGTAAGGCGCATTTTCCAAGCCTTTAATTATTCTCTTGGTTCTTCTCTGAACCCTCTATAATTTATCAACATCCTTCTTGATTGTGGACACAAGAACTGGACAAAGTAGTGGTTGCTCCAGTGCCAGATACAAAGGTAATATAATCTCTTTACTCCTACTCTATATTCTCTTTTGGCCATAGTGTTACATTGGGATTTCACATTAAGCTGATTGTCCACCATGGCTCAAATCTTTTCAGAGTCACTATTTCCTAGGATAGAGTCCCCTATCCTGTGAGCATGGCACCTGCATTCTTCAGGCCTAGATGTATGACTTTGGCCCTACTGAAACACATCTGCTAGTACCCAGCTTACTAAACAATCCAGAAAACACTGCAACAGTGACTAGTTGTTTGTTATTTACAACTCCCCAAATCTTTGTCATATGCAAACTTCACCAGTAATGATTTTGCTTTCTTGCAGGACATGGATAAAAAATGTTTAACAGGGTAGGCCAGGAACTGATGCCTGTGGGCCCCCACTTGAAATACATCTTCTTCACGATTCCCCACTTACATTTACATTTTGAAACCTATAGCTAGACAGTTTTAATCCATTTGCCTTACAAATGCCTTACATAAATCTATTACATCATTTTCCTACAGGTGCACTTCACTAGATAACATGCAAAACAGCCACCCCACATGAAATAGCCCCCACTTTGCTGCCTATACACAAACCTTAGATAAGGAGTTTTCCAGAGTTACATTACTTGGCTCTGTGTTTATGGGTTGTAAGACAGGTGATTCTCCTTCTAGCATGGGGTGAACTGGCATGCTTTGTGGGTTCATCAAGATTTCATAGGGAACCCTGGGATGTTTCCAGGAGGCAGGTGTGAAAATTTCCCATGGTTCTGCCTGCCCAAAAGTCCCTAGAAAGAAAATACAAACAAGCAGGCATTGTAAAGTTTCAAAGGGTACACAGCCCCAACCCTTCTCCTAAAATCAAGGGAAGTCACAACTAAGACAGAGAGCAACTTTTTAAAAATTTTACTTTTTAAAGTATACAAACTTCTGCTGCTGGGAAGAACTTTGAAAAGAAATTGTGTCTCGGAAGAGCACTTGTGGTTTAAAAACTTTTGTGGATGAAATAAACTAACCAGAAAAGTCTTTAATTGCAAGGTAGTTTGTCAGGAGATTTTATTTCATTAGGGTCTGATCCAATGCCTCTGAGGCCAATCAAAAGATATCTGTTTGCTTGAGTGGGGGTGTTGGATCAGGCACTTAGGGACAGATTTTTAAAGATATTTTAATTAGGTGTCTAAATATGCAGATAGCATGTAATGGAATTTTCAAAAGTGCCTATGCACCTAACTCCTATTAATTGCAAAATCCCCCACTAGGTGCCTATCTGCATCTTTAGGCATGTAAATACTTCAAAATCTAACCTTTAGTGCTTTGAACTAGGACAGCCATTTCTAAATATGATGTGGCCATACTCTACCACCTTAGAAAGCTCTGTATTGGAAAGCAGTTTTATCATACACTATTTTAATGCCACTGTTGGCTTTCACTGGGAATAAAAAATAGAGCATCTATTTCAGGGGTGGGCAAATCGTGCCTCGTGAGCCAAACGTAGCCCATGTAGAACTGAAACAGGGTCTGCTTATCCATGAAAACGTGTAAGTCCTAACATGAAATACTCCACTGTGAGCTGAGACTCCTCTGGCTAAGATAATTTATTAGCCTATGGATACAGCAACATGGGAGTTTATGAATATCCACAGGGGCTACCTGAGTAGATATTTTTGTTGTATGTCACTCCTTTTTAAAGTTGACTATCCTAGCCATGCTGTTTTTGTAGATATAAGCCTTACCAATGTACTCTCCACCCAGACTCCACAGACGAACAGTACAATCAATAGAAGAGGAGAGCAGGACTTTTTCTTCATCAACCACCTCTACTCTATCAAAATGAAAGTGATAATCAGAACAAATCTACTTAAGAACCATATTAACTAAAGACTTATGGCACCATGTCACTTACATTTTGTCATTAGAAATTTCTTGTGTTGCAAATTGTCTACATGGGTCATTTCTGCCAATGCTAAAGTTTAATGGGAATGCTGCTACAGTATTCATTGTTTCAAGGGATTACAGCTCAAAGCAATATCTGATATTGTATATTTCTGATAGTGCTGAATGACACTGAAGTGAACCATAAATGAGTTTGTCATTTGAAAAGTATGTACTGCACATGATCATCGTATAATAGTGGAAGATGGACCAGGGATCCTGACTCATGACTGAGCCTTTTAGATGTTATCACAGTAGACATAAAACCTAATTATACTTATATCAAGCAACACGTGTGCTTGTGTATTTATACATAAAAATATTCTGTTAAAAACACGAGACAGTACTTACGATACAACTATATTTACATGAGCTCTCCAATGATTCACATCTACAGCAATATAGAGAATAAATATGTATTATACATATAATTCAGATTAATACACAAATATGTTACTACACAAGAACACTGCACTGTGTCAGGTAAGATAGAAATGTTAGGTGTAAGCCAACCACTACCTAAGAAGCAAGGACATTAAAGAGTATTCATGGTTTTAAAGCAATTTTTTTTTGTAAATGCAACGAAGTTGTTAAAACTTTACCCTGGATGTATTTTGAAACTGCTCCGTTTTCTGTTACTAGGTAGCTCCCACTAAGATACACAGTTATAAACGTCACCAGATAAGTGGTTCTCAACCTGCAACCCACACGCCGCTTGTGGCCCAAACAGTACACAGTTGCAAGCCATGTGACATATATACTACCTGTACAGCTCTGAGGATATTGAGTGGATGTAGCCCACATAACACATACAGAGCTGCATATGTGGCCCGTAATGGTAGATAGGTTGAGAACCATTGCACCAGATGAAATCCTGAAGTCTCATCCAGGTTTCGCTCAGTCCTTCCTTCCCACTGAATTCAATTGAGATTTGCCTGTATTTGGTCCACAGTGTATTAATTTTGTTAAGGAAATTATATGGGAACTATGGCCACCATACTCAGCTAAGAACAAGCTAAGGCATAAACATTTTGGAGCATACATGATTTGGAAAAGGGGGCTTAAAATAATACAATGAAATAGAAGTATAGGTAGACACAGATCATGAGAAGGACTTGGTTTTTAAACCCTTTTCCCCCAGATCACATATGTTCCAAAATATGTTTTATACTTATATATAAAAATACAAATACAAAAATATTTAATATATAAAAACCCAGTCCACAAGACACACATTTCGGTGGTTCTCGCTCCGGGTCCTGAAGGGCATAGTCCTTGATGCTGTAGACATACACGTATCCATCATCATCTGCTGCATAAATAAATGAATCATCCGCAGTGACGGCAATACTGCTGATGTGGGATTTCACTCTAGACTGAGACAAACATTAATACAGGCTGTGTTGTTAGCTAATAATTCATGCAGCATGATAATACTATATTGATTATAATGGAAATAAAACTGCAACATGTGAATGCTCATAATAAATCTAAACAAGCAGATGTGTACTTACCATAATTTAGCAAAGCAAAGCAATGTTTCCCCTCCTCCCCCATACAGAGTATATCTTGAACTGTAAGAAGTATGCTGCACTCAGTCCTACACAGCTTAGCCCTCTGAAATTCATCGCTCAAACTTACAGGTATGAAGCTTGCTGTAAGTGGGATTCCACTGAACGGACTCCAGAAGTTGACAGAACCTGAAAAAAAGCAAACAGTGAAAATGTTTATTAATAGCAATGAAACAAAAGTCTATTTTGACAGGAATACAAATATTTAGGAGTTTGACTTCTGGACGCAGAGGTTCACAAACTGGGGTCCATGAACCACTTTTGGTCCCCCGGACTGTGGAACTGCAAGGGTGTAACAGTCTGCTGGGGACACCGAGTCTCTGTTTACATCTTTCTGCCTCAGCAAGAGTGAGCTTTGCTAGAAATTAGGCTGTCAGCTCCCTGCCACACCAGTCAATCTCCCTCACCAGCAAACTCCTCAAGAATCTCCCAGTCCAAATCTCACCTAGTAGGAAATAATCAGTACACTCCAACCTCTGAGCTCCTCAGAGCTGTTTCTCTGCAATGCACCACCCCTACTACTGTGCATTCACAGAAGATATTAAGTTCTGTCCAAAACTACAACATCCAACTGAAGAGGTGTGACATGCCTTAGATGTCAGAAAAGCACTGAAAATCTCTCTCAAGTGTACAGAATCCATGAAAAAATCAGGTTCCCTATTTGTGTCCTTCCACCAAAATGCCAGGGACTCAGAGCTTCCAAGTCTTCCATCACTAGGTGGATTAGACTATGTACTGTGGAAGCCTACAAATCATCAGAGGCTCCTGTCCCAGAAAGGATCGAGGCAGGGTGCTGGAACAATTTGTATAGTGGGGGTGCTGAGAGCCACTGAACCAAACTGTAAACCTTGTATGTGATAGAAAGCACTTCAAGCCAGGGGGTGCAGCAGCACCCCCAGTTCCAGCACCTATAGATCAAGGCACACTCCACAAGATCCTTAGCAACTTCACAGGTGGAACGAGCAAGTGTGCCCACTTCAGAAATCTGCAAAGCAGCCACTTGGGCTACACCAGCAGTTCTCAACCAGGGGTCCCAGGCCCCCTGGGGGTCCATGAGCAGGTTTCAGGGTGTCCGCCAAACAGGGCTGGCATTAGACTCATTGGGTCCCAGGGCAGAAAGTCCACGCTGCCCTGACCCCAGCACCCGGGGCTGAAGCCAAAGCCTGAGCAGCTTAGCTTCGTGGGGCCCCAGGCAACTGCCCTGCTTGCTTCCCCCCACATGCCAGCCTGGCTTTTATAGGCAGAAAAAAAGTTGCAGTGGCACAGGTGGGCCATGGAGTTTTTATAGCCTACTGTGGGGGGGCCTCAGAAAGAAAAACGTTGAGACCCCGCCCGGGTCTACGCCGAACACCTTCGTTGGGCACTATAAGGTGGATCTTCTCTCTTCTGCAGCGGCACCTTTGGCAGGTCAGTGCTGCAGGTGGTGGCCCAGAAATAATACAGATTTTTCAGCAAGCTCACAGAAAGAGGGTTACTTCTTTCCTGCTGAACTTCTGTTTCATAAACACTCCTTGTTCAACCGATCGCTACTTCACAGGCATCCAGAATTGTGGGTGAGCAGGGCTGGGACAGTGGCACTGCAGAGGGCTCCCTGTGCTGCTGCTCCTGCCGCCTTCTCAATTATTCCACCTCCCAGCTATCCGGATAAAATCCGTGTCGCCCATGCTATTCGGATAATCAGGAGTATACTGTATCGTTATATTTCCAAGCATCCTAGCTATAACATGCGCGTAGCTATATCTTAATGTTCAGAAAAGATGCACACAAGTTTGTTATGACTTATGAAAAAAGGCATAATAATTTTATCATCAATATCGAGGTCTCTCCCCCACAGGGCACTTGATCTACAGTGAGCTAGCCATTCACGCAGTGCTGGTTCTGCCTCCTCATTTCTAGCTATAATATATTTTTAGCTTCTTTCAGTTCAGTGTAAGTACTTTCCCCGGTATTAGTCTTCCATGTAAGCAATTGCTGTAATTGCTATAGGGATGTAATGTGATTGCAAAAACAAGAGGAAGCATCAATCCAAGTGATACAAAAATGGTTGGAGAATCCTGCCATAGAGTAGCCCTAAAT
Source organism: Eretmochelys imbricata (assembly GCF_965152235.1). Taxonomy (NCBI): domain Eukaryota; kingdom Metazoa; phylum Chordata; order Testudines; family Cheloniidae; genus Eretmochelys; species Eretmochelys imbricata. The sequence goes on along the minus strand of NC_135572.1, from coordinate 48,854,448 downwards.
TCTATTCTGGGGCAGCTTACTGGCAGCATATGGGATCACTGCAAAGGTCCCAGAGGTTGTGCTGCATAACACAACAGTAATTAGTTATTAATTATTTGTATTATTGTAGCACCTCAGGAGCCCAAGTCAAGTACCAGGACTCCATTGTACTAAGCACAGTACAAACACAGAACAGTCCCTGCTCCAAAGAGCTTACAATCTAAGTATATAACAAAGGACAAGAGACAGAGACAGACAGAGGAGTACAAGGAAACAATGAGACAATACTGGTCAACATGACAGGCTGTGGTCTTAGCACATCAGTGGCCTAACCATGGTCAACATTTTTGTAGGCATCATGACAAAGGAGGATTTTGGAGGACGTAGCTTTGTAGATGTTTACAGGGAACTTCTCCTAAGTGTGAGGGGCACCATGAGGAAAGCACGAAGGTGATTATTTGAAAATTCAGCAAGTGGGCAATGGAAGTTCTCCCATGGGCCAATCAGAGGTGGGAGCTGATATCTCAACAGTAAATGAGAGGGGACAGGCAATGTGGGGACAGACTGTGAAGAGCCTTGAAAGTGAATGCAAGCAGATTATGTTTGATGCAACAGAGAAGCGGGGGCTAGTGGAGGAAAGCAAAGAGGAGTGACATGATCACAGCGATGTACTAGGAAATTACCTTTGAAGCAGTATTTTGAATGGATCTGAGCAGGGCAAGACTGCATTTGTCAAGGCCAGAGAGAAGGATGTTGCTTTAATTGAGAGAAGATGATGAGAACCGTGATGAGAGTTTCAGCTGTACGGATGGATAGGAAAGGCTGTATGCCTACAGTAGACGCTGGGAGTGTCATTCCCGTGCTTGCATACGCACACTCGCGCTAGCTGGATGAGGACTAGTGCAAGTGCAAACAGTAATGTAGCTGCAGTAGCGCGGGCAGCAGCAGTGGAAGCACCGTTTAGTCGTGCTGAATATAAGCCCTCCTGAACCCCCTGGGTACATACTTGGCATGGCTGAGCCATGCTGCTGCTGCCCATGCTCTGCGGCCACCCACACTACTATTTATGCTTGCACTACCTCTCATGAAGCTAGTGTGAGTTATGTGCACACAAGGAGGGGAATCACACCTCTTGCTCATAGCGTAGATGTAGCCTTAGAACGATTATGCAGGTTTAAGGAATGAGCTGTTGACGGTCTCTGAAGGGAAAGCTGTTCAATTCTTCTTGGCTGGAAGTTGGTTTCCAGAGTGCAAGGTGTTGTGGGAACTGAGTTGGATTAAAGGCGGCAATTAGTTATGGTCCCAAAGAAGGTAACGATTGTTTAATGCTCTTTTTCGGGAAAAACCATAATCGTCTGGATTTCTTAACATCAATTTAGTAGCATGAATCATTTTTAAAAAATCCTATTTCTTAGAAATGCAACATATTGTAATAAACGCTAGAGTTATTAACTCCTACCTTGAGGCCCATTGGAAATAAGAGAGGCTGCTGCTGATTCAAATTTCATTGCGCGAGTCCTCAGAAATACGAGTTGAGTAATACTTGTGTCTACAGCTTGGGAAGGAAAAAGAAGAACAAGATTGATTTGTTCATTCTAAGCCTACTTAAATCTTGAACACAACTTAATTGCTCTCTAGTGGAGGATAAAACCAAAATGTTAAAATAGAATTATATTGTAACTGCAGGTTTTCCAGAGATCAGGGTATTATTTTCCACCATATTTAGATTATAACAATTAAATTCCTACTGCTCTCTCTCTAAGTAGGCATAATGCACAACTCCATATATTGTCTATACTTGCTTGAGACATACTAAACCTCTCTGTGTGTTGATGACAAATATATCAGCACTGATGATTTTTACTAAAGCTGGTTGGGAAAACTTCAACAGAACAGTTTTCCTTGGGAAAAAACACAGTTCAGTTTAAATAAAAACGCTTTGCAAAATCATGTTATTTTTCATGAAATTACAGAGAAAAGGGGAAATTAGTTCAAAAAAAACATTTCTACGTTTTCTGAACAAAATATTTTGATTTTTCCTTTTAAAATGATTTTCCATTTTGAATTTTAAAATATTTTATTATATAATACAGAATTATAATATAATAAAGTCAAAAGTCAACTGAAATAAAATGTTTCGATTTCATTGAAACAAAATGTTTGGATAAATTTGAAGAGAATTTTTTTAATCAAAATTTTCTTTCCTGGAGGATTTAATTTTCAGGTTTTGTTCCAATTCAGAATGAACACAAAATTTAGAAATTTCAAAATCCTCCATGAAATGGAATTTCTGTTCTGTATCCAGCTCTAGATTTTACCATGTGTAGTGACAGCCACTGTCTGTTGTCAGAGAGTGTGGGTACTCTGAGTGAAATCTATATAGATGGAAATGCTTTGGTTCAGGCAGGGAGCATCTTTTTGTTCTGTGTTTGTACAATGGCTAGCACAGTGAAGTCCTGCTCCATGATGAGGGCGCATAGGTACTACCACAATACAAATAAATGAAATGATAATAAGTATTTTATTAATAAAATATGTTGTGCAATTTTTAATTATGATAAATTAAAGCAATTGTTACATAGATTTCTTTTAACACCTAAAAAGTTCCACCCCTCCTTATGTTAGTAGTTTTTCATTTAATGCAACCTTAGATAAAATATCTGGATGCTAGTGGTGAGATGGTGAAAGGAAGAAAGTACAAATTATGGTTTTGGCAAGAATGCCTTTTTTCTTCGACAGCAATTCCTTTATAATTACTATGGAAAATTTTTCAAAATATTTTCTACTTTCAGGAATGCTCAGAATTTTAGTACACAATAAGAAAACGTCGGTAGGTGTATAGCCGCCCATTTGCATTTCTTCAGAGTGAAGGCATTTGGAAATGTGCCTCATCACTGCTGTATTAATATATGTGTACCTTAGAAAGATAATGTATAGTATTGCAGAGCATGCAGCATGCTAAGGCAGGACACCAGTGATGTGTATGGTACAAGAACCTAGATAAAGAGCCATGACAGAAAATGGTTCTGTACCATTCTTATGTACACAGGATTGAACCGGATGGGGAAGTTCGGTCATTTCCACAGGCCAGGCCAAGCACTGGAATATCAATTTGGGGCCAAATTCTGACCCTGTTATCCATGGCATTAAAGGATACATATGCCCCAAACTCCAGCACAGGGGAGCTTGTTGCCAGCCTGACCGATCCCAAGGACAGTCAAGTTGGGGCAGAAAGTGATGTGGAGCTGCTCCTAAGCACCAGTTCCATAGTCAGGTCCCATGGAACTGCTGAAAGGACAACTGATTCTGACCGGTAATAGCCTGCTAGGGGCCAACAGGCCGTTGAGGACCATTGGAATGAAAGGCACTGTAACCATGCCCCACCATACCTCCCAATGCACCTCTTACACTGAGGAAGGCCAGATATGAGTTATACCAGTGGTTCTTAAACTGTGAGTCGGGACCCCAAAGTGGGTTGCGACCCTGTTTTAATGGTATCTCCAGAGCTGGCTTAGACTTGCTGGGGTCCGGAGCTAAAGTCAAAGCCCAAGCCCCATTGCTCGGGGCCCAAGCCAGAGCCCAAGGGGGCTTCAGACCTGGGTGGTGAGGCTCAAGTTACAGGCCCCCTGCCTAGGGCTGAAACCCTTGGATTTTGGCTTGTCCCCCACACCTCGGGCGGTGGGGCTTGGGCGAGCTCAGGCTTCGGTCCACTCTCCTGGGTCATGTACTAACTTTTGTTGTCAGAAGGGGGTCACAGTGCAGTGAAGTTTGAGAACCATTGAGTTACACCAATCAGGAATTCCACCATGCCAAGGGAATCTCCAGATACCCTATTAGGGCAGCTTTCCATCCCCTTTGCTGCTCTACAGAGTTAAGGAGACAGAGCATGGTCTGAGGACCTGGCCCAATATTTCCAGAAGAAGGAACTTGTAAATACTATTATACTTTTAAGCACGTAGCCAAAGGACAATTGTTCATTTAGTTGTAATGCTTAAAGAAAGAGATGGCCTTGCAGCTAAGGCAGTAGACGGTCTCTGAAGGTCTGAGTTCAATTCTCTGGTCTGCCACAGACTCCCTGCCTAACCTTGGGCAAGTCATTTAGTCGCTCTGTACCTCAGTTTCCCAGCTATAAAATGAGCATAATAAGCTTTCCTTTGGGTTGTTTATTTAGAATATAAGCTGTTCAAGGGAGGGACTCTCTCTCTCTCTCTCTCTGTGTACAGCATATGTAACACAGTGTCTCATTTGGAGCCTTTAGGCAGGCACTACTGTAATACAAATAATTATTCATGTATATGTGTATATATACCCTCTCAAACATACCAAGAAAACATATATAACCAGCTTCATCCTTTGTCCTTGATATTTACTACAAACTATTTGATTTGTTCATTACGTTAGAGATAACAGCTTTAACTAAACCAATGGTATGGCAGTGCTCCTTTGCCCTACCTTCCAATAATTTTATCTGATGTACAGCTACCCTGTTGTCTCCCTGCTCTACTGAATTTATTAAGTGTCCTTCTAATAGTAGTTTGCTGTAACATGCAAGGTCCACATCTCTCCAGAAAAGATTTCCAATGAAGGATTAAGCTGGAAAGTGTTTAGGAATTGTTTTCCCTATAGTTTCCCTAGTGAGTACTTACCTTCTATGCCAGCACAGTGAGTGGGAAAAGACGTGTGAAGTTTGCGGTATAGGTGTCCTGAGATCATATTCCAAACAATAATTTCACCATCATAACTGGAGGTGGCAAGAAGAGTAGGTGGACACTGAGAAATACACAGAATATCCTCCTTGTGGCCACAGCTCTAAATGAAAAAAAGATGACATCAGAGAAACACAGGCTGCTCCTTTCCCTTTGTTCAGCAAGAGAAAGGGACCCAGGCACCCAGGCACGGACTTCCCCTGGCTCTTGCAGCTCACACACAAGATCCTATGTCATCTCTCCAGCCCAATCTCCTACGTAGCATCAGGTGAGAAATTTAAAACAACTGAGATTAGTGTCTTTTGGACCATACATCTTATTTGCAGATGCTTTTCCTCCTCCCATCCCATCAGGGATTACAACTCACACAACTTTAATTATTACCACCTTCTCTCTCTCTCTGCTGGTGACTCACAGATTTCCCCCCATCCTCAGTTCAGACTGTGTCTGTCTCTCTGACATCTCCTGCTGGATGTCTCACTGAAGCCTCAAGATACTAGACCAGTCAAAAAACGAACTCGTCTTTCCTGCAGGATCATCATCTTCTCTCCCTCTCCATTACATCCAGAGCCCCACCATCCTCCTAGCCTCACAACCGTGATGTCAGTTTTTTACTCCTCTTTCCTTTTCACACTGAAGTGGCCATCTAATTCTGCTGGTTTTCATTCCAAAACTTCTGCAAAATCAGCTATTCTTCTCCATTCCCAACATAAAAAGCTCCTGTTCAGACCTCGATCATTTCATGCCTCAACTACTACTCTCCTTTTCCTCCGCCTTTCCAACCTGTATGACACTTACCTAGTTCCTCTCTAGTCTGCTCAAAACTCAGGTGTGAAAATAATCTATCTAGAATTATATGTTGGGAAGAATTCAAATAAACTGCTCTTTACTAAAGTCTAATGGTCTGTGTTCAATCCTATGTTCAATTATTTATCCAGCTTTGTGTCAAATCACATCCGACTTTTTTTTTTTTTTTAAAAGAAATTTATTTGTAATACAGAATCAAGATGGATTCTTACTATGTCATCATGCCAATAGGGCTGAGGTTTCTGAAAGTGATGAAGGTCGTCTGCAGAGTCCTGTTCCAAACAACATAGATAAAAGAGAAGAAGTTGGTGTATTTTCAGCATTTTCTCAGCCAACAGGGATTTGTTCTCCTACTAGGTATGTATGTACAGCTCAAAAGAAGTTGAACTCACATGTGCAAAGGCCAAATGGCTTTAAAACGCAAGTAATTCCCACTGATACAAAAGGGAGCAGATGAGGCCCTTCATATTGCTAGAAACAATAGGTAACAAACCAAAAGGTTTGAGAACAGCATGTTTCCGATGTCTATTTAAGTTAATTTTTTAATTAAAATCTGGCTAACTATTATAATAAACATGCATTGCATATTCATAGCAGTATATGTAACAGCACTGCTTGCTAAAGGCTCTTTGATTTGGCCATGTGTTTGATGATGGGCAACTGGATGGCTCACTGATGACTGTCAAATGTAATTTTGCATTTACTTGCTCCTGCAGGTTGCCTAAGGTACTGAATTCAGAAAATAGACAAAATGTCCAGGCCATGATCCTGCAAAGATTTACATGTGTGCCCAACTTTATGTGCTGAGTGGCCATGTGGAATTAAATGGAACTAGTCTCAAGGTGAAATCCTGACCCCAGTGAAGTCAGCTGGTGTTTTGCCACTGAAGTCAATGGGACTAGGACTTCACCCTCAGTGGAATAAGTTACCCACATTATTGTGTCTCTGCAGGATCATGTCCTTGAAATTTTGTTTGTTTACTGGGCATAGAACCTTAGGCAACCTACAGAGAGTGAGATCAAGTTTTACATCCCACCTTTAAACGGAGGAGGTTGAGTGTTGGACAACATTTTTAATCTTAGCCCAAAACAGAAATGGTTAATACATCAGTGACTGTAAACAGATTTTTTTCCCCTTCTTACTTTGAATGAGAAGCAATAAACACAAATTTTAAGTGTTTGTTTTAAAATAATAATAATTTTATATTTATACTAAGTCATTTTAGATATATATTTTTCACTTACAAAATACATGTTTATTCTTCTATCCCATCCAACAGCTATGATATACCTATGAGAAGATTTAATAAAGTGTTCAGTATTCTTCTGTTTGATTTTGTATACTAGTTATTTTTTAAAGAGAGATGTTTTTTAAATATTACTGTTTTAAACATCAAGGAAATGGGAAAGTTACAAACAACTTGCCAAAATTAATGAAATAATCCACTGAGAACTGCCTTCATGGAATGACAGCACCTATTAGGACAATATTGTGTTTTTCATTATGTTTCTACAGTGGCTAACACAACTGGGGTCCTGGCTTCCATATGCTACTGTAATACAAATGATAACATGGGAGCACTGTGTACTGAGTAGCGGAGCAACAGTATCTGTCTCAGAGAACTAGGGGTCTGTAAGCCAGTAAGCAGATACACTAGCCAGGGAAGGTAAAATAAAGCCAAAACTGCAGTTTGGGTCATACCCTTTTTTTCTGGGCTGGCTTTGTCATCACTAGAGGATTCAAAACAAGAGCAAAGTATCTCAAAACACTTGGTCCCAACCACCAGAGGCCTTTGAAGCTTTCAGCAAGCTGGGAAGAGACAGGACACAACCTTCGCCTTGAGCTGCCTTTCCTGGCTATCTTTGCTAGGCCTCCTGCCAGGTTCCCATGAAGGGACCTCTCTCAGGGTCTTAGGTCAACCCTTATCTTCTCCAGACTGAACCAGGGGCACTCCATTATGTAGTCTCCAGCATACAGTCACATACTGCTTAGTCCGCTGACCCCTTTCCTCATGGGCTTTGTCTGGTGACTACAACTCTCAGCAACCCCTGTGCCATGCCCCATCAACAGATGGCCTGGCTGCCCCCATACTTACAGGCCAGTGCTCCATTAAAGGCCCTATAGGCATTCATCAAAGAATGTATCCTGCTTTGTATAGCTGTACAAGTGTGTTTATTTGCACTATGTTTATTTTTTCAGAGGTTGCAGTTCTTTTTGTGGCACAGGTGTGACCAATGCTCCAGAAAAGAGCTAGCACTTGCCGTATAAATCCCCACAATACATATCACTCCCTAGCCCTAGGACAAGCTTCACACCAAGCTGTGAAAAATCTGACCTGCTTCTGTTCACCTCCACGTAGGTGCAGTCACAGACTTCAGCACATTTGTCTTCTGTTGGGAAAAATAAACCAAACATTTATTCTTTTTAATAATTTAAATCACATTTTTCCAGTCTTTCAAATATTTTTAAACATGCTGTTTACCCCTTTTCAAAGTATTCAAACAATGTCCATTGTTGTAATTCCATATTTTCAAGCATCCATCTCTTCCTCCTGTAATTAACCTAAAATGGGATTAAAATTCAATATATTTCCCACATGTGCCAACAATTATACATATAGCTTTAAATAGACATAAAAAGAAACATACCTTCTTCCACTGACATCAAAGGTCAAACAGGTGATTGCAGCACCTCCATGAGCACCACTAAACTCAAATAAATGCTTTCCTGTTTCAAAATCCCACACTTTAACCACCTTTTAAAAGACAAGCAAACAAATAGTGATTGAAGGAGTCCGAAAAGTAGCAGGATTTTTCCATTTTACCCCCTTCAGTCCAGCCTTTCCCAACTGCTTTTTTTTTTTTAGCTGAATGGTGTCGCTGCAGGCAGCAGGAGAGCCTATTATTTGATCTCCTTTACTGAGATCTTCAGTGTCTCAAAATGAGCCTTGTAAGGTGCCTAGATACCAATGTGATGTCTGCCAAGTATCTACCTATCCTGGATTGGCACGGATGCATGAAGAAATTTATATAGCACTACTCAACGTGACTGCCTGGATTACCATCTCTTTAATCAGTATCCAGATTTACTCAGGACAAAATTAAGACGACCTAAATCACGTCAATGTACAGCAAAGGCAGTAATTAAATCTCCTTTGCATGTCCACGCTATGCTCCTTGTGTTGGCAGTGCATATCCTCACCAGGAGCACTTGCACTGATTAACTGTCCGTGTGGGGCAATGTAGAATGGCTTCTGGAAGGCAGCAACAGCCGATGTAAGATACACTGATACTGTGTTGACCTAACTACATCGACCTAAGCACTTACGCTTCTCACAGGCTCAGTGTTTGAGAGAGAAAAAAGAAATACTGACTCTAGAAAGACGCATATTGGGGTGACCTAACTCCTAGTGTAGCTATTGCCTCTCAGTGAGGTGGATTAACTACTCTGATGGGAGAAGCTCTCCTGTTGGCATAGTAACATCTTCACTCAAGTGCTACAGTGGTGCAGCTGCAGCGCTGTACGTGAAGACAAGCCCTAAGTAACATATGCCTCTTCTCAAAAATATGTGAAGTTCTTCTGAAGATGTCACTGTAGATGACATGACTTGATTTATTGCCTTTAAAATATTTTACAGATTGGCGATTAGCTACACTGGGTAGAGATGCTTGAAACTTGGGCTTTCTGGTTCATGAGAAATTGCAACATTTTCAAACTTGATTTAATTCCAAATTTCCAGAATCCAGAATTTTTGACGTTTCCTGTGTACCAGAAATCCTGGAGAAGAAAGAAACCTGATTCTGACATCCTGCATTTCCAAAACAAAATATGTTCTCTGGGATGGCAGTTGCTGACTGCAACTGACATTGTGGTCAGTGTCACTGCTGTGATGAGTTTCACTACTGCTAACAGCAACAGTGAGATTGACAAGAATGCCAACTGCAGGCAGCAGCTGCCCAGACTTTGAGGTCTGTGGCTCCAGGGTAGCCCTAGCATGTGTCCCAGGACCCGAGGTCAGCTGGCTCCCCCATTTCTGTCCCAGGGCCTCTCAGGTCCCAGCTTTGCCCGGTGAGCCTAGAAGCCCTGTGATTTCTAAGCTTCCTGTTGTGGATGTCGGAACCTAAAATCTGAGTCCTGACTAGAGCGAGGTCTCCCAGGACTTCCAGATTCCTGGCTCTATGGCAGGGAGTCTGGAAGCCCTGGCATGACAGGGTGGCTCTAAAACTATGGATCCTGGAAGCCTGGAGTTTCTGGCCCCGGGCAGTCCACGTAGCATAGCCCTACAGCAGCCCACAAGGCAAGCTGACAGGGAACCAGGCAGGTTGATTCACAGAAAGTTTGTCGAACCTGACTTGCTTTCATGAAACATTTGGGGTTTAAAGAACTAGCATTTTCTGACAGAGCTGTTTCACTGGAAAATCTCTGACCAGCTCTAGTGATGGGTGTGTTAAAAAGGCACAGATTACATACAATAGATTAGACAGGCACATGGAGTCGTGTCAGCAACTACATTGCCTTTATGTGGTATAGTTTTCACTTACAGATCCCTCTGAGCAGCTCACCACGTGCCTGAACTCTTTGTTGTATTTGCAGCACAGAACGGGCTCCTTATGAGACACGATCAAGTGGGGCTCTGGAGGAGGCCTGTCTCATGGAAAAACAAACCAAAGCAATGCACCATATATCAACCAGACTCTACAAGAATTGGAGAAAGTACAACAGCATTAAGCATTTCTATGCTATTTCCTCAGTACATCTTCCAAAAGGGGAAAAGCGATGCTGTGAATTTAATTTAAAGATACTGATAGCAGTGGGAAGAAAGAGGGAGGTCTTTGGTCTCCACACCCATCCCATTATTAGTCTGCCTACATCTATTAGACCAAACTCTAGGGAATCTTAGCACAGGTGGGAATTATTTGCAGCTACCAGTCCCACTGCACCAGCAGCTGTTATAGTGAAAGCCTGAGGGTAGATAAGAAAGGAGGGGACAGGGATCTACGCTACCCTGTTCCCACAGAGGGCAAACTTCTCCAATTATATTTCATATGCTCTAGGTTTCCCACACGCAAAAACCTCCCACCTGTTGAACTTTTGAACAACAGCTGAAGAGGCTCAAAACCCCTCAAACTCAAATGAGCTTGCCATGTACCTTAATCTTAGATGAAGAAGAGCAAGTGTATCCGCAGCAACACAAAGCAATCTGATGCCTGGGATGTAGTGGCCAGCAGTGAGCTCTCCCTTAATTCCACTGGTTTTTGAACAGGCTGTAAATAAACAGGTCTGGTCCACAGTATCCCAGATCTGCAGGAAAAGATGTTACACAAACAGAACAAAAATTAGTAGGGTTGTACTCGATTGTCAGACACTCGTCCTCATGCAATTCTAAAATTACACTGCTATGCTTCTCTTCCCACCCAGGTCAAGTATTTATGCATGGCACATACACTGGAAGGTTAGACCCTGACCAACAGTACCCCCAACACAACGCTGCTAGACCAGGGTCTCTGGGTATTTTAGAATCAGAGAAGGGAAGTAAGCAACAAATTACTTACCCTAAAAATGCTGTGTTACTTTTCCACAGAAGGGAACAGCTACCACAAGATAAATTATCCTGGGGTAGGTCTCTCCATCTCTCCTGTTGGAGCCGTTCCTCTTTGTATAAATAAATACATACATACATACATACTCACAGGGCCAGAGAGATTGACTCTATAGACCAGAGGCAAGGGCACTCACCTGAGATGTAGGAGACTCAGGTTCAAGTCTCTGCTCCAGTGAATAATTAATTAGCTATACAAAGTGGAGCTGCTTCAAGAGGGGCAATTGAGAGAGACCAATGCCAGGATACCCCATAGCCTGGTGGTTATGTTATTCCCTTGGAATACGTAAAACCCAGGTTCAAGTCTATAATGTGAATCAGGTAGAGCAGGGACATGAACTCAGGTCACCTACCTCCTAGGTGAGTGCCCAAACCACAAGACTATTGGGTATTATATACAACACGCACATGCTAGTCTAAGAATCCCACTGGGCTTAGGCACAAACAAGGGCTCTAAGCAGCTAGTTAGCTGTGGTGCAGCATCAGGACTCAGGCCCCTTTTTGTGCATACCCACTGGTCGAAACTTAGACAGCTAGTGGACTTTAGGCACCTGCAGGGTTAGGCAGCAGCTGAGTGGTGGTTTTGAAAATGTCAGTGGCACCTAAGTGTTGGATTTAGGCACCTAAGTAGCTTTATAGGTCTAATCCTGAGTCTTTCCACTGACTCTAGCCCATACTTGGTGAAAGTGCTCTGAGATGAAAGGTGCTATATAACTGTAGGCTACTGTTTGTGATTTTCCTTCATACCAAGTATGCGTAATTCATCCTTAGTATACATCCAGCGAAGTCAGTGGAAATATACCAGAGATTAATTTAGCCCTATATCTAAATTAATCTTCGGTGTATGTTTACTGACTTCAATGGATACACACTAAGGATGAATTTGGCACATATGGTATAATGGAAAATGATGAACAATAATTTACATTTATAAAACAAGTCAACCCCTGCATCGTGTTTTTACAAATTCTGAATAAAATTTTAAATTAGGGGCAATTAATAAGTTAAACAGAAAAGGTGCTCACAATGGTTGTACACATACATGGTTCAAATGAGGTACAAACTTGGAGAAAAACAGTGTAATCCTCTGGAAACACAAAACACCCACACAAACACCAGAAGATGTCTGTGATTATAAAGTGTGGAGTAGAGTTCTAAAGACATGCCACTGGAGATTAAATAGGTAATTAAAAATAATATAATAGTGCTTGCTAATATAGCAGTCAGAAACATAAACTTAATATTGAAGTCATACACTGGAAGAAGTGCAAAAGCTAATATTATTACTATAGACAGAGTTGGTAGAACTGCCTATTATTAAGGTTGCTCAACCCTTTCCATTATAAGACCCTGTTTTCAGTGACTTATTTTAGCAAATTTTAACCACTTGAGCTGAAGTTTTCCATGCTGAGTGTCTGCATTAAGCTAAATACTTTTGGAAAATTTCAGCCAAAATGGTTCAGCAGTTTCTGAAAACAAGGGTAAGAAAAAATGTGCTTTACTCATGTTAAAAAAAAATCTATCAAACTTGTCTTTGGAAAGCTCTAGCTCCTCCATACTTTGGAGAAGGTATTCTTTAGATTTAGCAAGGGGCTGGGCTTTTGTGTCAGGGATGTGCTTTTTGCCATCCCTGTGAAAGTCTGCCAAATTTGGCAAAGTTATAAGCCTTCTTTTTAAAAAAAAAAAAATCACAGTTCGCACATGCTAAACAGAGATTAATTTTAGCAGCTAATCTCCCTGAAGATTCCACCCACCCTGGGCATGCTCTAGCCCAGGGCTAAGTAAGACTTTCCCTGCAACTGCAGCTCTTGGCTGCTGTGGGCCAGTCTGAGCACCTAGACTTAGAGCAGGGAGACCGTGACACCCTGCTGGGCCCAGGCAGCGTGGAAGAGGAAGCTGCCTGATTCAAACACAGAGGGGACAAAAGATTAACCTATTGGGGCTTGGGAGAAGTAGAATGTGACAAGGAGCTGGGACGTATAGAAACTGGAACTGGAGAGATCCAGGAGTAGGGGACTGGCTTGTCAAGGAGACTGGGGATGAAATGTTGCTGGGGCCACGGGGAAGATGGTGGCAGGTAGTGCAGAGGAGTGAGAGTAGGACTTGCTAGGCAAGAAGACTGGGGGTGGGATGAGAAATCTGAGGAGTGGAGACTGGGACTGGCTATGCTAGGAGAATGGGACTTGGAAAGGGATGAGAAGCCTGGGGTATGGAACAGACAGGACTGGCACAGGGATAAATTGAAGGGAATGGGGCAGACGGGGTCACACTTCAGGGGAATGCACAGAAGAGTCTGTATCATTAGAGCACACTCCCCGTCAAAGCTTGAATGGAGCCCAAGATCCCTGAGTCAGTCACACACTGGGAAAGTGTCCCATTCTCCTGTAGTGCTTGTCTACACAGATGATGACAACCTACTACTGCTACCAGTTGTCCTGTTAGCTCAAATGGTAGAGGTCTGTGCGGTGGATCAAGTTCCACCCCTGCTGATGACCCATGCAAATGTCAGTATGATTTCATGTGACAGAGTTTCAGGTTTTTTTCAGTTAGCTTTTTGAAAACCTAAGAAATTACACACAAAAATCCACATTACAAGGTTGCAAAGTCAAGCACTCAAAAGTTAGGAAAATGCCAGAATTAATGAGGCCCTGGGTTGAACAAGAAGAAAGCAGAATATTTGATAGCTTCTCATTAAGTGAGCACTATCCATTCTGTGCACTGAATGAGGCAAAAGAATTGTGGGAAAAATAGTATGTGTATTTAAACTAGTCTGCCTGTGCAGGAGAGCCCAAATTCAGGTTGCATGAGAAAACCTTAATTCCAGCATTTCCAACTTTCATCATATTATTTTAATGTATGGTGGTTGTTTTTTGTGTAATACACGCATGTAATATATGCCTGGTTAGGGAGATTTCAGCAAAGGAAGAAACAGAAATACCTATCCTAGAGACAGGTTTCAGAGTAACAGCCGTGTTAGTCTGTATTTGCAAAAAGAAAAGGAGTACTTGTGGCACCTTAGAGACTAACCAATTTATTGTTATTTCCCATCCGATGAAGTGAGCTGTAGCTCACGAAAGCTTATGCTCAAATAAATTGGTTAGTCTCTAAGGTGCCACAAGTACTCCTTTTCTATCCTAGAGAAAATACCATAGAAGCAAGATCCCTAAATTAAAAAACAAAACACAAAGTCACTTTCTAAAGTAGAACAACACTTTAAAAACTTCAGAGTACTAGATCCTTGTTAAAAGTTTTATCATAATTTGTGAAACATTTAGCAACAAATGCATTTAATACAACTGAACTGAAAACCTAAGAGACTGTTGACTCATAGGAGTACTTGCTGGAATTGCTCTCTACATTGATCTGTCTAAGGGCCAGATCCAACTTCAATTTCAGTTGGAGTCTTTTCTATTGACTTCAGTGAGAATTAGATCAGGCCCTACATTTCTATGCTGTACTATTATGTATGTGTTCATGTTTATTAGATTGAACATTATTTATATTTATTTCCACGAAAACAAAAAAGAGAACTGCGGTAGGATATCAGACACTTGCTATACACAATGAGACCTTAATAGTGTTGTCTGTGGATATGGAAAATATTTTCGCATCTTCTGCAGCTATGGAGAGGTAACAGACTGGCGCTGTGTGGCTTCTGAGCATGCCTGTTGGTCGGCTGAAATTTAATAAGAACAGTTCAATATTAAGCGGTTTCAAATTGATCGTTTTTTATAAAACAAAGTAAAAATAAATGGGCTGGAATCTGCTACTAGTTGTATGTTTGGTGGGAATTGTATTTTGGGTTTTCTCACCAAAAAAAACAAAAACCCCACACATAAACAGAGCAGTTTTCCAGTATCAGGCACTTGGAGTGATGTACATGAAACAATAGTATCTGCTTGCAGAGTTCAGCTTTTCATGAGATGTTAATGCGCCAAATGGATTCCTAGACCTCAGTTATACAATGAGATCCATGTGGGCAGAGATCATCGCAGGACTGGGGTCTTAGGCACAAGCAAAATCTCAAATCAATCTTGGATAAAAAACAGAGGATAATCCATGAATTTTTATATTTATATAAAATATTTAAACTTATGGGAATGATTTTGCTGCATGCGTGTGTGCGTGCTGATATTATCAACAGTGCAGCAGAGCCATTCTGTAAACTCACGCATATTTCCAGGACATTTGTGATTGTCTCCTCAATGCACTTAGCTGATGCCTATTAACAGGGCAATTCACTAGACAGTAAGAATTACTCATCAGTAATGTGTAGTTACAAACCCCTTCATAACAGAGTCTTTCAGTGAGTATTGTAACCATCTCTTACCCAGACATGTAAGGGTTCCACATCCGAATGATTCGATCCATTCCGCCTGTCACTATGAGGTTGTTTTTTTTACAGAATGCAAATGTTTTTACTCCTTTGTAGACTTGAAACACAGTCTGATCTCCCTCCGCTCTCTTTGGAGGGATTCTAGGTATCACCTGCCCTTTTCTTGCTTTTGAATCTTTCCCACGGTCCTTTATTTTTTTCATCTGCTGCTCAACATTAGTAGCGCCAACAGTACACCCTGAAAAAGAACATACTCACCGAAACAGCTGATAAATTTGAAAATATCCTAGACATCTTGGTTCCCACTACCTCCTGCAGATTAGGTACTAATAACTTTCATCCTCAGGAAATTTCTCCCAATAGTCATTTTATAAATTTTTATAATTTTCTTTCTTCATTGCATGCCATTAGTCCTATTTATTATAACCTTTTTATTATGGTAAAAAAATCCCTCCTCCCAATCCCACTGGGGTTTACTATTTTCAGAACCCTTTAGTTGACCATGTTTCCCATTAGTCAGCACTTAGCTATTTTGATCTTTCCTGATAAGAAAATCCTTCCAGCTTCACTTTCTGGAACTTCTTACAGTTTGTTAACATTGTTCTGGCAAAGAGAGGTTCAAAACTGAACACCATGTTGAACATGCTGCTCATCATTTCATCAAGGCACAGAGTCTGCACCAATGTCTAGAACAGACATTTGCTGCTGCTGCTTCTAATTTCAGGCAAAATAAAACAAAGAAAAGTGCCAGGAAGGAGAGGCAGGAAACAAGATACAAAGAAGAAGCAAACAAGTCTCTGAAGCCTCATTTCTGTATCACTATTGCTTTCCCAAGACTAATTCTGATGCTTAATCCCAGTATGAGGGGGAGTAAAAAAGCCCACATTAAGGGGCAAAGGATGCCACAAACAATGGCATTCAACTCCCCCCTCCACCTCCAAGATCTAAAACGAGGGGATCTGGAAAACGTACACACACAAAGCAAAAAGCTTTTAAATAAAAAGCTGGAAATTCAGAGTCCACCACAAAATGTTGCTGCTGAGAAGATTCTAACCTAGGGGGTTTCAGTGCTTCCAGAACAGATTAGTGATCTATTATTAATTCTCTCACACTAAACTAGGAACATTTTCCAGTTGTGAGCTACTCTTTAGAAAATAAGATCTTGATGGGATTTAAAAGAACTTTGTGTTTATGAATTATGGGAGCTGTTGTTGTCACTGTGTCAGTTTGACTTACTCCAGATTGTGTGTGTCCACCATCTGGTGAAGTCAGACTGCTGGGGTATTTTTTGTCTGAAATTAACATTCATGAATATTGTTCTGTAGATGGGCCATTAACCATTCTGTACTTCATTTACCTCTTTGCAAACTGTGGGTAAGAATACTTGTCTGACTCACAGCAGTGTTGTTCATTAATACTTTACTATGCACTGAGGTCACTGGATGGAAGTGTTATTACATTACTATAAATTAGGTGGTCAAAAAAAGTATAATTGCGACTGAAATAAAGCTTCACCAAAACCAGCAAGAAACTGCTCTGAAATAACATAAGAACAGCCATACTGGGTCAGACCAAATGTCCATCTAGCCCAGTATCCTGTCTTCCAATAGCGGCCAATGGCAGGTGCCCCAGAGGGAATGAACAGAACAGGTAAACATCAAGCGATCCACCTCTTGTCACCCATTCCCTGCTTTTGGCAAACAGAGGCTAGGAACACCATCCCTGCCCATCCTGGCTAATAGCCATTGATAGGCCTATCCTCCATGAATGTATCTAGTTCTTTTTTGAACTGTGTTATAGTCTTGGCCTTCACAACATCCTCTAGCAAAGAGTTCTACAGGTTGACTGTGCATTGAATCATAGAATACCAGGGTTGGAAGGGACCTCAGGAGGTCATCTAGTCTAACCCCCTGCTCAAAGCAGGACCAATCCCCAATTTTTGCCCCAGATCCCTAAATGGCCCCCTCAAGGATCGAGCTCACAACCCTGGGTTTAGCAGGCCAATGCTCCAACCCCTGAGCTATCCCTCCCCCAATGCACTAAACCAATTCTAAATATTTGTCCACCTGTCCTCCGAGTCTCTTAGGTGTAAGTGTGAAAGGGATCTCAACAAGCAAAGAATGGAATAATTGAAATCTACATGGGCTAGGTAGATTAGGTAGGGGTTTTATAAGCTTGCTTAAGGGAGTAGTTTTAGTATGTTTTACTCATTTGGCTAGAGCAAATGAGACGCTTAAGCAACTGAAATAGATGTAAGGACTTTCATTTGATTTCATCATATGTGGAGTTCCAGGTAACAGTACTGGATATTTTAAGATGAAAAATTAAGGGCAGTATGGACCATGAATTAATTTGGACTATTTTCAGCACTATTTTCAGCTTTCTGTGATGCTTAAATAAAGGAGAAACTTGCTGTATCACACTACTTTGTGGTATATGAATACTGCTTTGTATATTGAAGTCATTTCATTCAGTTATTTGCACTGAATAAAAGAGCCTGCTCTTGTATCCCCTGAAGTCAATGGGAGTACTGCTATTGACTTTTCTGGGAGTAGCAACAGATTGGAGGAACCTAACTCTGGTCCTAATTCTGCATGTGCTTACCTGCTTTGCTGAATCAGGGCTCTTGAGAGGTGAACACTCACATCTCCCATTGCCTACCCAATGAGATTTGTGGGTGCTCAGAACTGCCTATGCCTATGGGCCCAATGTGAAGAAATTAGATTATCTGAATTTTTAAGTGAACCAGGTACAAATCTTTTTCACATGCATTGGTTATTTAAGGACTGACTGAGGCGAGGCAACATAAATGGGGGAGGGAAAAACCCCATAAGCCCCGAGACAAAGAAATATGACAATCATACTGTTGTCAGTTAGCACTTGGCTTGGACATCTTTTTATTAACTCATTCCATAACCATGAACATCTGTCGTTTGCTCTCAGGGTTCCCAGACATAGCTGAAAAATACAAAATGACTTCTGGGTCATCTATTTCTATGGCTATCATCCTGACTGATGGACAGTTTCCATCCTACACATTTGCAGTTCAGTGCCCTAAGAGGAACCACACACTCCCTCCCAAGACCAAGTCTATGATGTAAAGCATAACATGAACAAACAAGAACATAGTTCCAAGCTGGTTCCACTCCCCAAACCTGAAGAAACACCTCTCCAGCAGAGTTTGGAACTTCTTTGGTTGCCACAACTCAAATACCAAAACATCAAACAAAAGACACATTTTTATATTAATTGCTTTTACGTTGTGTAAAACAGCCTGCTTTTGTTTATTGGGCTAAATACATGAGTAATGGATATAATGGCCTGTGATATACAGCAGGTCAGACTAGATGATCTAATGGTCCCTTCTGGCTTCAAAAAAAAAAAAAAAATCAAATCTATGAATCTGCGGACTCTCCATCATAACAAGACTCTCCTGTATAACTTGTGTAAAATAAGATTGTTCTTCACAACCTGCATGATAATGGTAAACCAAGTGCCAGCTTTGGCCAAGGCCCTAAGAACCGACAAACTCATAGCTGGAAACCAAAACAGCTCAACAGTATATTAGTTTTGTTCAAAATAGGTATTAGTCTTATAAGAATGTATTTAGTGTTTAGACTCTATGAAATGCTTGTAAATTGCTGCACGCATTAATCTCACCTGTAATGCCTGTATACCATACTATAAGGAATTGTATAAGTTTTGCTTTATAACTTTAAAAATGTTTGCTCTGAACTTGTGAGCCCAGGCACAGGAATCAAGATTAAATGAGCCATTAAGAAACATGACAATACAAGGGATTGGTGAATGGCCCTATCAAACCTTGGAAATGCTATGTGCAAGGGAGCTTTTCGCATGGACTGGAAAGCCAAATGTAAAAGATAAAACAGGGCATAAGAAAATTTGTCCTCTCTGCTATTTGAGCACTCACAGGGCCAGAGACTCTAAAGTGAGGCAGAGATCCCCAGGAGTTAGCAGGGGGTCTGCCCTGAAAGACACTTTTGTAGCTAATTAGTTCATTTTATCATCCATTTATCCTTGTATTGTGTGATGTTATGGTCAATTTATATGCTATTTCATATAGAATTAATGTATGATAAACAGATTTAAATTGTAGGATTATAGAATTATAGGACTGATAAGTATGTAGGTGTGATAAGTGTGTAGTGGGTGTATAAGTAAAGCATGGCTGGAACACAAGGCCTACAGGCTGAGACCTGTAAGACTTTAGCTTAGCCACACTAGGACATAGGTTTAAGAATGCTGGACATGAATGAGTGACCTAGGAATAACTCTGTGCCCATAAAGTCACAGGATTACTGCCAAAGATGTGCCAAATAGTGATGTCACAGAAAAATGGATTGCAATAGACTGAAATGCATTGTCCAAGGCAGTAGACACCTGATTGTAACATCTTTAAATGTCTGTCTGGACCACAGGATACATGTCATGCATAGATGCTAATGAGAATAAGAGGAACTACAAAAAACCTGTGAAAAATCAAGCTCCCCAATATTCATGGGGTGTGGAAGTACAGATAAGGAAAAGAGGGTTGACACCTTCATGCATGTGCATAAAGTGTTAGGTGTGGTCAGAACTACAATATAAAAGAGAGTTCCCAGGGTTGGGTAAAAGTGGGAAGATCTAATGGATGAGCCCACGGGAAACCCCTACAGGAACTATTCCTCAATCATCTATTGAGAGGTCCTTCGGACCTTAGAATATCTCTGAGGATGTGAGTATGACCACAGCCATAATTATTGCATAGGTTTTTGTAGGATTTCTATATGCATGGGTAATTGTAACTTTATTTATTGCTTTAATAAAACTTGTAGCACAGATAAGACGTTGTACTTGTGACTGTGTCTGTGGTCATTATCCTTGGACTCCATGTGTTTCTAGAGCCTCCAAATTTGAGAAAAGCATCAGAGGCAATTTCACTCTGTTGAGTTTGAAACTGTAGCAACCTGTGCCGAATGCATGGTGGTATAATACAACATCACTCAATTCACTTTAAATAAAATAAAAAGGTTACACTTTGAATTGACATATTACCACATCTCTGTCATGTTTCAGAATCATAGATGATAACTCATTTGTGTGCATATGTTTGCTTGTTTTAACTTGTAAATAACTAATTTCTTTTTCCTGTTTCAACTTTTATATAGTTTATTACAGGATTGGCTACAGGCCTTGGTGTAAGATCTAGGGTACCAACTGATCTGGCATAAGTGACTGGTTTCTCAGGACAGGAAGTAATCAGAATATTGTGTGATTTTTGGTATCATTTATCACTAAGTCCAGCTTGTCTGGGTGACATGATAAACTGGAGAATCTAAGGGGACTGTCTGTGACTCCATGATAAGACAGTTACAGTGATCCAGGAGTTCATGCTTGTTAGTGGGTTGGTGAAATCTAATTATAGAACATACCACCAGTTTGGGGTGTCTGCCCTGCTTTTGACAGTCTGCCCTGAGGTAGGTACTCATGGCCGTGAGCCACTCCAGACAGTGTGACAGCCTGCACACAGAGGGTACAAATTATCTGTTGAGCAATGTTCTTGAACGAGCAATGATAAAAATATCAGAAGGACTAGAAAATATTTCAGAGAAATAGGAGATGGGTAGTAAACCTGTCCCAAGCAACTGGCTTTTATACAGTAGATAAAAGGAGGTTTTTACTCACTACATTAGTGTGTGTAAAACACCATGCAAACGCTAGTCTTATGGTATATCCACCTGGAACAGGAATGAAAGAGTTGGCAGTCTCAGGAGAAAGCCTGTTCTTGTAAGGTTTCCACTAATAGCCACATAATTGTGATGGAAACAAGAGAATAGATAGTTTGGACAAACATACTGGGCTTGATGCAGGCCCTTGTCAGAGGTACTGTAAATCCATGGGAGCAGGGATACAGCAGTGAAAGCGGCTTGTGACTTGCCTTCTGCCAGAAGGCCCATGGCCAGCTGGTTCATCTCCCAAACTGAGTGGGGCTGGTGAGGGAAAGGGATTGGGCCCAAGCCAGCTGGGACATGCACTGATTGGTGTGTCTCCTATGCAGCCCCAGATGGCATTTAAAAATTGCCCTTACTTCTGACTCAGCTGGCTCTGAGGACACAATATGCCCTTGTGGAAGGTCATTCTAGCCTCCTAATGATAGGATGTTTAGCTGAACTAAATCAGAAGACTGAAAAACCCTTTGAGATTCTCCCATTACCAATTACAATCTTACACACAGTGGCACTACTAGAAATAAAGCCAACTAGGTGACAGCAAAGTAAGATTGCAGACATGGAGATGGAACGGAGTGTAAATCAGAGAAACATTAAATTGAAAGAAATTCCTAGAGGCCTTAATAGGAGTAAAATGGTTACCTATTACTAAAGCTGTAGGTTCATGGTTGGAGGTAGAAATCACTGCTTTAATGGAATCATAGTAGTGCAGCTAAAAGGAACAGAACAAGAGATTACTGTTATATATGAATGATACACAATACAGATTAGAAGAGAATATAATCTGCTGGGATTATTTCATTTGTTTCTGTTCTTATAATGTTTTTCTTTCTGAAGGCAGGATGAATAATAAGAACATTTAAAGTTGTTTGCCTAAGGGTGGGTTGAGTGGGTGCATTACAGTGGCTCTTATTCCAGCACGTTCCTGCTGTTTTTCTCTTGTAAAAAGGGCAAAATGTGTGTACCTCACTCCTTTGTGTATCCAAAAGCATGACATACAGATTCTAAATTCCATTTCAGGACTCTCTGCGGAAGTCAGAGGCTTCCCTACTTCTTCCCTGATGGACCAGAACATGGAAAACAATCTGCTACTTCATCTGAGCTACAGTCGGCTTGGTGGGGCCCCCACTGCTTGCAGAAAGCAGCAACAGCAGCATTAGAAAAGTAAAAAAAATACTCAGCTCCCATCATGTACCACGGCATGTAACCCCCAGACTGGTTATCGGCCTTCAAGAACGTAAAACACGACCCATAAAGCTGATTTTAGAACAAGTCTTGACCCTTCCTCCAAGGTCAAGGAGGGTCCTCCAGGATCTAGCCCAATGTGGTGCTGCTGCACAAGGGTTCAGGATTTGGGAACCTGATGTCTGAGCCACACTTATCCAATGACGAGCACACTGGGGCTGGGGGAAGAGGAAGCCATTACTCTAGATATGAAAGGGGTGTAAAGCTGTGCAGAGGTTACTCCAGTGCTAAGGCTGCAATAGTGACCCAGTTGCTTGGTCTGTGCAATGGGGCTAAAATTCTTTCTAGATATGAGGGCATAGCTTTAAAAAAAAAATGTATGGTGCTATAATAAATACATTTTATCTCTAGTGCCCTGAGCAGATACAAAATTTGTATCCACATCCAGTTCACAATCTGCAAAGATGGTCCATGGATAAAAAGCGGATATCCACAGATTTGCAGGGCTCTATTTATCTCATCAGATCAGCTAGTGAGACAATGTATAAATATGCCACTAGGACTATCTTTAACATTCCAAAACTCAGAATAGCTTCAGAGAGCTATCAAATACTTCCTTTTTATCCCCCAAAATGACACTGTTGAAAGGTCAAGGATGGGCAACAGTCAGTCCAGGGGCAGCGACAACTTCAAAGTTTGTACACCTTGCAGTCAGGGCTAGAAGAGATCGAGAGCATTTCTTTAGTTCCATGTCCACTCTCCTTTAGCTTCTGACTTTGGATCCTGGGGGTGCAGTAATCCCAAACTCAGATCTCTCCTTATTCAGGCCCCAGCAAGGAGTTTATGCACTTGCCTAACTTTAAAAGCTAGCACTACTGAAGTCCAACTGAAAACTAAACAGGTGTTGAATTTGGGCTTCACAACTTTCAATCTGAATTTCATGCCTTATTCTCTATTGTCAAGCCCTCATTCTATCAAGTTTGACAGTTTGTGCCATTTTCCTGTTCTTCCTATCATACTGCTGACAGTGCTATTCTAATTGACAAATAAGAGTTTTTTTCTGTAGACTGACTAGATGCTGTGGCTGAAACCTTATTTACCTATTCCCATGACAATTTCATTTGTGGAAAACTTTCTATTTTATTTATTCTGGAGTGAGAAAGATTTTGGTTCTTTTACCTGTGTAACCCAGTCTCCATGCACTTTCCAACGAATGTAAGTCACATTTGGAGAAAGAACAGCATTCTCAATGCTAACACTAGGCAGGTTTTCAGCTTTTGGCAGTTTCTTCCACGTTCTGAAAAATCCAGGGACAAAGAAGAGAAGAGAGACAGCAGCCATCATCCTTAAGTGCTAGGAAGCAAATATTTCCTCACACTCCTAAAATCTGGACTATTTCTCTGGCATTAAACTCCCAACCCAAGGTTGTTATTTTAAAAGATTGTAGCTATTTATCTTGCCTTTTGGGATACTGAAAAGTTGCCCCAGCAATTTCTGATTGTAGGCTGCTCCAGCAGACACCCTGCTGAGGAAAGAAGAGTAGCTGCTGGAGAAGCCAGCAAGGGATCTGCCTGGGTCTATGTGACAGGGCGACGACTCACCGCTGTGGCGCCTCCTGCTGGTTGTCCAGGGAATTAGCTCTTTTCAGCCAGGAGTGCCCTCTGCCAGTCAGTGTCTTGCCTGCAACTGGCCCCATGCCCCTCCCAGACCTTGGTGCCTTTCTAGATAAGGGTTCTGCCCCCTGGCAATACCCCCTCAGTCTGGGTCTCCCCTCCTGGGGAACCCCCAATCCCTCCCTTGCCTCAGTGGCTACTCTCAGTCATCGTCTAGCCCCCACTCCCTGGGGCAGACTGCAGTCTGTACCACTCATCATTGGCAAGGGGGGAATCAGACCAGCTGCTGCTGTTTAGGTCTGGGCTGCTCCTCTGCAGCTTTACTACTCTTTTGTGGGCCTTTACCTCAGCCTGCAGCTCCGCTAGGCTGGAGCTCCCCAGCTCCCTCTGCCCTTCCCCAGCACTGCTCTGCCTTAGGTACCCTCTTCAGCTTCCCAAGCAGCCAGGTCCCTCTCTCTCCATGTAGCTAGAGAAAGTGGCTGTCTCTGCTCCTGGCTAACAGCCCTCTTAAAGGGCCAGCTGTGGCCTGACTGGGGCGTGGCCCCACCTGTGGCTACTTCCGCCAATCAGCGTAGCTTTCCTCTGGCTACAGCCCTCTCTTAGGCTGTTTTAAGCCCTTCGAGGCATGGCGGGGTGACCATCCCGCCACAGTCTATATTAGCAAGGATCCAGGGAGGCCTGACGGATTGGGGAGGGCAGACCACTTGCTGGGAGTCACTAGTGGGCAGGGGTCTTACTGGGGGAGGGAAAAAGGCAGCCATACTCTTCCAAGCCCTGCCCATGTGACTTGACAAAATGAAACACTGCTTGGAGTAGATCTTGTGGCTTTCTGAGCTCCTCCTTAGTATGGCTTGAATGTGCCCATGGGCTCTACTGGGCTCCTGGGTCCTGGCTCCCTTATGACTCTGGGCAAAAAATAATTAGTGCCATCTCCTAAATGCCACCCACTTATGGCAGCAAAATGAGATGTCACTCACAGTAAATTGTGCAGTCTGTGACTTTTCCTCTCCTCCATGAGGAATTAAATAGTTCATCCTCATCACTGGGTATCTGAGTTAAATGTCAACAAAGTTAACACTGCATGATTTGGAAGAGTGGCTGGATGGCACTCAGAGTGCCCTGATCCTTGTCTGGGGCCAGAGTCAGGGAGAGGCACCCTGCCCTAGCACCGGGCAACCTACTCAACAGGGCGCGCAGAAACCTCTGACTGGGCGGGAAGTTTTGTCAGTTTTTAAAATTACATCTACAATGTAAAGTCCTTACCGTAGGAGCTCCCCCACAGAAAACAAAAGCAAGATATTCACACACCCCTGAAAAGAGAAAAAAAAAGTTGTTATAAAAATCTAAACGGATAGGGCCAAATCCTGTAGTTCTTATTCAGTCCCTGAAGTAAGTGGGAGGAGATTTACCAGAATAAGAATTTCTGGACTATATTTAGCAGATGGATAATTAATGTTGTATAGACAAGGTGGGTGAGGTAATATCCTTTATTGGACCAACTTTTGTTTGAGAGACACAAGCTTCCAGGATCCCTGGGTCCTATCACAACATGTGGTATACCTCATCCCATGCACCAACAGCAACTATATGGACACAGGCGCCGACTTTCCAATGTGCCGGGGGGTGCTCGACCCCCAGCTCTGCCCGAGACTCCTCCCCAACTCCACCCCACCTGCCTCTTCCCATCCCGTTCCGCCCCCTCCCCCAAGCACGCCGCATCCTCGCTCCTTCCCCCTCCCGCCCAGAGCCTCCCGCATGCCGCGAAACAGCTGATTGCAGTGGGCGGGAGGCGCGGGGAAGGAGGGGGATGTGTTGATTGGTGGGGCCTTCCGGCAAGCAGGATGCACTAGGGGGAGGGGGAGGTTCTGATATGGGGGCTTCAGCCACAAGGGGGTGCCATACTTTATCTGAGCTGGTCACAGCTAGAGCCAGGAAGTGCTTTAAAGGATCTTACAGTGAACACCTCTGGTATATCTCTCTGGGAAGGAAGCTCTGTAGTCAGTCTGTATCTGGTACAGAAGCCTGACCTACAAGTAGCAGTCCTGCAACCTACTGTATAAAAGGTGTACCTTACACACCCCATCCATTGGATAATCAGGGAGACTGGCCAGGAGACACTTCTAGGACAGGTCCCTGATTACCCAAAGATCTAAGGGATGCCCCGTGAGTTCATGGCTTATATTTAAGCCCCTTTGTTTTCAGATTAAACCAATTTTTACCAAAAAAAATCCCAGGTTTTACAGAAAGTATTATTCGTTTTTTCTGATTTTCTCTACTTTTGTATCATTCAAATATATAAAAAATAACTTGTTTTATTAGGAAAATACAATACATTGCATGAGATATATGTATTACGATAATACCTTAGTCTGTTAATACATTAATACAAAAGCTGCCTGTTGAAGTAAGGCTACGTATTAGTGTAGAAGATAAAACAATAAAGAAAACAGGCACGCATGCAAGCTCTGAAGTGCATGCAAATTTGAACATACTGATGAATCTCACACCCATCATGTACACATTTCAAACTATTCGCAGATAACGGTTTAAAGATCTGACACACTAAAATGGAAAGAAAACGAAAATCTGTATCAGAATATGTTTCAGAACACAGGTTTCACAGTAACAGCTGTGTTAGTCTGTATTCGCAAAAAGAAAAGGAGTACTTGTGGCACCTTAGAGACTAACCAATTTATTTGAGCATAAGCCTTCGTGAGCTACAGCTCACTTCTTCGGATGCATACTGTGGAAAGTGTAGAAGATCTTTTTATACACACAAAGCATGAAAAAATACCTCCCCCCACCACACTCTCCTGCTGGTAATAGCTTATCTAAAGTGATCACTCTCCTTACAATGTGTATGATAATCAAGGTGGGCCATTTCCAGCACAAATCCAGGGTTTAACAAGAACATCTGAGGAGGTGGCGGGGGGGTAGATAAAAACAAGGGGAAATAGGTTACCCTGCATAATGACTTAGCCACTCCCAGTCTCTATTCAAGCCTAAGTTAATTGTATCCAATTTGCAAATGAATTCCAATTCAACAGTCTCTCGCTGGAGTCTGGTTTTGAAGTTTTTTTGTTGTAATATCGCAACTTTCATGTCTGTAATCGCGTGACCAGAGAGATTGAAGTGTTCTCCGACTGGTTTATGAATGTTATAATTCTTGACATCTGATTTGTGTCCATTTATTCTTTTACGTAGAGACTATCCAGTTTGACCAATGTACATGGCAGAGGGGCATTGCTGGCACATGATGGCATATATCACATTGGTGGATGTGCAGGTGAACGAGCCTCTGACATGTGGCTGATGTTATTAGGCCCTGTGATGGTGTCCCCTGAATAGATATGTGGGCACAGCTGGCAACGGGCTTTGTTGCAAGGATAGGTTCCTGGGTTAGTGGTTCTGTTGTGTGGTATGTGGTTGCTGGTGAGTATTTGCTTCAGGTTGGGGGGCTGTCTGTAGGCAAGGACTGGCCTGTCTCCCAAGATTTGTGAGAGTGTTGGGTCATCCTTCAAGATAGGTTGTAGATCCTTGATAATGCATTGAAGGGGTTTTAGTTGGGGGCTGAAGGTGACGGCTAGTGGCGTTCTGTTATTTTCTTTGTTAGGCCTGTCCTGTAGTAGGTGACTTCTGGGAACTCTTCTGGCTCTATCAATCTGTTTCTTCACTTCCGCAGGTGGGTATTGTAGTTGTAAGAATGCTTGATAGAGATCTTGTAGGTGTTTGTCTCTGTCTGAGGGGTTGGAGCAAATGAGGTTGTATCGCAGAGCTTGGCTGTAGACAATGGATCGTGTGGTGTGGTCAGGGTGAAAGCTGGAGGCATGTAGGTAGGAATAGCGGTCAGTAGGTTTCCGGTATAGGGTGGTGTTTATGTGACCATCGTTTATTAGCACTGTAGTGTCCAGGAAGTGGATCTCTTCTGTGGACTGGACCAGGCTGAGGTTGATGGTGGGATGGAAATTGTTGAAATCATGGTGGAATTCCTCAAGGGCTTCTTTTCCATGGGTCCAGATGATGAAGATGTCATCAATATAGCGCAAGTAGAGTAGGGGCGTTAGGGGACGAGAGCTGAGGAAGCGTTGTTCTAAGTCAGCCATAAAAATGTTGGCATACTGTGGGGCCATGCGGGTACCCATAGCAATGCCGCTGATTTGAAGGTATACATTGTTCCTAAATGTAAAATAGTTATGGGTAAGGACAAAGTCACAAAGTTCAGCCACCAGGTTAGCCGTGACATTATTGGGGATAGTGTTCTTGATGGCTTGTAGTCCATCTTTGTGTGGAATGTGGGTGTAGAGGGTTTCTACATCCATAGCCCCATCATCTCAGGCATTGGCACCCTGACAGCAGGACTGTCTGGCTATGTAGACTGCCTCCTCAGGCCCTACGCTACCAGCACTCCCAGCTACCTTTGAGACACCACTGACTTCCTGAGGAAACTACAATCCATCGGTGATCTTCCTGATAACACCATCCTGGCCACTATGGATGTAGAAGCCCTCTACACCAACATTCCACACAAAGACGGAAGAGAAGAGAATGGGGGGGGATTTGATAGCTGCTTTCAACTACCTGAGAGGTGGTTCCAGAGAGGATGGTTCTAGACTATTCTCAGTGGTAGAAGAGGACAGGACAAGGAGTAATGGTCTCAAGTTGCAGTGGGGAAGGTTTAGGTTGGATATTAGGAAAAACTTTTTTACTAGGAGGGTGGTGAAACACTGGAATGCGTTACCTAGGGAGGTGGTAGAATCTCCTTCCTTAGAAGTTTTTAAGGTCAGGCTTGACAAAGCCCTGGCTGGGATGATTTAATTGGGGATTGGTCCTGCTTTGAGCAGGGGGTGGGACTAGATGACCTCCTGAGGTCCCTTCCAACCCTGATATTCTATGATTCTATGTACATTGGTCAAACTGGACAGTCTCTACGTAAAAGAATAAATGGACACAAATCAGATGTCAAGAATTATAACGTTCATAAACCAGTCAGAGAACACTTCAATCTCTCTGGTCACGCAATTACAGACATGAAAGTTGCGATATTACAACAAAAAAACTTCAAAACCAGACTCCAGCGAGAGACTGTTGAATTGGAATTCATTTGCAAATTGGATACAATTAACTTAGGCTTGAATAGAGACTGGGAGTGGCTAAGTCATTATGCAAGGTAACCTATTTCCCCTTGTTTTTTCCTACCCCCCCGCCCCTCCTCAGACGTTCTTGTTAAACCCTTGATTTGTGCTGGAAATGGCCCACCTTGATTATCATACACATTGTAAGGAGAGTGATCACTTTAGATAAGCTATTACCAGCAGGAGAGTGTGGTGGGGGGAGGTATTTTTTCATGCTTTGTGTGTATAAAAAGATCTTCTACACTTTCCACAGTATGCATCCGATGAAGTGAGCTGTAGCTCACGAAAGCTTATGCTCAAATAAATTGGTTAGTCTCTAAGGTGCCACAAGTACTCCTTTTCTTTTTTCAGAACACAGGAAGTATTTGAAAGTTTTAAAAAAACAAAAACAGGAGAAAAGGATGAAGTTGAGTGTATGCACTGCAAATGGTGTGGCCCAATTATTAAATTTAAATATTTATAGGCTAATGGGTCTAAGTCTACAACGTAAACTGTTTATTCAAATGAAAAGTTTTATTTGGGGATTAGAGATATATTGTTTTCTTAAAGTCAAAGGTGGCATTGTATTTAAGTTCTGTTTTAGTTCCGCAGCAAGCCACATTGAATTCCGTTCATCAAAGCGTTAATTTAATGAATACTTTTCCCCCTGTCCTTCCATCCACCAAAATAAACCCCAATATTTATCCAGAAAAATTATTAATAGTTTTTTCCATCAATTTTCACCTGTTTTTGTTGTAGTAATAAACACTGATAATTCCCTGGAAAAATTAAATAAATGACGGGCCCTACTTATATCAACCACTGTTTTGTTGTTGTTTTAAAAAACACACCAAAAAAATCTACCTGGTCATCACCATATAGAATCATGCACTCATCAGGATCAGTGCAACTAAAAAAGATGGAAAAAAGGATAAGTGCAATCTAGTCAAAACACTTCAGTTTAAAGGAAATAAAAGTCGGACTGAGTGAAACATACATTAGACAAAACAAATGCCATGTTCACAGCCAGTGGTGGATTAGCCACTGGACCAACGGGGCCCAGGTGCCCCAGCCAACTGGGGGGACCCCAGAAAAGTGGGCACCCCAACCTGCTCTGCCTGCCTAGCACTCCTCCCCACCTTGCTCTGGCCCAGGGCCCCACAAACCTCTAATCCGCCGCTGTTCACAGGTGTAGCATTCTGTGAAGACTAAATTCAGGCCTGGTATAAGGATAAATGTTCTCCTTAACTCAATGGGAGGTCTATCTACTTACACCAGGGACAAATTTGGTCCCCACCAGTGTTGTGGATGGTGCAAACTGCAAGTAAATGTTAATGGAGAGAGAGGGCTGCTTTATCTTACATATTGCTGATAACAGGTTGGAATATGACGACATTCACGCAGCCTATCCTGTTAAGTGTGAAACCACAACGAACATCATCAAACCAGCGAGCAATATGCATGCGACAGAGATTCCTGATAACCCAATGGCCTAGGATACCTAAAAATCACATAAAGCTCTGGGATGAAGACAATGATCAATAATTCTGCTCCTCAGGCATAATGGAATTTTCTGTCACAAAGGTGAAGCTCGTCTGTGCAGGAGACAAGAACTTATTAGAGGCTGATCCAACACTGCATAATGAAGTCCCCTAGGAACTGAGGGCCACCACAAACCTCACTACCTTCTGCTCCAAGTGAAAGGTACACATCTTTGGCTTCTTTTCTCTGCCATGAACACACATAGAGAGAACAAACCACACATGACAGATGTTAGTTGTGTTGTTTATGCACTACCAGAAGGCACTCGGATACTACAGTGATGAGAGAGATAGAGGTAGTGATGAAGGAGAACGCAAATAGAATACTTCTCTATGTTACCCCTGTTTTTGCACATCCACAGAATGACAAATTGGTGAAAATTACTTCACTACTTTGACACAAAGTGTAAGCCACTCCCTCATTCATGTCCCTGCTCAATTTGGCCTTGACATATTCAGGAACCCATTTACTCCATGTTGCATTTGGCACCAGGAATGTAATGCAGAATTTAATGTCATAAATGCAGAGTTTAATGCCATAAACTAGAACACAGACTGTGCACAGGGAGATTTTTTTTAAGTGAAGAAAAACAGTGGCTCAACATGTCCAGTTCTGTTCAATATCTTCATCAATGATTTAGAAAACCACACAGAGAGTACACTTACGAGGTCTGTGGTTGATATCAAGCTTGGAGGGGTTGCAAATACTTTGGGGGATAGGATTAAAATTCAAAATGATCTGGACAAAATAGAGAAATGGTCTGAAGTAAGTAGGATGAAATTCAATAAGGACAAATGCAAAGTATTCTACTTAGGAAGGGACATCAGTTGCACATATACAAAATGGGAAATGACTGCCAAGGAAGGAACACTGCAGAAAGGGATCTGGGAGTCACAGTGGATCACAAGCTAAATGAGAGTCAAGAGTCAACACTACTGCAAAAAAAAAAAAAAAAAAGCAAACATCATTCTGGGATGTATTAGCAGGAGGATTGTATGCAAAACATGAGAAGTAATTCTTCCGCTCTACTCCACGCTGATTAGGCCTCAACTGGAGTACTGTGCCCAGTTCTGGGTGCCACATTTCAGGAAAGATGTGGACAAATTGGAGAAAGTACAGAGGAGAGCAACATAAATGATTACAGGTCTAGAAAACATGACCTATGAGTTAGGCTGCGAGTCTGTCACGGAGGTCACAGAAGTCACGGATTCCGTGACTTTTTGTGACCTCAGTGACTTCTGCAGCTGCTGGTGCTGGCCCAAGGGCTGCCCGACTTGGGCAGCCCCTGGGCCAGCAGCAGCAGTTTGGGTGTGTGGGAGGGGGCTAGGGGCAGGGGGGAGCTTACTTCAGAGTGGGGGGCTCCCCACCTTCCACAGCACTGCAGCTCCTAGGTGGCGAAGGGGTCGGGGGGGAGAATGGGAGGGGCTCTGCACCGCACACTGCTCATGCCTGCAGGCCTTGCCCCCGCAGCTCCCATTGGCTGTAGTTCCTGGCCAGTGGGAGCTGTGGCAGCTGGCGCTTGTGGCAGGAGCAGTGTGCCAAGCCCCCTGACTCCTCCACCGCCTAGGAGCTGCAGAGACATGGAGCTGGGTAGGGAGCCCCTGATAGCCCTGACAACCTCCCGCCCCAGCAACAGCGGAGTCCCCCGGGCCACCTTCTCCAGCACCCGTGGCACCTCTGGACCGCCACCGCCCCGCCCCCCCCCCCCATGGACTGACTCGTAAATCACTACAGTACTTTTGAAATTCTACCTCAGGTAATTTGCCCAAGGTTGCATAGGAATTCTGTGTACATGAACATGAGACAGATGCGTGTTTTGGTAAGATTTTGAAACAAAGAGAAATAAACACGTTTTTATAGGAAATAAAATGAGGCTTTCCAGTTGCTTAATGATCTCCAATACGCGGTAACTACTATAGAACTTCACGAGGAAGCACTGAGGTCATTTCATCCACACTACTCAACTTCTACCACAATATCCAGTCAGAGTAATCTCCTACCTCCCACCCTCATTGCATATTTATCCGTGCACAATATTTTGGTGATAGCTTTTCAACATGCACATTACAAAGACTGATATTCACTTCCCGTTACAGCCCTGATGCACCACTGTACTTTAGCACTTGCCTAACTTGAAGCATATGAGTGTCCCACTATCTTGCTTAATAAGAGCCAAAATGTACAAATTGAAGTAGAAAAGTAAAACTCTGATCATCATCTATAGGGATAAAATGATGAACTGACAACAAAACACTGTATGTCTGACAGGATGTTGAAAAGAAATAGCACAAGATACCACACAAACAGAAAAACTGAACACTGAGATGATACCAAGACCAGACAGATATCACAAATAAATACCTTGTGTCTAAAAGTGTGCAATGAAATACTGTTGACCTGGGACTGACAACATGAACATAGAACATTGCTTACCAATAGTCAAGTTTTAAAGGGATTGCTTCCAAACCACTGATCTGGCAGTATGGTTCGAAGTTGGACATCTCATACAACTGGATTTCACGATCCCTGTCAGAAAACAAGACAGATTTTAAATGAGCAGCAGGTTTCAGTCCTCCCTTTGAGGCACTGTTAATCTTTTCTTTTAAACAGTTTGTCTTTTAAATTATATTTTTAATGGGTGTGAAGTGTAGTTAATTTAAGGATGTTGTTTATCTAGCAGTCCTGGAGATTGAAATCTTCTGTTTAACTATCAAACAAGTGTTTTGAGGATGTTGCAAGACAATCTTCTCCACACTGCCCCTTAGTTCGTTTCATTTCTCAAGTCCCTCTGAGTGGAACCATTTCTTACCCACCAATGTATCTAAGGATATGGATACACTTGCACATGTAGAGCGCTTTGAGTTAAACCAGCCTTCATAGTGCACAATAGGGAAAGCCCTGCAATCTGTCCACACTGATGGCTTTGAGCGCCCTGGCGTGTACACATTTGCTGCACTTGCAGTGGAATTGGGAGCGGTGCATTATGGGAAGCTATCCCAGCATGCAAGTGACTGCAACGTGATTTTCAAATGGGGGGGTGGGGTGGAGTGGTGTGTGACAGGGAGTGTGTTGTATGTGCAGAGAGAAAGAGTGAGTTTTTGGGGGGCTGAGAGCACGTCAGCATGCTGTTTTGTAAGTTCAGATAGCAGCAGACCCCTGCTCCCCCTCTCTCTCACACACACAGCATTCCACACTAAAGGTTGCTTTGTCTCGGAGCAGATAAGCATGTCGGCTGTCAGAAACGGAGCTTTCAAAGGGCATATCTGCATTCCTACAGTGATTCCAAAACAATGAGAAGAGTGGCCACTTGACTTAAGGGGATTATGGGATGTTTCCGGAGGCTGATCAGAGTGCACTAATGCAACACCTCATTCACAGTGACGTCCGGGCGTTTCAGCCACTACGCAACAAGTGTTAATCTTCTCGCTGACGTGAAGTACCGGGAGCGCTCTAGCCATGGAGTCAGAGTGCTCTACCTGCCTTGCCAGTGTGGACAGGGAGTGAGCTAGGGCACCAGGGGCTGCTTTAATGCGCTCTAACTCGCAAGTGTAGCCAAGCCCTAATCCCTGACCCTGAGAGACCTCCTCTAAGGGACCAATCTCCATGTTCACTCCATCCTTGGCCTCTTAGCAAAGGACTGTAACAAGCTTGCAATCTGTGGTGATTTTTCAGGTAGGGGCATCCTTCCATAGGAATTTGGATTGAGATCACCAATCTCATTGCACATAGGCCACTGAGCAGCCATCAGATAGGAATAACTTTTTGTCATTTCATTACCAGTTTGGGCTGGATTAAATCCTGAACCTGGTATTTAAGGATCTGGGGGTGTGGGCTGGTACAATAACTTAGATTCAGGCACTTCAGGACAAGGAACAGGTTTTATGTCTTTAAAGGGGCATACACAGCTTTATGTTATGATTATTAATAACCTAATAAATGAATTAATTAATGACAATATGGTCAGCACACGCTTCCCTATTCTGCATTCCCAATCTCACTCTACACTGACCTGGAAAGACTCTCTGTGGGTGTGAGAGGGCAGTTCAGCCACCATGAGGCTGTCCACAAGAACACCAGCTGTGACAGCATTTTTGGAACTCACATCACCAACTGTTTCACGTACGTAGCGTTATTCTGCAAGTTCCCAGCTCCCAGAGATAATTAGTGCTGATAATACCACATTCAATTTTAGTTCTGATTCTGGTAAAGAACAGCACTTACCCAGTTCCCAGGATGAGTTTGTTGTAATGTGTCATAACAGTGAAATCTGTCGCCCACTTAGATTTTTTGTTGACAGGTTTTTCCTAAAAAGTGAGAGAGCTAGTTGTCATCCCTACATCATATGAAAAGACAAGACACCACAGATGAGGGCTGAATCTGTTCTTGGTGACACTGTTGCAAACCCACTGAAAGGGGGTTGCATGGGTTAACTAGGAAGAGTATATGTCCTTTATAGCCAGATCCTGCAAAGCACAGGACACTTCCCACTGAATATAATGGGAATTAAGAGGCACTCAGCATCTCTTGGGATCAGCCCTTAGTTCGTTTCATTTCCCAAGTCCCTCTGAGTGGAACCATTTCTTACACACAAAGCTGCTGCCTACAGGATATAGCCCAGAAGCAAATCTCAAAACGTTATATGGTGTCAAATTATTATATACAGGTCCAACCCTGCAGGGTGCTGAGCACTCAAGTCCCACTGAACCCTGGTAGAGTTGATAGCCATTGTCACTGGATCAGGACCTACAGCACTCAAAAAAGGTTAATACCTCTGAGAAGTTACTCGTGAACAGCATCACACGCTCAGCAAATACAAGTTTGTTCTGGTGATGTTATTACCGTTTATTATCCTGTGGGCAGGGTTGTGGAGTATTCCAGAACCACCAGAAGAGGGATGGTCTAGGTATACTTGCTCCTGCCTCAGCTTAGGGAGCTTACTTGATGACTTCTTGAGGTCCCTTCCAGCCCCACATGTATGATCCTTCTCCACCTTGCTTGTGTAATTTCAGTTAAATTCAACTGCATTTAACATGTACTTTTCCCAGGTCACCTCAGGAAAAGCCAGGAGGGTGCTCAGGACCTCTGCAAATTCAGCCATTACAAACTTTTATTCCGAACAGCATGTAAAGAATCATTTCTGCTTTAAATCACCATAGAACAAGGGAGCATAATAAAAACTTATATTTTAAGAGCAGTTCCCTATCGTGCTGGTAATATAGCAGAATCAATCATGATTTACAATGTTGTACTTAAAATAAACAATTTAATTGTCAATGAAATCAAGCGTTCTAGCATTTCCATGAAACCTGAGCAGGTACTGAGAAAATAAAATGCACATACAAAAACCATCTTGCTTCGTTTCAGTTTTAGTTGTGGAGACCAGAAGGAAATAACTCCATCTTCTTGGGTCATTACTAAGGTGTTGTCAAACAGAGAACAAATGCGCAGGACAGGCTCTCCAGGAGAGCGTTCTACTATCACAGCAGGAAGCGAGAATGTCAGCTCCTTTAATCGGGCAGATGACACGTCTTGTTCTGCATATTCTAGCTGCATGTATGTGCAGAACTCATCCTAGTACAGAAAAGAGCTGGTGATTCATAGTTATAATAGAAAGACAGCGAATATGTTACTATGGTGGTGCCTAGAGGCACCAGTGAGAGTTGGGGGCCTTTTGTGCTAGGCATTTTACAAACATACAGAAAAACAAGGCACCTGCCACAATGAAATTGTAATCTAAGATGACCAAGATGGAACAAGTTGGTGCAATACATAGAAGGAATGTGAGGGAGAGGACAAAGGCAAATGCAATAGGAATATGCTGCTACACAGACCAGCAAGGGCCCCTGTCCTTACATGCTTTGCTGAACCATGTCTTAAGTTCACAACTTGAGGGTTACAAGTTTTTTATTTATAATAATAATAATACGAATAATATATTTATTAATAATTATCAAGTATATTGTTATTATTATAAGATAAAAAATATATCAGCAATCCTCACTGGCCAGCTACCTAGTCATTATTTCTAGCTGGAAGAAACAATGTCACATTCTATATTAATATCATGAGATGCAGGTACTTTATTTTTTGGAGCACGAGTTGCATGCTTAGTGCTGTACAGAACAAAGAGAGCATTGACAAGATGCTGGAGCTGTGAATTTATGTAAGTTTGATTGGAAAAGGATTCCAGGATAATATTCCTAACTTCTTGCTTACTTAAGTCAAAATTCAACCATGAGACTTGGACCCCTTCCTAGGTCATACTCTAAAGTAGGATAAAATGATGCATGCTGGGGAATATTTTCAATTTGAAACAATAAATCGCATTTTAATACTCTCTCTCTTTCCAAAATATTCTGTAAACTATAATTATACATTTTGCCCCTTCTCTTTGAATTAAATTTCCACCACTGATTTAAAAAGGTTGAATAAAATAAACGTTTAGTCCCACTTGAATATGTCTCCAGAAGTTGTGTATCTGCAATTCTGACACACTTTCCTTACTGACAAAGTTTTGTTCCACGAACTGCAAAAAGCCCCCGAAACAACCACCACCCACACATACACTCACTCACCCACTGAATTCTTCCCGTTGCAGCACAGTCTATTTTCATGAAAAGTTTTTCTATTTGTTCATCACTCTACGGGAAAAAGGCATATTAAAAGTATTGTTATATATTACAAGTACAGTATATGAAGAATAATCAAAAGATTTTAAGTTTTCATAGTGCATCTCTCCCCAGCTAGGGACAACGGGTTTTGCAAATGCTACATTATTTAAATTTTAAAAAAAATTCTATTTGATTTCCTAGCTTGTTTCCAAATGTGAATCACATTGGAATACTCCAAATTTGTTGTGTTTTATCTAAACTTTTCAAATCCTCAGATCCAAAGACTGAACACAGAAGAAAAAGTTCCAGATGTTGTTCAGATCTGTTAAGAGAGTTGTCCTAAAGGGTCCAATCCTGCAGTGTTTACTCGGAAGAACTCCCAGTTTCAAGCCCAGAATGGGAACTTTAACACTCATTTGCTCTGAACTTTTAGTACAGATATATAACATTCTTGGGTTTGCAGGAAGAAGCCAGTCAATCCAACAACTCATGGATCAAATATATTCAAGATTTCAAGGTTATGCCCAGAGCTGAGCTAGGCTTTAACGTAAAAGGTTTTCTATTATACAGCTTTTTTAAGAGAATTGCTCACTTACTGTTCTATGTGGTGCCATACAGTTCTTCACTACCTGCTTGAATTTCTCCATATCTAGTGATTTACATCCATTCTTTTCTAATTCCTGAAAGCAGAAGCAGCAACAGGCAAAGCACAGTTAGCTACTGAAAAGGACTACCTTTGATTTGCTTGTTGTAAAAGAGCATCGTTATGTGAGTACCTTAACATGAACCTAATCTTCAGGACCATTTCCTCTTTAAAACTTGGTCACAGTCTTATACTATATATTGTGGGATGCCACCTGAATTTTTGCAGTGCGCTAGCCTAGAAAACATGGTATCATAGCCTTAGCTTGCATTAACATAGATAGATGCTTAGATATGCATGTATCAGCCTATTGCTCTAAATTATAACATTTAGACTGAGATTTCTCATGCTTTCTTACTCCCGAATTTTTTTTAATAATATCAAGAAAATCTGTGTAGCTATTTTTTAGTTACCTGAATGTGATGATAATATTGTTTATCCTACTCATTAAAAATAAACTCCAAACCCTTGACAAAAAAACATTCAGACTGGTTTTGCACTCGGATACATAAAAAATGATGGTAGTTTCAAACTTCTAATAAATGTAGCCTTTTTTGAGAAAGGCTTAGTTTGCTAAATTTGGGAAATGCTGGCAGAGAAAATTATAACTATTAGGAAAATAGTTTCAAGTGTATGTACCATACTTTAATTTAACTTATTGATTTAATGTGTTAATCTATCTGGATATCCAGAAGATCCCTCTCTCCCCAGCACACCAAGGACCCAGATTCAGGATCTACCAATTTCCTTATTTGGGAAGCAAAGGATTTACAGTGGGCACAATACCAGTGGATGCTAGTGGGTATCAATATTTTCACAGCTTGGTATATGTGCTAAGTACCCAAAAGCATCCATTAACACTTTTCAGTTCATACATGGGTACCAGCAACTCAAGGAAATGGGAACACTGAGGGCTTGGCTACACTTGCGAGTTACAGCGCAATAAAGGAGCCCTGGGCACACGAGCTCACTACCCGTCCACACTGGCAAGGCACTTAGAGCACTCTGACTCTGCAGGTACAGCGCTGCTGGTACTCCACCTTGGCAAGTGGAATAACGTTTGCTGTGCTCCCGCTGGAGTGCCGTGGCACCAATGTGGATAAAGTGTTGCATTACTGCGCTCTGATCAGCCTCTGGAAACGTCCCATAATCCCCTTAAGTCAAGTGGCCACTCTTCTCATTGTTTTTGAATCACTGTAGGAATGCGGATATGCCCTTTGAAAGCTCCGTTTCTGACAGCGGGCATGCTTACCTGCTCCAAGACAAAGCAACCATTACTGTGGAATGCTGTGTGTGAGAGAGAGAGGCGGAGGGGGAAGGGGGGGGTCTGCTGCTGTCTGAACTTACAAAACATCATGCTGACATGCTCTCAGCCCCCCAAAAACCCACTCTCTCTCCCCCCACATACACACAACACACTCCCTGTCACACTCCACCCCCACCCCAATTTGAAAAGCACGTTGCAGTCACTTGCATGCTGGGATAGCTGCCCATAATGCACCGCGCTCAATGCCACTGCAAGTGCCGCAAATGTGGCCATGCCAGTGCGCTTGAAGCTGTCAGTGTGGACAGACTACAGCGCTTTCCCTTCTGCGCTCGCCG
This sequence comes from Eretmochelys imbricata, assembly GCF_965152235.1. Taxonomy (NCBI): domain Eukaryota; kingdom Metazoa; phylum Chordata; order Testudines; family Cheloniidae; genus Eretmochelys; species Eretmochelys imbricata. The sequence goes on along the minus strand of NC_135572.1, from coordinate 48,814,985 downwards.
AAGGCTGGTTTAACTCAAAGCGCTCTACATCTGCAAGTGTAGCCATGCCCTGAGACAATATTCAAAATGTTTGGTATCCAAGAAGAGTATTACAGCAAGTCATGGAGCATATAATGGACAATAACGATGTACTTGTAAAGTAGTCTAACATCATCAATCATCAGCCTTTTACTGTGTTCCTTTATGACTAGTAGGAAGCCTAAGACAGACCACAAGGTTAGAGAAACATAACAGGAACAGGAACGTTATATGAAAAGGAACAGCATGCTCCTCTAGTCTGACCCTTGTAACAGTCTGCTGTTAGCAAGGGTTGGCATGGCTATAAATGCTATATTACTGCTTGGCCAGTCCATCTTATCACAGGACACCTGGTGTCAAGGTAGACTTCTCGATAGGATATTGTGGGTTTGTAATATATATCAGGCCAGACTGTTGTTCCATAGATCCAACACAGCCCACCTGTTCCATACAGAAGTGGGTGGCTTAACCGCCTTCCTCCAGACCTAGCAGGGACCTCTCTGGTCTGTACCGGGGAGGTAAAAGGGGAGAAAGAGGGTAGCTGGGAGGATCAGTGGGTGGGCTGAAGGGAGCATGTAAATCCTCCTCTATCTGGTCCCAGGGAAGGATCCTGGAAAAGTTAATACATCTTAGAGCTCTACCACCTTTGTGGTATAATCCCTGGGTCTCGGAGGCCGACATAGACAGAGGAGAGTCCAATGAAGTCATGCTGCCAGGGAGCTGGACGAAGCTACCAGGGCCAAGGAAGGGGCACAGGATGTCTGGCTGAGCAGCCCTGGCCTCCCCAGACCCACCAGGTTTGGGGGCAGTCTCTGGATCACGTTCCACAAGTGAGGAAAGGGAAGTTCAATCCTCCCCATGCCCAACGGGGCAGTTTGGGACAGTGGTCAGTGTCCCATCTACCCAGCCTGCAAGGATGTTCAGGTCCATGAACTGAGCAAATACATCTCTTTCCCCACCATCAATCTGAAAATATGCCCTTCAGGCCCAGGCTACAATTGGCCCCGATCTCACCACTCCCTACCAGGCTCTAAATTGTTGTGAAAAAAATGTATGAATAGAGTCTAACCTGAAAGCGGTGAATTGTTCCTCGCTTTTTATTTTTCCTTCTCTTATTCTTTCCTTCCATCTCTCCCTTCATCCTCCCTAGCACTAAACTCTTTTGTCTCTTTTTCTCCCTTTTATTGTTTTACTGTCTCTCTCCTATCACTGTTCCCCATTCTTTCCTTCCCTAGTCCCCCATCTCATCTCACTCCCCATCCTGTTTCCCTATTTCCTCTCTGCCTCTCCCTCCCTGCAGGGCCCCAATCCACATAAAAGACCTCGGAACAGCTCCCATGGACTTCAGTTGGATTGGGCCCTTCCCCCCCCCCCTTCTCATTTCTCTCTCACTGGCCCCTCTTCTCTCTTCTGGGTCACCCCTGTTTGTTTCTCCCTCCAGCCATGTAGCCCTGTTTCATTTTCCCCGCCCTCCCTTCCGCTGACCCCCTGCGGGAGCACAGGTGCTCTGAGCGAGTAGGACATGGGTGGCTAGAAGTGCAAGTAAGTGTCGGTGTGAGCCTGAGCATTGAGTTTTGCTCATCTCAGACCATATATTAATGCCTCTCAGTGCTATTTCTAGGGCTTGAATTCAACCAGATGGGAGGAGTCATTGTATTTCCAGAACTGATGACTGCACTGCTCAACTTATCAAACTTCCTCTAAAGCAGGGGTGGGCAAACTACAACCTGCGGGCCAGATCCAGCCCCTCAGAGCTTTGGATCCGGCCCGCAGGATTGCCCCCCATGGTGCCCCAGGCCCTGCGTCACCGTCAGAAGCAGCCGGCATGTCCCTGTGGCCGCGGGGGCGGGGGCAGAGGGCTCCATGCGTTGCCCTTGCCTCCAGGCACCGCAGTTCCCATTGGCCGGGAATGGGGAACCGCGGCCAGTGGGAGCTAGAGGGGAGGTCCCTGGAGGCATGGCAAGGGCAGCATGTGGAGCCCAGGGACCACGCAGGGACATAGTGCCGGCCACAAGGGAGCCTGCCCTGGCCCCGGTGCGCATCGCTGCTACCCCTGAGCCGCTTTAGGTACGGGGCACCGGGCCAGAGCCTGGAGTCCGAACCCCTCCTTCACCCTGCCCCCCAACTCCCTGCCCTAACCTCATTGCCTGCACCTTGTACCCCTCCTGCACCCCAACTCCCTGCTCTAAGCCTGCTGCATGCTGCACCCAACCCCCTCCCCTGAGCCCCCTGCTGCACCTCACACCCCTCCTGTACCCCAACTCCCTGCCCTGAACCCCCTGCCGCACCTCACACCCCTCCTGCACCCCAGCTCCCTGCCCTGAGCCCCCTGCCGCACCCCAACCCCCTGCCCTGAGCCCCCGCTGCACCCTGCACCTCCATGCACTCCAACCCCCTGCCCTGAGTCTCCTGCTGCACCCTAACTCCTTGCCCTGAGCCCCCTGCCACACCCCACACCCCTCCTGCACCCCAACCCCCTGCCCTGAGCTCCCTCCCAGTCCACACCCCTCCTGCACTCTGCACCTCTCCTGCACCCCAACCCCCTTCCCTGAACCCCCTCATACACCCCGCACTCCTTCTCTGCCCCAATCCCTTGCCCTGAGCCCATTCCTGCACACCGCACCCTCTCCCACACCCCGCACTCCCTCCCACACCCCAATCCCCTGCCCTGCACACAATTTCCCCACCCAGATGTGACCCTTGACCCAAAATGTTTGCCCACCCCTGCTCTCAAGGGTTGCAACATTTGCACAGATTTCAGGAAGCTGCTAGCAGGGGGCTTAGTCAGCACATCCATCTCATTTTGCAGTTGGCTCATTGACTCCTTCACAAGCAATCTGAGAACTTAAAAAACTGCTATTTTAGTTACTGCAGAGATTCTCAAGCTTTTTGATAATTTGGCTCATCTCATCTATGTAGTATCAGAACACCTGTAACGTATTTACCCTCACAACATCCCGGGGAAATAGGGGAAGTGCAATTACCCCCACTTTTGCAGATGGGGAACTGAGGCCCACAGAGGCTAAGCAACTTGCCCAAAATCACACCAGAAGTCTGGGATGGAGCAGCGAATTGAATTCAGATCTCCTACGTTCCAGGCTAGCTCCCTGATCATCCCTCTTCTGACAGAAACTTCCCCAGCCATTCACAGTCATGCAGAACACCACCTTGGGACTTCTAGAACAATAGCAGCATTAGGGAAGTATTTAGGTATTGGATTGCAAAAAAAAAAAAGTACCATGCTACCTCTACTGCATGTTTCCTGCTCCTCCTCTCCCTTTGCACATGCTGCCTGGCCACCAGCTCCCTTCTCCTGCTACCTGGGTGTTAGGTTTCCTTCCCCCTCAGACATTCCTCTCCTTCCATTAGTTCCTGCCTTCTCTCCTTGCAACAGCTCCTGATGGTGGTTGGTGGCTTCAGTTCCTGAGCACAGCTCCCATTTCCCCTCTTCCTCCTACAAAACAGCAGCCCCTCACTAGGAAATTCACACTGGTGTAACTTCAGCATAAAGGAGATTGCAACAGTGCTGTTGTCTGCCATTAGGGTTTTGCACCAGTGTAACTACATTGATGTACAGGCTACTGGTAGATCTGCTCTCTCTGTATATTGTTCTTTGAGATCATTGGGAGTTTACTGTATCACTGTTATTTAATGTAATAACTTTACTGTAGAGCCCCTGATCACTTTTGCTGCTTGTCCTTTTGCAGATCAACCTGGATATAAAGGAATGATCCACACATTGGGGTTTTAGAGTCCAAAAAACCTGTTCTTTATTGATTTTAGAACGCTGATCCTAAAATATTTGCATGAGACCAACTGTATTATTTTGTACAAAGACGTGTTCCACAAAGAATATTCAAATCTTCTGGGCATTCTGCTTGGCATATGCATTAAGAAAACCCATATATAGTTCAGAGAAAAAAAAAAAGAGTTTGTCATGTTAACAATTAGATCCACAAATTCAGCCTGAAATATTCTTTACCAAAAAGCAAACTAGGAAAGATCACAGTTCTGAGAAACAAACATGGGTGTGAGTGACAACTACATATGGAAACAAACCTCAATGCATAATGTACCTATTAACAACATTACATAAAAGCACAAGACACAACATTACCTGAAACATCTGAAGTACCAACCATGATTCTATAAATGATTCCTGTATTACAGTGGTACCCAAAACAGGCTCATCGCTGTACAGAGAAAAACAGTTCCTGCCCCCCAAGTTTATTGCTAATCTACACATTGTTTTGCATAAATTGGGCATTTCCTTTTGTGATCAGGGCTATGTACTGATATGATTTCACTAATAAAGTCATACCTGAAAAGCTGTATTTAGTTTCTGAAGTTGTTCAAGGGTCACTTGTTGTTCAATCTTTCCAAAATAAAGAGAGAAAGCAAGAGTTAAAAATATATGTACTGTATTAGAGCCACACCTTTAGTGAAGACACAAAAGTGGAATACACAACTGATATGAAGCCTGAGTGTGTTCATGTTTAAAAGGGAGTCGAGAGGAAAGGAAAGAAGAGGATCTCTACTTACGTACAAGTTAAACCAACTTCTTTCCCCTCAGATTGTTTTCTTAAACATAATTGTTGCATCAATGCTAAGAAAATCCCAACTGTACATTCTCTGAATTAAGATTCAATCCTACACCTACTGAAGACAAAGGGGGTTTGTAATTGCCTGTAACTGGAAGAGGATCAGGCCCGTTCTTTGTTTTATCAAAATCATCTTTAAACTAAACCTTATGACAGACTAAAGGCCTGATCCTGTAAAATATTGAGAACGCTCAACTTCACTTGACTGTTTTCAGTTTCTACTGAAGCCACACACATTGCTGGAGATGCTCAAACCACCACATAATCAGACCCTGTGACGAAGTGGGAGTGTTCTTGATGTTTCCTCCGAGTGGTGTGGGGGTGCCTCGGTTTCCCCTGGGCAGTTCTTGGGTGTCTAGGTGGTGGGGTAAGGGTGTATGATCATTGCAGAGCCCTAGAGGGCAGGTGTGTGCAGGAGTCTGGACACAGAGAATGGCCCACACCCTGTTTCCTGGCAACTGATGGCCTGGGCCCTTCCCCCCTGCAAGGTGAGAGCTAAAGGGTTGGAGAACAAAGGAATCAAGTGACCTCCTGGCCTGGGAAAGGGACAAAGCCCAGAGGAGGAGGGGCTGGAGGGAGTTTCAGTTTGGGGCTGGCTGGGACATGGAGTGAAGTGCAGACGTGGTTGTCTGGCTCACTGCCCCCCAAAATGGACCCAGCTGAGGGGTCCTGTTCTCTGCACCTGCAAGCTCTGTTTTAGACCATGTTCCTGTCATCTAATAAACCTCTGTTTTACAGGCTGGCTGAGAGTCACGTCTGACTGCGGAGTTGGGGTGCAGGACTCTCTGGCTTCCCCAGGAGCCCTGCCTGAGCAGACTCGCTGGGGGAAGCACACGGAGGGGCAGAGGATGCTGAATGCTCCGAGGTCAGACCCAGGAAGGTGGAAGCTGTGTGAGCTGTGTGTCCTGAAGACAGGCTGCTCACAGAAAGGCGACTGCCCCAGAGTCCTGACTGGCTTCATGGGGAGCAGTTCCAGAGCATCGCCCAGGGACTCCGTGACAGACCCTCAAATATGAAATGCATTTTTATATACCTCTATGAAGACAAAGTAAAAGAGCATCCATCTATCCTTTTCCCTGAGTCCCTTTGAATCCAGGAGGCAATATTTACTGTAAGTGTTTTAGGTGCTGTTATTTATTCAGTAGATTGACAAGCAATTGTTTCAAATGTTCACTGAGCTGCATTCATCAATAATTTATTGAATAGACAATGTGTCTTTTGAAGCTGTAATCTATGCAACACTACAACTGTTAGCTTCACTGAAATGATAAACAATGAATCAAGCTGCATTTCACTTTGGTTCTAATCATAATTATTAAGGCAGTGCCTAAGGACCAACCAAGGACAGGGCCCCATTGTGCTAGGCACTATACAAACAGAGCAGCAAACAGTCCCTGCCCAAGGAGTTAACAGTCTAAATAGACAAAACAGACACAGGGTAGGGGAAAGGTTATAAAAACACACAAACAGAGCGAACAATGTGATGGCAGCAAACCTGAGGTTAGTTCCACAATTTTTTGAGGGCAGGTGAGTTTAGTTTGGAAGAGATCAGCTACCTGGAAAGAAAACTGAAGGGAGATGGGACACTGAAGGGCAGGGGAGTGAAGGGGACAAGGTGGTAAGAGGGGCAGGTGTGGAATGCAGCTGAGGTGAAGAGACTGTGAGGAAAGGGAGGGAGAGGGTTACAGCAAACCACCAATTAGCACAGGGCAGAGAAAGTCCTGTCAAAACTGTACACAGGTCTCTGAATTCTGCTTTGTCTGCTTCAGCTTCTACTGGACAGAGCATCTGGCTGGCTCCTCCCTGTAGTTCCGCCCCCCAAACAAGGCCACATACATAGTGGAGTGGGGGTGAAGTGTGAAGTAACTGCCTGGATCCTAGTTTCCCCAGAGATGGGGTGGAGTGTCTTCCCTGCACTGTTCTGGGTGCAGGGATACTGAGGAAATAGGTGGCCCTGGCTGGACCTTATTTTACCTCTTCCCACCCCCATCAATGCAGCATTCCCTGCTTTGGATCCTTTTGCCACGGCTCCTACTGGCTTGAGTCTCTAGTTCAGAGGGGGGAAAACTACGGCCTGCGGGCCACATCTGGCCCGCAAGACCCTTCCCTCTGGCCCCGAGCTCCTGCCAGGGAGTGGGGTCAGGACAGGCTTGCAGAGGAGCCAGCCCAACTCCCCGGCAGCGGTGTGGTGAGCGGGGCGGAGGCTAGCCCCTGGTCCTCCCCTTCTGTTCCCCTGCCTCCCTCGCAGTCACAGTTCCCGGTGCTGCGTGGCTGCAGCTCCGGCCAGGTGGCACGGCTATAGCACGGCCCAACCTGGTGCCCCAGGGCAGGGCGGTCAGGGGGAGTTTCGGGGGGGGGAGGGGGGAGGTGAGGAACAGAGGGAGTTGCATGGGGGTGGTCAAGGGGCCTGGGCCCTGCTGCCGAGGACAGGGACAGAGCAAACCAGGGCCCCCCTCCACCTCCAGCATACTTGGCCCCTGTCCCCAGTAGCCAAGCCCAGACAGGGAGCGAGCCCTGCCCGACTGCCAGGGAGAGCAGCCGAACGAGCAGGGAAAACACACAGGGAAATGACTGAGCCCCCCTTCCCCCACCCCACAGGTAACGTGGGGTAGGGAGAGCAGGGAGGGTTGGATGGAGGTGGGGGGGCACAACGGGGGGCAGTCAGGGGGCTGGTCAGGGGGCAGAGAGCAAGGGTGTTTGGATAGGATGCAGGAGTCCCAGGGGGTAGTCAGGGGTGGGGAGCAGGGGAGGTTTGATGGGGGTGGGAGTTCTAGAGGGCTGGAATGGGGGCAGGGGCCAGGCCACGCCTCGCTGTTTGGGGAGGCATCGCCTCCCCCAGCCTTCCCTATCTGGCCCTCCATACAATTTCTGTACCGATGTGGCCCTAGGGCCAAAAAGTTTGTCCACCCCTGCTCTAGCTGATTCACTTAAAGTTCCTTCTTATCCACAGTATCTGTGGCAAAGTGAGAGTGCATCATGACTGATCTAACATAGACACAACAACAATTTACCACAGACATGATACTTTTACCACTGTATAAACATGCAAGAGTAATAATACTTTTAATTTATATTGAGCTTGACACCTTCCAAGCACCACACAAATATTAAGGGGGAAATTCTGCTCTTGAATACAAATACACACACACACACACACACAGAGTTTCAGTGGATGTAATATTTAATAAGAACTCCAGAGGCCAGTTGGTTTGAGAAGAGGTACTTTTGACTGAGTCTGCTCAGGCTTCTGGAAATATCTTGGTAACGCTGGCCATGCTCAGAACCCTAACACACTGATAATTCCCCATATACGTAATGGTACGTATCATTGCACAGACACTCCCATAAGTCGCCACTCATGTTAAGGCTATCAGCTTTTCATACTTGGATACAAGTGCAGAATTTGTCTGACTAATCCACCCTTGTAATTACCCTTCTCACTGCATAATATGTTTATAACCAGGAACATTTTAATATTTCTTACTGTGACATTAAGAACAGCCCAGGGGGCAAGGGGCACTCTGATATCTGCTATTGAATTTCCAGCTGGCCTACCAGTTCTAATGTAATGAAATGTATCTGATAAGTGCCATGCAAGGTATCAACAAAAAGCTCATAACCCACTGGTTACTAATATAATTGCATGTTGGTAGTCCATTGCTGCGGATGACGACGATATTGTTGCAGTTCTCATCTATGGCTACACATTTGACTCTGAAGTCCAAATCCTGGTGCACTGAGTTGGCCGCACTGAGGGCATGGGAAGTCTGTATCTTTGATGTTTGATGATGCAGCTCTGTGGCACCTTTCACATGCAGCCTGGAGATGATTTTGTCGATCCCGCTCAAACCTGTTACATGCTGTTCTTATCAGAGACTGCCAGTGAGCCCTGTTCTGAGCCATTTGCTCAAGTTCTTTGGAAATGATGCCAGCCCACTGGAGACTGCTCTTCAGATTATCTCTGAAGTGCTTATATGGACGATCCTTCTTTCTTTTGCCCTGACTCAGCTACAAGATCTGTTTTGGGAGATGGTGTTCTTCCATTCTGATGACAGGTCTTGGTGCACCTAAATTGTGCTCTCAGTAACATTTCCTCACTGTTGGTTGTGTTTTCTTTCTCAAGGACACAGGCCCTAGCTACCTCTGGGCCCTGGGGGTGCTCAACCCCCCACTCCACCCTAGACCCCGCCCCCTTCCTCCAAGCCTCTATCCCACCCCACCTCTTCCTGCCCAGTTCTGCCCCAGGCACCACTCCCACCCAACCCCTTCCCCCACACCCCCACTCCTGCCCTGCCTCTTCCCGCCCCTTCCTGCCCAGTTCCGCCCCTCCCCAGAGTGTGCCCCGTCCCTGCTCCTCCCCCACCCCTCCAGCACCTCCTGCACACCACAGAACAGCTGATCTGCAGCAGGCGGGAGGTGCTGGGAGGGAGGGGAAGAAGTTGATCGACAGGGCTGCTGGTGGACAGAAAGTGCTGGGGGAGAAAGGGAGAAGCTGGCTGCCAGTGGGTGTTAAGCACCCACTAATTTTTTTCCATGGGTGCTCATGCCATGGAGCACCCATGGAGTCAGCGCCTATGCTCAATTACCTATTGGTCACTCTATCCTGCCAGTGAATGCTCATTATTGAGTGGAGGTAGCACATGTGAAATTGCTCAAGCAATAAAGAGTCCATGTCTCAGATCCATACAGGAGGGATGTTAGAACCACTGAACTGTAGATCTTCAATTTGGTGGAGAGACGAATGTTGTGTTGGTTAAGGACTTTTCTTCGGAGTCAGCCTGGGTGGCTTTACTGATTCGGGAGGCAATTACCTTATCAAGGGAACTGCCACTTGAGATGGTGCTGCCCAAATACTTGAACTGATCCACATTTTTCAGCTGTGTGCCTTAGATGAAGATGGCTGGCACTGGGGCATTGGAACGAGATGCTGGTTGGAACAAGACCTCTATCTTACCAAGATTGAGCGTAAATCCAAAGAGCTGGGATGCTTCAAAAAACCTATCAACAATGGCCTGAATGTCATCATGTCTATGGACCATTAAGGCGCAATCATCTGCAAAAAGTGCCTAGATGAGAAGTCTCTCCAGCATCTTGGTCTTCGCATTGAGTCTTTAAGATCAAAGAGGGAGCCATTGAGTCAGTAGCAGATGTATATCCCTTGATCCAAGTCCCTTGTGGCATGGCTGAGGACACAGACAAAAACAAATTGAACAGCACTGGAGCAAGTACGCAGCCTTGCTTCACTCCATTCGAAATTTCAGATGCATCAGAAAAGTCACTGCTGGTGAGCACTTGCATTGTCATGAGGTCTTGGAACAGATGGATGATTTATATGAACCTTTTTGGGCAGCCCAGTTTATGTAGAATAGCCTGTAGTACTCCTTTTCTTTAGACCCTCTCTGTTGACCGTATCAAAAGCTTTGGTCAAATCAATGAAAACTGCATAAGGATCTATGTTCTGCTCTAAACATTTTTCCTGGACCCGCTTTCCAACAATGATCCTGTCCATAATACTACGAACAGGTCTGAAACCACACTGTGCTTCTGGAAGATTCTCCTCATATATGTTTGCAATGAGTCTGCTCAGTAGAAGGCAAGCTAGTATTTTCCCTGCTGTACAGAGGAGAGCAATGGCTCTGTAGTTTCCGCAGTCAGCTTTGCTACCTTTGTTTTTGAACAGTAATACAATAATAGCATCTTTGAAGTCTTGTGGCATTTCTTCTTCCTCCCAAATGCTCCTCAAGATGTCATGAAACACCTTGATAAACTTTGGGCCTGCTACTTTATACAATTCTGCTGGAATACTATCTTTTCTGGATGCTTTGCCAGAGTTCTGTTGTTTAATGGCTTTCATAACTTCCGCAACTGATGGAGGGAAGTCGAGATCCTCTTTGATAGGTTTCTTGGGTAAATGATCAAGGACACGCCGATCAATTGTGGGTGGTCTATTGAGTAGACTATTGAAGTGTTCAGCCCATCTCTATTGCATTATATAGGTGCAAAGAACTGAACTATGGACATAAACTGAAATTATAATTCTTGAAATGTGTTTGCCAGCCAAAGAAGAGTTATCCCACACTAGACAAAGGAATGTGGTTTTCCCACCAGGAAGTTACTTCCAAAATACTTTGACAGACCATAAGAATGTATTTATATATTACATAAACAGACCCATCAAGCTAACAACTTGTGAGGGCAAACCTCACACTATTACAGCAGGGAAAAGATCGACTATCGTGTGTTTAATGGTCATTCTGCCGCACTGGAGGGGTAGAAACTAAATAATCTGCATTTTAGCAACCAACCCCAGTGGGAGAAGAAACAGCAGATCACTTCCTTCAAGACAAACTCCATGTTGCCTGCCCCAGAGCTAGAAATAGACTTATCTGGAGGTATCCTTCAGAAGAATCCATTTCAAAGATTCATTGGACTATAAAAGAGAGGGGTAACAGAATCCTAAATTAGCCATCTTTCACCTAAGAAGACAAAGGTACCAGCCCTTTGACTTCTGGGGATCCTGACTCAGGAGTTTGATCAGCCATCTTGGTGGAAACATGGTGAGGATTTTATCTTGAACCAACTCTAGAGTGTTAAGTTTTAGTTATTAGAAAGGGTTTGAGCTTTATTTCTCTTGTAACCATTTCTGACTTTAGTCCTTATACACGTACTCACTTAAAACCTCTCTCTTTGGAATTAAATAAACTTGGTTTATCTTTAATCTAAACCAATCCAGCGCTAGTTTGAACCAAACTGTTTGGTAACTCCAGTTAAAATAACAAACTGTTGGATATTGACTCTTTAAAGGAGCAATAAAACCTTAACATTCCTCTGATTGTGCCAGGACAGAGCTGGACATTTCAGAACACGTTTCAGGAAAATATTGGGGCTGGAGAGAGCATGGAGTCACCTTACCAGTTGTTAACCAAGGCTGGTGGAGACCAGTAGAAGTCTGTGGTATTGCAGGCAGGCTCCTGGATCCAAAACATTGGACCAGAGCTGCCCAATACATAGATGTAGAGTGCATGCTTGCTGCTGACTGAGGGTGTCCAAGGCAAAGAGCTACAATAGCGAAGCTTTAAGGCACTTAAGGGTTACAGGATGAGAGGTGACAACTCATCACCAGTTTGGATTGCATCCCAGAATGTGACACTTACCCTACTTTTCCTTTTCTTGAGCTAAATCCTGCAGTCCTTATCCCTGGTCTGTACTAGAAAGTTACACCCACATAACTGCATCACTCAGGAGTGTGAAAAAACCAAACCCCTGAGTGGCATAATTAAGCCGATGTAAGTCCCTGTGTAGACAGCGCTAGGTCGATGAAAGAATTCTCCCCTCAGCCTAATTACCACCTCTCAGGGAGGTGGGTTATTTATGTTGATGGGAGAACCTTTCCCATCGGCATAGGCAGCGTCCACACTGAAGTGCCGCAGTTGCTCTGCTCTAGCATTTCAAGTGTAGACAAGTCCTTACTCAGCCCAACTTCCAGCAACTGATATTCCACCCCAACTCGCCACATTCCTTTTTAGACTAGCTAAGTGGAGGCTTGGTGCAGCTGAGTGTTAGAGGTATCATCCTCCCAAACCCACACTCAGTCACTCTTTTGAGACTTGTAGGCTGATGGTCTTGATTATAGGAGTGCATGCAGGTAATTCAGGTACCTGAGCAGCGATCCCTACATTGGGCAACTCACACCATAAAACTGGAGGGTTGCTTCTTGTAGGCAGATTTTTTTTTTAAATTGGTTTCTGCCTCAGATCAGCCTACTGCAGAGCCAGCATCCAGGGCTTTTTGATGCTCTGCTTTCTTAGATGGCCAGATAAATTTTCAGGTGGGTTGCATCTGAGTATGCATCCCTGTCACCATGCAGGGATTTAGCCATATAACTCGGTGCATCAAAAGGCAAGCATATGCCTAAACAAGCTTTTTGGGGGGGTTTTAAAACACACATTACATTGTAAAGTTCTTAAGATCATTACACTCACACTGAAAACCAGGGTTCTTGCTTTCTTGCTCCTCTCCTGTGGCAAATGCTATTCACAAAGGGGGCATACCACAGGAGACACAAACTGGAGAGCACTGAAAATACCTTTCCTTTCCTCAGACTCTTGGCAGAGTCAATGTGATGCCGAAAACTTTCACGCTCCAATATATTCTCCAGGAGTCCTATTGAGTGACTCCTCTGCTGCCCTTTCAGTAACTCTTTCACCAGCCATTCTGGAAGCCAAGAGCTTTCTTCTCGTGCTTCTTCTGAAAAGCTCCTGAGGGAAACTGGAGAGGCAGCTTTCAATCTGGCGCCTCCTAGCGAAGTCCGGGCACATCGAAATGAAGCCTCGGTTTCGGCCATCGACTCCCGTAGCTCATTCAGAATGCTGTCAGAACAAACACCAGAAGAGAGTGTCAAAGTTTGACTCAGACTCACAATTTATCAGACCACTCTGTTTTATTAGCAAAGCTGCTCTGCTAATACATTTAGAAGTGAGCCCCCCGAGTGGGGCTTGTGTCTCTTAATTTATACAGTTTTTTGGAGAACAAGTTACAGAGAAGTTACAGACAAAAGAAGAAAAAGATTTTAGTCACCACCCTTCGAGATCCCTGAGACCAGTCACGTATCTTCAATTACCTGCCACCCTTAACAATCTCCTTTAACAGCTTCCAGTTAACTTAACTAATTGCCCTGCACACCTTCCATTCTGATGCCTGCTTCTTAGACGTGCTGGCTCTATCTTAATTGCTTCTCCATTCAAAAGCTAACTGTCCCTACCTGTGCTCCCTCAGATACTTTGTAACATGTTTTGGCATGCCCTCTCATATACAATGTATCCAGCATGTCCCCTTATACAATGTTATACTTATACAATGTTATACTTCCACAAGAGTCATGTACGGGGCAACGTCAGAGTACTGAAACCAATGATACTTGGCTCTTGTGTAGTGTTTTTCATCTGTACATCTCGAGTCACTTTACAGAGGGGGATAAGTTTTACTGTCCCTCTTAAAGATGGGGAAATGGTGATACTGAAAGGTGAAATGGCTTGCTCACTTCCACACATGACACTGGTGGCAGAGCCAGGAACAGAAAGCAGGTTGCTTAACTCCTAGGCTGTGTTCCTACCTACTAGAGAAGACTGCCTCTCTGAACTAAGTTAGGGAGATTTTGCTAGCTATTCCATACTTCTACTTCTCATTGCTGACAAATGGAAAAAGGCAATGAATGACGGTAGGGGGAAGCTAGAGCACACCATCAGTTTGGGGAGAGGGTGGTGAGGCACGCTACCAATCTCCCCCCGCATAGTTTAGGCATTAGGCACTAGTGAGATTGTTGATCTTCCTTAGAATTTTCTGAAATTATTTTACAGCACTATATGATCTGGATATGGACCTGATCCTACAGCTCTTACTCCTATCAGTAGCCCCATTAACGAGAGTAAGGGCAGAAGAACTGGGTCCTTTGCGCACTTGCTGAATCTTGCCTCATCTGCAGGTCTGAAAAGCACAAACAATTTTTCTAGATGAAAGCAAATGAATTTCTCTCATTGAACATGGAAGCCAAGAATAGTTATTTTCACATGATGATGATGTTCATGCTGCTAGGGTACACAAGACAATCTGTCATGCTAGCCTAGGAGAGTAAAAGCCCTTGATACAGGCTCTCCAACATATTTCCATAATGTATTTCAATCAAATATAATTGAAAATAATTCCTATGTGGCTCAGGCCCCTATAAGCAGGAACCATCTTATGTTTCCCCAAGATGTAGCACATAACAAAATAATTACCGATGCACACTCGAGTACAGCTTACATTTGCCCAAACACTAACGATTCTTGTCTACTGTGACTCATGTCTGTGAATGTACTTGCAAAGATATGTGATGGAGCAGCGATCCATATGGCAAGCTGCTTTTCTCCATCATGCGGGAGATCACGCTGCATTGAAATGTCATGGTTTGTAATCACATGTGGGTTTGAAGTTGTGAGAGGATGATCTCATTTGTGCATTACTGAGATTTCTTGTTATCATTTACTGCCACAGTGAGACTCATTCCTCCTAACACAAGAGAGCACATCAGCAGCAGCTGTGAAGTTTGCTCATGACAACAACATTGCCAGGAATAAGGAGAAGTTAGCACCACAATAATTTGACTGAGAACATAGACATGAAGCTAATGAACAATTAATCACCCATCTACCCCTGGCCAAAAAGATGCTCAAATTCAGTGCCCAATTCTTTTAAAGATGAAACCTAGGTTGTATTCACACATACACATGGGTTAACACAGGTTGTTGGAACTGAAATTAAATTAACAGAATCATAGAATCGTAGAACTGGAAGGGACCTCAAGAAGTCATCTAGTCCAGTCCCCTGCACTCATAGCAGGATTAAGTATCATCTAGACCAGTGCTACTCAAAGTGGTGGGTCCGCGGACCGGTGCCAGTCTGCGAGCCATCAGCTGCCGGTCTGCGCGCATATTGGAAAAAAAAAACACCGGTCCCACACATCAGATAGCTTGAGAAGCACTGATCTAGACTATCCCTGACAGGTGTTTCTCTAATCTGCTCTTAAAAATCTCCAATGACGGAGATTCCACAATCTCCCTGGGCAATTTATTCCAAGGCTTACCCACCCTGAAAGGAAGTTTTTCCTAATGTCCACCTAAACCACTCTTGCTGCAATTTAAGCCCATTGTTTCTTGTCCTAGCCTCAGAGGTTAATAAGAATAATTTTTCTCCCCCCTCCTTGTAACAACCTTTTATGTCCTTGAAAACTATTATCATGTCCCCCCCTCAGTCTTCACTTCTCCAGACTAAACAAACCCAGTTTTTTTCAATCTTCCCTCATCAGTCATGTTTTCTAGACTTTTAATAATTTTTGTTGCTCTCCTCTGGACTTTCTCCAATTTGTCCACATCTTTCCTGAAATGTGGTGCCCAGAACTGGACACAATATTCTAGTTGAGGCCTAATCAGCATGGACTAGAGCAGAAGAATTACTTCTCGTGTCTTGCTTAAAACACTCCTGCTAATACATCCTAGAATTATACTTGGGTTTTTTTGGGTTTTTTTGCAACAGTGTTACACTGTTGACACACATTTAGCTTGTGATCCACTCTGACTCTCAGATCCCTTTCCACGGTACTCCTCGCTAGGCAGTCATTTCCCATTTTGTATGTGTGCAACTGATTTTTCCTTCCTAAGTGGAGTACTTTGTATTTGCCCTTATTGAATTCTATCCTATTTACTTCAGACCATTTCTCCAGTTTGTCCAGATCATTTTGAATGTTAATCCCATCCTCCAAAGTACTTGCAACCCCTCTCATCCTGGTATCATCCACAGATTTTATAAGTGTACTCTCTATGCGATTATTTAAATCATTGATGAAGATATTGAACAGAATCAGACCCAGAATTGACTGTTTTGACAAAATTGACAGTCTTACTTGGGGCCAGTGTCATTCTGAGCTCTTGGTAGTGTGCTAGCTTCCTGATATGGATGGAAAGCATGACTAGTGCCAGCTGTGATGTTGCACTTCATATGCTTTATAAAAATATGTTTATAAGTGTGAATATGATGTAACTGGAATATGCTTGATGCAAAAGGTCTCTTGTAAGGTATCATTACAAAGCTCATAATCTACTGAGTGTGTTCATCCTATTTGTATGAATGTATCATTCTTGTATCTGAAACTAGGAATATGAAGTATAACTCTGAGGTACTACTGTAATTATGCAAAGTGTGGGCCATTAATGGTGGTTTAGAATCTTGATGGCTCCCATTGACTAGGACAATTAGTTTTAAATGGTTTATTTACCTGCAAGCCTTCCTATTTTCCTGGGGGTCAGCCCTGGAAGAATGGAGGCTGAGGTCTCACAGGACATGTGAACATGTCACCTGATACTGGAATCCATCTTAAACCTGGTGCTTTTCCATATAGAAGGCGGGGTGGGAACCCAGAGAGACAAAAGATTCCCGCCTTGTGCCAAAGATATAAAAGGGGGTAGAACAGAACAAAAGGGGTCCAGTCATGAGAAAACCCCTAGTTTCCACCTAAGATGTCTGCTGGAACTGACAAGGACTGTACCAGGGGAAAGGACTGGGCCCAGACTAGGAAGAAGTCTAGTCTGTGAAAGAAGCTTATTGGAACATCTCTGAGGGTGAGATTTACCTGTAATCAGTTTCTTAATGTATTAGGCTTAGACTTGAGAGTTTTGTTTTATTTTGCTTGGTAACTTACTTTGTTCTGTCTGTTATTACTTGAAACCACTTAAATCCTACTTTTTATACTTAATAAAATCATTTTTGTTTATTATTAAACCCAGAGTAAGTGATTAATACCTGGGGGAGCAAACAGCTGCGCATATCTCTCCATCAGTGTTTTAGAGGACAGACAGTTTATGAGTTTACCCTGTATCAGCTTTATAAAGAGTAAAACAGATTTGGGGTTTGGATCCCATTGGGAACTGGGTGTCTGGGTGCTGGAGATAAGTGACCTGGTGAGCAGTTTTTGGTTAAAGTCTGCGGCTTTGGGGGCGTGGACCAGATCTGAGTCTGTGTTGCAGCAGGCTAGCGTGTCTGGCTCAACAAGACAGGGTTCTGGAGTCCCAAGATGGCAGAGAAAATGGGCTCAGAGGTAAATTCAGCACGTCAGGTGACAGTCCCAAGGGGATCTCTGTGATCAAACCTTTCACACTAGTTTAGTCAGTTTAGAACATTCTCTTAACTTTCATTTTTCTTTGTGGTAGGCAATCCCACAGTGCAGTGCACCAATCCCATAATCCAGTGCACCAAATGTAACAAGGAGCATTCTGTGCCTGCATGCTATGCTCCCCACACCACATTATGTATCACTACGGTAATGTTACGTCACCAGGATGTTCTGGGGCAGTATAAATAGCCTGGAAGGTGTAGGCAACACGTCCCTTATTGACCACAACCATTTATTTTCTGGCAGATTGTGAAGTTCTTGTGCCAGCCATATCTGTGATGTATTGACCAACAACTTGGGCCAAGGATGAAGTGAGGACTATGATCATGACCCAGGATGATGTACGGATTCAGTCCAAACTCTATTACCCAACATCAGTAAGTCTTTTGATTTTGGTCAAACTGACAGAAAGGGAAACCCAAGAGGTGTCAGTCTCTGAAGGCTGGGTACGAAGGCTGGACAGAATGCCAGTACTTTGTGATTAATTAACACAACTCAATCCTAATGCCCCCTTCTGATACTACGTCCCAGTCTGACACCAGTCTTGCCCATCTGCCAAGCGGTAGCAGATGTCAGGACCTTGCAGGTCAGCTTTTCCAGCAGAGCAGAAATCAGTGATACAGATTCTGGGTACATTCTAAGGCCAGGTCTACACTAAAAAGTTAGGTCAACCCAGCTACGATGCTCAGAGGTGTGAAAAACACAGCTCTGAGGGACATAGTTAAACCGACCTAATCCCTGGTGTAGATAGCGGTAAATTGAGAGAAGAATTCTGTCGACCTACTTACCGCATCTCGTGGAAGTGGATTAACTACAGCAATGGGAGAACCCCCCTGTGACACTCTATACCTTGGGGGAGCACCCTGTAACCTACCTCTTCATCATTTTTATATCATTGTAATATTTCATATAAAGCATGCCATGTAAGGTATCACGGAAAAAGTTATGATCTGCTGAAAGCCATTGTTCTATCTAAATATGTATATCAGTGCATATGAAATTATGATATTGTGCTGTATGGTTGTCACTAAAATATACTGTGAATTGGGGAATCACCCAGATATTAGCTCCCCAGAAACCACAAGGGAGATAACCAATGCCCAGATGGATGTTGAACAATCAGCAGCAGCCATTGTCCAGCAAGGGAGTTACAGTTCAATGACAGGTTTCAGAGTGGCAGCCGTGTTAGTCTGTATTCGCAAAAAGAAAAGGAGGACGTGTGGCACCTTAGAGACTTAGCTCATGAAAGCTCATGCTCAAATAAATTTGTTAGTCTCTAAGGTGCCACAAGTACTCCTTTTCTTTTTACAGGTTTCAGAGTAACAGCCGGGTTAGTCTGTATTTGCAAAAAGAAAAGGAGTACTTGTGGCACCTTAGAGACTAACCAATTTATTTGAGCATGAGCTTTCGTGAGCTACAGATCACTTCATCGGATGCATACCGTGGAATCCGATGAAGTGAGCTGTGGCTCACGAAAGCTCATGCTCAAATAAATTGGTTAGTCTCTAAGGTGCCACAAGTACTCCTTTTCTTTTTTCTTTTTACAGTTCAATGACTCTATTGCACAAGGCCACACTAGGGGAACTGCTCAGCCTTGCCTGGTGACTCAGCAATGCCCACCTGACATGCCTGGACTTGTGTTCTCCAAGCACTTGGAATGAGGATATAAAATAGAGAGCAGAGGCCGCATGCTTTGTCCTGTCTCTTCCCCCACCTACGCTGAAGGGAATGAGAACTCTGGAGCTGAGAAGATCGGTCCCCAGGCTAACAGACAGAGCTTGTATACAGGGCAGTCCTTAGGCATATGCAACATACACAGCTGCCTAGGGCACCTGAAAATTTGGGGCACCACCGGGTCTTAGTGTCCACCATTCTGGCTTTCCTATCTCTGTTCTGACCCTTCCTGCAGGCTCCCACAGCTGGCTGCTGCAGCCTGGTGAGTCTTCCTCGGGAGGGGATCTAGTAGTTAAAAGTGAAAAAGCATTCCAGCCAGCCAGACCTATTAGCACAACATTGAAACTGTTAAAGAGCCATTCAAGGGGTAATGAAGCCATTTAACAGGCATTTGCCAAACCCCAGGTATATACTGTCAGTTTCTGAATTTACTGACAAAAACAGTGGTGCATTACTGTAATATTTACTCAGAACATGTCAGTCTACAGGCCTTTAGTTTAAAATGTGCTTTAAAAATATTTCATAAGTGAGTTGGTGAAGATTATAAAATCGTATCTCCAAAAAATCCTTGCATAGATTTTTAGATGCACAATCATCTTTAGCCTTAAATGCTGGGATCTTCAGACACATAATTTTTTAAATAAATCCTTCAAAAAGACCACCCTTATCTAAAATACACATTTTAATTACTATAGTAAAAAGAACTTGCTTCCAAAGACTTCCTGTCCTTCCCTGTCTCCCTTCACCCCGTCTCCCCCTACCCCCCATTGAAGAGAGCCCTTAAAGAGACAACACTCCTTTCTTTCCAGATAGCTGGACAAAGTTTCCCTTTCTTTACTTCTGACTATCTGATGAACTAGTTTTAAGAGAACCCTCCACCAAAATCAGTACCTTAATAAGATATAAAATCCTTTGTTATGCCTAAAATCTTTGGAAACATATTTTTTAAGTTGGTGAAATTTCATAAGCATGTCTATTGTTATGGAGATTACACAAAGTAAATTAATGTTCCCTTTTTCTAAAAGCAATGAACATTGTTATGAACACACTTAACCTCTGTGACTGATTAACTTAAAATAATGTCTTTGTTTCAGTGAGTTAAATATGTAGTAATCTGGAATGATTATTTTATGAAGGCTTAAGAGTACATTTAAAATATAAAATCAGCTTAGAAATACTGATTAAGAAAATGTAAAACAGAGAAGAGCTCCATCATGTATTCCATAATATTTAATGTTGTATTCAGCAAGACAGCTGACTCACCCTTACTACAAAGTTTTTGAAAATAAATGTCTGACAAACTTCAGAGCATATCAAAAAACCTGTGACTGACATTTTTTATTCCCAAGTTTAGTGCTTTTAAATAGGTAACTTCTGCATGTCCATTCTGCATGAGGGAGAGAGTACAGAGGTCTCTGCGGGGAACTGTGACTCTCCGCCACCTTGAGGCAGGCCGGGCGTCTCGTTATCCTTTGCTGTCTCATCCCTCCCTCCCCTTCACCCCACACTGGGCTACAAGCTTGGGCTGCCGTGGGACACAGGGGCACCAGTTTAATAATACTGTGTAGGGCCCCATAAATCCTAAGGATGGCTCTGCCTGCATATGAAGGCTGTAACTAATAATGCAGTATCCAGTGGGATGAGAAAAACTGCTTAGTCCGGATACTGCCTAGTCTCTTAAGGTTGAGAATTTAGACTGAGTGCTTATCTTTTATTTTCCTTTGGTAACTACTCTGAATTTTGCCTATCACTTATAATCACTTAAAATCCATCTTTGTAATCAATAAACTTATTCTAATGTTTATCCTTACCAGTGAGTTTGACTGAAGTGCTTGATAAATCTGCTCAGATTACAAAGGCTGGTGTTATGTCCATTTTCCACTGATGAAGTGATGAACAAATTAATAAACCTGCATTGCTCAAGAAAGGGTCTTGAGCAGTGCAAGATGGTATATTCCGGTGGTACAAGGCTGGGAGCAGGGATGATTTGGCTGGTGCCTTTTTCTGTGTGATTCATGAATGTCTGTGGGAGCATTCAGGCAATCTGGTTGGGTGTGGGGCTCCACGTGTGGGTCTACTGGAGGGGTTTGCTACTTGTCACCAGTAAGGCATTGAGACAACCAAGATTACTGAGTTAAGGGGGCACAGCAGACCCACAGTCCCTGGTTGCACCTCAGGGATACCGTCACATCCTCCATAGGCATCGACTTCCCCTCTGGCTAGTGGGTGCTTGACCCCCCACCCCACCCTGGCCCCACCTCTTCCCTGCCCTCGCCCCACCCCATTCCACTCCTCCCCCAAAGTCCCTGCCCCCATTCCACCCCCTTCCCCCAAGTCCCCACCCCTTCCCCACCTCCTCCCCTGAGCATGCTGCATCCCCACTCCTCCCCCTCCCTCCTGGAAAGTCCTAAGTGCTGCCAAACAGCTGTTAGGCAGCAAGGGGTGGGGTGGGAAGCGCTGGGAAGGAGGGGCAGGAGCGGGGATGCGGCACGCTCGGAGGGTGGGAGAAGGAGGTGACAAGTGGGAAGCTTGGCTGCCGGTGGGTGCAGAGCACCCGCTTATTTTTCCCTATAGGTGCTCCAGCCCCGGAGCACCCATGGAGTCGGCACCTATGACACCCTCCCACCACTGTAGTGAGTGTCTACACTGAAGCGCTACAACAGCGCAGCTGGGCCACTGCAGTGGTTTAAGTGTAGACATAGCTGTAACGTAACTTGCTCTAGTTACAAATATACTAGTCCTGGAACAGAGATGCAGGCAATCACATCGTTCAGAAATCTCAGTCCACCACCAAAGGTCAGTTTCCAGCATACAACTCTGCCTCAGTCTAATCAGAGCGAGCAGAGCGCAGACTCTCCTGCTACTCGCACAGTTCCCTCTACCCCAAACTTGTATAACAAAAAATATACCACCACAAGCATTTGGGGAGAGATAGCTCAGTGGTTTGAGCACTGGCCTGCTAAACCCAGGGTTGTGAGTTCAATCCTTGAGGGGGCCATTTAGGGATTTGGGGCAAAAATTGGGGATTGGTCCTGCTTTGAGCAGGGGGTTGGACTAGATGACCTCCTGAGGTCCCTTCCAACCCTGATATTCTATGATTCTATGATTTCTTCCAAGACTAAAAACATTGCTCACGTGCTAAGAAATTCAATACAGGTTGCGAAGTCAAGATTGTCATGTCAAGAGATACCTTTATTAGTAGGTTTCAGAGTAGCAGCCATGTTAGTCTGTTTGTTCAAAAAGAAAGGATTACTTGTGGCACCTTAGAGACTAACAAATTTATTAGAGTATAAGCTCTTGTGGGCTACAGCCCACTTCATCGCAGCCCATGAAAGCTTATGCTCTAATAAATTTGTTAGTCTCTAAGGTGCCACAAGTATTCCTGTTCTTTATAAGTAGGGATCTCACCAGGACTGTTTTAGAAGCACCTGGAAGCCTCCTCTTACAAAAGCAGATGTTGTCAAATGTCTAAGTTATGGGATGAGCTGCAGTTTAAGCCCCTTTTAGTCCCTCTTGAGTGGACCTCTCTGCAGATAGGTTTTGCTATCTTCACCCCTTCTGGAAAGGGCCACATAGTCCTACCATGCTTAGATGATGCTGCAGCCCTCCTGTTTACCAATTTGGATAACATGACAGCCCCAACTTTGGCACATTAGCCCTTTTCCTCCAAAAGCCTGTGACCAGTGGCTGATTAATGTAACTTCAAGACTTCTTCAAAAGAAACTATTACGTATTCAACCAAAGATACACAGCATGCAGAGCAAAAAGCCTCCATGCCTGGGTCTCACCTAAACTTTGTTCTTTCCTTCCAAGTTTTTGGTAAGTTCCACTCAGCCCAGTCCTCCTACACTTGGCCTGGGAAAGACAGACAGTCCCTACAATGTTCTCCTAGTGCAGGGGTGGGCAAACTACGGCCCACGGGCCGCGTCCAGCCAACCGACCTTTTAATCCGGCCCTGGAGCTCCCACCGGGGAGCTGGGTCAGGGGCTTGCCCCGCTCCATGGGTGACATGGCTCTGTGGAGCTCCCGGAAGCAGCGGCTTGTCCCCCCTCCACAATACACTACAGCAGTGGTGAGCCGGAACCAGGACAGACATGGGCCCAGGACACAACCTTGTGCCCTGTGCATCAGGCTGGGCTCTGGGACAAATACAATGGCAGCAGCAGAAGAGGAAGAAGAAGAAGAAGAAAGGAAGGGGAATAACTACTGGCAATAACCAAGGGCATTAACAGGAAAGGGTTTTAAAAAAAGACCCTCAGGCTTCCCCCCAGTGTCTGTTGCAATGCTCCTTCCTTCCATCTCCTCCCTCGCGCTGTCCCGAGCAGCGGGGGACTTGGCACCGCTTTCTCTAAGCGCCCACAACAAAACCTTCCCCATGGCAGCAGCAAGCGCTCCGGGGCGGGAGCAGGCTAGCGACTCCCCAGGCTGCGCACAGCAGAGCGGGACCCAGCGGGGAGCGACGCCCCGAGCCCGCGCACAGCCCGGAGGGGAAGGCGCGCGGCGGCGCCCCTCAGACATCTGGCTCCGCGGCTGGAGGAGGCGGGGCGGGGCTGGGCGCGGGGAGCACCTGCGGCTCCTGGCCGGCGCAAGCCGCAGCCCTGGTTGCTTGACAACAGCGAGCCCACGACGCTGCTGCCGCCGGGGCTCGGCCCGGGCCCGCAGGCTGGAGGGGGAAAGGGGGCTCACCTGCCGCGGGGGAATGTTTCCAGCTTTCCGGATGCAGAACGCGGTCGCGCTGCCTTCCTCAGAGCCATGGTCTCCGGGCACCCCCAGCCAAGCCCGCTCAGCGGCAGCGGCAGCGGCAGCCCCTGCCCCGCCGCACTGCAGGGCGCTGCAGACCTGGCACGTGGGGTTGTTCCCCGCCCTGCTCCGCGGGCCTGGCACGTGAGGCCAAGGATTGCACTGGGCTGGCGGGAACAGCGCGGCAAAGTGCGATCACCCTTCTCCTCAGCTTAATGGTGCTCCTGCAGCGTGGTCTGCTGCCCGGGGCTGCGGCGCAGCCTCTGCAGAACGCATCTCTCCGGGGGCTGGCCCTCGGCCCCCTGGCTAAAAGGGAGAGGGGGTGCCGCAATAGTGAGCAAAAGAAGTAAAATTTCAGCGCTAGCCCTGATCTGAAGAGTTTATTAAAAATGCCCACAGAAGAGCAGCCCCTGCTTGGCAAAAGTTAGTCACTTCATGTAATAAACAGAACTTTCCCCCAATCTATGGAGCTGTCAGTTATAGGCAGGAAAATGCCACCTTGATTGACACTATGCGTAAATCATTTTTCCTCTCCCGCCCAGTCAGGGCAAGAGAAGATCAGAAAAGAATACGTGCAGCTATTGTCACTTGCTTTTAATTTCATTTTGCCAGGTTTCAAAAGAACAGCAAGGAGCAGGGTTGTTAAAGCTAGTGTGTTTTGCAGAAAAAGGCCGATTACAGCACGGAATATACGCAATTTGAGATTAGCAAGGATGTTAGATATAGAAACATTTTGCTGATAAAAGAATCCCACCTCAGGGTGTCAAAGAGACAGTGTGAAAAGTAATACAATTTAAAACTCTGTAAAACAATCAGCCAGGTGGGTGAATCTACAAAGGTATTTAGGCACCTAATGGAATCAATAGAAACTACTCAGTGAATAGAACAGGAGTACTTGTGGCACCTTAGAGACTAACATTTATTAGAGCATAAGCTTTCCTGGGCTACAGCCCACTTCATCGGATGCATAGAATGGAACATATGGTAAGAAGATATATATATACATACAGAGAAGGTGGAAGTTGCCATACAAACTGTAGGAAGCTAATTAATTAAAAAACTTTTGTAGTGATAATCAAGATGGCCCACTTAGAATGTAACAGTGGCAGAATCAGGACCCATATGGGCAGAATATTTTAAAAAACTGAATAATGTGGAGTGGCCCAACAATTGCCCATCAAAACCCATGGAGAGAGGGAGTATCAGCATTGTTCCCTTTGTTCTTTTATTAATATGGTAGAACACATACCTCTGTGATTCAAAGCTACTGTATTTCCCTCCAGAGAACATCCTTTAAAGTTATGGGTAACACTATGTGTTTGTCTGTGTCATGGTTTTCATGAGAGAGACAAGATATGTGACATGATGAGGGGTCTTTTGGTGGTGGAAGGTACAAGCTTTCAAGCTTTACAGAGCTCTTCTTTTGGTCTGAGAAAGAGTGTCTAAACTAAATGCAGATTAGGACAGATTGGAGGAGACCACTTGAGATGTAATCCACAACTGAGGGTTAGGTTTTTAAGCATAACCATAATAATAACTTTCATGACATTAACCATACAGAAGCCACCCGACTTACCCAATCGTTCTGTTCTGGAAAGCCTTGCGTAACTTGAATTTTGTGTAAGTCGGAAACGTATAGCTGTACATTACACAAAAATTTCCACAACTCGAAAATCCTATTTCTGGAACTTTTTCCGTAAGTGCGAATTTGTGTAAGTCGGGTCTTGCATAACCCAGGGAGTGTTTGTATAACTTGTCTTTCCCTTACACACCCAACACTATAGAAGTCTTGGAGTGAAATCCTGGCCCCACTGAAATCAATGGAAATTTTGCCATTGACTCCAGTGGGGCCAGGATTTCACCCATTATCTTTAAACTCATTAATAAGGAAGGTTTTGCCATGAATTAAAAAAGAATCCAAGAATGCCTGTATGTATGTCCAGTACAGTGCAATATGGGACAGTGACCTGGATATTTTGCTCTAAATACATTTACCCATGACTTCTGCATTTTTTCTATAAATTCGTGACTCTTACTTCTTTATTTTATTTCCCATGACAGCCTGAGTTACTAAGGTTCCAAATTATTTACCATTAAGTTATTTTCTATGTTAAAAATTTCTATTTAAAACTAATATTTGGAATACGTTCATTTACATTACTTTATTTGCATACCTGTTCTAAAATTTGCTTTTAATCAATCAGTTGCTAATGGTTAGCAAACATTTCCTCCTTTTTATATATCAACTTAAATCTTGATAAGTGTTTCTTTAGCCTTTGTTAATGTGTTAATTGTTTATTTTTATGTTGTTAATTGGCCATTGCTCTTTGTTTGCTAAATGCTTCATGAACTTTTTTCATCCTACAGGAGGGAGCATAACTTGTCTCTAGCCTCTTTTGAATCTGGCCATTGTTGGTGCAAGAGACATCTTCTCTGGAGCTTATACCCCCTAAAATAGAATTCCTAATCACTTCATTGCCATTCTGTCTCATAACAATCTCAGCTAGAATACAAGATCTCTTATCTGTAAATTCCTCACACCCTAACTTCTGTAACAGGGATATTTTTAAGGACCTAAAGTCAGTGGGAGTTTTGCCCAAGTTAGAATTGCAGGATCAGGCCCTAAGACTGTAAAGCATTTTGAAATTTGAGCACTTATCCTACAAACACTTACACTAGACAATATGGTAGCATAACTTCATTGTGTAGTATGTATATTTATTGTCTTGCCAACAAACTAAGGCACTAGTCCTGCAGACTCCTAAGCACAATTTTAAGTTTCAATGGGAATACTCCTGTGCTTAAAGTTAAGCATGTGTATAAACGTTTTCAGGATCAGGGCTACAGTTTGTAGGTAAGACACTATACATAAAGTCTTCTGTCATATGGCTTCTGATGGCGCAAACAAATATTGGGTAAGCAATGTCGCCACTTTAACATGGTAGCATCATCTGGAGACATCAAGCACATCCATCCACCATCAAGTTGATAAAGAGGAGGAGGGCAGTCCATAACCAGGTGACACACTGTTTGTTCCTGAGCTCCACTGGGTCAAGGCAGGGAGCTCAAGAAGCCCTAGGGGTAAAGACGTAAATTAAGATGTTCGTGACCACAACCTATCCTGTTGTAACAAAGAAGGATCTTTTGGTTCAGATTGTTGTTCTGAGGGAAAGGGGCAGCAGGTTTGTATAATTTTTGGTGGTGCCCAGAACAGGTCCAAGTCTCCGCCCCTCCACCCCAACACACACACATCTGCCTTGTAAGCCAAAATATATATTTTAAAATAATGTAAAAATGTGAGGGCTCTGGGGTGGGGCTGGTGATGAGGGGTTGGGGGTGTGGGAGGGGCTCAGGCAGAGGGTTGGGGGGTGGGGTGAGGACTGTGGTGTGGGGCCAGGGATGAGGAGTTCACGATGCAGGAGAGGGCTCAGGGTTGGAGCAGATGGTGAGGGGATGAGGGCTCTGGCTGGGGCTGTGGATGAGGGGTTTGGAGTGTGGGAGGGGCTCAGGGCTAGGGCAGAGGGTTGGGGTGAGAGGGGTGAGGGCTCTGGCTGTGGGTGTAGGCTCTGGGGTGGGGCTGGGCTGGGGATGAGGAGTTTGGAGTACAGGCAGGCCAGAGGAGGACAAGCACTAGTAGTTGGGGGGCGTTAGGAGCCTGCACCCTGGGTGGCAGTTGATGCTGGGAGACAGCAGAGGGGAGGCAGCATATGGAGCTGCAGGGGAGTGGTAGAGATGCTCTGGGGCCCCAGGAGAAGTGTGCAGGGGCAGCAAGCAGAGGCCGGGGGACACTTGGGGGAGGCGTGTGGGGGCAGCAGGGGGGCCAGGGGAGAGACCCAGCCCCAAACATTGGTGGAGCTGGGCCCCCAGGCCCTAAACATTGCTGGAGCCCAGGCACTGCAGGCTCATATAACTCGTGTGCCCTGCTGAGGGGCATGCGACAGCTGATCTGGATAGACTAGGGAGTGCAGATCTGAATTGAATATCTGCCAAAAAATGCACCATCAATCCAAAATATAGTTGTCAAGGTTCCTTCCCCACTCTGAACTCTAGGGTACAGATGTGGGGACCTGCATGAAAGACACCCTAAGCTTATTCTTACCAGGTGCTTAGGTTAAAAACTTTCTCAAGGTACAAACTTTGCCTTGTCCTTGAACCCTATGCTGCCACCACCAAGCGTGTTTAAACAAAGAACAGGGAAAGAGCCCACTTGGAGACGTCTTCCCCCCAAAATATCCCCCCAAGCCCTACACCCCCTTTAATGGGGAAGGCTTGATAAAAATCCTCACCAATTTGCATAGGTGAACACAGACCCAAACCCTTGGATCTTAAGAACAATGAAAAAGCAATCAGGATCTTAAAAGAAGAATTTTAATTAAAGAAAAAGTAAAAGAATCACCTCTGTAAAATCAGGATGGTAACTATCTTACAGGGTAATCAGAGTCAAAACATAGAAAATCCCTCTAGGCAAAACCTTAAGTTACAAAAAGACACAAAAACAGGAATATACATTCCATTCAGCACAGCTATTTTACCAGCCATTAAACAAAAGACAATCTAACGCATTTCTAGCTAGATTGCTTACTAACTTTTTACAGGAGTTCTGAAGAGCATTCCTGATCTGTTCCTGGCAAAAGCATCACACAGACAGACAGACCTTTTGTTTCCACCCTCCAGCTTTGAAAGTAACTTGTCTCCTCATTGGTCATTTTGGTCAGGTGCCAGCGAGGTTATCCTAGCTTCTTAACCCTTTACAGGTGAAAGGGTTTTGCCTCTGGCCAGGAGGGATTTTATAGTTCTGTATACAGAAAGGTGGTTACCCTTCCCTTTATATTTATGACAATAGTCCTGTGCAACCTGTGGTGCTTTTCTTTAAAAAGGTCATGTCTGATTTACTAAGAGGCATGGCTATTTTAGAAAAGAAAACTTTAACAGGCTTTTTTGATGTGGCTCTGAGATGAAATTGTGAAGTAGGCAGTCTTGATAGTTGGCTGCACACAGTAAGGTGGCCAGGGCCCTCCCTTCACACCTAATCATCAGGAGAACAGTGCCAGCCATGACCTGAAGGTTGGAAACTGAAGTTGCCCTGGTCACCTTGGTCATGATATGAAGGGCTCAGCTGATCACTGAATCCAGCTTGCCACAATGATTATTAGAGTCCCAAGCTGCTGCACAGTATTCAGTAGGTGCAATAATTAGGGCGTTGGTACATGTCCACAAGGTTGCTGTGCTAGCTCCCCATGAGTTGTTGACAAACTTGCAGAGGAGTATGACTCTTGACTGGATTTAGCCTTTCTTCTTGACATGTTGTTGAAAGCACAGAGCGCATTCAAGCTTTATCCCCAAATAAGTAGGGTACAGTTGGTTGACGGTGCAGAAGGACCTGGAGCTGGCAATGAGCTCAACTCGATGATGAGTTGAAACAAGATGACGCTGTCTTCAGTGTGTTTTTTGAGTCTCCACTTCAAAAAATACTTGGCTGAAGTCTCGAGGTCAGATAACAGGCAGGACTCAGCTCCTCAAAGCTCCTTCTGCCTATCGACAGGCAGATGTCATCAGTGTACATAAACTTTGTTGTTGAGGAGGGTGGCAGGTCAGCTGTGTCTATCTATCTATCTATCTATAAAAGAGGTACTCCTGAGGGAATTCTGCACCAAAAAATTAAAAATTCTGAAAAATTCTGCATATTTTATTTGTCAAAGTAACACAAGATAATCACTCCAGTTCAATTATTTTGATAATTTATTTCAAAATACTTGTCAGCAAGTATGTCTGTAACAACACAGACAAAAAAAAAGATTTTTTTTAATAAATAGATTCCTTACTAGACATATTAATACTGAACTTTGAGTAATTCATTTAAACTACAACACAGAAACGTATTTCCTGCACCTGTCAGAAGCAGTGCAAAGGTGTGATGTTCCCCTCTGGTGTTGTCTAGACCAGTGGTCTGTTAGGCCACTCCAATCCTTGACTGTGGGAGCTCTGCTGTGAGAACCCCCACTCCTGGGCTGTTCACGCACAGCCTCTGGATGTAAGCTGCTCCCAGCTACTTGCAAGCAAATGACACTACCCAATATCTCCAGTTCCAGACACAACCGTAGGAACCTCTGTCTTGCCGTGTCCAGTTATGCCCGCTGGACGCTGCAAGCTTATATAAGTTTGTCAATTTAACAAAGAAATTGATATGTACCAGGCTTGTTATCCCAAGGGGAGCCTCTGTCACACTGCAAACCAAACGCACTGCTTCAGGTAGAATAAACAAACAAATGTATTAACTATAAAGATAGATTTTCAGTGATTATAAGTCAAAGCATAACAAGTCAGATTTGGTCTAATGAAATAAAAGCAAAATGCATTCTAAGCTGATCTTAATACTTTCAGTGTCCTTACAAACTTAGATGCTTCTCACCACAGGCTGGCTGGTTACTTTTCAGTCAGGCTCTCCCCTTTGATCAGCACTTCAGTCGCTTGGTGTGGTGTCTGTAGATGTAGGTGGAAGAGAGAGAGCCAGCATGGCAGCTGTCTCTCCCTTTTATCATGTCCTTTCTTCCCTCCTGGCTTTGCCCCCCACCTTCAGAGTCAGGTGAGCATTACTGAATCTCTCTAAGCAAGGTTGAGCAAATTCCCTGGTGTGGCCTCATACAGGTGAGTCATCGCATTGTAGCTCTCTTGCTGGACTATGGCTGTTGATGAGTTGATTGACACCCCACCTGGGTGTTGCATACTTTCCTTGCTGTTGCCTCTGCGGAGCTAATATCTGGCTGATTCCCCCAACTTACAGCCTGTTTTAGTGACAACCATACCACACAACTTATAACTTCATATGCATTAATGATACACATATATGGATAGAGAAATGACTTTCAGCAGATCATAACCTTTCCCCGATACCTTACAAGGCATGCTTTATATGTAAGATCACAATTATATGAAAATGAGGAATATGCGGGTTACATTATGGTCCCCCAAGGTATACAATGTCACAAAAGGCTTGGGGGAATCAGGGGTAATGGAGCAGTTGAGGAAGAGGAAAGGAGCCTGGAATGAACCTGGTGGGTTGTTGGGTGTGGGTGGGAAAGGTATGGAACAGGAGTTTTTTGGGGGGGACAGAGAGGGGGGAGAAGGGAGGCATTGTTAGGGAATTGGGGAGCCTCCCCATGCAGACCCTGGCTGACCCCAAACCTCTCCTTTGCAGTCAGGCACATCTGACCCTGTCCCCACACACACACCCCCCATCCCCATGTGGCCCTGCAGCCTTCTTCCCCCATCTCCATGTGGCCCTGCACCCCCACTCCTATTTGGCCCCTGGCTCAATGCTGTCACCCCACTAGCTCCTGAGCCCGTGCTCCAGGGTATCGCACTCACTAGCCATTTTGAACCCTGGTTTGTGACCCTCCCTGCCCCCTCCCTCCAGCAGCCCTGTGTGCCCCACTCTGCCTGTGCTAACTTGGCTCCACAGGCAGAGTGCTGTGATGAACTTCTACTTCTGGGGGAATTCTGCGCCACTGCACACAATTTTTTTTCCCTGAAGAAAATACATTCTGCCTGAGAAGTGCTGCAGTTCCGCCTTTTGCCCACCACAGGCGGTTGTGGCGCCAGAACAGCCAGCAGCTGGCTGCATTCTTGCTGCTGGCTGTTCTGGCGCCACAGCCGCCTCCGGCAGGCGAAAAGCGGAACTGCAGCACTTCTCAGGCAGAATGTGTTTTCTGCAGGGAAAAAAAATCTGTAGCAGGACATGAATTATGGGCGTGTGCAGTATTCCCCCAGGAGTAAAGAGTATTGGAGGGAGTACAGATCCTTACAGAAATCCATTGTTCATATGACACTGGGACTTGAACCATCTCCACACTTGACAATCACTGTTCTGTTAGAAATCAATGTGATGTTGTATGATTGAATATGAGCATTTATATTATTGTTGCTAGCACTGTTATACAATTGCAACAAATCTTATGCAAAGTATGGCATGTAAGGTATCAATGAAAAGTTGTAATCTGCTAAGTATGATAGTTCTGTTTATATCTTTATATCTGAAGTTATGAATATTGGCTATGTATCTGTATCTCAGAAATGTGTTGTATGCCTGGCTCACACCTTCTCTCCCCCGCCCCCGCCATAGATTTACATCAGGGCTAGACAGCTATGTTTTGATGGCCCATTAAGGACACTCAGCTCACAATGGGCCTGTGACTTTCCTCTCCAGCCTCTGATCACTCAATCACCAACATACAAAGTCACTCCCAGCTGAGTACATGAATGCTATGCCCAACCAGCCATGAATATATACAGGGTGACACCAGCATATCTCTCAGTCCCAGTCTTGCCCCCCAAAAATGTGCATCTTGTACCATTCAGTAGCCCACTGGAGCGTACAAGCTCATATATTACTCCATCATTCCAACAAAGGGTAATAAATATGCACCAGCTTTGTTGTTCCCAAACCCTTCAATCCAAATTCACTGTTTTAGATAAAACAGTAAAACAAGTTTATTAACCTGAAAAAGATATATATTTAAGTGATTTACAAGTGAAAAGGCATAAAAGTCAGAGTTGGTTACAAAAGAAATAAAAAGATAAATTTGCAAGCTAATTCCTAAACTTCACAAAGGCTAATAAATGTAAAAGCAAAAAGATTTCTCTCACCCAAAAGCTTTCAGCAGTCTGTACTGGCTGGAAAAACCTCCAGAGGACCACTCCCTCTAGTTCAATGATGTCTTTCAAGGGATCTTACTGCCATCAGTAGGGATGGGGGAGGAGAGGTATCTAGAGCAGGGCTGGCCAACCTCAGAAGGAGCCAGAATTTACCAATGTACATTGCCAAAGAGTCACAGTAATACGTCAGCAGCCCCGCATCAGCTTCCCTCTCCATTCCCAGCGCCTCCCACCCACTGGCTGCCCCGCCAATCAGCACCTCCCCCTCCCTCCCCGCATCTCCCGATCAGCTGTTTCATGGTGTGCGGGGGGGGGGGGCGGGAAGGGGTGGAGTGGGGGCAAAGCATGTGGCAGAGCCAGGGGTTGAGCAGTGAGCACCCCCGGCACATTGCAAGGTTGGCACCTGTAGCTCCAGCCCTGGAGTTGGTGTCTATACAAGGAGCCGCATATTAACTTCTGAAGAGCCCCATGTGGCTCCAGAGCCACAGGTTGGCCACCCCTGGTCTAGACGCACCTTTGCTGGATCATGGGGTCAGGCAATTCCATGGCGTACATGAGCTGCCAACTGTCCTTCCGGTGTGAATTGTAAATTTCTTCTTTACAACTCCCCTGCTGGCAAATCCCCAGTTAAGCATGTAATGGCTATTTAGCACTTTGCTGGCATGCCAGTGTGACTTTGTCTCCGAGGAAATGGCTTAGGAGTGTTATCCAGAATTACAACATATTTCCGTAGCAATCTTACAGCAAAATCTCATAATTTCACATGCAGTGTTGTTACACACATTTCAACAAGATAATAATATTCATCAGATTATGAGTTTATAAATGAATTTTTAAAGGTACACTTTGTACAAAATATATCATAACCATATAGAAGTGATGAACACGAAGTACAGTGTCACATGAATGCGTCAAATAAAAGCTGTCAGTCTAATCAGCTGATCCTTAGCATTATGGCCTGGTTGGAACCCTGCCTGATACTGAGGTAACTGTGGGGCAATTAAAGGCAATAGTCATTTAAGTACCAGTCTCTCAAACAGCTTAAAAGTTATGCTGATCAAAGTGATTGGATGATAGTCCTTTGAGTCATCTGCCTTCCTTCTAGGCTTGAGAAATGCCAGTACATGTTACCTTTGGAACTGTACTGCATTCCAAACAAGTATTATAGAGTCTTACCAGAAAGTCGCAACAAGATGAACTCCTCTGATGCAGGAATTCCCCAAAAAGTTATGCTGCAGTGTATAGTCCATCTGATCAAGTGTAATAAGTACCACATAATTTGTTCATATGAATTCTTGTAATAACAGTCATTTTCCCAACAAAATACTCAATCAAAATACTTTATTTAGAAAGGCAAAACATTTAGAGAGGCAAAAGGTACAGTTCTTTACTAAAAGACGATCAAATGCATGGAAGATAAAACAGTGACTTTTAAGAACTAGTTAAGGGAACTCAAAATTCCCTATTCTGTTGTGTTCTCCAGCACACAAAGAACAAACCAGGTATTTTCAGTTCAGATTACTTATTTCAGATTAAGGAAATACAGAGTGAGAAAACATATAAAGTCTTCATGAGAGCACAAAAAATGACTTTCTCAGAAACATTTTGCATCAAAAATAAAACACACAATAGTAAGTCCCTCATAACCACAACTGCAGCAAGCAGAGACCTTTTATACATTTCAAGGTTCAGTATACAGCAAACAGAATGACAGCCTCTTTTTTGAGTTACATGACCATCCATACATAACTTTATATTGGATATAAATTCACTATCTCTGCTGCTAGTACATATCTACCAACCATAGAAATAAGGGCCTTGTTTTTCTTTGTGTTTGCTCTGAGTGTTGCTTTTAATGCTCTCACTGATGCATTTTCCTTCCTTCAGCATATGAGATGTTGCCTTGAGTCTAGTGTTACATGATGACCTCAGTGTCAATTATATTAAATTTCGGAATGAGACATTCTTCTGTGACCCTTAGCCATATTACTGTGATCTTCCACGTCTTGCAGCCCATTCACAAGCAGTGACTACAAGCCTTATAAGACTCTCTGAAGTAAAGTATCTGATAATACTGCTGATTTGCTGTTTGCCTCAAAAGCTCATTTCAGTGTTTAGCAGCTACCACTATTTAACTATTAATAGGTGAGACGTCTTCATTTTCTTTTCTTAATCTTTCAGTAATTATTGGGTCCCTGCCTACAACCATCTGGACTTTGTGCAAGACAATTGCACAGTGGTTGCGCAGACTGACATCCTCCTTCCAAACACAAGGGCATGGGATGGAGCACTAGTATCCATTTCAAGCAATACTACCTCTATGTATCAGGTTAGGCCAGAAGAGTCACATAGTCATTGGGTCTCCTTGCAAAAGCTGTGTGAATAACTGATTGTTTTGGTTCACTGGCAATTCCAAACAGTTATCTGGGCTGAAGGCCTTTCTTGTGGGTGGCACAATTGGGTGTGGGTGGGCTGGCAAGACCCCACTCACCCAAGGGGAGCAGGTCCCTAAGTGGCAGGTTAATGAGGCCCATCTTCCAAACAAAGCCACTTGTTTAATGTCTCCTGGTCCTGTACATAGTAGGGTTTCTTCCTACAGACTAGTCTGGAGCATGGTTTAAGTAGTCACACACTACTCACATGTATAATTA
Source organism: Eretmochelys imbricata (assembly GCF_965152235.1). NCBI lineage: Eukaryota > Metazoa > Chordata > Testudines > Cheloniidae > Eretmochelys > Eretmochelys imbricata. Next base: position 48,779,946 of record NC_135572.1, on the reverse strand, counting down.
CGTGCACATACTAACTTGTCCTTAGAGGATTGGTACTTTAAATGGTAGATAGACAAAGTATAGTGAAGTCAGTGGCTGTTCCAAGTCCCCCATCTCAAGACACATTCCTCATCAGAAGAGGAGTGACTATTGATCTAAGATCCTTTAATTAGAAAAATGGAAACACATGAACTCCAAGAGTGATCAGGTTTTGAGTAGCACTTGTAAAGAGGCCAGCTTCACAAAATCTGGGATTTGTCTGCAGATAAACCATCTGATGTTTAATTTTTGATAAATTCAAGGTATAAGAAATAATATAATTTTTTAGGAGAAGGGTTTTCAGTATAAAATCTTGTCTTTAGAATTAAAATGTGTGTGGGAGGGTTACGTTTAGGGTAAAAGTAGATTGGAGAAATTAACAGCTGCTGAATCAATGAGCTAAAATAATTAAAATTGACTTCTTAATCCAATTCTTAATGGAGTTAACATGCATCAAGAGCTGTAGGTTTAGTGAACATACAGGATGTTGCTTCTTATAGGGCTGACACTAATTTTTAAACAATATTTCCAGTCTGAGGAGAGCCTCTAGCAGCTGTAGGCACTTACGCAGCTACTCTGTTGTGTGTGTGTGTGCTGGGGGTGTGGATGTTCATTCACCACTTGGGCTATGTCTACACTGCAGTTAGACACCTGCAGTTGGCCTCTTCCAGTTGACCTGGGGCTTGGGCTAAGGCGTTGTTTAATTGCAGTGTGGACATTCAGGCTTGGGCTGACGCCTGGGTTCTAGGACCCTACAAGAGCCAAACATCTACACCGCAATTAAACAGCCTCTTAGCCTGAGCCCCGTAAACCTGAGCCAGCTGGCAGACGTGAGAGATGGTACACTTGGGATTTAGGGATCTGCTGCCCTTGGGTGGGGGTACACATAACCCTCAAAGGCTGGGTTACTTGAAGGATGGCTCACAAGCTGGCTGACTACATAAAAACTGCAGTATTGGCCTTCCGGTCTGTCAGTGGTGGGATGTCATTCAGGTAAGACTGACATTGGCCATGGGGAAAATATTTAAAAATCAGAAGTTTAGCCCTAATGCTGAATCTTGGGTTTGCGGACTGAATTTGAGGGTGGGAGATATTATTTCATTTACCCCTACAAAACAACAATCATAATTAGAGTATATGATATCTTTGACTGACGATATACTTATAGGATCTTCTGAGCCAGGAATAAATGTTTTGCTGGAATTTACAGTACAGAAATGACAAAACATAAATCCCTTTTAACATTCTATCGCTCTCAAAGGCAGCACCCTATTTGATGAGGTAGCAGCACAACAGCCTTTATTACTTTAAAACAGGGTTTTGCAAATTATTCATCCCACACACAGAGAACACACAGACATTATGGGTTACAATTATGCCACTTGTTCAGCCCCAGCTGGATTTTGGAGGCCCTTCTTCTTTTGGATTGTTGGGTATCATTTGCATTCAGACAGTCTGTCAGATAGTTTGTCTTCTGGTTTCTTTGAGGGTGAAGTCCTTCTGAACTTCTCACTCTGGCTCCCACAAACTGTGTTAAGAAAGTGCTGAAGAATTGCTCTCTCTGTCAATACAATTAAAAAACAAAAGAGTTAATTTGAATCTCAAGCTGTCAACTGCAATAAATTCCAGGAAAGATGAACATTGGGATAGTCTATTTTATCTAAAGATTTCATTTACAAATTCTGAGTGAGTATACAACAACCATTGCACTTTTAATATACTGTTTTTATAGGAGCACAGACAATTCTCTCCTACATATTCGTGTGTAGGGGAGGAAAAATTCTCTGTTTCCTAGTAATTCCTCCAGTAGGGGCAAGAGGCTCAGGGTTCACCCCCCCTGCAGGACAGAGAAAGATGATTTTTTTTACCTTTCCAACAAGTGTGAATAGTGCAGTGTTCAGAAAGTTTTGCAGCTTGTGTTTCATCAGTGACTGCGTGCATGATAATTTACACAGGATGGATTAAATTGTTTCTTAGTATGGTACCCTACCTTGCTTTGGAGCTCTTTCAATGTACTTATTAACTTGTTCTGGATCCAGAGAATTTAAAATTGATAAGATATTGAAATATTCTTTCCCAAAATCTCTTTGGTATGTGGTCATCTGTTTAATGTTTTCTTGGTTCTGGATGTGAGAAAATGTCACGGTAGGAACTGTAAAGGTAAACCAGGTAGGAACATTTGAGTGAAACCAAGCATAACCCTATAATCCTCCCCTTCATCTTTCCCCTCTCCTTCCTTGTATTGTAGTCTCCTCTGTTCTTCTCATTTTAATTGAGGCCCTTTTCCTTCAATAGAATCAGTCCCTTCATATCTTAGTGCAGAATTAGCACCTTAAGAGTACATCTAAGTGCCTTAAGGAAAGGGAAGCCTTATCTGTATTGTAAAGCACCATTAATATCTATGATACTATATAAATAATAATAATAATAATAATGCTCTGTGTAGTTAGCTTTGGATAGTGTTTGTTTGGAATCCAGTCTATACCCAGTTTTAGCTACCAGGTGTTAGGCCTGAGACCTGATCAACTCCCCTCCCCTTCCCCATATTGAACCAGCCTTGGGTGAAAGTCAGGGAGTTCATCACTAACATTGAAAAAAGGAATGTTCTGCGGCTGATAAAGCACCCCCACCTCAGGAATGTCCCTAACTAGAGCTAGAACCAAGGTTGTAAAGATGCTGGGAAGTTAGGGAGGATCCAGAAAGACCCCTCTACATGACCATGACGTGCAGAGGCATCACTGGGAACCCCCAGATGAATGAATCCCGACTGGCCATCAGGTGAAATTTGTCTGTATATTGGGAGTGGTGAGCATAAAAGATTTGCTTGGTATTTTCTGTGTGTTGCTAATAAATTGTTGTTTAGAGCACAACTGTGTAAAGGCTCTTTCACTGGGAAAAGGTTCCGCAGAACCGTAGAGCCCTGAGGGAAAGGGCAGGTACTTAAATTGACCAGATTTCTTCCTGAGCCCTGTGGGTAAGGATAGGTGCCTTACACCCTGAGCCCTCGGAAGGGAAAGGGTGGGGGTGCCTAAATGGATTGGGTCATGCCTTGAGCCCTCGGAAGGGTATAGGCGGGGTGCCTTAAATTGAGCGGGTAACACAGTATTTTGAATTTTCTCTCAGTCAGGCTTCAGCTTGGCTATGGTACTGAGACATACACATCCTTCTGGACTTCTCTGCAGTATTTCATACCTCTGATTAACAAATATTCCTGTGCCACCTCCAGGAAGCTCCAAGAGGGATCTGAAATGCCTTAAACTGGCTCAGGTGCATATCTTTAGACCAACCCAACAGAGTCATTATGGGTAAGTATACCTCCCGCTCTAAATCCCTCAATCTGTGGGGTTCCCTTAGGATCAGTCTCTCCTCATATTATTTCAGCACCAATAGGAAGCCAATGAGAGAGGTGGTGAGACAACACAGGCTGAAATGCCAGCAGTACACAGATGGCACCTGTAGTAGGAAGGAGGACTAAGGCATGAACTGGTACTCAAGAGACCGAAGGTCAGTTCCTGGCTCAGTTACAGACTTCTTGTGTAACTTTGTTCAAATCACTTAATCTACCCTGTGCCTCCATTTCCCATCTGTAAAATGGGGGAAAATGCTTCCCTATTTAACAGGAGTGTTGTGAGGATAAAACCCATTAATGAGTGAAAGGTGATTAGATACAATGATTAAGGTCATATAAGAACCTAGATAGACACCTAGCTCTATATCTTCTTTAAACAGCACCATCTTCCAGCTTTCTCAACGGCTTGTTGAAAAATCAGCACTTAGCTGAACAGCAGCTCCACAGGTTGGCAAAGGCTGCTTGGAAGATGCACGAAATCAAGTGTATTTCCCAATGGGCTGGCCCTGACCATTCCTGGGTTGGCTTTGACCAATTTGTATGTGGCACTGGCAAGCTCTGAACCTCTCCCCCAGTGGATGAGGAATTGCATCACTGTGCCCTCACTCCCAGCAGATTTTCCAATGCTAGGGGTCATTTTCCCAACCTGACATGTCTGTGCATGTCAAATATTGGTGAACAAGAGTTCTTGTGGTGGGATTTACAAGAGCACTCAGCTCCCTTTGACTTCAACAGGAGCAGAGATAAGCAAATGAAAAGCATATTTGCACCTCTATGTGTAAAATTACTCCATGGTGCAAAGCCATGCTGGACTTTCATAAAGAAACAGGCTCATTTTCTCCTGTCACAGGAAAACTTCGGACATCACTAATCAGTTACGTAAGTAGAAGTGACCAGAGACTACCGAAGAACTAATTTAATAGTTGACAGGATTTCAAAAGAATCTGATTCCTCAGAGGAATACCATGTGAAGAGCTGAAGCCATGGTTTTCATCAGTTCACAATATTTTACTTATTTAAGGTTTTAAAAACAAATATATTCTTACCAACTCCTTTTGCTGGAATATGCCGGTTTGCATTACATCCATATTTCCAGGAAAAGTCCATGAAGTCATGGATGTGGGCTGGGGCCTGGTAATGATGCCTAAACTCAGTTGCTGGAGGATGTGGGATTCTTTTTTTCCAGTCAGGAGGCACAGGAATAGTATCTTTAATTTGTAAACCTGGAGAAGTTAAAAAATAGTGTCAGTTTTATGGTCCAATAAAATATCTTCTTCTCAATGAAACAGGAGATGTGTGTGTGTGTGTGTGCGTCTCAGAAGTAAACAACAGGAAGCTAACCAGTAGGGCCAGTCAAAATTTTTCTGTCAAATCTTTTTCTTTTTTTTTTTAAATAGAAAATTTGGCTTTCAACTAAATGAAAAGGATCTGCTTCCATGGAAAATTACAAGTTATTATTGACAAACTGAATGCTCAAGAACTTAAAAAAAATTTGGTTCCCGATCAAAAACCTGCGTGTTTTGAGTCTAAAATGCCACCAGAGTACCTCATGGGGTTGTGGTTTGCGTGCCACGTGCTCCCATTCTCCTCTTGGACCAGGCTACCCAGCAGGACCACATCTCCCATGATGCATGCCCTACCCTCAGCAAAAGGGGAGACCACGCTGCGCTATGAGCGTTGTAGTTCAATCAGGGAGCCTGGCCTATAGAGGAGAACAGGAGCATGAAGCACCAAAACTACAACTCCCAAGAGGCACCAAGGCAGCATTTCTTTTTGGTTGAAATTTTCTATATGAAAAAACCCCCTCATTTTCTGACCTGCTCTACTAATCAGTCATATTGGCACCTCACTACAGATGGAAAGAGTTGAAAGGCTGGATGTGTGGTGAGGGAGATAAGATTACAATAAACCGGCACTAAATTTCTGAGTCAACAGGTGCTTTACTTCCAAGATGTGTTAGGACCTTGCCCAAAGTCCATTCAGGTGAATGGAAGCCTTTCCATTTATTTCAGTGGGCACCACAGAAAGAGAGATTGTCAAGGGGACAATGAGGAAGCACTGAACAATGGAACCAGGGATGAAGCTTCAGTTAGTTGTCTTCGATAAAGTAGTAACAGCCTTGTACTTTTGGCCATAACCTACTGGGACACTGGGAGGCTTATAGGGACCCTGATCTACAAGGATAAATGCCAGAAGCATGTGACTAGGTGAGGGAAAAGGGAGGAGATGGAAAGAAAGGGGTTAGTTGGGTTCCTGGTGGGGCCCTGACCCTACCATCCGTCTGCCCCAGCTGCAATGGGGAGAACATACATGTTGCATGCACCCTGTGGCCCACACTTCCTTTATGCTCCCAGAGAAACAGAGTCTGCCTGAGACACAGTGCCTCCAAGACTCCTGCTGGGGCAATGTGCCTCTGCTCTGTCCTCGACATTACCACAGCACTGTGCCTCAGAGTGTCTTAATGGACCCTTAATGGACCATTTTAAAAGAAGAGAGAGAAATCATTGACCTTACCCTGTGGTAATCCTAAATAATCTCCATTATAGGTAGAGTTGAACTGTGCTCTGATTGCTTCCCTGACCTCTTGTTTAGAAATAGGCTGTGTCCAGCGTGAAAGGCTGTTGGAGGGCTGCGGTTTTTCTTCTCGAGGCATCTTCCAAATCATGAAACTCTAATAACACAAAGAGTGGGATTTTGTAGATCTGCAGGTCTACAATCAGAGCATCACATGTACAGTAAATTAGATTGTATTCAGCCAGCTCCCACACAGTAAGATATAATTTGAAGTTCAGTAATAATAATGCCTGTTTCTTATATAGCACTTTTCATCAGTAGATCTTGAAATTATTCATAATCTTTAACCTATTTCTCCTCCTTCAAACACCCCTATTAGGGGTTATTCCCATTCTACAGATGGGAAACTGAGGAACAGAAAGGCTAAGTGATTTGCCCAAGGTTACACAGGAAGTCCATGGCAGAGCAGGAAATTGAACCACATCCTAGGCCAATGCCATAGTCACTGGACCAGCCTTTCTCTTTTATTGTATATTAACCACAATAATTCTACTATATGAGGAGTTTCAAGTAGTATTCATAGTAAGCACCAGTTATATGCTGCCAGTTTTGAAAAGGGACGTATCAACTTGAAAGCTAGTCAGCCAATTACAAAATAAAAATGAATTTACAATCGTTTCAGGTACTTCTTCTTCTCCCAAAACCCCTAACCAATTTTTGTGGGCTTATAATCATATTTTCCTATTTTTAGAATGCTTCTCTCTCCCTAGTTGCTGTGTAAGAGAGACACACAAACAGCAGAGGAAACTAACAAAAAAGAGGAAACAGTGAAATTGACTATAAGCTAAGAGCCTGATCCAAAATGTTGTCAAATGCCCAATGTAAACAAGCTGAAAATGGAGAAAAAGAGCCCCTGGCTCTTAACACAAAAGCAGGGATGTTAACCTCAGGCCAAATTCCAGTCTGGCTAATAATTACATTCTGCTCCTCAAATACTCAGCAGCTGAATACTTTGCCCCTTCCTGTCATAAACATTGGGTAATAGCACTGTGCACTGCTGTATATCACAGGTGGATGAAGTGATTAGTGTGGGTATGTGCTTATGGTCTGTAAAATGCTTTGGGATCCTTTGAGATGGGCAGTATTTAAATATGAGTCTTTATTTTTCTTTTCAGACCATTGTGGAAATGGTCTGAAAAAAAGGATGGAAATGATGAAAAGATGTAAATGCTAAGGGCTGAATATTCTGGACATACATGAGGAAATGGAGACCACCTACAGAAGATGGTGATACACAGAAGAGTTTACTGAATGGAAGGAATACTATGGTTAGTCTGCTATGGAGTGGCTGCAGCCCAAAACGGAGCAGAGACTGCACATTTCAGAATGGGAATATTCGTGCATCACCATAGAAGAGCCACCAAACCTCCCAAATAATATCTGCCCAAGATAGTACTTAAAGAAGAGACCTGACATTGTTCTTTTACACTGTAAACATATTAGTGAATGATGTTGTTTTCTTCAACTACCAGATCCCAGAGTCAGAATAATACCCACCGCTTCAAAGTTTCTTGTTGCTAAGTGCTTCTACTGGCACCCCATACAGTGGTGTGCTCCAAAACTACAGCGCCATAAACTTTGTATCGGAAACAAAATATTAAGCCCTACCATAGTACCTTTCCAGCAACCATAAATGAGGGAGAACGCTATAGCATTCCTTACTTGACTGGGATGAGGATTGTTTCTCCTTGTTCCTGATGACGAGCCAGTCATTATAGGTTCTGCCTTGGAATATGGTTTCCAACAGAACTCTTCTCTGTAAGTATTAAAGCCAATAGGATCACTAAGTTGGTATGGATTCACATGTCCTTTTGCTGTTCTGGGACTATAAGAAATAAATTAGAAATTGCAGTTAGAAATAGGGACACAAAGTATAAAAGCACATCTATCATTTACCACCTGTAATACTGCAAATATTGTGGTAAATGTCAGGTTTCAGAGTAGCAGCCGTGTTAGTCTGTATCGACAAAAAGAAAAGGAGTACTTGTGGCACCTTAGAGACTAACCAATTTATTTGAGCATGAGCTTTCGTGAGCTACAGCTCACTTCATCGGATGCATTCAGTGGAAAATACAGTAGGGGGATTTTATATACACAGAGAACATGAAACAATGGGTGTTACCATACACGCTGTAACGAGAGTGATCAGGTAAGGTGAGCTATTACCAGCAGGAGAAGAAAAAAAATCTTTTGTAATGATAATCAAGGTGGGCCATTTCCAGCAGTTGACAAGACCATGTGAGGAACAGTTGGTGGGGGGGGGGAAATAAACATGGGGAAATAGTTTTACTTTGTGTAATGACACATCCACTCCCAGTCTTTATTCAAGCCTAAGTTAATGGTGTCCAGTTTGCAAATTAATTCCAATTCAGCAGTCTTTCATTGGAGTCTGTTTTTGAAGTTTTTTTGTTGTAATATTGTCACTTTTAGGTCTGTAGTCGAGTGACCAGAGAGATTGAAGTGTTCTCCAACTGGTTTTTGAATGTTATAATTCTTGACATCTGATTTGTGTCCATTTATTCTTTTACATAGAGACTGTCCGATTTGGCCAATGTATGTGGCAGAGGGGCATTGCTGGCACATGATGGCATATATCACATTGGTAGATGTGCAGGTGAACGAGCCTCTGATAGCGTGGCTGATGTGACTAGGCCCTGTGATGATGTCCCCGAATAGATATGTGGACACAGTTGGCAATGGGCTTTGTTGCAAGGATAGGTTCCTGGGTTAGTATTTTTGTTGTGTGGTGTGTGGTTGCTGGTGAGTATTTGCTTCAGGTTGGGGGCTGTCTGTAAGCAAGGATTGGCCTGTCTCCCAAGACATTTGAGAGTGATAGGTCGTCCTTCAGGATAGGTTGTAGATCCCTGATGATGCACTGGAGAGGTTTTAGTTGGGGGCTGAAGGTGATGGCTAGTGGCGTTCTGTTATTTTCTTTGTTGGGCCTGTCCTGTAGTAAGTAACTTCTGGGTACTCTTCTGGCTCTGTCAATCTGTTTCTTCATTTCAGCAGGTGGGTATTGTAGTTGTCAGAACGCTTGATAGAGATCTTGTAGGTGTTTGTCTCTGTCTGAGGGGTTGGAGCAAATGCGGTTGTATTGTAGAGCTTGGCTGTAGACAATGGATTGTGTGGTGTGGTCTGGATGAAAGTTGGAGGCACGTAGGTAAGTATAGCAGTCAGCAGGTTTCTGGTATAGGGTAGTGTTTATGTGACCATCGCTTATTAGCTCTGTTGTGTCCAGGAAGTGGATATCTTGTGTGGACTGGTCCAGGCTGAGGTTGATGGTGGGATGGAAATTGTTGAAATCATGGTGGAATTCCTCAAGAGCTTCTTTTCCATGGGTACTGATAATGAAGATGTCATCAATGTAGTGCAAGTAGAGTAGGAACATTAGGGGACGAGAGCTAGCTAGTAAAAAAACTTCAAAAACAGACTCCAGCGAGAGACTGATGAATTGGAATTAATTTGCAAACTGGACACCATTAAATTTGGCTTGAATAAAGACTGGGAGTGGATGTGTCATTACACAAAGTAAAACTATTTCCCCACGTTTATTTTTCCCAGCTACTGTTCCTCACATGTTCTTGTCAACTGCTGGAAGTGGCCCAGCTTGATTATCGCTACAAAAGGTTTTTTTTTTTTCCTCTCCTGCTGGTAATAGCTCATCTTACCTGATCACTCTCGTTACAGTGTGTTTGGTAACAAGCACTGTTTCATGTTCTCTGTGTATATAAAACCCCCTACTGTATTTTCCACTGCATGCATCCGATGAAGTGAACTGTAGCTCATGAAAGCTTATGCTCAAATAAATTTGTTTGTCTCTAAGGCGCCACAAGTACTCCTTTTCTTTTTGTGGTAAATGTATTTCCTATTATAAGTATTGCAAACACTGGGGTAAAGTCACATACTATCATGCATTAAATCTGTTGTTTTTTTTTTTTGCCAAGTGCTACTGTAACTCAACAGTTACTCATCTGGAAATGAACACAGGTTTTCAATACATCACAAAAACAAAACTAACAGAAGTGTTAGCATTAATCTAACCAATATTGTCTTACCGTACTGCTTCAGTCTCTACTGGTGCTCTATGTGGGTATTCATGTTTCATTGTAGTTTCATACGGATCCCACATTATTTTGTCTCCTAAAAACATATTGTACCAGTTATAAATGTGATAAATACACAATGCTGTCTATCCTATCTTTGTGACTATTCAAATAAATCATTCAGATGTAAGAAACTATGGATAAGCAATTTCATAAAGCTATACACACAAAATAACTCAGGACCATTTGTGGCCACAAAGAATTCCCTCTCAGTTGAATCAGCTGGAGTCAACCGCAGCAACTGATGTGCTGTCCTTGCCTTGCCTTTGTATCTGTATGCTATTTCATCTGCCTTTCTAAGCATCATGTTAGTTGGGAGTAGTTAATCCAAACAGGGCTGAGTATATGTTGGCAGAAATAGGTAAATTCTTTACTTAGATTGAAATTCTTTAGAGCAGGAACCATCTTTTTACACATTTGTAAAATCTGTATTTGCACATCATCTAGAACAGGGGTCGGCAACCTTTCAGAAGTGGTGTGCCGAGTCTTCATTTATTCACTCTAATTTAAGGTTTCGCGTGCCACTAGTACATTTTAACGTTTTTAGAAGGTCTCTTTCTATAAGTCCATAATATATAACTAAACTATTGTTGTATGTAAAGTAAATAAGGTTTTTAAAATGTTTAAGAAACTTCATTTAAAATTCAATTAAAATGCAGAGCCCCCCGGACCGGTGAGCAGGACCCGGGCAGCGAGAGTGCCACTGAAAATCAGCTCGCGTGCTGCCTTTGGCACCCGTGCCATAGGTTGACTCCCCCTGCTCTAGTATAATGGTGTTAGGGCCTCTAGCTGCTACCATAAGAAAACAGCATGCTTAAAGTAGGGTCTGGTGACACTGATGGTAAAAAAGCCTGAGCCCTAGCTACAGTACTGCTTCCACTGTTGCTACCATTGGACTGCGCCGGGGAGAATTACAGGTCCCATTTCTGGCATAGTATACATGGCCATGGGAAACAATCAGGAGAAAAGCAGAGGGGTTTGGAGAGGGAAGGCATAAAAATTGAGAACAGTATTAGGAAGAGGGGAGAGCAGAGATTTGAACTAGAGTGTGAATATACAGTGCTATGAGGGTAGTGATATTGACAACATTTTCAAAGAAGAGGGAGACAGATGAGAATGAGGGAAACCAAAAAAGGAGAAGTTGAACAGTTTTGGAAATAATAAAATGTGAATGGATTAGAACTTTCAAGCAATGGTTCTCAAACTGGGGTTGGTGCCCCAAAGTGGGTTGTAACCCCATTTTAATGGGGTTGCTAGGGCTGGCATTAGACTTGCTGGGGCCTGGGGCCAAAGCCGGAGCCCTATCCCCCAGGGCCGAAGCTGAAGCCCAAGTCCCACTGCCTGGGGCCAAAGCTGAAGCCTGAGCCCCTCCACCCAGGGCCAAAGCCCAAGGGCTTCAGCCCCTGGGTGGCAGGGCTCTGGCTTTGGCTCCCCTGCCTGGGGTAGTGGGGCTTAGGTTTTGGTCCCCGACCTGGGGTGGCAGGGCTCAGGCAGACTCAGGCTTTGGTCCCCCGTCCAGAAGTTTTGTGGATCACAGTGGAACCTACTACTGGGGTTTAGGTGCCTACGTACCATAGGCACCGAATTCCCCTCTTTCCCATGGGCACTCGACCCCCGCTCTGCCCCTGGCCCCACCCCCACTCTTCCATGAACCCTGACCCCGCCCCGCCTCTTTCCACCCCTTCTCCAAAGTCCCCGCCCCAACTCCGTCCCCTCCCGGCCAATATTCCAACTACTTTCCCAAATCCCTGCCCTGGCCCCGCCTCTTCCCCGCCTCCTCCCCTGAGTGTACGTTCCTGCTCTTCCTCCTCTTGGAGCGTGCTAACACTGCCAAACAGCTGTTTGGCGGCAGCCAGGCGGGAAACGCTGGGAGGTAGGAGGAGGAGCGGGGACGCAGCGTGCTTGGGGGGAGGTGGGGCGAGGGGGAGGGGGAGCTTGGGTGCCGGTGGGTGCAGAGCACCCATTAATTTTTCCCCATGGGTGCTTCAGCCCCGGAGCACCCACAAAGTCAGCGCCTATGCTAAGTACCATTGTGGATCTGGGTCTTAGATTACTCATATACATAAAGTTAAGCATGTGTAAAGGTGTAAAGGTTTTTGTGGGATTTGGGGTAATAGTCACTTGCTATTTCTGTGCAGAAACCCTAACCAAACTCAGCATTCCATACCTCAAAGGAGTTAATTAAGACCACAGCACTGACAAAAAATAATTTAAACAAGTGAATATGTGGAAGTTCACTTCTATGGAAAGTAAGTTGTAAACACTAAACAAAACTAGTTCTAAAGTGACAGGGCCTTGCAGTGTTCGGTTTGTGTTACAAGATCACCTTATTTTGTATCTGCTCCTTTGATGACACTTGTAGAACTTGATGTGACAATAGAGAATTCTGAATTTGTGGTTAGGGACTGAATTTGTGGTTAGAGACTAAAAGGGGCAGGGCTATTCCTTTTGTAAATGCCAGACATTACATTACATTTCCAAAGCCAGACATTACATTATAGATAATTTAACACTCCCCCTACAAAAAATGCAGCCCGATGAAACTATTCTGTATAAGGGCTTATACCATGCTCATCATCATAGTATCTGAGCACTTTCCAGTAGTGCATTAAGTGATGTGACTAACATTTGCCATGGTTAGTGTAGTGTCTTTGTTTTGGTAGAGTTTTCTTTGTTATGGGAGGATCTATGAATGTGTTGCTATGTGCTTATATTTGAGAAGACAGGTAGAAGGCATGTGCTTGGAAGGGAAGGTGATGCGATGCATGATGGACTTTGGTTCCTGGGGGACTTTGAGCTCTTCCAATTGAGGCAGCAGAAAAGTGCTAATCTGCCCTGTGCGGTGTTACTGTAACTATCTTGGTCCAAATATATGAGAAAGATAAGATGGGGGAGGTAACAGCTTTTATTGAACAAGCTTCTGGTGGCACCAGGTTCAAGCTTTTGAGCCACATAGAACTCTTCCTTAGGTCAGCACAGGGAGGAATTGTGTGGAGGGGCCAGCTGCACCAGCACAGATTGCTACCCACAGCCCAGCCCAACTAACCAGGGCGTATTTGCTGATGGCAGCATTTCCATGGGGCTGCCTCACATTCCTTCTGCCTGGCCCTCAGTTCCCCCACCCCACCACCCTGCAACCTACGCTCCTCTGGTTGCCCCACTGCTAAGGTTGCCAACTTTCTATTTGCAGAAAACCAAACACCCTTGCCCTGCCCCCTGCCCTGCCCACACCATCCCCGCTCCCTCTGTCGCTCACTCTTCTCCACCCTTGCTCACTCACTCGTTTTCACTGTGCTGGGTCCAAGGAATTTGGAGTGTGGAAGGGGGCTCAGGGCAGGGGGTTGGGATGCAGGAGGGGGTGTGGGATGCAGGCTCCAGAGGGAGTTTGGATGTGGGAGAGGGCTCAGGGCTGGGGCAGGATGTTGGGGTCCGGAGGGGGTTTGGGCTCTGGGAGGGAGTTTGGGTGTGGGAGGGGGCTCAGGGCTGGGGCACGGGAAGGAGTTTGGGATGTGGGCTCCAGCCGGGTACCGCGTACCTCAGGCAGCTCCTGGAAGCAGCCAGCATATCTGGCTCCTAGGGAGCAGAGGTGCGGCCAGGCGGCTCTGCGTGCTCCCCCCGGCCACGGGCGCCTCCCCCACAGCTTCCATTGGCCACGCTCGCAGCCAATGGGTGCTGTGGAGGAGGCGCTCGGGGCAGGGGCAGCACGTGGAGCCCTCTGGCCGGCCCTGTGCCTAGGGGCTGCAGGAACATGCCAGCCGCTTCACGGCACCTGCCTGCGCCACAACCAAACTTTTAACGGCCCGGTCAGCAGTACTGATCAGAGCTGCCCAGGGCTCCCACCATAGTACCTTCGGCCCTCTCTGGCCGGCCACGCCCCCTGGCCACGCCCCTTCCCCGTCTCCCTGCTCCCAGCCCCTGCCGGGGACTCTGGCAACCGCCGAGGACCTGCAACAGACGCGTCTTTATTGCTAAGGCGCATGCGCACCTCACTGGCGCCTGGGCTCCGCTCCCAGCGCCCGCGGGGCGGGTCTCACCTGGCGGAGGGGGGGCCGGCGAGCCGGGGCGGGGTCTCCCGCGGGGGTCCTGGGCGGCCGTGGCCCCGTTGATGGGGGGAAGGGCGGGTCTCCGCCGCCCGCCCCGCGGCGCCGTGTGGGGTCGGCAAGAGGCGCTTCCCCCCGGCGGCTCCAGCCCGTTCGGCGGCGGGGGCCGAGGCCCAGAGTCAGCGGGGGCCAGGGGGCGCCGCTCCGTGCCGCGGGCAAGGGCTGGGCCTGCAGGCGGCCGGGCCGCGGGGAGCCGTTGGCGCGGGACGCCGCCCGGTTGCCCCTGGCGCCCGTCTGGTGATTGTGACCGGGGGCGGGGCGGGGCGTCGTGTCCCCCTTGGCGGGCCCGGGTCTAGCCCACAGAGCCCGGCCTGGGGTAGCTACGGCGCGAGCCCCTCGGACGTTTTCCGCTGCCGCTGCCCGGCTGGCGGGGCAGCCTGGCTTTCGCGGGGGGCGGGGAGCCGCGGCCCCTGAGCGGGCTGCGGGGGTGGGAAGGGGCGAGCGGTACCGGGGGAAATGTTCCCACCCACCCGACTCTGCCCCGCCCTTGCCTCGCGCCCCTCCGGTGCCTGGGCTTCCCTGGCCTGAGCCAAAGCTGGCAGCGCAGCTGTAGCAGCCTTTCTGCCGTTCCCATTTTCACCCTGGCTTGACAGTAACGCCCCCATAGGTGCCGGCTCTGTGGGTGCTCCAGCAGTCGTGGTAAAAAATTAGGGGGTGCTTAGCACCCACCGGCAGCCAGCTCCCCCCTTCCCCCCTGTCTCCAGCCTGCCAAAATCAGCTGTTCCACTGCCTGCAGGAGGCGCTGGGAGCGAGGAGCCAGGAGGGGGCTGAACTGTGCAGGAAGAGGCAGGGCTGGGGGCGGGGCAGGGGTGTGAAGAGGGTTTTTGCAGGCGTGGGGGTTTGAGCACCCCCGGGAAGAGGGCACCTGTTAGGTCTACACTTAAGAGCTATAGCAACACTGCTGAAGTGTTTTAAGTGAAGACAGGCCTATGCCAATGGGAGGGTGTCTTCCAGCAGCATAGTTAATCCAGCTCCCCAGAGCAATGCGGAAGCTCTCCCACTGACATAGCACTGTCTCCACCAAGGCTTAGGTCGGTATAACTACATTGCTCAAGGGTGTGGATTTTTTGCACCCCTCAGTGATGTAGTTATACTGATATAAATCTAGTGTAGCCCTGGCCTGAATCACAGTGTTTCCTTATTGGTTCTGCTTTGTTAATATGTCTGATTAAAGTGGCCTTTTCTGTAAATTCTGTAGGAGATGGGTGCCCTGAACTGTTAAGTTTTTTGTAGGATAGTTGTGGAAGAAACATAGGAGAAATTACAATAACATCTGCACTGAATGTGTATTACAGCCAAGTCTCTTTCAGTAGCTTGAACTTTAAAAGGTCAGCTTATGTGAAGCTATTAACTGATATAGTCTAATGGACTCCATTGTGGAGCAGACTTCAGTTGTTTTACTGCCCCATAAGCTTTACTTGTTACTGCCTGCAGTTGTATTACACAGCAAGTAGTTAAGGAAAATGAAATGGAAATAAAATTGTTATATTTAAAAGGAAATGTGGAAAATGAATTGCTGAATAGCATGCTTATCTACTTGTTCTGATTTTGTTCATTGCAGATTTGTTTCTCATTTGTTTAGGTTGACTTGACATATTTAAAAACAAATCAGCAAGATTTGGGGCTGGGGACTTGGGATATTTGCTGGTGTTTCCCTGTGTATAGTTCATAAATGGCTTGCAAAGTATTCATGCAACTTAGCTGGATGTGCCTCTGCATGCTGGTGGCTGAGTGACCATAGCACTGAGACAGGTTTGCTGCTTGTCACTGGCAATATATTGAGATAGTGCAGGCTGGAGATTTAAGGAGATACAGTGTTCTCACAGTTCCAGGTTATACCCCATGAACCCATCACAGAGTGATAATTTGGAATTGTTTAAGAACACTTTACTAGATGTCCAAAAAATTGCAATCCTACAATCAAGGAAGGTCGGAGCTGATTTTAAAAGAAACTGTTTTAGAGAGGAAGGGAACGCAGTTATTATATATAATAAAAATAAACAAATGGAAGAAGGGGGAAGTTGATAGTAAATAATATAAATCAGAAGCTAGGAATTATAGAAAATTGATAAGGGAAGCAAGGAGATACCTATAACCAGCAGAGTTAAGGACAATAAGGAGTTTGTTCCTAATATATTTTTTAAAAAGAACAACAACAATAGTATTGGTCCATTACTAGATGGAAATGGTAGAATGATCAATAATCAGAGTTTAAATTCAACCAGTGCTGTCCAGAGCAGAGCTCTGGTAAATATTTTCAACCCCCCTAGAGATTTTATAACATGTTGAAGGATGGTGGGGGGGCCCCCATCTGAGAAATAAAAATTTAAGACTCATCAATGATAATGCATAAAAGAGGTATTCAATAAATATTTCTGTTCTGTATTTGGGGGAAAACAAATGATGTCATATCACGTGATTAAGCTATTGGACACCAGAGGTTGTACCAAGTAAACTCCTCAAAAGTGGGTGTGCTTGTCCTTGCCTGTTGCTCCAGAACTCTGTAGTAAAAACATTTCACTAGGATAGTGTATGTTGGATGAATTGAATAATAAGACCAAAGTACTGTATAATGGGTTATGTGTATGTGTTAATTCTTGGAAAGAAGTGTTTTGGGAGGATGAAAGTGTTAGCAACCCACCAGTAAACAAATGTAAATATAATGTAAGCACTGATTTAGCTGAGTTTTCTATCAATCTTGGCATTGAATGGCAGAAAGCTACCAATCATCTGTTAAAAGGTAAAGTAGTAACACAGTTCCTAAAACAAACAAAAGGCAATGTGGGAAACTGAACCATTCATATTATACATGCAAACGGGGACATGTTAAGAATTGCCACTGCAGAAGGACAAATAACAGCTTACCATTGGAATGACGTTGTTTCTGGATGGTCTCCCACAACTACTGACATACTATCTGTAATGTTACACCCCCTAATTGTTTTGGTTTTAAATTATATTTGTTTAATTGGGATGTTTGGAGTGTGCTGTAACAAATGTATGCAAAGCTAGAGCCACAGGCCTAAATCACCTCCCAGTATTTTCTATTACGTGGACTAAATAGGAAGTGACATGGGAGATTAATCTTAGTGTCAAAAAGGGGGATATGTAGGAGCAGGATTTTATATTTGTACTATAAGCATTAATGTATGTCTTGATTTCATCCTGCTAGCACTCCCCATTTGAATAGCAGAAGGGAATGACCCTCTAAGACTATGAGATTCTATTTTTCCACATGCATTACAATTAGGACCTGTAATAAAGTTTAGTTAATAGACAGGATCTTGTATTGTGTTTATGTTAATTAGATTAAAGGAATGTTGAAGGCCTGAGCACAATGTAAACTGTTTTCGACCACAAGATTTAGTGAAGTTTAATTTCTGTCTTCTCTGTGAGAGACTGTGTGAATGAGGAATGCATGCATCAGGAAAAGATAAGGTGTGAAGGCCATTGTTATAGCCAGATGGTCAAGGAAGAAGGAGTGAAAAGACGTAATGACACCAGAAAATCATCAATGCACATCCATAATGAAGGAAGGGCAGATTGACGACCCTGAGGGGAAGGACAGCACCCCTAAAGACAATTGATTAAGTCGAAACCAGGACAGGATGACCCTCTCAAAGGTGTTTTGAAATATTAAGGCCAATCAAGGAATAACAAGTCAAGAACTGATACAGCAAAATCCATAGACTTCAACAGAGGAAAAAAAGACCATAAGAACAGGGTGCTTGGCCATGAGACTTTGGGTTTGTCTTGCCACACTCGGATCATGACCAACAGAGCCCTGCTCCCATCTGTGACCAATCTGGCTGGCCACTAGATTGATCCGGACTCTGGACTGGTAACTATAAACATCAACTGGCAGGACTGTGTGCATGGTCTGGGTGTGTGAGATTGAAAAGCATATGCTAACTGTTGTATTTACAATAAACGTGGCATTTTGCCTTATCCCTCTTATAAGATCCTATTGGTATTATTTTATTAGTGTAACAATATCATGTGATAACTCTTGGATAACTTGCATCCAAGAGTTTTAAAAGAGTGGATTGAAGAACTGACTGGACTATTAATGTTGATTTTCAATAAATCAATGGCAGATTTCTAGGTGACTGGCAGAAAACTAATATACCAATTTTTTAAAAAGGGTAAATGGGATTACCTGGGTAATTATAAATCAGTTAGTCTGACTTTGATTTTGGGAAAGGTAATGGAGTGGCTAATTTGGGACTTGATTAATAAAGAATTCAAGGAGGGTTACATAATTAATGCCAATTAACATGAGTTTATGGAAAATAGATCCTGTCAAACTAATTGGATTTTTTTTTTGTATTACATGCTTGGTTTATAAAGGCAATAATGATGTAATAAACATTTGACTTGTTACTGCACAACATTTTGATTAAAACAATGTTATAAAATCAGTATGGCACAAATAAAATAGATTAAAAGATGGCTAACTGATAGGTCTCAATGTATTTGTAAACAGGTAATCATCACTGAGTGTGAGTTTCTAGTGGGGCCCCACAGGGATCAGTTCTTGGCCCTATCCTATTTCATTATTTTATCAATGGACTGGAAGAAAATAGAAAATCATCACTGATATAATTTGCAGATGAGATAAAAATGGGGGGGGGGTATATAATGAAGAGGACAGGTCATTGATGCAGAGTGGTCTGGATTGCTTGGTAAGGTGGTCTTAAGTAAACAATATGAATTTTAGTATGGCTGAAACATCCAGGAACAGAGAAAATAGGCCAAACCTAGAGGATGGGGAACTCTATCCTGGGAAGCAATGACTGAGAAAGATTTTGGGGATCATAGTGGATAATCAGCTGAACATAAGCTCCCAGTGCAGCTCAGTGGACAAACAGGCTGATGTGATTCTTGGATGTGTTAACATAGGAAACTCAAGTAGGAGCAGAGAGGTTATTTCACCTCTGTATTTGGCCCTTATGTAGCGATTGCTATAAAACAGTGACCAGATCTGGTGCCCACATTTCAAGAAGGATGTTGATAAATTGGAGAGGGTTTAGAGAAGAGCTGTATGAATGACTAAAGGATTAGAAAACCTACCTTAAAGTGATAAACAGACTCAAGGAGCTCAATCTTAGGGGTGAGTTGATTACAGTCTACAAGTACCTACATGGGGAACAACTATGGGGCTCTTTGGTCTAGCAGAGCCGGGTGTAACACGATCCAATGGCTAGAAGTTGAAGCTAGACAAATTCAGATTGGAAATAGGGTTTACATATGGGTAAATAACCACTGGAACAATTAACCAAAGGTGTTGGTGGATTGTCTGTCACAAGCAATTTTTAAAGCAAGACTGGGTGTTTTTCTAAAAGAATGCGGTGGGAATTATTTTGGGAAAGTTGTGTGTGTTAGACAGGTCAGACTAGAAGATAACACAGCCCTTCTGGCCTTGGAATCTATTAAAAGATCCTTTGCTCTTATTTTCTAGGCATTAGCATTCTCATGCCTATCATCCTGGCAATCTTTACTACTCACATTCCTGCAGCTCAGTATGTGGGAACTAATGGTATTCTGTTCAGGTTCTTATACTAGTTTCATCACCACAGCGTATGAAGGAGATACTATACAAGAAAAAAAAAAAGGCAGCTTCTGTTTAGTGTCTCTCTACCAGTTACGGTTTCATAACCTACTGCTCTATGCAGTACAATTAAAAATAATATTCTTGCTAATCAGCCTCTCTTGAACAGAAAACACTTTTACACTGTCTACTTTTATGAAAGTGTATGAAAAAATTCACATGAAAATAAAGTTTAAGCAAAGATGGCATTCACGGGGCTGCTGTTGGCAGCAACTTTTCTGATGTATAGTTAAATCTGTGATAAAAGTGGTATGGGAATCTGTCAGATTACAATAATTTCAAATCGGTAGCCGTGTTAGTCTGTATCAGCAAAAAGAATGAGGAGGACTTGTGGCACCTTAGAGATTAACAAATTTATTTGAGCATAAGGTTTCGTGGCTAAAACTACAAAAGTTTTTTTTTTTCCTCCTGCTGATTTTAGCTCACCTTAACTGATTACTCTCGTTATCGTTGGTATGGCAACACCCATTTTTTTATGTTCTGTGTGTGTATATATAACTTCCTACTGTATTTTCCACTGCATGCATCCGATAAAGTGGGTTTTAGCCCATGAAAGCTTATGCTCAAATAAATGTTAGTCTCTAAGGTGCCACAAGTACTCCTTGTTCTTTTTTTTAATAATTTCAATATTTAAGTAGCATATTTTTATAAACATTTTAATTATCTTTTAAGGTAAAGAGTAATACAGAACCAAGGAACCTACCTTATGATCTCTTACATTGGGCTCCAACAATGCCAATGTCACCAATATTACATGACCAAGGCAGTGGGATCTGAAAAATGGCATTTCTGAAAACTGCCCAGAGCAATACAAGTGCAATTTAACACTTAATAATGTGGCTCTGTGAATATGAAGCAGAGGGCTTGTCTTTGGTTGTGTGTATTTTTTCTTAAGTACAGCTCCAGTAAACAACATTTAATTTAGATCTGTTTTAGTGACAGACTAATTACATGTGACATCATTCCATCACAGGTTTCAGAATAGCAGCCATGTTAGTCTGTATCCACAAAAAGAAAAGGAGTACTTGTGGCACCTTAGAGACTAACCAATTTATTTGAGCATAAGCTTTCGTGAGCTACAGCTCACTTCACTGAATGCATGCAGTGGAAAATACAGGAGGGAGATTTTATACACACAGAGAACATGAAACAATGGGTGTTACCATACCCACTGTAACGAGAGTGATTAGGTAAGGTGAGCTATTACCAGCAGGAGAGGAAAAAAAAAACAAAAACAAAAACCTTTTGTAGCGATAATCAAGCTGGGCCACTTCCAGCAGTTGACAAGAACGTGTGAGGAACTGTAGCTGGGAAAAATAAATGTGGGGAAATAGTTTTACTTTGTGTAATGACACATCCACTCCCAGTCTTTATTCAAACCTAAGTTAATGGTGTCCAGTTTGCAAATTAATTCCAATTCAGCAGTCTCTCGCTGGAGTCTGTTTTTGAAGCTTTTTTGTTGTAATATTGAGACGTTTAGGTCTGTAATCGAGTGACCAGAGAGATTGAAGCGTCTCTGACTGGTTTTTGAATGTTATAATTCTTGACGTCTAATTTGTGTCCATTTATTCTTTTACGCAGAGACTGTCCGGTTTGGCCAATGCACATGGCAGAGGGGCATTGCTGGCACAAGATGGCATATATCACATTGGTAGATGTGCAGGTGAACGAGCCTCTGATAGTGTGGCTGATGTCATTAGGCCCTATGATGGTGTCCCCTGAATAGATATGTGGACACAGTTGGCAATAGGCTTTGTTGCAAGGATAGGTTCCTGGATTAATGTTTTTGTTGTGTGGTGTGTGGCTGTTGGTGAGTATTTGCTTCAGGTTGGGGGCTGTCTGTAAGCAAGGACCGGCCTGTCTCCCAAGATCTGTGAGAGTGATGGGTCATCCTTCAGGATAGGTTATAGATCCTTGATGATGCGCTGGAGAGGTTTTAGTTGGGGGCTGAAGGTGATGGCTAGTGGCGTTCTGTTATTTTCTTTGTTGGGCCTGTCCTGTACTAAGTAACTTCTGGGTACTCTTCTGGCTCTGTCAATCTGTTTCTTCACTTCAGCAGGTGGGTATTGTAGTTGTAAGAATGCTTAATAAAGATCTTGTAGGTGGTTGTCTGTCTGAGGGGTTGGAGCAAATGCGGTTGTATCGTAGAGCTTGGCTGTAGACAACGGATTGTGTGGTGTGGTCTGGATGAAAGCTGGAGCCATGTAGGTAGGAATAGCCGTCAGTAGGTTTCCGGTATAGGGTGGTGTTTATGTGACCATTGCTTATTAGCACTGTAGTGTCCAGGAAGTGGATCTCTTGTGTGGACTGGTCCAGGCTGAGGTTGATAGTGGGATGGAAATTGTTGAAATCATGGTGGAATTCTTCAAGGGCTTTTTTTCCAAGGGTGCGGATGATGAAGATGTCATCAATGTAGTGCAAGTAGAGTAGGGGCATTAGGGGACGAGAGCCGAGGAAGCGCTGTTCTAAGTCAGCCATAAAAATGTTGGCATACTGTGGGGCCATGCAGGTACCCATAGCAGTGCCGCTGATTTAAAGGTATATATTATCCCCAAATGTGAAATAGTTATGGGTGAGGATACAGTCACAAAGTTCAGCCACCAGGTTTGCCATGACATTATCGGGGATACTGTTCCTGACGGCTTGTAGTCCATCTTTGTGTGGAATGTTGATGTAGAGGGCTTCTACATCCATAGTGGCTAGGATGGTGTTTTCAGGAAGATCACCAATGGATTGTAGTTTCCTCAAGAAGTCAGTGGTGTCTCGAAGATATCTGGGAGTGCTGGTAGCATAGGGCCTGAGGAGAGAGTCTACATAGCCACACAATCCTGCTGTCTGGGTGCCAATGCCTGAGATGATGGGGCATCCAGGATTTCCAGGTTTATGGATCTTGGGTAGCAGATAGAATACCCCTGGTCGGGGTTCTAGGGGTGTGTCTGTATGGATTTGCTCTTGTGCTTTTTCAGGGAATTTCTTGAGCAGATGGTGTAGTTTCTTTTGGTAACCCTCAGTGGGATCACAGTGTCTTGCACTCTGGTTCTGGCTCTCTGATTTGCATATTCCCAGAATTGTTTTTCAATAGCCATACAGTATCCAAATCTCAGTGCTCTGGCTAATGATGATTGTTATTCAGTGTGTGTGGTTTACATAATCACTGAGGGTTTGATCATGATATTCTTACTCTTGAATACTTTATGCCACTAGTGACCCAGTGCAATTATTGGAACTAGCCAAGCAGTAAGGTACTAAGCATTTTTATCTCCTGTAAATGTAAACAAGCTTGTTTGTCTTAGTGATTGGATGAACAAGTAGGACTGAGTGGACTTGCAGGCTCTAAAAAACTTTAGTTTTATTTTTGAATGCAGTTTTATTTGTACATAATTCTACATTTGTAAGTTCAACTTTCAGGATAAAGAGATTGCACTGCAGTGCTTGTGTTAGGGGGCAAAGGCCTATACTTTAAGAATGTAGGTGTATTCTTACCACTTAGCTAGTTATAGAGGTATAAAAGAAAGAATTAGAATCACAGTCTGCCTGTTTATAGGGCCTTTTCTTACTGTGATAGTCTGAGGCCCTGTTCTTAAGCTAAGGCCTTTGGCTAAGCAGTGAGAGCAGCCATAAGCTGAGAAGCGTACGGTCACATCCTCACATTCCAAACTAGTCATAATAATTTTACACAAGGTGTAGCTGCCTCCCCCATGCACCCCCACCAAAGCAACAGTCCGATCCCCCAAAGGCACCCCAAGGCTCATTGCTCCCCTTTTCCTTTCCTTTTCCCCATGCGCGCGCACACAATTTTCTTTTGCCTAACATCCCTTGCACTGCGATTACTTTTACACACCTGTACCCCTATTACACTCCCATCTCATACAACCGGAGAGAGGCAGGGGCAGCCAAGTTAAGTTCCAATAGAAACCCTGTCAAGGTTCCTCCCCCACTCTGAACTCTAGGGTACAGATGTGGGGACCTGCATGAAAAACCTCCTAAGCTTATCTTTACCAGCTTAGGTCAAAACTTCCCCAAGGTACAAAATATTCCCCCCGTTGTCCTTGGACTGGCCGCTACCACCACCAAACTAATACTAGTTACTGGGGAAGAGCTGTTTGGATGCGTCTTTCCCCCCAAAATACTTCCCAAAACCCTACACCCCACTTCCTGGACAAGGTTTGGTAAAAAGCCTCACCAATTTGCATAGGTGACCACAGACCCAAACCCTTGGATCTGAGAACAATGAAAAAGCATTCAGTTTTTTACAAGAAGACTTTTAATAAAAAATAGAAGTAAATAGAAATAAAGAAATCCCCCCTGTAAAATCAGGATGGTAGATATCTTACAGGGTAATTAGATTCAAAAACATAGAGAACCCCTCTAGGCAAAACCTTAAGTTACAAAAAAGATACACAGACAGAAATAGTTATTCTATTCAGCACAATTCTTTTCTCAGCCATTTAAAGAAATCATAATCTAACACATACCTAGCTAGATTACTTACTAAAAGTTCTAAGACTCCATTCCTGGTCTATCCCTGGCCAAGACCCAGCATACAGACTGACACAGACCCTTTGTTTCTCTCCCTCCTCCCAGCTTTTGAAAGTATCTTGTCTCCTCATTGGTCATTTTGGTCAGGTGCCAGCGAGGTTACCTTTAGCTTCTTAACCCTTTACAGGTGAGAGGAGCTTTCCCCTGGCCAGGAGGGATTTCAAAGGGGTTTACCCTTCCCTTTATATTTATGACAAACCCCTTACATTCCTTTAGTGATTTTGATTACATTACCCAACAGTTAAATAATTTTGATCCGATTATTTCTCCGCCTGCTGCCAGCAGCAGTCCCTTATAGACCATTTCTGTGGGAAAAGGGCCCATTTTCCCTCAGAATAGCTGTAAAGGCTTCTGGGGACAAAAACATAGTGGTGGTAGTAGCCACTCTACCTGACCCCCTTGCATAATTTAATTATCAAGCTTCCATCCAATGTGACTGCACAGAGTTGCACATACAGTTACATTTATATAACTGGGTTTTATTATTAAACCAAAAGCTTTCTTTTTGTAACACCACAACGGTTACCTTTTACCATTTCCGTAACTTCCAAATGTTTACTTTCCTCCAAACTCTGTATTATTAATTTCTGCAAAAGCTATTTGTAACTTTTCACTTACTTCTTTAAATCACTTACTCCTACATTTAGTTCTTTAAGGTAGTGCAGTTTGTAACAACTTAGCCACCAAGTACAATTATTGCCACACAGCTGTCTTAACCTGTGCTGTCTTTACCTTGAGACTCTTCAAAAAGGCAGTAAAACATTTGTCTTCATGGTTGCCCATGGATCTTTTACTCCAAAAACTTCCAGTGGAATACGGAAGATCTCCATCATACTTTGTCCAAAATAACCATAACATTTCACATAAGTATCCAAAGTACCCTCCATTAAAACTTCAGAAAAACAAAAGCGTGGAAAGGCAGGGGCAGAGGAGGGGGAAGAGGTAGAAAGAAACCAATTAAGCCTGTTAGGTCAGTTTAACATACAGGCTACCTGCAGCAAATTAAGTAAACTGAGAAGAAGAAAAGGATATAGTTAGCTCTGAACCAAGAGTAGGCTCTCTGGGTTGAAACAGTTGGGAACCCTGACCCCCAGGCCCCAGATTTTCATCCTGGCTCTGAGAGAAGAGTGCAGGTTGTTACCGGCTCCTGCAAACCCTGCCATTTTCACTTTGAAACCTTCCTCCCCGCCTCCCCTAGGACCAAGTCCCAGCTCAGGTCTCTAAAGGTAGTCTGTTAACTCTGCTTTTGACTCTAAATTCTGTTGTGCCAAATCACCCTGACTAATTTACACTCCTTCAGCAGCCCTTGCTGAAGCAGCACCAAACTAAAAGATTACTGGCAGTTTCCCCATAATACTGCCCATATGTCAAACCTCTCACAAATGGACTGAAGTGCCTCCTTTCCCTGAAAGGCATTCAGTCCCAACAGACAGGGACCTTCTTCCACTACCCATATACCAAAGGAGGGTGGGCTCCTCAGCCACCCCCCATCCCTCTGGGTCCTCTAACACTGCCTCCATTTCCTTTTTAATCTCATCCCAGGTTGACCCCTGCACCTGGTATGGGCCCTGGTTCTTCCTTATCCATTTATCCAAAAAATCCTTTACCCTGGCTTGCCAGAACCAGCAACTACCACCACGAGAGTTTGCTATACACCCTCCAAGCAGCTGTGCGGACTGTTGGGGAGGGGGACTTAGAGGCTGCCACTCACCTATCTGATGGGATGCAGCCGAGTCATGGCACCAAGATATTAGGGGGCTTATTTCTTCACCTGCTTACTTCCCTGGTCCTTCTCACATGAACAGAAAGCAACAATACCCGAAGTCCAAAGGTGCAAACAATTCAATGTTTGGGGGGGTGAATTTCCAGCAAGCAATAATTTAAATTTTCTTTCTTAAAGTCCCTTCCCAGCTGACAACACAGAGCCTTGCCTGTGTCCCTGTTCCCATTCCCGTTCCCATTCCCCTCCCCTTAGCAAAACATGATTCCAATTTCCCCACCCCCATTACTTCCTGATTGACTGAAGACTGTATAGTAAAACTTGAGTTCTGCTTAGCTATACATTAACCAATTATTTTACTGAAATTTAACTAACCAATCCGCACATATTGTAACATGATTATCTAACCAATTATATCCCACCACCTTAATTAGTTTGCACCCAGCAAAATTAATTATACAGCAAACAAAAACAATCACAAAACCAGACAGAAATTATGCAAATAAACAATAACAAAGTGGGAACTATAATGACAAAATACAGAAATGAAAATTTTACAACTACAACTATAAAGACATAAGGGTTTCCCAGCTGTGTCTATTAATAAGTGAGTTCTTACCAAACAGAAAACTATCAAACTAAATTTCTTTTTACATCTTTTAGGCCAGAGGTGGGCAAACTACAGCCTGCGGACCACATCTGGCCTGTGGGACCGTCCTGCCCGGCCCCTGAGCTCCTGGTCCGGGGGGCTGTCTGTCCCCCTCCCCTGCAGCCATGCCACTGCATGGTGCAATGCTCTGCGTGGCGGGGCTGCACAGCCCGGCCTGACCCGGTGCTCCGTGGTGCGCAGTATGGCTGCCTGTCCTGGTGCAGCTGCGCTGCCCACCACTGGTGCTCCAGGCAGCGTGGTAAGGGGGCAGGGAGCAGGGTTGGATAGAGGGCAGGGGAGTTCGGGGAGTGGTCAGTGGCATGGATAGGGGTCGGGGTGGTCAGAGGTTGAATGGGGGCAGGGAGCCTGGGAGGCACTCAGGAAGGAGAGGAGGGGTTGAATGGGGTGGTGGGGGGCAGCTGGGGGCAAGGGGTCCAGGGTTGGTCAGGGAGAAGGGGTGGTTGGATGGGGCAGGGGTCCCAAGGGGCAGTCAGGGGCAGGGGGTCCGGGCATGGTCAGGTGACTGAGAGCGAGGGGGGGGGTGCATGGGTCCCCAGGGGGCCATCAGGGAACAGCGGGGATTGGATGGGGCAGGAGTCAATAAGTTTATGGAGGAGATGGTATGATGGGATAACATCATTTTGGTAATTAAATATTCATAGTTAATAGGCCCAATGGCCTGTGATGGGATATTAGATGGGGTGGGATCCGAGTTACCCAGGGAAGAATTTTCTGTAGTATCTGGCTGATGAATCTTGCCCATATGCTCAGGGTTTAGCTGATTGCCATATTTGGGGTCAGGAAGGAATTTTCCTCCAGGGCAGATTGGAAGAGGCCCTGGAGGTTTTTTGCCTTCCGCTGTAGCATGGGGCACTTTCTGGAGGATTCTCTGCTCCTTGAAATCTTTAAACCACGATTTGAGGATTTCAATAGCACAGATATAGGTGTGAGGTTTTTTGCAGGAGTGGTGGGTGAAATTCTGTGGCCTGCGTTGTGCAGGTCAGACTAGATGATCATAATGGTCCCTTCTGACCTAAATATCTATGAGTCCCCGGGGGGCCATCAGGGGGTGAGAAGTGGGGCGTAGGATAAGGGGTAGGGGCAAGGGCAGGGGCCGGGCCATGTCTGGCTGTTTGGAGAGACACAGCCTCCCCTAACCGATCCTCCATACAATTCAGAAACCCGATGTGGCCCTCAGGCCAAAAGGTTTGCCCACCCCTGTTCTAGGCTCTTCCCTTTTTCTGGAGGTGATAGATCTGATCACCTTCCTAACAGCCCCATATTGCCTTATTTCAATATGACTAGTTTGGAATGTAAAGATGTGACCGTTCACTTCCCAGCTTATGGCTGCTCCCACTGCTTAGCCAAAGGCCTTAGCTTAAGAACAGGGCCTCAGATGGTCACAGTGAGAAAAGGCCCTATAAACAGGCAAACTGTGATTCTTTCTTTCTTTCATAACTAGTTAAGTGGTAAAAATACACCTAAATTCTTAAAGTATAGGCCTTTGCAAACAGACCTGAATATCTATATCCTAACAGCTTGTATTGGGTGAATTGAAAAATATTTTGTTTTTTTACAGTGCAAGTTATTGTAATCAAAAATATAGAGTGAGCACTGTAGGCGTGCTGTGATTCAAAATCTTTGAAAATGTAGAAAACATCAAAAATATTGAACAATAGAATACCATTTATTTAAACAGTGCGATTAATTTTTTTTAATCACTTGAAAGCCCTAATTTTGGCACATGCCTACACAGGTAGAATCATACATTAAAAACAAATCTTTAGAACTGGAAATAACATTTTAAACAGAAGTACAAAAAATGTACAAAATATTTGTGTTCTATACAATACAATAGTAGAAAATGTCTAAAATTAGTTTAAAAGATATTTAAAATTTGTTGACTAGTCCCTTTATATGAGGAGTCCAGCAACATTTAATGCTGTATTCTAACAATGTGAGTATTATTCCACTCCACCTAGAATATTTTTCTGAACAAGCAAAATGAAGGTATTTGAGCAAGTATATACAGTACTAGACAGCTTCAAACAGAATAAAAAGACTACTGTACAGTATGCATGAGCTTAATAAAATTACACAAAGGCCAGCAGTAAAATACAGAACTTCATGACAATGTTGATTATAAAGGATATGGTATATTAGGTTTATTACTAAAGTCAGTTTTATTACGACACCATACATATAGAAAAAAATTAGTCACCAGGGCCAGCTGTCACCATGTCAAATTGCATAATTGAAAACACTTATTAAAATTCAGAATCCCATTTTTCATATTGTTATTCAGTCTAAACTTTGCAAGATGTAAGATTGCTATTAATACAGTTTCCAAGGCCTGCTTTACAGGTATCCTGGAAAGAAAGAATTTTGTGGCAGAGAGACAAGTTCTCAGCTATCATAAGTCTTTCTTTGATTCATAATGTAATTACCAGGGTGCTCCCAGTGTCTATGGCAATGTGGATTCTCACCAATATCTGGAAGTGTCTACAAAATACTCCGAAATTTAGTCTTCCACCAAGTCATCAAGAATGTCAGTCATTTTAACCTCAGGAGCCATGTGTACTGTATGCAGCTGTTTCTCAAGAAGTTCTTCCATGATCAATCATTCAACGGGGAGATGATGTATGGCTCAACCATTGTTAACAGTGGCTGATTTTAAAAAGCTTTTAAAGTCATGACCCATCTGACACTTTAAATATTACCAGTAAAACGCACAAGATAAATGAAGACATCAAACTAACAAATTACAGATAATAAAAAAAATAAATCTCAAACTATGAGAGCTAAAGTGAATGTACAGCCTTGTTTTGTGTTAAAGCCTCCTTTGGAAAGAGATTTATTACTACTGATGGGTTTTATACTGAAATTTTTTTACCTGTAAAAGAACAGCAATAAGTCGAAAACATTTTAAGTAACAAAACAGACTGTGATTTAAGTAACAATATTCAAGTTTAGGATTTTTACTAACTGGTTTACTGTACCAGAAGATAGTGTACTTGCTTCAAGGCATAACTTGTAGTGTCAGATTTCAGTCATCTCCAAGTGAGATAGCAGCATACCCAGACCACTTTAAAAAAAGTACAAGTATAGCAACATTGGACTCATTTAGCACTTCCCACGGGAGGCTCTGAAAGGGCTTTACAAACATCAGTGAAGCTTCAACACTCCTGAGAGAGAGATTAAATGTTATTCCCATTTTACATATTTTTGGAAATAGAAGCACAGAGAGCTTAAGCAGCATGTGGCTGAGGTGGGAACAGAATTTTGATCTTCTGATTCCCTGTCCTCTGCCTTAACCACAAGATTCTATTCCCCCATCCTCAAATTTCTAGATCAACAGTTGGACCTCAGGTTCCCAGGACTCGGAAAACAATCTTTGATACTATACCCAGCTTCTAGATTCACAACAACCTTGTCAGTCCTCAAGTCTTGACCAGCCTCAGAAACATGTTTAAAAATACACTTAAACATAGATCAAAACAGATTGCAGCAAAACTAGTTTGTAACCCTGCTAGGCTTACTTGTGTGGACAGGGATCAAAGAACAGTTTTAAACATTTTTTAATGAAGATTGTTTGGCTTAACATAGTTGGCCAGAATTGTAAGAAAGTTCAGAAGTTGCAGCAAAAAGGTGTTTAAACATGATTCCACAGCCAGCGATAACAGGGCCGAACTTGGATCTTTACTGGAACACTGATAAGTTTCCTAACCAACAATTTGAGACCTATTCTCACATTGCCAAGTCTTCAGGAGAACCATGCTAATCACCTCGTCATCCGGGTTTAGGCAAAGCAAGCAAAGTAGCAATCACAGAAGAGTTCTGTACTCAGTGTGTGTTGCAGTAGTAAGCAAACAGACTTGGTGTTATGGAAAGAGGAAAGGAGGAGCCACACAATACCCACTGACAACTCTGCTTCCCATGGAGATGCCCTTTTCAAAAGAAAGAGGATCATGCTGGGGGATGGAAGAGTAAAGAACAGAGCAGAATCCCCTCCTGGTATCCTAGAAGACACAAACAACGAAGAGTTCCCTCACTCCTCCCTTCTCAAACTTCTCGCTCCTGCAATGCATTGATGTGCATTTGCATTCTCAGTTGAAAGTCTTATGATTTTTATACCAATTTCATGAATAGTTTTGGTCTTCCTTCTGATTCTTGAACTTGTGGGGTTCAACATATTCTCACAGAAGGATTTGTTAAAGATGGTTGTGGTGTCAGACTGCAGTTAAAAGCATCTACCGAATCTGAAAAATAGTAAGAAGAGCATGGTTTACAACAAGCCTACTAAGAAATAAACAAACCAGTAAGGCTCACCACCAAAGCATGAGCAAGAAGTGATTTAGTTACAAGTTTGAAGAGTAAAGAAGCTGAGTGCTCTAGAGCACCAAAAAGGAGATTAAGGGAGATTTTCAGAAGCACACAGGGCAGCTAGACACCCAACTCCCACTGAAAGTTAAGAGGAGGGGAAAAATTTTCCCTTCTTGGGATAAAAAGCCTTTGCTGGACAATTAGTAGTATTTCACATATTTAAAGACTCATCTCCTCTATAAAGAAAGGTTGCTTACCAGTAATTGTTCTTCAAGAGTAGCCTCTGGTATTCACAGCTTGTGGGATTTGACACCACTGAATTGCTGAGCTGCAGAACTGCCTTGAAAAGCCATGTCTGTTGGGGATTCCACAAGTGTTCCTGTGAGATGGTGACGCAGTCACCCTACTCTATATACAAGAGCATGCAGCTATCACCAGCAGGAGAGTGAATTTGTGTGGGGGGGTGGAGGGTGAGAAAACCTGAATTTGTGCTGGAAATGGCCTAACCTGATGATCACTTTAGATAAGCTATTACCAGCAGGACAGTGGGGTGGGAGGAGGTATTGTTTCATATTCTCTGTGTATATATAAAGTCTGCTGCAGTTTCCACGGTATGCATCCGATGAAGTGAGCTGTAGCTCACGAAAGCTCATGCTCAAATAAATTGGTTAGTCTCTAAGGTGCCACAAGTACTCCTTTTCTTTCAGCTTTTCAAGGTAGTTCAGTGCCAGAGGTGCCAGATCCCACAAGCGGGAATATCTAGAGGTCCTCAAAAAAAACCCAAAAACCACACAAGTTTGACAATTGTTGTTAAGCTCTGTTGCATCTCAGCCCACATTCTAATAGATCAGGCTGAACTGCGTGGCTATATCTGGGCCATGTTCTAGCCAGATTCAAAAACTGTGGAGGGAATTAGGCTAAATTCTCTAGATAGAATAATTTTAGCCTGATTAGAACATAGTTCAGCACAATATTCACAGGCCAAGCTCCAAAATATATATGAAAAGACAAGTCAAAAGGCTAAAGAATTTAATTATAACTGTCAAAACTGTTTCTCTGTCATAAATGGGGCCTTTGACTTAGTACAGTTTAGGGGTATGGTTAAGTTCCCAGGTATGCCACAAAATGGAATATGTTTTAACTGTGCTGTGGGGATAATGCAGAGGAGACTTTAGGCCCTGTTCACTTTTCAGCTGTAACCAAGCTCAGGACACATTTACAACAAGGTTAGAAGGTTTAGCATAGTTGGGATGTAGCCAAGTTTAAAGCATTGGACAATCCAGAAAGATGAGGGCTTAGTTTTATTTGTGAATTATGAGCAGGAGCATTAGTTTGTCACTGTGTTAGTTACAAATTGGCAAAAAAGTGAAGCTGTTTCTTGCTTCTCTCCCATCTCCTTTTCCTTATCCTCCTGTTGGTTTTTGATACAGTGGTTATAGTTCTAATGTGTCAAGAGTTAAAGAGCTTCTTTTTAAAGAAAAGTGGGGGAGGCTGAGAAGAGTATAAAGAAAGGGAAGAGAAGAGGAGGGAAAGATGAAATTGGGAAAAGTAGTATGGAACAGATGAGAGGAAAGGGAGGTACAAGACAAAAAAGAAAAAAGGTTGAGGAGATAAAGGAAGCAAGAGGAGAGGAGATGGGGACAGCCAGTCCCTCAAAATAACCTAAGGCAGAAACTCCCATCCATTTCTATTTTTCTTTTAAAAAACCACAAAAATATCATGTTTTAAAAATCTTAATCATAATAAACCTACAAAAAACACAGGAAAGCACTATTAAAGCTCACAGACAGCTCAAGTTTCTGTAATTAACCAAAACAAAGTTTTATTTCAGCTGTCTACAGCTGACATTGTGGGTTGCAGGTATGTGTGCACAAGTCATGCCATCCTGTAAAAAAGCAGGACATTTTGAAAAGATTGCAGAGGAGACACAAAGAACCTGCCAATAGCATGGACAATTACCTACTGTATGCACTCAACTTGGGTGAACATTTTTACAAATTTAGTCTTATAACAATGAAATATTTTTTTACAAACTAGTTGACAATTGGTTATGGGGCATTAGATTATTGGATTTAGAGAATTATTTATGCAACACCAAAAAATGTGCAAATTCCTTTGCAGCCCAAATAAATCATGCCATGATTTCCCTCCTCTCTGCCAAAGAACTTGCACTCTAATTATGGCTGTGATACAAGTGATTTTAATGATATGTGCATGGGTTAGAGCAGGAAAAGTGTTAAGAGTAAATATTACCTGAGCTTGGTTTTTCAAAGCCCTGTGTTGTATATAACAAAATCATTCTCTATGTCACAAAGATATGCTAAATGATGTTGGTTTTACATTGCTCACTGCACAGCTTCACCTTTAACTGAAGGTACACACTAATTACTGAAATGATGTAGGAGACATTTGAAATTGCTGGTTTAAAAAATGGAATTGCAGACATCCAGAATTTGTTTCAGGGGACATTTCTGAATTTTGTATAATCCTGATTTTAGATAATCAGAGTTCAAATAATTGGGGTTGAGTTACAGTATATTAAAAAGCAGTAACAGTAGGATTTTGTCTTGTATGATATCAACCTACCTCGAGGGAACACTGAATTTTCTGTCTGAAAAACTGTTCAAACGGACATAAGGTTCACTCATTTTTTCTAGAAACATAGTGATTATTTCCTTCTTTTCCGGACTGGTATTGGACAAATTCAAAACTTTCCCAGTCACTGCAACTGTGTTTTTGCTGATCCCAAACCAATAGAAGAAATCAAACAGGGCATCAGATTTGAACTCATAGGAAAAGCTCAAGTCTTCTGCGGTAACTAAATGGCTTTCTGGAGGGAAAAAACTCTTGACAACTTCTTGGAAATCAAACTGGAGGGGAAAAAAAAAAATTAAATGTTTAAAACCACGTAAGGCATGATCTCTGCCGCAAAGAGCTTACAACTTATACTTTAGATGTGACATCCTATTTTAAAAAACCCAAAACTTACCCATAGAATTTGAATCTGCAGTTGCAGATATGGAGACCCTGCAGCATTCTAATCCCCTATACCACACAGCTGTCTATCACTAGCGTCACTGCTTTGACATTTGACTCACTTTCCCCTTGCTTTCCTTGTGATTGGGGCGAGAGGGGGACACAGCGACGGTTCAGAAAGAGTGTTAAAGCAGTGACCCTAGCGATACTAGCAGGTGCAGTGATGCTTTCAAATAAACTTAATATAATGGGCAAGGGAGTTACATGAAGAGATATTTGAATACTGAACTCCTATGATTATAGTTCCTTTTTGCCCCTAGAGATGGCCTATATCTGTATCGTCAGAATTTCCTCATCCTTAAAACGTTAACCTGACAAACTTCACTTGTCCTAGATTTTTTGCGCCACGAAGACAAGACTGAAGGGTGAAAACTACATTAGCCTGACAAGCGTCTAATCTTACAGCAGCAAAAAAATTCAAGTTAAAGCTCAAATTCCATGCTCATGACTATACCATGGTCTTCTCAGTAAAAAATGTACTGAAACCACACATTTTAGCAGACTTCTGTAGAACATGAAGACTGCCTACTACCAACCAGATCTTACCCGTTTATAAATATGTACTTCATGGTGCAGATGGCCATGGGAGAGATTTTCAGATCTGCACTTCAGAAACACAGGATCAACTAGCTAATTGCTAATAAAATAGCTAATCCTATTTTGGGTGATAGACTATTTCCTAGTGCCTCATTCTGGCTTCACAGCACAAAATATACTTCTTAGAAGTTCTCTTGCCTGAAAGGATATTAATTGTCTTCCTAGCAAGGGACAGCATTATCAAAAGTATATTTGAGTGCAAACCTAATTATCAGAGCCTACATTTTCTGAATTGCATATACAGATGTGTGCATGAAAAACGTGCACATGCAATTACAGTGATTGTACAGGCAACTGCAAAAATGACATGCACAAATGGCTATTAGACATCTAAATAGTCATTTGTACACATAATTTATTCATGCACGCAGAGCACATATTTCTGAAATTCTAGGAATAATGTCTAAGGCCAGGTCTACATTAGAAACTTTTACCAGTATAGCAACGCTGGTTGGGTATGGGATTTTTTTGTGACATTTCTATACTGGCAAAAGCCCTAGCGTAGATACAATTATACCAGCACAAAAGTGTTTTGCCAGTATAGGTTATTTAGTTTGCCAAGCCAGTCTAAGTTGCACTGGCAAAAGCATTTTTTTGCCAGTATAAACTGCATCTTTCATAGAGGAGTTTGCCGTTGTAACTATAGCAACAAATCTTTTTTTAATGTAAACCTAGCCTAAGTATCAGATATGCATGACCTAGCATCACACATTTTGCATACACAATTTGCTTTGTGAAGTGCTGCTCATACATGATGGTATAAAACACTTAGTTGAACACGATGCCAATGTTTTCATCCCAGAGGAAGTTTTAAAAAGATATATACTTTTCAGTTCATTCATCATTAGATATGATTTTTTCCTTTTGAAAATTCAGAATGTTGGTCTGAACAAAATGAATACTGATTTCCTTTACAGAACGTTAAGCAATACTGGAGTAACATTCAACAAGTCTCAGATTAAAATGCTACAGTCAGGTTTCAATGTAATTCATTTATTGCTTTATGACCTTTAAGTCCTCTTGAGACTGTTGCAATCCACATAACACCCCCTATAATATTTTGCATCTCTGATTTTTCTTACAGATATGAAGAAACATGTAACCTGATATATAGTTAGCTAGGCCCAGATCCTCAAAAGAATTTAGGCACTTAACTCCCTTTATTAGCAATTAGCTAATTGATCATGTGTTTCTGAAGTGCAGATCTGAAAATCTCTCCCAGGGCCATCTGCAAAGTGAAGTACATTTAAATAAAAGCCATTAGGCATGTACATACCTTAGGATCTGGGCTTTAGTGACTACACATCTGGAGGTGAAAGACTTAAATAATTCCAACTAAGTTGAATTCCAAAGTTGACATGTAATTTACACAAATTGTATTCCTTTGAGTCATCTTTTTCTGTTACACTGTAATGGACTAGTGCTACTTTATGTTTCCACCCACTTTTAGTCAGACCGTATTCCTTTTTTGGGATGGAGGGGGCCTGGTGGGGATGGAAATGCCTAACACAACCAGCTTCATCTGCAGATCTGGTAATCCACGCTTTGCAAAAGATCATGATGTAGCTGAAATATAGTACTAAATGGAGTAGGCTACCTATGATTCTATGATTCTAAATGCTCACATATTGTTTGCAGTGTTGTTGTAGCCATGTTGGTCCCAGGATATCAGAGAGGCAAGATGGGTGAGGTAATATCTTTTATTGGACCACCTTCTGTTGATGAAAGAGGCAAGCTTCTGAGCTACACAGAGCTGTTCCTCTGTGTTTGGAAAAGGTACTCAAGAGAGTCACCGCTAAATACAAGGTGGAACAGATTGTTTAGCATAATTCGTTAACACAAGTTATAAGAGCCCATTCAAGGTAAAATGGCCAGTTAGCATCTCTGCAGTCATAGCACAAAAAAGGGGAGGTTAGTGGATTACAGACTATCACAATCAGTGGTAATAAGATACTGGATTTGTGGTTTATTACAACAAGCCGTAACCCACTAACCACCCCTTTCTTGTCCTTTCACTGCGGAGGTGATAACTGGCCACATCATCTTGAATGGTCTCTTACAATGCACATTATGTACAACATTAAAATACACTGGTATAATGTTGTTATGGTTCACAGTATTTTATAGATTAGCTTCATTTGCAGGAATGAATTTGGTTACCCTTTTGGGTACTCTCACAAGAACAACAATATTTTATGTCCTCTGCTCAATAGGATCCATTGAATGCTTTTAACTTCATCAGATTAAAAATAAATGAGGGCAAAATTTGACACTTACTTGCTAGGAATGTAAAACAAAACAAAAAAACCACTCCAAAACACAGAACTTTGAGTTTGGCAACTAAAGAACATCTGTTTATTTGCAAGTTTCCTCCAGAAACCATTTTGGTTTGTGCCTCACACAAGCCAAAAGGAAAGTTAATGTTCAGCACAAACAGCTTTGAGTATCTTATTAACAGCACATATCCAGGACTCACCCGCAGTTTGTAACTTTCTCCGAACACTGAGGATATTATTGTGTTCATTCCATGCTCTATCTGTCTTCTTATCTTAGGATGTCGTGTGTTCACGATAAATGCGTATGTTTTTTCTGAAACTGATACAGTTAAAATGTTACTAATTCCTACATCTGACATCAGCAATATTCATTAACATGCACTGAAGTCTTTAGACCAGTGGCTCTCAACCTTTCCAGACTATTGTACCCCTTTCAAGTGTCCGATTTGTCTGCATACCCCAAGTTTCACCTCACTTAAAAGCTACTGGCTTACAAAAATCAGACCTAAAATAGTGAAGTGCCACAGCCACGCTATTACTGAAAAATTGCTTACTTTCTAATCTTTACCATATAATTATAAATTAGAATATGAATATTGTACTTACCTTTCAGTGTATAGTATATAGAGCAGTATAAACAAGTCATTGTATGAAATTTTAGTTTGTACTGACTTCGCTAGTACTTATTATGTAGCCTGTTGTAAAACTAGGCAAATATTTAAATGAGTTGATGTAGCCCCTGGAAGACCTCTACATACCCCCAGGAGTATCCCTGGTTGAGAACCACTGATTTAGACCATTCTCTACCCATATCCCAAATATTACTGGCTGAATTTTCTTCTAATAAAGTTCAGGCAGGCCTTGTGCAAGAATCCCCACATAGGTCTGTTAATGCACATAAAACAACTGGATAAATGGTGTGATCACATCTCCCTGTAGTAGCAAGCCCCAGCAACTGGTAAAGCCTGAACAGCTATTTGGAGCAGATACTGGAGAACTCCTTTAGCTCCATGTTAGAAGCCTGTGGTTTTGGTGTCAAAGGTAACAGATTTGATCCTCTCCGATGACCCTGATATATGTATGTCTGCACCGCTCTTTAGGGAGCCATGCTGCCATTGGATCCACACCTATATAATAACTACTCCTGAGGGAATTCCATCCCAAAAAATTAAAAATTCTGAAAATTTTATTGGTCAGTAAATAAAAGTGAAGGCTCCAACATGGCAGTGGGGAGCACAGGTCACTGGCTGCACAGAGGTGGGAAATCACCCTGCCTCCATCCCACACACAGACTAGGAGGTGAGGTTGTACCCAACCCTGCCCCAGAAGCACCCCAGGGCCCTGCCCCTCTATGCCAAGTGCACCAGGTGTGGGCAGGCAGGGTCAGCCCAGCAGGATCCAAGTGTGCTGGGGATCCAGGTGTGGTGTGAGACGCAATCTGGGTGTGGGCAGCTCAGTGGGGGAGTCCAGCTTCGGTGGGGTGGTGGGGGGCAGATCTGAATGCACAGGGGCTCATGGGGAGCTTCTGGGTGCAGGAGGTGAGGCTTCTTGGGGTGGGCGGGGTGGGGGGGTGTCTGGATGCATGGGGGAGCAGCTCCCCATACAGTGACCCCTACCCCTACAGCTGAAGATTGAAGGTGCAGGAAATGGTGGGGAGAGGGATGAGGAGCTTCCTGCAGATGGGGGGAGATTTCTGGGGGTGGGTCTGACCCAGCCCCAACTGCTCTGTGCAGAGAAAGAGGAAGACCCCCTTCCGCCGCCTCCAACCCAGCCAGGACTAGCAGTTGAGCCCAGCGCTGATAGGAGCCACCAGCTGGGGCATCCCCATAGGCATAGTTTGATGGCCATCTTGGGGGATGGGGGTGACGCAAGATCCTTTGACTCACTGGCTCCCTTCCCCATACCTCGAGTGGTACCTAGGCTGCCAGTGCAGGGGATGGACCTGCTTAACAGGGGAGCCCCAGCGGCTGCCACCGAGGGGATGCCACATGCCAGGCTCCGGCTTCCCCTGCGCCCCGCCCCCATTCCTCTATCCACTTCTCTTCCCCATCCCATGCCCCTTCCTCCCCCACTTCCCTCTATGCGTATGCACAATGTGCCCCACTGTCGAAGTCAGTCAGTGGGCACCCATCAAGGATATGTGACAGTCTGAAGTTGACCGCAGCTGCATTGTAGGTCATTAGAAAAATCTCATTTAAAGAGATTGGCCACACAGTTGCCCTGTCCTGTTTGAAACCGGTTCAGAGATGACCACAGGTGCCTTGGCCGATCAAAACCTGGTGGACAAGTGGTTGGGTCAGTGACGAGGAGTGATTAATGACTGCTGTCACTGACCACACGTTGTGCCAAGCAGATTCCACAGTCTTGTCCTGCGGTGGCATAAATCACCATAAAGGACATCTAGAAGACAGGCCAGGAGGCGGGTGGTTGAAGAAGTCAGATTACAAAGGCAGGTTGCTATTCTCACAGATCTTGGCCACCAGCATGACAGAGACCTTCTCGCAGCGAATACGGGGTGGTGCTAAATTACCAAGTATTGGTAGCTGTGGCAACGGATTAGCCCATAAAGTCCTGGCAACAATATGCTTTGTTAAGCTCTAGGTCGATCAGCCTCATGTGAGACGAGTGATACCAGACGGGAGCACAGTACTCTGCTGTTGAATAGCAGAGGGCAAGGGCTGATGTTTTAAGCATCCAGGTGCTCACACCCCAGGTTGAGCTAGCCAATTTTCAGAACAACCTGCTCAGAGCACAGACTTTGGCTGCCATCTTCCTCAAATGGTTGCGGTATGTTAGTGACCTATCCAATGTCACACAAAGGTAAACCGGGTTTGGCTCATGCTGAAGTGTTGGCCACTGAGGAACACATTTAACTCGTGGCTTGTGCTTGCATTATGCAGATGAAATACACTAGAAATGGTCTTGGAAAAGCTCGGTTGCAGGCACCGTCGACTACAATAGTCTGGCATGAGCTTCATATCATCATTCAAAGCCGTGTCAATTCCTGAGCTTGGGAGCGGCTGCAGATGTCATTGGCAGAGATAAACTTGCACGAGAGTGTAGCTGGCAGGTTGTTGATGTACACGTTGAACAGCATCGGTGAAAGAACTGAGTCTTGAGGAAGGCTGTTGATCTGACACTTCCAAGAAGTACAGCAGCTGCCCTCTACCTCATCCCCTCCCCCTTTCTCTCCCCATTGTCCCCTGCCCCATCCCCCATCCCTTCTCTTCACCCGGCCCTCTCCCACCCCCTTGCCCGATTTCCCCCACCAGAGGCACTCACCCTTGTACCTAAAACAGGACGATGGTCACGCAGGGCACATACGTAGGAGGGGAAGATGACTGGCACTAGGACCCAGGGGGTTGTATCCAGCTGCAATCAGTGAGCCAGAGTGCCCACCCTCCCTCACCAGGGAGGAGAGAAACTGCCCTGTCCCATGTCCTCCGCTTCCTGCCCGGGCCCAGATTGTGGGGAGAAGGGCTGAATGAGCCGGAAGTGTGCCAGGGGATATGGAGGGTGGGGGTGGGGGGGAAAAGAGGCACAGCATGGGAATTATGGAGCCCCTGACACCCGCTCCTGGCAGGCTGAGCAGAGCAAGCCCTGGGCAGTTCGGCACTTTCAGAATTTGGGTGGGGGACAGTGGCATGTGACCCCCCCCCCCATGTCCTGCCTCTGTCTGGAGGGCAATGCCCCCTCTGCCTTCCAAACTACGCCCATGGATGTCCCCAAATCCTCCCCCAACACGGTGATTTACCTCTCCACTAGCTACCATGGGAGCCTAAAACAATGCGCACAGGCTTCTGGGAAAGGTGCATGACCACTCTTGCAGCTTCCCTTTACTTCCCTGTTGGAAAGTAATTTTTGTTGTGGGGAAGCAAAGAAATCTGTGGGGTGGCATGAATTCTGTGCACGCATAGTGGCGCACAATTCTAACCCACTACCATAGGGGGTAAAAGTATTAAAACCCAAACTGTCAAAATTAAATACTGCTGCATATTTTGTGGATTTTCTGGGAAACAATGCCTTGTAAGAAGGGTGTAAAACATTTTAGCCCAACTGAAAATTATAAGCAATTGAAAATGGTATTAGAATGGAAGCTGTCACTGTATCCCAAAAGAACAACACAATGGGCCAGATCCTATGCCAATCTACACCAACTGGAGGATCTGTCTCACCCTTTATTTTTAATCAAGCGAGTCTAAACACGAATAATGAAAAGGAACTATATAACATACATACCTTTTGAGGAATAATAATAGTTTGTTCTGACATTTGTGAAGAATACTAGTGGTCTGCTTAGTATAGTTTCTCGGAAGTCTTTATAATCCTGATGGCTGGTGAGTTCTACATCCCTGTTAAAAATCAATTACAACATTAGCAGCTACTCTCTTTGTAGAGTACATTCTTATTAAGCATAATTTTATTTTAAAAAAATCCAATTTGATTTCTACTATTCAAGTTTCCTTTCACATAAAACCATGGAGAAATGCAGGGGCTTGAACAAGATTCAGTTAGTTCATTGAGGATGTAGACCAACATTTTCAAACTCTAGTGGCTAAAGCTAGGCATCTAAGGGTATGTCTACACTACAAAATTAGGTCAAATTTATAGAAGTCAATTTTTTAGAAAGCAATTTTATACAGCCGATTGTGTGTGTCCCCACACTAATGCACTAAGCGCATTAAGTCGGCGGAATGCGTCCACAGTACCAAGGCTAGCATCGACTTTTGGAGCGTTGCACTGTGGGTAGCTATCCCACAGTTCCCACAGTCTCCACCGCCCATTGGAATTCTGGGTTAAGCTCCCAATGCCTGATGGGGCAAAAACATTGTCACGGGTGGTTTTGGGTACATGTTGTCAGTCGCCCCTCCCTCTGTGAAAGCAATGGCAGACAATTGTTTCACGCCTTTTTTCCGTGTGGGCGCCATACTGCTTTCAGCAGACGGTACAGTGGGACTGCTAACCATCATCGTCATCCACTGCTTCCGCTGCCCCTCGGCTCTCCTGATGCTATGAATCCACCTCGCAGGTCCTCTATATGACCGTCATCATCCACCACTTCCGTTGGCACTCTGCTCTCCTAGTGGTCTTGCAGGGCCACTTCTACTGCAACTCTGCTTGGCTGCTCTTGTCTCGCCATCCCACAGCAAGTGTGCAGCCCGCTCAGCTGTTGTGTCCTGGCAGCAGACAGTGCAGTAGGACTGCAAAACTGGTCATCCAACCACTGCTTTCCCTGCAACTCTGCTCTCCTGCAGACGCCATACCATGGCAAGCATGGAGCCCGCTCAGATCACCGCGGAAGTTATGAGCATTGTAAACCCCTTGCGCATTATCATGCAGTATATGCAGAACCAGAACCTGCAAAAGCAGGCAAGAAGGCAACGGCAGCATGGTGACGAGAGCGATGAAGACATAGACACAGACTTCTCTCAAAGCACAGACCCCGGCAATTTGGCCATCCTGGAACCCAGGAAACAAGCACAGACTGGTGGAAGCGCACAGTGTTGCGGGTCTGGGATGATTCCCAATGGCTGTAAAACTTTAGCATGCGTAAGGGCACTTTCATGGAACTTTGTGACTTGCTTTCCCCTGTCCTGAAGCGCAAGAATACCAAGATGAGAGCAGCCCTCACAATTCACAAGTGAGTGGCAATAGCCCTCTGGAAGCTTGCAATGCCAGACAGCTACCGGGTCAGTCAGGAATCAATTTGGAGTGGGCAAATCTACTGTGGGGGCTGCTCTGATGCAAGTAGCCAACGCAATCAAAGATCCGCTGATATCAAGGGTAGTGACCCTAGGAAATCTGCAGGTCATAGTGGATGGCTTTGCTGCAATGGGATTCCCTAACTGGTGGGGCCATAGATGGAACCTATATCCCTATCTTAGGACCGGTTTACCAAGGCAGTCAGTACATAAACTGAAAGGGGTAGTTTGCAATGGTGTTGAAAGCACTGGTGGATCACAAGGGACGTTTCACCAACATCAATGTGGGATGGCCAGGAAAGGTACACGACACTCACATCTTCAGGAACTCTGGTCTGTACAAACAGCTGCAGCAAGGGACTTACTTTCCAGACCAGAAAATAACCGTTGGGGATGTTGAAATGCCTATAGTTATCCTTGGGGACCCAGCCTACCCCTTAATGCCATGGCTCATGAAGCCATACACAGGCACCCTGGACAGTCATCAGGAGCTGTTCAACTATAGGCTGAGCAAGTGCAGAATGGTGGCAGAATGTGCATTTAGAGTTTAAAAGCGCACTGGCGCAGTTTACTGACTTGGTTAGACCTCAGTGAAACCAATATTCCCATTGTTATTACTGCTTGCTGTGTGCCTCAATATCTGAGAGAGTAAGGGGGAGACGTTTATGGCGGGGTGGGAAGTTGAGGCAAATCTCCTGGCCACTGATTACGCGCAGCCAGACACCAGGGTTGTTTGAAGAGCACAGCAGGGCGCGCTGCGCATCAGAGAAGCTTTAAAAACCAGTTTCATGGCTGACCAGCCTACAGTGTGAAAGTTCTGTTTGTTTCTCCTCGATGAAAACCCGCCCCCTTGGTTCACTCTACTTCCCTGTAAGCCAACCGTCCTCCTCTCCCCCCTTCGATCATCGCTTGCAGAGGCAATAAGTCATTGTTGTTTCAAATTCATGCATTCTTTATTAATTCATCACACAAATAGGGGGATAACTGCCAAGGTAGCCGGGGAGGGGTGGGGGAGGAGGGAAGCACGGGGTGGGGTGGGGTGGTGGATGAGGGGAGGAGGGAAGGACAAGGCCACACTGCACTTCAAAACTTATTGAATGCCAACCTTCTGTTGCTTGGGCAGTCCTCTGGGATGGAGTGGTTGGGTGCCCGGAGGGCCCCCGCCGCATTCTTGGGCATCTAGGTGAGGATGCTATGGAACTTGGGGAGGAGGGTGGTTGGTTACACAGGGGCCGCAGTGGTGGTCTGTGCCTTTCCTGCACTTCAACCATACACTGGAGCATATCAGTTTGATCCTCCAGTAGCCTCAGCATTGCATCCTGCCTCCTTTCATCATGCTGCCGCCACCTTTCCTCTTGATCCTGCCACCTCTCCTGTTGCTCCAGCCATCTATCCTCTTGCGCGTCCCTCCTGTCCTCGCATTCATTTTGTGCTT
Source organism: Eretmochelys imbricata (assembly GCF_965152235.1). Taxonomy (NCBI): domain Eukaryota; kingdom Metazoa; phylum Chordata; order Testudines; family Cheloniidae; genus Eretmochelys; species Eretmochelys imbricata. The sequence goes on along the minus strand of NC_135572.1, from coordinate 48,735,914 downwards.
TCCTGGACTCTGCCATTGTCTGCCTCCACGCATTCTGCTGGGCTCTTTCAGTTTGGGTGGACTGCATGAGCTCAGAGAACATTTCATCGCTAGTGTGTTTTTTTCACCTTCTTATCTCGCTAGCCTCTGGGACGGAGATGCTAGTCACCGCACTGAAACATTTGCAGATGCAGGAGGAAAAAAAGGGAGATTAAAATTGAAAAAAGACACATTGGCCATTTAAAAGGAGGGGCTGATGTTTTTGAGTTAACGTGCAGCACAAACCCAACTAAACCCCTCCTACACCCAATTCTCTGGGATGATTGCTTCACTCCTCCCCCCACCACGTGGCTAACAGCGGGGATGATTTCTTTTCAGCCACAGGCAAACAGCCCAGCAGGAACGGCCAACTCTGATGTCCCCTTAATAAAATTCCCCTAGTTCAACCAGGTAACCATGAATGATATCACTCTCCTGAGGATAACACAGAGAGATAAAGAATGGATGTTGCTTGAATGCCAGCAAACACCGGGACCACGCGTTGCCATGCTTTCTTATGCAATGATTCCCAACTACGTGCAACTGGCCTACCATGGTAAAGTGTCCTACCATGGAGGATGCAATAAGGCTGCTCTCCCCAGAATCCTTTTGCAAAGGCTTTGGGAGTACCTCCAGGACAGCTTCATTGAGATGTCCCTGGAGGATTTCCGCCCCATCCCCAGACACGTTAACAGACTTTTCCAGTAGCTGTACTGGCCATGAATGCATCCAAAGTCTTCAGGGCAAATCAATCATTAAACACGCTTGCTTTTAAACTATGTATTATATTTACAAAGGTGCACTCACCAGAGGTGCCTTCTCTGCCTTCAAGATCCAGGAGCCTGGGTTGGAGGGTTGGGAGGGTATTGGCTCCGGGGTGATAAACAGTTCCTGGCTGTTGGAGAGAACGGTTTCTCCGCTTGCCTGGTGTGCGCTATCTTCCTCGTTCCCAAAATCCTCATCCCTGTTGCATGAGACTCTCTTGCAGGAGTCTACATACAGGTGTGGGGTAGTTGTAGGGGCACCCCCTGGAATCGCATGCAGCTCATCATAGAAGTGACATGTCTGGGGCTCTGACTCCAAGTGAGCGTTTGCCTCTTGGATTTTTTGGTAGGCTTGCCTGAGCTCCTTAAGTTCCACGCGGCACTGCTGCGGGTCCCTGTGATAGCCTTTGTCCTTCATGCCCTTGGAGATTTTTTCAAATATTTTGGCATTTCGTCTTTTGCAATGGAGTTTTCTGATAGCATGGATTCGTCTCCCCATACAGCGATCAGATCCAGTACTTCCCGTTCGGTCCCTCATGGAGCTCTTTTGCGATTCTGGGACTCCATGGTCATCTCTGCTGATGAACTCTGCGTGGTCATGCCACGGTGGCCAAACAGGAAATGAAACTCAAAAGTTTGTGGGGCTTTTCCTGTGTACCTGGCCAGTGCATCCGAGTTGAGTGTGCTGTCCAGAGCGGTCACAATGGAGCACTGTGGGATTGCTCCCGGAGGCTAGTACCGTTGAATTGCGTCCACACTAACCCAAATTCGAACCAGCAATGTCGATTTCAGCGCTAATCCCCTAGTCAGGGAGGAGTACAGAAATCGATTTTAAGAGCCCATTGAGTCGACAAAAATGGCTTCGTTGTGTGGACGGGTGCAGGGTTAAACCAATCTAAAGCTGCTAAATTTGACCTAAACTTGTAGTGTAGACCAGGGCTAAGTAAAACATCTGCTGAGAACTGCTGCAATTTTAATTTAGATGCACACCTATAGGCATCACCTTTTGAAAATGTTGCCAATACTGTAGATTTGCTTGAAAAACTCATGGTATTAGCTGTTTTCCTTAATGTCTCTGCTTCTGGAATTATGAGATTATGAATGATTCTCAACTTTCATTAAAATAAGTAAGTTTCTAGCCTTCATAGTTAGAGAAAGATTGGAAAACAACCCCAAAGACTCAATAACCAGAGGGTAAATAATAAAACCCCTCACATTTGGCTTTAAAATCATGTGATTAAAAAAAAAAAAAAACCCAAACAACTAATCTCATGCTTTTGGGGAGATTGACTCATGGGTTGTCTTTTTTGTTTTTCAAATAATTAAGTTGGGCCTTATCAAAGGCGCTGGAACTAAGGGCGCTGCTGCATCCCCTGGCTTGAAGTGGTTTCCATCATATACAGGGCTCACAGTTTGGTTCAATGGGTCTCAGTACCCCCACTAGACAAACTGTTCCAGCATCTATGGGTCTTATCTATACTTAACAGCCACACTGGGACAGCAAAAGCACCTTTTTTATAGGTGGTATAAGATTATTCCTGTTCAGTGAACAAAAAGCTGTAACAGCAAAAGTACTCTTTGACCAGTGTAACTGCATCTACACTAGGATTTTTGCCAGCATAGCTATGTCATACAATAAGTTACCTCTCCCAACCAAAATAATTATGCCAGCAAAACTTTGAAGTGTAAACCTGGTCTTGCTAGTTTTAGGAGATTGTAGTTTTCTTCCCCCGCCCTTTCTTTTTCCTACCAGAACTAAATAAGTCACTTTTTGGAACATGCAGGGATACACTGCAGGATGCGGGACAGATACAGGAAAGCTGGGCTGGGAGGCAACAGAACAGGCTGCACACTCACATGAGTCACAGTTCTGGCTTAGATCCCTCTTGTGGAGAGTTGGGTATTACAGTGGAGTTGGGATAGTTATTTTTCTCTTATGAGTTTGTAATCTATTACCAGTTACTTGCTAGCATGCTCAGCACCATACAAGATACAAATAAAGAGCCTCTACTAGACATTTATACCATTGTGAGTACACACAAAACCATCAACTCCAAATCAAAACTACAAACAGTTCAAGTAACTCACAACACATTAAGGTAAGAAATTTGGGTGCCAAAATTTGGGATCCTAAGTCCAAGTGTAGACAGTGGCCTGATTTTCCATGGGTACTGAGCACTGACAAATCCCACTGAAGTTAGAACACAAGGTGCTCAACACCTTTGAAAATTAAGTCACTAGTATTTAAGCGCCTGAATATGGATTTGAGACTAACTTTAGGCACTCAGCTTTCCCAATTTTGGCCCCAGTTAATTTCCAAAGGCAAGTGCAACCTACATTTTGAGAAGAGACAAACCAATTTAACAAATCACTGAGCAGGTGCTTCTCCCTCTGTACTTGAAAGAATCATCTAATTTTTGCACTAATTATTTTTAACTAATTTTGGGTTAGTTTCCTCCCCCAGAAAAAGGATCATAGAGGCACCTACATGCAAGGTGCAGAAAATTTGGGAGCAGATTCAAATTGGGAGGCCACCAGGACATAGGAAGGGAGGGAGAAGTGTTAGACTCTAGGAATGAGGAACTCAAAGTACCATTCAAATTCCGCTGCAATCCATAACTGCCCTGCTTATCTTTGTATGCAGTGTTAGACACTAACATTCATGGACTGCACAGAGACACTGGATTTATTATTTATTACAACAATCTGTAACCCACTAATCCCTTATTCTTTGTTCTATGACTGCAGAGATGTTAACGGACCCCTCCACCTTGAATGGCCCTTTTAGAATATGAGCTAACTACCTATGCTAAACAATTTGTTCCACCTTGTATTTAGCTGTGACCCTCAGAGTACCTTTCCCAGACCCAAAGAGCTGTGTGTGGCTCAAAAGCCTCTCTCTCTAACCAACAGAAGTTGGTCCAATAAGAGATATTAGCTCCCCCACCTTGTCCCTCTGTATCTTTGAACACTCAAGAACAAGGGTTCTGTTTGTTTTGGTTTCTACTTTGTAGACCTTTAATTATTTTTTTTTACCTTTATGCTAAGAATTTGCTTTGGACTTGACACACCTAACTGCAATTTTTCTGTTTCCAAACTTTCCAAGTCCTGCTCATTTAGAGGTCCCTCATTTCAGCCTCATTGTAAAGGCAGTTTTGTTTTGTTTAAGTATCGTGTTCTTTTGGTGAAAAAAGTTTGTTTTGTTTCAATGGGCCTGTAGTGAGGCAGTGTGGCTCCCCTCCATCCCGGAGAGGGACGAGCCCTTCCGGGTATCAGAGTGGGCGGAGCTAGGGAGCTCCGAGCCCACCCCTCAGAGGGTCAGGCGGCGCCCCGGAAGTATAAAGGCTCGACCTCCGAACTCACTGGGAAGACAGCTGCCGGGGAGGCTAGATGCCTCCAACCTGCCCCACACCCGGAGGACACCACCGTGACCCAGGTAACACCCGAGCGGGAGTTTGGAAGTAGCCCGGGGGCAGATGACCCTGGTCTGGCTGCAGCACTGCCAGAGTCTATACCAGTGTGTTGCAGCCAGGATCCCCACTGACATAGCAGCAGGTCTTCTGCCACTGCTAGGGTCCCAGGCTGGGACACAGTGGAGTGGGAGGGCCTGTGTCCCCCTGCCACAGAACTCGTGGGTGGCAGTCTCCCCCTCTCTCAGGTTCTTTGGGGGCCTGGGCTTATTGCTACTCGTGCACTGCTACTGCCCAGCCCCTGCTTGAGGGCCTGATCACTTGACTCACTGTTGCCCCGCCCTGACCTAGGGCCCGGGTTTACGGTGCTTATTTCCCTTGGTGGCCCTTGCGGCAACTGAGACGCCCGTGGCCGGATTAAGTCCCCCTAGACATCACCAGTGTGTAGTGAGGTGTTGTGGCTCCCTGCTGCCCTGGAGAGGGACAAGCCCCGGCTAACCTCTTTACAGGGCCATTTGACAGATCTGCTGGCCCCATCCAAAACCACTGCTCTTATTTGTACACTCAAACCCCAATAACTTTCTATTACCATTTTACAGAGATTTCCATAGAACTACATGGCTACCTTCTTCCACTCCTCCCAGTGCCAGAGATCATGGTGCTCTCATTTGGTTTCAATGTGCCCTTTACCCAGGGTTTAGAGGTAGTACCACCTTTCCCCCCTGGGCTGCAGCTCTTTGAATTTTACTCCAGAGGGAATTCTGCATCAAAATGTTAAAAATTCTGTGCCAAAAATAATAATAATTCTGCACCTAGTATTTTAAAATTCTGCAAAATGCTGCATATTTTATTCATCAATAAATAAATGTGAAGGTTCCAGCCAGGGCTGGATTATGACATTTTGAGGCCTTAAGATAGGTCAAGTGTAAAGAGGCCCCATACCATAAAAAAAAAAAATATATCATCATAGAAAGGACATCGACTATATAAAGATGAAAGCTTTATATCTGCATACATACAAAGGTAAAGTTGTAAAAATAGAATAATCTATCTAAAACAAATGTCTTGCAATATGCCTGTTTGCATTATAAAATAGTTTCAAATTAACATTTTCATCTGATTTCTTAATGAATAGATATGAAAACTTTATACCTATAGCAACACAAAAGCAGTTAAAGTTACACAGACCAGCTTACTTAATGGAAGCCATACAACCTGCAGTAGGTCTGTTTGCACATCATAAAAGAATGTTTTAAATTTCAGTGTTAAAATGAATGTGATTTTTGGAGAGCAAAGTCATTGATTATGTCCTCAAATGATAAGCTACCGAGTTTGTCACTTTCAATTGCCAAGAAAAGCGGACCTCTCTTCCCGTTTGCGTCTCTTATCCTCCGTCTCCCTCACGATGACTAATCTCAAGTAAACACCTTGGGCACACAGAGTGACAACAAGCTACATGCACAAAAGAGATGGAAAAAATTAACCAGGAAAAAAAAAAAAAGACTGGTAATCTCTAGACAGGCAGTGAGAAAACCTAGCTTATATTTAAGCAAATATAATATTATAGGCTTTAATAGCCTATAAATCAGGGGTTCTCAAACTGGGGGGGGGGGTCAGAACCCCTCAGGGGGTCACAAGGTTCTTACATGGGGAGTTGCGAGCTGTCAGCCTCTGCCCCAAACCCGCTTTGCTTCCAGCATTTATAATGGTGTTAAATATACTAAAAAGTGTTTTTAATTTATGGGGGGAGGAGTCGCACTCAGGCTTGCTATGTGAAAGGGGTCACCAGTAAAAAAGTTTGAGAACCACCGCTATAAATCATACAGTAACTCCTCACTTAACATCCTCCCGGTTAATGTTGTTTCACTATTAGGTCGTGGACCTATTAGAGAACATACTCCTTTAAAGTTCTGCAATGTTCCCTTATAACATTGTTTGTTTGGCTCTGCCCATCCGGTGCTCCTGTCAGGGACTGGGTTGGGGCACACCACCACACCCCTACCCCAATCCCCAGCAGGAGCCCTGGGCAGGCAGAATGGGGCAAGCCCCCGTGCCCCAACACCGATCCCTGGCTGGAATGCTCAGCAGGCAGAGCAGGGCAAGCCCCCACATCCTGACCCCGCTACACGCCTGCTTCAACCAAGCTTCACAATCATCATTGGTGAGTACAGTATTAAATTGTTTGTTTGCTGTATATGTATAGAATGTCTTTTGTCTGGCAAAATTTTTCCCTGGAACCTAACCCCCCATTTACATTCATTCTTATGGGGAAATTGGATTTGCTTCACATTGTTTCGCTTAAAGTTGCATTTTTCAAGATAAGTAGGATGTTAAGTGAGGAGTTACTGTATATGTACATAGTTTGAAATAACTTGCTCACCAAGTACACATATCAAAATATTCTGAGTATCTTCCTTCACTTCACTTCTCTCAAAACCCTCTCTATCTATCCTTTCATCAGCACTCTCGGTATTTATTGTGAAGGTTCTGAAAACGGAAGAAGGGAAGCCAACACAAATGTATCCTCAAGATCCACTTGACCCAAGTCCATAAAACGATCACCTGCAGACTCAATCACGTGAAGCATGGGTAGCGCATGAAGCAGAAAATGGCACGCGCACTAAAATACACAATTGTACATATGTACAGATCGAAAGAAGAAAACACATTAACACCTAAGAAAACGAAGGAAAACAGGAGCGAAGGCACTATATGGCTGTGCATGCTGGACTGTAAACAAAAGATGGGGGGCCTTCTGGCTATTACTAGCCAAGGGGGACGCTAAACAGGACATCACTCCTAGGACAAATCCAATACGAGTATGAGCTTGGCAGGACTGCTTCACGACACTGCCATCTCTGGCCTCACATTTTCCCCAATTTTATCAGCAGTGAGATTATTTATCTAAATAAGTTATGAAGGCACAGTCAGAATTTTACCTGCAGCACCTGGCCAACAAAACGCTGCCCTAGAAGGCTGATAGCAGACTTACACCTAGAATTACTAATTTTACAAATGCAATTAGCAGGGGGGGGTTTTCAGCCCTGGCTGCCCGTCTATCAATAATGAACAATTAGTGAAGGGTAAGGGTATGTGTGTAGCCAGATGTGTATATTTGTCATATTTGAACAAATGTGTCTATATTTAAAGAGAATCTTTTCCCCATATCGCTTTTATTTAGCCTTTATCTTTGATAAAATTTGAAATGGAGTCAAATTTTTTAGAGCCCCCTCATGTTGTGAGGCCCTGAGCTGTAACTTAGTTTATGCCTTAAACCGGCCCTGGCTCCAGCAGGGAGCAAAAGCCACTGGCTGTACAGAGGTGGGAGATCACCCTGCAGCACCCCGGGACACAGACTCGGAGATGAGGCTACACCTGACCCTGACACAGCGCAAGGGTTGGGACTGCCCCAGAAACACCCTGAGGCCCTACCTCTCTATGCCAGGTGTACCAAAATAGTGAGCGAGAGGGACAGAGTCTCGCACGTCCAGCCCTGATCCATGTGCGGAACAAGCAGGCTCAGTCTGGCAGGATCAGAGTGTGGAGGGGCTTAACGTGGGGGGATGCAGGTGTGAGGTGAGAGGGTTCTGTGAGGGATGATCTGGATGTAGACAGCTTGGTGAGGGGCCCAGGTGTATGAGAGAGCGGGATGCAGATGGGCTCGTTGAGGGGTTCCATATGCAGGGGAATGGGATTCTGCAGGGGGGTCCAGGTGAAGTTGGTTAGGGCTCAGTGCAGGAGGGGGGGTCTGGATGTGGGGGATGAGGCTTGGTGGGGAGTTGGTGGGGTGGGGGTCTGCGTGCAGCTGGTTGGGGCTCAGTGGGGTGGGGGTCAGGGTGTTCCAGCACTTGTGCCCCAACGAGCCCTTCACCTGGAACTAGGGATGCTGCCACAGCCCCTGGCTTGAAGGGGTTTCCATTATATACAGGGTTTACAGTTAGGTTCAATGGCTCTCAGCACCCCCACTATATAAACTATTCCAGCACCCCTGCATTTGAGTGGGGGGTTGAGTGTGGGGGAGCTCAGTTGGGGATGGTCTGGGTGCAGGGGGCTCTGGATGCGGGGGGGGGGTTCTGCAGGATGGGGGCTTGGGTGCAGTGGCAGGGTTCAGCATGCATAGGGGTTGGGCAGATGGATGAGCAACTCCCCATACAGTGATCACTTCTCCATGGGGGCAGGAGGAGATGCAGAGCTTCCTGTAGCTGGGTGAGGTTTTGGGGGGGTCTAACCCAGCTACTCCTTGCAAGAGAAGAGGAAGTCCTGTTCTTCCCCCACTTCTCCAGGACTAGCAGCTGAGCCCAGCAGATGGTAGGTGCTAGTGGCTGGGACGTTCCTAGCCCCATGCTCATTTACCTCTCCGCCGGCCAGGCCCCGAAGCTATGCACCTGTGTTGCTGGGGAGAGGCATGACTGCTCTTGTAGCTTCCCTTTGCTTCCCCGTCATTTGTCTGCAAGGGACATGAATTCTGCATGTATGCAGTGGGGCAGAATTCCCACAAGAGCATAACTTACACTCGCCTTAGGCCCTTTGTCCCCTGTCCTCCCTGCACCGTGAAGCTGCAGTGCTGGACATGCGCTACATGCCCAGACAGTATGAAGAGAGATTAAAAAGGCTGTGACTGTTTAACTTGGAACAGAGACAACATGATAGAGGTCTATAAAATCTACACTGGTGCGGCCAAGGTAAATAAGGAAATGCAATTTATTCCCTCACATACACAAGAACCAGAGGTCACCTGATGAAATTAATAGGCATCAGCTTTAAAAACAAACAAAGGAAAGGCAGTATTTCTGCACACACCACAGTCAACCTGTGGAACTCATTCCCGGGGGATGTTGTGAAGGTCAAAATTATAACTGGATTCACAAAAGAATTAGATAAGTTCAGGGAAGTAGATCCATCAATGGCTATTAGCCAAGATAGTCAGGCACGCAACCCCATGCTCGGGATAGCCCCTAGCCTCTGCCTGCCAGAGCCTGGGACTAGAGACAGGGGAGGGATCACTGGCTGGTGTCCTGCTCCCTTCATTCCCTTTGAAGCACCTGACACTGGCCGCTGTCAGAAGACAGGATACCGGGCTACATGGACCATTGGTTTGCCCCGGTGTGGCCGTTCTTGGAGTCCAGACAGCACCCACATCGGTCCCCTAATGTCCCACCATTGCACAGGGCAGGGGAAGGGCCCCTGGGAGGTGAAGTCTGGGGCAGGGAGCCTCCTTGTTAGCGTCCCCAGCCCGGCGAGGGAAGGGGGGCGGGACCCCAGCAGGCGATGTCGGGGCGCTGCAGAGGGAGGATCCGGGACGGGGCTCCCAGGGGAGAGGCCCCCGGAGCGGGCGGGGCTCGGTACCTCTGGAAGTGGCCGGTGAGGCGGCAGCGGCGCTGCCCGTCGTGGTGCAGGGCGCCGTCGCTGAGCACGGTGAAGCCGCCGGCGGGCCCGTGGCGCGGCGGGCGGAGCACGGCCAGCCGGTCCCCGCGCAGCTGGAAGCAGTCGGGCTGCAGCAGCAGCAGCTGGCGCAGCGGCAGCAGGGCCAGCTCGCAGTCGCAGGTCCGCGGGCCGCGCAGCTGCCCCGCGGAGATGGGGCTCGGGCTGGGCTTGGCCATGGAGAGGACGCGGCAGCAGCCGGGGCGGGAAATCGGCCGGGGCTCGATGCGGACGGCGGGGCTGGGGGGCCGGGCTGAGGCTGCGGCTCGCAGGGGCGAACCTAGGGCCCAGGGTGCTGCCGCCCCGCGCTGCTCCCGTTGTATATATCCCCCAGCAGGCTCCGCCTCTGGCCGGAAAAACAGCCAGCAACCTGGCGCAAGCCGCCGCCGGCGAGTGCCGCTCTCCCCTGCAGCGCCCCGCCTGGCTCCACAGCCTGCCCTGGCTGCGCCAGCGTGACCGACAGCCCCGCGGGCTGCCTCGGCCCGGCCCGCCCAAGGCACGTCCCCATCGGCCCCAACACTCTCCATTGCCCTCTGCTGTGCCCTGCTCCCCACACGCTCCTCACCAGCTGGGCTCCTCCCCTCACAGGCTCGCCAGCGGGGCATAGCCAGGCCCAGAGGGCCCTGGTGCAGGAATAGGTTCGCCCCTCGCCCATGAGTCTGAAATCTAGCATTTTGCTTCCCTTTCCCATCGTGGAAAATCAGAACATGTACCCCTGTTATCTGAACAAGACGTAGCTCATCTACACACACACACGTTCTGTTTACACATTTATACAGAATGCTCACTGGCAGTGATGTAGTGCTAAATTTTACAGTGCAGGAGCCTTGCAGAAGTTACCTCAAATTGGTAATTCTGTCCCAAGTGAGATAATCTTCAAAATTTTGTCTGTGATATCATAAGGTAAAGCTCCCCTATTGAAAACCTAACAGTTTTCCAGCTAAATTGTATCTGATTGAAAGTGTGCACAAGAGGAATTATGAGACTTCAAACATTAGTAATAAATACATATATTGTATCAACATAAAACATCTGTAAGTCAGCTTTTGGATGCCAAACTTTAAGTAGCAGGGCACATCAAAAGGTTTTCAGTCACCAGTGTATGGTTCTTGTTTCAAGTTGGTACAACACTACTGGAACTAAATTAATGCAATGAAGTGAGCTGTAGCTCACGAAAGCTTATGCTCAAATAAATTGGTTAGTCTCTAAGGTGCCACAAGTACTCCTTTTCTTTTTACAAAAGGGGAGTGATTCAATGGGGTTCAAGAACCCACAGTTTTGCCCATGAAAAAACTTGCAATCTGAGCACAAAGAGCATTTGCTTTGCATTCACCAATCATGTGGCCGGGCACCAAATGCAAACAAGTGTCACAAACATTCAGACCACTTTTGAAAATGTGGTCTCTGTGTCACAGAAACCAAACAAAAGATCCATACCGCCATGCAATTAAAACCAAAGTACATCCTCAGTGCTTTTTGGAGATCTTGATAACTAGCCCATTTTGCATTACTAAGACAGGACCTTATGATATGTCTGCTTCCATAGCATAGAAATGTTACTTGATCTAGATAAAAAGCCAACCCTGGGAATTGTGGGGGACCAGACAGGAGTGCAGCTGGGGGTGTGGAGTGCGGGAAGGTTTCACAGAGGGTGCACAGGTCCCATTATGGTTCAGCTAAGCCATTCCAGAGGAAGGGTTGCAGGAGGCAGGGGTGCCCAGCGCCAAGGCAGGAGGGAGAGTTGCCAGAAGCAGATGGGAAGCAGCCCCTGATGAGGTGCTGGGCCCAGGGTACTATTTTTGTTGTTAGCGACAAAGGGAAAATAGAATGTTTGAAGTAAAATGTTTCAGGTATTCCATACGTGGATTAACTTTTCACTAACCTCCTAGAATGTTCTGGACCTTTGTAAAATCTTGTGGAACCTTCCAGATTTTCTGAGAACTATATTTTCCTCAAACCTCGTATAATAAAGGAGCACTCAAGGATGATAAGGCTATCTCAGAGAAACTTAATGAATTCTTTGCATCAGTTTTCACGGCTGAGGATGTGAGGGAGATTCCCAAACCTGAGCCATTCTTTTTAGGTGACAAATCTGAGGAACTGTCCCAGATTGAGGTGTCAGTAGAGGAGGTTTGGGAACAAATTGATAAACTAAACAATAATTAGTCACCAGGACCAGATGGTATTCACCCAAGATGCATAGTCATTTGTTTGAACATACAGTGTACAGTAATATTTAAAACAAATGTGTTGTGAACCCTGCTCACGTCTTCCTTGTTTTTCCATATTCACACATCTACTCAATCACTTTTGTTTGGCTCTAGGCCAGTCTTCTTTCATATAGTCACCCTGTTGTAATGCTATTGATTTAGAGAAATTACATCAAGAGTATTCTGGATTATTAAAATAAATGTTTTGGTCAGTTGTGTGTTCCTAAAGAAGCTTTACTTGTAACTTCTCCTCATGAAAGCAATGCTACATCATTTCTAGGTAGTCTAATTCCTTTTTAAGGCCTTGCTGGTTTTGTTCAGTTCAGGAACCAACAAAGGCTTTCTGTTGGGGAGGCGAGAGAAGAAGCTTTTATGTAGTAGCAACCTATTGTAATTGTTTACATTGTAACTAAGGGCTTGTCTACACTACCCCGCGGGGTCGATCTAAGATACGCAACTTCAGCTACGTGAAAAGCGTTGCTGAAATCAACGTACTTAGATCTACTTACTGCGGTGTCTTCACTGTGGTAAGTCAACAGCTGACACTCTCCTGTCGACTCCTCTTGCGCTTCTTGTTCTGGTGGAGTACCGGAGTCGACGGAAGAGCGCTCAGTGGTCGATTTATCGCATCTTAAATTGACCCCTACTGGTTCGATAGCTGCCTGCCGATCTGGTGGGTAGTGTAGACAAACCCGATGTATATAATCTCATGTACAGTAGAACCTCAGAGTTACGAACACTAGAGTTACAAAATGACCAGTCAACCACACACCTCGTTTGGAACCAGAAGTACACAATCAGGCAGCAGCAGAAACAAACAAACAAACAAAAGTAAATACAGTACAGTGCTGTGTGAAACATAATCTTTTAAAAAAATAAAGGGAAAGCAGGATTTTTCTTCTGCATAGTAAAGTTTCAAAGCTGTATTAAGTCAAAGTTCAGTTGTCAACTTTTGAAAGAACCACCATAATATTTTGTTCAGAGATACGGATATTTCTGAGTTATGAACAACCTCCATTCCCGAGGTGTTTGTAACTCTGAGGTTCTACTGTAGGTTGACCATATTTCCCTATGCTGAATACAGGTAAAATTACTCATATTCAAGAGAGTTCAACGGTAATCAATCAGAACTATGCAGTACAAATGTTCAAATTAACATCAAGTTGACTGCGCCCCTGTTAAAAAGAAATACTGTCTAGTTGGATTCTTTTTATTTACCTTCTTATCTTTAAGCCTTTAGGGTTCACACGGGGAGAGGTGATACACACACACTCCCATACACCTCTCTCACACACTGGGGGTGACTGATCAACCTGACCCTTCCTGCCTGGCGCTTTCTGTCCTCCATGCCTGGCTGGGCCCCCAGGACGGACCTGCCTCTTCTGGTACCTGGCGCCGCATCTTCTTGAGGCAACACGTGGGGGAACATGAAGTGTCACATCCCCTACCCCCAGATTTCTACCAGGGTTCACACCAGAACATGACCAGCAGCAGCCTTTCCACACTGTGTGGGAAGGAAGGGACAGGAGCTGCTTCCTGCCCCAAGGGAGAGGTGGGGAAGGGATGACCTGGCCCCTGTCTTTGCAGAGCTCATCTCTTACCCCCCGCCCCACTGCCCTGGTGGCTGGAAGCAGCTTGTCCCTTCCTGCCCATACAGTGTCAAAGGCAGCTAACACTTCCGGGCTGCTGCTGGACACCAACATAACCCAGCCACCTCCTGTCCCCGCTGGCTACAGCGTGGGCAGGAAGAGGTTAACTAAAGATGCATTGTGCACCAGGGCCCAGGGAGAACCTGCCTCCAGGGGCTTCAGCGAACCTGCCAGAGAGGTGGCTCAGCAGTGGAGGGTGTTTAGGGGACAGAGCAGCCTTGCATGTCCTGGGGGCAAGACCCAGGTTGGAGGGTGGGTAAGTGAAGAGGATGCTAAGCCCCTGCCCATGGGGCTGCTGTGGAGCCTGCAGGGTTGGGATGTGAACAGACTGGAAATCGATTTCCCCCTTCCAGAGCTTAGCTGAGGGGCGGAGAGGGTTCCCCATACCAGTGCTGTGTGGGGCTTTGGCACATGCAGGGCTTGGCTTCTCCTGTCCAGCACCCCGAGCTGGAGGGTCTTGGGCTTTCCCAGGATGCCGGCCCAGCCAGAAGTAGTAGGGAAAGGAAGGAGCCTGCTGGCCAGATTGTTGGTGAGCTGAGCACTCTGACCAGGGGCTGGTTCTCTGCACAGCAGTGGGAATGGGATGCGGCCTGCCGGGATGGATATGGGGGAGCAGTGGGGTGTGAAGTGGCAAAGCAGGGAGAGGACAGGAAGAGGGGGTAAACGTAAAGGGCCAATGGGTGGGCAGCAGAGGCGACACATAACCAGCCACTGCCTGGCCCTGCCCGCACTCACTGGCCACCACAGCTTGCAGTGCGCAGCCAGTGCTGGCCGGAAACAGGACAGGGGGTGAGACACTGCTGACTGAGAGCTGGCATGCAGCGGGGGCTATGCTGAAGGACCAGCAGGGGAGCGCTGCAGCTTTCCCCCTCACTAGCCTTGCACATCCACCCCCATCTTTGGCCACTGGACCCTCCCACTCACCGCTGGTGGGCGGGCGGCTGGTGAGCAGGGATCTGGCCAGCAGCAGGACCTGGGGGCACCTGCAAGAGGGCTTAAATACGGGACTGTCCCTTAAAAATGGGACATCTGGTCCCCCTATTCTATTGTATTTTCTAATCTGAGTTAGATTACATGGGACACAGACTGCCCTAATAACACTAATGATGATCTCCTCCATTCATGCTCATATCTCTCTGTGGCATTTGACGCTATGCAAAGTTGAATCAGGAGAGGTTCTCTGGCTCCCATGAAGAAGAGGAGCATGCTACAGAGCCACTGTTTTCACAACATCCATACTTCTGCTTTTTGGACATTTCCTTTATTCCTGGTTTGCTCCCTTCCGTGCCATATTGTACATAGGAACTCTTGTGCTTACCTTGACAATCTGAATGAGACGCTTGTCTGCTCGCCTGAGATTTGTTTTTAATCTCAGAAAGTTTCTCTGTGTTTTCATATGTAATAAAAACAACTGGAGATTTTTAGCTCCAAGAAAATTAAGCTGTGATTACATTTATTCAGGTATGGTGGCTCCAGTTGTTATTGGAATTACAAATTAATCATGCTCAGCCACTTCAACTTTTACAGTCTGATAAACTAATTGAGCTATTAGACATGGCTGGGCGTGAAGTATGGTGTAACCAACTTCAAAACAGCCTTTGGGAAAATGACAGCTGTATGAGTGTAACCAGAGAGAAAAATGAAATCTCCTGCAGCAGAGACTCTGCAGGGTCCTAGAGCAAGTATGCCTTCAAATTAATTTAAGATAAAAGAAAATTGCAGGGGGTGGGTGGGGAATCAGTTATTTTGTTCCAAATTCTCTCCTCAGATACATGCACATTCAACTCCAACTGACTTTAATGGGATTTGAGCACGTGTTTTACAGCAGAATTCAACTTTGTTCCTGCTCCTTTTGTAATGTTCATGGGTATACAGAAATGACAAAAAGTGGCCATGACCTATGGTTCTCTATCAATCAGGTCCCTTTAGTTTTCAGATCAGTTTGTAACTACTTTTGTTTTCCCTTTTAATTGGAAAGTACGCTCTTGAAATAAAGTTCATAAGCTTGGCTGAGAAGCCACTCAAGAAAAGGGGAAAACTGAGTGAAGATCAGTGTATTCTCCCTTTCCCATTGAGTGCAGTTTGCTAAAAAAAAGATAAAAGTATGGCTGACAGAGAAGATTCTCAAAATCATTCATTGTAGTTTTTCTACTGTTTTAAAAGCCAAGATAGATTGTTTATATAAAGGAGAATGGAAATTGTGAAGAATTCGCACCAGAAGGCCATAATAAAATGAAAAGGAGTAATGCTCAATTCAATGCACTTGCCCCAGAAAAACAGAAGTTTGCAAAAGGAAAAAGTAGGAAATGTTACTAAAAGAAGAAAATTAAGGGCCACATCATCCCCACCACTGCATGGCATGAATGAGATGAAAGGAGTGGAAAATACACCGATATGGCATAATAATGTCAAAGGGAGGAGAGACAACATGGTGTTGTGCTCTCCTCCTTCTGAGACTGGACAGTTCTATCCACTTTAACAGCCATGTGGTCAGGGCTCTGTGGTTTTGGAATGGAGTGTTTCAAGGCACAGGGTATGGACCCAAAGAACCATAGAATCATAGAATATCAGGGTTGGAAGGGACCTCAGGAGATCATCTAGTCCAACCCCCTGCTGAAAGCAGGACCAATCCCCAATTTTTGCCCCAGATCCCTAAATGCCCCCCTCAAGGATTGAACTCACAACCCTGGGTTTAGCAGGCCAATGCTCAAACCACTGAGCTATCCCACCATGTTCTTCCATAGCATGCTCCCCTGGCATCTGATGGATATCTTTGCCCCTATCCAGCCATCTTACTCTTTATTCACAATAGGTATTTTTTTAAAATAATCTTTGGATCACACCTTCAATTAAAATTTCCTGGGATGTCTGCTTTGCATTCCAGAATGCACTGAAGCTTCCAATGACCATGAAATAGATACATGATCAGAAAGTTGCTCCCCAAACTATTCCCTGCCTGAGAAGCGGCTCACCAAGCACCCCTTAAGGTACCACTGCATCTGGGTCTTTACTAAGTGTACACTCCTTGTGTGACGGGTGCCTGGATGGGCCACACTGAGAATGCTATACTCAGGGCAAACTGCAAGGAAGAGGGCAGACAATCTCCAAACTGTTGGTTTATTCTAAATTTAGATTCACTAAGCCAGTAACAAAACAGCTTCTGTAATACCACAGTGGTTACCAAGAAGCCGAATACAGTCCCCAGAGAGCCAAGACTAATACAGTGAGAGGTTATTGAATACCTGATTCACTATATGTGGGGTTGACCAGTCCCAAAGGGCCTGATACAATATGAGTCTCAGATCTTACCTGATACTTAGATGCCAATCCTTTAGTAACTAAAAGAGTAAAGGTTTAATAAGAAAAAGAAAAAGAAAGAAGAGAGTTGCTGTGGTTAAAAGATCAATATACATACAGATATATGAAAAGTCTTTAGGTCAGTTTCATAGCAGAGACGATGAGGCTGCTGATTTGTAAAACTCTTTCTGGAATCAATTTAAAAGGCAGCTCAGGTGTAGAGTTTGTTCAAGTTCTTCCATGAGAATTCCAGGGTAATCCATAGTAAATCTGGAGATCTCAGTCTTCTGTCTTAGACCTTCCCTGTTAAAGTTTAAGCAGACCTGGGGAAAAAAGGATCAGGCCTGAAGCTTTCTTTATAGTTTTCTAGCCAGCTGATAAGCCTCTCGACAGCAGTTGTCACATCAGGACCTTCCCCTGACAAAGAATAGGCAGTGCAGATTTTTGCCTTGAAGCTAAACTTCTATTTCCTATGCATACACAGGTAAACTAGTTGCATTCATTTACATAAGGCAATTAGCCATTCAAACTATCACGACAGTTCACAAGTGATTTACCATGTGGAATTACAAGTTTTGAGGAGCTAACAGGAAAATAATATTATTACACCTGTAATAAATATAAAGGGAAGGGTAACCACCTTTCTGTATACAGTGCTATAAAATCCCTCCTGGCCAGAGGCAACATCCTGTTACCTGTAAAGGGTTAAGAAGCTCAGCTAACCTGCCTGGCACCTGACCCAAAGGACCAATAAGGGAACAAGATACTTTCAAATCTTGGGGGGAGGAGGGGAAGGTTTTTGTTTGTGCTCTTTGTTTATGTGTTTGTTCTCTCTTGGGACTGAGAGAGGCCAGACAGAAATCCATCTTCTCCAACCCATCCTAATCCAAGTCTCCAATATTGCAACCAGTATAGGTAAGCCAGGCAAGGCAGATTAGTTTATCTTTTGTTTTATGTGAATTTTCCCTGTGTTAAGAAGGAGGTTTATTCCTGTTTTCTGTAACTTTAAGGTTTTGCCCAGAGGGGGATCCTCTGTGATTTGAATCTGAATACCCTGTAAAGTATTTTCCATCCTGATTTTACAGAGGTGATTCTTTTACCTTTTCTTTAATTAAAATTCTTCTTTTAAGAACCTGATTGATTTTTCATTGTTCTTAAGATCCAAGGGTTTGGGTCTGTGCTCACGTGTACAAATTGGTGAGGATTATTATCAAGCCTTCCCCAGGAAAGGGAGTATAGGGCTTGGGGGGATGTTTTGGGGGAAGACGTCTCCAAGTGGGCTCTTTCCCTGTTCTTTGTTTAAAACGCTTGGTGGTGGCAGCATACTGTTCAAGGCCAAGGCAAAGTTTGTACCTTGGGGAAGTTTTTAACCTAAGATGGTAAGAATAAGCTTAGGGGGTCTTTCATGCGGGTCCCCACATCTGTACTCTAGAGTTCAGAGTGGGGAAGGAATTCTGACAACACCACAAGTCCCATCTAAATGATAATGTCCCCTTTTGATCTCTGAATCAATAGAATACATTAATGAAGCATTATGAGACAGAAACAGGATTAGCATTGACAAGCTTATTAGATAATTTTGTTAAACTTCTAACAAGATACAAGTAAACACAGACAAATTCACTGAGCATCTACCCTTGATTTCTATTCCTACAAATAAATGAGTTAGGTTTGCTGGTCTAGGACATCTCTCTGAAATTCACATACAAGTAGATTGTATGATTACATTTCAGTGCCTCTTGTTAGGTTGTTAGGGGTCATGCCCAAGTTGACCAGTCTGTCAGTATCACACTTTGTAACTTATATCTTGAGTATTCATGGTATAGATAAAAAAGTGTGTACTTCACAGGGGCACCATAGGCAGGCAGGCAATGTTTATTCATCCATCTCTATCTTTCCATTAAAAAAACCATGGGAAATTAAATGAATAAAACACTGAGCCAAATCCTCAACTAATGTAATTTGTTATAATTCCATTGTTTTTAGCGGAGTTATACAGTGGAGATACAATGTTTTACACTAGGTGAGGACCTGACTATGTTCATGTAATGTTAAGGATGCAAACAATTAAAAATAAAAAAGTCAACAACTTCCAAAGTTTAGGATTGCACAACAACATTAACTCTGTCAGATGGCATAAGTGGAGTGTTCTCTATTTTCTGTTCATCTTATTAATTATAGAAATCAAAGAAACATAGGGTGGGAAGGGACCTCAAGAGGTCATCCAGTCCGTGCCCATGTGCAGATACAGGAATAAGTATACCTAGACCATCCCTGACAGATTGGTCTAACCTTCTCTTAAAGACCACCAGTGATGGGGAGTCCACAATCTTTCAAGGTAATATGTTCCAGTTCCTAGTTAGAAAGTTTTTCCTAATATTTAAATTAAATCTTCCTTGTTGCAAACTATACAAATTATTTCTTGTCCTACTCTCAGTGGATATGAAGAACAATTGATCATTATCTTCTTTATAACAACCTTTTACATACTTGAAGACTTATGTCCTGCCTCAGTCTTCTCTTTGCTATACTAAAAATGTCCAGTTCTTTCAACCTTTCCTCACAGATCATGTTTAATGGCTAAAACCTTTTCCCACTGGACAGCCCAAGTAACTAGGAATAGGCTTGAGTCAGGTATGTCTACACTATGAAATTAGGTCAAATTTATAGAAGTCCGGTTTTTTAGAAATTGTTTTTATATAGTCGATTGTGTGTGTCCCCACACAAAATGCTCTAAGTGCATTAAATGCATTAACTTGGCGGAGTGCTTCCACAGTACCGAGGCTAGCGTCGACTTCCGGAGTGCTACACTGTGGGTAGCTATCCCACAGTTCCCGCAGACTCTGCTGCCCATTGGAATTCTGGGTTGAGATCCGAATGCCTGATGGGGCAAAAAACATTGTCGCGGGTGGTTCTGGGTACATGTCATCCGGCCCTCCTTCCCTCCCTCCCTCTGTGAAAGCAACGGCAGACAATCGTTTCATGCCTTTTTTCCTGAGTTACCTGTGCAGACGCCATACCACGGCAAGCATGGAGCCCGCTCAGCTCACTGTCACCGTATGTCTCCTGGTGCTGGCAGATGAGGTACTGCATTGCTACACAGCAGTAGCAACCCATTGCCTTGTGGAAGAAGACAGTGCAATAGGCCTGAAAACCATCCTCATCGTGTCCGAGGTGCTCCTGGCCACCGCGGTAAGGTCGATCAGGAGCACGTAGGCAGATATGGGTGTAGGGACTAAATTAGAAGTGACTCGACCAGGTCATTCTCTTCAGTCCTACAGGCAGTCCTATTGTACCATCTTATGGTGAGCAAGCAGGAGATGAGGGTGGCTAGCAGTCCTATTGCACCATCTGCTGCCAGCCAAAGATGTAAAAGATAGATGGAGTGGATCAAAACAAGAAATAGACCAGATTTGTTTTGTATTCATTTGCTCTCCCCTCCTTCCCTCCGTGAAATCAACGGCCGACAATCGTTTTGGTGAGGTCTGTCAGGGGCACCTTGAAAACTTTAATGGAGATTCAGTCCTGTCTGAAATAGCAGAAGGAGGGATAGCTTAGTGGGTTGAGCATTCGCCTGCTAAACCTAGGGTTTTGAGTTCAATCCTTGAGGGAGCCATTCTGTGTAGCAGTTGTTTTTGTTTCTCCTTGATGTAAAGCCACCCCCTTTGTTGATTTTAATTCCCTGTAAGCCAAACCTGTAAGCCATGTCATCAGTCACCTCTCCCTCCATCAGAGCAACGGCAGACAATCGTTCTGCGCCTTTTTTCTGTGCAGATGCCATACCATGGCAAGCATGGAGCCTGCTCAGATCACTTTGGCAATTAGGAGCACATTAAACACCATGCGCATTATCCAGCAGTATATGCAGCACCAGAACCTGGCAAAGCGAAACCGGGCGAGTAGGCGACGTCAGCACGGTGACGAGAGTGATGACAACATGGACACAGACTTCTCTCAAAGCACGGGCCCTGGCAATGCAGGCATCATGGTGCTAATGGGGCAGGTTCATGCGGTAGAACGCTGATTCTGGGCCCGGGAAACAAGCACAGACTGGTGGGACTGCATAGTGTTGCAGGTCTGGGACGATTCCCAGTGGCTGCAAAACTTTCGCATGCGTAAGGGCACTTTCATGGAACTTTGTGACTTGCTTTCCCCTGCCCTGAAGCGCATGAATACCAAGATGAGAGCAGCCCTCACAGTTCACAAGTGAGTGGCAATAGCCCTCTGGAAGCTTGCAACGCCAGACAGCTACCAGTCAGTTGGGAATCCATTTGGAGTGGGCAAATCTACTGTGGGGGCTGCTGTGATGCAAGTAGCCAACGCAATCGAAGATCTGCTGATATCAAGGGTAGTGACCCTGGGAAATGTGCAGGTCATAGTGGATGGCTTTGCTGCAATGGGATTCCCTAACTGTGGTGGGGCCATAGACGGAACCCATATCCCTATCTTGGCACCGCAGCACCAAGCCGGCGAGTACATAAACCGCAAGGGGTACTTTTCAATAGTGCTGCAAGCTCTGGTGGATCACAAGGGATGTTTCACCAACATCAACATGGGATGGCCGGGAAAGGTACGTGACGCTCTCATCTTCAGGAACTCTGGTCTGTTTCAAAAGCTGCAGGAAGGGACTTTATTCCCAGACCAGAAAATAACCGTTGGGGATGTTGAAATGCCTATAGTTATCCTTGGGGACCCAGCCTACCCCTTAATGCCATGGCTCATGAAGCCGTACACAGGCAGCCTGGACAGTAGTCAGGAGCTGTTCAACTACAGGCTGAGCAAGTGCAGAATGGTGGTAGAATGTGCATATGGACGTTTAAAAGCGCACTGGTGCAGTTTACTGACTCAGTTATTCCCACTGTTATTACTGCTTGCTGTGCGCTCCATAATATCTGTGAGAGTAAGGGGGAGACGTTTATGGCGGGGTGGGAGGTTGAGGCAAATCGCCTGGCCACTGGTTACGTGCAGCCAGACACCAGGGCGGTTAGAAGAGCACAGGAGGGCACAGTGCGCATCAGAGAAGCTTTGAAAACCAGTTTCATGACTGGCCAGGCTACGGTGTGAATGTTCTGTTTGTTTCTCCTTGATGAAACTCCCCGCCCCTTGGTTCACTCTACTTCCCTGTAAGCTAACCACCCTCCCCTCCTCCCTTCGATTACCACTTGCAGAGGCAATAAAGTCATTGTTGCTTCACATTCATGCATTCTTTATTAATTCATCACACAACTAGGGGGATAACTGCCAAGGTAGTCTGGGAGGGGTGGTGGAGGAGAGAAGCACCAGGAGGGGTGGTGGAGGAGGGAAGGACAAGGCCACACAGCACTTTAAAAGTTTAAAACTTTAAAACTTATTGAATGCCAGCCTTCTATTGCTTGGGCAATCCTCTGGGTTGGAGTGGCTGGGTGGCTGGAGGCCCCCCCCCCACGTTCTTGGGCGTCTGGGTGAGAAGGCTATGGAACTTGGGGAGGAGGGCGGTTGGTTACACAGAGGCTGTAGCAGTGGTCTGTGCTCCAGCTGCCTTTCCTGCAGCTCAACCATATGCTGGAGGATATTAGTTTGATCCTCCAGCAGTCTCAGCACTGAATCCTGCCTCCTCTCATCACGCTGCTGCCACCTTTCAGCTTCAGCCCTCTCTTTAGCCTGCCACTTACTCTCTTCAGCCCGCCACCTCTCCTCCCAGTCATTTTGTGCTTTCCTGCACTCTAACATTGTCTGCCTCCACGCATTCGTTTGTGCTCTGTCAGTGTGGGAGGACAGCATGAGCCCAGAGAACATTTAATCGTGAGTGTGTTTTTTTCACCTTCTAAACTTCACGAGCCTCTGGGAAGGAGAAGATCCTGTGATCCTTGAAACACATGCAGCTGGTGGAGGGGAAAAAAGGGACAGTGGTATTTAAAAAGACACATTTTATAGAACAATGGGTACACTCATTTTGCCTCCCCCCTCCCCGTGGCTAACAGTGGGGAACATTTCTGTTTAGCTACAGGCAAACAGCCCAGCAGGAATGGGCACCTCTGAATGTCCCCTTAAGAAAAGCACCCTATTTCAACCAGGTGACCATGAATGATATCACTCTCCTGAGGATAACACAGAGAGATAAAGAACGGATGTTGTTTGAATGACAGCAAACACACACTGCAATGCTTTATTCTACAATGATTCCCGAGTATGTGCTACTGGCCTGGAGTGGTAAAGTGTCCTACCATGGTGGATGGAATAAGGCTGCCCTCCCCAGAAACCTTTTGCAAAGGCTTTGGGAGTACATCCAGGAGAGCCGCAAATGCCAGGGCTATTTAATCATTAAACATGTTTGCTTTTAAACTATGTATAGTATTTTAAAAGGTACACATACCAGAGGTCCCTTCTCCACCTGGCGGGTCTGGGAGGCAACCTTGGGTGGGTTCGGGGGGGTACTGGCTCCAGGGCCAGGGTGAGAAACAGTTCCTGGCTGTTGGGAAAGCTGGTTTCTCCGCTTGCTTGCTGTGAGCTATCTAAAACCTCAACATCATCATTTTTCTCGTCCCCAAAACCTGCTTCTGTGTTGCCTCCATCTCCATTGAAGGAGTCAAAGAACACGGCTGGGGTAGTGGTGGCTGAACCCCCTAAAATGGCATGCAGCTCATCATAGAAGCGGCATGTTTTGGGCTCTGACCCGGAGCGGCCGTTTGCCTCTCTGGTTTTCTGGTAGGCTTGCCTCAGCTCCTTAAGTTTCATGCGGCACTGTTTTGGGTCTCTGTTATGGCCTCTGTCCTTCATGCCCTTGGAGATTTTGACAAATGTTTTGGCATTTCGAAAACTGGAACGGAGTTCTGATAGCACGGATTCCTCTCCCCACACAGCGATCAGATCCCATACCTCCCGTTCGGTCCATGCTGGAGCTCTTTTGCGATTCTGGGACTCCATCATGGTCACCTCTGCCGAGGAGCTCTGCACTCACCTGCAGCTTGGCACACTGGCCAAACAGGAAATTGAAATTCAAAAGTTCGCGGGCCTTTTCCTGTCTACCTGGCCAGTGCATCTGAGTTGAGAGTGCTGTCCAGAGCGGTCACAATGGAGCACTCTGGGATAGCTCCCAGAGGCCAATATCGTCTAATTGCGTCCACAGTACCCTAAATTCGACCCGGCAAGGCCGATATCAGTGCTAATCCCTTTGTTGGGGGTGGAGTAAGGAAATCGATTTTAAGAGCCGTTTAAGACGAAAAAAAAGGCTTTGTCGTGTGGACGGGTGCAGGGTTAAATAAATCTAAAGCTGCTAAATTTGACCTAAACTCGTAGTGTAGACCAGGGCTCAGTCAGTGAGTAATAATCCTGTACTATAGTGGCATGATTATGAAACAAAACTAAATTATTTTACATTTATAGGGAAATGCACTGTAGTGGAATGCTAAACAGATGTCACTCAGTTAGAGAACTGCCGGGTGTAGACTGGTGACTGTTCATGTCAAACTGGATGGAGAAAAAGGATGGAAAACTCCAGCTGTTGTAAAGAAAAGGAATTCAGTGCCCAGGTCATATATGATCGAAACCACCAGTGGAGAGATCAGCAGAAACTGTCGACATCTGTACTTTGTTCCTCAGTAAGAGCAATCAACATGGCAAATGCTACGGATGGTAGGTGCAGAACAAGAAGAAGGGAACTCTGAGATTTAGAAATGACCACAGCCAGTCATTGTAACTAATGGACAGCCAGATGACCAAGTTGTTATGTGTCTGGGTCATGTAATTAGTAAAACAGTTCAATTCAGAGACATTTAATAGACTGATATGTACCGAACGTCAAAAATAGCACAATAGCTTATATTTTGTAAATGGTAGAAATGTAAAACTTAAAGGGGGAGATATAATGGAAAACTAAACTGTATTATAGTGTTCAGCCACTAGGTGGAGCTCTTTAAGATAATTTATTTAAGCTAACCTTAGCCATACCTGGCAGAGCATTAATGTAGGCTGCCCAGACGTCCCGGTTTTAAAGGGACAGTCCCGTATTTAAGCCCTCCTGCAGGTGTCCCGACTTTTTCTTAAAAATTGGCAAATTGTCCCATATTTTTTGTCTCCCCCCATCAGTACTGACAGGTCCTGCTGCTGGCCAGATCCCTGCTTGCCAGGGAGAGTCCAGTTGCTGATGATGGGGGTGAGTGTGCAAGGCTGGTGGCGGGTCAAAGCTGTAGAGTGCAGGGCCGGTCACTCCCCCTGCTGGTCTGTCAGTGCAGCAGCAGGGCCAGCAGGGCCTCGCCCCCAACCCGTTTCCAGCCAGCACTGGCTGTGTGCTGCGTGCTGCAGCGGCCAGTGAGTGTGGGCAGGTGCCAGGCAGTGGCCGATTCCGTGTTGCCTCTGCTGCCCACCCACCGGCCCTTTATGTGCTCCCCCTCTTGCTGTCCTCTCCCTGCTTTGCCCCTTCACTCCCCCAGCCCCACTGCTCCCCCATATTCTGCCCTCCCACCCCCCAGCAGGCTGCATCCCATTCCCAGCACTGTGCGGAGAACCAGCCCCTGGTCGGAGCGCTCAGCTCACCAAGAGTCTGGCCAGCCCGCTCCTTCCTTCCCCCCACTGCCTCTGGCTGGGCTGGCACCCTGGGAAAGCCCAAGACCCTCCAGCCCAGGGCGCTGGCCAGGAGAATCAAAGCCCTGCGTATGCCAACGCCCATGCAGCGCTGGCATGGGGAAGCTCTTCGCCCCCCAGCTAAGCTCTGGAGTGGTGGGCGGGGGGAGTGATTTACAGCTTCTTCATGTCCTGACCCTGCAGGCTCCATAGCAGCCCCCCGGACAGGGTCTTAGCACCCTCTTCACCTGCCTCCCCCCGCTCTGGGTCCTGTCCCCAGGGAACACGGGGCTGCTCCGTCCCCTAGGCACCCTCTGCTGCTGAGTCACCTTTCTGGCTGCGTTCACTGAAGCCCCTGCAGTCTGCTTCCCTGAGCCCTGGTGCACAATGCATCCTTAGGGCTTAACCCCTTCCTGCCCGCGCTGTAGCCAGAGGCAGCTGGGTTATGTCAGTGGCCAGCAGCAGCCTGGAGGTGTTAGCTGCCTTTCAACACTGTGCGGTCAGGAAGGGACAAGCTGCTTCCAGCCATGGGGCGGGGTTGCGGGGAAAAGATGAGCTCTGCAAAGACACTGGCCAGATCATCCCTCCTGCCCCCTCCCTCCCCGCCCGCTGCATCTGGAATCAGCTCCCGTCCCTTCCCTCCCACACTGTGTGGAAAGGTTTCTGCTGGCAACATTCTGGTGTGAACCCTGCCAGAAATCTGGGGAGGGGGGCATGTGACCCTGCATGCCCCCCCACGTGTTGCCTTGGGAAGACATGGCGCCAGGTACCAGGAGAGGCGGGTCTGTCTTGGGGGCCCAGCCACGCATGGAGGGTGGAGAGCACTGGGTAGGGAGGGTTGGGTTGGTCGGTCATCCCCCCGCCCCAGCCATGTAAGAGAGGTGTACAGGAGTGTGCGTGCATCACCTTTCCCCGTATGAACCCTAAAGCCTTAAAGATAAGAAGGTAAATAAAAAGAATCCAACTACACAGTATTTATTTTTAACAGGGGCTCAATCAACTTGATGTTAATTTGAATGTTTGTAATGCATAGGGTTGTGTTGCTTTTTAATTGCAATTAGTTCTGCAGAACCAATACATAAGAAAGAGAGGAAGTTGGTTCTGCATCATCGTCATCAGAATTATTTATGAAGTTCCAGTCAGCTTCACTTATGGAACTGTACTGAAGATCATGAGTCTGCACAGATGGTGCTATGACCATAATTGGAAGACAGTGGGGTTGCTCAGGTGTAACTGGATGTACTTTGGTTTGCAGAACTTTTTGTTCTGAACAGTTTGTTCAGAACTGGTGATGATATGGGAGAAGGACAGAACCCGACTGGTCTCTCAGATCTCAGGTTTAATTTGTAGGGCCAGCAGTTAGAAAAAACAATCATTTTACTCGTACACTGAGCACAACTGATATCGAAGTCATTGGGAAACAATAAACATGAAACCCCCAATGCTATTTTTGCAGAGTCACTTTTCAGATTAGAACAGCACTATAAGTAAACAACACAATTTAGAAATTCTCTGTGGGGTACAGTGTAGGAGAGAGGGCTCTTTTATTTTAGCGAGGTCTCAGTAAGTTGTGTAAAGATGGGAAATTTTCAGATGGGAATGAGGTGGCTTGATTGTACAGCTTCATATATTCTGTGATTTATAATGTAATGCCCCACTTTGAACTTCTCAGTATTCTCCATTATATTTTGATTGGCTGGCAGCCTACATTTGTGCACTCTTCTCCTGCCATTCTCTTTAATGAGCATGAATGCTTTAAGGATGACAGCAGTACTGGCCTCTTCTTGTCTGACTCTGTTCCATTTGTGGATCAAACATTTACAAAATATTATCTAATTGCATGCAAAGAACGGGGGAAGGGCTGTTCAAGGAAGTACTATAAAATTTTCCACTTAAGATAACGCGATCCAAACGTTTTTAGAGTAAAGTATCTGACTATGAGAAGACCTAAAAAGTAGGGCAGGTTTGTAACAGTATTTTTAATCAGTAAGCAGTAGGTTAATAATTCTGTTCTTTCTGCAACGTATCACTTAATTTCCCTTGATTTGTAGCACATAGAATTTTAGTGCAAATGCTGTAGAATTTAAAGTCAGAGCAAGAACATTTAATTTGCAATTTTAAAAAGCCCACAAGTCTGTATGGGCAGTAACATGATTTACTGCACAGAGAGTCAGATGACCAGATTTTTCTTTCCAGTTCTGCACTGGCTTGCAGTGTGACCTTGGGCAAGTCACTTCACCTCTCTGTGCCTCAATTTCTGCATCTGGAAAACGGAAATGACACTCATCCTCCTTTTTAAAGTGCTTGGAAATCTAGGATGAAAAGCACTATAAGAAGAGGTAATTATAATCTATAAATCACAGTGGGACCCCAAAACTAACATAATGTAAATAATTCTCACTGTCAGTGATACTCGTACATACTGCTGGTAACCAAAGTATGCATGTATCGCTGGTGCCCTCCCATGCTGCCTCACAAACTTATCTGCCATCAACCATAGCTGTTCCTGGGATGGGGGAAGACATCATCTGCCTCACCCCACTCAAACATCTGGTTCCCCAGAACTGGTTATGTGCATGATGGGCAAGCAAATTAACCCAGGTCAAACCAAAGGCAGTTCTGACTGAAGTGAGAACTAATTTTATTTTAACATTCTTTTTTTTTTAATTACTGATGTAAAATATGTGTAGATCAAACGATATGATCTTGCTCTCTTTTTGATTTCAGTAGGACTACTTACGGAGTAAGGAGTCACTCAATACGAGAATTGAACCCCAGGGATCTGATCCCATTGGAGTCAAAGGCAAAGCTACTGGCTTCAATGGCTGGAGAGTGGACCTGTAGGGCTGTGTAGTGCCTTAACCAGCTCTCACTGAAGTCAATGGGAGTCCCAAAACCTGAAAGGAGCTGAGCACCATAACTCCCATGAAAGTCAATGACAGTTGCAGTGCTCAGCACCTCCAGGATTTGACCCTAGTTCCTTGTGCCATTGCTTAGGGACAGAGAGGAATTAGTGTAACCAGCCCTCACCGCTGACAATAGCAGCACGTAGGATAGGATCCTCTCATAACCAGTAAGAATCAGGAGTAACTCCAATGAATCAGTGGAATTACTCTAGCATGACACTGGAGCAAGGGAGTGAAGATTCAGTCCCACTATCTCTGAGAACTAGTTTCACAGGCATGTTATAATTATAGCTACTTAAAAAAATCCAGATCAGAAACAGTTTAATCATTAAAACATTATCCGGAATGGGTGACAAGCTGTATTATAAACGGTTAGCTGGTTAAATGATCAAGTTGAATTAGAAAAAATAATAATGTTCACTTGACTTCCTTCCTAGTGATCAAATCAAACATAAGGGTTTTAAAAATTCAAAAAGTGTTTGACTTGTTTACACCAAGGTCAATGTGAGGGCAAAATGCAAAGCTAATCAGAGCTACTTGACTGTGTCTGTGTGTTTTGCTTCTTTTCCCTCACCCTCATCCTCCCCCAAGTAAGGCAGAATAATTTCCACATTTTTATTCTAAATTTCTCCAACCGCGCACCTATTTAAAATTATCTCGTTCATAGGACGTTAGAGCAACTAGGTCTGTGCAAAATAATAGTTTCAGTTACAGGTGCATAGTATTTTCAGTGCAACATCCATTTCCGTCCTGCATACAGTAACGGTAATGCTCTTTTTCTAACTTGTTTTGAGTTATTACTCCCATTCAAAATGGTACTGAAATGGCTCGCTTTGTACTCCTGAGAATATAAACTCGTCTGGGGAAAGGCCTCTTTCTGTGTATTTGTACAGAACTTAGCACAACAGGACTGCCATCTTTTTATTTTATGGTAAAATAAATAAGTAAAAAAGCACTAGGGGCTAGAGCATTGGGACCTCTGAAGCAGCTTTGTTCTACGGTGACCGTGCTAAGCAGCCTTAAAGGCAGTGTGACAGGTGTACAATGGCTTGGAGGCAAGTGCTGATGGCTTTTGTAGGTGCTAGCCCTCATGGGTCCCACCCAGTAACACTCAGACACATGAAAGGATATTTGACTAGGGCTGGCAAGAGAGGGAAGGTTGCAGATATCCTAGGTGTAAAGGCTTAAACAGATACAGTTCTTGCTTTGGCCTTTGGGAGCAGTCCAATTGAGGGTTAGGATTCTTCAGGCCTAGTGCCTGGGGTGCCCTATCCAACCCAGTCTCTATTACCAGCAAATAGGAGTTTGTAGGTTTCAAGGACAGGGTCAGTTAGTGGTGTCTCCCTCCTTGGGCCCCCTCTGCATCAGCTCCCTGCCCAGCCTCTGCTCTTCCCCGTAAGTCAGTCCCAGCTGCATGTCCAACAATCACACCCTGCTCCACAGTGGTTCCCTGGTTTCTGCTGCATACGACTCCTTTCATTGGTTTCTCTCCGCATCTATCTTCCCTGCAGCTCCTGCCTAGCCATGCTGCTGCTGCTGCTTCCCAAATGTGCCCGGTCACTTCCAATTGCAAGTTCATTGAGTTTCTGTCCCCTCCTCCTACCTGGCTAGGAGGAAGGGGATGTGTGTGGCGGGGTGGGTGGGGGTGATTGGGAATCATAGTCTCCTGGTTAGCAGATCCATTACAGTAGGTCCATCCTATTGGCTCCAAAGCCACCTTCCCTCCTGATCCTTTACATAGGGTACGTGCCTGGGGAAAGGTGCCTTGGCTTTGGTGATTTACACCTACCAGAATGGCCCTTTGGGGCCATGAGCAGCTGAACATGAAGTAGAGTAGCCCTGAGTCTGTGTTTCTGTGCTCTGGGGACCAGACCAACAGTCAGGCTGCCCCAGGATCAGGGGTCACAAAGGTGACAACTTTGCACCTGTACCTCTCCTGAGTTACATTGAACTTGGATGCAGCCCAGGCCCTTACTGCAGATTTGCAGAGAAAATAAGATTATGTAAACATATGCAACATTGTCAAATTGAATTTGGCAGGATATAAGAAAGTTGATTCTGTGCAGATTCTTCATGAAGGAAATCTAAGCTGAGATTCATGTTTAGAAATTCTTGTAAGGGTGTGTCTGCTTCAGATTATGTCAATTTATCCTTCTTGGAGAGTTTTCATTAAATGAGAACATGCTGAGCAGCTTATTGCAGATGTACCGTGGAGCAGAAAGTCTCTTTCCACAGTCAGGAGGATTCTGTTTACACTGAAGAGTAAAAAAAAGAGTGGGGCATTGTGGGGACATTCCCATATGTTTACTATCATCCTAAACTCAACTCTGCCAGAAATCACAGAAGAAAAATGTTTGGAAGTGGAGAAAATGTTGGCATTACTCGTTTATTTTCATCCCACAGGAATTAGTCACCATGGAGACTCCTGTTTTCAAGGATGACTCACAAGCTTCACTGGTGGGAAATATGCAATGGAAGCAAAACAACATCATGAGGAATTCACAGAAAAACATTTTAAAAATAAGTGTTTGAGCACTGACCAACACACAGAGAAAGGAAATTTTACACGAGTCTTGCAACTAGGATCCTTTCTTCTCTGAAGAGCTTTTATTTTCTGATGTAAGGCCAATGACATTTTCATTTCTATGTTAGACTGTACTGTAAAGTGGATTTTAAGAAACACAGATACAGCACTGTAGCTAAAGTTTTTGTGCCTTCAGTTGACTGGATCTATATACACTGAAGTATAGCTTCGAAGTGTTTTATGAAGCTGGAGCTGCATGTCTCTGACTTTCAGGAAGTCATACAGCTGAAACCCTCTGAAACTTAAGAGTCTAATAAAATTGTGCAGATAACACAAATTACATGTGTTAGTTTCAATCTGGAGAAAACCAAAGTGAGTGTGGGACTGAGCCAACAGCAAAGAAACAGAAAACTATATGTGCTCCGTGCATATAAGAATGAGCTTAAGTGTGAAAATTCCTCCACCGACTTCACAGGAGACTGAAGTCCTCTCTCCAGACTGACAAAGCATGGGCAATTGCTATCAGTGATCGGGACATGGACCGTCACACCCTGTGGTTAGAACAGGAATCAGGAATCAGAGCCAGAGGCCAGATACCAGAGACAAGAATCAGAGCCAAAGGTCAGGACCAGGTTATCTGGAGTGAGGCTAGACAGAGGCCAAACTGGGTACAAGCAAGCAGAGTCAAGAATGAATGCTTCAAGTAGCCACTGAAAGGCTGCTGCTGCTAGGCTTAAGAGCCACTCTGCTGACTTTGGCAACCAGTCAGGCAGGGAGGCAATTAGGCAGCTTTCTATAGGCCAGCTGCACTCGTTAGGTTGCTTGGAGACTCTTTCTGCTGCGGGCCCTGATTCCTGACACCTATTGAATCGCCAGGGATGGGCAGGTGCAAGCCAGCCCACATCTAAACCTCCCCCCTCAAGCCTAAGGGGAGAAGCCACTGGAATGAGGAGTCAAAAGAATTTGGGGGGCAACAAATGAGAAAATGGTTAGGAGTGAGGTCATAGGGTTAAAATCAGGGAACCAGAGAGTATGTTACCTGTACAATTTAAGGCTCCCCCCCACTCTTTCTCATTGGCACTCAGAAAGTAAGGGACCCAACTCTACTCCCTCCGTGGGCTCAGGCTAACACCCATTCCCGGTGGACTCAGGGCTCTATGGGTCTGTGGGACCATTTCCCAGCGAAAGAGCCTTATACAGTAATATCGTGTGACATTCTATACCTTGGGGGAGCGTACTGTAACACCCATATTTCTTATTTTCATATAATCATGATCTTACATATAAAGCATGCCTTGTAAGGTATCAGGGGAAAGGTTATGATCTGCTGAAAGTCATTTCTCTATCCATACACGTGTATCATTAATGCATATGAAGTTATGAGAATTGTGTTGTATGGTGGTCACTAAAGCATGCTGTAAATGGGGAATCAGCCAGATATAGCTCCCCAAAGGCAACAGCAAGGAAAGTAACCAACGTCTGGGTGGGGTGTCAAACAACCCATCAACAGCCATTGTCCAGCAAGGGAGCTACATTGCAATGACTCACCTGCATGAGACCACACCAGGGGAATTGCTCAACCTTGCTTGGAGAGACTCAGCAATGCCCCACAAACATGTCTGGACTTGTGTTTTACAAGCACATGGACTGAGGGTATGAAACAGACAGCGTGAACACATACTGGGCCCTTCTCCTGACCCCACCTATGCTGCAAGCAACCAAGACACTGAGAAGAAGACAAGACTCCAACACAGGAGATTGGCCCAGGTTTAAAGGACAAACCTGTATATTAAGGACTGCAATATCTAGTGGGGTGAGAAAAACTGCTTAATCTAGTTGCTGCCCAATCTAATAGGGTTGAGAGTTTAGACTGCGTGCTTATATTTTATTTTATTTTGGTAACCCCTCTGACTTGTTATGCTTTGACTTATAATCACTTAAAATCTACCTTTATAGTTAATAAGTTTGTTTGTTTAATCTACCTGAAGCAGTGCATTTGGTTTGAAGTGTGTCAGAGGCTCGCCTTGGAATAACAAGCCTGGTACATATCAATTTATTTGTTAAATTGATGAACTCATATAAGCTTGCAGTGTCCAGCGGGCATAACTGAACACTGCAAGACGGAGGTTCCTAGGGTTGTGTCTGGGACTGGAAATATTGGCTAGTGTCATTCGCTTGCAAGTAGCTGGGAGCAGTTTACATGCCAGAGGCTGTGTGTGATCAGCCCAGGAGTGGGGGTTCTCACAGCAGAACAGGGTAAGGCTGGCTCCCAAAGTCAAGGATTGGAGTGGCCTACCAGACCACCGATGTCCAGATAACACCAGAGGGGACCGTCACATATCCTTAACCTCTATTTATTAACAATTGATCAACAGAATACACATGCTAAGCATACAATGCTCACCATTCCCAATAATGCAGATGAACTTTTCATGATGGCCAGTCAAGATTAGATCATCTGGGGACTCTGGCTTCTGTACAGTATGGTTGGCAGCTTGTTGAGGTCTCGCAGCTTTGATCTTGGGCTGTCCTGGAGTTAGGTTCCAAAGAACTTCCTTTTGGAGCTTATATAGTTAACTTATATAGTTAAAACTTATATAGTTAAAACTTGGGTCCTACTTAGCTATACCTTAACCAATAATTTTAAACTAAAGTATTATGAAACAATATTTTAACCAATCCTAGCACATTATGAAACAATTCTTTAACCAATCATACCCCATTACCTTAGTTGATTCAAATCTTACAAAATTAGTTATGCAACAGACAAAAACAATTAAAGAATCAAACAGAGACCATACAGATAAACAACAGAGACATAGGACCATAAAGGCAAAACAACTGAAAAGTATAGATTTCACAATCACAACTGTTTATAAGTGGTTTCTTGCCACACAGAATGTTATCAACATTTTCTTTAAAACATCTTAAGATCTGTTTCTTTATCTGGGGATGGTGGGTGCTATTAGGACAGGAGTGCCTTCTTGACAGACCGATATTACATTGTTTTGGTGCAATTTAGATGGAACGTGAAGATGTGACTCTGCAACTTAGCTCATGGTTGCTGTTTTTACTGCAGAAAAAAGGCCCCAGACCTTACAGGGATACTGAGCAGAGAACCCTGGACAGCGCCCACTGCTCCTCAAAGGCATCCAGAGGGAGCCAGTGGACATGGCCCACAGGAACTCTGCCCAGAGACGTGACCTAAGGGAGGAGCAGAAATAGGCCCCAGAGTTGTAGAGCACCTCGCCTTCCAGCTTCTTCCTCCTGGTATGGTGGATGGCCACCTTGGTCAGTGCCAGGAGGAGGCTAATGAGGAGGTCTTGTGACTTCGTGGGGCCATGGATGGGGTGTGCGTAGATCAGGAGGCACGGGGAGAAGTGCAGCCAGAACCTGAGGAGAAGGTTCTGGAGGAGCTGAAAAACGGGCTGCAACCTGGCGCAGTTGAGGTAGATGTGTGCCACGGTCTCCCTCACCACACAGAAGGGGCAAGTGTCAGGGAGGGGGATGAACTGTGCCAGGTACACATCTGTGCTCACGGCTCTGCCCTGATTCCTGACAGCTGCTGCGCATGCTTCCCCACACTGCTTTTCTACTGTGCCTCACTTTCTGACTCCCTCTACAGAGCAGAGGGTAATTCAGCCGCCAAACTCGCCAACTCTCTTGCTGAGACTACCACTATGGGGTTCAATTCATGCTAATTTCAGTGGGACTGCTCACGGAGTAAGGGACTTCTCATGGTGTGTCAGGGCAGCAGAGTCAGGTCCTTCATGCTAGATTCTGGTTGGCTCTTGTGTGGGAGCACAGTTGAGAGTGAAGGAAGGAGTGTTTCGTCCCCTGCAAAGCTAGAATGCACAAGTGGGAACCCAGGGCTGCTAATGGGATACTTTCCAAGGGGTAAAAAGAAAAGGAGTACTGGTGGCACCTTAGAGACTAACAAATTTATTTGAGCATAAGCTTTCGTGAGCTACAGCTCACTTCAGCTCACGAAAGCTTATGCTCAAATAAATTTGTTAGTCTCTGAGGTGCCACAAGTACACCTTTTCTTTTTTCGAATACAGACTAACACGGCTACTACTCTGAAACCTTTCCAAGGGGTGTGTGTTGCCCCCAGTGAAGTGGAAAAGGGCAAGGATCAGGCTCTGATCCCAATATTCCTTAGTCATTGGAGCTGGTCTAGCCACCTTTGGAGGGGTCAGAGAGCCTATGCACCCTTCAAAATGTTGTAGCAGTTTGTGCATTTCACCCACACACCAGCAATGTCCAGGAGGCAGCCTAGCCTCTCTGGGTATGTCTACGCTGCAGCTAGATACCTCTGACAGGCCTATGCCAGCTATCTGGGGTAAGGGGCTGTTTAATTGTGGTGTAGAAGGGCTAGGACTGCAGCCTGAGCTCTGGGACCTTCCCACCTCTCAGGGTCCTAGAGCCCTGGCTTCAGTCTGAGCCCAAACTTCTGCACTGCAATTAAATAGCCCCCTAGCCCAAGCCCCATGAGCCCAAGTCAGCTGGCACTGGCCAACTGCGAGTGTCTAATTGCAGTGTAGACATACCCTCTGAGACAGAATGTCTCTGGTGTTCCCCTGGGGCAATGTGACTCTGGCCAGTCCCAGCTTTCCTAATTGGGACCATCAATCTGGTAGCTAGTGGTGGAGGGAAGTAAAGATAATTTGTGAAATGAATAAACCAAAAAGAGGCAGTAGTTTCTACCTAAAGATTAAAAAAATCATAATTAATGTGATTACCAGCCACTAACTGGAGGCTGAAGCCTGGTCTCTCAGCTGGCTGGTGTGAGGAACTAGTAACCTGTGTGACTATGGAGAAGGGCAGCCATTTTAGCACTCTCGTGGCTCAGAGCAGTGTGACTCCTCTCCCTGGCTAGACTGGGCAGATCTGTCTGGTGGAGAAGGCAGAGAAACACCAATGTTCTTCTGCTTTTCCCTTCTTCTGCTGCATTCACTTTCACCCCCAACGTGTTTCAGAGTAGCAGCCATGTTAGTCTGTATTCGCAAAAAGAAAAGGAGTACTTGTGGCACCTTAGAGACTAACCAATTTATTCGAGCATAAGCTTTTGTGAGCTACCCCCAACATGGCCACTCACCTCCCTATCCTCCAGCATCTCTACCCCCCACCAGTCCCGCATGCCCTCAGGCACATCCTCCTGTTCCCCACATCACCATTATCCCTTCCATGCTCCTTCCATATCTCTGCTCCCTCACATTCCTGTTCAGTGCACACACACCCCACAATGCTCAGGGTGGTTGCTCAGATATTGTGACATCAAAGAATCAACAGCCTTCCTGTAGAATGCTTGTATGTCTGCATGCCTGAGTGGTCATAAACCCTCATATTCACAGGAAGATTAAAAACCGCAAGAAGTCTGGCATCCCATCCTGCAAGGCACCGAGTTGGGATGGCTCAGCATCTTACAGAAGGCAAAGGTGCTCAGATTCCTGAAGAACATAATCTTTCATGTGTACGACATGACCTTATTTCCGCCGACAGATGCTCTTTCAGTTCAGTTTATGGTGGGCAACAGTGACATCTAGTGGTCTGTTTGTACGCACACCTGCTAGAGCGGGGCAGAAAATACAAATCATTTCAAAATTTCAACAAAGAATGGGAACAAAATTTGATGAAAATGGGTGTGCAAAATGTTTTACTTTGTTCTTTTATTATCTCCATTCTCCGTTTAAGCATATCCCTGCTACCCCCCTCTCCTGTTTAAAAGTGGCTGCCAGTGGTGAAAGTAAAGGAGTACTTGTGGCACCTTAGAGACTAACCAATTTATTTGAGCATGAGCTTTCGTGAGCTACAGCTCACTTCATCGGATGCATACCGTGGAAACTGCAGCAGCCTTTATATACACACAGAGATCATGAAACAATACCTCCTCCCACCCCACTGTCCTGCTGGTAATAGCTTATCTAAAGTGATCATCAAGTTGGGCCATTTCCAGCACAAATCCAGGTTTTCTCACCCTCCGCCCCCCCACACACAAACTCACTCTCCTGCTGGTAATAGCCCATCCAAAGTGACCACTCTCTACACAATGTGCATGATAATCAAGGTGGGCCATTTCCTGCACAAATCCAGGTTCTCTCACCCCCTCACCCCCCTCCAAAAAACACACACACAAACTCACTATCCTGCTGGTAATAGCTCATCCAAAGTGATCACTCTCCCTACAATGTGCATGATAATCAAGGTGGGCCATTTCCAGCACAAATCCAGGCTTTCTCACCCCCCCCACCCCCATACACACACAAACTCACTCTCCTGCTGGTAATAGCTCATCCAAAGTGACCACTCTCCCTACAATGTGCATGGTAATCAAGGTGGGCCATGTCCAGCACAAATCCAGGCTTTCTCACCCCCTCCCCTTTTCCCGGGGACACACACACACACACAAACTCACTCTCCTGCTGGCAATAGCTCATCCAAACTGACCACTCTCCAAGTTTAAATCCAGGTTTAACCAGAACGTCTGGGGTGGAGGGGGGGTAGGAAAAAACAAGGGGAAATAGGCTACCTTGCATAATGACTTAGCCACTCCCAGTCTCTATTTAAGCCTAAATTAATAGTATCCAATTTGCAAATGAATTCCAATTCAGCAGTTTCTCGCTGGAGTCTGGATTTGAAGTTTTTTTGTTTTAAGATAGCAACCTTCATGTCTGTGATTGCGTGACCAGAGAGATT
The DNA here is from genome assembly GCF_965152235.1 of Eretmochelys imbricata. Taxonomy (NCBI): domain Eukaryota; kingdom Metazoa; phylum Chordata; order Testudines; family Cheloniidae; genus Eretmochelys; species Eretmochelys imbricata. The sequence continues at coordinate 48,698,481 of NC_135572.1, read as the reverse complement.
GAAGTGTTCTCTGACTGGTTTATGAATGTTATAATTCTTGACATCTGATTTGTGTCCATTTATTCTTTTATGTAGAGACTGTCCAGTTTGACCAATGTAAATGGCAGAGGGGCATTGCTGGCACATGATGGCATATATCACATTGATGGATGTGCAGGTGAACGAGCCTCTGATAGTGTGGCTGATGTTATTAGGCCCTGTGATGCTGTCCCCTGAATACATATGTGGGCACAGTTGGCAATGGGCTTTGTTGCAAGGATAAGTTTCTGGGTTAGTGGTTCTGTTGTGTGGTATGTGGTTGTTGGTGAGTATTTGCTTCAGGTTGGGGGGCTGTCTGTAGGCAAGGACTGGCCTGTCTCCCAAGATTTATGAGAGTGTTGGGTCATCCTTTAGGATAGGTTGTAGATCCTTAATAATGCGTTGGAGGGGTTTTACTAGGGCTCGTTTCTATTTTTCTCTGGCATGTGTGTTCAAAACCACATGTAAAACATTACGATTATTACTAATAAATAGCAATAACATTGTTGACCACCAGCAATATGCTCAGCCCTGTACAAGTCACAAAATACCAGTAGTCCTTGTCCCAAAGAGCTTTACAATCTAGAAAACAGACATAGGAAAATAATAGAGATGAGGATAATCCAACAGCATACTCATAGGAGTTTTCAAAGACTAACTAAGATATGAAGCATCATTAAACAGAAAATAATGAAATAGCCTACCTATGTAAAAAAAAGTCATTTAGCTCTTTGTTTTCATACTATGCACACTCATTTTTAAAATGCAGATGTGTTAAACCAGTTGTTTTTGAAGAAGCCCTGATGACATTTAATTACTTGCATATCTAAAATGCCCATATTGTAAATATAATCTGCAGAGGTTTAAAATATGTCTTGATAGATGTTAGGATATAGATATTCAGGCCTGACTGTAAAGGCCTATACTCTAAGAATTTAGGTGTATTCTTATCACTTAGCTAGTTATAGAGGTATAAAAGAAAGAATCAAAATCACTGTCTGCTAGTGTAAGGGCCTTCTCTTACTGTGACAGTCTGAGGCCCTGTGCTTAGGCTAAGATCTTTGGCTAAGCAGCAGAGGCAGCCATAAGCCTGGAAGCGAACAGTCACATCCTCACATTCCAACCTAATCACATTGAAAGAAGGTGCTATTGGGCTGTTAGGAATACAATCCTGTCCTGATAATGCCTATCGCCTCCAGAGAAAGGGAAGTGCCTAGAAGATGTAAAAGGAAACTTAGTTTGATAGCATCCTGTCTGGCAAGCACTCACTTATCAATAGCTGGGATGTGCAATCCTCATTTCTGTGTTTGTTCTACCACTGTAGTCCCCATTTCCCCATTGTTTGTCTGTATAATCTCTGTCTGGTTCTGTGATTGTTTCTGTCGGCTGTATAATTCATTTTGCTGAGTGTAAACTAATTAAGATGGTGGGATATGATTGGTTAAATAATCATGTTACAATATGTTAGGATTGGTTAGTTAAATTTCAGTAAAATGATTGGTTAAGGTATAGCTAAGCAGAACTCAAGTTTTACTATATAGTCTGCAGTCAATCAGGAAGTGGGTGTGTGGGGGAAATGGGAACGGGGAATGGGGGTGGGGAAATTGGAATCATGTTTGGCTAAGGGCAGGAATGGGAACAGGGACACAGCTGTAAGGCTCTGTGGTGTCAGAGCTGGGAAGGGGGACACTAAGGAAGGAAACTGGAATCATGCTTGCTGGAAGTTCACCCCAATAAACAATGAATTGTTTGCACCTTTGGACTTCGGGTATTGTTGCTCTCTGTTCATGTGAGAAGGACCAGGAAAGTAAGTGGGGGAAGGAATAAGCCCCCTAACATCAGAAATCTGACCTGAAATGATCAGTCTGCTTTATAAAAAGCAGGAAGAATCCAGAGTTGGCAACAAATACCTGGAGGGCTGCAAGCTAGTTGCTCACCATGTATTCACAAAATGACAAGTGACTGATTTTGAAACCAGTCTCACCATGCCCAAGTGCTCCAAACCAATGGCAAGAAACAGAGGAGGAATTTTCTTGCATCCGTGGTTGCTGTGCCCTCATCTGGTTAGTGTACAAAAGGTTAAAATGAAGTGTATGGTAGTTACCAGATTCTCCGATCCTCTGTAATGCTCATTATTATTCATGATATTTTGTTGTCTTCATTTTTTAAAAAAAGAACCCGCAAGATGCCTGTAGAAATGGCAATATTTATTGTAAATGATCGTTTGCTCTATTTGCTCAGCAGAGGAAGCACAGATGATGTGATTGTGCTGTGTGCTTCCTTTTCTGCACAGGGACCAGGGCCATGACCCTGCCTCTTCCTTGCCCTTTTTGAAGTGGTTTGAACCTGAGGCACTAGGAGGAAGCAGTCGCTTGCCCTCCCCTGAACATAGGAATGGTGGCTGTTCTTGGTCCTTGTGTAGGGAGTTGAGGGAGTAAGTTTCCTTGCACGCTGCCCCCTAAAGCACCCATTCAAGAGGCAAGAACAGTCTAGCCCAGTCACTTTAAAATAGTCCCCGTGGTATCATGTCAGCCAGATGGAGACTGCAATTGGTCTGCTATTTATATTGTGTGAACATCCAGAGGCCCCTGTGGGGGATCAGGGACTCATTATGCTAGGTGCTATACAAACAAGTAAAACAACGACAGTCCATGACCCAGACCACCCACAATCTAGGACAGTGATTCTCAAACTATGGGTTGGGACCCCAAAGTGGGTCGCGACCCTGTTTTAATGGGGTTTCCAGGGCTGGTTTAGACTTGCTGGGGCCGACAAAGTACTGACAAAGAGCATTTACACACGCTGACTTTTAGCGACAAGGTGTGTCGACACGGTATAGACAAGCCCTCCTGGAAAGAAGCAGTAGTTTACATTTGCCAGTGAGTCTGGTGAGGCCATGAGAGAAGCAGAGGAAAAAAAGACAGGACAGCTGCTTTTTGGGACAGGGCTAGGGTGCCTGACCAGGGATTTTTACAGCATGCAGTGTGTTCTTACTGCTGTTCAGGGAAACAACATTTATGTATATTTTGTAAATAAACAAATTATGCAAAGAAACTACCCCCGAGTCTATGTCACTGTGTTTTCATGCAAATGGTAGCCATCCTGCAAGGCCCTGAATTTCAGGAACCACTCAGCACAAGGGCAACAGTATTTTCTTCTTGTGATGGAAGATCTGCAGTATGTTTCAATGAGACATTTACAACCTCGCTTACCTAAACTGTCACATCTTGACAATGAATAAAAGGAACTCCTAAAATATTATGTTCAAATGGAGACATTTTACAGTTGTCTAGGCTTTGTTATTGGGAGGTTTCTGACATAACAATCTCCAGCCTTTTTGACTATTGACTCACTAGTGAGTTCTGAATCATTCAAACAAAAGCTGGAAACCATATGCTTTGAATGGGGGAGGGAGGGATGTCGTGGTTATAGTGCTATTAGCAGAAGGATTGCTGCCATCTGTTGGTTAAAATCACATGGGGAACAGGAAATTACATTAAAAAGAAGGTTTAAAGGAACACTGCCAACTAGTTGAGGCCTAGTGGGTTTAGTTAAAGGGGGGAGTTTTTAAAAACAAAATCTGATATGATTATAAATGTTTTCAAATGCGTTATTTTAAAATATTTTTTTAATTTAAATATTCCTCTCCAGTTGTTATTAGTTATTTGCATTACAGTAGTACTAGTGCGTGGAGATCCAAGCAAGAAATAGGGCTTCGTTGGGCTAGGTGCTGTACAAACATGTAGCAAAAAGACGGTTCCTGCCCTCAAAAGCTTACCGTCTTGGTTGATGACAACATGCAACAGGTGTGGGAAACAAAAGAGTCAGGATGGGAGGGAGGGAGGGAAAATGAGGTAATGTTGGTATGAGCACGTTTTTGTATGGATTATACAATATATGTCATCCATTCTAAACACGGCCTTGTGGTTTCTCCAGATTTTCATTCTACTGACCACTTCTTAAAAGATAGTTTCACCCCTCCCAAAGCTCCAATCACCCTCTTCCCCCACTGCTTGAGTCTCAAAATACATTTTACTGCATGTAAGGACTCTGTAGGCCACACTGGACCACAGTTTGAGGACCCCTGTAAGTGTAGGAGAACCAGGAAGTGAACCTGACTGAACATAGGTTAAACTGACCAGTCTAGTTCCATTATCCAGACTGAGTGAAATGAGATTTTAAAAAGGTATTAAATTTTAATCATCTGAAATTTCGCTAGTAGCACAAAGAATTTTTTGTATTTTTTTTTTAATCATGACATTATCCCTTTAAGAAGGATGAATAGGTCAGAATATGAACAAGAGGCTGCTCGGCAGCTCTCCAACACCACTTTCTACAAGCCATTACCCTATGATCCCACTGAGAGTTACCAAAAGCAACTACAGCATTTGCTCAAGAAACTTCCTGAAAAAACACAAGATCAAATCCGCACAGACACACCCCTGGAACCCCGACCTGGGATATTCTATCTACTACCCAAGATCCATAAACCTGGAAATCCTGGGCGCCCCATCATCTCAGGCATTGGCACCCTGACAGCAGGATTGTCTGGCTATGTAGCTTCCCTCCTCAGGCCCTACGCTACCAGCACTCCCAGCTACCTTCGAGACACCACTGACTTCCTGAGGAAACTTCAATCCATCGGTGATCTTCCTGATAACACCATCCTGGCCACTATGGATGTAGAAGCCCTCTACACCAACATTCCACACAAAGATGGACTACAAGCCGTCAAGAACACTAGCCCCGATAATGTCATGGCTAACCTGGTGGCTGAACTTTGTGACTTTGTCCTTACCCATAACTATTTTACATTTGGGGACAATGTATACCTTCAGATCAGCGGCACTGCTATGGGTACCCGCATGGCCCCACAGTATGCCAATATTTTTATGGCTGATTTAGAACAACGCTTCCTCAGCTCTCGTCCCCTAAAGCCCCTACTCTACTTGCGCTATATTGATGACATCTTCATCATCTGGACCCATGGAAAAGAAGCCCTTGAGGAATTCCACCATGATTTCAACAATTTCCATCCCACCATCAACCTCAGCCTGGTCCAGTCCACACAAGAGATCCACTTCCTGGACACTACAGTGCTAATAACCAATGGTCACATAAACACCACCCTATACCGGAAACCTACTGATGGCTATTCCTACTTACATGGCTCCAGCTTTCACCCTGACCACACCACACAATCCATCGTCTACAGCCAAGCTCTGCGATACAACCGCATTTGCTCCAACCCCTCAGACAGAGACAAACACCTACAAGATCTCTGTCAGGCTTTCTTACAACTACAATACCCACCTGCGGAAGTGAAGAAACAGATTGATAGAGCCAGAAGAGTTCCCAGAAGTCACCTACTACTGGACAGGCCTAACAAAGAAAATAACAGAACGCCACTAGCCGTCACCTTCAGCCCCCAACTAAAACCCCTCCAACGCATTATTAAGGATCTACAACCTATCCTGAAGGATGACCCAACACTCTCATAAATCTTGGGAGACAGGCCAGTCCTTGCCTACAGACAGCCCCACAACCTGAAGCAAATACTCACTAACAACCACATACCACACAACAGAACCACTAACCCAGAAACTTATCCTTGCAACAAAGCCCATTGCCAACTGTGCCCACATATCTATTCAGGGGACACCATCACAGGGCCTAATAACATCAGCCACACTATCAGAGGCTCGTTCACCTGCACATCCACCAATGTGATATATGCCATCATGTGCCAGCAATGCCCCTCTGCCATTTACATTGGTCAAACTGGACAGTCTCTACGTAAAAGAATAAATGGACACAAATCAGATGTAAAGAATTATAACCTTCATAAACCAGTCAGAGAACACTTCAATCTCTCTGGTCACGCAATCCCAGACATGAAGGTCGCTATCTTACAACAAAAAAACTTCAAATCCAGACTCCAGCGAGAAACTGCTGAATTGGAATTCATTTGCAAATTGGATACTATTAATTTAGGCTTAAATAGAGACTGGGAGTGGCTAAGTCATTATGCAAGGTAGCCTATTTCCCCTTGTTTTTTCCTACCCCCCCCCACCCCAGACGTTCTGGTTAAACCTGGATTTAAACTTGGAGAGTGGTCAGTTTGGATGAGCTATTGCCAGCAGGAGAGTGAGTCTGTGTGTGTGTGTGTGTGTGTGTTCCCCGGGGGGGGGGGCGGTGAGAAAGCCTGGGTTTGTGCTGGAAATGGCCCACCTTGATTACCATGCACATTGTAGGGAGAGTGGTCACTTTGGATAAGCTATTACCAGCATGAGAGTGAGTTTGTGTATGGGGGTGGGAGGGTGAGAAAACCTGGATTTGTGCTGGAATTGGCCCACCTTGATTATCATGCACATTGTAGGGAGAGTGATCACTTTGGATAAGCTATTACCAGCAGGAGAGTGAGTTTGTGTGTGTATGGGGGTGGGAGGGTGAGAGAACCTGGATTTGTGCAGGAAATGGCCCACCTTGATTATCATACACATTGTGAAGAGAGTGGTCACTTTGGATGGGCTATTACCAGCGGGAGAGTGAGTTTGTGTGTGTGTGTGTGGGGGGGGGGGGGCGGAGGGGTGAGAAAACCTGGATTTGTGCTGGAAATGGCCCAACTTGATGATCACTTTAGATAAGCTATTACCAGCAGGACAGTGGGGCGGGAGAAGGTATTGTTTCATGGTCTCTGTGTGTATATGATGTCTTCTGCAGTTTCCACGATATGCATCCGATGAAGTGAGCTGTAGCTCACGAAAGCTCATGCTCAAATAAATTGGTTAGTCTCTAAGGTGCCACAAGTACTCCTTTTCTTTTAACAGGAGAATCTATATCTTTGTTGATGGATGAACAGAGACCTTGGGACCCAGCTCTGTGAACATTTTTGTTAGAGCTAAATGTCTTGCATTACATTTGTTGAGCATGTATCTGTGAAGCAAAGGACAGGTTCAGTTACTAAAAGCTGATGTTCCCCTGAGAATAAATAATGGTTAAAGTCAAAAACAACATGCAGAGGAAATGAAAAAAAAAACACCCTCTCAAATGCTTGGTGGTTACTGAAGGCATTTCTGGTAAAAAGCATGACTAATGTTCTTACTGAAACTGGACTGGACTCATGCCAGCAACTATCACCATCTAGTGTATTCAGTTTCACAGTGCTTTCTTTGACTGGTCTTCAGGCAACGGATTATTCAGTAATGCAGTCAGGTGAGTGCCAAAGCCAAACAAACCTTCTGCGAGCCAGCAAAAACAAAAAGATAAACCAATATTGTGCAAGTACTTAAGGGGTCTGTTTAAGCTGTTCATTTACGAAGGATAAACACGGCAGGGAGTACAAAACATTGTCAAGCAGTACAGGCAAAGCCTAGCCCAGCTCGCAGAAGACATGAACCTATTTCTAAGAAGCTCCTTACACATCAAAAGACACATCATACTATCACAGTAACATTTCTAAGGAGAATGGGAAGGGCATGGAGGCCAAATTCTACACCTTGGGGGGTGGGGACACGGGCTGGGGGCTGCTCTTGGGCACCCGACACTCCCCCACCCCCCGCTTCCCAGGGCAGGTGGCGCATCCGGAGCTCCCCACAGCGGCCTGGGCTCCCTGGGCGGCTCTTACCACTGCTCAGCTCTGGCTTCCGGCCTGGCTGGGGCTGGGGCCTCAGGGGGAAGAGGAGGAGCAGGGGTGTGCCCCTTGTGCCCCCCCCCCTTCTATTCAGGTTCCAGTGCTCCTGATTTAGGCTCTGTATTGTAGACAAAGGGCTGGTCTACATAAGGGACTTCCATCAGTATACCTACCGCTGAGAGATGTAGCAATACCAACCTGACCCCCAGGGTAAACAACACTAGGTCAATGGAAGAATTCTTCAGTCGACTTAGCTACCGCCTCTCAGGGAGGTGGATTACCTGTGCTGATGGGAAAACCCCTCCCATCCTTCTCTTCTTTACTCCCTTTCCTTCTATCTCTCCCTTCTGCACAGCCTCCTCAACCCTCTCTCTTCTGCTCCTCTCACTCTCCCTTCCTTTTGCTCTTTGTGAAGAAGCTGAGAAGAAGCCTGGTGTCATGGACCAGGACAAAGGTAGTCAGACCTGGTCAGAGCAGTGGGGATTAGGCCTACTAGTCAGAGCAGGAGTTGGGAGCCATGATCCAGAGCTGGGACTCAGAACCGGAGAAAGAGTCAGGAGACAAGCCAATGGATCTGGAACAAGGCAGGAAGGCAGGGCTCAGGAGTTGGGCAAAAAGGCGGTGTCCATTGCAGCAATCATACAGAAATTCACCTAGTTGCTCAGACAATGTTTGTGCCTACTTCTGACTTAAATAGCAAGTCTGAGCCAATTGTAGAGGCCGGACATCTCTTCCAATCAAAAACTTTGTGGATGGTGCCTTTGGTGAGCTAGAGGTCACCAGTCCACACTCTATTCTGGTACCAGTGAGCTGCCGGGTGGGGCTGCAGTCTGAGGACTGCTTGGGGACCCACAGTCCCATAATCCCTCACACCTGGCTCTGCAGACCTTTGTTGCCATGAGTAGCCCCATTCCCATGTAGATTTGCATGCACTGATACAACACTGTAACATTTGCAAACACCGCAGGGGAATATTTTGTAAATTGTTTTTAATGATTTTTTAAAAAATATTTAAGTGGTTCCATTGGTCTAAAGTTTTATAAATACCTATATATATATATATATATATATACCTAAATTTATAAATACCTTTTATAAATACCTTTGTTTTATAATAACTAAATTCTGGGCCAAATTTGACTTCAGTGTCCCTTTCATATCTTGATAACTAACCACAGTTGAATAGGAGCAAGCTTTCAGGAACCATGCTCTTCATCAGGCCTTTGCAGAAGAATTGTGTAGGGTGACATTATGTATAAAGCAGGGATTTAATTCATAATTAAATTCAAAGATCAAAGGAAAGGATGGGAGGGGAGAAAGGTACAAGGCATGGATTGGAATTCCTCTTCTCAAATGCTCTGTCTGGATTACAAATGACCAGAGGCTCTGTCAATCAAAAATATTATAAAAAACCAAAGGCTCTACAGAGCCCTTTGTCACTGTAATCCAGAGGGAGCTATGAAGGAGAGGAACTCTAACTCCATTTTGATTTGGTTAGCTGTCCACTTTGATCTATACTATCTCTGAATTTAATTATAGGCTCTCATTAATTACCATTCTATCTGTTGCTCTACCTTCCACCATTGCCACCTCAAAAGCATACACATTTTTACGCTTGATTAGACCTGATGAAAAGGAGTTTTAAAAACTTATTTTTATTTTTTTTTCTTTATTTACAGGACTACTCATTAGTATAAAGCAAATATTGATCCCAACGATGTTAATAGCAAACCCCCCACCCCCATTTTGACTTAGTTGCAAGAAGGAATGCACCTTACACCTCTATTTTGCAATAGTTTTTACAAGAAATGTCCAAGCAAAATTGCATTTTCCCCTTCCTTGGCAGGATCACTCAGCAGAGAAAAGAAAGATTTCTCCATATCTGATGAGCGCAGGCATCTCTTACATAGGAATGGGGATGACAGGATATAAGATCTGGAGGCTATTTCAAATGAAGCACCAGACCCTGCCACTCTTATACTCTTATATTTCAGTTGGGGTGTGTGTATGTGTGATTTTTGTACCTAAATAGTTACACTGGTAAGAGCCCTACTGTGGTATTCTATAGTGTTCTAATGTAAAGATGACTTTTGCTGGTATACTCCCTTTCCCATATGGGAATATGTTATCTTGGTATAAAACACCTTTATACCAAAATAATTGTGTCCACACTAGAGTACCATGTTAACTATTCCGGTATAAAGTTGTACAACTTTCTGTATAGACAATGCTTTAGGCCAGGTTTCACTATTTGCTGGCATAACAATGTTGGTCAGGGATGGGAAGAAGTGTGGTCCCTGACTGATGGAGCGGTGCTGGTAAAAGTACCTAATGTAGACATAGTTACACCAGCAAAACTTAAGCACCGTTGCTGGTATAGCTTATTTAGCTCAGTGGGGCTGGAATAAGCTATGAGGGGGAAAGTGCAGTTTTACCAGTGTAGTATATATACCCATTGTGACAGGTTGCCCCCCTTAGGATGCCACCTGATGTGCTGAGATACCACTGAGCCCGCCTGTTATGCCAGCCTGGGCACCCTTTTTACCTGTCTTGGTGAGCCAGGCTATTAAGCCTCCTCCAACACACACAGGCAGAGCCACATCCAACTGCAGAACAATACAGACACTGAGATCAGTTCTGGGAAGACAGCTTAAGGGACTTGCCCCAGCACTCAGGTGTCCACTTCCTTTGGGATGCAGACCCAAAGGTATATTATGAAATCCATCTCCTCCCTCAGTGTGAAAGAAGATATACACAGCCTCTACCCCTTTTCCCTCCCCCACATTATGAATTGTACAAACTGGGTTATATTATAAACAAGAAATAAGTTTATTAACTGCAAAAAGTTAATTTTAAGTGAATATAAGAGATAACAGACACAGCAAAGCAGATTACTGAGCAAATATAACAAAATATTCACGCTAAGTTCAATATACTTAAGAAACAGGTTACAAAATTTCTTACCCTAAATATTATTTTAGGCAGGTTGCAAAGTTTCTGTAGCTTAGAGTTCCAGTTATATTATTTTTCAGACTGGACCCCTGTCTCAGTCTGGTCTCCCCCCTTGTCTTCCTTTCAGGTGTCTTTAGTAGTCTTTCTTCTTGGGCAGACAGGCCATGGAGAGGAGTCCCATTTGCCTTCCTCCCCACCCTTAAATAAGGTTTACATAAGGCGGGAATCCTTTGTTTCCCAAACTTGACCCCCTCCCCCCTTCCATTTTAGTGGAAAGTCACAAGAAGTCCCAGATAATGTTTAATATCAGGTGACCAGAACACCTGGCCTAGTAGTGTCACAGTTACGTCCCAGAACGTCTCCCAGGAGATTAGTATCTTCACAGTCTTGTTGTTCCTTCCTAATGGCCCATCAAATCTGACGGCCCGTTGTGTGGTGGGTGTCTTCCCAGTACACACCCAGTTGTAACTGTTACATAGGCCATATTCCTAACTGTAGATACAGAAATGATACAGGCATACAAATGGGATAATCACATTTAGTAAATCATGACCTTTCCAATGAGATCCTTCATGAGCCATCTTGCATAAAATACGTCTCAGTTATGTCATATCCATATCATAAAGAAATTTCCATAAAGAATATGGAGTGTACGTCACACCTGTATACCCCCAGGATAGCTACATACCCAAATATCAACACGCTGACCCTTGTCCAAGTGGCAGGTCTGCGGCTCTGCACCAGGGTGACTATTTGCCTCCCTTGCCTTCTGTTACATCTGCTGCAGCCCCAGGAGTGGATTTACCCCAAAACATACCATGCCTTGGCCCCCCAACGACAAGGGGCCCCAAAACATAGGTGCGGGAATTAGGGGTGTGGGGGGGGTGCTGCAGCACCCCCCACATTTTATGCAGGGCTCCACTGCTGCCCCACGCTCGGGGTCCCAGCTCCTGCCCCACACCACTTCTGTTACAACATATTGTTAGGAGCACAGAACCGCCGGGGCTCCTGGGGAGACAGGGAGGTGCCCAAGCCCAGCCCCTGGGGCTGCAGCATGGCCACGGCGGCTAAGGGGGATCGCAGCCGCCTGCTTTGCAAGGACCCAGCAGCCAGGGGAGGTGAGAAGAGATCAGTACACGGAGGCAGCAGGGCACTCAGATGGCCGTCGATGGAGCCATGCCCCCCTTCACCTTCAGGTGGGTGTTCAGCCCACATGGGTCTCTGCCTGCTTCTCCGGGCCGGCCAGCACGGGGCCGTCAGGGCATCCAAAGCTGTCTTTGGCTATGAAGATCTTGGTGTCTCCTGTCTCCTTCTCCAGCCCCATGGCGGCTCTGTTCATGCACTGCCTCCAGGGTGCCCAGGGTCCCGGCTGCCGCCCTGCTGCTGGCCGGCCCAGAGAAGTGGGCAGAGACCCTCAGCAATTTACAAGTGATCTGTGAAAAAAAAGTTTGACTACAAAAACAATCAAGGTACCTCACTTTATTTGCATTTTCTTCCTATTACTTATAATATAGGAAGAGGAGGAAGAAAAAAAGAATGAAAAATGTGGGGGAGATAAGAATGTTATTTTTCTTGTCTGGGTCCTGACGGGGACCCGAAAATGAAGCCGTGCACAGGGCTCCACTAACTCTAAATCCGCCACTGTGCAGCTCTTTGATTTTTTCCACAGCGTTGCTGCGTGTCCCTATCATAGCCCTCCTCCTCCGTACCCCGAGCCAGTTCCTGCAATTGGAATGGAGCTATGCCTGCAGAGCATGGGCAGCGCGTCAACCGCGGGCGGTGGGAGGCTAGGCCCTAGCCCCTTGCCCCTTCAGCCCGAGACCCTGCCCCTTCTGCACCCTCCACCCCAGCCCAGAGCCCTCCCCACATTGCTGCCAGCCCCCACCCCAGGCTAGACTGAAGCGACTGTGCCAAGTGGAAGCAGGAAGGGAGGGCTGAGGGTGGAGCGTGGGCGGGACCACACCTGGCTGTTTGGGGAGGCAGAGCCTCCCCCAGCCTATGGTACCCAACTCCCTTGCTGCAGAGCCTCTTCTCCCCAGAGACCCAGGAAATCCACCACCTCCCATGTACTCCAGGCAGGAGCGTGGTTGCTGCAAGGATGCTCGGTTGGGCAGTTGCTATATGAGCTCTCCACATCGCAAACAGGAAGAGCAATTCCAAAAGTTCCTGGGGCGTCGAAAGGGGAGGAGTGCATACCTGTGTATCTGGCTGCAGGGCAGTGGAGTTCAAACCAGTGACCAAAGCAATCATGGTGGACGTTGTGGGACACCACCTGGAAGCCACTTAGGGTGAATTAAAAGCAATGCAATATCTCTTGTCGAGGTGGTTTTATTATACCAGTGTAGCAGGCAGTGCTTAATTTGTGCCAGGGCTTGCCACGGTTGACCCCGGCACCTCTAGGCTTGGCAGCTCAGAGCCCTGACACCTCTCGGTTTGCTGCATCAGTTATGAAAATAAAATAATTGCTTGATCCCTGCTGCCCTGGCACCTAATTGCTTGAGCTCTGGCACCTCTTTCATTACAAATTAAGCACAGGTAGCAGGAGAGTTAAAGCGGAGGGAGAAGCATTGCAGTGTGCACACCTCCATATTTGGGTCAAGGTAAGCTTCCTTATGTCGCCTTCACTTTGCACTGTAGACAAGCCTTCAGTGTTTTTCTCCACACACCCCGCCCCACCTCCATCTGATTTATAACTCACACTGCGGGATGCGGGAGAAGAAAGGAATGCTAGAGAGCTCGCCATGTGTGTTTGTCCCATTCCTATTTGTGTCAATCGGAGTTACGTGCACATCTGGGAGGACAACATATGCTTACGACTCTTCTTCTGTTTTCTTTCTTTTCCTTTTCTTTTGGCTAAGATAAATGCCTGACGACTTTAATACCTGGCAGAGTTCATTTGCAATAGTGGTGCAATGTCTGTGTGTGTCCATCTTGATCTTCCCATTCTTACAGTGACTGGATTTCCAAATAGTTGAATAGAAATTAAGTAATTGCTCCTCTGCCGAATAAGTATTTGTTATGAGGGGTCATAATTAATCAGAAGAAGTGCTCTTTCAAGGGGTCTTGCTCGATGACTTGTTTCATTATGAGGCCATCATTTATTCAGGACAATCAGGAGCAATTCAGAATAGATTCATCATTTTCTCAGGAGCGTCTGCCTACCCTGACACCTAATTCCCTGTGTGAATTTATATTTTTTCTGCTAAAGAACAGGTCTGATAATTACATAGATAAAATAATACACATGAGATAAAACTAATATGTACAGGCAGAAAGAAAGCAAATCACAAATCTGAAACATATTACCGTTCTGACAACAGTTCCTTGAGAACAAAGAACTTATTTATAATGAAATGGCAAGTATAAACGCTCAGACCAAAACCTCAGTAGCTAATTATTCATTCGGATATGCAGTTATTGATCATACATCTCCAAAACAGCTGACTAGGTGCCTTGGGAAATTCCTTAACTGTCATTGCATGAGAAGTTATTTCTAGAGAGGCCGATTGAGTTATACCCTTCCACCAGTGTGTTATGACCGAAACTGCAGTGATTTTCCATTTTTTTGCAAACTCTGTCTCTGCAGTAAGAAATGCCCTTGAAATGAATGTTTTCTTAGCGTCGGAATGGCCCCTCACAGTCCCTATATGATCATATATGAATGTCTCTGAAGCGCGATACGTGTCAAAGGTAAAGTGCAAGAGGGATCTGTGGCAAAAAATTGGGGATTGGTCCTGCTTTGAGCAGGGGGTTAGACTAGATGACCTCCTGAGGTCCCTTCTAACCCTGATATTCTATGATTGAGTGAGTGAGAAGAGGCGGATAGAGCACAAAGTGTATGGGCCAGCCACACTCTCCATTCCTGTCCTTGAACATAAGGAGCAGAAGAATACAGGTCTGATGACATCATTAAACTTTCCAAAAGCCCGGGTCACACCTCCTTCCCCTATGGAGCTGAGCCAGTGCGGGGGGTGACACCCTTTCCCAGACTGCAGTGCATACTGTAGTGCAGAATGGACTGCACTCTGGTAAAGGATGTCACTGACATTGTTCAGATGAGCTCTCCCCAGTTACCCTGAAGGAATTCTGGCTGAGACGGCAAGAATGACTCTGGCGCTCCAGCTTGGGTGGATGTTCTCTTCACTCTCCTACCAGCCACAGTGTAGCCCGGCGTTAATTCTGGCCTACTCGTATAATGTTGTGGCACTGCCATAGCAGGTGTGATGTTGTAGCACGTACTGCACAACAGCTTTAGTTCCAGTTCTCCTGAGAGTCTGCTGTTACCATCCTGCTGGATAGCCAGTCCACGTTTTGCTAATTAATTTTGACTGGAACGCCAAAGCTGAACAAAATGTTAGCGTGTGACATTTTGTTGGATAAGTTGGACATTTCCTAGCATTTCTTGCAATTTTTTATTTGTCATATAATAGTACTCAGAAACCCTGATCAGGATCAGGGCCCCATTTACATCACTTTAAGGCTGCTTTGAATTTTCAAAGCAGTGCCAAGAGGTCTTAGTGTAAATGAGAAACAAGCCCTATTCATTATGCAGCACCTGGCAAATCTGTAGTGGATTAGGGCTGCATGCAATTATCTAGCTTAATTTTTCCTGAATTTCATGAAGAGTAAGCAAATGCAAAGCACCCTGAGCCCTACATAGTATGAATCACGAGAAGTGTAATCCTTACAGACTTGCACCAGTGTAAATGAGGCTATTGAGGCTAGACAGCTGGCTGGCTGCTAGTTAGCCCACACATACTGTAAGTCAAACAATAACTTTACTGAACCCAGAACATTTCCGTAGGCCTAGACACCGATAAGATTTGTAGTGCACGTGGGTGAGGAGCAGATGTAAGTGGGCCACAAGCCAGCGTAACCTGATTCTCACACTACTAGTAGCCTGCCAAGGAGTGACAGAATGTCAAGGCAACCAGAAAGAAATCAAGATGCCACAGGGACTATCTCTTTATAATATGTTGGTACAGTGCCTAGGCCAATGGGGCCTCTAGATGTGACTGCAATACAAATAAATAACAGAATAGGTGTGGTGGAATGCAACCCACGGAGTCTGTAGGCCCATGAAAGACGTTCATACAAACAATTTTTACTATTCGCAAATTGCAGAAACAGTTCAGTGTAAAGCTACAAGGTTCTTATTTTCTTGAAATTGGCTAAAACAAAACTTTCACTCTTTGTAATGAAACGTATGAAAAATAATCTACCCTCTACACACCACCGACCACAACTGCTCACGTTGAGCTCTCTGGTGATCATGCCTCCTTCGCTGGTGCCTACGAGGCATATCACAGACACCCACTAGATGGCACCTGCACACTTCTGGTAGCCAATAAGAAGCAAGGAGCGTGTATGTTGAAATTCTTCTTAACTGCACAAAGAGGCAGTTCTAAAGGTACCCTCAAGATGGGAAGAGCTTTATAATTGAAAGTGGGTTATTTATTTCTCCTCTACACATTAAAAACAAGAATAAGGTTGTAAGGCCATTGGGACAGAGACCATCTTTTCAATATATGTGGCTAGCTTCATGGGGCCTTGATCTCTGACTGGGGTCTCAGCTACAGTAAGGCAAATAATACGATCAATGGAAGAAGCCAATTTGTGACCTCAGTTACCCCCATCCAACCCCAATTTGATATAACAAACTTATAGAAAAATGTATTCAAATAGATACCAGCACTGCCATGTTCTCACATGATACAAGACACCCCAGCTCTCCTCAGCATCCACTCCTGTTGCAAGGGGCTAGCGTACGGGCAAGAGGCTGGGCACAGTCCGCAGTTAATTGCACACTGTGCCTGGCCCCAGCCCCATGTACTAAAGAAAGGTGAGCCCAAGACATCTTTCCTCCGCTCTATCCCTGTGCAATGGCCATAGCCATTAATAGTGCCAGCACTTGGAGCAGTGCAGGGACTGCTTCCTCCTAGCACCTCATGGGGATCCACATCACCCTTAAAAGAGACAGAAAGGAGCCAGGGCCATGACTATTTCCCGCCCTCACTGGCCTATGGAACCATCTGACGGCAATGGGAGAAGCAGAGGCTGCGTTATCCAAAGCAATGGTGCAGCACGTACGCTTCTTCCTATATACTGGGAAGCTGGGCGAGGGGTTGTGCCCTCTGAGGAGCTCCCACTGGGTCCTTACTGAGCGCCATGTGCATTTTGCACACTCTGGCCCCTGCTGGTGTAAACACGCAGTACTGATGGTTTTCCAGGGGAATTTTAGTACTGCTGTCCAGCCAGTACTTTGGCTGGAACATGGGACTAAGTCAGAAGCTTTACAATCATCCAGGGAATCATTTTACTTTTATTCACATTCTGTATCATCCTTTCATCTACTTTCAAAGCCCTAAGCATTGGTCTAACCCTGATCCCACTGAAGTCAATGGGAGTTTTACTATTAACTTCAACAGGAACAGAGCTAGGCCAACACTGAGCACTTTTGCAAATCCCACCCTGAAGAGGGTGATTTTTTTAAAGCCACTGTTTTTGTTAAATGTATTCTGGCTCCATGGTGAAAAACAAGTCTGAACAGGTAAAAAATAGCAAACCAAATGTCCAAGTTCCAATTTGTGTGCTATGCCGCTTCACCAGGCTTCAGAGACTTTAGAAACTTAGCTGAGACAAAAAGAAAAGGAGTACTTGTGGCACCTTAGAGACTAACCAATTTATTTGAGCATGAGCTTTCGTGAGCTATAGCTCACTTCATCGGAAGTCAACTGACTGCATAGTGCAAAGGTTGATTTGCAGAGGATTGGGAAGCTAGGAATCTGGCAAAAAAGGTAGGAAATCATAGTGGCTGGTCTACATGCTGTTTTTTGTACCACTGTAACTATAACTGTTTATGTAGACTGTAAGCTAAACGTTGGGGCAGGGATTGTCTTTTTGTTCTGTGTTTATACAGCACCCAGCACAATGAGGTCCTGGTCCAGGCCTAGAGCACCGAGGCACCACCACAATACAAACAATGATAGTCTGTTTAGAAAACCAGTATGACATAGTTAAACTGTGACCACAGTTATACTGGCTGGCTTCCTCTGGCCCTGCGCTTTGCACTTGCATTATCTATGGCAAGGATAGTCACTCGAGAATTGGACTTTTTAGCTGCTTGCAATGCTGCACCAAGACACATCGTAACTGAGCTGCTTTGGTGCTTACACCATTATTTCTTGAGATGGACGGTTGCCACAACGCTGATATGAAGGTGCTTAAAGTTAGGAGAATATTTATACTATACTGATAGAAGCACCTAGATACCAGTATAAATGCATCCACAGTGGGGATTGTACTGCTCTTTCTAAACGGATATCGCTAAAGCGGTTCAAAAACTGTGTGTGGGGCCAGGCCTTTGCTGGACAATCACAAGTGCCATGTGGTACACCAGCTATTGCCAGTCTCCTTCTGAGCCACCTTCTTTCCTCACTTTCTTGAAAGTCCTTTGACATTTAGGGTATGTGTACACCGCAACCACAGGGTGGGATTGCAGCTCGTGGAGACATACCTGAGCAACCTTTAATCTCGCTAGCTCGGGTACCCGTACTAATAAAATCATGGCAGTGCCTGCTTATCAGCATGAGCCGTACACAGCTGCCTGGAATCCTGGGTAATTATCTGAAGCCCATTCTGGGCTATTTTTAGCTGTCAGTTGCCCAAGTTTTTAGCAGTTGCAAATTGTGGTATTTTGGGCTATGTTGCTGCCCTGTTGCCGCTGGGCCACACTGAGGAGTTCTCAGGAAGGAGGGAGCCTCCTGATCTGCCCTATCCCCTGCTGACACGCCCCACACACCGTTTGCCTCACGTTGTGCCCCCTCCCCTTAGGTGACATTTGCAGCATGCGCAGAACTCTTGTCTAAGGGAGGCAGAATTTTTTTTCTCCAGAAAATGTACTGAAGATACGCCTTTCACCCATCGGAGGCCACTGTGGCACCAGAACCAGCATGGGTTGAGGCTGACTGGTCTCGTGGTGGCAGCAAACAGCTAGCAGGCGGGTGGCGGGTGCATTTTTTCCTCAAGTGAAAAGTCACAGCAGCCTTCTTGGAGCCAAGTTTGGAGGCAGAGTGGGCCACACAGGGCTGAGGGGGTCACAGGGCCAAGTGGGGACACAGGAGGGGGGTTCCAGGCAGGGCCACATGGGGAGGCAGGGGGGTGCTGAAGGTGCAGTGCCAACAGGTGCGTAAGGTGTAATTCCAGCCCTGATCCCAGGTAACTCCACTGAAATCAGTTGAGTTACCCAGGATTTAGATCTTTGTAACAGACCAGAGGTTCAACATCTTCAGGTGCATCAGAGCTCCGAGGAGAGAAGAGGGGCATGGATAGCTTGAGATCTATGGGATAAGAAGCTGAGACCCTTGGTTTCTTTGACAACTGGGACAGGGGACTAACTATGCCCCACAAATGGAAGAATGTATAGGAATCTCAGTGAGTTGCTTCAGTAGCTCCTGGAAGGCTCATGTGGACATCTGAAACTGCCCTTGGAAGCAAATACACTGAACTTGGCTACACTGTTAGTGAAAAACATTCTGAACTTCAGGTTGGCTTAGCACCAGGGTGGACAGGTCTTGACTCCCTTAGGAGTTCTCAAAGGAGTTTTGTTCTACAGGGCCAGAGTTTCCTACTATAATCTCTTCACTGTTTTGTGCTTCAGCTTCTCATCAGAACAAAACCAGCTTCCTATAGCCCCAATTTCTACCATTGTAAATGGTTTTCTTTGTGACTTGAGAGTGAACTCTTTGGCTTCTTCCTAGTACAACGAAGGATTCAGAGAGAGCCCCGGGGTGGTTTGATATTTACTACAATAAAAAAGGATGTACACAGACTATTTTGATAAGCGTATGTGCTAACAGATAGTTCTATTTGCATTTCTGTATGCGGCCTGGTGCTTCAGGCTTGCTAAGAACCTGGTACAGTAGATGTTACAGCATGCACACTCTGCAAAAGGATGGTTTGTTTGGCTGTAGGGGAAAAAGCCTGCAGATCTCTCTAGTTAGGCAGGGCGAGTCTGAGTAACAATGGTATTTGATTTTTTTTCACAGAAAGAGGAAAAAGGCAAAACCAATCAAAGGCACGCCTGGAAATGTAAAACACAATGCGCCACTCAGAGCAGAATTTACATAATGAGCTCAGGAGCCTCTTATGTGTTTGTGACCATTGTCAGAATCCTTCTTTATGCGTGCTAGGTCTCTTCCACAGTTAATTTCTTTTGCTCTCAAAAAGGTGCTGATTTACTAAATATTTACTAGTATAAGAGAAATAATTGTCTGGCCATGTCTACACTACAAAGTTAAGTCAACTTCATGTAAGTCAACATCGAGCCTCTGATTTAAGCAAGTTGATCTTGCGTGTCCACATTATGCTCATTGTGTCGGCAGAGTGCATCCTGACTAACAGGGCTTGCATTGACGCATGGAGCACTGCACTGTGGGTAGCTATCCCACAGTGCACGTAGACACAGACGAGTAGAATTTTGGGTTGGGCTTGCAATGCCTTATGGGACCAAAACATTGGCATGGGTGGTTATGGGAACATGGTGTTAGCCTCCCATGATGCACTTATCTCCCCCACTCCCTGAAATGAACAGCAAACAAACCAAGCCTTTCTTCATAAGCCTGGGTTACCTGCATGGACGCCATAGCACTAAAAGCATGGACACCGCTCAGCTGTACACTGTTGTTGTGAGCATTACAAACACCGCGCGCCGTATCCTGTGGTATTTACACAGCTGATGCAGGAGCCGCCACATGGAACAATGTGATGCCACGTAAGAAGCCCTGCTGGAAGACATAGAGCGGAGCAGTTCGCAGTTGCTGGCGACCATCACGCATCACCTTGACACGGTTGAGCGCCATTTCTGGGCCTGGGAAACAAGCACTGACGAGCAGTGGCTGCAGAACTTTTGAATGCATAAGGCCACTTTCCAGGATCAGTGTGAAGAGCTTTCCCCAGCCCTGAAGTGCAGCAATACTAAAATGAGAGCTGCTCTGACAGTGGAGAAGCGAGTGGTGATCGCTGTGTGGAAGCTTGCAACGCCAGACTGCTACCTGTCAGTGGGGCATCAATTTGGAGTGGGTAAATCTACTGTGAGATCTGTTGTGACGGAAGTTTGCAGGGCCATCAACAAACTTCTGCTAAGAAGGGTAGTGACTCTGAGCAACGTGCAGGACATAGTAGATGGTTTTGCCTCAGCAGGGTTCCCTAACTGCAGTGGGGCAATAGACGGAATGCATATCCCTATCTTGGCACCAGACCACCTTGCCAAAGAGTACATAAACCAAAAGGGGACTTCTCAATGGTATTGAAAGTGCTGGTGAATCACAGGGGAAGTTTCACTGACATCATGGTTGGGAAAGGTGCATGACACACACATCTTTAGGAACACAGGTCTGTTCAGAAAGCTGCAAGCCAGGACTCTCTTTCCAGACTTCAAAATAACCATTGGTGATGTTGAAACGCCAATTGTGATCCTGGTAGACCCAGCCTACCCCTTGCTTGCATGGCTCATGAATAGGGTGACCAGATGCTAAATCCAAAATATCAGGACCGCTGCAGGGGGAGTGCCTTTTCAATTGTTACACTCAGCCGGCACATTCGGTGGCGGGAAATAAATCTTGCTGATGAAGAGTGAAGTACCCGCCGCTGAAATGCCGCCGAAGCCCATCAGCCACTGAAGTACCTGCCGCTGAAGTGCTGCCGAAGACCCAGACGTGCTGGGTGAGTGTAACAATTGAAAAGGCGCTCCTCCGGCCTGTCACCGCCGCGTAACCAAAAAAAAAAAGGCGCGCCCGAAACAAAATATCGGGACAAATGGCGTCCCGACCGTACTTCGGTTGGGACGCGGGACAAACTGCTCAATATCGGGACAGTCCCGATTTTATCGGGACGTCTGGTCACCCTGCTCATGAAGCCTGGCAGCCTGGACAGCAGTAAGGACTGGTTCAACCATAGGCTAAGCAAGTGCAGAATGGTGATGGAATGTGCCTTTGAACATTTAAAAGGTCGCTGGCATTGTTTGCTTACTAGGTTAGACTTCAGTGAAAGCCTGCTGTGTGCTCCATAATGTCTGTGAAACGAAGGGAGAAAACTTTCCACCGTGGTGGGGGCTTGAGGCAGATCACCTGGCAGCCAATTTTGAGCAGCCAGACACCAGGGCAATAAGAAGAGCACATCAAGGAGCTCTGCGTCTGGGTGAGACTTTGAAAACTAGTTTCAGCAATGAGCCAGAGTAATGGGACACTTATCTGTGTTGTTCCTTACCAAACTGTCCCCTCCATTGCATCTTCTCCCCTGTAAACTCCACCCCCACCAACCACCGTGTGTTGAATGAATAAAGAGCCCTTTCTCCTCAGTCTGTTTAGTTTTATTATGCACACAAACACACAGAGACAGCAAAGAAAAGTAAGATAACCTGGGGCAATAGGGCTGATAAGACTGTGGGGGGAGAAACGAGGAACGCTTGCTTAGAGATGCACTGCAATAACAATCAAAGGTGTGGTAATGGGCGCCTTCTGGTCCTTGTACCCTCCCCTGGTACTGAGTGCAAGTACACCTCCCCCTCCCCCTCTCCTCGGCCTCATAGGACGTTGTGGGGAGGAGGATGTAGCGCTGGGCGATGACGGCAGCAGGTTCAGCATAGGCTGCAGAGGGACTCTAGCATCCAAGGTTTCAGCTGCAAGGAATGCAAAGCACAAGGGTAGCACTGACAGCGCATGCATTGTTTCTGGTGCAAGGTTAATTTTTTTAATAAAAAAACACCTCTCAGTACACTTCACTGCAAGCCACAACGTAATCACAGCCGCTGGCTATTGCAAGAGTCGGTTTGCTGCTCCAGCCATGGTGAGTAAGGCCACGAGGCATGGGCGAGAGGTCTTGTGCTGCTGCTTTTGTGAAGACATCCTTGGGAGCACAGGTTGGAATTTGAGAAGAGCCTCTTTCCCCTAGAAACCTGGATGGTGCTTGAGGACAGGCACCACTGTAAAGCCCCCCAAATAGTTGGTTTATTTTACAAAAAGTGGTTAGGGTGGGGGGGGGTGGGAAAGGGAGACAAACAGGAAACTGCCTTCCTCTCACCCCTTTTTTTTTTCAATGCTGCTGGCAATGCTCAGTGATTCCCTTCCAACCACAGCCACGGCACGTTTGGGAAAGCGTGGTTGAGTGACCCAGATTTCACCAAACAGTGGAGGGATTACTTTTTGAACTGTTTGCGGTTTAAGGTCTAGCATTGAAAACTTCCCCCATTTCCTCTAGCGGATCCTATGCGAAATCACTCTCCTGAGGGTAACAGAGGTGGCAAAGGAGCAGATGCTGCAAGTGTCTGGTGTGACAAAGCTCTGTCCTTGCCTCCGTGGGTCCCGCGTTTCTTGGCGGATTTCGCTAGCCTCAGAGGCTCACTGTGACCCTCCACATAACCCTTCTTTCTCTAGAGACAAGGGTCACAGTCTACTGAGCCATTTTCATCATAAGCCAGCGAGGGAGGTGAGGAGAAGTTATCCTTCCTTGCAGAGTCTCTGTTGTCTCCCAGTCTCAGTGATTAATCACTGGGGGCAAAGGTGGTGGTGGGGAGCCCGGGCCCACCCTCTACTCCGAGCTCCAGCCCAGGGACCCTAATAGTATCAGCTATGGTAGCTGACCTTTTAGAAACATGACATGTACAATTCCCTGGGCTACTTCCCCAACAGCAGCCCCCACTTCCTCAGGCTCCACTTCACCCTTATCTCAGGGCCTCCTTTCTTGAGTCTGATATGGTGTGTACTGCTCAGTCTCTCCAACAGCGAAACTTCCTCCCACAGCTCCTGACATGCACCCCCACCTGACTGACTGGGAGGCTTTTAACTGGTTTCAGCCAGCCCCTGATTGGCTTCAGGTGTCCCAATCAACCTAGCGTTCTCCCTGCCTTCTGGAAAGTTCTTAATTGCCCCCAGGTGTCTTAACTGACCTGGAGCAGCTGCCATTTCACTGAACCTGGCACCAGGGATTTGTTTAGCCTGGAGCTAATATATCTATCTCCCACTACTTTTCTATAGCCATCCGGCCTTGCCCCATCACACTGGGTACAGACCTGGTCCTTATGCTGCAATGATGTGTGCTGCAGTGAGGCCAGCAGAGTTAATACTGGAGTGGTGCGGGAAAGTGTCCTACCGTGGTGGACAAAATAAGGCAGCCTTTCCCAGAAACCTTCCGCAAAGGATTGCAGAGTACCTCCATGAAAGCTTCCTAGAGATCTCCATGGCGGATTCCTGGGCCATCCCCCTGCACATAAACAGTCTTTTCCAGAGAACACCCTCTGCGTAGCTAGAGTGGCCTCCGATACCCACTGCACCTACTTTTTTGTTCAGATTAAACATAAAAAATAATAACATGTAGCCCCTAGGGTTTGATTGGAAATGTGCACTCACCAGAGGTGCCTTCCCCGGCATCACGCTCCACCGCCAACTGGTTCTGTGAAGGGATGGGCTCCAGGGTTAAAAATAGTTCTTGGCTATCGGGGAGAATGGATCCTCTGCTTGCCTGCCTCACATTCTCCTACTCCTCCTGGTCAACAATGTCTCCCTTGTTGTTGCTCGCGGTTGCCTGTAGCTCCTGGGAGGTATCCACAGAGTATCCAGAACAACTGTTCACCTCCTTTGTCTTCTGGTATGCTTGGCGAAGTTCCTTTATTTTCACATGGCACTGCTGCGTGTCCCTGGTGTAGCCCTTCTCCCCCATGCCCTGTGTGATCTTGGCATAGATGTCAGCATTTCTTCTGCTGGATTGGAGCTCTCCCTGCACAGACTCCTCTCCCCACACAGCAAAAAGATCCACCACCTCCTGTGTACTCCATGCTGGAGCGCGTTTGCGGCCTTGAGTCTCCATGATCAGCTGTGCTGGCGAGCTCTCTATGTTGATCAAACAGGAAATGAAAATTCAAAAGTTCCCTGGGCTTTAACAGGGGAGCAGCTGTTTCCTGTGTACCTGGCTGAGGTGCAGTGGAGCTGAAAGTGCTCTCCAGAGCGGTTACAGCGGAGCACTGTGGGACACCGCCTGGAGGCTAATTCATACAAATTACACAATGCAGTGTCTACACTATTCCTATGTTGACTCATGGATGTCGAATCAAGCGCTATGCCTCTTGTGGAGGTGGAGTACAGAAGTTGATTTTATAGGCCACTTAGGTCAGTGGAAGGGACTTGGTAGTGTAGACACATACATTACTACATTGACTTAACACGGCTTATGTCAATCTAAGTTTGTAGTGTAGACCAGGCCTGATGTGCCTCACTTCAGTCTCAGTGAAGACAATCTGTTCTGCCTCTGATTTTAGTGAGAGCATGTTCATGTTCTATATCAGTATTGCCAGCAGTGGTGGAGTGGTTATATGGGAAGCCCAAGGTTTCTAAGTCCACCTCTAGAAATAGTTAAGTAAATATTTCTGAACTGGCATGCTCCATCTTATCCTTGCCTTATCCTTGCCTTTGTTGGTTAAATCCCAGTCCCAGTTAACTACCTAACACTGTGTACTCCTAGGGGAATTCTGCACCACTGCACAATGCAGAATTTTGCAGAAATTAATGTGCATGCAGAATTTCCTTTCCCCCACAGAAATGGGCTGCAATGCTGCTACCCACCACTAGGGACTGCTGGTCTCGGCAGAGCTCAGCTTGCACACAGAAGACACTGCTGGTGGGAGAGGGAGGGAGTTAGAGGGTTCCTGGAAGCTGCAGGTCCCCGCATGCCCTGAGGGATGGAGAAGGCGGTGCGCAGGAAACTCTGTGCAAGCCTGGGACCAAGCATCAGTCTGTTTCTCCCTCTGGATCCCTGGGCTCTGGGAGTGGGATGGGTGTCTGGGCAAGGGTGTAGGCCAACAGCTGGGCTCTGGGGGGCCGAGGGGAGGATGCGGGTACCTGGGCTGGGGGAGGGGCGCTATTGGGCTCTGGGGAGGAGAGGGTTTGGGTTTATTGGCTGGGGGGGGGGGCGCAAGTGGGCTCTGGGGGGAGGGGTTGTGGGTGTCTGGCCCCCCTGGAGCTGGGCTCTGGAGGGAAGAAGGGGGCAGAGAAAGAGGAACTGGGTTGTCATAGGGGTTTCTTTAACTCTCTACTGCCGGGGGAATTTTTGTGTGTGTCTGTATTGTTACAGTCATACTTACTGACAGGTATTTTGAAATAAATTACCAAAATAATTGAAATGGATGTGATTGTGTAGTGTTATTTTGAAAATTATATGTGAAGAATTTTAAAATATTATGTGCAGAATTTTTATTTTTTGGAGCAGAATGCCCCCAGGAGTACCCTAATGATGTGACTGCAGCTGAGGTAATGTGGTATGGGGCAGCAGAAAAACTGACTGTGAAGCAATTATCTGAAGAGTGTCATGAAGTTTTGAAGCTAAGGAAGGGAAAGAAACATTTGCACTATACCAGGAGGTAAATTTTCTAGAGCTGTAAGCTCAAAGTGTTTAGATTATGTATGATCAATATTATACATGCTGTTCTGTTTTGTCAATGTGTGTGTGTGTGAGGAGAGAGAGGGGGAGAGAGAGACAATAAATCAGTCGCTTAACATTTAAAATTCCTGCACTGAGTGGGAGAAAAAAATTATGTAGTGTCATAATGCTGCAAATGGTTAGCTACACAGATGCCTCTGATTGACTTTAAAGAGATCATAACATATTTTATAAGTAAAATGGTGTTAAATGTTTAACATGAAAGATCTTTCCTCCATAAACAAGGAAAATATTACATTTGTAGAACAGTCCTTTGGAAGCTACTAAGCCAAGAAATTTGATGAGAATAAAAGCCCTAAGCTAATATGCATTAGAGAGAGCTGCTTTCTGGGGATTTCATTTGTAAAACAGCTCAACTCCTTCTCCCTCTCTCTCTCTCTCCACAGCAAGCAGTCTCTGCCTTTCCCAGTGGAGTTATAAATAGAGCTCTACTCACCCTGAATGCCGTCATCAGACAGCTTTAAAAGCTTAAGCATTCATATGGTAGCAGTCTTTAAAAAGTGAGAGTTTTGTCTGTTTGCCTACATTGGCATCTTATCAAACCATCCCTTGATATTGACTTGTAGGGGCATATTAGTGTTGTAAGCAGGGAATTAAATCCACTAATAGGGCAGGAGTTGTTCAATATGCCTTCTTTAGATTGTGTTCATAGCTATTAGCTTGCAGTGTGGGCTCAGTCCTGCTCCCGCCCTTCACTTCACTGGGAGTTTTGCCATTGATGGATCAAGCACTAAATGAAGACGACATGACAAACCACTTTCATCTTTTTAGATTGCTTTATTAAAAACAAAAACAAAACAATCTCAGAGATAATGGAGTCTCATTTACACTAACGCCCCTTTGCATTCCTCTGGCAATTTGCCCTGCTCTGGCACTGTACAGAGGCTTTCACGTAAATCAGATTCCGGTCCAATCTGCAGTCATGCACTACTAGGGGTTTGGGTCCCACTGAGTGCAATGAACGTTGTATATAAGTGAGGATTGCAGGATTGAGCTCTGGGTTTTCATGGCAACTGAAGATGAATGAAATTCGGCCAAAACATTTTTTGGCTGGAAAATGACGATTCAGTGACACCAAAACATTTTGCAAATTCATGTCAATTTCCCCAATTTTTTGGTGTAAAAAAAAAAAGAAAAGAAAAAATTCCAAAAAAGTTGATGAGTTTTGTCTCAATGGTTCTGAAATGAAACAGGTTGATTTTTCTATTCAAAATGACTTTTCATTCAGAGATTGCCTTCAATTTTAATTTTAAAACATTTAAAATGTGCTTAAAATCAGAATGGAATGCTTTGTTCCACCTGAAATGGTTTTTTGGTTGTTTCATTTTTTTAAACCTTTTTAATCTGAAGATTTAATTGGAAGTTATTACCCTTCCTGGGGCACACTGACTGTTCACAATAAATCATTTTAGTTGTAGGAAAAAGGTTAAAATCAAACCACAAAGCCCATAGAGCCTGAGATTTACAGCAGTCTAAAAGGGTTTGTAGGTTCATTTCGTAAACAGCTGAATTATATCTGCTTTTGGATATTGGTCTGTAAAACACACTGAACAGCTAATGCTGCAAAGAATTAAGGAATGAGTAGCAGTGGGGAGATGGTGTTGGTTACAGTTTTTATATACACTTCAAAGTCACTTCCAAAAATGAGGACAAGATAATAGTTGAGGATCCCAGCAACAGACATAAAGAACAGGAATGATATGATGCGTTTTCCAAATATGTAACCAGGAGTGCTGGGGAGAAAGAGAGAGAGAAAAGTAATATACCAAGATTTATCACCTTCCTTGAAAAGTGCTCAACCTCTATAACTGTCGTTCAAACCACTTTAAATAGACTTCAGAAGCTCAAATCCATGGGCCAAATTCCACATTGACTTGCACCCTTTCAACCCCTTTAATTTCAGCAGAGATGCACAGGTATAAATCAAGTCAGGCCCCCAGTGCTGAATTCATGCTTCTTCATACTAATGAGTGCTCCATTTAAGAGACACGTTTTAGCCATTAAAGATGGTCATTTCTGATCATATTTAAAACCTAATTCAATAACCTTGTATTTTAATGGTATGTAAAATTTACAGGGGTCAATTTTGTACACCTGGATATTACTCACATTAACCCTGATAGGAGCTGTGTAGACATCAACGGGAGAATAGACCCCTATTCTTTCACTTTGCAAATGGAGAGAGATAATCACACAGGCATATATTGAAATAGCACTGTGAGCAGAAGTCGTCTTCCCACCTGCTCTGCAAACACAGTCCACACTGTGTGTCAACTCCAAAATCCCCTGTTCCCAGAGTTTTGCTTTATTAACAAAGAAAAGAATAGTAAGATGATAGAAAAATCAGCTCCCTTACTCCACTCCAGCATCGTGGGGCTCTGCCCAGCCCAAGTGCTGCTCTGTGTAATTCTTCTATTCCAATATGTACTTGAGCATCTGTTTTTTTGGTTTTATTTACTTTAAGTATGTGAGATAATCCAGTAAACAAACCTCTTCTTTCTTTAAACTACCAGTGGGATCAGACTGTCAATGCAGGTGTGTAAAACTAATGGGAGATAGCGATGGAAAAGTGGACCCTGTACTTCGTTTTATTTATTCCTTTAGTTGTAAACTCTGGGCACCTATACACAATTGATCAAAAATGCAATAACCTACTGCTACTGATCCAGACTGGCTCCAGAATAGATGGACAAGACCTGAAGGTTAACAAATCCAGGCTATTTTAGCACCAGGGCAGGGGTATGTGTTGCAGAGTCAAGAACCCCACATGGAAAATGTTTTGAAACAGCCCTCTCAAATCAGGGGCCCATTAGCTCTAGCACCTCTACCAAGTGGAACACAGGGAGAGAGAGGCGGCATCTCAGTTAGGCAGGTTCCAGGCCATTTAGGATTTCATCGATCAAAACACCACCTTAATCTCCAGGCCTGACTACAGAGCTCTAGGGTGCTCCTAACATGAAACACTGCTTAAGAAGCAGGCAAACATATTCTGCTCCATCTTAAGTCATTCAAAATAGGCTTATCCCTGATCTTGTCTGGGTTGAGCTTCAGCCCATTTTGCCCTCATCCAAGCTCAGTCTCAACCAGACACTGGG
Organism: Eretmochelys imbricata; assembly: GCF_965152235.1. NCBI lineage: Eukaryota > Metazoa > Chordata > Testudines > Cheloniidae > Eretmochelys > Eretmochelys imbricata. The sequence continues at coordinate 48,669,297 of NC_135572.1, read as the reverse complement.
TAAGTCATTCAAACACACCAGGTGGGGTAGGCAGAAATAGGGCTTGTCTTCACGGCAAAGCTAACTCAAGTGATAGCTCGAGTGTTGCCTCTAACTACTTCCATCCACACGCACAAACCCTTAATTTGAGCACAGCGGTGTTTTTAACTTGAGTTGGCTGGCCTGCCAGGGAGTACAGTATAAAGCTGGAGTTAGCACAACTCATCTGCTGCTAACACAACCACTCTGCAGTGTGGATGCGGGCCGCTTGAGTGCTGCTCGTCCTCCAATGCCTTCTCACAAAGTACCCCTGTGTGCCCAGAAAGGACAGACAAGTTCAGACAAGAATTCATAGAGTGTTTCATCTTACTACAGCGCTAAGAACCATGGGATGGGCCCCCAGAAGTCTTAGTGTCATAAATGAGTGAACATAGTGCTAGTGTGGACATAGCAACGCCAGTGTTATTTCACAGTGTGGCCGCTATCACTTGAGCTAGACTAACTTGAGAGGAATAATTCAACTGTAGATAACTCAAGTTAACTCTGGAGTGAAAATGTACCCACATACATATTGAACAAGAACGGTGTCAAGATGCCCTACCCATGAAAATGTTTCTCACCCAAAATACTTGTAAAAAGCTCCAGTGAATTCTTACCTTTGTGTCCTCTCTCCCAGATAGCCAACAAAGTACTTTTGTCTCACAAACAAGTACATCATTCCAGCAAAGGCAGCAGCAGCTGAAAGGAAGATAAAGCAAGACATATTACAAACTACCATCCAAGTCTCCCATGTAGGCCTCATTATCCAAAGAGGTCCATATTGCTGTTCATGCTGGATAGGAAAACTGGGGAAAGCCTGTATTCTGAGAAGCTGGACGAGCAGTGGGACCCAGAAATTGAAGAAAATAAATTCTGTGGAGAATTGCATGATATTTCCCGCCATCTTTGCAGAAAATATTGTGGGCCAAATTCTGCCCTCAGTTATGCCCATTAAAGTCAATAGGAGTGCTCCCACGTGAGGACCAGTGCCGGGCCCACACGCAGGGCCATGCTCTGCTCGTCAAAGAGCGCTGCACTGCACGTGCCCAAGAGCACAATCTGGCATATGTTCTGGTTTCTCCAGAAGCCCCGAGTATGGGGCAGCAGGTCACTGCACTACCCCAGCAGCAGGCCAGCCACCGTATGGTCCGAAATTGAGTTTTCAGCACAAAAAGGGTTTTCTTTGTGTTTTAACACTGGCTTTTCCCAGGCCAGCAGGCCAAGCCCCTACCTGACCCCAGCCAAGAGACTTTTGTCACTCAGAAACAATGACTTACCCCCGGGTTCAGCAAGGCACTCAAGTGCGTGCTTGACTTTAAGCATATGAATACTCCTACGGAATTCAATGGGACTGCTACTCACGTGGTTAAAGTTAGGCACATGAGTAAGCCCCTTGTTGAACTGGGCGCTCAGAAATGAAGGCTAGTCTAGAAGGCAGCAATGAGCAATGCAGCTTTCGCAAACACCCCTACATGCTGGGCACCATTTCCCTGACAGCACAAATCTCCTCTGGCAGTGTCCTTCCAATCTTCCACCAGTGGTGGATTATAGAAGAGTGAATGGATTGGCTACTCCGGGCCCGGTGCTCTGAAAGGGGTCTCCCAAAATAACCACACTTCCATTAGAAACCCTCACTGCCTCGTCCACCCCACAGCTAGGAACTGGGACCCCAGGTTCCTGACCAACCTGGGCCATGTTTCACCGTGAGACATCCCTGTCTGTAATGCAACTCACAGGAGAGTGAACAGCTAATACGTTAACAACTCGAGGCTGCAGGCCTTTCCTCTCTGCAATCTGGCAGAGTAACCTCAGTCTGTCCCTTGCTGAAGTGTGGGGAGGAGGGGTCAGGTCACGAGCCTTTTTAAGTGACAATATTAAACTAAGCCTCAGAAGACACACAAATTATATATGTTTATATATATATATATAGAGAGAGAGAGAGAGAGAGAGCTGAAGTACATGTTACCTTGGCTACAAAGCAGCCCAGCACACCAAAGCACAACAAGAAACGTTGGGTATGCATCTCTGCAGTTTTGGCTAGGAAGGAATTAAAAAGGGGGAGTTAAAAACAGACTGAGAACAGGAAAAATATCCTTCTGCCTCAGAAACACAGCTACCAGCTTACATATGAAGCATCTGGAGATTTACCTCCCTGTTACATCAGGACAACGAGGGGTGGCATCCATCCACCACGTCAGAAATAGACAGCAGTGCAAAATGGATGGCGTGTGTGAAATCCATCTCCTGAACTGCCATGGTTAATCATGTCTCATATATTCAATGCCTGATGCACTGTATCAGCTTGGGCAACTCTTGTAGTCCCGGTCCATATTAATCAAATTACTGACACTCAAAACTCAATAATTAGGCAAAAGAGAGAACGGGAATCACAGCAAAGACGAAGCTCTTGTGAAATCTGCCTGTGGTTTTTTCTATAGCTTAATAAAAAGGAATTATTTATGCCACTTTGTTCATAAGGGAATGTCACTGTAGAGGGAAATATTCCTTTATAGGTTCTGGGATACACACCCACATGGGGTGTATATTTATGCATCGTAAAGTACAGAGCACATTGCCAGTGCTTAACAAATAATAAATAATTATTTAATTTTCTTTTCTTTCTTGGGTGGTAGTGAAATTCCCCTTTTCAAAAACGATCACAAGTGACTGCAAGAACAAAGCAGGCTCGCCTAGTGGCTAGAGCACGGGTCAGGGACTCGAGAGACCAGAATTCTATTCCCCACTCTGCTACTGACCTCCTGTTGGTCAGTTCACCTCTCTGTACCTCTATCTTGCCTGTTTAGCCTGTAGACTCTTTGTGGCAGAGACTCTTTCTCACTATGTGCTTGTGCAATACCTACTACAATAGATTACAGATCTTGGTTGGCGCCCTGAAGCACAATTATAAAATAAATAATAATGATAATAAAGTACAAGGGCCTGATCCGACATCAGTGAGGCCTTTCCATTGACTTTCAGTGGACTTTGAATCAGGCCACAAACGAAGGCAAAGATTAAACTCAACAACAAAGGTCTTGCTCTCTTCCCTGCCCCTCCTACGTGGTTTGCATACTCACTTGGCAGTGAAGACACGGTCAAAGGCAGAAGATCCAACCCGCTGGAAACTCTTGCCATTATAGTTCTTGCTTTCATGCTCCACTTTGGTTGCAAAAAAGGCTGTTAAAGAAAGGCAGGGTTTGGTTTGAGGGTTAAACTGGACACATGCATGCTTAGTATAACGGGCTGGGTTCTTCACTCGACAGCCCTGTATCCCTCTTGGCACCACAAGGTTGTGCTGGTGTAAACAGGAGCAGAATTCGGGCCAACACATTCTCATCTAGGTTTAACCAAGTGCTTTAGTTCACAAATGTGACATGGAGTCCCTTCTGAAGTGCCTACACGTTTTTCTGGGGGGCCTCACTTCTGAGCCCAGTGCTCACAAAGGGAAAAGTTTATTTGCTATTTTGTGTCCACATCACACAGCTTCATATCCAAACTGGAAGAACATGCATCAAACCCTTCCCTGAGTTACCTTTCACATTCCTGACATGTTCTGTAAAGCCCAACTCTCACCTCTCATTGGAAGAGACATCAGATTTTACTGAGATCTGAGAATCCGTCCCCTCCCCGGCAATATGGAGGGTTTTTTGCCCTTTATCTCATTGGCTTCCATATGGGATTACTAATCACTGCACTGTCTCAAGGCTGGATTAACAACACAGCTGATTTGAGTTGGTTTTGCTAAGGCAGGCACCTGCAGAGGAAATGGCCATAACTGATGGAGTGAAGATCAAAGCTTAGCTATATCACAGTGACCAATGTGTGGTAGATTCTCATTTCCATTCATTTGGGTGGAAACCGGGGTCTGAGGAGCAGCTATACTCAGCTTTTACTTAGCCCTTAATCTGGGAAATTTCCACATAAATAAGTGAAAGTTCCTCTCAGTAAGGGGTGAAGAAAAGCTGAGAAGGAACCTGAGGATTTGGCTCTTAGGTATCAGTAATCTGTGTTCTACATCTATGGTACAGAGATCTCAAACACACATCCCTGAATGATTTTGGGCTTTTGTTGGATCTCAAAGGACCTCTACCATGAACCCTTCCAAAAAAGTGGAACAGATTTTTCTTTTACACGTCCTCACTTGTCCCACCCTAAAAATTTTGCTAATTTATAAACGGACACAGATTTAAATTTACTACTAGACACTAGAGTCACATCTAGCTTTTTGCAATATCAGGTATCTACCTGCCTGAAAAGCTTGCTTTCCATGAGGATCAAAGATCCAACTGGTTTTTAAATGCTGACGCTTGTACATCCTGGGAGGGTATCCACTACCACACTTTGACATGAATCATAAGAGAAATTCAGCAATGACAGATGGATGTAGTGTTATGCCAAAAAGGTGCTGGCTGGCCTGCCATCAGGGGCCTTGTATGGAATCACAGACTTCTTAAAATAAATGGGTGTGCTAAAGCACTTTCCTTTGTTCCCAACATTAGGCACATCTGAAACCCTGGAGCAGTGCACAACATCTGGACACAAAGGAGGGAGCTAGGTCCATGTGGCCAAGGGGAGGGTATGGTGCTAATGGGGGTTCCCAGGTCAGAATGAAGTGATGCTGGCTGGAAAGGTGAAACACTTGGCCCAGACATTGTCTCCACTGAAGGCATGCAGCTCCTATTCATGAAAGTGGTGTGAAGCCTCTGGGTCCTGGCCAACTCCTCGCTAAGCGTGGACGACCAGGTAGCATCAGTTGCCAAGAATACTTTCTTTCATCTCCAGCTTGCTGGGAAACTTCACCCCTTCCTCATGAATCAGGCCACAATGATCTGTGCATTTGTCGTCTCCAGGCTGGATTTCTGTAACTCACTGTACATGAAGTTGAATATGAAGACAATTTATAGGCTCCAGCTGGTGCCGAATGTGGCTGCTCCCCTACATGGCACAGGCCACTGTGAGAACTTCAGGCCTGTGCCCACATTTGTCCACTGGTGCCCAGTTAGCTTCCAATGCCAGTTTAAGGCTGTGGTCCCAATTTTCCAAGCAATTAATGGATCAAGCCCCAGACACATCAAAGAATTAATTTCAGTCTTGAACCTCTGTGACTGATACATTCTTCTGGGACACGGCAGATCTCAAAGCCCAGGATGAAGCATGGGAGAGCTGGGGACAAAGCTCTCTCTGTTGAGGGGATTCATCTATGAAACACTTACAAAGGAGATCAGATGAATCCAGAGTCTGATCATCTTTAGGAAATACTGCAAAACCTCTCTCTTTGAGACAGCCTGTCCACCACAAGTGACATTCACAATACAAACACCTTTAACAACCCATTGAACCCCCTTCCTCTCCTTCCCAAAAAGTCCCAGGCCAGCCTACCCCAATTAAAATTCTGCCCCCATAAAGGCAGAAATGCCAGAGAGACTCCATTGAAGTCCACTTGGGACTTCATTATTGCTATCTATTTTACATGGAAGGTGTTCAGGTGCTGTGGTGATGAGTGGCAATAGAAAACTCTAAGATAGATAGACACAGTTGCCATATGGCCTTGTTAAGAAGCAGAGGCAGAGAGACTGCCTCTGCTTGGGCACAGTGCTGGCTGGAGAAGCTGGCTTGGGATTTCTGGAACAGCTTGTGTAATGTATGTTTCTACTGCTGTTCAGGGAAACAGGACTTTTCTATGTATATTTCTGTGTGAAACTGATTTATCATCCAAATGGAACCACGCAAACATGCCTAAGAACTTTGCTGGACTGGAACATTAACATAACTTCTCCCATGGGTGTTGCTTGTTTTTTTTATCTCATATTCCTATTAGCTATTTTTACTACATTTATCATCACTTTCATTATAGGGCTATCAGTCCAGGTTCAAAAAACCCCATAGATAAAAGACTTTGGGGGAGGAGGAAGGTGTGCAAGTCTGCCCTTACACAGCCCTTGATTGGTGGCAGAGAGCTGCAACAGAACACAGAGACGGAACCATTGGGAGTTACACACAGGGGTTAAGTACAGTGTGCTGCGTGCCCTGAGTGTGTGCTAATAATATCTGAACATGTTCCAAGGAATCCCATTTTCCTTTGTGTGACCTCGTAGGTAACTACGGGGTAGTGGTGGTTCTGGGTATGAAATGCAAACTCAGCTCACTTTATCACTTTTATGATTATGCATTTATTTTTACACACACACGGGTTACACACCTTGGTTCCTGCTCCGTCTCCTTTGTGACACTTTGTGAAGCAAAGAGGATACAGGGGAAGACTCACCGGTAGAGATCTACTGCACATCCCCTCACTACTTGTCATATGGCTGTGCCGGGGTGTGCCAAAGTGTGACCATAGCACCCTTCACACAGTTCTAATTTGCACCAGGAGCCAAATTAAACCCTGCCACCCCCAGGAGCAGGGGAGGGGAAAGATGGCTTTCAAACCACATTTTCCTTTCCCGCCCCGCAACTTGTCTTACCCTAGATCCTGTGCCAAGCATAGTTCTTGCCAGACCCAAGGATTTGGCTCAATAATCTGATGGTCAGATTTCAATGCTATATAAAATGTGCATGGAGTGGAACAAGAACAGACAAGTTTCCTGGATGGATTAACTAAAGGAATTGTATTGGAAATATAGGTCATTGGACTATGCCTCCCCAAACTCCTCTGGTAAAATAACTGGAAACATAGCTGGGCACATCTATTAATGGATGTGCCAAATTTGGCCATGAAATGTGAATGCACATCCACACTTAATGATGGTAATTTACTTGCCAGTGCTGTACAAAACAGAGCAAGGCCCCGTCCCTGCTCCAAGATCATCATCTGAGAGCCTGTTCCTGCAAACGCTTAGTGCCTTCCTCTGAAGGCAGTATTTGGGTCTAACTCACAAACGCTTTGCTTTTGTGAGAGATAAGAGCTCCCTGTAGGGCTGCTCAGCTGCATTTTCACTCCGACTGTTCCACCCCCTGCTTTTGCTGCACCCGCCCCCGCAGCCCAAGAATGAGCTACCCCGACATGAATCCAGTTCCTAAAGCTGCATGCGGTGCCTGATCCAAAGTCTATTGAGCACCAGGGTTGTCTTCCTACTGACGTCAGAGGGCTTTGGATCAGGCCCACAATGAGGAGTCCAGGTATCCACGTCTCAGGTTGCCACCTCACAATTCTCCTTGAATGTGGGGCAACATAAATGAAATTGTTTTTGTAAAAAGTCACGCATCTGTGTGTATCCTGGGTCAAGTTTTAGGGGATCGAATAGGTATAAGACATGAGTGCCAAGTAAAAAGTTTGCAGAAGAAAAACATTTAGTTTGCCTAAGGAACCTTAAAAAAAAACTGAGCTAAAGAGATAGAATAAGATAAGCTCTGAAATATCAGATTCCTCTGATGAAGGACATTTAGAACATTCTCAGCCATGAAAGGGTTAAAACTAGCAAACTGAAAGACTGAAGAATGAGTTTCAGGAAAGTAGGATAACTAGTTAACCTGAAAAAGTAACCAGGCTAGAACTTTTGCTGGTATAATTCAGTTCAGTACCATTGATCATACTCATTTACACCCGCTGAGGATCTGATCCATGTTTCATGTCAGTCGCTCAATTGCACAACCTCTTCCACATCCAAAACCAGGTCTCTGCTCTTGAACATATTTACAGAGGTGCAGATAGTGGCTGCTAATACTGATATATATTTAATAAACTTACTATAGTAAACCAAAGATCGGTATCATGTCACTGCTAATATAGCCAGCCACTAGTACAAAAAACAGTCTGCTAAAAAGGGAAGCTCAGAAACCAAGCTTGCTCATATATACATACACACATATATACCCACAGAGCCATATACAACAGGAGAAAAAAATGTATTAAAAATAGGTCAATTTACATTTCATATTCAATGCATAATAGATACTAGGAATTCTTTACCCTTTTTCTCAGCTTCCTCTTTCCCCTAAAATAAATGGTTATCTTTTCTTACCATTTTGGAGAACACTGATAAGGCTGACTATTGCTAGGAGGACAATGCTCCCCAGCACTTCATGGTCCATTTTGGCAGCAGGCTTGTCAGAGTGGACTCCGTAGCCTCTTCAGCAGCACAGCCCCAGAAAGCACAAGAAGAGGAAGTGACGGTCTATCTTATCTTGCATCACGAAATCTTTCTGATGGCTTCACAGCTCGACACCACAGCCCCTCTTGTTTAGAAGTATATCAGGGCAGCATGGCTGCCGACCATATTTCACTAGCTCTTTGGCTGCCTTTTCCTCCATGTGTGGATTAAATTTATCTACAGATATTGCCCATAGCAACCTAAGGCAATTTGTCCACTGATCCATGAGGATAAATACTGTAGAGAGACATCTCCTCCTTCGAAAAGCAGGGTAGCCAGGATACCTAAGGTCATCTGTTTGATTAGCTGTGACAATTCTAGGAAATCCAGTCGAAAGCAAATGGAGCTCTAAGGCTGCAAGAAAGCAGCCGCGGTTGCCATGTCAGTGTCTTCTGGTGTCCCAGTACTATAAGAGATATTAGGAGAAAAAGTGTATTATTGAACAGTCAGACCCAGTCATTACTTCATTTTCCCATATACCCACCTCACCAGCCTTGAATACAAATCCAGCAGTTGTGTTATGAATCTCTCACTACTGCAGGGACCTTCATGGGAATAACATATAGACCTCAGAGTCATAAACCAAGCGCAAGTTGGATTTTTTCCATCCACATGCCCAACCAGAAAGGAGAAAGGTGTGGCAAGCACAGGTGTGAGAAATGAACTACAGTTGTTCTCAGAAAGAGAGAGATTCTTGGCAACTAAAGTGTCAGAAGAAACAATCTGAACAATGGACACTTAAGCAATTATGCAATAGAGTCAGATATTCTGTGTCACTGTATAAAGCAGGGGTGGGCAAACTTTTTGGCCTGAGGGCCACATCTGGGTGGGGAAACTGCAAGCAGGGCCATAAATGTAGGGCTGGAACAGGAGGTTGGGGTGTGCGGTGCGGGGTGTGGGAGGGGGTGCGGTGTGCAGGAAGGGGGTGGAGCACAGGAGGAGTGCAGGGTGTACAAGGTGGCTCGGGGGGGTTGGGTTGCAGGAGGGGGTGTGGAGTGCAACAGGAGGCTTAGGGCAGGGGTTTGGGGTGCAGGAGGGGTGCGGCAGGGGGCTCAGGGAAGGGGGTTGGGGTGCAGGAGGGGTGCGGCAGGGGGCTCAGGGCAGGGGGTTGGAGTGTAGGGGGGTTCAGGGTGCAGCAGGGGACTCAGAGCATGGGGTTGGGTGCAGGAGGGGTGCAGCAGGGGGTTGGGGTGTGGGTGCAGGATGGGTTTGGAGTGCGGGCTCCGGCCCGGCGCCACTTACCTGGAGCGGCTCCAGGGTGGCAGCGGCCCGAGGCGGGGCTAAGACAGGTTCCCTGCCTGCCCTGGCCCCGCACCGCACCACTCCCGGAAGCAGCTGGCACCACACCCCTGCGGCCTCTGGGGGAGGGGGAGCAGAGGGCTCCGTGCGCTGCCCTTCCCTGCAGGTACCTCCCCCGAAGCTCCCATGAGCCGCGGTTCCCCGTTCCCAGCCAATGGGAGCTGTGGGGGCCGGTGCCTGGAGGTGAGGGCAGTGCACAGAGCCCTCTGACCCCCTCCCCCAGGAGCCGCAGAGACATGGTGCCACTGCCAGCAGCGATGCAGGACCCGCGTTGCCAGGGGGGTGGCAGTCCCGCAGGCCAGATCCAGAGCCCTGACGGCCGGATCCAGCCCACAGCTTCCCCAAGCTCCTGGTGGGAAAGTGGCGGGGGGGGGGGGGAGGGAGGGCGAGAAGCCCAAGGGCAGCCAGGCTCCTGGCAGGAGCTGCTGGTGGAGCTGAGAGACCGGGCTCTCAGCTTCTCACACTGCCGCTTATGAGGACACACGCCACCAACCCAGGGAGGGTAGTGTGGACATGCACCACCGCAGTAAATACTGCTGTGTCTGTAAGTCAACCTAATATAGGTCGACTTCGGTTTGTAGTGTAGACATGCCCTCAAATACTTTTGCTCTACTCTGACAGTAGAATTATAGGATCCAAAGTCTAGCTAGGTGTTTTTATCCAGACTAGTTACTCAAATGCAAAGTATGAACTGGCACTTCAATAGCATCCCTCATACAAAACACCACAGAGAGCCCCAGAATGGTCAGGTATGCAAATGATCAGCTCTGCTGTGGTTCTTGCAGCCAGAGCTGTGGTAGAGAGGGAAGAGTTGTACACTACCCGCCCTGAGGCAGTCACACCACTTCTGTGAACAGTGCTTTTGCACTTCTTTATAGAGGTGCAGCATGAGGATGACTGATGTTTGCATCCCAGTTTTCCACGACAACAGCCCCATTAACTGTCCTGCACAGTAAAGCACCCCAGAATGTCCACTGATCCCTGGCTTGTGTGGGTACCTTTGGAAATCAGACCCATTCTCTGCAGTGAACTGGTGCTGTGCAGAAGGAATGGATCCTGCCAACAGATGGGCCACTCTCCCAGGACCTGGTTGATGGGGAGCATCCTGCATTATACCTAAGCAGGAAACTCTTTCCCGCAGACAGAAGGAGTGCTAGATCCTGTAACACCATGTCCGAGTGGATCATCGCCAGCAGGCACTGAACCTGGGATCTCTGGATCTAAAGCCACAGGCCTCTATTGGCTGAGCTAAAAGACCTCTCTGTGTTAGCCAAGAGCTCTGTAGATTCAGTGACCTCTTTACATGGCTCAGAAGGGGACAGGGTGCCACACTGAGTTGGTATAGGTTACACAGTAACATAGGTGGTCAAGGCCTTGAGGTACTTCCTGGAGCACCATTTACCTTGATCACCAACCATGGGCCTCTGGCTGTAAATGATGGAGACCAACCCCAGCTGACGTGGTGGGTATATGGCTCTGCAGCCCTATGCTTTCTCAGTGCACCATACAACAGGCACAACCCACAGGAGTACAGACTACGTTTCCCAGGATGAGGGAGGCTTGCTGATTGAAGTCTGTCAGGGCCATCTTCCAGTGGGTGGGGAATATGTACATGCCATGGTAAATGCACTGCAGCCTGTGAAGGGTTACTATGTTGCTGTCTGTCACATGGCTCAGTGGAGAAGGGTATATAAGAAAGAGGAAGCTGAGTTAAAAGGGGTTATAGATGAGGGTGTATCCTCTTCCCCTACTTTCGGCAGGGAAAGCCTCTGGGGTTTGTTACCCTCATTTCATCTGAGTTTTTTGTCTGTGACCATTTTTTCTGGCCAGTGAACACTGCCCCGTGGAAAGTGCATTACAAAGGATTTGGGTGTGGAGTTTGATTCCCTTCTTTGATTTATCTGTTTGTTACAGGGGTGTGTGTGTGTTGGTGGGGGCAATATCAGTGTTGTGAGTATATTTTTTGATATGGTGGAAAGACTTTTTTGAAGAAAGTTTTGAAACTTTTTAAAACCAGGTCCCAACTCCTGAACACGGCTGGGCAGGGAGCACGCTGCAGCCTGGCTGGCACTTGTGTCCTGCTCTGTGTTGTGCTGTGCATGCAGCATATCGACCATGTCTCTCTCCACTGCTCCTTGTTCAGTGGGCAGCATGCCAGCCGGGCTCCGCTGTACTGTGCTCCGTGCCATGAGCACCGTGCCAGCTGGCTCCTGTTCTGTGTGCAGCGTGCTGCTGGGCCCTCATCTGCCACCGGCGGCTGGAACCAAGGCGGTGGCTCCTCGTGGTGTCGGGGACAGCTGGGCCTGGGAAGCAAGATGGATCCATCAACTGAGGGCCAAGATCTCACCAGCAGGAAGGTGAAGTGTCACATTCTGGGGCGCAGTGCAGAGCAGTGAGGGGTTGTCACTGCCTGCCCTGTAACTCTGGGAGCCTGAAATGCTCTGCTGCTGTAGCTCACAGACCGGACACCAGCAGACAGGCATGCCGGGCACACCCTGAGTGTCTGTGTGCTGTACACCCTGAGATCAGCAACTCTGGCTCCAGTAGCCTGCCAATGTCACAACAGCGCCACAGGCTTGGTTACTATTCCACCACGCTCCCACTCCTGAATTTTCCCAGAACCGTGTGCCCTGAAGTGTCCAGCTCTCTTTTGGATCACTCAAAGGAATAATAAGGTTTGTTTGCTACTTTAAAGAGACAAAAGCACATCACAGCTTATTAACTTAACTGGGATAAATACATCAACTCCCCCGACAGGCCTTGCTTAAACACATTTTAGTCTTAATTCCAGCATATATCCATAACTCTTAGTACACACTCTGTACATACATCACACAAGAATGTTAATGACTGGTGAATTATTAGTTTTCCAATGATACATTACATGGCACAGATTAGATACAGATTATGACAGCAGTGAATTGGGGTACCCTGAGCTGGTCAGGACAGCTGAATTGCATTACCTGATACCAGTTACCCCCTTTCCCTCTGGCACTGGGATGCTCTTAAGGTGACAGAAAGGTAAGGAGTTGGGGGTTGGGGGGAGGTACATGCTCTGGGAGAGTCGGGCTAGTGATGGTGGGGGGAGGCAGGGGCCCCAGCAGAGTCAGAATGGAATTTCTGATACAAAATAACAGCAGGGACTAAGATCATGGGGAGGCCATGATACTATGCTGTGGTTCTCCATGCTAGATTCTTGCTCCTACCACTCATGCTCCTGGGCCACCATGTTGACAGACCTTTGTCCTAGTAAAATGGAGCAGAGACGCCTTTAAATTCTACTGGTAGGGAAGAGTTCAAAAACCACTGTGGTGCTACGATTGGGATTAGAGACCAAGATAGTTATTAGCAGGTGTGGAGTTTTATCTCTACCTGCTTTAAAACTTTAGTTTTGTCCCCTCCTGAATGGATTCTCTCCCACTCCCCATTTCACTGATGGTGCAGAATGGGAAGTATTCGCCTTCTGTGTGGAGAGTTGGGGACCAAGGAGAAGTATGGAGGTGGGAAGGTGTTCCCCTTGCCTTCCCCTTAAGTCCCCCTTCCCCCCCGCACAATATAAAGTTGCTTCAGGGAAGAGCAGGAACTGGTTCAGTTGCAAACACTGGCAGATCAGGGAGAGGGAAGTAGAGTGACACTCTCTAAGCACTCACAGCTGGTAATATAGCAGTCTGAAGTGTATGTGCACTACAGCCAGGAAACAGACCCAGGCTAATCAACCTTTGGAGTAAGAAAAGAGGTAAACGTTATGGAAATAACATGGATTGATCACATCTATTCTACCAGGGAATCATAAAAAGGGGCCAAATACATTGAAAAGATGTTAAAGTAAATTTGACTTTTAGATTTCAAGTTACATCCCTTATCACCTGAAGTATCCATCAGATCATCTTATTCTTCAGGACAGGTGAACTGGTTCTGATTCATAGGCTTGGAGGTGAAGTTATTGTATTGTATTGGGAGGGATTTAGCTTTAAATGCAGCTTCCTTTCCTTGTACTTATTAGAACCATCATGTCAATTTGTGATGATGCCAACAGAAAAGAGAAAACTGTATGGAGCTTTGTGTCCTGTCAATCCACCGTTGTTTTTGAAGTACCGTATGTTATTTTAGTGAGTGACTTATTTTGTGAATGTGTCTTCCTAATTGCTGAGTAGTTCTTAGTATACGTTTTACTGCTTCAAATGTTGTATAGTACTGGCTGAAATTAAAATACGGGTGTTTTGTTTGCTATATAAGCAGATTCCACTTGGAGGATCTTCACATAAGAACACTACAATTTAGCATCATTTTGTTAACTTGTTTTAAACCGTGCATTTGCATTTGGGGTTATCAGCAGAAATAATTAATAAGATTAGGTGCAATGTATAAACTGTATCTCCCTTGCCGTTTACTGTGACAGCCATAATAGAAAGCAGTGTTACAACACTGTCAATATTTCATTGAAATCTATTTTCATTTGGGATTTTTTTTTTTTTGGCAAGCCTGACAAGGAAAATTAAACAGCAGCAGATTGGAGAGTCTTTATCCTTATTATAAATGATAAATCACAGGAAAATAGACAATAGCCAAATTTTACTTTTTAAAATGCCTAAAAATCCAAGATTTTTTAAGGGTTTAACTAGCCCCTGGACTTCTGGAAGGTTGTTTGTTTTTTAAATAGCAACATCCAGGGCCCCCAAAATACCCACTTCCCCCCTAATAATGGGACCCTAGAATCAGCCTTGATGTTGGTCTGTGCATAAAGTTGTGGCCCAGAACAAATTTACCATGGGACGGTGACATTTTCGGATGGCCTTCAATGCAGACAGGGAGCTAAGTCTAGATACGTGTGCTAATGTAAGCAGCTGGTGCATAAAAGTATTTCATATCTAACTGGCCATCTGGTTTTTTTCGGGTTTTATCTCTTGGTAAATTTGGGTTTTAAAAAAATCAGGTGAAATAACAATAGCAATTTGAGAGGGGTTTTTTTCAGGCTAAAATTCTTTATTTTTCCCAGGAAATATTATCAGCTACATTAGGCCTCAGTGGTTATCGTTTGTAGCCTATAGACTCCCAGACTGCAGATGGTATTTAGGGATGGAACAAGTTTGTTAAGCATCCTTTTATCTTAGAGTGAACAAACAAGCCCATTGCTTAAAATGGGTATGAGATTAAGTCAAAAGGATAGTTTTGTAACCAATATATTGCCTAAGAGGAAACCAGTGCAATGAACAGGAGGCAAGAAGTGTATATAGAGATTCCTCAGAATTGTTAAACAAACACCCTAGGAAGTAGCTACAGATCCTTATCAGGGGAGGAAGCAAATAGAGTTACAATAGCTACAGAACACATTCCATGGCATACAGCAAACATGCATTAGAGTGCATTTAGTTATTCAGTGAACAGAACAGCATAACAAGAAACTCACCTATGTTTTTACCATATGTGGCCTTTGTTAAGATCATCTGATGTGAGAAGGATGTACCTTGGGATTCAAAGACAAGAGAAGCCCCAGAGTGCAGGAAAGACTTAATGGAGTCACAGCTATGGGACCTGGGAGAGGGTTACTGTGTCTCACTGTTCCACATTCTGCCACTGGCTTCCCATAGAATTTCAAATCAAGTTTCAGGTCGTGGTTCTTATCTTCAAGGTGCTCCATGGCCAGGGCCCAAAGTATCTAAAAGATGGACTGAAGCTCTGAGATTAAGACTGTGTTCAACAACGTCCCTCCTCTGGCACAAGAGAACTCTCAATAATTAGGGTAAAGCTCATGTGTTGGAGACAGAGGCTCCAACTTTCTCAGTGGCTGGTCTGAGACTAGGGAATAAACTCCTCCGGGAACTAAAGACCATCACAAACCTCACCACCTTTTGCTCTAAGTACTGGGCACATTCCTTTGAACTTGCACATAGCAACATGCATATTAAAAAAAAAAATCTTAAAACCCTACCAAACAAGAGGCTGAGAGAACAACCAACATGTGGCAGGTGTGTAGTCATGTTTCTTAATGCCCTACTGGAAGGCGCTCAGATACTACAGTGATGAACTTGGCATAAAAAGCTACATAGAACAGTATAGAATATTGGGATGGGGACGTGGAGTGAACCATCTGACCACCTACACGTGTGAGGGCATGATGGGAGGAGATAGAAGCAGCTGCCTCCTCAACCAAGAAGCTCCTTCAGGTGAGGGTTCCCACACCATGGAGGCCCAAAATGGAGAAGCCTAGTGCATTTTCCAGGAGATGAGGGAGTGGGCCAGTTAGCTGCTCCCTGTGAAGACTTTGGACTATGGTAAATGTGGTGCTGAGAAGGGGACTTAACAAACCCTTTCTGAAATTCAAGAAGTGTTTGGTTTGTGCGATGGGCATCAAGCAGATTCTTAGTCCCTAATATTTGCACTGAAGGGCATGAGCTTCTTTACAAATATTATGGATGATTCTCAGAGGCATGGACAGTGTCTGGCAAAGGGAGGGGTCCCGTTCACCAGAATCAAGTCAAATGCTGTCTTTGTAACAGACTGCAGCTCAGCCTGTCTTTACTTCAGATCACAGAGCTCAGCATTGGCAGTGCTCTTTCACCATCCCCAGCAGCCCTCAGCCCCCTTTCTGTGCTCCCTATGATTTCACTTCACTGGGGATTTCACTAACCAGAGGAATTCCACACGTTGAGCTGGAGGTGTAATTTCCAGCAGGAATAAACATACCTTGAATTGAGCTAGCACACTAACAAGAGAAGTGCAGCTCCAGCATCACAACCTGCAGCAGGGGCTAGCCACCCGGGTACGATCCTGTCCGAGATTCTAGCTAAGTGCGGGGGCAGCGAGCCCCTCCCACAGCCCTGACTGCACTTCTATTTTTAGCATGCTAGCTTGATCAGAGATAGCATGGGTGTGTCTACTTGAGCTGGACGTTACACTGCCAGCTCAAAGTATAGACATATCCCAAGTTACAACCTGCCAATCTGCTCACCTGTAGCAGCTTTATCTTCAGGACCTGAGAGCAGGGCTTGAGGCAGGTATAGCTTTCACAGTCTGGAGGAGGGTGTGACCCTAGTATGACCTTGAGGCAGCCCTTCCTACAGCCAGAGGGCCTGACTCTCCTCTCACTTCTGCCAGTTTGACAGTGTAGCTCCACTGATTTCAGTGCAGTTACTCCTGATTTACATGGGTGTAAATGAAAGTAGAATCAGACTGATTTAGGGACTGTAAACCTCATGCACCAGAAACTCACACCCCCTGCTGCTTTCAAAGAGTTGCACAGGGCTTAATTTTTGGCAGGATGTTCCCATGAAAGGGGAGTTGGCCTGTTAAGATGTCAGGGATTTGGGCTCGAGGCTGCTCTAATTTACCAAAGGGGCTGAACTAGGTTTTATGCATGGCCAAGGACGGAGCCAATATCTATATGTCCAGATCTCTTTGTGTATTTTCTCCTTTCTCTCACTGCTCCCTGTTTGCTCATTTCACACCCTTTCCCCATCACTTTCTCCTACCCCTGGGTTTCCTCTCACTAATTTCTTTTTTTACCCTTTCACTCTTTCCCTGTTTCCTTCCTTCCTCCTCTTATTCCCTTGGTTTACTTTAAGGGTCTGATCTTTCAAGGTGCTCAGCACTTCCTGCAAACTAATGAACACCCCAGCTCTCCCTGAAAGCTCAGTGTGACAGGAGGAAGCTGTCAGCACCTTTCAGGATTGGGCCCTTAACAAGGAGCAGCCGCTGTGATACAGTTGCTCTTCCTTTTTCTGCCAACTTGGAAACTAGACCACTCACTTCCTCTTATTGAGGTTTCACTTGAAATCATTAGTCACGTACACACAAAGGAAATGGGGCTTTCCAAACTGCCTGTTCAGCACTAGGACAGGAAGCAGGGCTACATACATTCTGTGGCTGATACTCATTGGTGTGACAGAAAGAGACTGTGCCGTTAATGCCAGAAATACTCACCGAGGAAGCCAAACCGGCGAGGAGCCATGGGAATACTCATTCTTTCCCCCTTGCAGCTATATGATTTTCCATTTTAGAACCAGGCATTGAGCCTTGCTGGGCTAGGAATGGCTGCTTTTCTAGAGAAGCCTGGTACCTAATGAAGGCTCTGCTGCAAATGGATTCTCAGCAATGACACTCGCTGGGTTTGATTCAGAAATGGGTGTGTTGTGCTTTCAGAAGTGACTTCTATAACGAAGAAAAACAAAATGTGGGGCTATGCAACCAGAATCAAGTGGATCTAGATTTGCTAGCAAGTCTTGAGAGAGATTGCAGCACCTAGCGTTGCTCTCTAGTTAGCCATTCCAGGAGCAGAGCTGAGTGGTTCTAGAGAGAACCCCACATCCATTCTTTCAGACTCAGAAGCACATGCTGCTCCATGGATGTGACAGATCTTGCAGCATCCTTTCCACACACCAAGCCTTGGATTCTGTTTCCATTTAAGTCAATGGCAAATATCCTCCAACTCTATTTGATGACAGCAGGGTTAGGTCCAAAGAAAATACTAAAAATACTGACACTCAAACACAAGATGAAAGACAACAGACCTAGAGAAAACACAGTTTCTATTCTGGAACTGCCTGAAGGGATTCCTATGCATACAGGGAGAATGGCTGAGATTCATTCCCTGTGTGGATGGGGGCTCGCCTGCACCAAGAGACAGCAAACAAAACATTTAAGTCAGGATCAGCCAGGGAGATTTGAGAGCAGAGTTTCGCCCTAATTATGCATTATTTCCAAAGGAGCTTAACAATAAATTGACAATTTCCAAAGACACTCACACAACAGAAGAAAACAAGATGGTGTGAAAGACTGTAATACTGACATAGAGAACCTAAAGATTTATTGGGATGCTGCAAACAACAACTCCAGCACACACTGGCAGGACTCAAACCTCCTACCACCACCCTGCGGCCCAGATCTGGTACAAGGACATACTAACATAGAAGCCAGTTTAACACTAAGGTAATGATACAGCACCCTCTGTTGGTGGAGGTTCTGCTTACACTGATCCTCACAAGATGGTGAGGAGCAACAGGGCCAGAGAACGGTTCTAATTCTCCACACCATTACCTCAATGGAGTTATGCTCGCCTAAAAGTGGTGTAATCAGAGGTGAAAGTGGGTCGGTACAGGCCGGTACAGCATACCGGTAAGAAGTGGCAACCAGTACCGGCCCCTGCACAGCCCAAGGACCTTCCTTAAAGCCCCCGACCCTGCTCCCCGGCAGGAGCGCTGGGCAAGCGGGGCAGGGCAAGCCCCCATGCCCCAACCCAGCTCGCAGGCAGGAGCGCCATGGGGATGGGGGTCTAGAGGGGGACTGCAAGCGGAAGGGGTGGGGAGGCGCCCCCACTTACTCTGGCCCAGGGCCCCACAAACCCCTAATCTGCCTCTGACTGCATCTGTGCTACTCATGCCAATCAATAGCCCTTGCTCCTGCTGTTCCAGAATCACTCTAAGGTAGTTTGATGCTTTGTTCATTATAGCTAGAACCCAACTCCTGTGGATGCCTCAGCTGCTATTTGAAATCCACTTTTTCCTGTTTGAGGGAGATAAATTTGGCAGTGTAGGGAGTGGAGCCCATGGAAATGTATAATGCTGGAGAGCTTTTCCAGTTGTGCTGTAGGATTTCCAACACATTAATCCCCCTCTTTGGACATCTTCAAGAGCAATTCAAAATAATCCTTTAATGTAAGTACTTTCATATCTAATAGTAACACAGAATATGGACACACAGACCTAAAATAGCTACTGGAGGTATTCATCCCCTCTCTGCTTTCATGTGCTACTACTTGATAATTAGCTTCAAGGACTCAGATAAGATGCTTGTGTATGACATTAAAATATGCTCAGTTGAATTTATTATAATTTCAAATGGTTTGCAGGCATCATGTTATATCGCAAATATAATGCAATGGACCCCTGACTAATTTTTTTATGTTTGCATAGTGCTTTGAAAACATAAATCAACATGGAAGGGCCAAGTACATAAACGCACTCTCCCCTTATAGCCTAGCTTGATACTACCCAAATCATCAATAATAACTTAGGCCTTTACAATGTATGACGCACACCCAGAATGAGGAACATGAGAAAAACAGTTGTAGTGTAACATGAAATAATAGGTGGGGCTATTTCTTTACACATAAAGTCTTTAGTGGCTGCAATATCCAGGCTCAGGAGTCTCTGTGTCAATATGTTGCACAGTATTGAAAACGAGGTCTTGTGTGGCATAGCAGGAAATCTGGGTCTAACATGAGATCGATCTTTTATATTGGGGAATAGCTGTGAGGGATGGCCCTACCTCCCTTCCAAAAAGTACCCAAAGCTGTGGTTAAAATGTAGCAATGCCAAAAATAGATGCTTGGAATCTGTGGTTATAGTCAGAATGTATACTATGTAAAAATGGTACCTTCTTACTGAGTAGATCTGGGGCCACATTCCATGCTCCTGTCATGCAGCCAGCCATGGGAGGGTCACCCCAGGAAAAAGAAGGAAAGAATTAATATCTGGGTACAAAAAGAGATGTAGGAGAAGATGTGAAACTACAGGGCTAAATTAATCCAGGGGCCCCAGCAGCAAAGAATTCTCTAAGGGGCAGTTTTTTGACAAAGCTGCTCCACTTCCCCTCTCCTGCTAAACATGAGTGGCGCTGGGCAGGGAGGGATCATATGTAGGCCAGCCAAGATGCATTGGTTCAGCCCATCCCCATAGCAGCTTTTCGCAGTGGGGTTCCTAAGCTCTGGATGTAATTGAAACCATCCACAAAGCAGCAACAAGGGAATATGTGGCTGGTGTTTTCTGAGGGCTTGTCTACATTACCTGCGGGATCGACGGGCAGTGATCGATCCAGTGGGGGTCAATTTATCGCATCTAGTCTAGACGTGATAAATTGACTGCTGAGCGCTCTCCCGTCGACTCGGGTACTGCACCTGGGTGAGAGACACAGGCGGAGTCGACAGGAGAGCGTCAGCCATTGATTTACCGCAGTGAAGACACCACAGTAAGTAGATCTAGGTACGTTGACTTCAGCTATGTTATTCACATAGCTGAAGTTGCGTAACTTAGATCGATCGCTTCCCCTCCCAGTGCAGACCAAGCCTGAGACACTGTCAAAAAATAAAATCCAATCAGAGAGCCGTGTAATTTTTTTAGGCTAACGTACCATTGTTACAAGTGACACCTAAGATTCCTACAACTAAAGGAAGGACATTAGAGAAAAAATAGTCCCTCTCTTTATTTCAGTTGAGTATTTGACAGAGCTTTGTGTATAGTCAGTTTCATTGTTTTCTCTCTCTATTTTTTAGGCCCTGCGCCAGAAAATACTTAAGCAATATGTAGCTTTACTCATCGCCAGAGTAGTCCTATTGACTTCAACTATTTACTTGCTGGATTTGTTCCAATGCCCCAAACTGTAAAATATTTGCAAGATTGAGGTCTTCGTTTCTCCTGCTGTTTGTGTGGCTTTTTAAACCGCAACAGGGAGAGAAAAACAGGTTAAAAAATTAGAAAAATGTGGTTTCCAAACCACAACAATTGGTAGGGTTGCTCATAGTCAGGTAACTGAAATTACTTTAAACTAATTGTTTTTTTATGGACTAGATTTCAAGTTGATTGTGTCTCTTTCCACTAATCATAGTGCTATAAAGACTTCCCCTGCATTTACTTTTACCAAGCAGATTGTTCACAGAATGTTTTCTTGGCCTAACTAATGAAACAAGCATCAAGTATTTAAATTAATCATTCTAAAAAGACTTTAAGGAATTTCCCTCCTTTCAGTTGTTCCCTTTCTTTCCAGAGTTTTTGTGATGCATTTTACATCATGGGGCTTGGTCTACACTGGCACTTTGCAGCGCTCATTCAGGGGTGTGAAAAAACACCCCCCGTGAGCGCAGCAAGTTTCAGTGCTGTAACGTGCCAGTGTAGACCGTGCACCAGTTCTGGGAGCCGTGCTCCCAACACTGGGAGCTACGCCCCTCTTGGAGGTGGGTTTTTTAGAGCGCTGGGAGACCATACAAGCCACGTTAAAGCACTGCCACAGTGTAGACTAGCCCTAACTCATTCAGAGGAGAGGGTTGAAGACCATCGACAAGGGCTAGTCTACACTGGCAACGTTAAAGCGCTGCTGCAAGAATGCTCTGTGGGCTGGGATATAAATTCAGGACTTCATACTCGTCTCAATCCTTACCAGATTTCTCAGGCATGTCACTGGGAGGTTTG
The DNA here is from genome assembly GCF_965152235.1 of Eretmochelys imbricata. Classification (NCBI taxonomy): domain Eukaryota; kingdom Metazoa; phylum Chordata; order Testudines; family Cheloniidae; genus Eretmochelys; species Eretmochelys imbricata. The sequence continues at coordinate 48,647,711 of NC_135572.1, read as the reverse complement.
CACAGGGATTAATGGGTGAATACAGCCATTATGTAGTGACTACTCTTTTATTTATTATTTATTCAGTCTCTTATTGTCATGCTTAATACTCTGTGTAAACATAGGCCTCTGCGACTTCTGCCTTTTGTTTCTCTTCCTTCCCCATCTTCCTTTCTCTCCCTTTTTCTATCTTCGTGAATCTCTTCAGTCCTTCCCTTTATATTTGCTTCCCTGCAGCAACTTCCAGTTCCCACCCCTGTGCCTGTTCCATTCCCCAAAATGATCAGAAATGATACTGGTAATAATGAAGTGTCCTCACTGTCCTTTAGAGTTGCCTCAAGACTGAGATCAAGAGGGTAAGGGTGGTTTACCCCTCTGAATCACTGCTTCTGGACTCCAGCAGACACCATGACATTAGTGTACATGTTCTCCATGCTTGGTAGAGTCACCCTGCAGCCCTAGGGGCCTAGAAAGGTGCTTTTCTTTTTTATAAGAAAGCTTCTGCACAAGCTGAGTTCCAGTGTAGCCACATGTAATGCTAAAACCTTGTGTACTGTTTGCCCCTTCAGAGCCACACTTGCAACCACAGCTGTGCCAGAATTCAATTACCAGCGGCCTGTCCTCCCTCTCTGTCCTTCTGGAGTATTGTGACTCACTCCCTAATCATTTCATCTGAATGAACACCCACCTCACTATTTTCTGGACCAGTATGTATATACTTTTAGAAACATCTCAATTTTTACATTTCTAAAGAGTTGTAAAGCATTCTGCTATCTCTAAAACCATCCATTCGCTCATCGCAAGTCACAGTTGCTGTAATGCTGTGTGCCTCAGATGTGAGGGAAAGGACAGGGACATGGACAGTGTATTGTTACTATGCTTCCGGCATGCACAAAAGAAAAAAATAAGGACATCAATTTTCTCTTCCAAACAGCAATGCAGATCTGTACTGAATACACAAATCTCATGGCCATCTTTGGACCTTGTGTTTGCAGGCTGAAAGAAAAAACTCAGAATGAAGACTGTCAACATGAGGAATTAGAGCACAGGATTAGGAGACAGGACATGACAGTTGGTCTCTGTTTGGGATTATGTCACTGATTTACTCTCTGCCTCAGTTTACCCATCTGTGAAATAAGGATACTGATTCATAAACATTTTTTTAAAGCATGCTGGCACCTCTGGATGAAAAATGCTACATAACTGCAAAGCAGTATTTCTGCATTGCCATCGTTTGCTAAACACTTCCTGTAGGATTGGACAGTCCTCAATTTCCATACAGCCTGTCTCTCCTTATTCAGCATGTCTCCATGATTTTGAAATGTGCATCCACACTGCAGTATGGATAAATCAGATTGGAGAGAAGGCGTGTTAAGTGCTTCATATCTATAAAGGACAAATTCCTTGCCTAAGGAAGTAGTAATTTATTTCTTAAATTCCTGACTGGGTGTGTGTGAGACACAAAGCCTCAGCAGGGTTTCAAAGACCCAGACGAAGAGTGTAATTGGCATAGAGTGAGCAAACAACAATGCGGATCGCCCTGGGGCGGTGTGACACAATGGACAGAGGAGGGAATTTCCTGACTTTCCCTGCAAGTGACTGGCGCTGCCGGAAAGCTGCACTGAAGCCGCTAATCGCCAGGGGGCGGCTGGCTGAGACCCGCGTACCCCGCACGGCTCGGTATTTCCCCCCCTGCCGGTGAAGACGCTGCAGCGGGGCCCCCACTGTGCGAGCACCTCTCGGGGCAGGGGAGTTTCCCCGCAGTACCCGGGGCTGCCCCCCCCCAGCAGCGGAGTGTCGCTTGGAGTCACCCCCCTCCGGCTGCTCCGCTCCCCCAGACCATTGCGCGCTCCCGGCCCTGCGCCCCATTGTCTTGCCGGGCCCCGTTCTCCCCCCATGGGCCCCGCTCTGTTGCCCTGGCGCCCCCTGCTTCTCCCTTCCCTGGGGCTCCCCGCTCCTCCGCAGGAGCACTTCCAGCGCTGCCCCGCGCTCAGCCGGCGCCAGCTCCCAGCATCGCTCAGGGCTCGCCTGCCTCTGGCAGCCGGGGCGCCTCTTATTGCCCCTCGCGCAGAGCGTTTCTCCACGGAAGTCTCTGTGGCGCAATCGGTTAGCGCGTTCGGCTGTTAACCGAAAGGTTGGTGGTTCGAGCCCACCCAGGGACGACGCGTGTTTTACTCCCGCGGGGGGCAGCGGCTGAGACGAGGGAATCAGGGGTCGGACCCTGCGCAGCGGGTTGCACGGGCGGGGCGCTTCTGCTCCCGCCGGGACGCTTTTTACAGCAGAGGCTGGGATTGCAGCCAAGCCGGGAGCCTGGCCCAGGGGCGCGCAGAGCGCAGGCCAGACATTGCCCCGCCGCCGGCGGCCTCTCTCCTGCGCTGCCCGCACGCACCGGGCCGTGGGGGCCGCGCCACCAGTGCGCCGCTGGGGCAGGCAGCCGGTGCAAACCTGAGCCGCGGAGCCCCCCCGCCTCGCGCCTCGGCGCTCGCCTCGTGGCCGCCTCGCGCCCGCTTTTCCCTCGCGCGCCCCCTGCGCAGCCGCGGGGCAGAGTTCGCTTAACAGCCAAAGCTCCCGGTCCGGCTCGCCGGGCGGCCCGAGCCCGCTCGCTGGGTCGCGCGCCACCTGCGGGGGGCGCCGCGTGGGGGGGGGCGGCCGCTCGGGGAGCAGGAAGGCCATAGATGCAGCCATTGCGTTAGGTGTGAAGCTGGAGAAGCTATTCCTGGGCACCCCGGCAAACTCTGTGGCAAAGGAAAAGAAGCCCCGGGACACCACGGAGCTTCTGCATGCGGCACGGAAGGAACCGACACGCCGGACGGTGAATAATAGACACCCAGGCCTGCGTGTAACCTATAATAGAGACCACCCGACTAATGAAAGCAGGTCGGGTTTCCGTAGTGTAGTGGTTATCACGTTCGCCTAACACGCGAAAGGTCCCCGGTTCGAAACCGGGCGGAAACAGGCTAGTGTCCATTTTCCTAATTCCCTTCCTGCATTTTTAGTCTTGGAACAGACCACACCCTGAAATTCTGCTTTGAATTCTGTCAATGATGAGTTAAATAATACGGAAGCTCTGTCTAAGTTATAGCCCCCAGTTCCTGTCAGAGTACCCTGTCAGCTGCTCTGATAAATTAACATTTTTGTTAGGGGTGGGGAAAATGTTCATGAAGCCTTTTATAGGGGCTAAAGGTTATGTACCACTCTAAAATAACCTGAAGGTGGCCCATAGCCTGCAATCCTTTGTTCCAGATTTGTCATTCCACAAGCTGTCGCACAAAAACCAGGCCGTGTGAACCCGATTTTAAAAAGAATGAAGTCGAGTTATTTAGTATGAATTGTAGGGTTTTTCCAAATGGCATCAAGCAGCAAAGAGACTTTAGCACAAAACTGACCGGATCGTGCATCAAGTTTTCCCATTGCCCGTGGCCCAGTATTGTAGATCAGCCCATAACAGTGGCATAGGCCGCTCAGCGTTTACAGGCATTGGGTTTCTTTGTTGTAACTTGGGCAATCACTGATTTTGTTTAAGCAAAATGTTGAAATGCAGCATAGTGTATCAGTTGCACAACTAGCTTTGCTGGAATCCAAAACATGTAACTTTCCCCATATATGACCATGGTTAAAATAGGGCAAAAAATGTTCTTTTTAATTACTTCGTTAAAAGTTGTTTTAAAAACAGCTAAGGTTGAAATGGTACTAGTATGGGTATCCTTTTTTAAAAAGACAAAGCAAATAGCAGCTTTACAGTCCGACCGCGGTGCTTGGCATAATTTTCTCCAGTTGATTAATCTCTGCAGTGGAGGCAATGCTGCTCAGCTACATCCCAGGAGCTCAATATAATGGAATTACCTAACCAGATAATTGCTCTTGCATATTTTGAATTTGCCTACCTCCAGGCTGTGAACTTTCACTTAAAAAAATTAAATCTCTGCGCTTATCATTAGGAAGATAACACTCACAAGAAGAAATTAGTGTAAACTTAAGTAGTGATGTCCGCCTGACTCAGCAGACATTTTGGGGTAAGAGCCTTCAGAGAGAGAAATTGTCTCCCTAGCAGCAATTGTGTTTTTACTTCAAAGCCTAATGTCAGCACTGACCATTTTATGGTGATTATTTCACCAGATTCGCAGCTAATTAACTTAATTCTGGCTGGGTGTAGTGAAGGATGCTGGAACTGAGGACAAAGGGAAAGACTGTTGCTACTGTATTACAGTGTACTGGGGTGGGATATGAAAAACGAAAACTTTTTCTTAAATTTAAAGTCATCGCTGCAGGAGGAAGAGACAGAGAACCAAAAACGTTAGCTATTTCCAGGGCGCCAAAATCCACAGTTTACTTCCATTTATTTTGCGTACTGAGAACCCCAATTGTTCTCTCCTTCCCCTCCCCCAAACCCACAGCACTGGCTACCTGAACAGAGAATTGAAAAATTGAAAATTTGGAGATAATAAAAAATAAGTTGAATTTAATACAAAAACACACACAAAAGGATGCTGTAGTGGCTAGGGGAGAAGAAAACTAGAGTAGTAGGAAGAATTGATACATACAGTATTGACAACCACACAGATTCCACAGTTATGAGTCAGGTGGGTCCCCCAACATCATGAGATTGGCTTAAGTAGATATTTTCAATGTCGGGTTCTTTTAGTCTTCTGACATTTGAGCCTTTAGGTTATATTTGGGTCACGTTTTCCAGCTTTCTCTGAAAGCATGAGCACTGGAAAGGCACTTTCTCAAAAGATGAAAACTGATAGTCTCCCCAAACCCCATGATTCCACAAACCAGTGCTTTAAGAAAAACACCCACTCTCACAATAAAACTGCAAGAGATGGCAACATGTTGTATGTTCCTATATAGTGTTAAATTTATGTTTTGCTCCCCTCTCCCATTCTTCTTCCACTGCTAAGATGGGGGCAGGATTCTATCCCTCTCCTCACCCTACCCTGGGGCACTGTGCAAGGCCTATTGCCTCAGAATTTTCACAACCATTAAGCCATTCCCTAAGGAGAAGTGGGATTAGTAAACGTATCCTGGGCCGCTCACTAGAGCAGGAAGGGAATTACACTGGGGCAGTTATTCAAAGCAGCCCCACTTGCACTGCTAGCACTAGCCTTCTGGGTATAACCCAGTGCACCTGGAATAACATCCAGCCTGTCTCAAGCCATCAAGGCAAGGGGGTAAACTGGGGGTCACCTGCCTTCATCAAAGCCAGTGAGTAAACTCCTGCTCTTTTATGTTCCCTCCCTATCACCCCTCCTCCTCATGACCACCCCTTGGAACCTGCTATATGCCCATGTATTGACCAGTCTCCGTACCCCACACTGGATAGTCTGAAAAAGTTAAATGTGTATGAAAACCATGGAATGAGCTTGTTACACACAGTGCAGACTTAAGCAACCTTGTGATCTTGTTAAACATGTCCTCTCTTAGCGTGTTGTATCTCATGTTCAAACATAACTTGTAAACTCTTCGGAGCAGGGACTGAGTCTTAGTTGACTTTAAAACCCCTTGTATGCTTTTGCAGTGCTTAATTTGTACTGAAAGAGGTGCTGGGTCTCAAGCAATTTTTTTACATTCATAACGGATGCAGCAAGCCCAGAGGTACCAGGGCTCAGCCCTGGCAAAAATTAAGCACTGTAAAATTTATGGAACTGTATATGTAATAATCTGCTTGGAAGGTAACCTGCTGTGCCCTTCTGGCAAACTGATTTACATTAGGAACAGTGGCTAAGAGAATAGGGCCAGGAGAAAATGACTTTATAGTCTGTGGGTTGGGGTACATACCTGGGAAGTGGGGGATCCCAGATCCAGGCCCCCTGCTCCCTTATTTAATTATTTATAGCCAGTTGATCAGCTTCCCCAGAAGAGATTGAGATAATCCCACATCACAATATCCCAATGGTTAGAGCGCTCTCTTGAGAGTGGGGAGACAGCTGTTCAACTCCTTTTCCCCCCCGGGCAGAGGGTGAAATTGAACCTGCGTCTCCCACATCCCAGGTGAGTGCTCTAACCATTGGGCTAAAAACATAAGGCTGGAAGTGCTATTAGTGGTTTAGTCTGGAATGAGGCAGGTGCTTTCCTCGTTCTCACAAGAAACAACTTATGGGTGCCTAAACCACCCCTTTGAGAGGGATTGCCAGCTGTGGATCACAAGTAGTCTGGGCTTAGGCCAGGAGTGGGCAAAATACAGCCCGTGGGCCAGATTCGGCCCATCTATCAATCATTTCTGTCCAGGCCGGCAGGCTTTTTGGCTGCTCCTCGTGATCTCAGGGCCGCTGCTCAGGCAGGCTGCATGCCTGCTGTGGCCACATGCCGCTCCCGGAAGCAGCCAGCTGCTGCTGGCACGTCTCTGCACGCCTCTGGCGGGGGAGGCGGCTCCTTGTGCTGCCTCCACCCCCAGCACCATCCTCACAGCTCCCACTGGCCGGTTTCTGTGCCAGCAGCAACCATCCGCAGCCACTTGCAGGAGTGGCATGGGGCCATGTCATGCAGGCAGCCTGCCTGAGCCCTGCTGTGCTGCCGCCCGTGAGCTGCCTGTGGTCAGTGCCTCCCAGCCAGAGCTTGCACCTCCTCCTCCACCCAAACCCCCTGCCCCAGGTCAGAACCCCCTCCTGCACCCAAACTCCCTCCCAGACCCTGCACCCCAATCCTCTGCCTCAGCCCGGAGCCCCCTCCTGCACGCAAACTCCCTCCCAGACCCTGCACCCTAATCCTCTGCCTCAGCCCGGAGCCCCCTCCTGCACGCAAACTCCCTCCCAGACCCTGCACCCTAATCCTCTGCCTCAGCCCGGAGCCCCCTCCTGCACCCAAACTCCCTCCCAGACCCTGCACCCTAATCCTCTGCCTCAGCCCGGAGCCCCCTCCTGCACGCAAACTCCCTCCCAGACCCTGCACCCTAATCCTCTGCCTCAGCCCGGAGCCCCCTCCTGCACCCAAACTCCCTCCCAGACCCTGCACCCTAATCCTCTGCCTCAGCCCTGAGCCCCCTCCTGCACCAAACTCCCTCCCAGAGCCCACACCCCTCACCCTCTCCTGCACCCCAACACTTTGCACCAGCCTGGAGCTCCCACCTGCACCCAACCCCCATTAATAGAGTAGAAATGTGCAGCCCATGACGACTTACCAAAATTCATGGAGTGACCCCTCTGCAAAAATTATTGCCCACCCCTGGCTTAGGCACTTAACTCCATGAGAGAGGCAGGTCTTAAAGTACACCCCCTCTCACTCTCAGCACCATCTCCCGTGGGTAGGTTACGTGGCTCCCCACCTTGGCTTTTGTGCATTGCATTCTAAAGCACCTCTCTCCCCCCCTTCAGGCTGTGGGGACTGCACCGTTGCTCCTGTGAGTTTCTAGGAGCCTAACTTTTAAGCAATGCAATGCTCACCCTAGCACGGCCGTGGTCCCTTGGTGGATCTGGGCCTGACACATCCCAGACAGAAAGTGTTGGTCCTGAAGGGTGTCATATTGGGAGAACCACATTTGCTCCAAATTCCCCAACCATGAACATTATTCATTGTTCCACACAGAGCATTAAGTGCTTCTGTACAAAAGGTGGCTACTCATCTTAGCTTCACAGGGATTGTTTTACGCCCACCTAATACACTTGAAGCTGCTTTGGAAGAACATGGTGCCTGCACTAATAATCAAATGGCCCTCAACTGCAGAAAACTAGAACTCTTCGTTTTGTCTGTATTTTAAAACTAATCTGAAACAAAAAGGAATGCAGCAATGACTAGACACTAAGGGGATGGGGTTTGGGGGTAGGGGGGAAGGTAGGGAAGAGAATAAGTTCTCATCCTCTAGTGGAAAATCTGGCTGAAGGGGGTAAAATAAATACATAGAACAGGTTTGTTAAGGCAGCTTACCCATGCTTCGGTTTAGGAAAAATTGTCTACTATAATGTTGGCCAACACTTTTGGGAAGATGAGGTTAAAAGGGCTCTATGAACTTGACTTTGCCCCTTGACTATAATTTAGTTTTATATGTTTCTGTGTTTAATTTAATCCTGCTACTTTTAATTATTTTTTATATGCTTCATAATTCCTTTCCAGCTGTATTGTTTACACCCTTGCACATAGACACTTACACCTCTGCATTGTCTTTTAGAGAAACTACCCCTTATTTACTAATACCACACCCTCTTTACTAACCCCTCCAGTGGTGGTTAGTACCATTTTTTCCAACAGTGCAAATCGCAGACAGGTGAACACTGCACTAGGTATTTTCATGCTGCTTTACATTTAAAGTCATTGGTGCTTGTTTTTTCCTTATCTCAACACACTAGTAAAGATACGTAAAACCAAGGAGAAGCTCATGTCCTTGGCAAGAACTGACTTTTGGTTAAAAGAAACAGCCCCTGCATGGAGTGCTACTTTGATGTACATAGCCATATTTGTTACAGAACCAGTTTGACACAGAGTCTGTTCAAGGTTGCTGGACTGATTTTTCAAAGGCTGCATAGAACTGGCCCAAGCTATCCAAGACCATCTCTCTTTTTGTAGCCATGTCTTGTAATGAGAGTTACATTCCACTGAAAATACAGGGAGGCTTGAAATAACAGGAGACAGATTCAGCGTATGCAACTCTGGCAGCTGAAATATGAATGACCATTAATGTCACAGCACAACTCACCATCACCCAGGCTTTTGCACAACAGTACCCTCATGGTCATTCTTATATGTCCAAAACCAACCACAGCAGCCTTTTAAGAGCGTGGAAAGAGAAATATCATTATGGCCTTTTACTTGGGGGAGAGGCCATGAGAAGCTGGGTGGATAGATAGAAATGGAGTACCAAGGGATAATTGCAGAAAAAAGTCAAGTTTTTCTCATTAAAAATGACTAAATTCGTAAGAACAACAATAATGAAATCAAATAATCATTTCTTTCGCTTCTGCTTTAAGGGCTTGACTACACACACAGTTTTACTGCTTTAACTGTACTCGGTTAAAGTGGTACAACCCCCTATTATAGATGCAGTTATACAACTGTAATACTGCTTAGAGCAGCATAGCCTATTCTAAAAAGGAAGGGAAAGGAAAGAAGTTATACTTGTGACAAAATACACCCATGTTCACACCTTACACACTATTGTAATAATCTTTGTACAAGGTATGCCTTGTAAGTTATCATTTGAAAACTCAGTTTGCTGGTCAGTACTGTACTGGTAAAATGCATGTGGCAATATTATATGTGGAATTTAAGATTCCCTCATATGACGTTAACACACATTCCAAGCCTCGCAGCCCAGCCCAGGCAGAAGTCCGGTCTGTCCTAAACCATAGAAGCAATGTGTGCTTGCCTTAATTTGTATGTAAGCAGAATTATTAAGCAGGGAGAGAAAACAAAGGAAGTTCTAAGAGGTGAGGAAAAAAAACAACAATCCAGCAGGGAATATTTTTCCACATAGACTCTTTGTCTCCTGGATCTCAGCTGGAAATGTGTTTTCAAGAGGGGGCTATAAAACTATAAAAAGGAGGGACAAACACCCCAAGGTACTCCTCTCTCTACCCCTGCCCTTCTCAGTCTCTGCACCTGAAGAGACAAAGGAAGCAGCTGTTGGACTCTGGGGGGAATGGGTCCTGGCCTGAAGAGTTTGGTCAGTAAAATGGCTGAAAGCATGTGGAGAGAAAACTTTACTTTGAATCTAATAGTGTTAAGTTAGGCACCAGTAAGCATTTTCATCTTTATTTTTCTTATGACCATTTCTAATTTTTATGCTGCATTGCTTCTATTCACTTAAAATCTCTCAAAACAATAAAACAAGTTTATTAACTATATCTAATCCCGTGTGTTCAAGCTGAAGTGTCTGGGTAACTCCATTTGGAGTAACAAATCATGTGCATATTGTTCCCTGACATGAATAATGGCCTTATTCATGTGCAGTGTCCATCTGTCTGTGACTTGCACTGTTGAGAAAAACGGTACTAACCACCGCCGGAGTGGTTAGTAAACAGGGTGTTGTATTAGCAATGCAGGACATACGTTTATGGGGGGAAATTTGGGAGTGGATTGGTATAAGCTGTGGTAGTCTTTAAGGTTGGTAAGAGCAAACGTGAGGCTGGCTGCTGCACACACACAAGTGACTTACATGCTGGAGGCTGTTTGTGAGCAGTCCAGTTTAGAGGCTACAGCAGCAAGGCAGTGTAAAGGGCACCCCAGGTTACATGGCAGGGGTGACCCAGCTACTCACTGGTCTGGATTGTACCCTAATATGTCACATACTGTTATAAAGTTGCCTTATACTAATAACTGTCCACAATGTAATTATTTTGGTGAGGGATGGGATTTTTTTTTTTTTAAAAAAGAAAAGCTCTACCACTATAAAACCTGTGCAGACCATTAATTTTTGTAATTTTAGTGTACTGTGTTCATTCATCTTCCTTTTTTAGAGTAGAATGAGTAATATCTCTAGATCTAATAGAAAAGGCAGTGAAACAGAATAGTCTGAAACCATTGAAACAAAACCCTTTTGTGTTTTAGTACAGCCAAATGAAAAGTTATACATTTAGGAACAAGGAAAGCAAGCTATACCTGCTCACTGAGAAACATGAAAAGGATTTAGGGGTCATAGCAGTCAAGGAACTCGATGTAAGCTGCCACTGTAATGTAAAAAGTGCTAACACAATGCTAGGATGTATAAATAGAAGTAGTGAGGTGTAGGAGTATGAGGTGATTCTACCTCTGTATACAGCACTGGCAAGATATTTACAGATGATACTGTAAGAATGCAAACAGTTCTGGTGTCAGCATTTCAACAAGTACACTGAAAACTTGGGGGGTGCATTAAAGAGCCACAAAAAAAGATTTGAGGACTGGAGAAAATGCTTTACACTAAGGAGACTTAAAAGAGCTCAATGTTTAGCTTGGCATTCAAATCACCTCTCAATCTTTTTGCTTTATAAGTACCCTGATGGGGGAAAAATACCAGATACTAAAGGGCTCCTTAATCTAGTGGAGAAAGGCAAAACAAGAACCAATGGCTGAAAGCTGAAGTCAGCAAATTCACGTTAGACACAATATAACAGTGAGGGCGATGAACATTGGAACAACATGCCATGGGAAGTAGGGATACATTATCTCTCTTGATAGAAACTGGATGCCTTTCTGGAAAACATACTTTAGCCAAACCAGTTATTCTTTAGTCAAACAAGTTACTGGGCTCAATACAGGGGTAACTTGGTAAAATTTAAGGGCCTGAGATACGCTAGTCTGAGCTCCTGTATACCAAATGGTCCCTTCTTGCCTTAAATGCTATGAATCTGGGTTCAGGAATACAATGAATGTAGTATTTAGGGTACTACTTGTCACGGAGTCCCCGGGCGATGCTCTGGAACTGCTCCCTACGAAGTCAGTCAGGACTTTGGTGAAGTCTCCTCTCTGTGAGCAGACTGTCTTCAGGGCAAAAAGCTCACACAGCCTCCACCTTCCTGGATTTGACCTTGGAGCCTTCAGCATCCTCTGCCCCTCCATGCGCTTCCCATAGCAGCAAGTCTGCCCAGGCGGGGTCCTGGGGAAGCCAAAGGGTCCTGCACCCCAACTTTGCAGTCAGACATGACTCAGCCAGCCAGTAAAACAGAAGGTTTATCAGAGGACAGGAACATGATCTAAAACAGAGCTTGTAGGTACAGAGAACAAGACCCCTCAGCTAGGTCCATTTTGGGGGGCAGTGAGCCAGACAACCACGTCTGCACTTCACTCCACATCCCCAACCTGACTCATCCTCCAGCCCCTCCTCCTCTTGACTTTGTCCCTTTCCCAGGCCAGGAGGTCACCTGATTCTTTTGTTCTCCAACCCTTTAGCTATTACCTTGCAGGGGGGAAGGGCCCAGGCCATCAGTTGCCAGGAGGCAGTGTCAGCCATTTATGTACACTGGCCCTTTGCTCTGCAACAATTACACTCCCTTATCCCACCACTGAGAGAGACTTAAGAAATGCATAGGGGAAACTGAGGCACCCCTACAATATTCAGAGGAAACATTAACAGCCTCACTTCATCACACTACTAAAAAAGCAGTATTAAATATTTTTTTATTTTTCATGTCTGAAAAACATACATCTGACCAAATTAGGGAATGGAATAGCCTCAGTTCAGTGAGAGAGAATGTATGACTCCCATCAGTGCCAACAAACTCACTCACGAGATCCAGCTGCGAAAAGTCAGTGATGAGAGAAATGATTCCTCATTTAAAAGATAATTCCTTAGACAGCATAATTATCTGGTAAGTAGATTTGCAGAAGTGAATTTTTTTTTTTTTTTAATATTAACTTACAAGGATATTTTAAGTGTTATATACAACCATTAAAATTTGATGCCATATGTTAAATGTTATTTGGTGCTGCAAATGCATGGCCAAACCCTAAGTAAGGTGTGCACTGTTATGCTCTTGTTTACCCAGAAGGTAAGCCCTAAGAGGCGCCATCACCTTATAAGGGGAAGTCTCTGCTTTCAAATCCCTCTTTCAAGCTGAATTTGAGTAGCATTTACACAGGTAGATCTTGTAAAACAGCAGCTGTGACAATGGTAAAGGAACTCTACAGAACACCCTTGAAATGTTAAATAGTAGGCAAAATAATGTAAAACAGACATCAGGAATCCGGATAGTTTGAAATTATAGTTATAAATGCAGTAATTTATAGGTATTACTCCTGTGGTCCAGAAAACTGAATGCGTGTTATTTTCACCTTTCTAAATTAACACAAATGCACATTGAAGCAGGGGAAAAAAATTAAGATTAACGTTCATTAAAAGATTCTGTAAAAGATCCTTAATTCTTCCAATTAAATAACTGAGAAAGTTAAAGACTAAAAATCTTATTCAACAGCCACAAAGAAACGTAAGAAGCAAATACTTCAGATTAAAATGTTCAAGTACAGCCAGTGTGCAAATAAACTAGTTTGAAAATAATTTAATAGTACTTTGCATGAAAGCTGATATACAAAATTCTCAAATGTTAAAAACAAATATTACAACAATTCAACAAGTTTCAAATAGAGTTTCATCAAAATGAGGTAAATCTATGTCTCCTGCTATTGAGTTCAACACTGTGGAGGAGAACAGGTCTTCAAGGAAATCTTCCTTTGTGGGACTTTCAAAGGAAAGTCTTTTCAAGCAGGATTTGTTCATTAGTGAGTCTGTATGACCTTCATACTTGCTTTCTTTTACAGGACTGTAATAATTATGGTCTTCGCTTGTCACAGTGATGCATGTGGGGTTGGTTCTCACACTATGCACTGGTACTGCAGTATTGCTATCCACCATTTCCAAATATCTACACTCATCTTCATCTTTTGGAAGCTCTGAAGAAGCAACAATCGAAGGAGGAGATAATAAGTCTGCTAAAAACGCTGCATTACTCTGGCTACTGCATAGTGACATGTTGGAGTTTGTACTATATACAGATTCACTGTCTGCAACATCAATCTGATACTGTAGTTCATTCAATAAGTTCTGTACTGATTCACTTTCATGATGAGATCCAAATTGTAACAGATCTTCTACATCTCCATTTGGAGAGCTTCCATTACACATCTGAGTCTTTGCCAGCCTATCAAGTGAAGCCAACTTGTTCTTTTTAGCCTTCAGTTTTTTAAGCAGTTTTAAACGAAGCTTGTGAGTTTTGGCATCCGATTCTTTATCCTTCACATCAGATTTGTGATTTCCATTTTCACCATGGCGAGGTTTGGAACTAAAGATGGGGGTGTTGGGCTGAATTACTTCACTCAAGGTGCCCAATGAAATTCCAGATTTATTCAAAGGTGGACCATCAACTACAGGGTTTACTGCAGGGAGACGAGCATGTACAGAAGGACCAGTGATGTTTGTTAACAAAGGAGGAATATTTGCACCTTGACAAACAGCTGATTTAGGCGCCTCCTCAGTTGTTTTGCTTGTACCTTTGGCTTGAAAGCCACCAAAATTAGCTGCCCCCTTAGTAGGGAGGTGCAAGTCAGCAGCTTTTAGTAAAGAAGGATTTTTGTAACTTTTCTTATTATGATGATGAATTGAGGCACTTGAAGGCATAAAGGTATTATGCTTGCTTAAGAACCCCTTTACCCAACTTCCTACAAATCCTCTCTTTTGATCTTTATGCAAAGACTGGGTGGAATTATTTGTAGCAGACAAAGCTGCAGCCTGAGAGTCTGCTACAATTTTGCTTGTGTTTCTGGTGTTACATGATTTCTGCATAACATTCTCCATTAATGCTAATTTCTTATTCTGCAAGAGTTCTGGATTTAACACGATATTCTCAGTGTTGACTGGGTTAGCCTTGGCCTCTGCCTCTTGAGATTGTGATGGCGCGGACGAGTCACTACAATGGTTTGTGGTGGGGACAGCAGAGGCAATATTTGCTAGGTTCAACTGTTCAAGATGTAAGGAAATACGGGCATTTTCAGGTGGTGTGCACATGTTGGTAGACGTAGTTGGACTACAAACGTCTTCTGTACATGGAGTGTGATCGGAACAAGCTGACTCCTGCTCTTTCAGCAAGCCTGTTTCAGCAATTAGGTGATTTCCCACAGTCTGTCCATTGTCCAGTGGTTTACCTTCAGAATCAACTTGAATTTCTACAAGTGTCAGCGTTATAACATCATCAGCTGCCAAATTTTCTAAGCCAGAAAGCAAGCTATTTTCATCATCATCTCTGGCCACTTTTTGTTGTTCATTAACAGGAATGCTCACAATCTCCTTTTTGTGAAATACTGTAGTTATTTCGTCTACGGCATTATCACCATCACGATGCAACACTAGAGAAGAACTTGACTGTGCATCATTAAGAGGAAGATTTTCAGATTTTACACTTTGAACCTGATAGCTCATTTTATCTGGCACTTGGGATGCTTTCCTTTCCCAGATGACAATGTGAATCTCTGAAAGAGGAACTTCAAATTTTTCACGTCTTTCACAATATGGACCTTTTATGTCATCGCATTCAAGCCAAGTTTCTGAAAAATAAAAAATGAATAGTTTAGAGGCTCAAAGATACACAATGGCCATTGAAACTCAGATCATTATTCTTTTGAGACCCAAAAACACCCATTTTTAACTCTTTCCCTGACAATACTACATACACCCTGGTGAATGAAGTGGATTTATTTGTTCCCTCACTTTCCCCAAAGAAAAGTTGGGGGTCTTCCACTCTAACTAGGCCACTTGAAGCAACAGAATTCCTAGTAACATCACCAAGATGGAAAGTAACTCTTTTTCCTTAGCCACACTGATGCTCATGGCCAAGATAGTGATACTGACATACTGTTTGAGAATATATGGACAGACCAGACATATAGACCTCTCTCATTAAAAGAGAATTTGGGGAATTATTTTTCATAAAGATGTGGGGAAGGGGCTTAAGGGAGAAACTGATCATATAGATAATTCCCCCCCAAGCATCCCAACAGTTACAAAAATTTATATGTTTTTAGTAAGGATTCTAAAGCGAGAGACCTTAAGTGTGTACGCATTGCATAGTGTGAACAGCAAAAGCTGTGCACAGGCTAGCTAGTTTGAATCCAGCTAGCGTGGATAACGGCAGCACTGGAGACAGCACACCATGAGCTTCAGAGTGGGCTAGCGAGCAGAGTACGTACCCAGGGGCTATGCCAGGCTTGTACAACCTGCACTGAAGTGCACACTGAGCTGCCTTCATTGTTACGGTTACCCATACTAGCTTGGATCTCATTAGGTAGGCTAGCCTGTGGACAGCTTTTGTTGTGCAGACATATCCTAAATTTATTGACGGTTAGTGGGATGTTTCTCATCCTCTGCCAGAGTTGCATGAAGAAAAAAAGCGTTCAATTTAAATGGACAACTTTTCAGCTGACAAGGATGTTTTGATTAAAATGATCTCTCCTCTCTCCTCCCTCTGTAGAAGCAGGTTTCCATGAGGACCAAAATAATCTCAACTATTTTTTCTCTTTGAATTTTGGGAGTTCCTTCTGGGTTGTACTCTATAGTTCAACAAATCAAAACAGCAACTTACTAGTTACTCTTAAAAGAAATGCAAAATTCAGGACGACGAAACTGAGCATTGACAGCATTGCGAGTCCCATGGGAACTTGCTTTTCCCACAGAGACACATCTGGTATCTGTAACAGGGTAGCTTGCCCCTTAAGGGCTGGAGGCCTAGGGTCAGCCAACCTTCATTACTGAAGGAGCCACACCTGGGAGAGATCATGTGACTGCCCTATAAAAAGCAGAAGGGGAAGCTCAGGAAGCTGTATCAAACTGTAGCAAGTGAAAAAGGCTTTGGCATTGAAGACCCTAACACTAGGGAAGTTGAGAAGTCACAGCCAGGAAGCTGAACTCTAGCCAGGTAAAGCCTGGGAGTGGCTGCTGACTGAGGATCTGCCTCTGGGAAGGAGAGCTGTGGACTCCCTACCTAGGAGGGGGGAGAGAGAGAGAGAGAGAGACAGACACTCAACTGGGATGGGCCTGGAGGACTAGTGTGCACCCAGAGGACTGAATACATTTTACCCCCAGAAGGAAAGTGTTTGGGTTGTGTTTTGAGTTTGAGGAAACAATGAGAGAAATTAAGTCCGGGCACCTGCACAGCAAGCTCTTGTCACAAGGGGGCGTTCAGGAGGCGGCTGACTCTATTACACTACTATGTAATATCCATGTAATCTGAACACCCGAAAGAACTAACAGTGTGCCCAGATTATGTTTCTTGTAATTTTACCAAAGTTTGATGAGAAAATGATCACATCTAATTGACTTTTTCCAATGAAGTTAACAGTAAGTATAGCAGCAAATTACTGAGTCAGTCAAATCAGAGTTAAAAAACCCTGAAAGAATGTAAACATATTTGCAAATATTTAATACCTAATTTAGATTATACACAAAAGAAAACCTTTAAATTATCTATTAAGATAGTATAGTGATTATGATAACCCCAAAATTAGTAACAGAGGCAGCTTTATCTATGATGATAATAAAGTTGTAATAGTTACCATCAGGATTCAAAACCCAGGTTTTGAAGTGTTTTGGATCTTGTTGATACTGAATAACAGCTGTTATTTGGTAGAAATCTCCTTCAAATTGAAACGAATAGTTCTTCAGCTCATTATGTGGCAAACCTTCTACGAAATGTACCATAAATATTGAGGGTACTCTGATAAAGATACAAAACATTTTATTGGAATAAAACAGTGGCTCAAGCTATTAATGAAATCACAAGCAATGCATTTTGAGAATGGTAGTTCGCTCAGTGCATTACTGTTCTACTGCTGTTTATTAATTTAAGATTGCTTTACAAATTATACACAAATGGCTGGGAGCTCATAGGAACAGGGTACTCCAATTTTAATACATAATAAGCTTTTAGTGAAATAGAGGTGTCATCTTACAGCTTAATTTGCTTTGGAGGGGGAAAAAACCTATAAAGAAAATGTTTTGGGACAAAGACAAAATAATAAGAGTTCTGCCAAACCTGGAAGGCTGACAACCACAAGTCAGATGAAAACATTGAACGTTATAAAGTGGTAGTTTTATCATCCCTCAATACCAGATGCTCTGGAAAGACTGATATTCAGTGTTGGGCTTTACAACTTGGCTCAAATGAAAGGTCTGCTTAGTGTGTTAAACTGAACAAAAATACTCCACATATATTAAAGATTTCTGACAACATCTGTGAGAATTTTCAGAATGATCTCAAACCTGGGTAACTGAACATTTAGTGGAAACTTGCTCTTCAGTGTCTCTCAACATGTCATAAAGGTGACAGAACACTGACATTAAGTTCATCATGTGTAGATTTAAACATTAAGATTTTATATTCAAGATCCCAAGTGATTCAAACTTACTTTTCCAAAATCATTTTTCTTCTTTGAGATTTATCATTACAATTATTACATGGAGCAATATGAATAGCATTAAGTGGGTGCCAGTCAGGGATTATATTTGTAAATGTTGTTAGTGTCTTCCTACACCTGGACAGAAGAAAAATAAAATTCGATCAGTTGTCTACCTGAGCTACTGAAAAAAATACTAGCATTTACCAGAAAGAGAGGTCACAAATTAACAGGCTACATGCAGTGTCGATTTACACCTGGCACAATCCCACTGATATCCCTGGCACTGCCAGTGGGATAAATATAAACTCAATTTGCCTCAATCTGCCCATCAATATCAATCAGTAATCCTTTATACAGACTATAATAAAATGGAACAATGTATTTTCTGCGACTCATTTTTTCGCCACTTTGAATGTCAATTTATACCCTAATGAAACATGGCTTTAAAGAAATTCCTGAATATGTTTTTACAGAGTGCATAACCATTCAGGACACTTTGATGTGTTACACTAAATACAACTGCCATTTAGATGACCTTGAGGAACCTCATCACATCTGTCTAACATTTTAAAACACCAAAAGGAGTAGAGGACACTTTCAAATGTTCAATTATATGACTAAGGATCAGATTTACATTTCTGACTTTATGCAATTTAGATGAATTAATTCTATTTAACCGTGAAAGATATACCTATTTATTGGTCATGTCTGGCATGCTATTCATTAGAACAGCAGCAATGTGAGAGATTTACAGCAGTCAACACCAAAAAGTCAGCATTTGAGAACAGAATCACCAGTTATTTCTCTTTTTTACATAGGATACAATTGTGTCAGTAGCTCTTATACCATACACCACCTGGAAACCATTTGCAAATGCTGACCTTTGAAAACGGTGACCAGATAACTTCACTATCACAATTCTTCCTTTCCTACCAAATTTATACACTTTGTGCACAAGGTTGGTTTAAAGAAAAATACTTATTAAGTGAAGACTGAAAGTACAATAATACATGTAAATAAATGTGGCTTAGGTAAAAACCTAACCTGTCTTGGTGGCTGTAGCCACAATGTAAACATTCAAACATCCATGAAAAAGAATGCAGGAAAAGTGTCTCGACTTGGGGATCCTTTTGTAAAAGCAGAGGGAATGCAAATACTGGACTTTCCTTCTTACCTTCAAAGGAAAAAAAAAAAGAAAGAAAGCGGGAAGACAGGATTATACCTTAGAATGCTATGTCAATTTGCAAGGCTATAATCTGATCCCCACTGTAAATGAGATATGACTGGAATAACTTCATGGGTACAGCTATGGTTACCAAAAGAATAATACACCCCCTTAAACTTTAAGGTCTGAAGAAAATGGAGATCAGCTGAATGGAAAAAAATTAGCATCTGCACAAGTCAATTATGCTCTTCACATGCGACATGCAGCCTTAACTCTGAATTTTATTTCTAATATTATGAAAAATAAATGAACACGTGCAATTGTTAACAATTTGCTAATTAAGCCAAGTTGCTGCGAGCACTTTCCACAGAGGATAGGAGGATGTCAAGCCACACAAAGCCTATAGAATGGGGAGAACTTTGCTGCTCTGCCAGCTTTCTGCTGCAGAGCATCCATCCAGAGTTCGATATAACTGGGGAGTCAGGAAAGAGGATCTAGCAGCCTCTGTGCCGGGGTAGGCAAACTTTTTGGCCTGAAGGCTGCATCAAGTTTCGGAAATTGTATGAAGGGCCAGTTAGGGGAGGCTGTGCCTCCCCGAACAGCCAAGAGTGACCTGGCCCCCGCCTCCCATGCTTCTTGCCCCTCTGATGTCCCCCCCCAGGGACTCCTGTCCCATCCAACCCCCTGCCACTGACTATCCCCTGCCAACCCATCCAACCCCCCCTCCTTCCTGACTGCCCCCTGGGACCCCTGTCCCCATTCAACCCCCCGTTCCCTGCTCTGACCACCCCAACCCCTATCCACACCCCCACCCCTCCCCCTGAATTCCCATGCCCTCTATCCAACCCCCCCTGCTCCCTTACTGTGCTGCCTGGAGCACTGGTGGCCGGGTCAGGCCGGGCTCTGCAGCTGCGCTGCCCCAGGAGCTCACAGCCCCACTGCCCAGAGGATTGCGCCACTGCGCAGTGAGCTGAGGCTGCAGGGGAGAGGGGTGGGGAACAGCAGGGAATGGGCCGGGGTCTAGCCTCCCAGGCCAGGAGCTCAGGGGCCGGGCAGGAGGGACCTGCAGGCTGTAGTTTGCCCACCTCTGCTCTATGCACATGCTGTTCTGCTGTAGCTTTGGATCTCATAAAACATACACTTTCATAAAACCACTGCAGCTTTTTTTGGGGGGGGCAGTAAATTACTTTTACTATGTTTCCATGTCTTATAAAGAGTTCCATGCTCTACCACCAGATCTCCCAGGGACCCTAGGTTAATCAAGTATCTGTTATATTTTAATCTGCTTGTTTAAGTTTGTGCCCATTTTGTATCACGTCACCTGTATTAGTCATCCTCCCTACACTTCTTCCCCACCCCATTTCTTTTCAGTGGTGGTGGTTTTTTTTCCAGTCAAAAGCTCTAAAATGACCAACTAAAATATTAGAGGAAAAAGATTTCTCTGCTTCTCAGTGTGGTTACTTTGTGCATTTGACAGTACTATGTATAGTCAGTTTCAATGCTTTTTTGATAGTCTGCTGCACTTCCTCTCAAGCACTAATGGAATTACCATTCCCAATTAGCGGCAGTCATTGTCATTAAGTGTTATTAACCCTACAGCAAGTCCCTGGAGGACATCCCACTTAAGCAGAGTACATAGCAGAATGACAGCCCCCCCAAAAAATGTAAAAGGATTCTTAAGATCTTGAAGCTATACTCTTCTACATATATACAAGTATGTATGTTATATACTACTCAATTTTTCCCACTGCCTAAAAATTACAATTGGAGGAACTTAAGTGTTTACACAAAGATCTTCCCCACTCCCCAAAGTTGCATAAGTGTTCTGTTCATACAAGAAACAGGTTTTGCTTTTTGCAAATTAAATTTCTGCTGCCCTTTGCACAACCACAAGTGTTTTTCATCTCTGCATGCACTTAGAAAGATTCTTGTGGGCCTGTAGGTATAGGCACTATAGGAAAGAAGGGAACAGAGACAAGATATTAAACAGCTGCTCACTGAGTGATGGAGCATGAAAGATACTAACAATTAACTACATCAGCAAAAAGAAAAGGAGTACTTGTGGCACCTTAGAGACTAACCAATTATTTGAGCATAAGCCTCCCCAAACAGCCAAAAGTGGCCTGGCCCCCGCCTCCCATGCTTCTTGCCCCCCTGATGTCCCCCCCCAGGAGACAAGTTGTTTGTATTCACTTTCTTATGGAATGCATTTTAAGTACTGACAACAGCAATCTCTGCATTCACAGAACTGGAAAATTACTTACCCAATTCACATTTAAGCTGAGGTTGAAGTTGAGCAAATATCACATTTCTGATTTCATTTAGATGCAACTCAGCTTTTGGAAGAACATCTAAAGAAAAAAGATTCAGCCAGAAAAAAAAAAAATCAAATCTAATTCATATTATATACCACATACACAAATCAATTCACTGCAAACCAATGCATTTTCTATTAACATTTGTTTACCCACAACATTTGGATGACACTTAATAGTTAAAGTTCTTTTACTTAGGTGATTTGCAAAAGATTACATTAGAAGATGTAAAAGCTATCTAACTACTTAAAGGAATCAAATTTCTACTATGATCTACTCAATGGAATATTTTAAATGAATCTTGTCTATAGCCTGTGTAAATATGTTTAATTCACGTGTAATCTAAATAAATAGTCAAGCAAAAAACATTGTTAGATTAAGGCTAATGTCTACACTAGTACTTTTGTCGGTATAATTTACATTGCTCAGGGTGTGAAAAACACACCCCTCTGAGCAACATAAGTTACACCAGCAAAAGCAGCGGTGTGGACAGCGCTACGTCGACAGGAGATGCTCTCCTGCTGACATAGCTATCACTGCTTGGTGCAGGTGTCTTAATTATGTTGATGAGAGCATACAGGGGCTCCATGAGCGAACATACAGTGGTGCAGCTGCATCAGTACATTTGTGCCGCTGGAAGCTCACTAGCATAGACATGGCCTAAGTGAAGGTTGAGAGTATGTATCCGTAATTTAAGGGTAAAAAAAATTATAGGGATGTTGTAAATATTCCCAAACCAAGCATTATAATCCCGGAAAATTCAGAGTTAAGGCCACACTTAAAAATCCAGACGTTAAAGTGAAAAACAGAGTTAGAGTACCCAAACAAGCTTAGCTCTGTGCTGTAGCGATGCCATGCAATACCATAAAACAATGAAGACATTTTAATGCTCGTGGCCTCAGATTAAGTGATAGTTTTCAAATTATTTTTCTAAACTCAAAACAGATTTTCTTGTAGGGTCTCAAAATTAATTCTGTACTCCAAGTGCTGTAAAATACGAGAAGGGCATGCTATATTTGTCATATAGAACAAATGTCGCTTTAAGTGCAAAACAGAACTTAATTTTGAAGTCAAGACCAGAGCCTCCATAATTAAAGTAAGGACTTCAAACAGTCTTGGAAACTATTTCTTCATTAAAATCTTTATATAGATAAATATATAGCTAAACTGAAATATAGCTAAAATCCTCCCCCATGCTCCAGGCACTTCTGACAGATTTTTAAAAACACTATCAATAAAAAGTAATAGATGGGCTTTGGTGGAAAACGGAAGCTCAAAGTAAACTGATGGGTTTTGCAGTGTTCCCCGGAAACCAACAGGTTCAAATTATTACAGACATGGGAGCAGGGGGCAGACACTAAATTCAGAGCCCAGGAACCCTTCCAGGGGGCAAGGGGGGAGAGGAGGGGCAGAGGAAAAGATGTTGGCTGGACATTCCTTCCCTTTTAAACCAAGGGGGCTCCTACTCTAATATCTTAACACTAAGGGCTTGTCTTCACTTACTAGGGGATCAACACATGGTGATCAATCCACCAGGGGTTGATTTAGCAGGTCTAGTGAACCGCCGCTCTCCCGTCAACTCCAGTACTCCACCAGAATGAGAAGCATAAGGTAAGTCGACAGGAGGGTTTCTCCCGTTGACCCAGCATGGTGTAGACACCGCAACAGTCAACTTAAGGTAGCTGGAGTTGCATAACTTAGGTCGGCTTAGCCCCGTAGCGTAGACCTGCTTCGAGGGTATGTCTCTACTACAAGTGCTACAGCAGCAGCTTTGCCACTGTAGACACTTACTACAGTGACCACAGGTGCCAACTTTCCAATGTGCCAGGGGTTGACCTGCCCTAGGGCCCAGGCCCCACCCCACCACTTCCCACCCGATTCTGCCTTCTCCCCTGAGTGCTCCATGTCCTCTCCTCTCCCTCGAGCCTCCTGCATGCCAAGAAATAACTGATGGCGGCAGGCAGGAAGCATCGGGAGGGAGGGGGAGATTTGTTAAGGTCTCTGCTGTGCCAAGTTTCAAGAATGCTTACATGTATCATCAGTCATACCATTTTACAATTAAGGCTTTTAAGCGTACAGTATTTTCAGGTATCATTTCCAATAGGTTTACAGGTTTTTCACATGCACATTGTACCTTTTTACCAGGATTGACATCAAAATCAAATACATTAACACCAAATTTGTTACAAGTGAATGTTTATAAGTATCTTGGTCACACCATGCCTCTTTTTTCCACTGAATCCCTTGGCTGGCCAGGTGTGTTCTCTGTTTTAACAGCTACAGGGCAAATCTTCCCCCTCCCTGGTTAGCCAGGTAGATTGTATCAACCCAGACACTTTTAAATTCTCATCTACCACCAATTTCAAGGCTGGACGCTCATTCTTCCCTCAGCAGGATTGGGTCCTGCCTTTCTCCTAGAGGGTTGAAAACTGAACCTCCCTGCTTACAGAAATCCTTTGCTGGCTAGGTGTGTTCACCAACTGCAGCCCCTCTGTGCTATGAACATCTACACAGACTCTCCTGCATGCTTGCAGATCCACCACCAGCTTAGAGAGGGGATTTGTTTGGTATCTCGTTAAAACAGTCCAAAGCGTCTAAGGGTGAGAGTTTGCCTGCGGTCCCCTGCATCCTTATGGGTTCAGTTAGAAGGCTGTTCTGCTCTGAAAAACCAGTAACCCAATCTCTCCTCAGACCCTGAGTTACAGACTGCTTAACTCAAAGAATCAGCATGGAGAACATGCTGGCCAAGCCCAGCCACTTGGCCACAGGGCTGTTAAATTTCTCTAACAATTTTTCCCATCTGAAACCTTCTTTAGGCTATCCACACTGGATCTTTCTAAAGCAAGGTCAGTGGATTTATATACCTCAGAAAAACTCTGGCAGTAAGGAACTGAAACAAGTCTCCCAAACTGTTGCTTTCCATATACAGTGATTCACCCTGAGTTAACTCAATCAAATCACTTCCACATCCATCAGTTACAGAAAACTGCTTGCAAAGATTTTTCTCTTCAGGAATCTTTCTAAGCAATAATCCATCTTTTTTCTGCTTTACAAAAGCATTGCTCTGTGGAGCCACAACAAACTCCTTCTGAGCTTTGCTTACACGCAGAATCAACTCGGGCACATTAGAGGATTGTCACATAACCCCCTTTCAGGCAAGTTGCTAAACTTCATAGTTAAAGGGTTGGAGGCACTCTTTCCCTCTGCAGCTTTCCTCACTAGAAATATGCAGGTTACCACACACAAGCTTAGGCACACTTCCTTTTCGGGTTTCAGTTAAGTCCAGAACCACCTCTGGGACAACTGAAATATCCTCCACCATAGGCTGAGAGGCTCCTTTTGTCTGCTCCTGACATGAAGGACTGGAGGTACATTCGCCTTCATTAGGTACACTATTTGCAATATCACTATTCTCCACACTGATAACAGGTAAGGTATAGGGATACTCATGTTCCACTAACCTTGCCTTCCCAAACTGCTGATTGGACAAAGCCAGCAGCTTAAAAGGCTGCCCTATGCTCATCTAAACTTTGCCTTCCTCTCCCTTATCTCAGCACCCATGGCTGTTTCCAGATAACTACTGGGAGAGTGGGGCGGCTTCCTTAACAGGCTGGTTGCCACTCCCAATGGACAGAAAATTGGAAACCATTTCTCCCTTAACAGATAAGCTGCTGTTTTCCACAAGCAGTGGCTCAGCATACTCACTTTGAGCAAAACACTTCCACTTGGTTCAGTTGCCAGCAATCCATCAACCACCAAAAATCTACCCTTACCTTCCTCAGTCAGGGACTTCAAAACTGATCATCAACATTAATCTGCTCTAAAGATATGTTTTCCTGAGCTTCTTTCTGCTCTTCATCTAATCCCAAAACTCTCTTCTGAGATAGACATTCAGAAATTTCTTCACCATGTAAACTGCTTTTCTGACTGGACGAACTGCTATTTTTCAATCTCAAGGCTAGATACACTCTTCCTTGTTATAGCATACCTAGTTAATACAACCACTTAGCATCATATACCAGCCCCCTCACAAATCTCCGTTAGTTACAGATGATCAGTGGATTTACCTTCATACTTTTCCTAAATTGGGATAGGACATTACCCTGATTAAACAGTTACCACATTATTAAATATACCAACATCATTAGAAACTGGACTTTCAGAATGATACAGTTTCTGCTGTTCTTTTTCACTTCAATTTGGAGTTTAAGTCTGGCAAATTCAGTCTCTGCTTGCAGCAGCTCCCTTCACCTCCCGTGAGATTCTCTCTCTTCAGCTTGCCTGGCTCTCTCCTCAGCTTCTTCCAGCTGGGCCAAGGCTTGCTTCTCTTGCGCCCAAAGTTCCACCATTTCTCTCTCATGCTGAAGATGCTGGCTCTCAGGGCTCACAGTTTTGATTGTGGATCACTCATTGTGACTAACTTTAACTTTTAACACTCTGAGTTTTAAATTTCAAATTTGGAATAGTGTGGGGTTGTGATCCAAAACCCAAAATGATTTGGTTCTGTGGATCCTGGCCAGACCATGCCAATGTGACCTGATGGTGCCTGGGGGCAGCCCGCATTGGAAATGCCAAAGGTCAGCGCAGGCTGCAAAAGGGAGAGTGGACACTCAAGACTAATGGATAACATTGAAGTTAAACTCCCCCACTAGTCACAAACTGCGCTTCTGATCACCCACACCGGTTACCAAGAAGCAGGAAAAGAAATCATACAGCACACTTATTGCATTCCAGTTCTCTGGCTCCCAAATCAGCACCTTGGTCCAGTATAGTGAGAAGTTATTTTCAACTCTGCTCACATATACAAAAATGTTCTTCTGACCCCAAAGGGTCAGCCACATTGCTAGGTCAGTATAGATATGGATCTTACCCAAAATACCATGTTGCCAGCCAATCCTTTAGTGTCTAAAAGTAAAACGATTATAAAGAAAAAAGAAATAAAAAGAAAGATGTTAAATGCTAAAGCAGTCTCATACATACAAAGACTTCAAAGTCCATATATCATGTTCCTAGCAGTATTGGTGAGTTTGCTAGCTTGAAAGTCCCTCTGGACTACATCCACAGCTTGGATGGGTCATTCAGTCCTTTGTTCAGTGCTTCAATTTGTAGCAAAGTTTCTCCATAGGTAAGAAGTAGGATTGAAGACATTAGATTGGAGAAGATGCAGCTGCCTTTTATAGTCTTCTGCCATGGGGCTTGAGCTTCATTTCAAACACAAGTTGCCCAGCACATGGCTTGGAAGCCTTTTCTGTCCACAGGCATGCCCATGCATGCCTTGCTAAGTCATGGAGGTCTTTCCCTTGCCTTCTCTCAAATGGGTCAATTGTGTAGCTGATGGTCCTTAATGGACAATCAGGCAGGATAGGCAGTGCTGATGCCAAACTGTCTGGGGGTGTCACCCAGAAGCACAGCACAAGTTTAAAATATATACATATATCTATAGCTCACAATACAAAGGTGATACAAACTTTAACAAGATCATCGTATCTGGCAAATTATAACATTTTTGCAGATATCTTACATGGCATATCTGGCATAACTCATGGCAATTTTACATTTGTATTCATAATATCCTAAAGTGTCCCCCAGATTCCATACAGCATCACAGCTAGGTTTATTGAAGAATTCCTCCATCGCCCTAGCTGCACTGACTGAGTGAGTGAGGAGACAGATCAACTTAACTAAATCACACAGGCCATGAAATTATTCACAGCCCTGAGCGATGTAGCTAAGGCCTTGTCTACACTGCCACTTTACAGCACTGAAACTTTCTCGCTCAGGGGTGTGAAAAACACACCCCTGAGGGTTGCAATCTTTAGTGGCAGTGTAGACAGTGCACCAGCGCTGGTAGCTACTCCCCTCGTGGGGTGGTTTTTTTCCCCCACAGAGCTAGGAGACTGTGGCAGCGCTTTAATGTTGGTAGTGAAGACATACCCTAAGATGACCTAGCTTTGAAATGCAGACCTGCCCTCAAATATCTGCTTTCAGAGAGGGTGCATATTCACCCTTACATAATGTGCAGAGATGCCTTTGCATAGTTTCGCTAGTTACCGAGGACCTGCTGGGAAAATTACATTTTTATCTTGAGTTCCATAACAACAAATTGCAGCTACCCCTTGGCAACCTTGAAATAGAAGGGAATGAAAACTTCTGCATACACACAAATTCTTCTGTAGACTTGTATCAATATTCCTTTACATTCAAAGGATTTTGAAATGAAAAGACAAAATTACTCACCTTTTAGCTTATTTGTTTGGCAGGCATTCAAGAGTGCAGTCGCTTGGTTATATTTTGTAAACAGCCTCTGGATTACAGATTCTTCAGTGCACGCTTCAGTCACAGCAATCCTTAAAGCTTTTAAGTGTACCAATGCTGACAGAATACAATCTAACCAACATAGAGCATAGACGTTCCTCCACTGAAGACACAAATGCCCCATGAACAACGAAGGCAAGATTTCAGATTTTATTGAACAAAGTTCAGAATCTGGCAAAAGTTGTGTTTTGGAATTAGAGTCAGGACTTTCTTGTGCACCACAAACAGTGATAACAGTTGCCACGTCCACATTATGCTCCAGAGACTCAGCCGTCCTATTAGGTTTCTGCTGATCATCCTGTGATAAATCAGGTAGGCATGGCTGCTGGGTCATACATAAATTATATCCATTATACTTGAGATCAAGATCAGTATTTAAAGTGTGCTCAGCATCTATCAAATTGTTGTTAGTCCTAGCTTGTTTTGAACATGATTCAATGGGGGAAGCTGCAGGACTGATTTCAAAAATCTTCCTTTTTCTCTGAGTACACTGAGTTTGATGATTTTCTGAATCAGCAGGAATTATTATGCTGTTTAAGGGTTTATAGCCCAGAGGGTAGATGCACTGAAGGGAGGAAAGAAGATTACAGTGATATTTATAAAGCATTTTTGGGTGAAAAAATGTAGAAATTAATACAAACAATGCAGTTCAAATGAACACAAAACATTTGTACATTGACATGTTATCATAGAAATCAACATATGCATGAGGACTGGAAGTGCATTCTGATAGTTCTCTTATAAAGTGATTGCGTACTAACAGAAGGTACCTTGATTAATGTCAATAACCAATATAATACTCCCTCTATATTCCTAGTTCTCTTCATTTCACCTTCTTCCCCACAGACCTCATAATATTCCCAGGAAAGGATCCCATCTCCTATATTGTAAGGAGAAGAACTCTATTCCTGCAGACCTTCAGAAGCTGGAAAATGACTCGAGCTCTTTGCTCTTCCAGTCCCATCTTACAACTATTTAAAAAGAAAGCCTGAATTTACAACTTTAACGAGAAATTATATTTGAGGGTACATTCAATTAACTTATGGGTAACAATCCTCACAAGACCACTGTAGCTTGTAAAGAAACAACAACCCCCACACCAACAACTCCAACCATACCCAACTATTAAAAAAAAAAAGGAAATTCAACTAAACTTAAAAAGAAACAAAAATACTTGGAAGTGTGGATATCTACACTTGTTACCAAATTATTTGCAATTCACCCCCTGCAGATATAAGCCTCCCATCTTCCCTCCTTTGTGTTGGAATACTGGAAATGTGGAACACAAAACAATAGCTTTTGTAATTTGTTTCATACATATGTATTTAGTACTAAATAGGATGCCTTGTCTCACAAACTACCCTTTGTTCTTTTCATGTAATTCCTGTAGTTTCAAGAATTGTGCCTAGACAGTTAGTACATAAAGACATGCTAGCTCTGTCTAATCACATGTGGATAACTGTCTAGCATATGAACTCATAGGGGCCTGATTCTGAGATGTGCTGGGCTGTGGGCACCATTGAAAGCTATCAAATGCTCAGATTTAGAGGATGGGGTTGCTAAAAGATAAAGGTCTATATGCAATCCAACAACATAGAAAAAGGATATAATACCTGTGGATTTTCACAAAGGAAAATAGACTCTTGAAAACTAATGCGGTAAGTCCGTAAAGCTTGTATCTGGCCCTTCTCTTTGCAGGCTGGGCAGCAGTCATCTGACGTTACTACAGCAGAATTACAGTTCTAAAAAATAAAGTGCATACAATGATACGCTGTTCCTAAACAGTAAGGTATAAATGACAGCACTGAAAACAATTGTATTTTTTCATAATGCAGGAGCTATGTAATTCAAAAGTTAAACTTGACACTTTAGGATTTGATCATAGCAAATAAAATATACATAGGAAATGGAGAGTTCTAAATTAATTTGTCCCCAGCTATCATTTTAAATAAGAATTTTCATAAGCTTTTTACACAAAATACCTTATGTATTGAAATGGTATTCATTTTATTTGCACTGAACAAAGTTATTCATGGCCAGTGAATATAAACTCTGAACTCTCAAAGACAAATCACAGATTTTCGAAGGACTAGATCAAATGCTTTTGAAAAGAATGCCAGTAAACAAATTCAAACAGAAATGTATTTAAAACAGAACAATCTTTCGCCATTGCTATAAGATTTCCGTGGAAAAATAATTTATAAAAAGTTATTTTTGTAAAATTAAGACCAATTTAAAATCTCTCAAAAATAGAGAAAAAATGAACTTTGCACACATGAAAAATAAGTTTCAACTGACTTTTCCCAAATACCCCACCATGTGGAGTGCAGATATCCCTATACCAGTCCCTTGTCCAATCACTTGCAAACCATTTCCAGTCTTCTGGGAATCCATCACTCTGTGCCACAGGCTAATTTATGTCACTTGTAACATTGTCAAGACCACTAAGGATTTTTCAAAGAACTCTGAAAAATAAGAAGTGAATACAAACAGTTAAATGAAAATTGTATTAATTTTGATTTAAAATCTGAATTAAGATTAAAGCATATTTTATATTTTCTTTGAGAAATCATGGTGCTAAATGTGATGTTCATATTAATTGCAAAATAGATGAATAATTTTAGGCCCTGTCTTGCACACTTCTCCATGTGGCTAACCCTGGGACCCATGCAGTGCCCTACTTACTTCAAAAGTGCAGTGCTCTGCCCAAACATAAGGGTCTGCCTGGGGAGAGCAATTTGCAGGATCAGGTCCTAAGTGGGAAAAGACTATGCTAAATGTGCAGACTGACATCAGAATTAGCAGATGTAAAGAATTCACATTGTTGTTGCTCACCAAGCGAGGAGCATCAAAGATCTGCTATGGGCTTTCCAAATGCTAAATTTAATTTGGGTTCATAATAAAACTATAAGAAGTTGTTCCTCCAAATGTGACTGTTTGCCTCCTAACTGCAGAAAGCAACTCTGAATGTTGCCAAAATCTGGATTTTTCTGACATAGTAATTCAACAACACTGCTACTATAATAATACTATCTCACATCTTACAACAGGGAGTAAGATTTTACTATTGATACAGCACCTTTCATCTCAAATAACTTCACAAGCGTAGGGCCAAATTTTGCCTTTTTCATACATATAGGCAATCTCCCACAGAAGAGCTTTCTGTGGGCAGAGTTCAGTATAAGCCACATACACACAACAGAAAGCATAATTTAGCTCTTACGCTGACATATTTATGTGGAAATCACTTCAATCCAACAGTGAAATTCAGCCATGTCTGTGATGAAAGGTAGCAGACCACAGCAATTTAGACAACAAGGGCCCAGTACTGTGCCCACAAAAGTTAACTGAAAATTCCCTGAGTTCAGTAGGTGCAGGACTAGACCAAATGTAAACAAAATATCATATCCCTTTAAACTTTCCCTAAAAGTTCAGGTAGGTGAAATAACTACCTACCTTGGATTTTGTCCAGGTCAAGGAGGTTAACACCCTCTCTCATTCCAGAGCTATTTTTATTCTTCAATGTCACATCTGAAACATGACATTCCAACAGCACAGTGCCCCCCACAGCTACCACGCTGGGGCACTCATTATTTCTGACTCAGAGGAAAAAGGTGCTATCTACTAAATCACCAACTCCACTTCCTGCAGCACCTAAAGGTTCTTTGGAGTTTCATCCAAATACCAATCCAGACCAAAAATCATTTAGCTTGTGAGGTGAGAGCTGTCAGGACCATCACTTAGAAAGTACAACTACAGGCCATAAAAGCATTTATTCTCTATTTCAACTCCATAACAGCAGTTCTGAAGAACACAAGCATCGGTTATATGAAATTGAAGCATATACATATTGTGGAGAACGTTGGGCTCAAAAATGAACTATGATCAGAAAAGTATAAGAAATAACACATTGCTGGACTCACTCAAGGTAAGATCTTAATGAATTAAGAAGAGGGCAGCTCTGCTGGACTACATAGCAACCCCAGCTCTCCAACTCTCCATCCAGTGGCATAATATTACCAAGGTACATGCTTTCATGGATTTATCAGTGTTACATACAGGGAAAAAAAGTCACATGTCAGTAATTTTCAACTGTTTACCTCCCAAGATCAATATTAAAGCCTGGAAAAATGTTAACCAGAGCATGTATACCAATAAAAGCTTCCTGACTGGCTCAGAGATCCATAATTTAGTCATGCTCCCCGACTGATAGCATTATCTTTCTAGAACTTCATCTTAAAAAAACCCTCTAAACCCTGTAATTCTTAAGAAATTCTTGACCAGACTTGCAGACATCTAGATATTTCTGATTAATAATTAAAAAAATACATAATATTACCTATTTTGTTTTCATCAATATTTACCTCTTAGCTTAAAAAATGTTGACATCTACCTCAGTGGAAGTCCTTATCTAATCAGTGTTCCACTTTTCTCAAAAAGAAACTTCAGGTTCAAAAGCTTCTTGTGTACCTCCTCATCCAGTACCACCACCCCCTTTTTTAAAAAAAACCCCAAAATACTGAAATGCTATTTTGTAATGTACATCACTCAGGCAAATCACAACAACCCATCTACAGCAATGATGCACTAAAATGTGTGCGCCCATGCTATTTATTATACATTTAAGAGTGATCACAATATATTTTAACTATAAATATCTTTTTAGGATGGGGCAGGCAGAACTAACAGAGTGGGATCTGCAATTCTTCCCCCCCCTTCAAAGCATGCAAAACCAAATAAAACAGAGTAACATCAGCTGAGCTGCCCACGCATTTAAATCTGTGCAGTGATGTTGGAGTGGCCTCCTCATAAGACACTGGCAATTCCATGTGAGAGGCTGGTGTACTGGATAAAAATTGGCAGCTGCTGACATGATGCACAGTGGAAAAGACTACTTAGAAACGGTTATACTTTAATATTGTAAACTGTGTTGTCCCAGTCTCACAATCACCTCAATATCACAAAAACAGAACTAGAGGGCACCTACATGATGTATTTTCAGACTCATGAGGTCTCATTTTTAATCCCCTGTTCTCTTTTCTTTCCTGCTCAGCACCGGCACACACCACTTGCCAAACATGGTACTTGAGCTAAACCTAGCTCTTTCTACACTGATATAAGCAGACCCTGCATTAAAAAAAAAACCCACACACACACCACAAGAAGACTAACACACTTTAAAGACTGTTTTTTTAAAAAACAAATTCTTAAGTCATAGTTTATGTCTCAATATATATCAAATATATCTGCAAATAGTAATAACCATTGTAAGCTGAAAATTTTTTTTAACAAATATATTGTTTGCATTTTAAAACTATTACCTCAGTTTCTTTGTTTTAGAAGCAAGAGGAGTTTATTCTGCAATGTAGGATACTGAAACTTAGTCTATACTAGAGTTAGGCTGACCTAAGGCAGCTTATGTCAACCTAATAAGGTCAGTGTCTACACTACAATGCTGCTTCCACAGAAGTAACCCATTACACCAAAATAACTCCACCTCCATGAGAGGCGTAGTGCTTAAGTTGATGTTGTTAGGGTGATGCAATGTCTGTGTAGACAATGCATTACTTACATCAGCCGTTGGCGGTCAGTCCCAAGGGGCTGACAGCTGGAGCCCTCCCTCCCCCACAGCTGACTGATGGGAGCAGGGGGAGAAGAACAGCCTGAGCCCTATCACCACCCAAGCTCTCCTCTGCACCAATCCCTCACCAGGAGGTGTCTGTCTTGGGATTCCCCCCCCCCCACAGGCAATCTCTTGACTGGGAGGTGGCAGCAGGGCTCCTGGTGTCAACCCCAGCAGGGGGAGTTCTCCCCCCAGCAATGACAGCCTGAAGCCCCACTGCCTCCTCCCACTGACAGACTGGGCAGGAGGAGAGCCCAATCATGGCCACCATCTGGGCTCTTTCTTCTCTACCTCCCCTGACCCAATCCCTCACTGGGAGGCAGCAGCAGGGCTCCTGGCTGGAGCTCAATTTCACAGCAGGGAGCCTACCAGCTGTGAAAGGGACATTCTTCTCAGTTTCATGGCTGCTATTATTTCACATTTTGGTTCTGGCTGTCAGTCCCGGAGACGGAGGAGCACGCTCCAGCTGTCAACCCCACATGGATCTAACAGCTCGGGATGTCAGCCCTAAGGTGAAGGGAGCCAGAGCCCAAGTGTGTAACAACAGCAGCCGTGAAACTGACAAAAATGTCAATTTCACTGCTGGTAGGCTCCCTGCTGTGAAACTGAGCCTAGGGCTGGCTCAGTTTCAGCTGTCTGCATGGGGGCAGCTCACAGCTGT
This sequence comes from Eretmochelys imbricata, assembly GCF_965152235.1. NCBI lineage: Eukaryota > Metazoa > Chordata > Testudines > Cheloniidae > Eretmochelys > Eretmochelys imbricata. The sequence continues at coordinate 48,613,866 of NC_135572.1, read as the reverse complement.
GAGCCCCATGCCTACAGCTGAGGTTGTCAGCCCCAGGGCTGCCTGGCTCCAGCTGTCTGTGTCCCACAATGCCCCACTTCAATCAGAGGAAGCACTCCTGGTGAGGACCTGCACCACCAACAGAAGGAACAAGTGTGGACATAAACCATCACTTTAATTACCGCAGTGGCTGTATGTCGACTCAAGTTGACTTAATTTTGTAGTGTTGACTAGTCCTTCGTTGGAATGTTTCAGCCCCAGATCTACAAATTAAGAGTTCCTTGCAGGCAAAGTACAATTCCTCAGCTAAGAATCTCCATCAAAGATCCCAATGACCAGTTCATCGAACATCTGTGACATTCTCCTCTCTACCGTCTCAAGGTTAAAAGAATACCAAGAATAAATTTCCTGCAAATGATCTTGTTATTCTTCCTGCCCCCACCCCCACTTTATTTTTAAAAGTAATCTCTATCAGAAGGTATTGGTGAAAGGAGAGGGTACAGGAAGTAAAACTACAATTAAAGCCCCAATGGAAAAACTGCAACACTTACGCTGACCGTATTAGTAGTTATATATCCATTTTTTTTGCAAAAGGAAACCGGATAATTCAATTTTTTTTCCCTTTGCTTGGAACACAAGAAGTCAGACATCAACTAACATTGTTTATTCTAATCACAATATATTTTAAAACATGGCAACTTCAGGAACATAACCACAATCTACTTTAAGCGCAAAATGAATGACACTGTTATTGCATAAGGTATAACACAGGACCTGTCCTATCCTGTCTACACTACAGTTCAAACAGCCTGCCAGAATCAAGATTCCTTCTCGGAAAAGACAAACTCAGGCCTTGATCCTGCAAGATATATTGTAGATTCACACAGATTTGGGGGTTGGGGAACTGTAATGAATTGCAGTATAAACTGGTTCACAACACCATGCAATAGTCTAAGGGCTTGTCTACACTAGCAAGTAGTGTCACCAAAAACTCTTTTGGCGATAAAACAGCAAGAGTGTACACACTTCTGTCGCAAAAAACGCCCAGTTTTGGCAACAAAAAACTTCCACCCCTACAAGAGACTTGTATTTTCTCCTCCCTTGTCAACAAAAAGCCAGTGTAGACACTGCTGATTGTTTTGTGGACAGAACTGGCTTCCACAATACCTGCCCTGATCACTCTGCTCAGTGTTTTGATCTCTGCTGCCCTCCCCTTTCAAAGCTCCAGGAACTATCTGTGTGCTGCTCTGTTTGGGGAACATACAAAGAGCAAATAATTGGAATCCTCCTGTTCTGCCCTGCGCTAGGAACACAGCAGCAGGCAGACGGCTGCTGCAAGGGGAGGAGGACAGACTGCTGTGCTGCTTTGCCCTTCCTCAGCACGGAGAGCTCATAGAGCTCGTCATGATGCTGCTCTCTGCAGCTGAGGGGGCTGTGGCAGAACTCGGAGAGAATCCCAAGATATGCAGCGGTCAGCTCTTCCTTCCCACAACACTCCTCTGTGGGATACATACCCACAGTGCATTGCTCACCCTGTTGATGATGGTGTCCCCAATGTGGACATGAACGGTCAACAGAGGGAGCAAGCGTGAACACCCTTTGGCGATTTTTGTTTTGTTGACTTTTGGGTGATGACATAAGTTTTGTCAACAAAATTTGGTAGCGTAGACAAGCTTTAAGTGTGCCCAGAAGCTCCACCTACACTGCTAAATTGCTTGTAAGCATGGGAAATTATGGGACTGCTAGGACAAGCAGGGATTAAGCATTTTATTGCCATGTCATCTAGACCTGGTCCAAGTAGGATTAGTTCACAGTGGTAAAAACAGCCCAGTTTATACTAGTGTACTCAACTGCAGCTGGAGCGACCAAAGGTGGGGGATTTTGGAAAAAGGTTTAGTGCAGGCATGCCCATATTTTATTACCCCAATCCATGAGGTTAAGAAAGAGCATCTGGACATAATTCTAGCTAGTGAGGTATCTAATCCATTTTATGGCAAAGCTGTCACGGTCAAGGTATTCTAGACTGTACCCCATCTGCAACAGCCAGTGAGAGGGTGTTAGGCTGTGTCCGCACTGCAAGCACTACAGCACCACCACTATAGCACAGATACTTGCTACAGCAACAGAAGGGGTTATTCTGTTGCTGTTGTAAATCCACCCCCTTGAGAGACAGTAGTTAGATTGATGGAAAAATTCTTTTATTAACACAGTGGCGTCTATACTGTGGCTGAGGTCAGCTTAACTGTCTCTCAGGGGATGTGAATTTTTCACACCCTTGAGCAACATAGCTCGGTTGGCCTAGATTCTAAGTGCAGACCAGTCCTTAGAAACGGATTTAGATGGGATTATGTTGAACAAATTCCCTGACTTGACTTCTAGCCCAGTATAGACTTGTCCAGAGAGCAGGGAAGGATTCTAGGAGAGACACAGAATGCTGTACACTGATGGGAACATAACGGAGCCTTTACACATTGACGATGGGAACTGTAGTAGCACCTGGATTAAAACGCTGACACAGTTCAGCTGACACAATTTGAACATTAAAAGCAAGGCCTTGAATGGGACATGGCGATTGACAGGAAATATGCAGTCGGCATTTGAAATTACACAGAAGTAAGTAGTCATATTTCAGCACCACTCTATACAGCACTAGTCTCCTGGAGCTAGGCGTGCTAAGGAGCCCAAAGGAGTTTATCCTCGCACCAGGCTGCGACCCAAGGCAGAGTTCCCACGCGTTCCGGCCGGGGCAGCTTTACCGGATGAGGCGCGCTAGACACGGTCGGTATTTGGAGCAGGTCCCAACCTAGCAGCTGATCTCCCCGCGGGCTCCCCACCAAGGGGGCTGTGCAAGGCGGGTAGGCCCGGCAGCAGCTCCACCTCACCTGCTCACGCCTGCACAGCGGGTCCCGGCTTCTCCCCTTCAGCGGGCGCGGCCCGCCCCGCACTCCGCGTCGCCGCGGGCGCCCATGGTGTCTGCAACCAAAGACAAACGCCGCCCTGAGCCGCGACAGGCCGCCGGGCCGCGCCCCGGCACGGGGCCGGGCAGACGCGGCTCACGGAGGCCGAACAGAGCCCGGCCGCAGCTGGCGCGGGCCCGGCCCCTCAGCCACGTCCCCCTCCTCGCGCACCAGCACCAGGCGCACGTGGGCCCGGGCACTGCAGGCTCGCAGGACCCGAGCGGCCCCTTACGTACCGGCCGCTGCAGCGCGAGGCCCCGGCGCCCGCTGCAACGTCCCAGTCGCGTCCCCGGCCCTGGCCGGCCCATGCGCCTGCCCAGCTTCCGGCGCGTCAGTTCCGCCCGCCGCCGGCACGTGACAAGCTGCAGCCCCTGGAGCGAGCGGTCAAGGTCAGGCGCAGTTAAGCCGGGGGATTGCGTGGGGCACGGTCACGTGCAGCTCCGAGGGCGTGACGTCGCAAACCCCGCCCCTCCACGGGCAGCGGCGGCCTCCCCCTCCCCCACCGCGGCAGGGAAGGGAGCGGAGGTTCCCTGGTCCTCCTCCTCCTCCTCCTCCTCCGGGAGAGCCCCCCCGCCCCTCCCGGGGAGCGGCCGAGACAGGGACCGACACCCCCCCACGGGGGACAGATCCTGCTGCCGGGCCGGTCCCGACACGAGGAGACTCCCCTCCCCCCCCGGCGATGCAGCCTCCCTCCCCCCCAGCCGGTCAGGTCAGGTCAGGTCAGTAGGACGGATGGACAGAGGCTGGGAAGCTCTGGTCTCTGCTGGGGGTAGGGGGGAATACATCAGCATTTGCCCCGGGGACCGTGGGTTTCGGGTTTAACCCCCGACCCACTGAACACCTGCGTGGGACAGCCCCCGGGACAGGGACAGGGACAGGGACAGCTTCCCTCTTGGTTTTAATACCTTGTATTCTTTGTCGTTCCTTCCCTGTACGGATTTAGTGGCCGGTGACAGGCTGCTTCTGCCAGTCCTCCGTCTCCCAGGCTTCTGCAGTTTTTCTTCATCTCGGTTTAACTGAAAGTGTGCATCCTAGCAGATATTTTAAGGAAATCTCTCTCTCTCACACTTCAGATTTTGGAGACTGCAAGAGGAAATGCTGCTCAGTCTCAATCTGGCCTCTGGCATTGGTGTTTGGAGGGGTTTGGAGAGCTGTCCCAGTGTCACTGTGCACAGAATTTTTTCTCTGTTTGTGGTGAGATAATTTACTACTGTGATTATTCTGGGTGTGGATTTATAGGTTGTGGGTTTGTTTTTTTTTTAAAAAAAGTTTGTATTTGTTCTTCTCAGTAACTCGCATATTAGTGTTTTAAAGTTTGGGCTGGTGTCCTAGTCTGTGTTCTGTTTCAAAGGAGGTTGTATGCTTCGTTTGTCAGAAGGGTAGTGTTGAGACTTGGTAGTAATGTTATATAGCATTAGCTTTTTATTTGGATTTGATTTTTGAGCTTTAGTACTTTTTGGTGGAGGGATGGACAATATGTTGGCACCAGAGCTCAATGCATGTTCCTGTAAATAGATTAAGAGAGGGAAATGACTCAGTTCTGCTCTGAAGCTATTTATGTTGGTGTTTCAGTGTGCATAGAGGACTTGTTTGCAGAGCTTTAGATACAGGATTTGTATCTGTGTTTTGTTTCAGTTGGTGTAGTTGGATGTTGAAGTTCAGCCCCATATGTAGAATGATTTGAATAACTTTGTTGAATAGTTTTGCTGTTATTTATGTAGTGCTATTACATTATTTTAATGCTTCTTTAGCCTATATGGGATGCTGCCTTGTAACTTTATTGTGAGGTTTAGATATGTACAATTTAAGGTATATTCAGTTTCTTTATCGCTGTAATAAAAAATTTAGTTATGGTTATGGTTTGAGCTTTTAATCTTTTCCAGAGTGACCAATGGAGCCCATGTTTTTGCTTTGTTTCTAGCAAGTGTAAACTCTTTTTTTCAGGGACTTTCTGAGTGAGAAGTCATACAATAGACATTATGTGCCATCTTCCTAGGACATAACATAGATAGGCATTTTTTTCAGTTATTGTGGCTCTGTTTAAGAAATGCTTTAGTAGAGGCCTTTTGTAGGTCATTGATATTTATAATGACAAAAAGTAGGATTAAGATTGCATCCTTTTTTAGCCTTCTTTCTTGTCTGAAAGCCTGTTTGCAGGTTGTTGTTGTTTTAATTTACGTTTTGTAGATTGGTACATGGATTTGGTTATCATATCTTTTCCAATCATTTCAATTTTGTAACCATTTACAGCTCATGGCTGGGTACTATTTTAAAGTCGACAAAGCAGGTACATATCCCTTTACTCTCAGTTTTTTACTTGTAGGTTTATGGTCTTCTGTCTGTTGAAAATGTAATCAGCAACTTGTTTCTCAGGGAGGAATCCAATCTGTCTTTGTGGTGTTGCTCAGGTATCTGTCACATTTTTTTATTGGAGATGTCACTGGATAATTTTTTAGATATTCTTACATAGATGCCTCTGTTTGTTTTGGCTTGAAAAAATCTTAGCTTTTGTGCATTAAAGTAAATAGCAAGTGACTAGAGACACTCCCTCCCCAGGTAGGTATGTCAGAAGAGGAGGGAAAACAAGAGTTGGGAGAGAGGGGAATGTTTGGGAAGAAATTCTCTCCCCTCCTCCCAAACACATAGGTGGGAGATAAGCAAAAGTTTGGGTTAGAAGGAGGCAGACTTCACATTGCACATACATATATGGAGAGAGAACTCTTGCCCCGTCCTCCAGAGGGAAAGTTATTGTGAGAGGTAGACCCTTCTATATGCATGGTGGGAGCACAGACCAGAGATGGGGGCCATTGCCCTCCCCCCTTTTTTTAAACAGGCCCCTACTGGCATCATGGAGGGGTTGCCGAGTCAAATTTGAGTGTGTGGCATTGTGACCCCCATGCCTAGTGAATGAGGTTGTAGCACTACTTTAATGTAAGCCAGCCACTCTTCCATTAGGATGGCTCCTGTCTCCAGGCCAAATCTGAGTGAGTGGTGTTGCGACTGGGTTGGAGGCGAAACACAGAAGTTGTGCCAGTTTAACTAAAATTGATTTAACCAGTTTGGTTTAGTTAAACAGTGCAACCCTCATACATGCACTCCGGTCTACAACTGGCCATATTAGTTTCGCTTGCATCAGTAACTTTTAAAAAACAATTTTATTAAATAGGCACAAAGCCTGAGACGTTACTTTCCATTGTTCCCCCTTACACACGTGCATGCACACAGGAAGAGAAAGAGGAGGTTGTCTGATGTGATTGTGAAGTGTATTCATTTCAGGCTAATTTTTACATATCTAACTTAATTTCAGGACACAGGCTATTCCACCTTCTTTTAAAGTATGTTCTAGTCACTCAATAATTACAACTATAGTTCAGTTTCAGTAAAACTCTGTTTCCACTTTTGGGCTGAAACTTTCCATGCCTGAAGTATAATCAAAGGTGAACGTTTTGTGCATGTGAGATATTTGAGAAAACTCCCTCTCATCCTTTTCTTTTCTTTGCAAGTATGAGGAAAACATTGTCACGCCTTTTTTTTTTTTTATAAACACACAGAGAACTCTAAAATGACTGGACCTTGAAGCTTGGTCTGTAAATAGTCCTTGGAGAGAAGCATGTTCACGACCAAGTTGGAAAAGAATTGGCTTGAAAATAGTAACAAATGTTTGGAAATAGCATACTGGGCATGCAGTTTAAAAAAAATTTCACGCAACTGAGAGTATGCGCTGTTAATTTGTGCCTTTCACAAGTATGCACCCTTCAATGAAGTTAAATAGTCATTGGCTGGTGCCTCCTACCTAGCCTCAGGGGTTCTCAGGATAGAATTTTTGGTGTCCTCAGAGGGCAGCCACCAACTCTTGCTGGTGGCCACTCTCACACTTTTCCCTAAAATACTTAATTAGCTTTAGGAAAAAAGAAAAGGAGGACTTGTGGCACCTTAGAGACTAAAAAATTTATTTGAGCGTAAGCTTTCTTGAGCTACAGCTCACTTCATCGGAATACAGACTAACACTGCTGCTACTCTGAAACCTGTCTTTAGGAAAAAAATAAATATGCACATATACACGTCCAAATCATTGTAATATTTATTGCTAGCTAATAAGCCTGTTGTGAAAAGTGATCTTAACAAACATGCAAGTATCACTTTTCACAGCAGACTTACTCAGCCCCGGCAAGCCTGGGGACAAATTAAGCCCTGGACTGGGGGGAGAGGAGGGCCGAGGGAGGCAGTAGGAGGCTGCAGACTGAAGCCCTGTGGCTGGAGGACAGAACCTGAAGCTGCGCAGCCAGGAGCCCAGCGCTGGAGCCCGAAGTCCCGCTGCCAGAGCCTGCCCCCTGAAACCTCAGGGCTGAAGTCCAAACCGCTCCTGGAAAGGTGGGGAACTCACCGGCTGCCTGCTTCTCCAGCGTTGTGTCCCAAGTGTCTTGGGAGAGAGGAGGGGGACCTCTGCTGGCAGCCCCAGCAACCAACACCAAGGCGGTGCATCCAGGAGCACTAGGGAGGGGAAGGAGCTGCTGCTTTGCTCTCCTCCTGCCCATAACAGTCCAGGAGGCTGTGGCTGCAAGAAAAGCTCCTGGTGGCCACGGTGGCTGCATTTGAGAAATTCTTAGCTAAATGGCTATTGCATGCTGTACTCTGACAGGTTGAATATGAAGAGCAGGCACCATCTGACAAGCCTGACTCTTAATGTTTCATCTCTCAGGGGACACTTTCTGTACCATTGTTATTTTTTTCTCTTAAAAAACCTTATTTTTTTAAAATAATACATTCAGAAAGTGCATGGGGTCCAAAGTTAAAATCACAGAAAGTCTAGCTGGAAATGCACAAACAGGATTCCAGTTAGTAAGTTATGTTCTGCATAAAGTCAGTGATGTATCTATGACTTATGTTATTAAATATATCCCATAAAATATATGACAGTCGATAGTGCTGGGGGTGCATTCTTTATTGCATTTCTTGACTGTAATTTTAACTGTACAACTTTGAGTGTTGCATGAACACTTGAGGGGTTTTTTCATTTAATTTGTTCATACAATGTCCTTTGTATAAAATATCACAGAATATGTCATAAATTTGAAACATTGTTACACCAAACAGAAGCAAAAATCACTAGCTAAAAAGTGTGATAACACAACAGTTCATGTCTGCTTTATTTTCCTTACCTGGTGAAATACTGTGTCTAAACTTTTTCTTCTGCGGATAGAGGATTGATTTTGTCTTTTCAATGAGACATTTCAAACTTTATTTAGGATACCTTTAAATCTCCCACATTGTATTGCTGAGCAGCTTGGCAGACCTATTTTCCTCACTTTCAAAAATAAATTGTTACTTTTCTCCTAACTTACATATTTTTAGATGTTTCTCTTATCTTGTCACTTGCATTGCTCCTGTAGTATGGAAAGGAAATCTTTTTACTGCTTCAGCAGGTGACAGGCAGATGTTTTTGTCAAGAGGGCACACCCTGCTTTTATTAACCTTTATTTTGGTCACACCATGCATGTCCTCTTGCATTATATTAATCCAGTCTAACATATCTGCTCTCATATGTGGTATAATCATGTCCATGTGTTTGGTGTATGTTGAAAAGATTGTCAAGGGCACCCAGAGACCTAGATGGAAGCTCTTTCATTATAGTTTGTAAACATCAAAATAAATGTGGACCTGACTGAATAATGAAAAATATTATTCAATAATAATTTATTCAGTAGTGGAAGGAAGAAAGGTTGAATATATCATTCAGATTTTATTTTACCCATTGTAGAGCTGGTGAAATACTGAAAAGTGTGTTTGACGCTTTTCTTGGCATAAAATATATGCAGAGTTCATCGTATAAATTATTTGTACTAAAAATAAATTGAACTGCAGAGGTAATTTTAGGTTAACAGTATAACTGCACAGTTGGCGTACATCCTGGTCGAAGTCTAACACTCTTACTTTTGGGAGACCTGATGTGGAATATTTGCTGTCTACAAGTGGGCAGGATCTCAAGATACCCTGTGAATAGCACATTGCCGCATAATGCAATGCTGTGCACTTGAGTCAATACTGATTCAGAGGGAAGAGGGTGGCCTGCTAAGGACATGCTTCAAAGCTTATTGAAGTCAATAGGAGTCTTTCCTTTGGTTTCAATAAGCTTTGTATGAGGTCCTAAACAAACCAATATTATTTCTTTAATTGCCTGGAGTTTCCAGCCCTGATTCTACTATAATGTCTGTAGCTTGTTCAATGGGGAATCTAGAGTAAACTAGCACTTCTATGAAGGTTATTTCCCCATAGAAATCTAATTTACAGGTTAAATTGCCCACAAACTTTCCCACTACACTTTTCAGACTCTTCAATAATATACTTCTGTGCTCACAGACTTCCCTTTAATTAGCAGCTCTGCCACCCAATCAGCACCTCAAAATTTACACCTGCTATAGTAAATCCTGTCAGAATTTAACTGATTATAAGTGGTCCCTCACTTATCAAGTGTTTCATGTCAGGATGCTGCAGTCTTAGCAGAAAAGAAAAGACAGTTGCCAGTGTTGCTATTTAAACTGCAAGCTAGTCCATATTTTGATTTAATTCCCCCCCATCCTTAAGTGACCTTCCAACTGAATTTCTGTCATTCTCTATAAATGCCTAAGACTTTCCTGAGGCCTTCCCTCAGACGTGATTAAAGATACCAGCCTTCTGCAGAATTTAAATGAAGATGGTCACAAAGCTTGTTTTTTGGGGGGTAGTGAGCCTGCACTATACTAGCTAAAGTCCGTGGTTTTAAGCACTTAGGAAAATCTGGCCTATAAGAGATTAGAGCTTCATCTGTTTGTATGTGTTTTTAAATACATGAAATCAACCTAAAATGATATGTCTGGACAAGTGCAATGTCTGACATAATATGTGACTCTTAAAAAAACAGCTACTACTTGTTCTATGGTATTTTGGAAGGTATTTTGAAGACCACCTGTCAAGTATGTAAATAAATGCAGAACTTTTGTGACTCTTGCAAAGAGTTTCTACATATTTTGTCGATAGAACCAAACTCAGATATTATCGGTGCCCAGAATGTTAAACAATTTACTAGCCAACTGACAAATCTGTTTCTTTTTAAATCCTAGACCTAGAACTTGCTTTATAACATTTTCAGATGTTCTAGTTTCCTGTACTTTCAAAGAGAAGGGAACTTCTGTGAGTAGATAAAATGCTGCATTATTAAAATGGCAGACATACAGAGAGGACAGCAATGATAGTGAATAATGAAGATACTAAAATAGTGACAGGTATCTTTAAAACGTTTGAAAACTTCTTTGTGTACATATAATACAATGTTTCCCTAACATATATCCAACTAACTATCAGAGTTTTTCTTTAAGGAAATTTAAGAAACGAGTCAGGATATCCAAACTCAGGGGGCCTACACACACAAACAGGAGAGAGCCCAATTTGACTCTTAATTCCAGGATGCTTGCAGAGCTGGCAGACCAAAAACCAACCTACCAGCCTTTTGCTAATCTAGAATTTGCTGAGAAACCTTTTTTTTTTAAAGCAAAACTGTACTTTAACTTGTGTGCAACATTCACACAGGATCATCTCTTTAATTTATTTGAATGTTTAATTATTGTAAAATAAAATGTTTTAATTTCAATAGACAGTGCTTTTTCTGGCCAGTGAACTTGACTTGTGAGTGCATGTGCAACTGCTGAAGATCTTACAGATTTTAAAGAAGGTAAATAATCAAGTGCTAAGTTATACTCTATTGATAAAGAGCTATATGAAGGTCATTTATGGTAATATTACATACAAATAATAAATTTAGAATAGCAAAATATTATGGAATTATGTTCTAGAGCTTGTGTTACTATGTTTAAGGGTACAAATCAGAAGTATCTTGTTTAATTCTGGTCATTCATATATTGACTGGACAGTTGCTAACTTTTTATTTACAACTGTTCAACTGAAAAGGCTTGAACTGAGCAAAAACAAATATTTGGTTTTCATGTTAACATATCCTTCGTTATTTTTATTCATCTGGTAAACTGAGCTGCTTCTCCAGATTTTTTCCATAATAAGATTTCATAGTTGGCCACCAATTTATGGTCTGGCACATTAACCTTCCTTTAGCTATTGGGCTGATTGAGTTCTCCTTCAATGTGAAAGATGGCATAACTTTTTCAGGATTACTTCTGGGTTTACTATTTAACCATTTATTTATTTTACCAAGAATTCCCACACTTAAAAAAAAAAAATCTAATGGTATGTCTGGGGTCTCAATATAGATTGAACAGAACCAAGGACTTTTTCAGAGGAAAAATTGGGGGGGAAATTTTTAGGCCTCCATTTGGAGACAGAGAAATATCTTTACCATTTTAAGATACAAGATCTTACTGGAGCCCATAGTATCAATTGTTCAGCTTTTAATTGCAGCAACATTTCAACTCCCTTCTTTATTTCCTATCCCAGTTGCCAACATAAACTGGTCACGCATCTAAGGGCTTGTACACGCTACCAGTTATGTCTGTATAATTTATGTCACTAAGGGGTGTGAATAAGCCACCCCCCTGAGTGATGTAAGTTACACCGACCTTTGCGCTGAAGCACTCCCGCCAACATAGCATCCGCCTCTCGCCGAGGTGGTTTTTATTATACCAACGTCTCCTGTCAGCATAGAGCGTCTTCACCAAATGCGTCCCGGTGGCGCAGCTGCGCCTCTGTAGCACTTTTAATGTAGACTAGCCCTGATTCTTTCCCTGGCTGTTGCAACATGTTGGCCAGTTCACTGCCTTTAATTGTCTGTCCTCTTCGCTGTCAGTCTCAATCTTTTTCTGTAATTTAAAACTGCAAACAATATGTTTTGAAGCTGTGATGATTTCTAGTAATTGTGCTACATTAAGTATACGTTTCTACCTTTGTCTTTATAACAGAAGGGAATAGCTATAATTGTCCTCTTAAGTCAGTAATTTTTCCATTGTTCTATATAACCTGCAGTGTTTTAAGGAAAATGTACTGAAGTGCACTACTGTCCTATCCTCTGTAGTGCTGTATATTTTGTTACTCAAAACTATTGCTTTTTTATGTGAAATGGCAGTAACTGATTTCTATGATTCTTGCTCTGGTTTCATTTATTGGCCTTCATTTTCAACTAGCATGCATTTCAGTGTGTAAGAAATTTTGAAGCCTGTGGGTAATCCTGGATAGGGCCTGTCACGTGCGGTAAACAGGAGCACCCATAGGTACAATTTAATAGATTATCAGTTTCTAAAATGATAGAACAATCCAGTTGGATTTTAAAAAGTAACTAAAATATTTAGTAGGAGAGTCCATCGAGTTTTGGTCATCAGAAATCTGGTAGAGAAAACTGATGCAATTATAAAGGAAAGAAATCTAGGGTTAAGATTGAAATTTTGCTGTTGAAGAGGCACTGTAAATAATTAAGTTCAATGTACCTTTCTTTTAAATCGATTTTCTGAGAACACACCCTGTAAAGTAGAATGTCTTCTAATCTTAAAAAAATCTGTTAGGCTCAAAAGAGCAACTCTATCAAACATGCTCAGGTCTCCCTTTTCTTTCTGTGCACGCTCTAGCTTGTTGCTGTTTCAGTTTTGCTGCTACTGTTATTGTTAAACAACCTTTTGCAGAGCCTGGGCAAGCCCTGCAAAACAGTTTGGGGCTATAAACAGAGTGCTGCTGCCAAATGCACTAAGCCCGCTAAATGTTTTTCTTTAATCTTTCAATTATATTCACATTTGACATTACTTGCCTTGGAATTTCTTTTCTCCATTCTGTATGCTAATGGAGATGCCACCTTGTCCCGTCTTCGATGCAAATGAGGCTAGCAGAGTTTCTTTGATCCTGTCACCGTTATCCCAGGGGTGTAGGTGTGTCTCCCACTGCCTTTTCATTGCTTTTTGTAAGTCTTTCTTCTGATCGGTTTTGGTTCAAGCAGAGGCTGGGGGGGAGAGAAGGTCTTTCATGAGTCAGACAGGCTGGGTACTGTGCCCTGGTTCCCCAAGAACACAGAGCTGCTAGGTAACACAGGAAGGGGATCAGAGCTGGGGCTGGGGCAGGGGATTGGGGCCCAGGAGGGAGTCAGGGTGCACGCTCCAGGCGGCGCTTATCTCAAGCAGCTCCCAGAAGCAGCCGGCATGTTCCCTCCTCCCCCTGGCTCTTATGTGGAGGCACGGCCAGATAGCTCTGTGTGCTGCCCTGTCTGCAGGCGGTCCCCCCACCCCCAGCTCCCATTGGCTGCAGTTCCCGGCCAGTGGGAGCTGTGGGGGTGGCGCTTGGGGCAGGAGTAGCATGTAGAGCCCCCTGGCTGCCCCTACACACCCTGCTCTGAGCCCCCTGCCACACCTCACACCTCTCCTGGACCCCAAACCCCTGCTCTGAGCCTCCTGCTGGACCCCACACCCCTTCAACACCCCAACCCCCTGCCCTGAGCCTCCTCGTACACACCAAACCCCTCCAGTGCCCCAACCCCTTGCCCTGAGCCACTTCCTGCATAATGCACCCCCTCCCACACCCCGCACTCCCTCCTGCACCCCAACCCCTTGCCCCAGCCCTACATTCATGACCCTGCATGCAATTTCCCTACCCAGATGTGGCCCTCGGGCCAAAAAGTTTGCCCACCCCTGACTTAAATCCTACCTTTTATTCTTAATAAAATCACTTTTGTTTATTATTGAACCCAGAGTAAGTGATTAATACCTGGGGAAGCAAACAGCTGTGCATATCTCTCTATCAGTGATATAGAGGGCAAACAATTTATTAGTTTACCCTGTATAAGCTTTATACAGAGTAAAATGGATTTATTTGGGGTTTGGATCCCAGCGGGAGCTGGGTGTCTGGGCAATAGAGAGTGGTGACCTGCTGAGCAGTTTTTGTTAAAGTCTGCAGCTTTGCGGGTGTGGATCAGATCTGGGTCTGTGTTGCAGCAGGCTAGCGTGTCTGACTCAACAAGGCAGGGTTCTGGAGTCCCAAGCTGGCAAGAAAAATGGACTTGGAGGTAATTTCAGCACATCAGGTGACAGTCCCAAGGGGGGGTCTCTGTGACCAAACCTGTCCCAGTGTGTTCATCTGATTCTGGGACTGGAAGAACCCAGCCCTGGGGAACCTAGGTCCTGCAAGATAGCTCCATTGGGAGGGAACTTGCAGCAAGGAGAAGTAGAGCTCCGTATGAGAACACAAGTGACACAAGCAGTACATTGATAGAAGTACAGAAACCCCGTCCCACCCAGAAGAATAACCCTAATAAATGAGCATACTCTAAAGTAACGGGCAAAGCTGGATCCCAGCCCAGAGCACCCTCCTGCATCGCAAACCCCTCATCTTCAGCCCCAGCTCAGAGCCTGCACCCAAAGTTGGAGCCCTCACTCCCCCCCACCCCAGCCCTGATCCCCCTCCCGCCCTCTGAACCCCTCAGTCCCAGCCCAGAGCACCCTCCTACACCCCAAGCCCCTCATCCCTAGCCCCACCCCAGAGCCTGCACCACCAGCTGGAGGCCACCCCAGCACCCCAACCTCCTGCCCCAGCCCAGAGCCCCCTCCTGCACTCCAAACCCCCATCCTGCACTACGAACCCCTCAGCCCCAGTCTGGAGACCCCTCCTGCACCCCAAATCCCTCATCCCTGGGCCCACAACAGAGCCTGCCGTAGGTGCCGATTTCCCATCTAGCTGGGGGATGCTCAACCACCCCCTCCACCCCAGGCCCTGCCCCCACTCCATCCCTTCCCCCAAGTCTCCACCCTACCTCTTCCCGCCCCTGATCCGCCCCCATCCTGCCTCCTCGCTGCCTCCTCCCCCAAGCATGTCCTGTTCCTGCTCCTCCTCCTCCTCTCCCTCCCGGAGCTTCCTATATGCTGCCAAACAGCTGTTCATGGTCGGTGGGAGGCACTGGGAGGGAGGAGGAGAAGTTGGTTAGCGGGGCCACCAGCAGGTGAGATGCACTGCGGGGAAGAGAAGGGAGCTTGACTGCCAGTGGGTGCTAAGCACCCTCTAATTTTTCTCTGTGGCTGCTCCAGCCCTGGAGCACCCATGGAGTTGGCGCCTATGGAGCCCGCACCCCAAGCCGGAGCCCGCACCCCAAGCCAGAGCCCTCACACACACACCCCCACACCCCACCTCCCTGCCCCAGCCCAGAGCCCCCTCCCACACTCCTAACCCCTCAGCCCAGAGCCCCGTCGTGCACTCTGAACACCTCATTTCTGGCCCCACCCCAGAGCCTGCACCCCCAGCCAGAGCCCGCACCCCCTCCTGCACCCCAGCCCCCTGAGCCAGCCCGGTGAAAATGAGCGAGTGAGTGAGGGTGGGGAGAGCGAGCGACAGAGGGAAGAGGGGATGGAGTGAGCGGGGGGTGGGGCCTCAGAGAAAGGGTGGGGCATGGGCAGGCTCTCAGAGGAGGGGCAGGGGTGGGGCAAGGGTGTTCGGTTTTGTGTGAGTAGAAAGTTGGCAGCCCTATTGTGGTGTGACCCTGTTTGTGTTTGGGGCACAGGGTTTGTCTGCACTACAAACCCTGCAGGCTACAGTGTGTGTATAGACTGCTATTAGAGAGAAAGAAAGTTTAGGCACTAAAACTGAGAATTTCAGCTGCCTTCTGTGGCCTTTGTGTTCAGTTAACCCACTGTCCAGTTACAGAGGACTCTTTTTCTTCGTGAGAGAATTTTGTTTAAAAACATGAATGCCTCGTTTTAGTTATGAGAGAAAACTATGCTCCCGTCATGTGACTGAACATCTTTTTTCACTAAATTTAGATATATCTGAACCAGTTATCAAATTGGAAAATCTCCCCCCAAATCCAAGGCTATGACCTTGTCACATATTTCTCAATGGAGAAATACCCAGTATGGTAAAGTAAATAAAGAAGATGCAAAAGAATCCTTCTTCAATTTAATCTAATTTAAATGTTTACTTTTCCTGTACAGATCAGCTGTTTTTAATTCAGTTGAATACTTTGAAATACTAACCATACGGTACTGTTATTTAGAAGGTCCTTGGTATTCTTCCATCCCAGAACTCTTTTCTGCCTTGATGAACATTTCAGTTATTAAATTAGATAATCCTGGATGATGTCAACAATACACTAAGCACCATAATTACGGGGGTTTATCAGAAAACCCAATTTTAGACTCCTGAATAGCTTGAAAAATGGAAAATGTTTCTTATACATGTATCCAGAAAGACTTCCCAAAACAATACCGCAGGGTGGAGGAGAGAGAATTTCTGTTAAATAAGATCTCTAAACCACTACACTTTATGGGCTATGTACACATACATGTTGTCACAACCAGATCAGATTAATGAACAAATGAATATGAAAATGAATAAACATTTTAAAATATTCTTTTAAAGATAAATTTTCTGCAACAATGGCTTGGCTATACTTGTCGAGGTGTAAGAGATTTCTCTGCATTTCCTTCCCCTATTTGGATGCGAATATATATCTTCTATACATGTTTAATTATTTTCTGTTAATATTACTAGTGATAATTATTTCCTTTTAAGTAACAGTTGAAAGGAGAAAAAAGCCACAAATTATTGACTGTAAGATGTCAGCCATTTTCAAATAAGTACAGACAATAATCTTTACTTTTCATCCTTCTAAGTATACAAAGTCACCAAAATAGTAGCTGATAGGCATAGTCTTCATGTTGTATACTTTTGGTTTGCGCGTACCTCTGAAAACTGACTGTGCTGTACTCTTAATGAATAGCTCCTCAAAGATTTTGCTGTTAATATAGTTTGATAAGACTAGTTTATAATTACTATATTTTATCAGCATTTGCAAATTACATACTTTTAAAACTGCTGTCTCTATTTTTAAAACAATGTATTTAAACTGATTGATTTTGATGTAATAGCTATACTAATTTGCTATAATTTTTGATAGTTTTCAGTTAGCAACATGGTTACGTGAAGAATTTTAAGTGGAAATCCATCTGTTACTGTAGCAAAACTTATTCTTAAGGCCACCTGCTGTCTGTGGCAAGGTTCACCTGTGTAAACAGCCATTGAAATAAGTCCTCTGAAGGCTCTCTGTGAATGCATTTCTGACAACTTCCAAACATTCAGTTATGTAAATTTACATTTTAATCAATCTTTTGAGGTGTCTAGGGAGCGGCTTCAAAATAATGGATGTTTTGTAATGTGAAAAATTATGATTAAGACTATTTAACTTTTAAATTGTGAATCAAAAATTATGGTCTTGGTTCATCTGTTCATTCTGATATATTTTTAAACTACAAGTATATCAGAAACAAGTAGGTATTCTGGACTCCCAGGGAGGGTAAGGGGCAATTAAGGGTTGTGTACCACCCACCCACCCCCGGCCCTGAAAAGGTTAATGAGGGCCTGAGAGGCCCGTTATGTTATCTGGTTGCATCTGGAGGTAGGCCAAGCTTAGGGATGAAACCCAGTTGTGGAGGAGCTGGGTAGTGACTATAAAGGCAGGAAGTTTAGCACAGAAGGCGGTAGGGAGAGAGTCTGCTGTCTCTCTCTGAGATTATTGAGAGAAGGCCCTGGGATTCTTACCTGAGTAGAGTAGGGTTGCCAGGTGTCTGGTTTTCGACCGGAACCCCGGGTCGAAAAGAACCCTGGCGGCTCCGGTCAGCAGTGCTGTTAAAAGTCCAGTTGGCAGGAGCAATGGGGCTAAGGCAGGCTCCCTGCCTGCTGTGGCTCCGCTCAGCTCCCGGAAGCAGCAACATGTCCCCCTTCCAGCTCCTATGCGTGGGGCAGCCAGGGGGCTCCGCATGCTGCCCCGCCCGAAGTGCCAGTTCCACAGCTCCCATTGGCTGGGAACTGTGGGCAGTGGGAGCTGCGAGGTGGCGCCTGTGGACGGGGCAGCACACAGAGCCATCTGGCTGCGCCTCTGTGTAGGAGCTGGAGTGGGAACGTGCCGCTGCTTCTGGGAGCTGCTTCAGGTAAGCACTGTCCAGAGCTTGCACCGTTGACTCCCTTGTGACATTATTGACATGAACTGGGACCGTATAGATCATTGGTGCAACCAAGGTCCTGTAGTGGCACCAAATCTTGTATAAAGGGGGTCAAATAAGGTGTCCAAGACAAGATTATGGTTTGCTGGTTATGATTATGCTATCTGTATATGTGTACCATTTTTTTAGTTGAAGTTATGAATATTGGCTCTATACTGTCTGTATTTCAAACTTATGCTATGCTTCTGGGTGACACCCCAGACAATTTGGTATCCGCACTGCCTAGCCTGCTTGATGGCCCATTAAGGACTATTAGCTATACAGTTGTCCCATTGAGAGAAGGCAGATACACCTTGTGACTCAGCGAGGTACGCAGGGACCTGCCTTTGAACAGAACTCTAAGGTTTTTCTATGCCATGTGCTGGATAGCATGTCTTTGGGACAAAGAAAGCAAAGTCCACATGTCAAGAGACTATAAAAGACTGCTGCAGCTCCTCCATCTTGTCTTCAATCCTGCTTTTTGCCTCTGGAGGAACTTTGCTACAAACTGAAGCTCTAAACAAAGGATGGAATGACCCATCCTAGCTGTGGATGTACTCCAGAGACTTGATTTGAACCTGCAGTTTATTCCATCACTGCTACAAGCCTGAACCAAGAACTTTGCCATTACTGTATGTAATTGATTCCATTTAACCAATTCTAGCTCTCAACTCTATCTTTTTCCATTTATGAATAACCGCCCCCCCCCAGCACCCCTGCCCCACCCTGGAGCCCCGTCCTGCACCCTGCACTCTCATTTCTGTTCCCACCCCAGAACCAGCACCCCCAGCCCAGAGCCCATACCCCCTCCCACACTCCAACAACCCCCTGCCTCAGCCTGGAGCCCCCTCACATACTCCAAACTCCTCAGCTCCACCCCCCAGCCCAGAGCCCCCTCCTGCACCCAAAACCCCTCATCCCTGACCCCACCCCAGAGCCTGCACCCCCAGCCAAAACCATCACCCCTTCCCACATCCCAACCCACCGCCTCAGCGTGGAGCCCCCTCCGGCACCTTGAACTCCACATGTCTGGTTCCACCCCGGAGCCCGTATCTCCAGCCGGAGCCCTCACCCCCTCCTGGACCCCAACCCCCAAGCCAACCCGGTTAAAAGTGAGTGAGTGAAGGTGGGGAGAGCGAGCGACAGATGGAGGTGGAGTGAGCAGGGGCAGAGCCTCAGAGAAGGGGCGGAGCAGGGCCTTGGAGGAGGGGCGGGGCAAGGGTGTTTGGTTTTGTGCAAGTAGAAAGCTGGGAACCCTACCTTGAATCTGGCAAGTGGCCAGGAGTGACAGAGAACAGCCACTGGGGTGGAGCAGGCTCAGGTGGGAAGCCCTGGTGTAGGATAAATATGACATTAAAGAATTAGAGTTAGTTTAAGTTTGATTAAGGAAATATGTGTGTTGTAAAGAAAGGCCTTGACTAACAGGTGGAAAGAAGGCCATGAAAATAATCAGGCCAGAAGTAATTAAGTAGGGAGGATGTCTAGTTCAAAGAATAAGTAATGAGATAAGGGAAAGTTTCTCAAAAGAAGGCCTCTGACCAATTGGGGTGGCTGCAGATGGTTTTAAATAAGACAAAGAGAAATGAGCCATCATGGCCCTACCTACCCCACATGCCAGTGCTTATTATTGAGGCTTTTTAGGCATGTTTAGAGAAATTGTATAAGTATCATTTGGATTTAATAAAGGAATTTTTCGTTAGTGTTTGGTTTTCCATATTAATAATTCCAAATATTAATAATTCCCACATTTTGGCAACCCACAAAGGGATCCCACCTTAAGTTCAGTTGCTGTAAATCCCCAGCGTAAAGACGTAGTGACATCCTCTGGGGCTACTATAATTTCTCTCCTAAAGAGAAATTCAGTAACATAAGAGGAATAGAAGGAGGTACTTCAGATACCTATTTAAAAGAGTGCATGGCAGAGCATGGCGGAGGAACGTAGAGTGCCACTTACAGCTTAAAGAATAAGACCCATGAGCGACCCTGGAGAGAACGGTAAATGAGTGCAAAAAACCACAAAGATAAAGCCAGTGCCAGTGAGAGGAATCGGCTGATGAATGTGTTACTTTGGGAGATAAGTGATTTAAGGAAAGAGAGTGAGGAGTTAAAAGGAACTTTTACACAAATTAATACTGCAGGGTTGAGAAGGAATTAAGCCATCATGGGTTGTGGAAATGTTAGTGTTAAAGAAGAGAATGCTTGGTTCGATGATAAAACCCAGTTATGGCAGTACAACTTGGTACAGTGACACTGGGTGGAATCCTCATAGTCAAACAAATTATACAACAGATAAGGGGGTAGCTACTATTACCACTGTGTGTTTTGGACTATGCAGTGTATACTGTAAAAGGGGTAAATGAAATGTAAACAAAACATACTATTTAATTAAAATTCAATAAGGACTCCAAAGAGGAGCCACAATAGGTTGTATTTTTTTTCAGATAGCTGTGTACTTGGGAAGCAGAAAACAACCCAGAAGAAAGATAAGTGAATACATTAAAAAAAGAAAAAGTGCTTAACCATTAAAAATTGTATCCGAAAGTTATGGTTAACTGTGGTGTAAAGTAAATGTTATTAGTGAGTTAAAATCTATATGGTGTTTTGTAAATAAAAAAGAATAATTGAAACTTCAAGTAATTGTATAAAAAGATTGAAAAGCCCTAACCTGGAAATACATCCAACTAATGACTTAGCATTAAACCTGTTAAATATTGTGCAATATGTAGATGATATCCTGGGGACAAGGAAAGCCATTTAAAAGTGTTGGAAACCCAGTGTGAGGTTTTGATGAAAGCTGGACTGAAGCCAAACCCCAAATGAAGACCCAGTTAGTGAATCTGGCCAGCGAGCTTCAGACAAAGAAAACGTTAACATGACTTTTGGTGCTGTCTGTCACTACTTCAGAAACAACACTGTGATCACTGCTGGGCACGAAGGGCCGTGTCAGAATTTTGTCCGTGACTACACAGCCACTGCTGCACCCTTCTACCAGCTCTTGCAGAAAAAGGTAGAGCGGGAATATAGGCAGTGTATAATTTAAACGAGGTTTTGGCGCAAGCTTCAGTATCTAGCCCCCCAGATAGTACAAAACCTTTTGGATTGTTTGTAACCATTTCAGATGTGTTAACTCAGGGCTATCCTGACAGAGAAAAACCTAGTGCTTATGCTTCCAGAATACTGAAAGGAGTTAAAATGTATTATGCAAAACCTTTATTGGCTGTGTAATGGGCCATGACACATTTCAGATATCTGGTGGAGTTGGGATGCATAAAACTGTACACTGCTCATACTCCTGTAAAGAATTTTTTGTCTGGTAAAATTAAAGATGGCACAGTGACTAGTCTTAGATTGACCTGGAGGTCTGGCTGCTGGAAGAACACCAAATTGCAATCTGTCCTCTTAAACAACCCTCACCTTTGCAGCAAGATTATTAATTGATGGTACTCTGAGTGTTCTCAAGAAATTGCTTTTCAAGAGGGGCCCCCCAACCCTTTTATCTCATGTGCAATACATATTTTAAATTCTGATGGGCTGCAATGTGAGGGTCTGACAGTATATTGTAATGGGTCCTCTTGTCACCAAAAAGGAACCCCAGTCATAGGATTTGCCATTTGGCCTTCCTCCGTTCAGGCTGAACCTGTGCAGTACAGATGTAGTACACATTCAGCCCTGTATGCTGAATTGGCTGCTGTAGCAGAGGCATCATCACTGTAAAAGGACAAACGCCAGCTGCTCTAAAATGTTCAGACTCTCAGGGGGTCCGTGATGCCTTGACTCCATATCTCCCTTGGTGGAGTATGGATTTATTTTGCAGTGCAGATCACAAGCCTTTATGCTCTCAAGCCCTTCTGCCCTGTGTATGGGAACTAGCAAGTAAATTGGGTGTCTCAGTGATATATATGTGGTTAAGGTAAAAACTCACTCCAGACATGGGGAAGTAAGCAAGGAAAACAGTGGAGTGGATGAAGCTGCAAAAGAAGCTGAGGCTGACAGGGGATCTGGTGTGGGTCCCTCCCTCTGTTTATCCAGTCCTTGCTGTCACCACTTGAGCACCAACAGAAAACACTGACATTACAAGAATATGATCCAGAGGCATCTTCTCTTAAACAAAAAGTAATGCATGGGGACTTAAACCAGCTAAATGGTAAATCAGAAAATTGGTTGCTCAGTGTAGGGATGATTTACCTTACCTGATCTGGATTCCACCACAGACCCTTAAAAGGGAAATGTTAAGACTGGTGCTTCACGTGCCACAGGGGCCCACCAAAATGCTGATGCCATTTATCAATTCTTGATAGCCTGGTGGCCCAAGTGTGTGTGTGTTGTGTGTTTTAAGTAAAAATTCTTAACAATTGCTTGGTTTGTGCTAAAAACAATCCACCAGGAAGAACAAAACATGGATTTATCCAGGCCCAAAACTTCAGGGATCCTTGAGAGGGAGATTGCAGATTGACTACAAAGCATATTACCCTAAGGTTTCTGTCTTGGGGGAATTAAAGACAAACAGAAAAATCAAAACAATGGTGAAAAAAGTGGTGTGTGTGTGATTCAGGCAAAGACTGGGATGAAAAATTGCTTATTCTTATGGCTTTAAGGGGGGGGAATCCAAAATAAAGGGGATCTCTTCCTTTACTGCCATGACAGGCAGGGAAATGACTCCCAGAACATTGGTTTGCTGTTCCCACGCCAAACCTAATGAAGGAAAGTTGGTCACAGAACAATGGGTAAGATAGTTGGGGGAAAAGTTACAAGATGTGTATGTGTCTATTACACAGCAGCAGGGGCATGATGATCATGCCAAAATGAGGACATACTTTAAATTGGCAAGTGTGGGGTAGAGTGATGGTGCAGTTAACCGTGGGGAAAAAACCCATTTCTAGCACTAGGGTGGGGAGGCCCCTATTATGTACTACAAAAAGGCCAGCCGTGCAGTTTATTTGGTCTGAAGCAGGGTCTTAAAGCAAGGATTGATGGCTACCTGCTATTCTGTTAAAACTGTTCAGATGCTCCCACTGAGGGAGCACCAGAAACTGTTTTATTTTTCAAACTGTTGGTAGTGTACAGAAAGGCGGGTCTGATTGTGCGTGGAGGATGTGACTGAATAAATGCAGAAATAATTTGAGTTTGGGGGTAAGAGGAAGCCTCTGTTATTAAAGTGATAGCTGGAAGCCCAATTCAGTTATGGGGCAAAATAGATAATGCCATTGGATATCTCATACAATTCTACAAATGGCCGGAGGACAGGCAAAAAGCATGATGATTATATAATGATTGATAATCATAGCATCAGTCCCTGTTTAGGGGAATGGTACCTTTTCCATATGTGTATGCTAGCCATGAGGGAGAGTACACAGGTTTTGTATTCCCTGTAAAATTTAATCAAACAGGGCTTAGCAGTATGAACGTTTTGGGAATCAGGAAAAGTAGAAATGAGCATGGCACAAATACCAGACAGTGAAAAGAAAAACACAGAATGCCCCAAGCTGGAGGCAGGACCCAGTAATGGACTGGTATTAAGGCCCCTTAAAGAAGTGCTGTACAATGATCAATTTAAACATGTATCTGTTGCTTAATTTGATTTCATTGCATTTACCGAATGGATTTTATGTCTACCAGAGCTTGGCCAATTGTATGGCAAAATGATAAAGGACTACGGAAAGACTTGGTTAGAAATGCAAAAGTAAAGGCATCCGGATCAATGCAAAGGTGAAGCCAACGGAGCCTGTTCTCCAGTGATGTGGCAATGTGGTTTGGAGACGGAGCATCACTCTGAAACCAGGTGGTGATTAAGACCATGTGGGACATGAATGAGTCTTCCCGCACAAGCTGGCTATGGACACACTAAGCCCAATATACGAGCAAAGCAATGAACTCCATTAATCAAGAACTTTTGAATGTATCTAATACTCATGAAATAGTTGACTTGTTTAAGAAAGTACAGCCTAAAGTGAATGTAATAATCAACCAGACCAATGAGGCTCATTAAAGAGGGACAATAGCCAGGGCCATGATGTGCTGTGTATGGAAGGTATGCAGCAGACAAAATCAAAGCCACTCTCTCTGTGATTCAGAGCAAGGTAAATTGCCCTCTTTTGTCACTACAGAGAAACTGAAAACTTGGTATGGCAAAGAGAATATTGATTGGTGTAAAACAAAAAAAAACCTCACAAGGGTCCAATACCATGGGGTAAACTGTGAAAAGGATATGGAACTCCTTATCCCACTCATGCTGTCAATCCCAGTAATTACAGAACACCAGCTCATTCAAACCATTGTTAAAGCACTACCAGTGGGAGTACTGGAAGACACTGCAACTCATAAGGTTTGAAAACAGTTTGTTTTTCCTCTTCAAATACAGAGGCAAGATAATTACAAGGTCTGGAAAACCCCGGATTTGTCCTGTTGCTCGCACCTGAGGGACACCTACATGTGCAGCTGTAATGTTTTACAGACCGTGTTGCTGGGTGCAGGTTCACTTTGGGAGAGCAGTCTCCAAACTGCACAATCTGGTTGAGATGCTAGGGAACTGGTGAAGTAAAAACTGCTTATGCTGGGAATGGTAAATATTGTGTAGTGGCTAGAAGTAACCATTTTTGGTATGGATCCAAAGACTCTTATTCTGATTGTATTTCACACTAAAATTCACTGTAGTGATAAATGGAAAGACTTTATATCCCATGCCCATTTTTCTGTAATGTAACTGAATTACAGGCTGAATTCAGATTACAGGAGGAGGCTGCAAAAGCAGTACTGAAGTTGGGGCCTAGTATTTTCCCCTTGACCCTGGATCTTAAAAGCTGAAGAGGCAGGAAGAGGGAATTCAGGAGTTAACTAGCCCTCCTGATGGGAATATGCATGGGATTATAACTGCGGTTAAAATGGTCATTCAAAGCTTTGGTGGTTGTCAATACAATTGTGATCATTGTAATTTTGATTTTGTATTGTCAAGTTTAGTAGTTGTACAAAATGTTGCAAAATAAAAAAAAAATGTTAAAATGCTTAATGTAGTAAGCCTGATGTAGTATGTAGGGTTTTAAGGTGGGGAAAGTAGGATAACTCTAATTCTTTAATTTCATATTTATCTTAAGGAAATATGTGTTATAAAGAAAGCCCTTGACTAGCAGGTAGAAGGAAGGCCTTGAAAATAAGAAGTTCTAAAGCCAGAAGGAATGAAGTAGGGAGGTTGTCTGGCTCAAAGAATAACTAATACAGACTAACACGGCTGTTACTCTGAAACCTGAGATAAGGGAAAGTTTCTAAAAAGAAGGCCTCTGACCAATAGGGGTGTCTGAAGATGGTTTTAAATAAGACAAAGAGAATGTGTCTTAAAATGAGCCATGGACCTTCCCACCCCACATACCACTGTTATCTTCTGTGTGAATTCAAGTGCAATGGAAAAACTTGGCTAGTGAGAGGGAGGGAAGGAAAGGCCTTGGGAAGAAAGGAGGTTGTAAATCTTATCTGGATGAAGACTGGAAATAAGGGTGAACTGTCTCAAATTGGTTTGTAGCTGACATCAGTACTTAGCAATGACATCACTTGCTTCTTGATGGTTATAAAAAGTAAACTCTGTTAGAGTTCATTGCTAATACCTGCCTGACCACGTTGGAGTCAATCAACATGGGTCTAAGCATCCCTGGGATTAGCCTGTATGTAAGTATCTTGATCAAATGCTTATAAATGTTTTGTTATTGTTCGGATGTAGTAAATTGCTTATTACTGAGGCTTCTTAGGCATGTTAGGAGCAACTATATAAGTACGCTGGGATTTAATAAAGGAATTTATGGTTAAATTAGTGTTAGTAATTTCAAATATTATTAATAATTCCAACACATGGCAAAAGAGCAGGAGCTGGATTCCCAGGGAGGGAGCCTGAGAGGCATTTAAGTGAGAGGGATGTAAAGGCAGGCCCAAGGAAGTCAGAAGTGGGCTTTTGTTTATACTTTTATGCTGGGATTTTGTTAGCCGATTCCAGGGGAGGGTCTTGAGAGTCCCAACCCTGAGAGAAGAGAGGGCTTAGAGAGGCTGTGAGGGGAAGGACTGAGAGGCTGAGTAGGAAGAAACCCAGGGAAGCAGCAGCAAGGAGTTGGACTGAGCATACCTTTGCTGCTGGTTACAGGGTCACTGGACTGAAACCTGGTTGTAGTGAGCGGGCCCGGGTTTCCCTACCAGCAGTGGTATGATGGTGTGAGGCTGGAGAAGGGCACAAGGATGGCAGCCCTCAGAAAAGGGAGTCAGGACCGTGAGGCCCAGAGTCATGGCCAAAGATCTGATAGAAGGTATTAGACATTGTTTCATTGGAATTCTTGTTACCCTGAGAAGAGCGGATTAAATTGTGACCTGGCCAGAGGGCCAACTCATAGGAAGGTAGATCACTGGAAGACCAGAGCAGCTATCAGAATGGGGTGCTGTTGGAAGGGGACAGAATTACTACACCACCTCTGGCCATCAGGAGGCACTGCAGCAGTGAGTCCACTCCTTTACAGTGAGAATAAGGATATTGAAAAGAAACTAAATGATTTCTTTGTATTGGGTTTTCACTGCAAAGGATGTTGGGGAGATTAATAATCTTTTTAAGAAATACAGATTAGGTGCTGTCAGACTGAGGTGTCAAAAATTAGGTGCAAGAATAAAGTAATAAAGATCAACAAGTCACTAGGACCTGATGGTATTAATTTGAGAATTCTGAGGAATTAATTGACTGAGCAGCTAACAAAAATATGAAATCTCATTAAAATCAGCTACTATACCAAAAGATTGGAAGCTAGCAAATATTGTATATGCCCAGGGGTGAAAGTAACATTCAACACTTACCGATACGGGGGCCGGCTCCGGTCAGCATCCCCCAGCTAGCCCATCTGCGCTGCCTGGCCCACGCCATCCAGGGCTCCAGCAGGAATTTAAAGGGCCTTTTAAATCGCCGGCCCCAGGGCAGCTGCTCCTTTTGCCCCCACCCCGTCGGCCGCCCAGGGAGGGGGGCAAAAGGGGCAACGATGTTAAAGCGCTGCCATGGCAGCACATGAAACAGGGTCCTTAAAGTGCGGCCACAGTACAGCTGACTACGGGCTGATACCGGTGGCCACTTTTTACCGGTACACTGTACTGGCCCATACCAGCTTACTTGCACCCTTCTATATGCCATACGATTTCCAAAAGTCACTAGGAGTGATCCTGGCACTTACAGACCCATGATCCATACTTCAGTAAAAGAGAAATTGGTTGAAGAAATAATTAGATTTTCAAAAAGGACATACCAGCATGGCTCTGTAAAAGAAAATCTCTCTAGTCTACTAGATTTTTTTTTGACAATGTCAACAAAATAGTGGAAGAAGGAGAAGACATAATTTATTTGGACTTTCCATGAGCTTTTGAAAAAGTTCCTAACAAGATGCTATTAGGAAAACTAAGAAGTCATGGGTTTGGAGGTAAAGTTTTGCCACAGATTAGTAACTGGTAAGAGAAAGAAAACAGAGTATCAATAAATGGTCAATTTTCAGTATTGTGAGCGGCTAATATTAGGGTTCCTAAAAATCTGCTCTGGAGCTGGTTTTAATGCATTAATAAATGATCTGTAAATGAAAGTAAAGAGTCTAAATTTATAGGTGAGAAAGATTATTTATGTTTTTCAAGATTAGTGAAGATTGTGAGGAACTCCAAAGGGACCTAATAAATCAGGTGAATGGGCAACATGATGGCAGATGTAATTCAGTATTGACAAATGGAAGGTAAAGTTAGTTGCAAGAAATGACTTTGAACTACTTAGATATATTTCTGAGTTTTAAATTAACTGTAATCACTCATGAAAAAGATATGAGTGTCATTGTGGATAGCTCATTGAAAACCTCCTCTCAATGTGCAGTGATTAAACCCCGCTCCCTCCAATGCTAAGTTTTTTCTTAGTAGTACTGAAAGGCAGCAAAAGTGAAAGTGTGCTAAATTTTATTTTCTGGCCAAAATCGCATTAAGCAACCACCAGTTTTAACTGACAAAATAATTT
Source organism: Eretmochelys imbricata (assembly GCF_965152235.1). Classification (NCBI taxonomy): domain Eukaryota; kingdom Metazoa; phylum Chordata; order Testudines; family Cheloniidae; genus Eretmochelys; species Eretmochelys imbricata. The sequence continues at coordinate 48,585,991 of NC_135572.1, read as the reverse complement.
GGAATCACTTTATCAAGCAAGATTAAAAAAAGTTTCCTTGTATAAGATTTAAAATGTTCTTATAAAGTAATAAATACCTATTTGAAATACTTAGGTTTCAGAGTAACAGCCGTGTTAGTCTGTATTCGCAAAAAGAAAAGGAGTACTTGTGGCGCTTTAGAGACTAACCAATTTATTTGAGCATAAGCTTTCGTGAGCTACAGCTCACTTCACTTATGCTCAAATAAATTGGTTAGTCTCTAAGGTGCCACAAGTACTCCTTTTCTTTTTTTGAAATACTTAGTGGTTTTTAAAGTACAAACATAGCTAAAAACAGATCAGCCGTTTTTACTTCCGGTTCTGTTTTCTTTAGATGAGCTGTATGATGAGCTGTTTAATAAATTTGTTAGTCTCTAAGGTGCCACAAGTACTCCTTTTCTTTTTGCGAATACAGACTAACACGGCTGCTACTCTGAAACCTGTTTCCCTAATTGCAATTCATTGACTCTACCATTCGGAGGAGCCTGTGCCACAGAATGATGAGCTGAAGTTATCAGGCAAAGAAAAGTCTTCACTTGTGAAACAGTCAGAACACAACCCAGAGGTCCTTGGTCAGTTCAGATAAATACTAGATCCTGATTAGATTTATTATGTTTTTTAGCATATTAAAGTTTAACATAAGTTAGTGTGACTTTTTGGGCTTTGTGCTGGTTAGTCGAACACCAACTATTCCTCAAATGAAGTGCCACTCACATTTTGTCAGTAGAATGCATAGTTGCTGAACATTTGTGGAGGAAACTATAGCATTAGAAAATTAGTTCTGCGACACTTCAAGCCGTCACACTTTTTGAAAGAGATGGAGTTTATTGTCTTTTTGTAAGGAGACAGTTCTGCTTTTTGGTAAGTCTATTCAGTGTTTTCCTATCAGCTTATTTCATTTCTCTGTTTGGTGCTAATATTTTTGCTTTACTGCAGCAGCTCTTATGCATCTGTCTTTCTGAGTCATTAGGACTCAATTCTGTTTTTAAAAAAATGAACATAAAGTTTCCATAACTTGGAAAGCTGCAGAAGCCCTGAGAAAAAATCTGCTTCTGCATCTTTCTGTGACATGGAAGCCAGACAGGGTTTGTGCTTAACAGGATCCTTAAATTTTCAGATAATACTATTGGGTCTATTCTTTTAAAGTTGAATGAGGGTTATGCGTTATGTGTGGAATTTTCTGTACATCCAGTGAAACTATATTTCCATAATAGTAATCTTGATTTGATGAAAACGACGAGGAGTCCTTTTGGCACCTTAGAGACTAACACATTTATTTGGGCATAAGCTTTCATGGGCTAGAACCCACTTCATCAGATGCATGGAGGTGAAAATACAGGAGCAGGTATAAATACACAGCACATGAAAGGATGGGAGTTGCCTTACCAAGTGGGAGGTCAGTCTAACGAGACAATTCAATTAGCGGTAGGACACCTAGGGAGGAAAAATCACTTTTGTAATGGTAATGAGAGTGGCTGATTTCAAACAGTTGACAAGAAGGTGTGAGTAACAGCAGGGGAAAATTAGTATGGGGGAAATTAGTTTTAGGTTTTGCAAAGACCCAGTCTTTATTCAGGCCTAATTTGCTGGTGTCCAGTTTGCAAATTAATTATAGTTCTGCAGTTTCACATTGGAGCCTGTTTTCGAAGTTTTTTTGTTGAAGAATTGCCACTTTTAGGTCTGTTATTGAATGACCAGGGAGTTTGAAGTGTTCTCCTACTGGTTTTTGAATGTTCATAGATACTAAGGTCAGAAGGGACCATTATGATCATCTAGTCTGACCTCCTGCACAGCACAGGCCACAGAATTTCACCCACCCACTCCTGCGAAAAAAATTATAATTCTTGACATCTGATTTGTGTCCATTTATTCTTTTGCGTAGAGACTGTCCGGTTTGGCCAATGTACATGGCAGAGGAGCATTGCTGGCACATGATGGCATATATCACATTTGTAGATGTGCAGGTGAATGAGCCCCTGATGGTGTGGCTGGTATGGTTAGGTCCTATGATGATGTCCCTTGAATAGATATGTGGATAGAGTTGGCAATGGGGTTTGTTGCAGGGATTGGTTCCTGGGTTAGTGTTTTTGTTGTGTGGTGCGTAGTTGCTGGTGAGTATTTGCTTCGGGCTGGGGGGCTGTCTGTAAGTAAGGACTGGTCTGTCTCCCAAGGTCTGTGAGAGTGAGGGATCGTCCTTCAGGATAGGTTGTAGATCCTTGATGATGCGCTGGAGAGGTTTTGGTTGGGGGCTGTAGGTGATGGCTAGTGGTGTTCTGTTACTTTCCTTGTTGGGCCTATCTAGTAGTAGGTGACTTCTGGGTACCCTTCTGGCTCTGTCAATCTGTTTCTTCACTTAACCAGGCGGATATTGTAGTTTTAAGAATGCTTGATAGAGATCCTGTAGGTATTTGTCTCTGTCTGAGGGATTGGAGCAAATACGGTTGTATCTAATAGCTTGGCTGTAGACAATGGGTCATGTGATGTGGTCTGGTGAAAGCTGGAGACATGTAGGTAAGTACACTGGTCAGTAGGTTTCTGGTATAGGGTGGTGTTTATGTGACCATTGCTGTGCTTAGCTGTGCTTGCCCTGCAGGTTAACAGCAAGGAGAAAAAAATTACAAACTTACTTTTGGCACTAAAATATTCTGATTATACTCCTGATGCAAATCTGTAGCATCAAAAAGGTTTCATTTTTACAGCTATTTTCGCTGTGCAAGTGCTTAGGTGTGTACAGGGCCTGACTTGGACTCTCTGCATTTGGGTGAAAAGAGTAGTGCACCCTGTGAAATACTTCAGTCAAAGTATCATGAGTCATAGAACAAGACATCATATGCAACAGAATGGGGAAGAGGGGGTCAGTGCTAACGAGCTAATTCAATTAAGGTTCCAATTCAATTCTTCAACAAAAAAACTTTGAAAAAACTTCAAAAACAGACTCAATGAGAAACTGCAGAACTGGAATTAATTTGCAAACTGGACACCATCAAATTAGGCCTGAATAAAGACCGGGAGTGGATGGGTCACTACAAAAACTTTCCCCCTGCTGATACTCACACCTTCTTGTCAACTGGTTGAAATGGGCCACCTTGATTACATTGGCCTCATTAGCACTACAAAAGTGATTTTTCCGCCCTTGGTATTCACTCCTTCTTGTAAACTGTTGAGAATAGGCCACTTCCATCCTAATTGAATTGGCTCATTAGCACTGACCCCCCACTTGGTAATGCATCTGATGAAGTGGGTTTTAGCCCACCAAAGCTTATGCCCAAATAAATGTGTTAGTCTCTAAGGTGCCACAAGGACTCCTCGTTGCTTTTGCTTTTACGCTGCAAATATTGCCATTAAACTATGTGGGTACTGTACCTAGTTTAAATCTGTACAAATACATGTTATTTTACTCTTCTATTACTAAGTCTTCTTATTTAAAACACAGTGTTTAATCAGGTACTTTAACTATTTTACTTTCCTTTGCTTCCATTCACACTTTAACTCCCCCTCCCAGCCCCCTGCATTGTGGGAATTTTCTGTCTTGCCAACCCAGGTTGAGTGCTCTGAGCATCAGTCAAATAGGGGCTTACTCAAGAGTAAAGAGAATGAACTCCTTTCAGAAGGGTTGAGGTAGGGTTGCTACTGTTGCCTGTTAACCTGTGCAATGGGGCGCCCAGACTTGGAACCCTGTGTGGTAGCAGTCTGCTTTGTCACTAGAACATTGGGTCAGTTATGTATATAAAAATATATTTGTGGACACACGCATGTTTCTGTATCTTAAACACGAAAAATCTTGAAAGTAGTAGAAGTTTCTCTGAGAATTCTACTGTTGAATAAGGAGTATTTGTAATTTTAATACATTAACATCCTTTGCATTTCTTTCCAGTCTCTTTGTAAATGTGGGCTCCAATTCATCAAACGTTTATGCAGATACTTAGCTTTACTTGTGTCTATAGTCCCATTGACTTCAATGATATTACTCATGTGAATACTGTTAAGCAGGTGTGCAAGTGTTTGCACAATCAGAACCTTAGAGAGACTAGTACTCACTTCCACTTGTTGGTTAAAATACCCTTAACTTTAGACTCTTATTTTAAGAGGAAATTGTCAACTTGGTTTCACAAATACCCCCTTTCTTACATGTAAAAAGCTTATAATTTAAAGATGGTAGTCTAAAGGAGAGAGGCTTTCAGATTGCGAGTAAACTGCCATGAATACAGCCAAGTCGCTTTGAAAATGAGTTTCTCTCCCCAGTCGGGTTTATCAGATTTAAAATAGTTTTTAATAAATGGTCACAGAATAGCACTCCAGTCCGGGGTTGGGGGGAATGAAATACTTCAGTTTTACACATAGATTTTCTGATGTGATTTTAATGACAGCTTCCTACCAAAATCAGTATAAAATGCTTGTTTGTGAATGCAGTGGAACCAGATATAACATAATTGACTTTAGATTATTTTAAAGGCCTGCAGTAGAATACTCCTAAACCTAGCAAAATTACTTGTTGCTGAAAATTGGTGCCAGCTATGGGTGTAGCTGAACTGGCATTAAACACAATTTTATGTCAAACTGTAGAAAAGGACAAACTATATATTCAATACCGCTTCAGAAATTGTGGTCAAAGCCTGCTTGGAGCAGGTATTTTGAGATAGTTGTCCTTGCTCAGAATTCTCCAGCTGAACCATCATTGCTCCTAACAGTCTCAAGTATGTGGGGCAAAATTGGGGCCCCTCATTATCAAAATTGCACCTCTGAAAGGATGAGAAGGTGAGTTTCTGCCATTACATTGTCTCAGGAAGAAGATCAAAGTGACTTCAGTGAGCTGAAAAGCAAAGAAAATGTACTTGACCTTTATTATTTCTGTTATAATGCATCAAGAAGGTCTCAGAAAGACAAGACTGGTTTGCTGCAGTTCACAGAATGATGTGGAAGTTTTTTTATTGAAGGAATCAGTATCCTCAGAGGAAGATTTATTTCTCAAAGACTCTGCTGTGACAGGATACAGTTGGTTTTTTTAATGCAGATATTGAGGTTTCTGTTTTGGCAGTGAGTCTCGCCATCTTCTACAGCAGGCATGGGCGGCGGGTATCATAGACAGGCATAGCCTGTGCCTTCCTAACCAACCTAGCATGGCCCTGCCCATGCTCTGCCCCCAGGCCAGGCACCCCCCTGCATTCCAGTGCTTTGCCGGCTCAAGCTGGTTGCGGGAGGCAGGGCAACTGGTGCTGGTGCCGCGCTGCCAGGAGCACCAGGACTGGCGGCCCCGCCTCCCTCAGGGAGGCAGGGTGGCTGGGAGCACTGGGGCTGGCTACGCTGCCCGGAGCACCTGGGTTGGGAGCGCTGCCGCCTGGCGCATCCCCCTCTAGCCTCTAGCTACCCCCTCCCTGCACCCAGAGCTACCCCCCTGCCTGCACACAGCCCCTAGCTACCCCCTTTTCTACATCCTGAGCTATCCCTTGGATGTACACAGTCCCTCACTATGCCCTCCTTGCATCCTGAGCTACCCCCCTGCCTGCACACAGCCCCTAGATACCCCCTGCCTGAGCTACCCCTGTGCCTGCACATAGCCCCTAGCTACCCTGTGCCTGCACCCTGGGCAGTTTTCAAATTGTTTGAGCTGAGCTCCCACCACACACAACCCAGACAGGCTGGGTGGCCTGCTGAGGCGAGTCAGGGGGTGGAGGTGGCACTGCCTTCCTGGACCCTGCTGTGTGGAGCTGGCTCAATTCCTGCTGGTCCCTGCCCCCCCCCCCCCCTAAAATAGAAGTCAAACTGTACCTATGCCCAAGGGCCCGTCCCGGAGCCCCAAGTTCCCTGCACTTTCTCACAGGGCCCTGGAGTTTTTATAGCATGTTGAGGGGCGCCTCAGAAAGAAAAAGGTTGAGAACCTCTGCTTTAGAAACCACACCCTCACACAGTGCATTACCCCGCCATGCAAACAAGCCCTTAGTTTCATTCTGCCCCTTTTCCTACAGAGGAGAACAGGACAGCCTGGATCCCATCTAGTTGTTTAAGTACTTCCACTGCTTAAAAATAAAAAATGAAGGTGATCCGTCAGTAACTTTCTAAGGAACATTCATTCAAAGGTGTGAAACGTCAGCCAGCATACCAGGTACGTCTAGCTACACTGGACAAATGCTTTTGCTGAATTTATGTAATATGTTGTGAAACTGTTAACGCTGTGAGGCCTGGTCTACATTACAAAGTTAGGCCAAAATAAGTCTCCTTGTGTCAACCTATCTGTGCATATGTGTCTACATTCCAGTTTGTGTCTGGCTGATATAAGCACCCTGAAATGGTGACACAGTAAAATCACCTTCCCCAAAGTGTGGAGCTGTGGTAACTTACTGAGCTTGATGCAGGGGGAGTGAAGACACTGTACAACCTGTGTCGACTTTAACAGTCCTCTAGTGGCTGTCCCAAAGTGCCCCATTCCCTGGACACTGACCTTTCTGTCACAATTGTAAACACCACTGTCCAGAGGTCATGGAGACTGGCAGCAATCCCCCTTTTAAAGCCCACTGCATATTTCTGAAATACCTTTCCTGATTGCCCATCTTGGCATGCATACCTAGCAGCTCTCCCTTGTGTGCAACTGCCAACCAACCATAACAGCTCTACATACTAGACTCACTCCTGCCTGGAGTAGACAGGAGATATTGGATCTCCTGGGCCTGTGGGGAGAAAAGGCTGTGCAGGCACAGCTATGGGCGAGCCGTAGAAGCGTCAACATCTATGAAAAGATTGTCCAGGGATGCAAGCAAAGGAGTATGACGGCTCAGCAGCAGTGTTGCATGAAAGCAAATGAACTGCGGCAGCCATCCCACGAGGCCACAGAGGCCAACAATCAAACTGGTGCTGAGCCGCAGACCTGCTGCTTTTATAGAATCATAGAACTGGAAGGGACCTCGAGAGGCCATCTAGTCCAGTCCCCTGCACTCATGGAAGGACGAAGTGTTATCTAGACCATCCCTGACAGGTGTTTGTCTAACCTGCTCTTAAAAATCTCCAACGATGGAGATTTCACAAGCTCCCTAGGCAATTTATTCCAGTGCCTAACCACACTGACAGGAAGTTTTTCCTAATGTCCAACCTAAATTTCCCTTGCTGCAATTTAAGCCCATTGCTTCTTGTCCTATCCTCAGAGGTTAAGAAAAACAACTTTTCTCCCTCATCCTTGTAACAACCTTTTACGTACTTGAAAACTGTTATCATGTTCCCTCTGTCTTCTCTTCTCCAGACTAAACAAACCCAATTTTTTCAATCTTTCCTCATAGGTCATGACAAGCTGCAGGCTGTACTTGGCGGAGACCCCACCGCTACCCTGCACACTACTGTGGATGTCTCCGAAGAGCCCAAGCCACAGGCCCCTGCCATGAACTGGAAGGAGGAGGAGCAGGAGAGAGATGACACGAGGAGCCAGGACCTGCCTGAGACACCTGCACTGTCTAGCCAGTCCTGCCAGCTGAGCATGGACTAACCTGTTGAAGGGGAAGGGACCTCAGGTTAGTATATGCCTGTATTTTTCCCTTACAGTGTTTTAAATGTAAAAATGGCCCATCCCCAAGTTAACAAGACACAGGTATCGACTTTTCATTGTTTTACTCGTACGAGAAGAGGTAGCAGTATAACAAACAGAGGTAGGGTTGGTATCTGCTTTTCATTCCCCTGTTAGCCTAGGCTGGAGGGGGCAGAGCAGTTTATATACATGGCGATTGATGCCCCTTGCATCCTCCTGAAAGATCTCAATGCAACTTTCATGGAAATACTCTGCAGTCCTCTCCTGAGGGTTTCTAGGAATTGGGTGCCTTATTTCTTCCCCTGCAGTTAGACACTCTCCCATGCCATCCTGTGATGAGTTGTGCTGTCTCTGTTGCAGTAAACAAGCTAGCAACATACGGGCTCATGCAGCTTCAGGACACCAGTAGCAGCTGTCATCTCTGTGCCTTTTGTTACCCTCGGGAGTAAGAGAGCAGCTAAAATCACCACTACCTGTGGAAAATAGTGCCAATATTCAGTGCCAGTGCCCTGTATGTGTACCCATGGAATAGGGACCAGTATGTTATTGTTTCATACAACTTAAATTCCCTGCCTTCCAGCAGGCCATACTCACCCTGATGGGCTGGAGAGTGGTGATGTGCGGAGGTGCTCCAAAGCTGAAGTGTTAATAAGCATGGCTTGTATTAAAAGTTTTATGGGAGTAAGGGAAGGGAGTTTTGAAACTAACCTGTTCTCTGTTGTGACTGTAAGCCCAATGATAGATCTGTTTTTTAATCAGGAGCTGTTGCTGTTATGGGGCCTTGAGGGGTCCCCCCTCCACACCCACAGATCACTTGACCCTGATGAGGAGAAAGAAGAGGACTAGGGAGGATATACTGAGTGAGGTCCTGCAAGCTGGTGCTGCATCAGATTGTGAACAAAGGGCCTGGAGGGCTGATGGCATGGAGAGGGAAAAAGTGGAGAGAAGAAAGCCCAGGAATGCCAGCAGGGAGAGGGGGAGATACACCAAGACTTAATGGGTCTCTTCAGGGAGCAAATTAAAATGCTGCAGACTCTGGTTTACCAACAGGTCCAAATATCCCAGACTCACCTTTGCAGACCTTGGAGAACTCCATGGTATCTCCCTGTACCCCCGCCCCCGCAACATACCACGTGGCATCCCGGGCTGCATCTCTACCCTTACCACTCCACAGGGGGACACAGCAAGGAAAACCACAGCTTCACACATGCACTGACCCATGAGAACCACGGCTGGTGTACCTGTAGCCACAACAGACTACATTTGTGCACTCAGATGGGCAGAAATATCAAGCCTAGTGGTTAGAGCAAGAGTTGGTAGCCGGCAATAGGAGCCCAGGGTCAGAGCTGGAGTCAGAGGCCGAATGCCAGAGCTGGAGTCCGAAGTTAGGAATTGGAGCCAAGGGTCAGAACTGAGTTACCTGGAGTGAGGCAAGAGAGGGGCAAGGCTTGGCACAAGGCAGGAGCAGGAGCTACCGCAGCCATGGGAGAATGCTTTGAGCAGCTGCCAAAATACTGCTGCTGCTGGTCTTAAGGGTTGATCTGGTGACTCTTCCCACCAATCAGGCAGTGTGGCCACTGGGCAGCCTACTGCATGCTAGCTGCATTCCTTATGTTGCCCGGAGACTGGTTCTGCCGCAGACGATTCCTGACAACACCAATGATATGAGGTAACCAAAGTTTGTAGTGTAGACGTGGCCTTAGTCTTTTAAGTTGCTGTAGGTCTGTAGCTGAACAACACCCTTCTTTTCTCAGTGCTAGTCTTTCATTCTGTTTGGCTGCAGACTGGACATGATGGCAATGTTTCTGGGTTTTTGTTGTTGTTGTTTTTTAAAGCTGTCTTTAGAAAACAAAGGGCTATATACACTGTTATTTCCACCCCATCCCCACCCCCACCCCCCATTCCCTCCTCTGCAAGAAAGCTCAGATTCTGAAGAATAGCGAAAATCTACGAAAGACCTCAAATTTGCTATTTCCATGGCACGGATGTGTATTGTTTGTAGTGATGATGGTCATAAAAGCCATGTCTCTGAAATAAAAGTGATAATTTCTATCTCAGATGTTACCTTTTCTTGTTAGTGTTCTGCAGCATGATTATGGTGAATGGTGTTGTTTCAAATAAAAGTTATGAAATGCTACTGGCTGACTTGTAAAAGACAAAGGCTTGACTACTGGCTAGTGCATAATTCCTCTTTTGCTAACTAGCTTTTGTGATATTTACATTATTTTGTGATACTCTGGTGGAAGCCTGAAGTGGGAAATGTTATAGTTCTTTCACAATTCATTAGTTTGTAGGTATCTCTGTTATGATGTTTACACAATGCATGACTCATAAGCTAAATGAATATGCCAGCCTAATAGTGCAGCCTATAGCGAAACCTGATGCCATTACATAAAAGCATGGCAGTTGTTCATACTTGTGCTATTACTTGATGAAGTACTTGCCCACTGGAAATGTGCATGCCGTAGGTTACTTAAATGTGCTGTGTTTTTATAAGATTTTTCTGAAATAGGTAGTGTTTTACAATAATGGATTGTCCTCCTTTTCTCCACCCTTTATTGTACTATACCCCTTATTGTTCGGTTTAAGTTCTACAGCTCTTTTGAGTGCATAATTTGGAACTGAGGCCTGGGCTACACTGAAAATTTACATCTGCATAGCTGCATCTCTCAGAGGAGTAAAAAATCCACGATCCTGAGAGATGTAGCTATGCCGATGTAAACCCAGGTGTAGACAGTGTTAGGGCCTGGTGTACACTAGGAAATTAGTTTGGTATAATTATGTTGCTCAGGGGTGTGAAAAATCCACACCCTTGAACTATGTAGCTTAAACCAATTTAACCCCTGGTGTAGACAGCGCTAGATCGATGGGAGAATTCTCCCATTGACCTAACTACTGCCTGTCAGGGAGGTGGATTACCTACCCTGACGGGCAAACCCCTTCCATTGGCGTAGGTAGTGTTGTCACTGCAGCTGTGCAGCTTTAGCATTTTAAGTGTAGCATTTCTGAGGGCTTGTCTACACTACCAAATTTTGTTGATAAAACTTATGTTGACACCCAAAAGTCGACAAAACAAAAATCGCCAAAGGGTGTTCACACTTGCTCCCTCTGTCGACAGATCATGTCCACACTGGAGACACGTCATCGACAGGGTGAGCAATGCACTGTGGGTATGTATCCCACAGAGCAGTGTTGTGGGAAGGAAGAGCTGACCGCTGCGTATCTTGGGATTCTCTCCGAGTTCTCCCACAGCCCCCTCAGCTGCCAAGAGCAGCATCATGACTAGCTCTGTGAGCTCTCCGTGCTGAGGAAGGGCAAAGCAGCACAGCAGTCTGTCCTCCTCCCCTTGCAGCAGCCGTCTGCCTGCTGCTGTGTTTCTAGCGCAGGGCAGAACAGGAGGATTCCAATTATTTGCTCTTTGTATGTTCCCCAAACAGAGCAGCACACAGATAGTTCCTGGAGCTTTGAAAGGGGAGGGCTGCATGCCTGCAGGGCAGCAGAGATCAAAATACAGAGCAGAGCAATCAGGGCAGGCATTGTGGGATACTGGCGGAAGCCAGTTCTGTCGACAAAACAATCAGCAGTGTCTACACTGGATCTTTGTCAACAATAAAGGGAGGGGAAAAGACAAAAGTCTCTCATGGGGTGGAAGATTTTTTTGTCGCCAAAACTGGGCATTTTTCACAACAAAAGTCCCATTGTAGTGTGTACGCTCTTGCTGTTTTGTCACCAAAGGCCAGTTTTTGGCAACAAAACTTGTTAGTGTAGCAAATCCTGAAGGTAAAGCAGCAGCAGTTTCCTTCCCCTACTCCTTTTAAAGGCTATTTCATGTGTATTGATAACATTAAATATTAATTTTTATTTCTTGTAACCCGTATCTTTATAATAATGTTGACTGATGGAAATACCTTTATTTGGCAAGTTGGCAGCCCAGACCTAAAGATACTTTTAATGTGGAAACACTTGATACCATCCATATCTTACTAGTTACCTTAGTTCTCATTAAGCTCTGCTTTTCTTGCTTGCTGATTTAATTTCTTCTAGCTTTTTTAAATAAAAATCTTGATCTCAGAGGTGTAAAACAAGTTCACCTATTTAGAATACTTTATGTAAACAATTTTGCTTTTGTATAATATACAGTACATACAACCATGTTGCAGCACTGCAAGAAACAGGCTCAAAACAAGTTACTGGTCCAGAATTTACATTTCTAAAATGTTTCTTACACAAGCTACCATTATATCAGATATACCTGTTTAGACTGCAAGCTTTTCGCAGCACAGATGGTGTATTCCTATACGTCTATATAGGGCCTAGCACTTTTGGGGCACTTACTGTAATATCAATAATTACCAGAAAGCAATGACATTCTTCAGTTTTTAAAAGTGAATTTACAAATATGAAATGCTGGGAACTCCTGTTCCAGGCTACTGGATGAATTTCAGACACCCCTGTGATGGCTACAGTATTAGTCTAACAGACAGATTTAAAAAGGGGTCTTATTAATGAGTTAGGGCAACCCATCAGCTAGAAAAAATGTATTGCTACAACATGTTAGGCTGGTGGTCATTATCACCTGGTGGATGTAGATGCAGGAACAGGTGCAATTCTTATATGTCATGTAATGTTTAAATGTTATAGGGCAGCCAATCTGAAAAAAATCATAAAATCACAAAAAAGACTATAACTCAAAGATACATAGTCTAATTTTCACCAAAATTGACAGAAAGCTCCTCAACACAATTGATAATGCTCAGAATAGGCATGTTTGGGAAATACTTAGCCGCAGGTGATATTTTATGCTTTCTCCCGTACATTTTTTGCCTTCAGTTAAAGCAAAAATCTGTAGTCACGTGACAGTCTGAGCTTGTTTGTACCATGTTCCAGTGTGGTTATGTGAATTATGCTAGACGGGGTTGTGTACATGTAGCAGAAGCCAGACTTCTAGAGGAGAAACCGTGTAATATAACATGCCCAAATTGATAGTCAGGGAGCAGTATACCATACTGCCAGACCCTTCAGTGGCGTACGACATGACAGCCATTGAGCAATTTCTCAACAAGGACTGTGTGAAGCATCAGCATCTTTACACAAAAGATAAGGCTCTGACCAAGCATTTCCTGACTGCACATATTAAGGCAGCTGTAACAGCTATGACAAAATAAATGTGTAGAGTGCATCCTTGAGCACAGATCTCCACAAAGAAGCTACCACAAAGCGCAGGGTTGCAGATGAAACTGCTGTTGAAGTTATTAAAAAATTTGTGACTGAAAGAATGGCAAATACTTTTAGCATTGAACCTGGATCAAGCCCAGACAACAGCCAGCCACTTGTGTACATTGCAACATCTACTGGGGCCCCACCTGAAATTGCAGAAAGTTCGTGCATAAGAGAGAATGGCACACAAGAAATGAAGCAGTCTGTAACCAGGCTGCTCCAAAGGGGTCAGGTAGACCTCTTTGATCCCATAAAAACGTATCATGTCAAATCATTTGCTAATCTCAATAAGTCAATCAAACAAAAGAAGCAGAGAGCACAAGCAATAACTGTTGATTGCCAAAAAGAAAAGGAGTACTTGTGGCACCTTAGAGACTAACCAATTTATTTGAGCATGAGCTTTCGTGAGCTACAGCTCACTTCATCGGATGCATACCGTGTGAATACCGTGCCACAAGTACTCCTTTTCTTTTTGCGAATACAGACTAACACGGCTGTTACTCTGAAACCTGTTGATTGCCAGATATTGAGCAAGTGGACAGTTATTGCCCAGTCCAGAGATGTTGATATCCAGGGTTTGTTGAAGTATGAGCTCCCACCTGTCCAGCTTTCCCTCTTCATCTTGGCTGGATCTCTAAGAAAGACCAAAAAATTAAAAAAAAAGAAAAAGAAAAAAAGAACTAGACATGGAGGATAGGTCCATTAATGGCTATTAGACAGTGTCAAGGTTCCTTCCCCACACTGAACTCTAGGGTACAGATGTGGGGACCTGCATGAAAGACCCCCTAAGCTTATTGTTACCAGCTTAGGTTAAAACTTCCCCAAGGTACAAACTTTTACCTTTTGTCCTTGAACCTTTATGCTGCCACCACCAAAGAGTCTAACAAAAATAACAGGGGAAGTGCCCACCTGGAAACGTCTCCCCCCCAAAAATATCCCTCCAAGCACTACACCGCCTTTTCTGGAGAAGGCTTGATAAAAATCCTCACCAATTTGCATAGGTGAACACAGACCCAAACCCTTGGATCTTAAGAACAATGAAAAAGCAATCAGGTTCTTAAAAGAAGAATTTTAATTAAAGAAAAAGTAAAAGAATCACCTCTGTAAAATCAGGATGGTAAATACCTTCCAGGGTAATCAGATTCAAAACATAGAGAATCCCTCTACTTACAAAAAGACACAAAAACAGGAATATACATTCCATTCAGCACAACTTCCATTCCCCCCTCCCCCTCCAGCTTTGAAAGTATCTTGCCTCCTCATCTGTTATTTTGGTCAGGTGCCAGCAAGGTTATCTTAGCTTCTTAACTCTTTCAGGTGAAAGGGTTTTTCCTCTGGCCAGGAAGGATTTAAAGGTGGTTAGCCTTCCCTTTATATTTATGACAGACAGGATGGGCAGGGATGGCGTCCCCAGCCTCTGTTTGCCAGAAGCTGGGAATGGGCAATGGAATGGATCAGTTGATGATTCCCTGTTCTGTTCATTCCTTCTGAAGCACCTGACATTGGCCACTGTTTGAAGACAGGATCCTGGGCTAGCAGGTTGCTCCAGCACTACTGGTTCAGTTTCAGTTTCTGAGAGTATCTCATCTTTATTAGGAAAGATCAGGCTCGAGGTAGGAATCTCCCCAATATTCTCAGTAAATAATTGTTTATTCCTTGCCCCCCCATGCCCTTCTCCCATGCCAGAAGTTCTGTGTCTCCTCATTCTCCACCTTTCCCTCCATGCCAGGGCTCTCTGGGCCCCACATTTCTCCCTTTGCCAAGTGCCAGGGTCCCCCAAGTTACCCTCCTCCCATACCATTGTCCCCCGTAATCAATAAGGTTCTACCCATTGATGCCTAGAACGCTCTCTGAAATGTTGAAATTGTGGCGTTCAAAAGTTACTGTGTTGCATCCACACAGAGAAATGCCATCAGGATGAATGTAAGGCATGCAAGCTTGGCCAATTAATTAAATATAATGAAAATAAATTTATAGACTTTTATTTAATTGGGAAACCCACACAGTAGCTTCCTCTCCATGCTCTTGTCTTACTGGGTTTATTACAAAGAAGGGAATTCCCTTCTGGATATAGTAGGTTTTGAAGTGAGCCAAAACTCAGTGGCATGCTGTACTGGCACTTCTGTGGTGGCCCCAGAGGTTTTAACCTTTCATTTAAAAAAAAAAAAAAATCTAGCTCTTATTGATGAAAAGATAAGCTTCAAAATGTGAATATATGTAGTGCTGTTTTCTTGAGTCTGCAGATACAGATTGAAAGAACAACCCTAAGAGAGGTGGAAACTGACCCCCTCCTCCCCAGTTAATTTTAATGGGTTACTCACTGAAGCTTAGTAGCAATGAAAATGTCAGCATGAACTATTAAACTGCTGGTCACTTTTGCAAAAATCTCAAATCTTTCTGAGATTATTGCCTGAGTTCTCCCCACCCCACCTTTGCTGTTCTAGGGATATTGAAAAGTAATGAAGCCATGTTAAGCTTTTCTTTGGTGGCATAGGGCCTCTTAGCTATTGACGAGCAAGTTGGATTTCTTGCAATCGCTGTTATTTGTGTCTCTCTGTGTGTGTGTGTGCATGTGAAGAATGCTGCATATGTCAGATTTCCCTCATGTTATTTTGTTAATTATTCCTCACCAGGGTCCTCTCCATGCTGGTTGGGGGCCCCTGAAGATTCTCTGTGTTTTTCCCTGCATTGCACAAGGCTCTTTTCATACCAGCTTCCCCTGTGAGAAGGGCTAGATGCAATTCTCTTTGGAGCCAATTAGGGCTGTTCCTATGAGTTGACATGAGCAACTCATTCCCTTCTAGGGACAGAGGATGAAATTCACCATTGTGCAGCGGGTCAGCACAAGGTGTTATGCACCAATGAAGTCCCACTTAAGCACTCTTGCTAGGTAACATTTAAATGGTGTTTAATGGTGCCTAGCAAGAAGGCTGATGTGGTGGATAGGCCTTGGAATGGCCATCTGCATGTGGGTGAAATAGGTGTTTTGCCTCCTCCACAACTTTCCCAGCTCGTGTTAGTTTAGGGAGCAAGGCACAAGAAGCCATGTTATAAGAACATATGCTAGCTGGTTACCACCTCTGTAAGTATGCAAGAACAGCCATACTGGGTCAGATCAAAGGTCCATCAAGCACAGTATCCTATCTTCTGAGAGTGGCCAATGCCAGGTGCACCAGAGGGATGAACAGAACAGGTAATCATCAAGTGATCCATTCCCTGTTGCTCATTACCAGTTTCTGGCAAATTATAAGCCCAGGTCTATTGCAAAGTAGCTGGCCTAAATTGACTAATAACTGTGTAATGAGTTTTAAGCAGTGTTGGAGTACTCCTGCCACACAGGAGACTGCTTCCACTTAGAGATTTTTATTAAAATATTGGGACTTAACATAGGTTGGGAAAATTCCAATATTGATTTTTGATTCTCCATTGAATGTTCTGCTACAAATTATTTTCTAGCTGTTATTATTTAATCAGGGTTTATTGTATCATTATTTGATTAAAAATATCAAAAGTTAAAAATCAGCAATGAGTTTCTTTAATTTAATTCTGTGTCACATTGGATTGTCACAAATTACTTTTTTTAAATCTCTCATCTTTAAATACAGCTTCTCCTTAGGGTAGTGCCCTGCCAAGCAAAGCTACCACAAATATGCCAGTTGGTTACCACCTCCAAAAGTATGCAAAATTATTGGCCAAGCTTCTGAGTCCCTGCATTCAACTTGATGGGATTGCTTTCTGTCTGTCTGGATGTCTGAATGTAATGTGATACCTTGCCACCTGTTTAGCAGTACCAGGGCTTCAACCACCTCTGCAGTTGTCTATAGATCAAAGACCTGGCTCCCATGCAGAACAAAGAAAAATAAGAATGGTGGGGGAAAGGAGGCACATACAGCCCCATGGCATGGTGGGGAGAATGGAGGACCCTTGTATGGGGAAGAGGAAAAGAGGGGATTGTAGAGAACCCCAGGCAGGGTGGAGACTGAGTAACCGTGATATGCAGGGGAAAGGGAAAATGGGGAGTGAACATAGCCCCTGGCATGAGTGATGGGATGTAGGGGGGAGTTGCAGCAAGTTCCTGAAATAGAGAGGGAAGGGAGGGTGGAACACTGGGAGCTTATGGGTGAGAATGGAGGGATGCAAGGAGCCCCTAGTGTGTGTAGTGAGGTCAGCCTAAAAAAGCAACAAAGTGTGTGACCTCCTAATTTATACAGTGCCCAAAACTGTACAAGTTGCTTGACTGACATGTAAGAATAATAGTCTAAAACGAGATTACAATCTAAAAAGTCTGCATACAAATAAGCACAGACAAAGGCCAGCAGAAGCCTTCCTTTAAAAAAAAACCTAGGAAAATAAATACAAAAAACTGTCTCTAATGTAACTTTTGGTTACACAGTTAAATGTGTCGGGAGGTGACAGAGTTAAGGCTGAATGCACAGATACAGTTGCATCTCCTTGTACATGTGAATAATGATAATATAATTACAAGATCACATACTGTTTCTCAAATAATAGAATAGTTTTACAACCATGTGTATATGTCATCTTGTATTGTGCACAACTTTGTATATGTCACAGTTTATTAGTCATTTATATGAAAAGTACATAGAAAACCATATTTAAAGAACTATACTGAAGTGTAATTATCTGATCTATTACACATCCTAGCACGTGAGTGCCTTCCAAAATTATAAAATATATTCAAAGATATGTTGCTCTTTTTTCTCTCCAGTCATTGGAGACTGGACTTGTTTTACTCTTTTATTGATTAGTTTGTTTGGTTTGTGGTGTCACAGTGAGAAAGGCTAAGTTGTAGAAGGGGCTCTTGGATTTTGCTGCTGTTTGTGGTCAATTTACAGCAGTAGTGAAGAGCGCTACATACCAACGTGTGTTTACAATTAAATTACAAAGTCAACTCTTCTAATAACTAAGTCATACTCCATAATACTTCATTGATGCAATTCTCTTGCTCATTCTGGTCCTAACTGATCAGCTGGGAATTCCCCCAACATGGGGGAGCTCTCTGCTAGCATGTCCTTATGAGAACGGTTCCTCCACTCTGGCATAGGGGCCATATCTGGGTTGAGGGGGAATCTGTCAAGCCAGGAGAAATGTGCCTGCAATCCACCCATGGCATATGGTTCCTTGGGGGGACCATAGCCAGCTGGTATAAGTTAGAACAGTCTCTGGGCTTCTTTAACATGATATGGGGCTGAGGCAACTTGAAAATCAGGGAGTCATAACCTGAAAAAAAGAGTTTTCTATTTGCTTTGTACAACTAGGGTTAAAATAAATATTCATAACTTTCAAATCACTAGTATGCAAGTATAAATTTTGTTCATAATAAATTATCATAAGAAAGTGAAAAAATTCTGTTTAAATGTATAGTACATATGCAAAGGTTGAAATAGTAAAATTCCTAGTACCATTATAGAGAAGAGAGCTTATATCAAAAGTTTTTCACAAGATATACTGGACCATTAGGACTGAGAAATTGAGTGTCCAAGAATAACCAAAAAAAGTTACGAAATACATGTGCATTTATGGTTGTGGATATATTCTATTACGTTACACTGAGAAATAATTTGATTGTGTAATTAGACAGATTCACAGGACCGGTTCTAGGCACCAGCAAAGCAAGCATGTGCTTGGGGCGGCACAATTCCTAGGGCGGCATTCCAGCCATCCTTTTTTTTTGCTTGGGCAGTTGCGCTCTCGGAGCTTGGGGTGGCAAATTTTTTTGCATGGGGCTGCAAAAAACCTAGAGCCGGCCCTGCAGATTCATAATACACATGCACAAGGGATCAAAGTTAAAATTCCATGACCAATATGAAAGTGGTTTTCTTCTCTGGAATGTGACTCTTTGAAAATGACCTCCAAGGGGTTCCATATTTATTGCCGTTCAGTAATTTCAGGTTGTTCAGGGACAGAACTGCAATAGCCAAGGAGGGCAGTCGCGTGCAGAATTCCTTAGGAAGCACATTGTATAGCACTCTTACACTATGCTGCCCAAATACTTGCTGCCAGATACAGCCATGCAGGGGATGAGGCCCTGGCCATGCTTCTTTCCTACAAGTGCCCAGTCAGCATTATGCCTGTAACCTCTGCGTATGTGTGGACTTGATGGAGAGAGGCCCCCTGAGCTGCTGTCTTTTCCCACCAAACATGCCTATTCAGGGGCAGCCAGAATTTATACTGACATATATCTTCAAATAAGGTGACCAAAACTGGACACTATACACCAAACATGGTCTAACAGGTTCAGTGCACAATGTTCTGAGACATAGCTAATATTCCAGTAAAAAAACTCCATTAACATGGAGATAAGGCAGCTGATACCCATTCTGAACTAACACAAACACTAAAAATACTAGAAATTCTGAGTTAAAGTTCTTTTACAAATTTTAGAGACCACTTCTTCTTTCTTACATGATATTTTAGTCAATACTCTCATATATAGGTAGTCCCACTGACACCAGTTTCAGTGTTAACAGAACAGGGGTCTTAACGTCTATGTTTATCTTGAACTGAAAATGAAGTGTAGTACATTCACTCATAAGCTTCTTTCACACAGAAAAAAATTCTGGATTTTAAATTTGACTTTCAATCAGATATACAAAAAGTCATCATCTGTTTGTATTGGATTTCAGAGGTTCAGGTGCCCTTGTGTGTGAATTGGAGTAACAATTTTAAAAAACAAATTTCTTTCATGAAAAGGTCCTGTTGGGTTGGAGGCCTCCAGTTTGGAAAAGTAACAATAATCTGAGGTCACTGATTCTATTTATCAGACTTTTATCCAAGAAAATGTTCATGAATATATTTATGGAGCAGGTGATTACAAAAATTGTTTTGATTGCAATGTTACACGCTGCTGTCTAAAACAGTATATTTTCTCTTGGCAGTTCCATGTTCCACTAGGCTCGGGTGTGTTTGATCATGGGCTACTATTATTAGTTACTGGCAAAACATTAGTACAAAGAAAGTGAATTCATCCTGCACACGGCAATATAGAACACCCATAACTTTTAAATGGACACAAGAATTAATTGTTTTTATTATATCACTTTCTCACACTTTAAATCATAAATATATCTCAATGTTAAAAAGCTAGAGCACATAGAAAGTGAGCAAATGTACTACAGGTGCTAAAACTAGTAGTCATGTTTGTCTGAAGGGGGTTATACTACTATCAGTTAGTATACTATAACTACAGTATCTTGATAAGACACGTTCTTCTTTATTGCTGCAGCACACTGGACCAAGAATACAAATATTGCAACTGTCAATGAACCCACATTCTTTTCCTTTGTTATAAATTAGTTTGGTGTCACTTAATCTATACTTGACCATTATTTCTATCCAATTGCATCTTTTGCATTTACATATTTAGGTCCCAATCCTGTCGTTGAGTCTGTGCAAGTGGACCCTTGTACCCATGTAGAGCCCAACCAAATTAATAGGACTCCAAATAAGCACACGAGTCTACTAGGCAGATCTGAGTGCAGAATTTGGGACTAAATGTTATGTTTCATCTCTGAGTCTGTTTGCCTAAACCATCAAGGTTATCTTGTAAAACAACATTGCCCTGATGAATCTTAGCCACTCCTTCTACTTTAGTATAATCACTGTACTGTATACTCCATGATATCTTCAGTCATTTATTCTGGATACTTGTGGTTAAAATATTTGATTTGTCTAAGTTGCCAGATACTTTTGATCACTGTGATTATTGTGTTAGTGTGTTCATGCTTAACTACTTCTTACCTGAGATATGGCAGATGACTACTATGTTTTTAATAGCTGCGATCTGAAGTCACAGTAACCATATCAGTACAGCTGTTTAGCTCATGCCATATATAAGGGTGTTTATAGATTTGTTTTTATATACTTTGTACATGGAGTTCATCTTTTATATTTTGGACTTTTTATAGTGTACTATTTTCTGTGGTCTATTATTACTAAAAGCTTCCAGTATGATGATAGACTATGTTGTACACAAAATAAAATAAATACAATAAGACACTGAGATTTGCTAGCTTTCAGTGCATACTTGTTGCTTTTCTGTTTTTTGTGGAGATGTATAT
The DNA here is from genome assembly GCF_965152235.1 of Eretmochelys imbricata. Lineage (NCBI taxonomy): Eukaryota > Metazoa > Chordata > Testudines > Cheloniidae > Eretmochelys > Eretmochelys imbricata. The sequence goes on along the minus strand of NC_135572.1, from coordinate 48,565,168 downwards.
ATGCTGCATTACCTGGCTGAGAGTGAAAATATTTTTGTTTTACTAGACCACAAAATATCTTGCTTTTTGTTTACAAGTGCTGGTCTCTGAACTACTGAGTTTGAAGCCCTTTATAATTTTTTTGAGTACTAAATCAAATAGCTATGGTGCCAATAGGAAGGGAGGAAAATTTCATCACAAAATTAAAAATATATTTTGAAAGGAAACTGCATACATTCCATCTATATTCAAATTTCATACATTTCTAAAGATCACATTGAACAGGTGAAATGATCTCCAAAATGATCAGAATAATTTAAAATAAGATTAGATTGAACCCATCTAGTCTGCAATGATGGTGCAGAATTATTTGGTTTCTTCACAGTCTTTCCTAGGACACCTATCACATTAGTATCTGAGAGCCTCACATATATTTAGTTAATGTAACTCCATATTTCCTCTAGAAATAAGAGCATTATTAGTCCCATTTTACAGCTGAAGAAATTAAGACGTAGACACTTGTCTGAGGCTACGCAGTGAATCAGTGGTAGAACCAGCATTAAATTCTGGGGCCTTCTGACTTGGAATGCTGTTTATTCCTCCAGATCACATTGCCTCACTGTTCCCATTAACTTCCATTGCAGTTGTGAGTTCTCAGCACTTCATCATATTGGGCCCCAAGTGCCTCAGCTTGGACACCTAGTTGATTACCATCTGCCAAAATGTTGGTTTAAGTGACTTGCTCATACGAACTCTCTGGAAAAAGCAGGGACAGTACTGAGTTTTCCGGTGTGCAATTCAACCACCTTAACCACATGGCCATCCTTTCTCTTCTTGCAGTGCTCTGCCTCATTCTCTACGCACCTTCCAAGTTCTAGAGCAAATGAGTCAGGGAACCTACAAATAACCTGATTCATTACATAGCCATGATTCATTTCCTGAATACCATCCATCCTTTGTACTAAATGAGGCAGGGGTCCTGTGGAAAAAGACTGCATAATAATGCATATGTACAGGGGGCCACACTAGGGTTGCACAGCCAGACTTCATTATGGCAATTCCCAACTTCTGAGTGCTTGACTTTGCAACCTAAATAACATTGTTTTTAATGTTGTTGGGAGGGAAGTGTTATATGTATTTTTATGATTTTTTTTTAAAGGAAAAGGTAAAAACAACTTCTATTTTGCAGTTGCAACACTCTCCCCCTCATGCATTGTTGGTAGAGTTTTGCCCCTGAACCCTGAGCACAGCTTAAGTTATAGGGCTAATTGTTGTAGCTAGCAGTAAGGTTATCTCTCAGAGACAGTATCTTGCTGGAGGAGTGGGTGAGTGCTGTCAGGGGATGTTCTAGGTCTGGTAAGTAGTCATGGTGAAGCCCGGACTGGCTTCTCTTGCACACCGCTCCCCCTCCCACTAAGAGGTATCTATTCCTGGGGTTTCCAGTGCAGTGCGTGCTGCTCCATAGACCAGCCTTACATTAGTGTACATGGTCAGTTAGTTTGGCATGTTGCCAAAATTTACTGCCAATGCAAGCAACAGAAGGGAAATGACAGTTTTCAAAAATTTCTCAGCCAAACCTGAACAGAAGTTCATGAGACAAATAAAAGGCTCTTCTCTGGCATCAGGCTTTCTCCCTGATGAATGGAGGCCTTTTGCAAACAATGCTAGATGCTAGAGCTTCACCAAAAATAATAATAAGGATAATTGCAAATATCTCTTATAATGGGAAATATTAGGCAACTTAAATATAAGAGTTGCTCCCAGCTCCCTCTGTAGTTTCCTTCCCAGTCATGCGATGTTTACTGTGTTTGTGAGCTGTCTACTCAAAATGTTGCCAGAATAGCAATATCAAGAATTGCAAGCTAGTCTCTAAAAAGAAAAGGTGTACTTGTGGCACCTTAGAGACTAACCAATTTATTTGAGCATGAGTTTTCGTGAGCTACAGCTCACTTCATCGGATGAATACCGTGGAAACTGCAGAAGACATTATATACACACAGAAACCATGAAACAATACCTCCTCCCACCCCACTGTCCTGCTGGTAATAGCTTATCTAAAGTGATCATCAAGTTGGGCCATTTCCAGCACAAATCCAGGTTTTCTCACCCTCCGCCCCCCCCCACAAACTCACTCTCCTGCTGGTAATAGTCCATCCAAAGTGACCACTCTCTTCACAATGTGTATGATAATCAAGGTGGTCCATTTCCTGCACAAATCCAGGTTCTCTTACCCCCTCACCCCCCTCCAAAAAACACACACACAAACTCACTCTCCTGCTGGTAATAGCTTATCCAAAGTGACCACTCTCCCTACAATCTGCATGGTAATCAAGGTGGGCCATTTCCAGCACAAATCCAGGCTTTCTCACCGCCCCCCCCCCCCCCCCCCCGGAAACACACACACACACAGAAACTCACTCTCCTGCTGGCAATAGCTCATCCAAACTGACCACTCTCCAAGTTTAAATCCAAGTTTAACCAGAACGTCTTGGGGAGGGGGGGGTTAGGAAAAAACAAGGGGAAATAGGCTACCTTGCATAATGACTTAGCCACTCCCAGTCTCTATTTAAGCCTAAATTAATAGTATCCAATCTGCAAATGAATTCCAATTCAGCAGTTTCTCGCTGGAGTCTGGATTTGAAGTTTTTTTGTTGTAAGATAGCGAACTTCATGTCTGTGATTGCGTGACCAGAGAGATTGAAGTGTTCTCCGACTGGTTTATGAATGTTATAATTCTTGACATCTGATTTGTGTCCATTTATTCTTTTACGTAGACACTGTCCAGTTTGACCAATGTAAATGGCAGAGGGGCATTGCTGGCACATGATGGCATATATCACATTGGTGGATGTGCAGGTGAACGAGCCTCTGATAGTGTGGCTGATGTTATTAGGCCCTGTGATGGTGTCCCCTGAATAGATATGTGGGCACAGTTGGCAACGGGCTTTGTTGCAAGGATAGGTTCCTGGGTTAGTGGTTCTGTTGTGTGGTATGTGGTTGTTGGTGAGTATTTGCTTCAGGTTGCGGGGCTGTCTGTAGGCAAGGACTGGCCTGTCTCCCAAGGTGCCACAAGTACTCCTTTTCTTTTTGCGAATACAGACTAACACGACTGTTACTCTGAAGCTAGTCTCTATTTTTGCTGCTAGACTCTAGGATTGGATTTGGATTACACCTTTTTTTTGTTCTCATGCTGTGTCATTGAATAGGCCAAGTTTTTGTTGATACTTTACCTTGGTCATGTGGATGGTGCAGAGAGTCAGATGTCTCACTGGTGGTTTTCTAGAAAACCTTATACTCCTTTCTCCTTTCATGCTTCTCTCTGGGTCATGTGCAATCCTTATTGTACAAGTACTGTTTTCATAGGTAGTGTAGTAAAATAGGCTATAAATATGGTTCAGAACTAGAACTGGTCAGAAAAACTTTGATGGAACGATTTTCCATCAAGAAATGCAGTTGCATCAATTGAAATGCTTTGTAAAATGGTGTCAATTTTTCCCAAAATTGTGGAGAAAAAACAAAACAAAAACTCCTAAAAAAGTCAAAATGTCCTGTTTTGACATTTTTGGAATGAAACATTTTGATTTTTTGATTTGAAGTGACTTTTTGTTTTGAATCTTTTAAAATTTTGTAATATAAAATTAAAAAAATATTTTTTCCCAGGATTTTTCCTTTACGAATTTTGAAATTTTGGGGTTTCATTTCAATTTGAAATGAAGTCAGCTTTTGAAATCTCAGAATCCTTTGTGAACAGAAGTTCCATTCTCCTGCCAGCTCTATTCAGAACTTTTTGAAGTATGATTATGATATTCTAACTACAAGCAGGGTTTGAAATAGAATTTAATCAGTTCTGAGATGCACTGTTGACATTCCCACATGGTAGCTATTAAGCTGACATTTGCCTTGTTCCTTTTGATCCTTCCTCTTGCTCTGGGGATGAGGGTTATTAAAGGAAATGCAAAAAGAACAGGAGTACTTGTGGCACCTTAGAGACTAACAAATTTATTAGAGATAAGCTTTCATGGGCTACAGCCCACTTCATCGGATGCATAGAATGGAACATATAGTAAAATATATATAAATATATACATACAGATAAGTTAGAAGTTACCCTACAAACTGTGAGAGGCTAATTAGTTAAGATGAGCTATTATCAGCAGGAGAAAAAAATCTTTTGTAGTGATAATCAAGATGGCCCATTTAGAAAGTTGACAAGAAGGTGTGAGGATACTTAACTTAAGGATATAGATTCAATATGTGTAATGACCCAGCCACTCCCAGTCTCTATTCAAACCCAAGTTAATGGTATCTAGTTTGCATATTAATTCAAGCTCAGCAGTTTTTCATTGGAGTCTGTTTTTGGAGCTTTTCGGTTGCAAAATTGCCACCCTTAAATCTTTTACTGAGTGGCCAGAGAGGTTGAAGTGTTCTCCTACCGGTTTTTGAATGTTATGATTCCTGATGTCAGATTTGTGTCCATTTAATAGACACAAATGGATTTAATGGATTTGTGTCCAAATCTGACATCAGGAATCATAACATTCAAAAACCGGTAGGAGAACACTTCAACCTCTCTGGCCACTCAGTAAAAGATTTAAGGGTGGCAATTTTGCAACCGAAAAGCTCCAGAAACAGACTCCAATGAAAAACTGCTGAGCTTGAATTAATATAAATTTGTTAGTCTCTAAGGTGCCACAAGTACTCCTATTCTTTTTGCGGATACAGACGGCTACTCTGAAACCTAAAGGAAATGCGTACAGGAGGTATGTATTCCACTCTAAGAAGGATGTATTTATGAGAAATTTTCCTGCCCTGCCCATTCTGGTGCAATACAGTGGGCACCTGGCATTATTTTGGATACAAATAGGTCTATATGTGTGTGTCCTCATCTGCAAAATAGATTGCTGGTTTCAGTGGCCAAATGCACTGGTGCTGTGCTCTTCAGAGAGTCCACCTGCACATTTTCCCCTCCTGATAAGCGGAAGGCTGTTGGATGGCTCTAGTGCTAGATACACCACAGCCTAAGTCCTGGTCTACACTACATAGTTAGGTTGATGTAAGCTGCCTTGTGTCAACCTAGTTGTTCATGTGTCTACAATTTGTCTCCCATTGATCTTAGTGCCCATTACAGTGATGCAGTAACACCATCTCCCTGAATGGCACTGAACCATGGTTGTTGTACTGAGATTGATGCAGCATGAGTGTAGACACTGTGTTACTTATGTCAACCCTAGCAGGCCTCCAGCAGCTGTCCCACAATGCCTGACACTGAGCTCTGGTCACAGTTGTGAACTCCACTGCCCAGGGGACATGGAGACTGGAAGGCCCTCCACCCCTTTAAAGCCCCACAAATTTTTGAAATGCCTTTTTCCTGATTGTCCAGCTTGGTGAGCACACCTAGCAGCTCTCCATTGTTGTGCGTAGCTGCCCAGCTGACCATGCCAGCTACATGGTCTGGCTTGGAGTAGGCAGGAGATACTGTATCTCCTGGGCCTGTGGGGAGAAGAGGCTGTGCTGGTACAGTTACAGACCAGCTGTAGAAATGTGGAAATCTCTGAGCAGATTGCATGGGGGATGGAGGAGAACGGGTACAACAGGGACCAGCAGAAGTGCCACATAAAAGCAAAGGAACTGCATCAGGCATGTCAGAAGGCCAGAGAGATCAACAGTCGATCTGGTGCCAAGCTGCAGCCCTGCTGTTTTTACAACAAGCTGTATACCATAATTGGCGGAGATCCCACCTTGCCCCTCCACACACCACCATGGATACCTCTGCGGAACCTGAGTCACAGGCCCCTGGCACGAACAGTGAGGATAAAGAGGAGGTGGACGAAGAAGAAGGGGATGGGGGACATGTGACTGGGGGTCCAGCTACTCCGTGAGCCAGGACCTATTTGAGACTCTACCACAGTCCATTCAGTCCCTGTTGTTGAGCACAGGCAAGCCCAATGCAGGGAAAGGAACCCCGGGTAAGTGTGTAAATTTATTTCCCATTATAGTGATGTACTGATGGTGTCCCCACTTAACAGGACACAGCTATCAACTTTTCATTAATTTACTCGGCCTAGAAGAGGTAGCAGGAGGAACTGTTGTTATCTGCTTTTCATTCCCCTGCAGAGTTAGGCAATGGGAGGGCCATGGGGCGCAGTTTGTTTATGTACACAGTGATGTCCCTTGAATCCTCCCGAGAGATCTCAATGAAACTTTTATGGAGGTACTCTGTAGTCCTCTCCAGAAAGTTACTAGGGATGGCAGCTCTATTTCTTCCTCAGTGATAGGATATTTTCCCATGCTGATTGGTGATAACTGGGGCAGGTACCATTGCAGTACACAGGCTAGCATATGAGCCCAAGTGGCTTTGGCATACCAGCACCAGCTGTGCTCTCGGTGGCTTTGTTACCCTCAGGAGTGAGATATCAGCTAAAATCACCACTGCCTGTGGAAAATGGTGCCAGTATTCAGTGCCAGTGCCCTGTACTCACTGTTTCATGCAATTGAGCAATTCCCTCCTTATTTCCTTCATCCTTGGCAGGCCATACTCATTATGGCTGGTGCTGAGAGTGGTGCTGTGCATAAGCACACTGAAGCAGAAGAGCCAATAAGCCTGTCTTGTTTAAAACTTTAGGGGAGCAAGAGAAGGGAGTTCTGAATCTTAATTTTCACTTTACATTGTGACTGTACTGACAATGGTACATCTGTGTGTTTTATTTGCAGCTGCTGCCACTTCAGCCTTGAGGGGTTCCCCCTCTACATGTGTGGAACACCTGAACCAGGTAAGGAGGAGAAAAAAGAGGACTTGGGAAGACCTGTTCAGTGAGATCTTCTGCTGTTTCAGACTATGAGCAAAGGGCCTGGAGGATGAATATTGCAGACAGCCTGAGGGAGGAAAATGTGGATAGGTGGAAGGTTCAGGAGCTCAGTAGGAAAAGGAGAGGGAAATGCACCAGGACATAATGGGCCTTTTCTGGCAGCAAACACCAATGCTGCAGTCTCTTGTGGACGTACAGGGTCATCTCCTTTTGTTGTCCACGGAAAACTCAATTTTAGCACCTCCTTGCACCCCACCTCCACATTACACATTGTATCAGTGGCTGCATCCCTACACCTGCCACTCCACCTCTCAGGACACTAAGGATAACCACAGCTTAACATACACTGACCTGGGAAAGCCATGGTTGCTGTACATGTAGATAAAGTTGACATGAATGTTTTTTCCCTTGTTAAGTTCTGTTCCATTAATTTTATTAAGTTTTTAATGTATTTGCTTTTGAATTGCTCAGATTCTTCTTTTCACTGGTTTTGTTACTGAATAAAATTCTATTCTTTGGAAAATAATTCGTCTTTATAAGTTTACAACTTATGCTGCAGAGTGCCTAGTACAGTACTTTACCTAGTTGGTCACTGGTATTTCGCCTATCTTCTTCACTTCATATTATTCTTGTGCAGGAGTTATCACATGTAAATAGTTAACTTTGAATATCTAGTTAGTTGTCATGCTTAGATGTTCACTTTTTCTAAGTGTAGAGCTTTGGAAGTGTTCCTAGGTCCATATGTTCTTGGAATGGAGCTACTTAGAGATTTGTCCTCCTTCCATCTTTTAGACTGCTTCCAAACTCTGAAGACTGTATGGATCACCAGATACCAAGGACTGCTAGCCCTGTTATTAGAGAAAATAAATTATCAGGTAAGAACAAATTTTTCTTTGTACACTTGTGTAGCTTTCTATTCCCGGATCTCAGTGTTTTACAAATGATAAAAAAAACTTCTAACATCCCTATGAGGAAGGGAGTTGTTTTTTCTATCTTACTTATCATTAACTTGAACCTGGTATAGTCACCTACACCTGTGCAAAGTAGATGCTAAAGGTTATTATTTTGATTTGGTAGCCTTTTACACCCACTTTGCATTGGTGTAAATGACTACACAAATTGCAGGGAAACCAGAGTGATTCAAGCCTAGAAAAGTTAAGGCCTAGATTTTCAAGTGTTTATTAATTTTGGATGCCTCAGCTTCTGCGCACCCAAATTGATGTATAGGGCCTAATTTTTAGAAATATGGAGCACCCACAAGTCTAACTGAAGTCATCCGAGGCACCCAAAATCAGTGGACAGTTCTTTGAAAATATTGGACTAAGGATTTTGGTCCAAAGTCACTAAGGGTATGTCTACACTTAAAACGGTAGAGCAGGACACCTGCATTGCTGCCTATGCACCGTTGTAGTGCTTCAGCGTAGTTGCTGCCCATGCCAAAGGCAAGGTTTCTCCTTTTGGCATAGCAAGCCATCTCCCTGAGAGGCAGTAGTTAGGTAGAGCAGTAGATCTTGGTTCAAAAAACAGCTTTATTACAGCAAGAGACTTACAATGGAATTCTTCTGTCAACCTAATATTGTCCACACTGCGGGCTAGGTCGGGATAGCTACATCTCTCAGGGGGCTGGATTTTTCACACTCTTGAGAGACGTAGATATGCTGATGTAAATTCCCAGTGTGGACCAGCCTTCAGGAAGTCTGTTGCAAAGCTGTAAATAGAACCCTGATCTACTGCCTCCTACTCTTGACTTTTAAGTTGTAGAATAGGTCATGCTTTGTGCCTGAAACATAGCTATGTCAGATAAAGTAATCCATATAGGTAAAAACATACATGGCATATAACGTGTTTAGATTGGACTACTCTATAGACATTACTGTATGGGGAAGTGTGACCTAGAGGTTTAAATAAGATGTGTGGGGAGGCAGGAGACCTGGATTTGATTCCTAGAGACCTGCCAAGGCTTGATATCTAATGTATCTGTGCCTCACTTTCCTCATTTGTAAAATGGTGTTATTTATCATAAAATAATTCATAGTGTGTAGAGTGTGCTGATATCTTAGATAGAAGGCACCATAGAAATATGTGGTGGTTGTATTAGGATGCTCTGGGAGCATCTGTCTCAGCAACATGAACCATTTACTAAGGGTCAGTATTTGCCACTGCTGTAACACAATGGCCTGCTGTCCCCTTCCCTCTAGCAGTAGGAGCCTGGGGGTAGGGTGTGTGGGGAAAGGGTTCTCAAAGTAGGCCTCCAGGTACGCTTTAGGGAGACAGAAGTGGCTGTGCGGTCGGGGGAGCGAGGCGCCCTTCGGCTAGGCTGGGAGTGCGTGGTTGCCTATGAGCTGCTCTCCTCATGCACAGCAGCATTGCACTAAGTCTCTCCGAGCTGTACATCCCGCCTCAGCCAGCCACCCCTCCACTCACTTTTATATTTGCGCGCCCTTTCAAACCTCAGTGACGTATCCAGCTCCGCGGCCAATCCGCGGCGCCCTCTGGTCAGGACAATGGAAGGGGCTCCACCAATCAGGTTGGCCGCTGGCTTGGCGGCCGCCAATAGGAGCGAGGCTGTGTTGAGAGTAATGTTACCAGCGCTGAGAGCGTGAGGAGGCTGCGTATCGATCCCGCTCTCAGCCATTGCGGTGCATTGGGCTACAGCGAGACCAGGCAGCATTGGGGGCCAGCGCGAGCAGCCGGGCAAGTGTCTCAGCGCCTGTGGCTCGCTGCTGAGTGAGCGAGCGAGCGAGTGAGTCTGCGAGCGAGCGAGGCGGTGAGTATCCCGGGTCGGGCGGGCTGCGCGCTCCGGCGGCTGCGGGGCTAGCGCAGCGCTCGCTCTGCCCCAGCCACACAAAGGCGAATTAGGCTGCATCTGAGGCAGGCTGTTGGCGGGCGGCGGCGCCGGCGGGCGGGGCGGGAGCCGGCCGGGGGGAAGCGGGCGAGTTCGTGAAGCGGGAAGGGGATGGAAACAGAAGGGAAAATCTCCCCGTCGGGCTCGGTCTGGCGAGGGGTGGGGGAGGACGCGGGCGGCGCCGCGTGCTCCTGGCGCCCTGCGGCAACTGTCGCCGCAAGGCCGGGGGCCGGGCGCTCCGCAGCGGGGCTGCGGCCGGGGCGCGGGGCCGTGTCGGCGGCGGGCGAGCCGGAGCTGCGCTCGCTGGAACATGGCTGACGAGCGCCGTGCGGAGGACGCGAGGCGCGGGAGGGCGGGGGCGCAGTTCGGCGGAACTTTTCCAGCCGCCTTTTCTCCCTCAGCCAGGGCCGCGCAGGGGGTTTCCCAACCGGGGCTAGCGGCCGGCCGCCGTATGCGGGGCCCCCTTTGGGGCTGCGGCCGGACCCGGCCAGCTCGCCGGGGGCTCGGGCCGCACTTGGGAGCGCGCGGCCGCCCTCCCTCCCCCACTGCTGTCATGGCTGAGCGTGCGCCGGGCGCGCACACAAAGGGAGGCAGGAAGGAGCCATGTTCTCTGCGCGGCGGCGAGCAGCGGCCATTCCGGGAGGCAGCCGCGCTCTGATCTGGCGAGAGCAGCGGGGACCCGCGCTGCTGCCGTAGGTAGACTGGGAGCCGGGGGCCCTCCTTAAAGCGCGGCCGCCGCGCCGCACCCGGGCTGCCCCAGCGCACATTTCAGGGGGACTTTCTCTCATTGTCAGGCTGTTCGCAGAAAATGGGAGGAATAGCGCTGCTGCTGCTGCCCTTCCCGAAGAGTAGCCTGCGCCACTGCAAACCCTCGCCCAGGAGCGGGACCCGCCACAGCTCTGCCTAGAAACTGATCAGACACACGCTTCCCGTTAGGCACGACAGAGGCGCGCAGGCTTTGCAGTGAGGTTGGCTTAGCCTGAGAGCTCGTGGCAGCGCCAGCCGTGGGTTTAGTCTAGATCCTGCAGTCACCTCTGTACGCTTTACAGCTGCGAAGACATGATTAGTAGACGCAGGCTTTTTTTTCCCCCTTCCTCTTCCTCCCCCACCAACAAGAGCGGCGCACAACAACACAATTAAAAAAAAATATGTGCATTTAATTCTTCTGCGTGGGGATTGGTTACACAAGTGAGCCACAACTGTGCCTTCAGTTTTAAGAAAATAAATGAATCTCCTCCTCTGAAGTTATTGCTGCATGTCTTTCCAGAATGCATAAATCTGGAAGATTTTTTATGCAAACACATACACCATCTACTGTGTCCTTTCTCTGATTTTTTTACCCCCTTTTGCAGCATTTTAAGAAAATCACTTTTTAAGAGAACTTAAGTTTTCCTCCACCCCCTAATGTTCAAGATGGCAGGAAGATTGCTTTTAAATGCAAGTTAATATGATAGTTGCAGGGTTTTAATTGGGGTGTTTAAGGTGAAAAGACATTTACAGTATTAATAAAATGTGCTGTGGAATATGAATTCCTCTGTTTCATTTTTTATTTATTTTCCTCACACTTCCTTTCTATGAAAAGGAACAAGTGAACCCCCATCCCACCCATGTCACTAAACTATCCTTGAGTGAAAGGGTTGCTCTGGAAGCATCTCCATTGCTGGCAGGAATAGCTCCTGGTTCTACAGTCTTGTTTACTCAATGGAAACTTCAAACCGGATGTGTTTAGTCACAGAGCAGAAATCTGTTTGTCCATACGCCAAACCGATCGGAAACGCTGCTTCTGTGGCAATACATGCACACACCACCCACTTGTTTCACTCCTCTCTGGAAGAGCAAAGTTTATGCCGCAGTGGACTGGAGATGTTTTTTTTTTCCCCCAGACTTATGGAGAAATTATCTACCTTGTGTGTGAATGTGCTGAGAAGATATTTTTCCATCCCCTGTACCCTTTAAAAGATACGGGGATGTCTGCTCAATGAGCACACTTTTATTTATGTCATATATAAGTGTCATGCTTTTAAAGCCATTGGTTGGAACATAACATGTTTCAGTGCTGTATTTAATTCCACTATTTCTAGCTGCACATTGTAGGGAGAATAGATTTTGCAGTATAATTAAAATGGAAAGTAACTTGGCTTACTTTATTTCTGTACTTTTTTCATGCAAACTGATATTTGTAAAGCATTTTGAAAGTGAAAAAAACTTAAGAGTAAATACTTAAGAACCCAACAGGCTGATCCAGATAGAGTATTGTAATATTTCCCCCTGCCCCACAATAATTCCTGTTTAAGCCTTTCTATCCCTTAATTAGATGACATGTGGCTGCTGTGCTCTACCAATCCAGGAGGGGAGCAACTTCCCTTGAGACTAATGCCAATACTTGCCTGCAAATGGACTAGCAACAGACACTCTTGATTGCTGATGACTCTTTAAATATAACAGGAAGTTTTTTTTTTTTTATAATAGCCAAATATCTTGAAGACCAGGTTATTTGTATTGACCAGGTGAACTAAAAAACCCTCTGTAATAGCAGTTGTTTTTGGAAGTAATATATAGTTTTCCAGGAGAGAGCTGTAGCTTGTATATAGTCTGAGAGGTCCTCTCATAAAAGTTCAGAAAGCTGCTTTTGCAGATCTTAGTCAACATACTCATTCTTCCCAAATTCATATGATATTGTGTGGGGGCCAAAAGTAGTTTTAAAAGTTTGTTTTTCTTTTGTGTTACAGAAAATCAGCAAAAATGGGCAAAGGTGATCCTAAGAAGCCAAGAGGTAAAATGTCTTCATATGCCTTCTTTGTGCAAACTTGCCGGGAGGAGCACAAGAAGAAGCACCCAGATGCTTCAGTGAACTTTTCAGAGTTCTCAAAAAAATGTTCAGAACGGTGGAAGGTAAGATAAACCAAAAAACAGTACTAATTTACAGTATTGCAGCATAGATTACCTTAAATTAATATCAGTTCAGTCTTGATTATATTTACTTACATTGTTCAGATACGTGTGAATGCATTTCCTGCCTTTAATGTTACTCCCGCTACAGTTCGGAATGGGATCGGATGCACTTTTGAATCATGCACTCACTCCCTATTTATTGTTTTATAGACTATGTCTGTTAAGGAAAAAGGAAAGTTTGAAGATATGGCAAAGGCTGACAAGGTTCGTTATGAAAGAGAAATGAAAAATTATATACCACCCAAAGGGGAAACAAAAAAGAAGTTCAAGGATCCTAATGCACCAAAGAGGCCTCCGTAAGTAGATTTCCAGTTAGTGTGTCTTGTATAGGAGCATTGCATTGAAATGTATCCATAAAATGATCTTTTAAAAATCAGAGTTAGGGGATTTGAAGTATAGAAGAGTACACAACTTCAAAATGTAGTGCTGCCAGTAACCACATTTAAAAATCAGTGGGATTTAGTTATATAAAAAAGATGTAAATTTTTAAGAGTGTAAAGAACCATTGCAACAATTTGCCAAGGATTGTGGTGGATTCTTTATCACTGACCATTTTTTTTTAAACCAAAATTGGATGTTTTTCTAAAAAATATGCTCTAGGAATTATTTTGGAGAAGTTCTACGCCTGTGATGTACAGGATGTCAGACTAGATGATCATAACGATCCCCTTCTGGCTTTAGGATCTATAAATCTTATCCATTTCAATTATCGTTTACTTGGAACTTGACATAAAATTGTTGGAATAAATTTATCTGTTAAAAATAAACCCAACACTGTTATGATCAATTTTGACCGTTTTTATTAATAGAATGTTGCTAGCAGCCAGATGAAATAACTTTAGATTAAAATAGTGGTAGAATATTAGGCCCCAATCCTGGAACCATTCTGGCAAATGCAGAACCTTGTGTCTGCACAGAGTCCCTTTGAAGTCACTGGGGCTCTGTACTGGCGCAGGGAACTGCATGCATGAAACAGTTTGCAGAATTGAGCCTTTGTCCTTAAAATAGGCCGTACCACCGAAAGATAAATGTGAAATTATTATGATACCAAGCTTGTATGGTGCTAAATCTTTCTATTTTTAAAATGGAGCAAACACTAAAAAATAAACTAAGAAAGAGTGGCTGGTACTGACATCTGGAAATCCTTCTACAGTAATCATGAGATTATTTTAATATTTCCTGTGAAGCAGTTCTCACAGTCCATGTTCTCACAACTGTTAAAATCAGAGAAACTTGGTGGGATTATGCACAACATGGGAGTGTAATTTCTAAAGTGCACTAATGTGTTACACAGACCAATTAATGTGCAGACTGCTGGTGCACACTAAATGTTCCTTAGTAATACTATGTTAAAGCACACTGCATCATGTAGTGAAGGTCTCAAAACTTGCTATGTCTAGTACAATAGTTTAACCTTTATACTTAAAATTACAATTATTCTTTTCAGTTCAGCTTTTTTCTTATTCTGCGCTGAATTTCGTCCGAAAATCAAAGGAGAACATCCTGGTCTGTCCATTGGAGATGTTGCAAAGAAACTAGGAGAGATGTGGAATAACACCGCTGCCGATGATAAACAGCCCTATGAAAAGAAGGCTGCTAAACTGAAGGAGAAGTATGAAAAGGTAAATAATGGCATTCAGCGTGAGCAAAAGGTTCTTCCCTGTTCCAATTCAAATTTGAATGATTAAATAATTGTAAGTGATCATCCCTCTTCTTCTTATGGCAAAATAACGTAACATCTCCTTGTGCATAAATGAATGAGAGTTGTGTATATCAAAGGACTAGGTGATTGACTTGGTTTTTAAAAAGAAAATTCCTCTAGAGTACTCTTACATAGTACGTCACAAGTATAATTATGAAAATGTCAAATTACCTTAGAGAATACCTCTAATAGCATGTCCTTGTGAGGATTATGACACTTTCATTCATCATACTTCAAATCTTATCTTTTGATATTTTAGTACATATCCCTGTATCTGTTTTGAATATTAAAAGTAATGGTTCATGGCAGCAGCTGATTTCTGCAACCAGTTTGCGCTATTAAGTAATGCAAATTTGAAGAAAACATTTTTCCTTATTGGCATTTGCCACATACTGTTGAAGAAATAGTCATAGCATATGTTCATATTAACTATCTTAAAGAACAGTTTTTAGTTTATACCTAAAGAGTTAAATATTAGAGGACTAGATGTTTGTATTAGACATGTGTTCTATTACGCCCACTTTGATTTGCCTTCAAACAGGTAACATAGTTGTTCATGCATCTTAGGAAACCCTTGTCAACCTATTAACTTATTTTTTTTGTATCATTAAGGCTAAATCCTACTTCAGTGTTAGGAACTCTATTTGAGTATTGGGGATATAGAGCAGTGGCAATGGCATTTGGATTTCCATATTCCCATCCCAGGGCAAGATAGCTAAGGGAGAGAGGAATGTATGATGGGATATGTACCAATTCTCCTTTATAAAGGAATAGTACGCACCCCTGGCTGCAGCGTATTGCACGCTTTAGCATGTATGCTCCTCAATAGTGCCTCCTTGCTGGCAAACAAAATCAGTTAAGGGATGATGGCACAGAAATGGGTAAGTAACTGCACGTTGGGGGCCTCTAGCACTAGGTAGGAATCATGCCCTGCAGATACACTGTGGGTTAGAAAACTTCCTGTGTTAGCCCTTTGTGTGCAACACAAGGCATGATTTGGTCTTTAGTAAATTAATTATTCACATATAAATTTACATATTGGTATGATTTAAACAGAGTAAATTCAGAGCTACAAGTAAACTTTCCCCAGTAGTTTAAATTATAAAGTGACTGACGCATTTTAGTTTAGGGTTATTTTAAATATTACAGGGGGAAAAATCTGAAGCCACTAACCTTTACTTGCAGCTGTTTCTCCCTTTACTGATATCACCCAAATTTGTCAACTAAACTTGCACATGTGCTTGGGATTTGATGTATGTAAAGTTTCCTTCTAGAGCAAACTAATGTCTGAGGTCTGAAAATCTAGAATTGGTAAATATTTCATTTAAAGACCATTGATATTAGTTAGTGAATGCCACTTCTTCTGAAATAAATTACGAATTTTAAGAGATACTGAAAGAACTGCAAAGAGAGCAGTTTAAAGAATACTGCATGGGAGGAACATTTTCAATATTTAGGCCATCTGCCTAAAGGCGTTGCCCAGTCATAAGTTTAATATATACTAGGATAAATTATTTTTTCTTTTATAAAGCCAGGGGTTAAACTGATTTTTATGACTTGATCTTTATTGGCAATCATCTAGCTTCATTTTATGATTTATATGAAGTTTTGAAAAAGTATGAATTTGAGTTTTATGTAGTGTAAGCCTATAGAATACATTTACTGCATGCAGAAAGTGGCCCTGTCTACTCTTGAAAGTTCTTGTACCTTTTTTGTTGATTTAAACTTCAGTTAAGCAGAATGCCATGTAATTGCATTTCACTGAGGCATAACATTGCACATATTAGACCATGTCATTTTGATGTGTTGTGGATGGCTAATTATGGTTGTATGTCCTAGATAAGGATTTTGTGTGCATTTTTTTTGTGTGTGTGAAGATGAGATACCTCAGTGGTTACAGCATATCAGCAAAAGTCCTAAATGTTGTTTGAAAGTTTTAGCAAGAACTCTGGTTAAATCTCTTAAAGAGATCCTTTTCCCACTTCTCTTGTCAAGGATATTGCTGCATACCGGGCTAAAGGAAAGCCTGATGTAGGAAAAAAGGTGGTTGCCAAGGCTGAGAAGAGCAAGAAAAAGAAGGAGGAGGAGGAGGATGAGGATGATGATGAGGATGACGAGGAGGATGAGGATGATGATGAGGATGACGAGGAGGATGACGATGATGATGAATAAGTCTCTTCAAGAGCAATTTCTTGTCTATAAAGCATTTAAACCCCCTGTACACAACTCACTCCTTTTAAAGAAAAAAAAATTGAAATGTAAGGCTGTGTAAGATTTGTTTTTAAACTGTACAGTGTCTCTTTTTTTGTATAGTTAACACACTACCGAACGTGTCTTTAGATAGCCCTGTCCTTAGTGGTATTTCAATGGCCACTAAACTTGCCTGGTACAGTGTGGGGGTTGTAAATTGGCATGGAAGTTTTAAAGCAGGTTCTTGTTGGTGCACAGCACAAATTTAGTTATATATGGGGTTGTAGTTCATTTTTCATCTTCAGTTGTCTCTGATGCATCATAAAAATAATTGTTGTTCTGTTAACTGAATACCACTCTGTAATTGCAAAAAAAAAAGTTGCAGCTGTTTTTGTTGACATTCTGAATGCTTCTGAGTAAATACAATTTTTTTTATTAGTATTGTTGTCCTTTTAATAGGTGCCCTTGAAAAATCATAATTTTTCTTTTTTGAGGGGAACTCATCTTTGCTTTATTGTATGCCCATTTGGGATCACGTGATTATTACAGTTTTCATCTTTTCATGTAACCAGCTGATAAACAAAGCTTTGATCTGCATACCCTTCATAATCATGATAGGGTAGGCAAAGAAATATACAGGCATATGATAAAACAGAACTTTCTTCCGTAACTGGAAACAAACAAACAAATCTCAACCAACTGATATTTGCTCGGATTTTGTGAAATGTAACATTGAGTTGCGTAAGTTTACCAGACTTGGAGAGTTGAGAAGTATAGAATTCAGTTTTACAGCATGGAATACTTCAGAAAAAACCTCGAAAATGCTGTCCTAGTAGGAAGGGTATACTCTCATCATGGTGTGTGAGGAATTTACATGTGACTCCATTACTATGTAATGGAAGTTGAATTTGTAAATCTCTGAACACTTAAGAGATAAACATGCCCCTAAAATGTATGAAGGTAAAAATTATAAAAGTACCATATTGATTTTTTTGTCACAACATAGTGATGGCTGTGGACTTTATACCATGAAACTCTCCTGGTAGTAAATAGCCCACAAGAAAGGATTTTACTTTCCAACGTTTTCTATAAATGGTACCATTATTTGTTAAATCTCTGTAAATTCATATTTTTAATCTTAAAATTCTAGTTTTAGCCCTTTAAACAAAGTTGTATATTGTCTCAAACTAAAATGAGATAAGATGTATTTTTCCCGTTAGGTTTTATACCGCACTCTTCACGTTTGCCCATTTATAAGTTAAATATAGTTGTATGGAAAAGTACATTTTATTAAATTTTTGCATTTAAAAAGTGAAATGTTTATGATATATACCAACAATGTCTAATTTGATCAAATATAATTCTCTTCCAAAACCAAAGCTGTTTTTTTTTTTTTTTTTTGTTGTTTGTTTTTTGCATATTCAGTAAAACTTCAAGTGCTGGCAACTGTAACTATTTTCACATGTACCTGCTTACCAGTTTGGGGGACAATTTGGCAATTTTGTGGTTATTAAAATTATGGTTCTCAAGTGCCAGTGTTTAAAAATAGCATTGTAATTTTACACGCTTTTGTGATGGAGTATTGTTTTGTTATACAATTTTGACTTTCAGATTCTTATTTCGATTTGCATTTGTTTATGTATAACTTCAGGAGAAATACTGAACACCTGGATCCTGGTGGATGATACTAATAAACTAATAATTGCAGAGGTTTTAAATATTTAGTTAACTGACTCGCATTTGTATCCTGTATACATTTACATATTTGCTTTCAGCCTCAAACAAAAGGGAGTGCCAATCAAAAGATCTCTTCGTGGAGAGCAAGAAATATAGGACAGATAAACTTACTGAAATATTTGTGATTGGACACTGCCCTTAAACCATAATTCACTAGAAATAATCACTTTTTATACAGTAGAATTGTTTGTTTCTCTTGGACATGCTGGAGAAAATAGATATTTTTCGTTCTCAAAACAAGGGATATGTGTTCTAATGATTGACATGATTGACAAAACTAAAACTCAGAGTAATTACTATTTGCCAGAAAAGGACAGTAGCTCTCTTTTGCCACAATTGTCAGTGCCTGTTTTCAGTAAAAGTGAAAATGCAGGGGGGAAAAACCCAGCATCCGTAAGTATGAAGGTAAGTGGTGGGGGGGATCTGTAATAATTAGGCTTGGGAGAATTTGATTACTTTTATAATTTTGTTGGATATCAGTGTTTGTTTTTAAGCATTTTCTATTTTTTTCAATTGAATTGTAATAGTTGTGGGGAAATTACAATAATGACTGTAGATGTTGAGATTAAAAAAAATTAAAGCTTTAGCCATTAAAACACATTCTCAACGTGTCCAAACATACAAAGTAAGCAGTACTTTTCGTAGTGTTTATTTGTAAATTTTGATTATGAATGGAAATTTTTTTTTGCTGCTTTGAATGTGTACAGTGAAATTGACATTTACATATGAAAATTAATTATTCCAACCCTAATTATAACTTCTATCTTCTGAGAAAACCAGAGGTAAATTTTCTTCAATCTAACTACTGTTAGAGATCCATTAAAGCTCCAGAGATCTCTGAAATACTAAAGGGACAAATTCTGCCTCTGCATGCACACCGTGTCACTTCAAAATCAATTCAGAGATGGTGTAAAGGCAAATTTTCAGTTTAAGAATTTTAGTTGCAGGTATATACAACAAATTCGGTGAGTTTTTGAAGTGGAAAGGCATCTTTTCTTTCTACGTATAAAGTTTTCATTCTTGTTACTATATATCTCAACATAGGGAACTACTACTGCCCTGAAATTAAAATATATACTTAGGAGACGGGGGAGTTGGGATTATAAACTCAAACTGGTTCTGTGACGGCAATAAGTCAATCTAGCTGCATGCTGCAGGACTGTTCTGAGGCCAGTTATTGCGGTCGTCTTTGCATTTGCCTTAATATGATCTATAAACGTTCCTGATTGCATCTCTCATTCTTTAGCAGTCTCAGCTATTTAGATACAACAGTACATCAAGAGTTACAAACACCTCAGAAATGGAGGTTGTAACTGAAAAAAAAAGTTATGGTGGTTCTTTCAAAAGTTTACAACTGAACATTGACTTAATACAGCTTTGAAACTTTTGTTATGCAGAAGAAAAATGCTGATTAACTTAACTGTTTCTGTGCTTGTTTCATTTAAATTCTTACCTTTATTTTATTTAGTGGTTTGCATTTACTGTGCAGTATTTGCATTTCCCCCCCTCTGTTGCCTGATTGTGTATTTCTGATTCCAAATGAGGGTGTGGGGTTGACATCAGTTTGTAACTCTAGTGTTCGTAACTCTTGAGATTCTACTGTATGGTTCTCTATAAGAGCCGTGTATTAGTGTCAAAACAACTGGATACATGTTCTAAGGGCTTTAAACTTTTATATAAGAACTTGCTTTTGGGAGAGGACATTGCTGGTATATGTATTCTGGTATTTAGCATTGGGGAAAGAATTTGCATGAAAATTGACTAAGGAGTCATCTCTTCTTTGAAATATAAGATCAGTTATGGACTCATTCATAGTAACCTTTTGGTTAGTTTTGGATTTGTCATAGATCTTGAAACAAGCTGAAGTCTCTCCCCCTACTTTTAGAGAGAATTCACCTTCAGTTTTTGCACTGATTTTTAACAAAATATATAATTAACATGACTCTCTATTGGTGTAACTATGTCCAAGCTAGAGGATTGCACCAATTTACCTAAATCAGTTTTTCTACTGATTTAGTTAAATACGCAAAATTGATTGTAGACGTACCCTTAGAAATTTGAGGTAACGTATCAATTATGACTCCAGGTTTCTGCAGTGTAATTAGGACATCTCTGAGCCTGAACCCTTTTTAATGGCTTTTATTAGCATAGCAAGCCCATAAGGAACATAAGTAGGGGCTATGCACAAATTGGCTTTCTCTTGTAAAGTTCATAGAAATCTGGAATAGCAGTCAAAGTACCCCTAACAGGAGGATAACCTAGACAGCTTTATATAAAATAGAATTAAACCTGTTTTTGTGGGGGACAAAGAGCTTGAACAGTTTACCGACACTTACTATCCTGAGGGCCAAGCCTGCTAGCCAGGATAAAAATACCTGTGCCATCTTTTGCTCCATAGCCATGCATGCTGAAAACGAGAACAATTTTACTGTATTGTAACGTTATTTCTACATTCACTTTAAAATGTAGTGAAGGCATGTCACAAGACAAAAAACATACTTAGTCAATGAATTTTCATCTGCATTTGTCAAATATTTGCCAGTAGTATTTGACCAGCTAAAGAACTGGTCAAATACTACAATAAAAACAAACAGTGAAATTCATCTAATAGGTTTTCAAACAGCCCCACTTATTGTCTCTCCTTTTTGCTGTATTCTTGGCATCCCTCCACATTTCTTTCCTATAATGGATAAGAGTGTATGTATATTTAGAGGAAATGCTCTTAAAAAGGAAAAGTAGTGTGCGGACATTTTGCTCTCTAGGCTGATGTACACCACCTGAAAATAGGCAACTCAGGATTTGTCTATACATGGGCTATTCCATAACAACACCATGTGTGTACCCTTATTCTGGAATAAAAATGCCTTTTTCCAAATTTGTCTTAATCCACTTCAGGCTAAACTAGTAAAGGGCACTCTTATTTCAGAGTAAGTGTCCACACATGGTTATTCCATAACAACTATTCCACTTTAAATTATGAAATTTTCACGTGCAGACAGGCCATCAGACTTTCTTCTGATGTTTGAGTAACAAAGTACAAACAAATGAAAACTTTCAATGTTTTGTTCAGTTAGCATAAATTTTCATGCCTTTCTGACAGATTATGCCACAATTTTTCTTTTGATTCCATGGGTTTAGGCAAAGGAAGGCAGTATTAGTTCCTATGAAAATAGATTTTTCCTTTAAGGATGAAGATCAGATTGTTCTTAATGCTAATTTGTGCCATTGAGCCATACAACATTGGGTTCCGCTTAGAGAGTACGTAATTTAGAAACTCATCTTGTGGAAGTGATTGATATTAAAAGTGACCTGCAAAGGAGAAGCTCTCCTTTTTGCTTCATGATGGATACAAATCTTGCACTTTAAAATAAATACAAATGTCCACTTGTTTTTACATTAGAAATTCAGGCTCTGTCTTAGATGGAAGACTAGAGAGCTAGTGAAATGGTGACATCACAAAGAGCTAAAATAATGAAAAGTTGAGCAATAGAGAAGGTATTTTTAGTCACTGTTTATTAGTGTGTAATAAACTCACAAGAAATGGTCCTCAGACCTCTCCGAGGTCCTTATCGAATATATTTTTTAAAAAGGGGGAAAAAAAAGTTTTCAGGCTCTCTATACATCATAAAGCAAGAGAGGGCACAATTATTTAAGAACATCTTTAAGAATGTGCCTTAAGGGAGAGGAAGAGAAGGACTTCATGAAGTAGTTCTAAAGGATATTTGATAGACTGTCTAAGGAATCTCTTGGTATCTGAATGAGAAATTCTAAGATGAGATATTACATCCTTTTTTTTTTCCTTTTTAATATTGTGGAAAAGTCTCTAAAGTCATCTGCACATGCTAGAATGGCTGGCAAAATGTGTTTGCAGCTGAGGACATCAATGTAGCAGATGTGGTTTCTCCTTTTCTAGCTAGACAAGTCCCAGTGTGAAAATTGAGTGAGGCCTAGGACCATTACCTTTCCCAGCTGACCTGTTCTGAAAGGAAGGCCTGGTCTACACTTAAAAATTAGATTGACCTATGTACATTGCTTAGGAGGGTGAAAAATTTTGGGATCTGAGCACTGTAGTTAAGAAGACCTAACCCCTAGTGTAGATGAAGTTAGGTTGATGGAAGGATTCTTTCATCAACCTAGCTACCATGTGGATTTAACTCCATTAGTGGATGATCCACATCTGTCAATATAGGAAGCTTCTATGCTATGCTATCGCACTATAGTGGAACAGCCACAGTGTGGGACCTGTGCCCTTTGTAGCAGCTGTAGTGTAAGCATACCTGAAGGGATTGGTGGAGTGTGTCTATCAATTGGCATGTCTGCCTTTTGTTATTCCCTTAAGAGCTGATGACTTTGTCACGAAGCTTTTCTGCTTTTTCTATATTAAAAAGGCATTTTGAGTCCTCAATGTCTGTGAGTTTCCACAAAGAAAGGAAGGAGAAGAAAGCATCGTGCTTGTAACCCATGTGCTTTGGAGGTGTGTGTGTGTGTGAGTGAGAGAGAGAGAGCGAGAGACAAAGGCAGAACATACAAAAATCGGGAACAGACGAGAACAGAGAGAGAGAGGCAGAGGCAAAAAGCAAGAAAGCCAAGCAGTAACCTGTGAGCATAGAGTGATGCTAGATAGACAGTTTTGGGTCTGTTGGCTGAAGAGGCATGGGTCTGTAAGCTAGAAACTGTTCTTCTTCTTGGTTCTTCCTGCATTTGGAGATGCAGGACATCGTATATTACTTGTAAATAAACAAGATTACGTCAAAGAAAATTCCCAACTATCACCAATTTCTTCTGATTGTAACAGCCCGAGGACCTCAAACTTTGGCTAGCCAGTCAAAAAAAGGCAACAGTTTTATGAACTAGAAGGAGCCATTATAATGCCAGTAAAAGAGAGGGAATGCATTATAGGGTAGAGAATCTTGTTATGATCTTGGTGGTACTATATGGATGCTATAATACACCAACCAGATGTAGAAATAAAGAGCGGTAAATGCTGCTGCTTGTAAAAGCTATTTTGCCTGTAAACCAAAGTCCTTCAAGAAAATAAAATATTTAGTCACAGTGAAAAGCCCTTCTTTAACAAAATCAAACCACTCTATTCCTACAAGGCGGCCACATCACAGGAATAATAATTTCACACTTGTGCATATGAAATTGTGCATTTTGGAAAAATAGTCACTGTCTATCCAAGCTATTAAAAACAGGTTTACCTGACTTTTAGACTCAGCTGGGAGCTGTTCATAGCACTGAACTGTGCAAATGTTAAATCAAACTGATACAATATTATGGAGGTGTCATAGTGGCTCCATAATTAAGGTTGCACTGAGATGTGCACTTAAATCATGACCAAACTCCCTCTATTGCACACTTTATTGATTTAATTTAGCCTCCACACTTAACATACTCATTCTTCAGGGGACAGTTTAATTTACAGTAATATTTGTGTGGTGAAATATTGAGTAAATCTCAAAGAGAAAACATTTGCAGAGTCCTGTTTGAAATTTCCCCTGAGATTATAATGTTTTTTCAAGCTTTCATAGCTAAAGAATTACAGGTCCCTGTCCCACAAGGAGAGCCATGTGAGCGGACCTCTGCATCCTTAAAGAGCTCCATTGTCAGGGATCTGCCCATAGGGATTTTATTGCAGTATTAGCCCCACTGTCCCTATACACACCAAATTCTCACATTCAGCCATTCTTATGAGACAGAGAATTTTTCAAACAATTTTTGGGTGGGTGGGTGGATGTTGCTGGTCTAAATTTGGTCTTCTTCCAGAACCAGATTTTTTTACAATGTTATTTGAATTCTCTTAGGAATTTTTTATTTTTCAAAATTTGTCAACAGAAGCTTTAAAGGAAAAACAAGATATTGTGGTTGTTTGAAATGGTTTTTAGGATTTGGGTTAGTTTTTGTATTTGCCACTTTTATTGCTCAATAGACTCACATGATGGGATTTTTTTAAAATATAAATATTTTTTAAATTGCTTCAAAATAGAACAATTTGCTTTTGAAAATTTCCAATTTTGAAACTGAATGTTTTTGTGTAGAAAAAAATGTGGAAAATTTGGTAAATTTTAAAAATGGACCATTACAAAAACAACAGAATGAAAACATTTCAAATTTACCAAAAATTCTGTATTTTTCTTAATCTTTTTTTTACCATACTCCTTGGACATGGGCCACTTTTAAAATTTTAAGCTTAAACCCCAAACCAGTTATTCAGACTCTAATCTCTGCCACAAAAAGTGCATGCAGCATTTCCCAAACTTCTGAAGCTGCACCTCCCTCAGGAAAATTACACTAGTTGCACACCCATCTTTCCACAACCTTCTCATGATGTTAACAGCCTTATTAAATACACAACCCTGCTAGTCTCTGGGCAGGGTGAGACATGCCCCATATTTTGGGAATCTCTGAGCTAATAGAAATGTCAAGTCCACCAGCTGCTTCTATTATTAAGTGCTGCCAACCTGCCTCATTAGCTCTGCTCAGCACAAGAACCGCCCCCCAGTGCTGTGTTGAAGTGCCAAGGAGGCAGACCAGGCAGTACAGGGACATGGGAAATGAATGGGGCTATTTCAGCAGTTGGGGGAGAGGTGAGGTGGTGCAGGAAGCTGGGGTGTGTATCAAGCAGTGGTGAAAGCAGGTAGAACAAGGCTGGTTGGTGAGGCAGAGGAGTCAAGGCTGGGGGGCAGGAAGTTACCCCTCCAACCTCAATTTCAACGGCCCCTCCCAACTGGCACTCCCAACTGCCATCACCTCGTCCCTAATTCCAACTGCCTCTTACTGCCATTCCCACCTGCCCAGTTCCAAATGCCCCTCCCTCATCTCCAGTTTCAACTGCCCCACCAGCCCTGTCAATGGCCGTGCCTACTTGTTCAGTTCCAGCCCCCCACCCTCAACTGTCATTTCCACCTGCCTTGAAACCTTCCGACTCCTACATTCTATTCCTTCTCCTATTAAGGGGCCGTCACCCAAAACCACCAGTCTTCTCGCTGTTTGAATAGCAGCACAGAATTAACACATTCCCCAAATAGCCAAGCAGTGACATTTACTCAATCACTCATTTCTGTCAATCTGCCTTTCTAAGCCCACAGACCACTACCAGCACTTCAAATAATAATATATTAAATTAATTAACAATATAACAAGTTCCATTAAAACCACTTGAGAGGTTATAACTTAAAAATATGGATGCCTGTATTAAACTATACATTTGAATATTGGCTGCTATAGGTAAATATTTAATGAAGTAAATGCTTTTTGAGCCATTTAAAAATATATTCCTATATATTATAGCCTTCTACAGAAGCTTTGTGTCTATTTTTAAACAACTCTCCCTCCCATACAGCCCCCCAACCTTCACAAAATTGCCTTTAAATAAAGTTATGGCACAAATACACTTGCTATTATGGATTTATTGTTTGTCTTCTATTCCTCTCCCACATACCTCCACGCACAGTGTCCCAAGTTAGGAATGGTGTTTGAGTTTTAATCTTGCATTTCCTTTATTCTGCCATAGTAAAACCCTCATTTTAAAACCCTCATTTACACTGAACCTCCCCCCTTGCCTTCAGCACTGTTGCCAAGATCCCAGACCAACGTCATACTGGAAAGTAAATGACGGATGGGAATCAGTGGGTTAAAATGGACACTTTCAGAAACTTTGCGCAATGAAATTGTTATAACACTGCTTTTTATAATGCATTCAGTGTTATAAATGATTCTTCTCAATCTATACTTAATCCAGATTAATATCCATTTAATACACATCATTTTAATTTAATGCTGAGTTTACATTAAGCAGTGACTGACAATAAACTTTAGGACGATATATATAAAATGTTAATATGCCATTCATAATCATGTTGTATTTTCATAAATGACTTGATCAGTCTCTCATGCAGCAAAACGTGGTGTGAGGGAAATATCAGGTGGAAACTGAGGTACTCTTTATCTTTCAAGATTGGGCCTTCGATGAGGTTCATTTTGCCGTTTCCTTCTCAACCTCTCACAAGAAGGAAGGGCTTCTAATTTCATCTGTGAGTGAAGAGGCAATGCCTGGACACTCGCCCAAATCCTAAGCTCTTCTTGCAGAAGCATGCTGCCATTGGCTCTCTACTTAGTGCCTGCAGGTCCCTCTGAAGTGGGTGGAAAGTGCAGAATAGGAATTAAATCTGTTTAGAGCAGCGTGGACTCTCAGGGTCTAGAATGAAATAGCATAAATTAAAAGTTAATTTCCATTTGGCAATCCCCAGACTCAATTGCTTCCTCATCTCCATCCTTTCTCCTCCTCCCAGTCCACAGAGCCCACAGGAAATATACCAGCAGAGGGACTTCTAGCAACAAGGGGAAATATGCTACTCCCCACTTCTGTACTCATGGCTCAGCGCCTCTAGCTTTTGCTCCCTTCCTTCAGCATAAGTGGGGAGAAGCATCAGGCTCCAAAGTTATCTTAAATTTTCCTGATCATTCAAGTTCCCTTCCTCTCAGTAACTTTTCCAGTTACATTGCAACCTATTGATTACACAGTGGGTGACACGGAGAATGCCCAGTTGTCTTTTGCCAACCTTGGTGCCAATTACTTCTGTACCTTAGAGTAATTCATTTTTTACAGGATTTCCTGCTCATTAAACCTTGTAGAAGGTACAACACATTAGAAGATAATTTATGTTCAGCTGTGGGGACCACAGGAACCATGATTTTTTTCTCATTTTTAAAAAAATCAAATGTCATCTTAATCTAAATTCTTGTACCAAAATAGCTGAATGGCACTTACCTTTTCCTGGGATACACTTGCCAATTTCTAGCTAAAAATTAACTTTTCACTTGTTTTGTCATAAGCTTTCCTCCTTTTTTTGCCCTCTGTGCTTACATCCCTACATCTGTCCTAGTCTCAGGTGAAGCAAACAACCCCTTTGTCTCTTTTGCCATCACTCTAAAAATGAAACTTGAGGCCTTACAGGCCTCCTTGGCAGCCAATCACAGTAAAACACGCAATTTTTTCCAGCTGTCTTCCTCTTTATTGACCAAAAGCACTTTTTGTATATCTGAAGCTCTTCAGTAAAGGGAGTGGGACTTCCTTCCTAAATTGCCCATCTAAGATGCCAGAATGAAGGCCCTGGAGAGTGAAGTCCTGTATTTATCTTCACAACAAATGCAATGCGATCTCCATCAGCACAAGTTTCTCCACACTGGCATGCCAATATCTCAATCCTGAGCTGGGGAGACCACCAAATGGAGCAAGAGAGTAGTTCAGGCTTCCTCCCATTGTTCATTCAAACATTGGCCTTTCTTCTGAGTCTGCCAATAAGCAGCACGGCTAAGCAAAAGTGTTCAAAGATCATTAAACTGTCATAAAAATTATAAGATTTTTTAAAAAGAATGAATTTTTGTTCTTTTTATTCCTCTCCTATCGTTTGAATGTTTAGGGGGAAGGTGGGGTCATGTGTTCAAGCTTTTCTTTCCAACCATAAATACTAGAAACTTGCTTTCTTTAAACAGAGAAAGCTGAGATTCTCCCATCATGCCATGACTGCAGGAACTGGGACTTTAAGAAAAACACCAAATAGTGTGAAACTCACAATAAAATTGTGACACTTGGTAACACTCAACAAGTGCCAAAGATAGTGATTTTTGTTACCTCTCAGAATTGAGATGAGAATACTCACCTAATTTCTCATAGGCCACTGAACCTAAAATGGTAACTGGTTTTTTTTCAAACCCACTATTAACCTGGGTCATTTTTGAATCAATGACCTACTGGTGAAAGGCTCTACGTCTCAGTACCAGTCCTGCAAGCCATCCACTTCCCTATAGGCTGGGCTCTAAACAGTGCACTCCACTATCTCTTTCATCTTTTAAATCCAGTGACTCTAAAACTGCAAAAAGGCCCATAAAGTACTGGGTTTAAAGTTGAACTGCAAAGCAGAAATGAAGATGGATTTAAACTCAAATGTATGCGCTGAATGTATCCACTAATTGGTCTGTAGAAAGTAGTAGAGAGATAGGACTGAGTAGTAACTGGATTAGAGGGTTGAGTCAACACCCAATAGAAGACAGACTGACACCAGGTGTGCAGGTGGTCCAGAGGAAAGAATAGAGATGTGATGGGGTGGTGGGAAGAATATCCATGGTCTACTACTCCTCATCCTGTGAAGAGGGACAAATTTGAATGAACATGATTAGCAACCTTAAACCTGCCCCCAAAATACCAGCCACCAGAGCTGAGCCAGTGTGAGGAGGGAAATAACCCACTGCTGGTATAGACAAATAGCAACCTGCAAGGGGAAACAAGGGAGCAAATTATGATTCTCAGTCACAGTCCATTCCTTGGTTGGCTCATGGGACAGCATAACTTTGCTTGGCAGCTGTCCTTGGGGCAACTTGTTATGTAACAACGTAAACCAGAATTAGTTCTGAAATGGTTTAGAGATGTTACAGGCCCATTTCCTATTCCCAGATCCTCACAGGAGTTTCGAAAGGAGGATTTCATGAAAAACTAACTAATGGCACAGCAAAATAACAATACAGTATATCTACTTCTTTCCCTTTATCCACTAATATTGTAACTCTATTAAATAGCATCCAGGCAGAATATGTGAGCAACACATGTTGGTTTTAATTTTTTTATGGTTTCTGTTTTGATATATGTGAAATGTATTTGCATTAAATGAAAATTTATTGGAGCTTTGGCTTTAAGGGCCAACTGAGTCTAGTTTGTATGTTTCTACTTTTGGAAGATAAATAACATCTTAAAGGGCCCCAAATAATCATGGTCAGTGTGTGACACAAATTGACAAACAAACAAACAGGACATTCTAAGCTAAGGCTGACATTTTTTGCTTATTTACACCATAACATCAAAGCAAAAATTTACCATTTGATATTGAGTGTGACATCACACTCAGTACCACCGGAACTGTCGCATTCAGACCCACAGACGAATATTTTCAGTAATATTGAATATAGCCCAAAAGCAATAACACTGTATTATGTGACAAAATTCTGCTACTAGTTGGCACTGGTGTGAATCAAGAGTAATTCCATTACCTTCTATAAAGTTACTCTGGGTTTACATCACTACAAATAAGAACCAACTTTTGGCCCACCATTCCTTGTAGTTTGAATAAACAAATCCTCATGGGAGTCTATGGTTGTCCATAACACAGCAGTAGCCCTGCAGCAGCTACAGTCTTCCTCTACTTCTGTTACGAGGAACAACATTTACAGCAAAATAGTGAAACTAAACAAAACAGCCACAATATACCGACACCACTAAATAGAGCTGTAATGTTAAGGGGAGTAATAAAACCTAAATCCAATGTTCTAGGTACTATGGATTAAGTAAACAAATAGGTTTGTCATGAGATATTAGGCATTATGCCAAGTTCAGTTAGTGAAACATACAGGCTATTATAGCTTATAAAAATATACATCTGAACATCAAAAATACATCTTGTCAGCAAGTCAGCCTCCACATTTGTGTCACCATCAGAGGATTATTTATAAATATTCTCTTTAATTTTATCTAACAGCCAGTTCACAAACATGCAGTTCAAAAATATCTATTCCTTGCCTCATGTACTATCCTGTGTTTGGCAGGAAACCAATATAAGGTTCAGTTCCTTTTTCCAAAAACAAATACTTTGAGAACTATGGCTTGATTTAATAAAAAATATGTCCAACTTCCTTTGGGAATCTGTAATAGGATATAGAGCCTTTCACTTCTAGGTCACTGATTCAAACCTGGCTCGTGTCTGTAGTGACCAAAAGTTGTTACCAACTGTTCAATGTAATTTAACTTATTTTGTATGCCATAGGGTATGTGGACCTACTGATGCCTTCTTGAGAGGGTCTTCAGGGCTTCACCTTTTTTTCAGAAAACCTTGACAGCAGCAGTGGAAATGGGAGGCATGACCTGTCAAAAATACAGCTGGCGTGGGTCTAACATGGAGATGCACTGTATCTTGTAAAAGAGAGTATTCAACAAAAGGGCCAAAATGAGCCCAGGAGAGAGGAATCTCTCATACTGAAGGGTGAGCAAAAATATCTCTGCCCTGATCCTTTCAGCATGGTCTAGCAGGCTCAGCACAGGATTGGAAATTAGGAATTCCTGAATTCTAATCCTGGGCAAATTACTTAATTTTTCCATATCCCAGTTCCATGATCTATAAAATGGAGATAGCATTATTTACCTATCTTAAAAGAGAGTTGTAAGGCTGAATTGTTACTCGGAGGAAGCTGCCAATATGTGATTAACTAGCCTGGTTGTAATAACATGTCCAGCGGAGAAGGGAAGCTGGCCTATTCTTCCCAGCAATCACACACTTCTATAGATAACTGGAATGTGCCAAAACTAAAGCTCCTGGATAAACTTTAAGATGATATCGAGTCTTTGGAGAACTGGGGAAGCTGTACACTCTAATTTGTGCTTTAAACGGGTTTGCGTGAGTATACTGTAAAGAAGAGGAAAACGGCAGCACATCTTGGTCTAGTGTTTAAGCACAGAGAGTCAGGAGATCTGGGTTCTATTTCCCGCTCAGCCACTGGCTTGCTGGGTCACCATGAGCAAGTCACTTAGGCCAACATTTTTCAGAGAAAATGTGAAAATGACTTGATAACTTGGTTGCTAGGGCACCCATGTGGGAGATGCAGGGTCCTGCTCCAATGACTCTTGTGGGTTAGAGTCATGCCTTAAAATTTGGAGTTACGCATCTAAGTCTGGGGTTTAGGTGCCCAAGTACCTTTGTGGATCTGTGTTTAAAGTGTGCCCATCATTGACTCAGTTTGTTTTTTATTGTTACCTTTTTTTGACTGGGGATGCAAGCCTTTGTGACCTTCCTTTCCCACATTTTAAGCACTGACTTTAGGAATGCACGCTTGCAAATTTTGGCTTTAACTTTTCTGTGTTTTTGTTTGCACATACGTAAAACAGCAGCAGCAGGACACCTGGAAGGATATCTGCACTACTGCCTGGTGCTCACACTGGAAGACTGAGGCAGCATTGGTAGCATAGAGCAGCTAAGGAAGACTCCTGTGCCCCACCTAAAACTCCAGCCTAGAACCACCACTCTTGGAACCTTTGGAAAGAAAGTTGGTGAAATAGTTCAAAACCCTTTTTCCTCTCGCTGCTCTCCTTTTATTTCCTTACATACAGAAGATGCTACAGGACAATGAATGGTAACTTAAACCCCAATCAAGCATCAGAATGCACTAATGCAGACCTCTGTGTACATGTGGTGACCCACAACAAGACTGTGTGTATGCTCAGGTGTCCATGATAATGGATTCCAGTGCATGACTGGGGCCTGAATTTTGCATTCATTCCATTGGCAGCATCTTTTGTGTGAAAATGAAAGGGAATAAAGGGGGAAAAGGAGAATAAAAATTGTTTTCTGAGCTCTCCCATCAGCTTTCTCTTCAGTGGATCTATCAGTAGTGGCTCTAGGCTGGAATTACACTTTGGGAGGTGTCAGGGTTCCCTCCCCACTCTGAACTCTAGGGTACGGATGTGGGGACCTGCATGAAAGACCCCCAAGCTTATTTCTACCAGCTTAGGTTAAAAACTTCCCCAAGGCACAAATTCTTCCTTGTCCTTGGACGATATCTCTGCCACCACCTAGTGAGTTAGACAAAGATTTAGGAAAAGGTCCACTTGGAGTTCTTGTTTCCTCAAAATATCCCCCCAAACCCCTTCACCCCCTTTCCTGGGGAGGCTTGAGAGTAACCAAGGTGAGCACAGACCAGACCCTTGGGCTTTTAGGACACTAAAAACCCAATCAGATTCTTAAAAACAGAACTTTATTATAAAGAAAAAAGTAAAAGAAGCACCTCTGTAAAATCAGGATGGAAGGTAATTTTACAAAATAATAAGATTTGAAATACAGAGGATTCCCCTCAAGGCAAAACTTTAAAGTTACAAAAAACAGCATAGGGAAAATTCACAAGCTAAAACAAAAGATAACCTAACACATTTCCTTGCTATTACTTACAATTTGTAATCTTAGATGCTTATTTCAGATATGGCTTTAGGAGATGTATTTTTCCTGCCCTGGTCCCCCTCTGTCCCAGAGAGAACACAAAGAGAGCACACAAAAAAACCTAGCCCCACAGATTTGAAAGTATCTTCTTCCGTTATTGGTCCTTTTGGTCAGGTGCCAACCAGGTTGAGCTTCTTAACCCTTTACAGGTAAAGAAGGGATTTTATGCTACCCTTAGCTGTATGTTTAAGACAGGAAGTGCTTAGATAGATGCTACAATGATGGGACAGACAAGTACCTAGGTAGTTAGATAGATCCTGCTCCAAAAACTTCCATCAAAGACAGCAGGATTGGGTTTATAGTTTCTGATACTGATAAAGACAAGCATGACATTGACTAGCTGATGGATGACTGGGTGTCTTACTTTCCTGGCTGCTGATTGTCTGGGAAAACAGATTGAGAGTATTTATCTTTATAACCCAGAATTAAAACACTTTATGCTATCGTAAAAGAATAAATATATCATCTTGCTGCTGCTGTGAATGTGTAGAACTATATGTGGAAACCTACATGTAAATTAGTATAATAAATACTTTGTAGTATAATATATTTTTGAACAACAAAATAAGCATTAATTATCAGGATAATTGAAAATATTTAATAATTATTCCATTTGACAAATTGAACCTCAGACTCTGAGCTTTTAACCTGTCTGTGACAGAGATATTCATGAAATGGCATATCTTGATGTCCAGAAGGTTTAATGATTTTGTGGTTCACTTATTATTTAAATTAGATGGGAGATAAAACAGCAGAAAACATAATGAATATTGTTGGAAGGATTAATAATAATATTTTATTTAGTGTTATAGAATAGATTAAATAGAGTGAAATAACATACCAAGTCTTACCACTGAACAAAATGAGCCAATTCTAATCTGTTATACTTGTGAAAATTGGGAGAAATTCCACTGGAGTCCATGGAATTATTGTGTGTTCAGACTTGTGTAATTTCAGTGAAGTCAAATAAATGACAAAGGCATAAACAAAAGGAGAATCTGACAGAATGAATCTGGCAAATATCTGTTTAGTCCTATGGAAACTGGTGGATCTGATCCTCTGTTGCCCTGCAACTTCTATAGTTATTTGCACTAGTGCAAAGTGGGTGTAAAGTACTATCATGCTGGTGTAGTAGGGTTTTACTCCCCACTTTGCATTGGTGTGAATGGCTACACGAGATGTCAATCAGTGGAGATTCAGGCCCCCTATGTTTTAATTTGGTTGAAGAACATCAGAGGCCTATTTGTAATTTTCTTTGAGAATATTTAGTAGTCTGAAACAGATGAGGTTGATAATTTAAAAAAACTGTAAAGGGTTTTTTGCTTACATTCTGCAGTTTTAAAACATGGTGCACTGATCCTTGATTTGAAGTTTGATGATGATAATGTAATTTAGTCCAACCAATTTAAAATATAAGTCCTCAGCACAGGGGGGATGGACAAGATGACCTCTTGAAGAACCTTCCAGCCCTATACTTCTATGATTCTATGTTCTACGCTTGGAATAGCTAGCTGTTTTGTAATCTGTATGTCAAAATGTACTATACTCTATTTATTTATTAGATTTTTAAAAAATCTATAAAGATCATCTATCCATTCTCTCTAGGTGTCCTTGGCATAACTTGATTATACATCCTAAGTGCAAATTTCAGAGAAACCCCAACCAGTAGGGAAGTTAGTATATTCCTTGGACAGTTCCATAGCTATTGAATTAAAAGACAGGAAAAGCTGTATTATAAACACATGAAAAACAAGATGTTCTTAGTATAGTTGCCTTCAACATTGTTGTAAAACTCAAAAGTCCCTCATTTTGAGGGACTCCACTGATTTTAGGCCCAAACATACCTATTCCACGCAAATTTGACATCCCTTCAGTTGGTATTGTTGAAAATTATTTATATCCAAAACAAAGAATGATGAAATTGAGGTTATAGAAAGAGTTATTTACAAAGGAATAAATTCCACAGCATATTAGTTTCCCTCAATGATATTTTTTTTTTGTCTGTATGTCACAGGGTAGCTGGTCCCTGTGGATAGATTAAGCCCAGTGTCCCTGGACTGGAGCAGGTGAGCCCAATCCAGCTATTAAAGAGAGCTGGGCTACACCTGGTGCTATAAAGGGCTGCTAGTAGGCAGCTGGAGAAGAAGGAATGAGACAGGCTGACCCTGAGAGAAGGAAAGTCACACTGGAATGGACTAGTGCCTATTGTGAGTTCCTAGAGCAAGGGCCCAGGGACTAAGAGAAGCAGCCCTGGGACTGCTGTTCTAGGAAGGGAGCAGAACTGGCTGAGGCTAGGAAGCTGTCAAGACCTGAAGTGCTAGAGACCCCTGGACGGAGTGGCCCTGGATGCTGTATCCAAGGACAGAGTTAAGACTGTTTTCTGTTTGCTGTTAAAGAAATAATTCTCTTTGACTGATACTGGGCATGGCAATGCTTATGTTGAAGCTGGGGAGATGCCTGGCTTGATGACACCCTCATTTTAGGATTTTGTCACACAGTGTGCCCCACATATGTACCTTGGCAGGTAGTGATATCAGATTATCTCATCAGTACAAACGACACAGTAGTTTCTTGGGTTTTTTTCCCATGTGCTCTACATTTCAAAACAGACCAATATTACATTTTGATTTCTCCTTTTATCAAAGGTTTAGGGGCAAATGGCTGCTACCAGAAAATGTCTTGATTATCATTTTTCCAACTCAGAACTTCTTGCATGCTGGTAGCCTGGTGGCAGATGGCAGTGTAACTCCTCCCCTCAGATATTCAGCAAGAGTTTGCTTTAGTCCAGTATCCTGAAGAAAATCTAAGATCAATTAAAGTTTCCTTCTGCACTTATTTGGACAGACGTTTACACCATTTCAGTGTATTTTAAAAATTGCTTCTCTCAGTTGCTCAACTTTCACTTTCTTGACTTTGAGTGAAATTATTGCATCATTCTTCAGTCATCATAGAATCTTCCGGACTAGACGGGACTTGAATTTCTAATTTAAAGAACAAGCAATAAACAAACTTAAAAATAATCTTCCCCCAAGCAAAAATATGAAGGTCTGTTATCCATCATAAAGAAGCAAAAGAGGGCAAAAAGCCTAATTTTTTCTTTTCCTTTTGCAGGTCACCTTTAAAAGCAGCAGGTGAGCATGGTCATACATCCTTAGCCCAAGTCTGTGAAATGGAGCCAATCCACGTTCAGGATGGGAGGCTAGATCTACAGCAGGTGCTTGATAACTTTCAGTATATTGGGGATATTTACTGAACTGGTGGAAGTGTAACCCACTGGTCAGTCCATGTCATGCTTTCCTTTCTGTGCCCATTTCACAGAAGATGCATCTGTGTTTAAGATCAGCAAGGATTTCACTGTTAAGCCAAGCTGGTCGCCTGCCATATTTACTATTCTATCTACACATCAGGATGGTTTGTTCCTGCAACCTTAATAAGGATGCTTTAAAATCTTTGACTTATCACTTAAAATGTATCGTTAGTTAATAAACTGTTCTACCTGAAGCAGTGTGTTTGGTTTGAAGTGTGTCAGAGACTCCCCTTGGCATAACAAGCCTGGTACATATCAATTTCTTAGGTAAATTAACAAACTCATATAAGCTTGCAGTGTCCAGCGGGCATAACTGGACACTGCAAGACAGAAGTTCCTAGGGTTGTGTCTGGGACCAGAGATATTGGCTAGTGTCATTCGGTTACAAGTAGCTGGGAGCCGTTTACATGCCAGAGGCTGTGCGTGAACAGCCCAGGATTGGGGGTTTTCACAGCAGAGCAGGGTAAAGCTGGCTCCCAGAGTCAAGGATTGGAGTGACCTAGCAGATCACCAGTCCAGATAACACCAGAGGGAAACATTACATGCAACACTTGGCGTAGCCCTCTTAGGGTTTGAAAAATCCAGTATAAGGAACTAAGGGGGATATAGATAGAGAGGAAGGGTTCCTACGAATGAGTGCTGTTTGGGATGATAATCCTGTCACTGTACCTTTAAAGGCCTGGGGCAAGGAGCCTCGCAGAAAGGGCGGAGTAAAACTCCCCTCTCACCCAACCAATTGGTAATGAGCTGGAAGGAATAGGCATCATATATACTAGCCCTCATAACAGGACAGATACCAGCAGGAGAAGGCTGTCAAACCCTCTGAGAGATGGGGGCGAGGGAAGGACATGTTTCCATAAAAAGTTACTGAACCTGCTGAAAGTCCTTTAAGGTAAGACAATGGGAAAATGTTAAGGTGGAAAGGTAAGGGGAGAAAATAGGAAAATAGAAATGAAGAAAATCCACCAATGTGATATATGCCATCATGTGCCAGCAATGCCCCTCTGCCATGTACATTGGTCAAACTGGACAGTCTCTACGTAAAAGAATAAATGGACACAAATCAGATGTCAAGAATTATAACATTCATAAACCAGTCGGAGAACACTTCAATCTCTCTGGTCACGCGATTACAGACATGAAAGTTGCGATATTACAACAAAAAAACTTCAAATCCGGACTCTAGCGAGAGACTGCTGAATTGGAATTCATTTGCAAATTGGATACAATTAACTTAGGCTTGAATAGAGACTGGGAGTGGCTAAGTCATTATGCAAGGTAACCTATTTCCCCTTGTTTTTTTCTACCCCCGCCCCCTCCTCAGACGTTCTTGTTAAACCCTGGATTTGTGCTGGAAATGGCCCACCTTGATTATCATACACATTGTAAGGAGAGTGATCACTTTAGATAAGCTATTACCAACAGGAAAGTTGGGTGGGGGGAGGTCTTTTTTCATGCTTTGTGTGTATAAAAAGATCTTCTACACTTTCCACAGTATGCATCCGATGAAGTGAGCTGTAGCTCACGAAAACTTATGCTCAAATAAACTGGTTAGTCTCTAAGGTGCCACAAGTACTCCTTTTCTTTTAACAATGTCTGTGTGTATTGGAGAAAGAGGCCATGAAGCACATATGTAAGTTGAGATTGAAGCATAGGTCTTGCCTACTCTGGGATTTAACCACTTGGGCAGCTGCACTGGTGTGAAGTTCTAGTGTAGACATCAGTGGCTGAAATGTCTTTTATAGACAAAGCCGTAGTCTAGCCATTGTCCGGAAGTACACCATCAGTGATAATGAATACATCTGCTTTGGTTTGTATTCTGGAGGGGGTTTTGGTTTCTGGGGAAGCAGCAAGAAGATGTTCCATGTTACAGTCAAGCAGAGTCTAATACTGACATCTAGAACAACACTATTTGTTTTAACAAACCCACCCTTCAAAACTATATACCAAAGACCAGATGGTACATCTGTTTCTATTTCCAGTATGATGTCATTAATCTGTTTTTAAGAAGCCAGTGTGTAGCTAATCAATGTGGGCTGGATGATGGGAAAGATTCGTGGAGTGGAGAAACCTGCAAGATTCCAGTCAGAGTTCTCCCTGATTTATTCCTTTTGGGAGGCAGGATTCATTCTCCCACTGAATGGGAGCAGTTTTGCCAATGAACCCCAGGAGGTCCCTGTGAGGCCAGGATCTTCTTCATGAAGACCTTATGCCTCTGACCCTACAGCTCTCCCTGTTTACTTGATAGCATGAGTCTATTAGAGTAATTTTGTCCTTGCAATCCCATTTTTAAGTTTTTTAATCTCACTCCCTTTGAAGTCAATGGAAAGACTCCCCTGGATTTAACTGGGAGTTGGATCAGGCCTTTAGTGTAGCTCCAAGCTGTACTAGCCCTCTGCCAGTTTTCCCTGTGTAAGAGTGAGGTGCATCTCCCAATGGCCTCTCTTGTCCTAGCCCACCCTTCCTCAGCCATTGATCTCTGATCCTTCAGAGGTTGTTGTGGGAGTCTTGTGCAGAGGATGGTGGTGATGCCACTGAGACAGCCTGGGGCTCACTGGGAGCCTAATATTAGCCAGAAGATTTGACCCTTTGAGACAACCTTTGGTTAGTGAAGTTAATTTCCTCATCAGGATTGTCCCAGACATCTCCACTTGTTTTTAGCATTGAGTACTTTGAAGCCTATTATCTTGTTTTAAAAGTTTGTTACATTTTAACCATGCTTCACCTCCGTAGGGAGAAGGGGAGCTTTACATACAAAATGATGACTGTCATTTTATTATAACCACAAAATAACAGTTTCACAAGTTTGCCACTCCGTGGCTTCAACCTGTAGGGCAGCATTTAAGTCAGAAGCTGAACTTGGATTGAAAATGTCCTTCTGGGGACCTGATTCCCTACTGTGCTCCTCCAGTTTCACATCAGCACAGCTCAGTGGAGTGACTGAGTAACAAAGTAGAACGGCAGGCCCATACTCTACTATAAGATTGGGCAGCTTCAGCATCTGTACCATAAACACTGACTTTGGGAAGGAAAATCAATTGATTCAGTTCTTTTTAAAGTTGATTTATTTTTTGAAGTATTTTAGGGAGATTTGTTTGTCTCCAGCATCCAGCAAGACATTTTTAAAAGTATTTCAGCAACTCAATACAGGAAATGTTACTTTAAAGCCCAGGCGGCACCGTCCCTCCTCCCCCTGCCATTCCCAGCAAGACTGCTGAAGCAAGAGTTTTTCAGGAGCAGCTGAACAATCGAACAAACCAGCTAACTACAAAATATGCTGTGTGAGTCAGATGTTTCTACTGTAACAACCATATGATCAAAAAGTTTCTCATACAAAACCTTTTGCTGGTAGGATAGGCTGAAGCCAAGTCTGTGTTGCAAGCACTGTATGTAGAGCTGATTTTGTAAATGTCAGGAGGAGTTATTTAGTGCCACCCAGTGTTGGCAGCTAGAAAAAGAAAGGTTAAGTAGGGTTACAACTCTCCGTTAAACACAGGGAAAAATATAATGCTGGCTCTCACATGGTGTGTCAAGGGCGAGCAATTCTACAGAAGCTTCACAGCAATAACAAATCACTGACATACCACTTCCACACAGGAGAACTACTTTTTATGTCTGTTTTTTTTTTTTTAACCTTGTATACACGCTTGAAATAGATTAAATTTATTTTGGACAGATTGTCATTGAACAAGGCCCACTCCTCTAAACTCTGGAGAGAGAGTTGTGCTGACGTTTCAGGTCTGATGTTCAAGAAAGTTAGGTCAGGAGTGAGTGTTTGTAAGTGTAATGTTAAGAGACTTCTCTTTCCCTTTCCCCCTCCCCTTACAGAAGTCAAAACATTCTCTGCTCCCTTTCTTTATCTCAACCATTGCATGTGATCTGCATTTTCCCCGGGGCCTGTAACACTGTACTAGATCTTGCTTGTCATTTTAAGCAGCAAAATACCTTTACAGGGGGGAGAGTGGTTTTTTTATTTTTTTTTGGTAATGTATGTTTTGTACAGTACTTGCTGCTTTTTGTCCAAAATCACCTACCCAGGTCTGTCAGAGCTGGGAACAGAACCTAGGGGTGAGATTCTGTTCTGTGCTTCTAAGAGTATGTCTTCACTGCAGATGATGGTATGATTGTAGCACATGTAGACATACCCATGCTACGTTTAATCCAGCCAGCATGAGTAACAGTGGTGAAGATATGGTGGCAGGGCTTTCAGTGGAGGCTGGCAACCTAAGTATGAATCCAAGTCTGTAGTTGGGTGGCTAGCCTGTGAACAAGCCCATGCCACCACGTCCTTACTGCTATTTTACCAGCTAGCTAGTCTCCCTGTGCTACATCCACACCTTCATTTTGCAGTGACGATATCCAGTGCGGCACAGAACTCTCAGCCCAGGAGGAGTGGGGGCTAACAGGACTTTAAGCCACCCCTTTGCCCTCATGATTTTGAATTTGCGAGGGGGTCCTCAGAGAATAGCCTGTGATTGTCTTCTGCAATATCTGTGCCAGGGAAATCCTGCCTGGCTGAATCCAGAATTCCTTGAGCTCCTTTACTTTGCTCCAGCCCCTTCACCTACCACAAGGAGACAAGACTGAGGGTGGGGTTAGGATCTTAGATCCGATTACTACCTGTCCCTTACTCTAACCGCTAGAACATAAAGTGTTAGGGTAAGAGGAAAACACACTGGTTTTCTTTGTAATGTAATGTGAACTACATTAACATTAATGTGCAGCTACCCTCTGAAAAGTGGCTCTGTGAATGACCAAGAGTATAACAAGGTTAAAAAAAAAAGAAAAAAAGTTCATGGAGGATAGGTCCATCACTGGCTATTAGCCAGGATGCGTGGGGATAGTGTCCTTAGCCTGTTTGCCAGAAGCTTGGAATGGGCGACAGAGGATGGATCACTTGGTGATTACCTGTTCTGTTCATTCCCTCGGAAGCACCTGGCATTGGCCATTGTCGGAAGACAGGATACGGAGCTGGATGGACCTTTGGTCTGACCCACTGTTCATGTTCTTATGAATATGGCATTAATGGATTCCATGTTATATACTGGTAACTATATAGCAAATGTGCTCAGCTTACAAGTAAAAAGATGTTGGTTTCCTAATTGCCAACTCTTTCCCCTAGGACCTGGCAGTCAAGCTGTGTTTTTTGGTTCACTTGATCATTAGTAGTAATGATTCTGAAATTATTGTTTATTCATGTTACCACAGCATGCAAAAAGTGCTAGGTGCTGTACAAAGAGTCAGGAGGAATTTCAGTCCTTCCTAAGAGCTTACAGTTTGAGGCCCAGATTCAGGAAAACCCTTCAACATATACTCAAAGTTCAGCACACGTTTAAGTGTTTCCCTGGATAGGAATGCTTTCCTGAATCAGAGGGAGGGAGGGCAGGAAAGGAGGGAATGAAACAGGCAAGCAGAGTGTTCATGGAGATGACTGGCACACATACTGCTGGTTCTACATACATTACATACATATATAGATGGAATTTATATAATCTATCTAGTTGGCCCTTGATCTAGCTGTTTGTACTTGGTTAACTTCTTGTAGGTGTCACAGTAAGAAGTGAGTCTTCAGGAGGGCTTGAATGGGGTGGCCCTATGGACCAGTTCAGGAACAATGTGTCATGGATGAGTGTGAGGCTGCATGGAAGTTGGTGTGAAGATGCTGTTGGAGACGCAGATAAATAGAACATAGAGGAAAATATTGGAAAAAAATTTTCATACGAACATCTGTTTTTGTAAAAGGCCATTTTTGCCATATTGTTTGTTTTTTTTAAATGCTATTTACTTAAGTAATATTACCAAAGTTGCAACCAGCTAAGGCATGTGAGCTGGATGCTCCTCCCCTTAATCATAGATTCATAAAATATCAGGGTTGGAAGGGACCTCAGGAGCTCATCTAGTCCAAC
The DNA here is from genome assembly GCF_965152235.1 of Eretmochelys imbricata. NCBI lineage: Eukaryota > Metazoa > Chordata > Testudines > Cheloniidae > Eretmochelys > Eretmochelys imbricata. The sequence continues at coordinate 48,523,711 of NC_135572.1, read as the reverse complement.
CCCCTGCTCAAAGCAGGACCAATCCCCAACTAAATCATCCCAGAGCAGGGCTTTGTCAAGCCTGACCTTAAAAGCCTCTAAGAAAGGATCTTCCACCACCTCCCTAGGTAACGCATTCCAGTGCTTCGCCACCCTCCTGGTGAAAAAGTTTCCTAATATCCAACCTAAACCTCCCCCGCTGCAACTTGAGACCATTACTCCTTGTTCTGTCATCTGCTACCACTGAGAACAGTCTAGATCCATTCTCTTTGGAACCCCCTTTCAGGTAGTTGACAGCAGCTACTAAATCCCCCCTCATTCTTCTCTTTTGCAGACTAAAAAAAAAGAGAAGAATGAACTCCCAGTTCCCTCAGCCTCTCGACATAAGTCATGTGTTCCAGTCCCCTAATCATTTTTATTGCCCTCCCCTGGACGTTTTCTAATTTTTCCACATCCTTCTTGTAGTGTGGGGCCAAAACTGGACACAGTACTCCAGATGAGGCCTCACCAATGCCGAATAGAGGGGAACGATCACGTCCCTGGATCTGCTGGCAATGCCCCTACTAATACATCTCAAAATACCATTGGCCTTTTTGGCAACAAGGGCACACTGTTGACTAATATCCAGCTTCTCGTCCACTGTAACCCCTAGGTCATTTTCTGCAGAACTGCTGCCTAGCCACTTGGTCCCTAATCTGTAGCGGTGCATGGGATTCTTCCGTCCTAAATGCAGGACTCTGCACTTGTCCTTGTTGAACTTCATCAGATTTCTTTTGGCCCAATCCTCTAGTTTGTCTAGGTCCTTCTGTATCCTATCCTTACCCTCCAGCGTATCTACCACTCCTCCCAGTTTAGTGTCATCTGCAAACTTGCTGAGGGTGCAATCCACGCCATCCTCCAGATCACTTAATGAAGATATTGAACAAAACCGGCCCCAGGACCAACCCTTGGGGACTCCGCTTGATACCGGCTGCCAACTAGACATGGAGCCATTGATCACTACCTGGTGAGCCTGCCGATCTAGCCAGCTTTCTATCCACCTTATAGTCCATTCATCCAGCCCATACTTCTTTAACTTGCTGGCAAGAATACTGTGGGAGACTGTGTCAAAAGCTTTGCTAAAGTCAAGGAATAACACATCCACTGCTTTCCCCTCATCCACAGAGCCAGTTATCGTGTCATAGAAGGCAATTATATTAGTCAGGCATGATGTGCCCTTGGTGAATCCATGCTGACTGTTCCTGATCGCTTTCCTCTCCTGTAAGTGCTTCAGAATTGATTCCTTGAGGACCTGCTTAACAGAGCCTTGTGGTAGACCACTCTTTGTCAGGGACCCCTCAGCTCTGGAACAAGTTTTCCCTCCGGTCTGACCATCAGAGCCTACTGTAAAGCACATCTATCTGAGGGTATGTCTACACAGCAAAGAAAAACCCATGGCTGGCCCATGCCAGCTGACTTGGGCTCGCGGGGCTCAGGCTGTGGGGCGGTTTTGTTGTCGTGTAGATTTCCAGACTTGGGCTGGAACCCAAGCTCTGGGACCCTCCCACCTTGCAGGGTCCTAGAGTCAAAGCTCTAGCCCAAACCCAGATGTCCACACAGGCTGTGCCCCACAAGTAGGGTTGCTAACCCTCCAGGATTGTCCTGGTGTCTCCAGGAATTAAAGATTAATTTTTCATTAAAGATTATGTCTTGTGAGAAACCTCCAGGAATATGTCCAACCAAAATTGGCAACCCTACCCGCAAGCCCAAGTTGGTTGGCACGGTCCAGTGGTGGGTGTCTAGTTGTTGTGTAGCCATCTCAGGGGGATACAGTTTGTGGTGGGAAAGAGATTTTGGTGTTCTGCTGGCTGCTGAATTTGATCTGCCTTTGTAATTTATGGTAGGGGCATCTGCAGCCTTGGATAGGTGCCACCCCTTTGTATTATAGAGATGTAACTGAATAATGATGGTATTGCCTAAAGGCCCCAACAGAGATTGAGACCCCATTGTGGAAGGGCTGGTTAGTCAGAGGAGTTTACAATATAAATTAAGACACAATAAGCTGAAGTAACAAAAACAAATTGTGGGGGTGAGGTGGCAGATGAGGGTAAAAGCAATAGGAACACCAGGTCGTGTGCTCAGTTTGTAGGTCTGAGATTCTTTTTTATAGCTATAAATGAACAGAAGATGTTGATAGTGTCAATAATCTTCATTGGCTGCCTGTCCAGCCATTATCAACTGGCAAGTTACCTTGCGTCTCTCAGTAGATTTAGATTTGAGGATGGATTTGTGGACAGGGTTGCTGCTTTATGGATTAATTTGGGGACTCCTAACTCTTGTGAGGGTGTTGCTGGGTGTGTTGTATACAAGCCCTTTTAGATAGTTGGCAACAGGCCCTTCAAATGCTAGTTGCTAGTCCTTAAGGGTGCCCAGGGAATGCACACTTGTCCAGTAATAAATGACAGAAAGGAAAGACTGTAAAAATCCAAGGTACAAAGTCTTTATCAATTAGTTACAGAAAGAAAGTGCACAGCAGTTTCTAACTCAGGCCCAGATCCTGCAAAGATTTTTGCATGTGTTTAACACAGGAATAGTCCCATAGAATCTCCATTAGAGTACCCCTCATCTTTCACTGAATGATTGATGTTCCATTCCTTCCCCCACCTGCTGGTGTCTCACTTCTTCTCTCAAAATGCACCACATACGAGTGCCCACCTGCCACTCCTTTCTCCTGTGACTGAGATTGGATGACAGGGTGCCTTCCATGCCCTCCTTTCCAGACAGAAGATGGAAAGGAGGAACCTGAAAACAATGGCAAATGGAGGCAGGCCACCAGGCACCCTAGAAGATAACTCCATGTAAGGGAAAGGGAACTTAGCATCTGTAGGAAGGACCAAGGTCTTAAGTGTGGGGAGAAAGGGTCTTTGTTCCCTCGTCATTGGTACCAACACATGGAGCCCAGGATACTTATTGACTCTTCTCTCCGAGACGCTGGAAAAATCCCTTTCCCCTCCCTTTTAGGGGTAGTGGGAATATGTGAGAGAAGGGATTTGGGAATTTTCCCTCATCTGCAGAGAGGGGAAACTGGGGAAGGTAAAAAAACATTTTTCCCCCACCCTGCCCCACAAGGGGCCAAGAAAAAGGGGGAACTTCAGAATAACCATTTTCCACCCCCTGTCTGAAGCTGGGGCCTGTATGTGATCAGTGAGACATCTTCACCCTTCTTGTCCTGGGGTTTTTGTGAAGAAAGAGCCACTGGGCCCTAGAAGATCTACTCTGTTCCCCACTGAATCCAGGGAATGGGGTTCTGTGGGGACAGGGCCAAAGAATGGATCCCCAAGATGGACAATAGGCTGACATTCTATCTTTAGGTCTTAAATTTTGAGTGTTGGTGCTGGTTTTGGGTGATGCATTTTTAAGATTAGGTTTCAAATTTATTATGCACTTTATGCTTTAAACAAGGGTCTATTTTATTGTTTGCCACCTGATGTTGCTGAATTTGAAGGGCTGTGTGTGTGTGTGTGGGGAAATTCTAGAGGCCATCAAAAAGGTGGGTGATATGTTCTCTTGTTTACATGAAGGTCAAAGTGGCCAGAGCCTTGTCCCTTTGAAAGTCAAGCCTCTAAGTTTTATTTTCCTGCTGCCTTCACCATCTATTGAGTGTGTGACCATATTTGGCCAAATTAGTTCCCACAAACTCAGTCTGATTGGAGCCACTCCTGCTCCTGAAATATCAGATGGTAGGGTTAGCCTGTAGGGACTTTTTACATCTGTGACTAGCCCAAGAAGTTGTAAACTTTCCCCTCTAATTCAGATCACCCAGAAGTCAGTCAAGCTTTTGTCACAAGAAACTTATAGATTCCAAGGCCAGCAGGGACCAACATGATCATTTAGTCAGATCTCCTATATAGCATAAGCCATAGAACTTTCCAAAATTCCTAGAGCAGATCGTTTAGAAAAAATCCAACCTTGATTTAAAAATTGTCATTGATGGAGAATCCACCACAATCCTTGGTAAATTGTTCCAATGATTACTCTCACTGTTGACTTTATGCTCATTTCCAGTCTGAATTTGTCTAGCTTCAGCTTCCAGCCATTGCCTTTCTCTGCTAGATTGAAGAGCCCATTATCAAATATATGTTTGCCATGTGGGCACTTAGATGGCAATCAAGTCACCTCTTAACCTTCTCTGTTAAGCAAAATAGATTGTACTCCTTGAGTGTATCACTATAAGGCATGCTTCCTAATCCTTTAGTAACTCTCATGGCTCTTCTCTGAACCCTCTCCAATTTATCAACATCTGCCTTGAGTAGTCGACACCAGAACTGGACACAGTATTCCATCAGCAGTCACACTAGGGCCAAACACGGAGGTAAAATAACTATCTACTTCTACTTGATATTCCTCTGTTTGTTTATCCAAGGATAGCATTAGCTCTTTTGACCACAGTGTTGCACTGGGAGCTCATGTTCAGCTGATTATCCACCACGATCCCCAAATCTTTCCCGAGTCACTGCTAATGTCAGATACACTAATATTAGGCTATTGCAATAGCCTAGTCTTAGGACTTGCTGTGAGTACCCCCAGCAGATTTAGACAGTGAAGGATAGGGTTTCTCATCTTCTGTATGGGACTGCTTGTTATGGGTGCACAACCACCTGTGCTCAGCAGCGCTGGCTACTCATTGTCTTCTGGGTACAATTGAAGGTGTTGACTAAGTCCTTAAAGCCTGAAATGGTCTGGGACCCCGTTACTTCAGGGGTCACCTCTTGCCCTATGTCTTGTCATAGAAATTTCTATCGCTTCCTTAGGGTGACACTTCAGGGACTGGTGGCCGAGTTTGCTCTGTGGAGGAGCTGGGCCTCTTCTCCTGAGGCTTAACCTGGCTGTTTTCAGGGCATGTTATAAAGTATGTTTGTTTTGTTTGGCTTTGATTGTTTTCTAACCTATAACATCCTCCAGACTGGCTGAAGTCACTGTTGCTGCAGAGGCTTCCTGGGTGCAACAGTAGCAGCAACTTGTTAGGCGATCTTTTTTGAGCACCTGTAGATCCAATTCTTAAATGGGACAAACGCTGAGGTCTTGACTCAGTTTTTACACAGTCTTTAAGCAGGTCAAATGCCCATTGATTTCAGATGCTCAGATACCACAGGCCTGGGCATGGTGGAAGACCATCTGTACAGAACAGCATGAGCACTGGGTAAGAATTCAGGGTGCGGCACTTCACAATTTGTGTAACTGCTGGGTGATAAGTGCTTAACTCTGCTTAAATATTAGGAAAATAATTAGCTCCCCCCCCTGCCCCTGGGTATAAGAATAGTTGCACTCTGGAACTGTCAAGGCTGTCTTGAATCATCTGCACTGGAAATGTGCAAGGCTAGGCTTGAACCAAATGTACCAGGGATGACAGGTACCAAAGCTAATTCTGCCAGGAGGCCGGGAGAGGGTCAAGATGATTTGCTGTAGGTCCTTTCCCAAACAAATGATTCTGTAGCTTTAATGTAGCTTTGCCAACGAGTTAGCAAAGGCTTCTTTCTGGCTTGACCGTTGCTCCCTGCTGCACATAATTGGCACTTCTGGAAGCATGTCAGCTCCTGTCAGTCAGTTGGGATCCAGTATTTCTGGAAGTGGTGATTTAGTGCAGCAGGGAGTGGGCAATATAACAATCCTTTGGTTGAAAGGAGGTGTTTGTAAATATACCTCCAGCAACCCCGGCACAGTTGTACCACTGTGACTAAACTCATAATATCCACCTGTAGACTTTGCCAGGTAGTTGCTGTGATGGGAATTTTCATTATTATCTCAGTTTGAATTCCATGGCTTAGTTTGCTTGCCCTGTTTTTACATGTGGTCACATTCTGCTTCATCTGATCAATGGAGTAACACCATTCACTTCAGTGGAGTTACTCCTAAGACCACTGCAAGTGGGATCAGAACCTGTCCCATAGGAGGTAGAAAAGACTCTTGAAATAGTTTATTCAATAGGTCAAAACAAACTAGTTCCATTTCTCTTCTGCTTGTTCATTAGCAGAACTTAACTTCAGAAAAATTCAGGCTTCCTGTAAAGCTGTGCAGCTGGGGTACCCAAGCTGCAGGCTCAAGATGCTTTCTCTCACTTGCCCCAAACTCCTGTGCCATGCCAGCTATGGAGTTTGTTTCCAGAAAGGATGAAATAAGGACTAGTAAGAATAGGTATCATGCCCAGACCTTGGGTGAAAGGCTGGCCCCACTGAAGTCAGTGGAAGTTTTGCCATTAACTTCATTGGGATCAGGAATTAACCCCTGATGTGTTTGTGGAGGGCATTAGGAGAAAAGTTGATGAATGTTTCCTATTAAACAGGATGAAGGGAGAATATATGATGTGCTCCTGACAGGACTGGGGATAAATGGAAGACATCCTTTTCCAACTCTAAATATCACAGCTGTGGTATCTGAATTTGTTCCCATAATGGTAAAGTTTGTTCCCTCTATCAATCAGTGGGATAGCCAGCAGTTCCTGCTTCTCTCTCAGACTTTTATTTCTTTTCACCAGTCTGCCCCTGTCTGGTCTCTAAAGTCTGGGTCCCCATGGTCCACGGAAGTTTTCTGCAATTCATTTCCAAGGCCACTTCACTGATCCTTTTTCTTCTCTAAAGCTGCTTCCCGTTTTCTTTTGTCAGGCTTTTTAAATGATATTTACTGCAACCAATGAATTACTTTGCTCCTGGAGCAGTTGCCAAATTTTTAATACAGTTGTTTATATCTTAATTGGTCATTCACTATTTTATGAGATTTAAAAATTAAAGTCCAAGCTGTCCTGTCACAACCCAAAACCAGACTATGGTTTCCAGTTATGCAAAGCAGCTGTCATGTGCAGCACACATGAATAAAGCACATTAGAAGAGCTCTCGATTTCTAGGGAGTGAACTATGAATACACTGTTTGAAGGAGAGATTCTGTCTAGTTTGAGAAGACGCTTTATTTAGAAAGATAGTGTGGCTAAATGAAGGACTCCCGTTTTAGATTAAATTAACCCATAAACCAATGGGGGACAAAACATGCCCAGCATATTACCCAAGTGGTGATATACAAATCCATCGCATACCTTTCTGGTTTAACTCAGTGAAATCACTGAACGTGCCTTTAAGTGGAGAATAAGGCCCAAGTTTTCAACTGGGATGCCTAAAGTTAGGCGCCTAAGCTGCTTAAATAAGGCCTAAATAAAACTGGCCTGTCTTTTGTGGGTGCTCAGCTCCGCTGAAAATCAGTTCACTGTTTGGATGCCTAAATATGAATCTAGATGTCTGACTTCAGGTACCCCAATTTGAAAAAGGAAATGGCCTAAATGTAAACTGTGCTCTGGTGTTTGCATGACATGTTCACACACTGTAAGACAATACCAGACACTTGGTTCCATGAACTTAGCTCAAGTTGCCAGTATTTAAAACTAATCACAACTTGACAGAGGAAGCTGTTTTTAGCAGGGAGTTATTGCTTAACAAAGAAATGGATTTGAACTGAAAATCATAAACACAAGGTAGAATATGATCTGCTGTCCCCTTTCCCTGTTTAATTCCTGCCTTGTTGTATTAGAATAAGGAGCTAACAGAGGACAAGGTATCAGCATTTTCACTACCATGCCACCAAGAGTTTTTCTGAGCAGTTGTGATGACAGGGCAGACTCCTGCAGCCTTGTCTACACAAGCATGCACACTGTTGCTACCAGCTGCATGGATGTAAGCAATAGAGGGATGCTTTCAGAGAAGACGCCCTCTGGAGACACCGCTTTAGGGGAAGTGGCAAGTGCCTGGCCTTGCTGCTGTCCACAAAGAAGCAGGTAGAAGTAACATGCTACCCTAAGAACAGGAAAGGCTCTTCTCCATCATGCCCTCCCTAGAGCTCCATTAATATGGATTGAGTAAATGGAGACATGAGCTTGGATTAGGATTCTACCTAGGTACTTATATGGCCTTCGCTCCCAGTGTATCTAAGTGTGTCTCACAATCATTAATGGGTTTGATCCTCACAACCCTCCTGCATGTTTCCCTTACTTAACAGATGGAACTAAGGCCCAAATTAGACTGAGTGGCTCACCAAAAGTCACACAGGGTATCTGTGGCTGAACAGTGATCAAGCCCCAGTCTCTTGAGGCCCATGCCTGTGCTTTATCTACCAGGCCATCCTTTCTGCCATAATGGGGAGAGACTGAAAGGGGAAATTAGGCACAGAAATACTCTGGAGGAAGAGAAGTAAAGGAGAAAGGGAGAGACTACTGAATGGAAAAGTAGATAAGGAATGCAACTAACAGGTGAAGGAGAATCAGGAAAGAAGAAAGTGTGGTGGGTGAGAAAGGGAAGAACAATGGTCTTAGAGTTAAAAATAAGTGGATTTTCACAAGCATGGAACAAGGAATATCAGGGAAAGGGGAAATTAAAAAAAGATGAAGGGGAAAATATTTTAAGGTATATGGTAGAAAGATTTATAGTCGTGCACCAGGACTGCGATATAGTTAAGACCTAGCATCACTTTCTGTTTAGAGCACTTAGAATAGTCAACGTTTAAAAGTTACTTTATAGTTCATTGTATACAGTAGAAAGATAAAACAGAGTGAATTTATCTAGATCTTTATATGGCCTCCTTTAATACAGAGTCTGAGCACCTCACAATCTGTAAAGTACTTGTCCTCTCAACAACCTGTGAGGTAGGGAAGCGCTATTATTCCTACTTTATAAATGGGGAACTGAGGCTCAGTGACTTGCCCAAGATCACACAGGAAATCTGTGGAGCAGCTGGAACTTGAACCCAGGTCTCCCAAGTCCTAAGTTAATGCCCAGCCACTGGACAAAAAGAAGGGACTAGTAGGTCTTTGGTTTTGTCCCTTCTACAATATATTGGATTGTCCAAGAGGCCTCAGTCTGGCCTTCCAAATGATGACTACTGCTGATTGTGCAACACTGGCTTGCTCCACCGTTACCTTGTCGTCATCTTTCTCTTGCAGTCCCTTCTGTCCCCTATTGTATCTTGACATGAGATTGAGCCCTTTGAGGTCGGGACTAGCTGTTCTTCTGTTTAATGCATGTACAGAAGTTTGCACAATGGGACCCTGATTGTGGGTCTCTAGAGCTGCCTGGGATCCAAATAATTAACACCCTTATTTAACACTTGTGTATGCAATCAATAGAACTGACATGTGTCAGATCCATCTGTGCACATGAACCAGATTTTACCAGCCATTTTCACAAGTAGCATCTTGTCTATTGACGTTAACGGAACTCCGTGTGTATTGGTGATAACTCCAAACTGTTAAAGGGGGCAGAATCTGGCTCATTAGGTGTTAGTGCTCAAAAGGTGCCCAGAAAGACCTACACACAAACTGCAGATGCGTTTTAGAAATGGGCCAAGCCAATTAACTAGTGATGGAAAGATGCCTAAACACTGCTATGAAGAGTTTTGTGGTGGAGATATGAGCCTGTGCTCCTGCTCCATCAGTTGCTGCTCCTGCACATCCCCTTCCACCGACTTTGCTGGTCTTCAGCTCTTCAAGTCTTTTAGCCTGGGTACATTCATGTATATTGTTTCTAAAAATTCCTGGGAGAGAATCTGGGGGGTAAAGTTTTGCTGCAAAGCGTATCTTCAGACATCTGTTTGTACTTACTGCGCAAGTATTTAGCACAGAGCAGCACATACTTGTCTATAGCTCTGAGGCGAAAGTGAATTCTAAAAGGTATTAAACAGCATCTTAAATATGAACAGGATAGCCTGGAAAATCTTATAGGCAAGGTTTGTTCTTTTTGGTTGTATATTTAAGGCCCAGTCCTGTTTCCCCTGAAATCAAGAGCTGCCGATTCAGCCCTGTATCAGCGCTGAGCCCAGAGACCATGGAGGTGTAGCTTGTGCTTCTTCTACCCCGGGGACCTTGTCACAGGTTAGAGCAGTTCCTTGGGCTGCCCTAATTTGTACCCAACATGCAATGGTCCTTACCACTCAAGATTAGGTGGGGCTGAGGCATGCCTCCCACCTGTTAGTCACTTCTGATGCCCACATACCAGAAGCTCTTATGGGGGGGACATAGCACCAGCTATGCTGGCTCTGTTCCTGTTGGGGAGGCCTCCTACTCCAGCGTGATATTCCTTGGCGGAATCTGAGGGGTGATTTCCTCATACATTTGAAATCCTATTAACTGACCATGTAGCCTAGGGGAAAGGCTAACCTGCAACACAGCCAGTAACAACTTCAAACATGTTAGGTCTAGTTTGTATTTAAAAGGTTTTCCAGGTTAGTTATGCTAGTATAGGTATGCTGGCAAGCCCTCCTAGTGTAGACATGGATTATACCAGTAAAAGTGGTTATGTGGGTATAGTTCAGATAGGTTCATTGACTGAAATGAGTTATATTGGCAAAACCACTTTTATGTTGCTATACCTGTGTCCACACCTGGGCTTTTGCAGGTATAGAAATGTCACCAAATAACACCCATCCCAACTGATGTTAATTTTGCTACAAAAATTTCCAGTGTCAAACTGGCCTTAGCCAGAGACTTGACTTAAGTGTTGAGAGGGCTTTTCAATCACATGATGCTAACTCAATGGAGTGGACATGAATGAAAAACCACACTCTTTCCACCCATCAAGACATGGCCAAAGACAGCAGCCATCTTAAGGCAAAGGGCCCATATACAAGGAGGCTTTCAAACTAGAAGCCAGTCTGCAGTTGTTTTTGATAACCTGAGTTGTTGTTCCCCAAGCCACAAAAATCAATTTGTGAGATGTGGGAGTATTTTTTCTTAGATTCATAGATATTTAGGTCAGAAGGGACCATTATGATCATCTAGTCTGACCTCCTGTACAACGCAGGCCACAGAATTTCACCCACCCACTCCTGCGAAAAACCTCTCACCTATGTCTGAGCTATTGAAGTCCTCAAATCATGGTTTAAAGACTTCAAGGAGCAGAGAATCCTCCAGCAAGTGACCCGTGCCCCATGCTACAAAGGAAGGCGAAAAACCTCCAGGGCCTTTTCCAGTCTGCCCTGGAGGAAAATTCCTTCCCAACCCCAAATACGGTGATCAGCTAAACTGTGAGCATATGGGCAAGATTCATCAGCTAGATACTACAGAAAATTCTTCCCTGGGTAACTCAGATCCCACCCCATCTAATATCCCATCACAGGCCATTGGGCCTATTTACCATGAATATTTAATTACCAAAACCATGTTATCCCATCATACCATCTCCTCCATAAACTTATCGAGTTTAATCTTAAAGCCAGATATATCTTTTGCTCCCACTGCTTCCCTTGGAAGGCTATTCCAAAACTTCACTCCTCTGATGGTTAGAAACCTTCGTCTAATTTCTAGTCTAAATTTCCTGGTGGCCAGTTTATATCCATTTGTTCTTGTGTCCACACTGGTACTGAGCTTAAATAATTCCTCTCCCTCTCCGGTATTTATCCCTCTGATATATTTATAGAGAGCAATCATACCTCAACCTTCTTTTAGTTAGGCTAAACAAGCCAAGCGTCTTGAGTCTCCTTTCATAAGACAAGTTTTCCATTCCTCGCATCATCCTAGTAGCCCTTCTCTGTACCTGTTCCAGTTTGAATTCATCCTTCTTAAACATGGGAGACCAGAACTGCACACAGCATTCCAAGTGAGGTCTCACAGTGCCTTGTATAACGGTACTAAAACCTCCTTATCCCTATTGGAAATACCTCTCCTGATGCATCCCAAGACGCATTAGCTTTTTTCACAGCCATATCACATTGGCGGCTCATAGTCATCCTATGATCAACCAGTACTCCGAGGTCCTTTTCCTCCTCCGTTACTTCTAATTGATGCATCTCCAGCTTATAACTAAAATTCTTGTTATTAATCCCTAAATGCATGACCTTACACTTCTCACTATTAAATTTCATCCTATTACTATTACTCCAGTTTACAAGGTCATCCAAATCCTCCTGTAGGATATCCCTGTCCTTCTCTAAATTGGCAATACCTCCCAGCTTTGTATCATCCGCAAACTTTATTAGCACACTCCCGCTTTTTGTGCCAAGGTCAGTACTAAAAAGATTAAATAAGATTGGTCCCAAAACCGATCCTTGAGGAACTCCACTGGTAACCTCCCTCCAGCCTGATAGTTCATCTTTCAGTAGGACCCGTTGTAGTCTTCCCTTTAACCAATTCCTTATCCACCTTTCAATTTTCCTATTGATCCCCATCTTATCCAGTTTAACTAATAATTCCCCATGTGGCACATTATCAAATGCCTTACTAAAATCTAGGTAAATTAGATCCACTGCGTTTCCTTTGTCTACAAAATCTGTTACTTTCTCAAAGAAGGAGATCAGGTTGGTTTGGCACGATCTACCTTTTGTAAAACCATGTTGCATTTTGTCCCATTTACCATTGACTTCAATGTCCTTAACTACCTTCTCCTTCAAAATTTTTTCCAAGACCTTGCATACTACAGATGTCAAACTAAAAGGCCTATAATTACCCGGATCACTTTTTTTCCCTTTCTTAAAAATATTTGTTTGAAGGCAAAGTCAGTCTGTGCTTGCTTCCTAACAGACAAGCCCAGACAACTACATGATATTCTAAAAGGAGGCGCTCACTTAAGTTTTTCAGAGTTACCTTTTGAAGAGATACAATCAATTCCATTGCTAGGAGCTCAGTAGTTAGGATTTTAAGTCTGATTTAGGTAATTTTGAACCACCAGAGAATATCCTGTGCCTTGTTCTTATCTTCAAAATTGAATTGTTTAGCTGTTACAAAAGATTAATGTAATCTGTGCATCTATGAAATTGGATTCTGAAACTTTTTACTAAGTGTAGTAATTCTAATATGTAAAATAAGACATACATTGACCTGCATTGTTACACTTATGGTGGGAGAAGGAATCTAGCAGCGGTTATCTCAATGAAGCTGTGTCCCTTTACACCAGCTGAGGATATGACCCTATAATCTGAAACCCCTGATGTTACAGAAACACAACATTTGGAGGCATGACATTTTAGAGAAGTCGTCATTCAGGAGAACTTCTTTCACTATGTCACACTGTCTGGAATGTCTCATGACTGTGAGTGCCTACCTCAGGCCAAACAGTCAAAACCAGGGCAGACATCCCTAACCGTTGTATGTTCTATAATTAGATTTCACCAACCCAGTAACACACATGGACTCCTGGCTCATTGTATTAGTCATAGATTGGAGAGCCCAAGATGACTGTCTATCTTGCCACCAAGGCAAGTTGAACGCAGTGATAAATGGTCACTTACACCAAAAATCATAAGATTCAGATTGCTTCCAGTCCCAAGAGACCAGTCACTTACCCAGATCAATTGGTACTTGGATCTTACACTAAAGACAACACCTGTAGCCAATCCTGTAAAAAACTATCAAAGGTTTATTAACTAGGAAAAAGAAATGAGTTATTTGCAGGTTAAAGCAAGCAAAAACATACACACAAATGAGATATCTGTGGTTCCTAAAGGTGACAGAGATGTAGTAATCTGTCCATTCAGGGCGGACTCAGGTTGACCCTGGGGATCTCTGCTTTAGTTTGTTTGTTTGAACTCTCACAGGGCCAGAGACACTAAAGAAATGAAAAATTTTATTTTGACCCTGTTTTATCTTTTACATTTGGCCTTTCAGTCCATGAGACAAGCTCCCTTGCATGTAGCACTTCCAAGGTGTGCCATTCACTAATCCTTTGTATTGTGATATTCCTTAACGGCCTGTTTAATCTTGATAGGCCACCTACCTGGATGGTGGTGGTAGGGCGATTCCCATGCCTGGGCTTTGAAATTTAGAGCAAACATTTTCAAAGTTATAAAGCAAAACTTACATATTTCCTTATAGAATGGATATAGGCATTACAATCAAGATTAATGCCTGCAGCAACTTACAAGCATTTCATAGAATCTAAACACTAAATACATTCTTATAAGACTAATACCTATTTTGAACAAAATAACATACAGGTGAGCTGGTTTGGTTTCTAGCCATGAGTCTGTCAGTTCTTAGCCAATGCCTACAGCCTTGGCCAGCATCACACACTAGTATTTCTTTTCCTTTCTCAGTGCAGGCAGGCAGGCACTTAAATGGTCCGCAATACCTTAGTATCTGAACACCTCCTATTACTTAAAAGATGTACATTCTCTCATTCTTCTTTGCTGTCCCCCAGGAAGCAGGACCAGGGCACATTTAGTGAATTAATGTATGTGAATGAGGGTACTATTAGGGGAAAGCCAGAGTGAGGAGGTGTGTTTTACACTTGGCTCTACATGCCAGTCTCTGTCTGTCTCTTCCTGTTTCTTGTCTTCTTACATTGAAAGCTCTTTGGGGCAGGCACCATCTTTTTGTTCTAGGATTGTACAGCACCTTGCATAGTGAGGTCCTGGTGTGTGACTTGGGCTCCCAGGCACCACCATAATACAAATAACAATTAATTAATCATGCTGACCTTTTATTAGCATGATGTAACTAAATATTGCTGATAGTCTGCTGTTAAGGGCTTTAGAGGAAATAATGTAAATGTCATTCTTAATAGGCAGCCAGGTTTTGTCCTTTAAATAAAATGTCTGAACTGCCATGAAGAGAGGTGCAATCTTTCACCTCTATGTAACGCAACACCCAACAACGTTATATAAACAACACAAAACATCTGTAGGGAAGGAAAAATTCTTGAGTCTCGCCCTGGAGATTGCCGCTGAGATGCTTCTGAAGTTTAATTATGCCACTGGCATTATTCCTTACATATAACATTTTATTGTGTGCTTTTGGCAGCCAGGAGAAGGATATGTTTATCTTAGAATTAAACTGAGTTAGGAGCCAGAGTGTATTCTAGCTTTCATACCACCTGTAATGGGTTATTACAGCAGTGATCAGGGGTCCCAGATTACTAGTTTTTATTATATATTACCATTGAGCACCTGGGGCCCTAATCAAGGATCAGGGCCCCACTTTGCTGGGCCCTATATGCACAAGTAATAAGGCAGTCTCCGGCCCAGAGAGCTCTCACTGTAGACTTATGACAAGACACTAAGTGTATAAGATAGGCACACAGCTGGTGGAAGGGCAGGATAGCAGACAAATAAGCACATTTTCAGAGTGGGCAGTGACCACATGCACTGGTTTATCACTCAGTAGGAAAATGAAGATTTAAAATATCACATGGGGCAAAGGCGTATCTCAGCTTGACTGCATTTAAATGTAGTGCTGATGAAAGGAGATTACCTAGGCTGTTAGGCTAACAAAGTCCTCTCTTCAGCTACAGAACAAGTACAGCAGTAGGTCAAGTTTCTCCAGGGTGACCTCACAAACCTAATATTCAAGGGGCCACCTGCAGGAGTGGAAGGAAGTGCCATCTCTGCTCATTCCGTCTTTGGCATCTCTGCTGAGACTGCGTTCAGGGGGTGCCAACTGGATGGTGGGGTTCCTGTCCTCCAAGTATTGGACGGATGTAGCCAATGCACTTGTAGAATCCATCAGACTTTGGGTAAAATTTTCAAAAGTGCCTAAGTGAGTTAGGTTCCTAAATCTCATTTTCAAAAGAAACTTGGACTTTGGAGCCTTAATCTCATTGAAAATTCTCAGTGCCTAAATCACTTATACACACTTGAAAATTTTACCCTTATTTATGTTATGTAGATACTTATAGGCTGATCACTTTAATATCTGAACATTAACAACAATAGCTGCATAATGCTCCCGTGAGGTAGGGAAGTAGTATTCTCATTTCAGAGATGGAGAAACTGTGTTTGGCCTTAAATCACACACAGTCTGTGGCAGAGCCAGGAATAGCTCCTACACCTCCTGATTCCTGGCCCAGAAACTGAATCCTGAGATTACCCTTCCTCTTAGTTGGAAAAACAATAGCAATCATTATCAGCATAGGATAGACTGAATCCAGTGAGCTAGAGATGAAAGACTCACAGTTCATTTTCAATCCCCTGTGTCATCAAGTTCCCTGGGAGACACCACTTTTACTTCTAGTTTGGATCGAACTAGCACACTAAAAATAACAGGAAAAACCACAGCAGCACAGATAGTGGAACGGGATACTTGCCCCGTGTACAATCCTCTCCGAGGCCCTAGGTATGTAGTTGGGGGAGCTAACCCATCCTGCTGCCCAAGCTACTGTGACTACACTCCTGTTTTTAGTGTGTTAGATCAATCCAAGCTAGTGTGCATGTCTACCCAAGATGGAAATTACACCTTTTGCTCTGGTGAACATGCTGCCTTTGTTGGATTAATATTGGTAGGTTTTGAGGAGGAAACTGCTGAATTAAGAGGTTTTCATTTGGCACCCATAGATGTGGGAATGATGGTCCAGTGGATTGGGTGCTGGCTGTGATTCAATGGATCTGGATTCAATTCCTGATTCAGAAAGAAGTTTCATTAGTGCCCTGGGGCAAATCATTTAATCTACTCTGGGCCTTGGTTCCCTCTATGTAAAATGGGTTTTGCCCTTCCCTCCGTCACAGGGATGTTGTAAAACTAAAACTCCACTAGTGACTGTCAGGTGCTAAAATAATACTGTGATGAAGGCACTGTAAGTAAGTGGGTGGGAGGGGGTGGGGTTTCCATGCATGAAGGCAGTGAGAAGATGAGGGTGGAAGAAACAAAAGCAAAGAGCTTAGGAAGAGAGGATAGCTGAGCTGCAGGCAGGGTCAGAGGCATGTAAAGGTGAGGAAGTGAAGTTGAAGCTAAGACAATTAGACTAGTGAAGGGATTTGTTTAAGTGTCCAGATAATATGGCAATGAGAACCTTTATATTACGACTAATGAATAGTAAATTATTACACAAATTATGTGAAACCTTTGCACATAAATACAATTATATGAGAAGACAGATTAAAAAGTGGGCTTAATCAGATGTTTAAATATACTTTGCTCTTTTGGAAATAATGTTAAAGCGAAGAGCCTTGATATATTAAATTCTCATGTACATGTCTTCATTCCTGTGGTTTAATAATCCTAATTAGCTATGAAGGGAAGGCAAATAGTCTCCATCCCACATATCCTCCGATAATAAGAAATGAGATATTTCAAATGTTGTTAAAGACTTATAGAGCTGTATATTGCTTAAAACATCCAGAAATCTGAGCCAAGAAATACCCCTTGAGGATGTAATCAAAAATGTGTTTTTGGCTCTGCTCTGTTAACAGAATTTTTATTTGATCAACTGTGCTATAGCAACAGAACTGCAATTTAGACTCTGGATGCTTGGTTCTAAATGGGCACCTCTCAGCATTGCTAGATACTGCTGCATAGTGAGGCTCTGGGATAGTGAAAATGTAACCTTTGGTAACCGTTTTAAGTTAGGCATGAGAGGACAGCTTTTGAAGGATTTGGATTCTTTGTCTCGCCATTTGCTTTGAAGTTTGCATAACCTACTATTAAGAAACAGAGTGAATGTGAAGGTTGAAAAAGTGTTTCACAAATGATTTCACAAATCATTTTGTGTTGAAATCTGTAATGTTGACAAATTTGTAATGTTGACAACCAGCTCTATTGTAAATATTTGTTGCTTATCCTTATTATAAACTCCTATGTCATGGACACCTCAGAGGAAGGGCACCTTAGCAGAGATTTAATAGATTCCACTGCCAGAAGGGACTATTGCAATCCTCTAGTCTGACCTGTGTAACACAAAACTCCCCCAAAGTAATTCCTAGAGCACATCTTTTAGATAAGCATCCAATAGTGATTTAAAATTTGTCAGTGATGAAGAATCCACCACTACCTTGGGTAAGATTAATCACTGGAACAAAACTCTCACTGTTAAAAACTTAAACCTAATTTCCAGTCCAGTTTAGCTTCAAATTCTAGCCTTGGACTGTTATTCCTTTCTCTGCTAGATCAAAGAGCCCATTATTAAATATTTGTTCCCTATGGAAGTTCTTACAGACAGTAATCAACTCACTCATTAACATTCTCTTTGTTAAACTAAATAGATTGAGCTCCTTGCATCTATCACTCTAAAGCATGTTTTTTAATCCTTTAATCATTCTTGTGGATCTTCTCTGAACTTGCTCCAATTTATCAACATCCTTCTTGAATTGTGGACATCACAGCTCAATGCAGTATGTCAGCAGAAGTTATACCAGTGCAAAATATAGAAGTAAAATAACCTCTCTGCTCCTATTTAGATTCCCCTGGTTATGCATCCAAGGATTGCATTAGCCCTTTTGGCCACTTAGGGTATGTCTACACTGCAATTAGACACCCATTGCTGGCCTATGCCAGTTGACTTGGGCTCAGGCTAAGGGGCTGTTTAATTGTGGTGTAGATGTTCGGGCAAGGGCTGGAACCTGAGCTCTGAGACACTCCTCCCCTCAAAGGGTCCTAGAGTTTGGGCTCCCGCCCTGGCCCAAATGTCTACACCAGAGTCAAACAGCCCTTTAGGCCGAGAACCGTGAGCCCAAGTCAGCTGGCGTGGTCCAGCTGCAGAGGTCTTATTGCAGTGTAGACCTTCCTCAGCGTTGCTCTGGGAGCATGTGTTCAGCTGATTATCCACCAAGATTCAAAATCTTTTTTTCATAGTTGCGGCTTTCCCATATAGAATCCCCCGTCCTGTAAGTACAACCTACATTCTTGTTTCTAGATGTATATATTTCTATTTAGCCATATTAGAATGTACATTATTTGTTTGTGCTCATTTTACCAAGTGATCCAGATAACTTCATTTGAGTGACCTGTTCTCTTCATTATTTACAACTTCACCAATTTTTGAGTCACTTGCGCGCTTTGTCAGTGATTTTTTTTTCCAGGTTATTGATAAAAATGTTATAGTATAGGGCCAAGAACGGATCCCAGTAGGACTCTGCTAGAAACACACCTATTCAATGATGGTTCCCTGTTTACAAATGCATTTTGAGACCCATCAGTTAGCAAGCTTTGAGTCCATCTAATATGTGCCATGGTAGTGTTATGTCTTCCTAGTTTTTTTTAATCAAAATGTCATGTGGTACCAAGTTAAACGCCTTACAACAGTCTAAATATACATCAACATTATTACCTTTTATCAACTGTGATGGGGCAAGACCAGATGGCTATAGAAAAGTAGTGGGAGATAGATATATTAGCTCCAGGCTAAACAAATCCCTGATACCAGGATAAGTGAAATGGCAGCTGCTCCAGGTCAATTAAGACACCTGGGGCCAATTAAGAACTTTCCAGAAGGCAGGGAGAACGCTAGGTTGATTGGGACACCTGAAGCCAATCAGGGGCTGGCTGAAACTAGTTAAAAGTCTCCCAGTTAGTCAGGTGGGTGTGCATGTCAGGAGCTGTGGGGAGGAAGTTGTGCTGTTGGAGAGACTGAGTAGTACACACCATATCAGGCACAAGAAAGGAGGCCCTGCTATAAGGGTGAAGTGGAGCCTGAGGAAGTGGGGGCTGCTGTGGGGGAAGTAGCCCAGGGAATGGTACATGTCATGTTTCTAAAAGGTCAGCTACCATAGCTGATACTATTAGGGTCCCTGGGCTGGAGCCCGGAGTAGAGGGTGGGCCTGGGCTCCCCTCCCACACCTTTGCCCCCTGATTAATCACTGAGACTGGGAGACAACAAAGACTGTGCAAGGAAGGATAACTTCTCCTCACCTCCCTTGCTGGCTTATGATGAAAATGGCTCAGTAGACTGTGACCCTTGTCTCTAGAGAGAGAAGGGTTACGTGGAGGGTCACAGTGAGCCTCTAAGGCTAGCAAAATCTGCCAGGAAATGAGGGACCCACGGAGGCAAGGACAGAGCTTTGTTACACAACCAAACTTGTAATCTCATCCAAAAAACGTATCATTAGTTTTGAATGAGAGGGTGGTAGGTATTAAAAGCTGATATGCTGAGTTGCCAGAGGAAGTCCTTTGCAGAAAACTCAGGAACTATACTACACATTCTTGAGCAGGGACTACTATTAACTATTTACATATATATGTAGCATTCTTGTGTCAGTGGCTTGGTGAATTGGGTACATGAGGTTTCCATACTTGGAAACAAGTATGGTGTGGGCACTAATATAGCTAGTGCGGGAGTAGGATGAAGGAGATAAGATACATGGATGTAAGAAAGGCTCTATATGGCTCTGCTCTTGAAGGTGAAGGCAGGAAGTTTCAAGTGAATGCAGTGTAAAAGGTTGAGCCAGTAGGAGGATGTAAGTAGATGAGTGACCTGCCAAGGAAGATTATGCTTAGTGGCTGCAGATAATTTAATCTCTTACATGGTACACAGCATTTCAGACCCCTAGATCCAAACCTCCAGTGCACAGGTGTAAGGCAGAGGAGCATTTATAGATTGTTTTGTGTGACTTTGCCACCTTTCCCCCCTCCCTCTCCCAGAGAAGCAGACTCTTCCTTGCCTAGAACATAACTAAAAGGTGAGGTAGGAATACAGTAAACTAAACACTAGGGGAATGCAGAAGTAATACTTCACAATTCTACCGTATATATTTGAGGCACAAGTTTGAAAATTTTGGCCACAAAGTTAGGCACCTAAAATTGTATTTAGGTACATAATTAAGTGGCCTGAGTATCCTACTGGTACCAATAAAAAGTTGCTCCCCTCTAAATGCTGGCCTGTTTATAAATATCCTTGTCAAGCAGTCACCATCTAAATAGAGGTGCACATATAGCAAAGTAAGAGAGCTGGAAACATACTGATGCCTGCACAAGCTCTTTCTCAACTATTTGCCTCAAGGCTTTATGTTTGAAAGAAACAAAACAGAATGTCTTAAGATGTTAGCATATTTCTAGTCAGAAATACTGATCTTGGTTTACCAGCCAAAGTCATGTGACATGGAGCTGGGATTACAAAAGGTTATAGACTTCAGTCATTCTACACAGGTCTGTGGACAATATGGGCTAATGGGTCAGTAGAACAGGGCTAGACAGGGATAAGAACATAAGACTGGTGCGTCAGACCAAAGGTCCATCCAGCCCAGTATCCTAGTATCCTGTCTACTGACAGTGGCCAATGTCAGGTGCCTCAGAGGGAGTGAACCTAACAGGTAATGTTCTAGTGATCTCTCTCCTGCCATCCATCTCCACCCTCTGACAGACAGAGACTAGGGACACCATTCCTTACCCATCCTGGCTAATAGCCATTAATGGACTTAACCTCCATGGATTTATCCAGTTCTCTTTTAAACCCTATTATAGTCCTAGCCTTCCAAACCTCCTCAGGCAAGGAGTTCCACAGGTTGACTGTGCGCTGAGTGAAGAAGAACTTCCTTTTATTTGTTTTAAACCTGCTACCCATTAATTTCATTTGATGGCCCCTAGTTCTTATATTATGGGAACAAGTAAATAATTTTTCCTTATTCACGGTCTCCACACCACTCATGATTTTATATACTTCTATCATATCCCCCCTTAGTCTCCTCTTTTCCAAGCTGAAAAGTCCCAGCCTCTTTAATCTCTCCTAATATGGGATCTGTTCCAAACCCCTAATCATTTTAGTTGCTGTTTTCTGAACCTTTTCTAATGCCAGTATATCTTTTTTGAGATGAGGGGACCACATCTGTACACAGTATTCAAGATGTGGGCATACCATAGATTTTTATATAAGGGCAATAAGATATTCTCTATCCCTTTTTAAATGATTCTTAACATCCCATTTGCCTTTTTGACTGCCGCTGCACACTGTGTGAACATCTTCAGAGAACTATCCACAATGATTCCAAGATCTTTCTCCTGCTTAGTTGTAGCTAAATTAGCCCCCATGATATTGTATGTATAGTTGGGGTTATTTTTTCCAGTGTGCATTACTTTACATCAGGGGTCAGCAACCTTTGAAAAGTGGTGTGCCGAGTCTTCATTTATTCACTCTAATTTAAGGTTTTGCATGCCAGTAGTACATTTTAACATTTTTAGAAGGTCTCTCTCTCTAAGTCTATATTATATAACTTAACTATTGTTGTATGTAAAGTAAATAAGGTTTTTAAAACGTTTAAGAAGCTTCATTTAAAATTAAATTAAAATGAAGATCTTATCAGTTTAGTGCAGTGGTTCTTAACCTGGGGTGCACGCATCCCATTGGGGAGCAAGATGCCCTTTCTGGTGGTGCGAGACATGGGAGATTTTTTAGAAGGTAAATCATCAAAAACACAAATTAAGCACAGGCACATAAGTACAACTACTTTGTTTCATCAAACCTATGTATTTATTAACATTGTATATTACAGTAATCGTTAAAAAAATGTATAAACAAAGTTTTTAAGCTAATTGTAGTGTAATTTTTGATAAGGGGTGAGAGAACATATTTTGAGAACTCCAGACCATCAGCGGGCTGAGTGGGGCCAGGTGGAGTGTATTAAATTGCTCCCCATAGGAATGTGCTACTTACAGTGTACTTCTTACAGCTGCCAGCCCTGATGCTCTGAGTGGCATGGTAAGGGGATAGGGAACAGGGTGGTTGGATAGGCGTGGGAGTCCTGGGGGGCCTGTCAGGGGTCGGGGGTTTGGATAGGGGTTGGGGCAGTCAGGGGACAGGGAGCAGGGGGGCTTGGATGGGGGAGTGGGGTTCCAGGGGGGCAGATGGGGTGGGGGGTCCCGGAAGAGGGTGGTCAGGAGACAAGGAGCAGTGGGGGTTGGATGGGTCAGGGGTTCTGAGGGGGGCAGTCAGGGGCAGGAAGAGGGCCGGCTGTTTGGGGAGGCACAGCCTTCCCTACCCTGGTGTAGTGTATTAAATTTCTCCCCGTAGGAATGTGCTACTTACGGCTGCCAGGCCTGGTGCTCTGCAAGTAGTACATTCCTACGGGGAAAAATTTGTATGGAGAGGCTCAGCCCACCGCTGACCTGGGGTTCTGTCCGCCGGCTCCTGCCAGTCGAGGTCCCAGCTGCCGGCCCAACTCAGCCCGCTGCCGGCCTGGGGTTCCATTCACACAGGCCTGCAATGGGCTGAGCGGGGGCAGCGGCTGGGACCCTGGCTGGCAGCAGCGTGCCAGTAAAACTCAGCTCGCGTGCTGCCTTTGGCATGCATGCCACAGGTTGCCGACCCCTGCTTTACATTTATCCTCTTTAAATTTCATTTGCCATTTTGTGGCCCAATCACTTA
Source organism: Eretmochelys imbricata (assembly GCF_965152235.1). Taxonomy (NCBI): domain Eukaryota; kingdom Metazoa; phylum Chordata; order Testudines; family Cheloniidae; genus Eretmochelys; species Eretmochelys imbricata. Next base: position 48,500,726 of record NC_135572.1, on the reverse strand, counting down.
GTTTTGTGAGATGTTTTTTGAAGTTCTTCACAGTCTGCTTTGGTCTTAACTCTCTTGAGCAGTTTCGTATCGTCTGCAAACTTTGCCACTTCACTGTTTACCCCTTTCTCCAGATCATTTATGAATAAGTTGAATAGGATTGGTCCTAGGACTGACCCTTGCGGAACACCACTAGTTACCCTTCTCCATTCTGAAAATTTACCATTTATTCCTACTTTTGTTCACTGTCTTTTAACCAGTTCTCAATCCATGAAAGGATCTTCCCTCTTATCCCATGACAACTTAATTTCCGTTAAGAGCCTTTGGTGAGGGACCTTGTCAAAGGCTGTCTGGAAATCTAAGTACACTATGTCCACTGGATCCAACTTGTCCACGTTTGTTTGACCCCCTCAAAGAACTCTTACTAATCTATTAGACACGATCTCCCTTTACAGAAACCATGTTGACTTTTGCGCAACAATTTATGTTCTTCTATGTGTCTGACAATTTTATTCTTTATTTTCAACTAATTTGTCCGGTACTGATGTTAGACTTACCGGTGTGTAATTGCCAGGATCACCATAAATGATCTAGAGAAAGGGGTAAACAGTTAAATGGCAAAGTTTGCAGATGATACTAGACTGCTCAAGATAGTTAAGACCAAAGCAGACTGTGAAGAACTTCAAAAAGATCTCACAAGACTAAGTGATTGGGCAACAAAATGGCAAATGAAATTTAATGTGGATAAACGTAAAATAATGCACATTGGAAAAAGTAACCCCAACTACATACAATATGATGGGGGCTAATTTAGCTACAACTAATCAGGAGAAAGATCTTGGAGTCATCGTGGATAGTTCTCTGAAGACGTCCACGCAGTGTGCAGCGGCAGTCAAAAAAGCAAATGGAATATTAGGAATCATTTAAAAAAGGGATAGAGAATAAAACTGAGAATATCTTATTGCCCTTATATAAATTTATGGTACACCCACATCTTGAATACTGCGTACAGATGTGGTCCCCTCATCTCAAAAAATATATACTGGCATTAGAAAAGGTTCAGAAAACGGCAACTAAAATGTTTAGGGGTTTGGAATGGGTCCCATATGAGGAGAGATTAAAGAGGCTAGGACTTTTCAGCTTGGAAAAGAGGAGACTAAGGGGGGATATGATAGAGGTATATAAAATCATGAGTGGTGTGGAGACAGTGAATAAGGAAAAGTTATTTACTTGTTCCCATAATACAAGAACTAGGGGCCACCAAATGAAATTAATGGGTAGCAGGTTTAAAACAAATAAAAGGAAGTTCTTCTTCACTCAGCACACAGTCAACCTGTGGAACTCCTTGCCTGAGGAGGTTTGGAAGGCTAGGGCTATAACAGGGTTTAAAAGAGAACTGGATAACCTCCATGAATTTAAGTCCATTAATGGCTATTAGCCAGGATGGGTAAGGAATGGTGTCCCTAGCCTCTGTTTGTCAGAGGGTGGAGATGGATGGCAGGAGAGAAATCACTTGATCATTACATGTTAGGTTCACTCCCTCAGGGGCACCTGGTATTGGCCATTGTCAGTAGACAGGATACTGGGCTGGATGAACCTTTGGTCTGACCCACTATGGCCTTTCTTATGTTGTTAAAGCAGCTGGAAAGCTCGTCTGCCTGAGAATTCCCTTTGTGTATAGAAATCCTCACCTGTAGTAGGGCTGACAGAGCAGTTCCTATTTCCATCCCCATCCCTGTACCACGAGGCCAAAGCAAAACAGGCATAGAATGCAGCTACACCTGGATGATCCGGAGCTGCTGGAAAAACCCCTTGGGACCATGGACAGCTGTGGGTAAGCCACCTAATGCTCTAACTTACACCAGATTCTGGACCAGTCCCAGACCAGCTCCAGGACTAGAGGATCATAAAATTAGTTTAAAGGTACCTTTCCCTCCTGCCCAGGTCTTGTATAAAATGCACGTTGGCTGGACCCAGGAAGCTAGTCCCATGTAAGTTTCAATTTGAGAGGAACTGAAGGGATCTGAGGAGAGCGTCAGGATCGTATCTGGCCCATTTCTGATCACTTTGACCATTGCAAGACACCATCTAAAGCAGGCACCTAAATCTCCAGTAAAACAGAATTCTGGGTTGTTTTTTTTTTTTTGTCCTCTTGCAAAAGGGCTCCATGGCACCCTTCTGTAGGTCCCATCCACACTGTACAAAATGCCATCACGGGCTGGGCGGGGACCCAGTTACAATACAGCAGGCTGCCAACATGGTCTTTCTGGGTAGTTGGGAATGAACAGTGTCTCTGAACCATACAGCCCTGCAAAGCCCAATCATGTAATGTGATTCAGAATTTAAACAGGGCTCAACTCTGTGCACACTGCAAGACCAAGCCAAGTTTTTTAACCATGTAGGGGAAACTACTGGATTGAAACTTGGTCCCCAGTCATTTTTGTACAATGTACACTGCAGCAACAAGGGCCAAACTGAGTAAAGGCCAGAAGACGCTACTTTATTAACACAGGCTCCTTGCAGTGCGTCTTACATGTCTAAAAAGAATTGTCCCCATGTTTAGAAAAATGAGCCTAGTCACTGCTTTTTAAAACCCATTGTAAAAGCTGGCAAGAGAGAAAGTACATACATGTAGGATGCCCTGGGGCAGTGACAGGCTTTCCAACCCATTGTGTAACTTTTCAGGGCAGTGAATTGCACTGACAAGTTACACAAGCTTTTAAAGCTGTACTGAATTTGATCCTTCTCTTCTAAAATAACAAGTAACAACATCATAATCCCAAGCTCAGGTCACATGGCACAAATGACAACATACAGTAGCAAATGTTAGTGGTTTTTTTTCATATGAGATGGGAGCGATGACAACTGAGTGCGTTTAGGGTGAGGCCCTTTGCTGCTTGCCAGAAGGGAAAATAACATCTTCATAAGCGTTCCTCTCGTTTTCTCTGAAGCACACTGGGACTTCTCAAACTCTATTAGAGCTGCTGCATTTCAGGACCTAAAAAGCCTGAGGTTACTCTGGAGCTACAACTCCTTTGGTTATAATCTTGTCAGACTTCACCAGCTGAGCTGGACTGGGGAAAATTAAGGCAAGATCATTGCCTGACACAACAGTGGGCAGCAGTGCACGACATAATTGATTGCTGCTAGCTAGCTACCTGCCGGAGCGTGTTGCACTGCCTTATGTGGCAGGAAGATTAAGGTCTCAGGAGTGGAAGATGGCAAGAGTCCATCTTGGGAGTGAATGTTGGAAGGAAGAGTCTGTTTAGGTAGAAGAGCCACCAGGTGATTTTTGGCCTAGGCAGAATTTTTGGGACCAGGGTCCAATTTAACCGTAATGCATCTGTGAATATAGACTTGAGGAGTTGGTGCTTGGACGAAAGGCCTCCCACCAATACCTAGGTGCTGCAAGATGTGATATTTATGATTTGCTAGTTGACTTTCTTCCCTCTGTGAGTACTGAGCCAGTCCCCCTCCAAGGTGATATAGACTGCTGGGTGCTCAGCAATTCTAGGAAAAATAGGTAATGTATTCATCCAGCTGGTCACCATTTCTTTGGTCAAAGCTTTTTCAAGGGAAAATGGCTTTTCAAAATCGTATTACCTTACCTTTTTTGTGAATGAAGAATTTTGTTTCCATTTGAATTGAAATGTTTCATTTCAATTTTTGGTTCTTCTCTCCTCACCTTCTCTCCGTTTTCCCAGTGGAAAGTCAGAAAGTTGCAGGGGGAACCAAAACCAACAAATGTGTTGTTGTTTTCAATATTTGTTATGAGAAATTCTTACTATTTTTCTAAAAGCCCTACTATGACATACTAGGGTATAATCGAGACTGATGAGCATCTGAATCCCTGCAACCTCGGCTGCCCTTTACAATGCCTTGCTGGAGCAGCTCCCACCTGGAGTATTCACAGACAGCCTTCAAACATGAAAGCTACACCCCGAGTGTCTGTATGTAACTGCAGCCTGCCAGCCACACTTGGGTGACACTCTGCGTCTGACCAGCCTTGGTTATACTGCAGGATGACCCCAAACACACCCCTAGTCTTATTCCCCCTCTCCCGAAATTTATGTCCTGTACTGCCCAGCTCTCTCTTGGACAATACAAGTTATATCAAGTCTGTTATTTCTTTAAAAAATAGTATGCACGCAACTTGTCACCCCCAATGAAGTTTTCCAGACTTCAACTTAAACACACTGAATTAATAAAACAAGTTTATTAACTACAAAGAGAGACTTTAAGTGAGTACAAGTAATGAGCCATACAAGCCGGAAATGGTTAGAAGAAAAATGAAGATAAAATGCTTACCGCTGCCTAACTTAACAAACTATGTTAAATTCCAAGCAAAGTTTTCTCACCACATGCTTTCAGCAGTCTTATGGACCAAATCCTGTAGGTCAGGACCCTTTCTCCCAGAGTCCAGTGGAGGCTTCCTATGTCACTTCAGGTGCAGTGATTGTGATGGGCAGAGAGAGAGAGAGGGGTGCCTTGGGGTGTTTGTCCCTTCTTTTTATAGTTTCAGTCCTCCTCTTGAAAAAAATTTCCAGCTGAGCACCAGGAGATTAAAAAGTCTATGGGGAAGGATGCTCTCTATTGCTTTTTTCTCACCTGTTTGAGCTTCCTTTGTTTCCCTTCCTGCTTGATGACTGTTTACTGCTTAAGTGCAAATTAAGCAGAGCACACATTCTGTTATTTAGAACAGACCTGTTTGCCAACCTCAGTTTTGGCAGGACTGTGGGTTTTGGAACATGTGTTTATAACAACATACAGGGGAACTTATACCTTCACATACAATGCTGCCACATAAATTTTATTAGGACAATAATGACCAGCAAATTATGAGTTTTCAAATGATACCAAATAAGGCATACTTTGTACAAAGATTATTATAATAGTGTGTAGGGTGTTAATACAGGGGTATATTCCATCACTCCTACTTATTTAGTTGTTTAACTATAGATGTTCATTTTGGAAACACTTAGCCTTCATAGGAGCAGATAATAGTGGTGGTTAATGGTGTAAAAATGCCACCCCACCCCACCATTTAGTAGCCTTTATCATTGTGGTCTGAAATTAGCAAGTTACACTCAGGCCATGTCTACACAAAAAGCATATTACTGGTACAGTTATAGCAATCACAGAAATGTAGGACTGGAAAGGACCTAGACAGGCCATCTAGTTCAGGCCCCTGCACTGTGGCAGGACTAAGTATTATCTGGACCATCCCTGACAGGTATTTGGAGATTTTGAAGAACGGTTAGATAATGACGGAGATTCTACAACCTCCCTAGGTAACTTGTTCCAGTGCTTAACTACCCTGACAGTGAGGAAGTTTTTCCTAACGTCTAACCTAAATTTCCCTTGCTGCAATTTAAGCCTGTTACTACTTGTTCTGTCCTCAGTGGTTACAAGAAAACTCCAACTAAAATAGTTATGCTGCCTGGTCTCGACACAATTATTATACCAGTATTATCTCTGGTAGCAGGGTGGTAGCCTTTGGGTCATGCAAAGTTCATGTCCCTGAGCCCCGCAGCTTGGCAGAATCGGACTGGAAAGGAGAATCTAGGTTTTCCTTTTAAAAAGAAGTGTCTTTTTTTCCTTGTGGAGAGAGCAACTTTTGCAGCAGAGGTTGAGGAGGATCCCAGGGGGCAGGACCTATAAAACACCCATACAGGCATGGGATTCTATCCCAGAACATTGAATCTCCTGGGACAGGGTCATGACAGACCTTGTCATGTTGTGTAGAGACATGAATGCCCTTGGTTATGACACTGTCATCCTGAATTTGGGGACTGTTGAACTGAAACCCACCATGTATACAGCTGTAGCTTGGAAAATGCAAAGAGGGCTGATCCTGGAAGGGTTCATATATTTTTCCCCTCTTGATTGCCCAGCCCATTGTTTACTCCTGATATTGGTGGTGACAGTGGATCCAGGGCAATGGGACTGGACATGAACTGAGAGAGCCCAGCTTTTAGAATTAAGGACTTCCTTGTCGTACCAAAAAGTCTCCTAGATCCGGTTTACAAAACTTGTACCTACTCTATCACATTTGATCTAGTCAACTGTGACATGAGTACTATTCAGAGAATTTCCATTTTTCCTAGTGTCTTTGAACTCTCTCTATTTCTAGGGTGCCCATCCCTGTGGTATCTAGGCAGTACATCTTCTGTGTCTAGTTGGGTGCGTATACCTGCCAACACCATTCCTCTTCCTGTTCTTAGCTTTCCACTTCTCAGGGCTTTCTACAGCACCAGTCACCATGGAATTCACATGCTTTGACCTCTAATTTGGTCAATATGGGACCCACGTTCATTTCCCCAGCTTGTCTTCACTCTCATGTCTTTGTTTTTCAGAGCCACACGCTGTGTACACATTCACAGCTTCCAGTATTTCCCACCTGGGATGACTGGGGGCTGGGAGGAGCCTTACGGTATGTGGCCAGCGCAAAACAATTCTTTACATTCCATTTCATTTGAAAGACGGCAATTGCAAGAACCACACACAGTTCTGAATTTCTCACCCAACCTTCCGCCATCCATCGTGCCACTGTCTACTTATTGATTTTTCTTTTTATTTGAATGGAGAGTTTGCTTTAGAATTCTTGCCTGAGGCCTGGCAAAGCCTTCGAGCAACACTATTATTTCTGGTTTCTTCACAGCTACTACTTCTGCCAGGAAAATCTTGTATTTATTCTGCAAGAGCCTGGTTAGCTGAGATCTGTTATGTTTTCTGGCACTGTGTTCGGTAATATTTTATAGGATGAGACTGAAGCAGACATACACACAAACACAGAACAGCTCAAGTTTCTCTATAGAGCTCCTTCCTCTTCCCCTCTATCATAAAACAGGTGAGAGAGATGCCATATATTACATAGGCTTACTACTATGCAGCCCTGTGATGACACTTGTGCACAAGTGGGGTCCAAATGCACTTCTTGGTTTCAGAGAGCACAAGTCTAGCTCCTGTGCTAGTGTGTACTCTGAGAGTGGATAAGGACCGTTAGATTCATGGCCCTATATGGGGTTGTGGGGTCCTGTGTGACCAATGCCTCCATGTCACCACTAGGTGCCAAGCAAAGCAGCACCTGACCAATCTCTGGATGGTTAGGCACCACAGAAAGTACCACCCAAAGAGGCCAGACCGATGGAACCCTGAGGCCATTTGATTGGTCTAAACCAACTATTTAAAGCAGGAATTTGCCCGAGGGAGCCATCTAAGTAAAAACGTAGACTCTGGCTTGCTACTGCTACAGGCCTTGTCTTTTGCCCGGTCTTGCTCCTGCCTTTGACCTTGGCCCTGAGGACACTACTGGCCTGTCTCTGCCTTGGCCATTACAATAAGATGCCATGGCAGAGCTGGCCCCACACAGTAAGAGTGCATGATGTATTGTCATCGGATGAGCTGGTGTAAGCTTTGGGTGCCCTAGAGTTCACTTAATTTCCCATCTCCAGTGCCTTACAAAAAACCAACTCCCATAGAAACTAGCTGGACTCCGAGTTCAGCCTCTAAGGATTTTCAGCAAGGATTGCACAGGGTCAACCTACCCATATTCAAGTCCCAAAAGGAACTAAAGAAATAAATTTAATTAAATAACTTTATAAAATCTTATGATAAAGAAACAAATCTAATTTTTACAACATGATATGGCTATTTTATAATCCACAGACATTACTTTCACAGTTATACATAAACATAAATAAAGAAGACAAATTAAAATCTGAACAGTTCAGTCCCCACAGAAATACAGTGAGAAGAAACTGAAAGTTCCCAGAAGCATAGGTTTTGTTCACCTGAGTCTTAGTTAGATCACTTTGATCACCAAATCTATACTGTCTGCTGAGTCTACAACAACAACTTCCCTCCACTGGGAATCTTCAGTTGGAATCCATGCAGACTGTTCCTCTGCTGAAATCACTGCTAGCCTGTCAGCTGACTGATTAACCAACCATGCAATTAAGTGTATAGATTAAAAGAAAACCCTGCTGTAAAATGCTTCGGAGTTAGGGACAACAACCTGCTTTCGGCTCCTGGGCTCAGCTTCTCCCAACTCACACAGGTCACATGGCCTTCTGCAACGCAGCTGCCCTGACTGCTTACCTCATGGAGTCCGACCCCAGCAACAGGGAACCTATTGGAGCAGACCCAAACCTACCACACCCAACTCCAGAAGCTTCTGGCTGTGGAGTGCTTAATCTGCCTAGCAACAATGACCCAGACACAACTCACTCCTACTTCCCTGCAGATCTCCCTACTAGGCACATGGGTTACACTGGCACTTTAATGGGGTCAACCTGTGACTTAATCCGAGAGAAACTCCAGGGAGAGCAGGACTGGGAGTCAGCGCACTGTGAAAGAGTGGAAGACCAGCCAGGAAAGGATCAGTGAAGAGGCCTAGGCTGGGAATGTAGGGAAGAGGCCCTGGGAAGGAGAGAGAGGGCAGTTAGGTAATGGGGGTAGACAGTCCACTTCTTTAGGAATCCTAGGATCCTCATAGTAGAGGGTGGGTGCGGGCTCCTGCTATGCTGCCAGCTTGTGAGGCAGCGCAGCCATCTCTACCAATGATGGAAAAGGCAAAGAGAATGATTGGGGCCCAGGAGGCTAGAAGCTGGGCCCAGGAGAAGGGCAGAGGTCTGTTGGAACAGAGGGGAAGTGAAAGGGTTGTGTCTTGCATGAAGTTATGGACAGAAGATTGGGGGGGGGGGGGGGGAATGCTTGTGTTTTTGTTTGGGACTTTGATTACTCTGGAAGAGGTGGACTTTCATGAGTTAGTCACCTCAGCAACTTAAAAAGCACTGGAAGATGGTGACTGACTATTGGCGAGAGGGAAACTGAGTCAAAGGCACGATTTGGACTGGGCTTTGGGAAGAATCTCTTACTTATCAAAGGGTGGCACATCACCCATGCTCCCCCTGTGCTCTTGGAGGCATTCTGCCTGTTTGAGGCACAATAGATCTGATCCTCCTCTCTTTTGTGTTTGTGTAACTCCACTGGTGAAATGAGAGGAGAATCAGATCAGGTGACTCCTGAAGGGCCCACTGGAGCACTCTCTACTAATTTAAAGGCACACTTGTGCTCACAGGATTTAAATTATAGTTAGTAAACACTTATATTCCAGTAGTGCGCAGAGGCCCCACAGGATTGGGGCCCTTGTCTACCAACACGCTTACAATTGAGGGCAGTTACCGTCCAGGTTGTCTACACAGGGATGTTACATCTCATTAAGCAGTTCACTCCAAGTGCACCAATTTAACTATATCAAACTGATGTGCATCCATTTAAATCAGATTAAGGTACTGGTTAATCACTGTGCACTCACAGCTCTGACTTGTTTGAATCAACTGCTGAGCATTCGGGCAGATATCCCATGGGGCTGTGTTCTGCTGCCCAGTTCTATGGTCTGTGGCTTTTTTCAGATTTTCAGAAATTGTGGGGGTGGAGGTCAAACTAACAGTCTCCTTTGATTCCTCTTTTATCATCCATTAATTTTGCCAGTGCCATGTTCAAACTGCTATCTGGCAGCTTGGAGGACCTCTGCTGAGCTATATGATAACCGTCATTAATATGAGCAGGCTAATGCACGTGCATTGGCAGTCATGTGGGTGGATGGATTTGGATCTGTGGCTTTGTAGGGCTTTGAATCCCACAGTGATACGGCTAATGGAGGAGGAGCAGGAGGATGAAATTGAGAAGTTACTTCTGCAAAGCATTTATCTGGAGCCATAGGTGCCGACTCTATGGGTACTCTGGGACTGGAGCACCCATGGGGAAAAAACAGAGGGTGCTGAGCACCCACCATCAGCCCCCCCCATCAGCTTTCCCCCAGCGCCTCCCGCCGCTGGTGGGCCCGCAGGTCAGCGCCTCCCTCTTCTTCCCCATGCCTCCTGCCTGCTGCAATCAGCTGTTTCACGGCATGCAGGAGGCTGGGAGGGAGTGGGGAAGAGCAAGGATGCAGCATGCTTTGGGGATGGGATGGGATGAGATGGGGTGGGAAGAGGTGGGGTGGGGACTTGGGGGAAGGAGCGGGGCGAGGCCTGGGGCAGAGCCAGGGCTGGAGCACCCCCTTCTTCCCCCGGCACTTTGAAAAGTTGGTGCGTGTGTCTGGAGCAGCGTTACTCAGTGAAGCACCACTTCCAAAGCTTGGCCAGCTAGCGGGGATTGGTGGGACACGGTAGCAATGCAACACTGAGACAACCAGCAACGGTGGCAGAAGTTTAAAATGACAAAGTCAGCTTTCCTGGAAATCTGTGCAGAACTCACTCTGGAGCTGTAGTGTGAGAACACCAACTCAATGTGCAGGCGCATGTTGCCATCACCACCTGGACGGTAACTGCCCGCAATGGCTACCAGGCAGTAGCTAACTGCTTTGGTGTTGGTAGATCCACTGTTGGGGCTGTTGTCCTACAGGTTTGCAATGCTCCAAGGAAGGTGCTGCTGTGCTGTGTCCTAAAGCTTGGCAATGCACAGGAGTTTGATGGCTTTGCATGGATGGGGTTCCCGAACTGTATAAGTGCTGTGGGTGAGATGCACATGCCTATTCTTCCCCTCCACACCAGGCCAAAGACTTTATCAACAGGAAGGACTATTTCTCCATATTGCTGCAAGGCCTGGCTCATCCCTGTGGAATGTTCACCAGTATTCATGTGGGGTGGTCTGGAAAGGTTCATGGTGCCAGGATCTTTAGAAACTCAGGCCTGTTTGGTGGAATGAGCAAGGGAACTTTTATTCCTCAGACCACTGTGAGCATTAATGAAGTGAGAATTCCTCCATTAATTCTGAGACGCAGCTTCCTTTCTGCTTCCTGGGCTTATGAAGTCTTTCCCTGGACACTTGGTTTTAGGTGGTTAGGTCATCAGAGGCAAGTTAATAATTTGATGTGCACCTCTGCTGGCTGTCTTTACATTGGAGGATCTTACTCTCTGTTGAGCCCCCCCAGGAGTCAGAGAAAGGTCTTGTGACAAAGACAGTGGGCAAACCAGGAAGATACACAGCACTGCTATTTACCAGCATGGTGTCTCCCCAGTTGGTGCTGGAGTGGAAGGGAACCACTAAGTGTATTGACAGTCCCAAGACAGCTGCATGGCCTTGCAATGTGTGCACCAAAATAGATGTAAGCAGGGTCTGAATGAGTTCTCCTCTGACAGCTAGCTGGGAGGGCGAATGACTTCAGGAACACATTGTATTTACATGAACTGAACACACCTACTCTGCCAAGATATCCAGCAGATAGAAGCTGTGTTGTTCAAAGTCATCAACTTTGGCTGGTATTGGGTTACAAATCACTTTAGTACTCAATGCAGGGGTAGTGACAAGTTGTTATAGTTGTTGTTGTCTTTATTGTATGAATAGAACTGTGCTTAACCTGTCCCAAATGAGGGGGATCACCCTCAGCTGAAAGGACCTTGTTAACCCAGGGGCTTGAATGTCACACCCCTGTGAAAGTAAGAGGGGTGGGGACAGGTGTCCCAGCCAGGAGATGTGGACTCTTCCTATAGGTCCCCAGTCTGGTTTAGCCTGTTCCTCCCCACTGTTCAAAGATAGAGCTAAATAGGCTCCATTAGGAGCCTTTGTTATATTAAATGCTTAAATGAGTGCTGAAATCACTTGTGGTGGGATAGCGTTTCTGCCCAGCCTACCAAAAGCTGAAAATTACTAAAAGCTGATAATCGCTATGCGACCGACCTGCAGAGGTCACAGCAGAGAGGCAGGTGGCAGCAGAAGGTAACTGACAGTTGCTTGGCGGGAGTGGAATGAGTGGCTGGCGGGGCAGCCAACTGAGGGGAACCATGGCTGGCGAGGTGGGCAGCCAGAGCAAGTGCTCAGATGGCAGAGCAAGCAAGGTGGCTTCTTCCCCGGGTGGGAGGTGAACTCACACAGATGCACCTCTGAACCCTGGGTCCTCAGGGACACAGGACAACCACTGTGAGTGGGGTATGGTGAGGGTGCAGAGAGTGCCACAGAAAAGGAACTTTTGGTTGTAAAACTCAAGAACATGAGGCAGAAGACACTGCCCCATGCACTCTGGGGTGGGTGACCTACTCAAAGTTTTATGATTAAGAATCCCACTTACGGCATTTCCCTAATTAATGTCGGGTGACTTCCCTCCTTTCATTAAAAGTTTCTTTTCTACACTCAGACTCTGTGCTTGCAAGTGGGGAAGTATTGCCTCTCAGAGGTACCCCAGGGGTCGTGTGCAATTTTCCAAGGTTACAGGCTGGGGGTTCGAGCTGGTTCTGTGTTGTATTGTTGAAAAGGAACCCCGAGATATTGAACCTGGCCCTGGTTCCTGCTGACTCCAGCAGGCAGAAAGGTTACACAGTGCACCGACTTTGCCTTATGTTCTCTTCTGATACCCACAAAGGAGCGTAAAGCACACTGCAAAATTAATAGAATTTTGCTGTTCAGATGTCAATGAATGCCTTATAGCACTGTAAAACCTTTGTGCATTTTGAAATATCTCAGTAGCCTGATTTGGGCTATTTATTTGACAAAAGTCTCACCTCAGCTAAAAGCTGAGTGCAGTAATGTAGCTGTGAGCTAAAGTACTTTTTTCTATTGCTTTTTCTCTTTCTACATCTGCCTCTTCAATAAACATGCCTGCAGTATGTTTGACTTCTTTTTAACCTAGGGAGTGTGGCCATCTTGAGTAAGAGAGGAGTGTGGCTGTGGTGGATGGAGAAGGAGGGAGGAAGCAGCTTGGGAAGGGAGGGTATGGAGTCAGCAAACAAGACTGGTGGTTGTGGGATTTGATACTGCAGGGAAACTAACCTTTATATATAGTTTTGAATCTCTGGCACAGGTGCCATTTTGAGCATGCTATGCGGGGGTGGAAAGTTAAAAGGTGAGCAGCTAGAATGAGGCTCCTACCTTCACCCAATATGGCGGTGAACAACCATGACCCAGAAAAAGTAGTGTAAATTCTCCTTGCAGTAGTATTGTAATATAGCTTTTAATACTTACTGGTAGAACTCTCCTCCACAGCATTTTCAAGCTGACTGTCCACATGAGATTCTTATGTCGTGTTCAGATCTGCCATGTCATCCACAAAAATCTCCTGGTCAGACCTCCCGTTATAGGGTCCAGGGAGGTTTCAGTGCGTTCTTGGGTGCTTGCCACATTGTCTGGTGTGCTTTGTGGATAACTGTCCCCTGTATAGTTGTTGGGTGCGGTGGTGGCATCACTCTCAAAAATACAGTTCAGTTTCTGATAGTATGGGCAGGTAGTGGAGAGCATTAGCGGAGGTATGTGACTCTGGGTGTGTGAACTCGTTAGCTGGTATCAAAAAGGGACATTCCTGGCTTCCTACTTGCATTTAAGCGAAGAGATGACGACATCTGGTCAAGATGATCCTGGAGTGATGAAGGGTACACAGACAGGCTGATTCAGGTGTGAAGCAATGCATTGTGGAATAGTACTGGGAGGACTATCAGAAGCAGATTAGTTAGGTATGTATCCACGCAAACCTTGAAGCAAACTCTCTGTGAAGTGGAATTACTTCTGTTCAAAAGAGCATTACTTGCTGCCACTAGAGCTGAATGAATCATTGATTTTTTTTGGTTCAGTAGCCAAACTGAAAATTCAGTTTGTTTAGAACTGAAACTTTTTTTTTCTTGATGAAATGAGAACCCAAAAATATTTTGTTCACTTTGAACAGACATTCCCAAGTAGTTTGCTCAAATTGGCATTTTGTTTTGGAGAGTAGATTCAGAATGAATCGTTTAGACATTTCCAGAAGTTTTGGTTTTAGTTTTTTCAGACAAAACTAGTTACAGAATTTGATCTGAATTTGTGAATAGTTTCAGTGCCCCCCAAAATACATTTTTCAGTGACTTCAGTATTTGCTGGATATAACAGGGTGGTTGCCCAGTGGGCTGGAGAGCCAGGGCTTAAGCCAACCAGTTTGCAGAGTGAGCCCCACCTGAGGGGAAATCAGGCTATTCCCCATGAAAAGCCAGGCTTAAGTGGTGGTGAAACGCAGCTGGAGAGAGAGCCAGGTAGAAATATCAAGCAGGGAAGACACTAGGAAAAACTCTCGAAGCAGGAAGACCTGAGGAAGACCCTGATCAAACAGGAAGGAGGCTGGGAGATCCAGAGGGGAAGTTAAAAGGCTAGGTAGGATGTGGCCCAGGGTAAACTGCACTATGGGTAAAGGGCCCTGGGACAGAACCCAGAGTAGAAGGTGGGACTGGGTTCCCCTGCTGGCCCCAAAGAGGTGGCATATAAGTCTTCCCCAACGCTTGTCGGGCCCAGCAAGGGGACAGCAGGCTGAACTGAGGATTGACTGAGGAAGAGCCAGAGGATGGAAGGATTTGTTTTGTGTTATACATTTTGGGGATTTTTAGTTTGGAACTGTGGCCTGGAAAGGGGTGGACTAAAAATTGTGATCTGGCCTGAGGAGGAATCACTGGATGAGTTACCAGGCAAAGAAACCGCCATACTGCTAGAGCTACCATTGACAGAGGGCACTAGCCCCATCAGAGAGCTGCAGCACCATGCCTGGCCACAAGGGGGACACAGAGTGATCAGTGGACTGTACAAAAAAAAATTGCCCAGCAATAGCTGTGACCCACCATGCCAAATAATGCTCTTTTTAAAAAAGTTGTGTGTGAACGCAAGGCCCTTCCAAGTGAACAAAGTACAGTAGAACCTCAGAGTTAACAACACCTCAGGAATGGAGATTGTTCGTAACTCTGAACAAAACGTTAAGGTTTTTCTTTCAAAAGTTTACAACTGAACATAGACTTAATTCAGCTTTGAAACTTTACTATGCAGAAGAAAAAGGATGCTTTTAACTATCTTAATTTAAATGAAACAAGCACAAAAACAGTTTCCTTACCTTTTCATATATATATGTTTTAAACTTTCCCTTTGGTTTTTTAGTAGTTTAATTTTAACACAATCCTGTACTGTATTTGTGTGTGTCTGCTGCCGCCTGATTGTGTACTTCCAGTTCCAAATGAGGTGTTTAATTGACCAGTCAGTTTGTAACTCTGGTGTTCTTAACTCTGAGGTTCTACTGTAAAGTGAATCCCATGTAACATCCCCCAGAGGAGAAGCCCAAGGAAGACCAATGGTATGCAAAAGGAGGGAGAGAAGATAGAGAAGGGGGTCATCCTGTCAGAATTAATCCACTTCTGGCTTTGCAAAGAAAATATCTTTGCCAATTTACTTCCCATTAAAATTGTTCTTGGTCTCTTCCCAACCGGGATGCGTCCCTAGAGAGGGTTTTGAAAAGTTGGCAATGTCAACCTTTAAAATAGTAATTGAGATTTATTTATTCATAAACATTCAGATTCCTGTCGCTTTTGTGAACCTTTTCCTAAGGGCATCCCCGTGCTTTATTTCAGAGAGTTACAGTAGCTTTCCTGCCTACCCTGCGGGGACGTTTACTGTATGATCTCTCCATTTAAGTCCCGTTTTCCTTTCGTGATTAACCAGAGCACAGAAAAAAACAACCCAACCAAGCAAGACAAATTTCACACTTTAAAGCATTTATATTTGTTTGAACAAAAGAAAAAAAATTTAATCTCACGCACACTTTTCCCCCCTATATTATTTCCTTGTGTGTTTTTTTTTTTTATACAAGATTTGTAAGGGGTATAAAATTACATGACGGAAGCTCAGATGCAGGACTTCTAGGGCTTGATTCTGTGAGGTGCTGAGCCCCTTGCAGAGGGGACTGGCCCTCTACAGCTGATCACCCATGCGTAATGATTAATTTTTCTTTTAAGAGATGCAGTTTAGAGGAATGGCTTGAGTCAGAAAAGTGTAGGGCAGAATTTGTGAAAACGTAACACAAGATGTTAAATTTAAAAATTTGCTACTGATTTGGGTGCTCATTTAGAGATATCTAAGATGTCTCTTCTTCTATCTTTTAGTTACTTATGTGGCCCCCTCTCATGGTAGTATCTACGCACCCCACAACCTTACTGTAGTGATTCTCACAACACTTCTGTGAGGTAGGGAGGGAGGAACTATTATCTCCATTTGACAGATGAGGAAATGAGGTCCAGAGAGGATCAAGTGACTTGCCTGAAGGCACACAGGAAGTCTGTGGGAGAACAGGGAATCGAACTAAATATATTGAGTCCCAGGCATAATGTACTAAACTATGCACCCAAAGCCAGTGCAGTGCGACTTTCAACAAAGGTCAAGGTCCATAAAATAAGACCTCTTTTGCCAGTGGACCTGCAGCCTGCATGAATAGATAGTCTCTCATGTGCATTCACTGAACAATCTGACAGGGCAGCCCCAAGTGACTGTTCAGACTTCAGAAACCACCAGTGCTTTTATCGATCTAAACAACAGCTGGGGAAGGCATGGATCCTGAGGTCCTGTGCTGATGGGTCACTTTAAGGGTATATCTACGCTGGAGCTGGAGGCGTAATTTCCAGCTGGGGTGGATGCTACATCTGAGTGAGCGAGCACGCTGAAAATATCAGTTTCAGGGCAGCTGCACAGGTGGTGGGACCCCATCTGAAACCCCAGGTACATACTTAAAGTGGCTAGTTCTTCCTGCTGCCCGTGCAGCCCTGGCTAAGCTGCTATTTTTAACACGCAGGCTCAATCAAAGCTAGAATATGTCCATCTACCTGAGCTGGAAATGGCACCACCAGCTCCAGTGCAGACATCCCCTAAGGCTCGGTCTTTCCTGGGTAACTGTTTAGAGCAAGATTGTCACATCTGTTCCCACCATATCCCAATTTTTATCTGGAATAGTTTACTTCACAACATGCTCTTCCCTACCCTCGTCTCTCTCAAATCCCACCCCAAGCCTCCCTTCTCCCCTGGGGCCTGCCAGTGGCCTCACCCTTAGAGATGGAATGGTTCACAAAGTATGAACCCAAACCGAAATCCAAAGCCAGTTGTGCTTTGAACACTTTAATTGTTGCCTACATGTGCCCTCTTAAAATGGAAACTCTTTGGGCCCGGCCCATGCATTGCATGACAGTGAGCACACTGTTGGCATTCAGCAAATAATTAATAGGTTGGGAGTTTGAATACACGGTGTCAGCAGCTGGACTTAGTGCATCAGTATCCAAGAATGACACATTCTTCAATGCAAGTAAAACCTGGTCTCTCCTCCCTGCTGTTTCTGGGAAAGGAGAAACCCTGGTTCCCCCCACCGCCGCCACCAGTGTCTAGGAAGAACAGTGTGTTGGAGGAGAATGGGGGAGGGTGGGGTCGGATGGGGTCCTCTTGCTCCTTGAGCTTTGCCTCCAATCTTAAGAGGACGTGATTGGGGGGGGGGGGGGAGGGGATTTTTGGCTTTATGGGCTCCTGGCTGAGCTCCAGAATGAAGTTTCAGCCTGGGAGTTTCCTTAGGGCTATGCAGCAGCTTCCGAGTTTCTTGCCTGTCAGTTAGCTGTAGGAGTCCTGATTCGTTCCGTTGAGACTGAGTTTGGTTGCATAGTGAGTATGCCAGTTGGGCTGCATGGGGATTTTGGCTCTGGGCATGGGACCAGGGAAGGGTTGACTATGTAATGCTAAAATTAGCAGCTGTTGAGGAGTAAGCACTTTCCTTGGAGAGGGAATAACCTTCATCCTAATGAACTTCTGAAAGAAACTGGGCCTATGTCCTTCATGCCTGGCACTCAGGGGCCCTTAGCATCCCTACTGACAGAGATTACCAACACCATGGGCCAGATCCTTGGCCCCTGCATCTGGAAAGCCAGGGTGTCAGGCCAGCTGCAGATTTCCTCTGATATAGAGGAATCTCTGCGTAGCATAAAGCTAGTGTAATTGCTCTACACCACCCCCTCTATAGATACCTTAGTGTAGGAACCATCTTGGCTGTTCCCCCCAAATTCCTCAGTTGGTGTAACAATCCCTTAAAGGCCATTACTCACAGTGTAATTCGGAGAAACCCTGAGGCTCCTCTAAATCGCATTGATGGATGGCTCCAGGATTAGGGAAGTGCACTGAGCAGACTTCTGCAGAATCTGGGGCTCTGGCTCCAGCTTTAAAGAGGGAAACCTACCATCCCCCCTGAAGGAAGCCATAGCCCAGCCAATTTTACCTCTGTGGTCTCGGCAGACCTCATAAACTACCTCCCTGTCTCAAGCCTCCAATTTTTGAACAAGTTACTTGAGAAGCTAGTGAAGAACCATGTCAAAGCACACATATCAACTGCCCTTTTCCCAGCTGGGGTTCAGGCCAGGTCATGGTATAGAGTTTAACACTGGTGGTGCATGCGAAGGACATTGATCCTAGTCCTCATAGGCCTGTTGCAGCATTTGATACAACTTACCATGGCATACTACTGTCTCCCTGCAAAGGTTCAGCAGGGGTTGCTGGGAAAGCTCTGAAATGGCTACACTGAATGTGCCTCTGGACAAATCCACCTGCCATAACCCTACACTAATTGGAAGTGTTCAGACTCTGCTGGCTACCTAGCTCTAAGCCTGAAGTAGTGACTGTGGGACAGCTCTGATACTGCTGCATCCTGGGAGAGGGGATCTCATGGAAGTCTCCAGGGCTAAGCCCAGATACTGGGGGGAAAGTTTAGCCCCAGCTGCAGAATTCAGATTTGGCTATTCTATTCAGCTTCTACATGCTGAGGGTGTCTCGGAGGCCAGACCACAGAGTGCACAGTGCTCCAGCCAATCCTCCATGGGTGGAGCAATCCCTATGGGTAGGGCCCTACCAACTTCACAGCTGTGAAAAATGTGTCATGGACCATAATATCTGGTCTCCCACTGTGAAATCTGGTCTTTTGTGTTTTTTTACCCTATACTATACAGATTTCACAGTGGGAGACCAGCGTTTCTCAAATTGGGGGTCCTGACCCAAAAGGGAGTTGCGGGGGGCGGGGGAGTCACAAGCTTATTTTAAGGGGTCATAGTATTGCCACCCTTACTTCTGCACTGCCTTCAGAGCTGGTCGGCTAGAGAGTGGCAACTGTTGGCCGGGCGTCCAGCTCCGAAGGCAGCGCCCTGCCAGCAGCAGTGCAGAAGTAAGGGCGGCAATACCAGACCATGCCCTCCTTACTTCTGCGCTGCTGCCTTCAGAGCTGAGCAACCGGAGAGCAGTGGCTGCTCGCTGAGGGCCCAGCTCTGCAGGCAGCAGTACAGAAGTAAGGGTGGCAACACCATACCAGGCCTTCCTTACTTCTGCGCTGCTGCTGGCAGTTGCTCTGCCTTCAAAGCTGGGCTCCTGGCCAGCAGCCGCCGCTCTCCAGCTTCTCAGCACTGAAGGCAGCGCTGCCACCAGCAACCGTGCAGAAGTAAGGGTAGCAGTAAAACCTCCCTCCTACAATAATCTTGTGACCCCCGCCCCCTACAACTCCTTTTTGGGTCAGGACAATTATAATTAAAATGGTCTTACAATTACATCACCAGGAAATTACAGATTTAAATAGCTGAAATCATGAAATTTACAATTTTAAAAATCCTATGACCGTGAAATTGACCAAAATAGACTGTGAATTTGGTAGGGCCCTACCTATGAGACCAGGGACCACTCCACCTGGCACAATTTGGAGCAGTCTTTAGGCTGCTGTAAATTATGCCAGGAGCTGGTTCAGCCCCAGGTTTGTGGGATCAGAAAGTTATTGTAGATCACAAAAAGTTGCCACTAAGGATTCAATCATGCAATTTTAGTCATACTATATTCTACTAATGTGGCAATAAACAAAATCATTACACATAAAAATTGCTTTAAACATGAGGCACAATAAAACATTCAGAGCCATATTTTCAAAAGTGTGTGCAAAAAATATATATGCCCGTTTATGCAGACCCAGTTTAGAAGCACAAATACCTCAATGATACATGTACAGTGGGGGTGAGCAAATGTTCACCTACCCACACTTTTGAAGATTTGGCCTTACAAAACAAGTAATACTCTAACATTAATTAAAATAGAAACATGTTTTGAGCTTACAAGTTTTGAGCAGAGAAACTCACCTTTACAGATGGCCTCAGTGAAACTATTCCACCCTTCAGGAGCAAATGAGAAACAGCATGTGAAGTGGACGTGCCAAGTGACAAGGAGAGAGGAAAAAGGAAACATATGGAGGGAGCATGAATATGATTTTACAAGAGGGAACATTTGCTCAGAGCAAGTTTTGTGAGTTCAGAAAGGTAACATTTTTGAAAAAAACATAAATAATTAACAAATTTGAAGGGAGACTTGCTGGGTCAGAGGACAGGTGCCTGAAGCTGTGAAACTGCAAAGTTCGCAGGACTTTGGTTATAACGGTCTAGCCAAGGCATATGTGAAAGCATATTTTGGTCACTGATACAATCAAAGGTGTACACGATTTGGAAATGTCAGCCCAGTGAATCCTATATGACTTTGCAATAAAACAGCAGGAAATGATAAACCAGGTTCAAAAAGGTCTTGAGAATTCCACATAATTGAAATAAAGAGTGAGCAAGAGGAATTGGCACCAAGAAATGGGATTCAGATGTGAAAAGCTGATTGGCTGAACCAAGCAACTACATTTAACTTTTATCCTTGTTTAACTTCAAAAACTTTGGATTCAATCAGCTAGAGAGCTTCTGAAGACTGTGAAACGCAAATGGCCCATTTTACAGCAGAGGATACTGGGGAAATAGAGGTCAGCCTGGAGCATCGGGATATAAATGATGAATTGAGATTCTGTTGTCCGTAGTCGCATTCGAGTGCTGTAACTCTCCTGCTGTTAGGACAGAATTACCATAACAGCAACAGGTCCAGTAGCAGAGCCACATGAAGCTCCTGCTTTTTCCATCCCTCTCCATCTGCCAGTGGGCTAGATATGCCTGCTCTCTCCATAGGTCTGTGGAGTGATCTGAATATCAGCATCCCTCTGTCCCCTCATTCTCACCATGTTCTGGGGAACACTCACCCAGCTCCCCAGTCACTCTAATTATCAAGGGGAAACAGGGAACATCCCTGCCACTGAATCTAAAATTAACGTCCTAGAAAAATGTCCTATTTTATACATATGTCAAAGTGACAGGGCAAGAGACAAGAGCCCTTATTGGTGCTGACTCCAGGGGTGCTCAGCACCCACCAGCCACAGCTATTCATTGGCTCTGCTGATCAGCTGTTGGGTGGCTTGGGGGAGGGCGGAGAGCAGCGGGTGAGCGGGGGCCTTGGGGAAGGGGCAGAGTGGGGTGGGAAAAGGTGGAGTGAAGGGGGGGCTTTGGGGGAAGGGTTGGAGTCAGGGTGGGGCCTCTGGGCAGAGCAGGGGTGGAGTAAAAGTCCTTTTTCCTGGGGAAAAGTAAAAGTCAGTGCCTATGACAGCACGAACATACAACGGACATAGAGTAAAACTACAGAGACGTCTAAAGAACCTCTAGGAATCCACATTTGAAATGATACTTGGAAGCAATGTACATGTTCATGCATTTCATAGATCTAGCTGTCTTTCTTACAGATTGGCCTGAGCTGCAAAATTCAGAATCACACCTGAATTTTCTCAAAGGTTGGAGAATCTTCAGATCTGCGACTTTGGTTCTGGCAAATCTCATATCCGCTACATATCAATAACACACATTCATACTCTCTCTCTCACACACACTCTCACTTATTTCATTTTATTATTATTCCTTAACAACCTTGCAAGGAAATATCACAGGCTGGCAGTGTTTGCCAGAAAACCACACCCTATTAATGGATGATGATACTGCTAATGATAAGAGTGCTTTGCAGGCTTTCAGTTGCAGGTGGCTCCTTGTCCTATTAGAATGTAAGGCCAGGTCTATACTACAGACCTATGTCTGTATAAATACATTGCTCAGGGGTGGGAAATATCATCATAACTTAGGCCTGGTCTATAGTAGGAAATTAGGTTGTCATAACTATGGCATTCAGGGGTGTGAAAAATCCACACACCCCTGAGCAATGCAGTTAAACCCAACTAGCCTCTGGTATAGACAGCACTAGGTCAATGGGAGAATTCCACCTCTCAAGGAGGTTGATTGCCTATGCTGACACCATGCATGTAGGTAGCTTCTTCACTGAAGCCCTGCAGCAGTGCTGCTGTAGCGATTTGTGTGTAGACAAGCCCTTTGAACTTTCGTCACAGATTTTGGCTGATACAGTTTCCTGCCCATCTTTAACGCAACATCTCAGCACCAGGGAAATTCCAATGCCAGATTCATGAGACACATCTGTGGCAGATATTGCAACCCCATGCAGTATCTTTGGGGACCTGTGTATTAGAATGATGGATTGTTTATGTGTGATTGTGTTCTGCTCCATGGAAGGGTCACAATGGCTTCTTCAGGAACTCAAAACAGTAGATGATTAAGGTGACTCACTGAGACTAAACAACTGCAGAGGTACCATCCCCTGGAGAGGTTTACATATACAATAGACCATGCTGGGTTCTCCAGAGATCAGGGCTTTTGGTATAAAAGGATGAACTGGGATGGACACAGAGTCTTCTTTCTAATCCAGCAAAAGGACGGGACCTCCAGTCCTAGGGGGCCCCCATCCTTGAGGAAGGGTTGGAAAGACTTTGGCCTGGTAGGGCCCCATAAAACTGATGGGTGACACATTGAGGCAAACTGGCTTGCTAGGGCTATCACAGTGGATGGCAGGGACCTGTGCAGCATTAACACCCCCAGTCCGAGCAAGGGTGGGACAACTGTCCTCGCCCCGAGACAGGTGACAGATGGAGACCTGAGACATGACTGGGCACACCGGGAGTGGACCACATGGGTGGGATGCAGCTGGAGTTACTCTGAAGCTGTGCCAACATATATGTTGTTTTGTTCAATACATATATTTTGTTCAATATCTTCATAAATGATCTGGAGGATGGTGTGGATTGCACTCTCAGCAAATTTGCGGATGATACTAAACTAGGAGGAGTGGTAGATACGCTGGAGGGCAGGGATAGGATACAGAGGGATCTAGACAAATTGGAGGATTGGGCCAAAAGGAATCTGATGAGGTTCAATAAGCATAAGTGCAGGGTCCTGCACTTAGGACGGAAGAACCCAATTCACAGCTACAGACTAGGGACCGAATGGCTAGGCAGCAGTTCTGCGGAAAAGGACCTAGGGGTGACAGTGGACGAGAAGCTGGATATGAGTCAGCAGTGTGCCCTTGTTGCCAAGAAGGCCAATGGCATTTTGGGATGTGTAAGTAGGGGCATAGCGAGCAGATCGAGGGACGTGATCGTTCCCCTCTATTCTACGTTGGTGAGGCCTCATCTGGAGTACTGTGTCCAGTTTTGGGCCCCACACTACAAGAAGGATGTGGATAAATTGGAGAGAGTCCAGCAAAGGGCAACAAAAATGATTAGGGGTCTGGAACACATGACTTATGAGGAGAGGCTGAGGGAACTGGGATTGTTTAGTCTGCAGAAGAGAAGAATGAGGGGGGATTTGATAGCTGCTTTCAACTACCTGAGAGGTGGTTCCAGAGAGGATGGTTCTAGACTATTCTCAGTGGTAGAAGAGGACAGGACAAGGAGTAATGGTCTCAAGTTGCAGTGGGGGAGGTTTAGGTTGGATATTAGGAAAAACTTTTTCACTAAGAGGGTGGTGAAACACTGGAATGCGTTACCTAGGGAGGTGGTAGAATCTCCTTCCTTAGAAGTTTTTAAGGTCAGGCTTGACAAAGTCTTGGCTGGGATGATTTAATTGGGGATTGGTCCTGCTTTGAGCAGGGGGTTGGACTAGATGACCTCCTGAAGTCCCTTCCAACCCTGATATTCTATGATATCTATCATTTGTTCATATTGCACCAATCACCATGGTAGTAGGTGCTTCATATGGGACTCAATGGAGTTGCAGCCATTGCTGATGATCTCCTTGTCTCTGACTATTCAAAGGAAAAACATGATGCAAATGTTCTTACTGTCCTCCAGAAGTCACATGATAAAACAGATATGTTTGAAACCAGAGAATGGCATCATTTGAAAGTCACTTCACTTCACTGCATCTGTTTCCCTGTCAGTGTTGTCTACTTAGATTCGCAAAAAGAAAAGGAATACTTGTGGCACCTTAGAGACTAACCAATTTATTTGAGCATGAGCTTTCGTGAGCTACAGCTCACTAGCTCACGAAAGCTCATGCTCAAATAAATTGGTTAGTCTCTAAGGTGCCACAAGTACTCCTTTTCTTTTTGCGAATACAGACTAACACGGCTGTTACTCTGAAACCTGTACTTAGATTAGAAATTCTTTGGGGCAGGGATTGTCTCTTACCATATATGTACACAATGGCTAGCATAATGGGGCTCTGATCTCAGCTGGGACCTCTGGGTGCTACTATAATACAAATAATAAGTCCAGAGGGAAGATATTTTGCACAATGCCTTGCTGTAGATGGGCTCATCTAAAGTCACTCAGGTGAAGAACATGGAACTACCCCATAAACTGTTGCTAAATACAATCCTTGGCATGTTTACCTCCCTGTCCAAGTTTGCGCCAAACTTGTTTAAAATCAATGGGCCACTGGAGCAGTTGCAGAAGCAAGCCAACGAATTAATCTGGGATAATCACCATGATACTACACTCCAGAATACAAAGGAACTGCATGTATTACATGCCTTCTTTGACTCAAATAAATAGTTGAGGTTAATAACCAATGCAGTTAAGAAGGGACTTGGTGATGTACTGCTCCAGGAAGGCAGGTCATGATATTACACATCAGTCACTCACTCACACCCACCGAGGAACATTATGCACAAATAAAAAGGAACTGTATGCACCTGTATTTAGCAGCAAGCATCTTCCTCTGTATATGTATGGTCGCTAAATTTGGACATAAACCGCTTGAATCAATTCTGAAGCAACCATTCTGCAACATCATGCAGATTATGCAGTACATGATTTTCCCATTGCAGAGACAAGACACTCCATTGCAAGGTTGTTTTATATGACACTGAGCTTTTGTGTTTAACTAAAATTGTATTCTAGAGATGGTTTGAGTGTGTGATGATTTAAAATGGACTCATTTTGAAATAGGCCAACATAATGGTACATAATCTGGAATGCGCAAATATTTCAGGCAAAGAGTTTCACTGTATTAGAGATGAAGCATAGCAAACTTTGGAAAAGGCCAAATATAAATCAAGAACTGAAGCTCCTGAAAATGTAATTATTCTGCGAAAAATAAGATAAAAGAAGGCTTTTTTCATATCAGCAGTAATAATCACAGCTGTAAATTCTAGGTTTTCTAGAATAAGGCCCTGAAAGTCCGTGTCTTTGGGATAAAAAGTAGTCAGGAATCATTCTTGAAAAACTTTGTTTCTGGTCTGTCAGTCTAGTGCAGACATAACTGCCACTGGAATTACTGGGAGATTTCCAACAGTTACAGGACTGGGCATTTATACAGAAGCAAAGAAGTACCAAAGGTGGTTTTTTTCCAGTTAATCAAGATGAAATATAGAAAGAGAAAAATGAGCAATATTTTTACAAGGTTTCACTGTGACCTGTTAGACTTTTGTGCACAATCAGTGTTTGCTATAGTTTGGGTTTTATTTCCTTTATTCTGTTTCCTTTCATTTCTCTCTGGCTCTCTAGTCTGTTCTGGATTGCTTTTCTTCAACTCACAACTGTACGTATAAGATCTTTTCTCAAATGCTATACCATTTCCCTTCTTTTGTATTCTGTATGTTGCACATTACTCGGCTTTCTGCAGCCCCTCATTTCTCAATGTTAACAAAAACAGGAACTAAAAGCAAACCAGCACTATAATTCAAAATTCATGCCGTTGCTTTTAAAAAGAATCACGGTTAAAACATTCTGATTCTTGACAACTTTTAGTTAGCACAGTTGTTCTGTCTTTGTGGTTTGCAGGTCACTTCATAGAAAAAGACTGAGGAGGAGAACCATTTTGATTTTGTAGAATTTGAGTTCCACTCCTGCAAGATTTGTAACACTAACCTACACTTCTCTTGTTCTAAGCATTTCACGTTGAAAAGTGAAACCCTCTGAACAAAGTGCACATTGCTGCATAATTGACCTCTTTTCTCCTATCTTAGAAGGCTTGTAGTAGGATTTCTTGCTCTGAGCAGATTAGATAGCATGTTCAGGGAAAACCACAGAGCATGCTGCACGTTGCTCAAATGCTCTCGTTATTCTGAGGCCTGAAGAAACAAGGAAGGAAGCTTGAGGCTGGTGGTTTGGCAGGTGTGAAGCCTTTTTACAGGGACATCTGTTTTTAGTGGTAACTCTGGGGCCATGTCTGAGTGGAAGAACCCAAACCCGCTCCTTCCCTGTGGTACACAGAAAGAGGTCTGGGTTCCTGAAGAAGTGATGTGTCTGTGCTGTCAGCTCCCTCAAGCTGCACTTTGAGCCTCTGCACTGTCATATTTGTACAGGAGGGTTTCAAAGTGAGAGAATTCCTTCCTCTAAACCAACAACTGTTTACTGCAGCTGTTCAGCTGTTGCATCAGCCAGAGGTTTCTGCTGCTGTGTTGGCAGCCACAAAATGGATGAGAGAGGATACAAAATGGGTGAAAGATGACAACCCACTCAGCTCTATATAAAGACCTTTACCTGGATGGTACCTGCTGCACCACATGAAAATTAACTTTTCTAAACCTACGAGATTATCTCTAGTGGTTTGAGGATACTGTTGAGGAGCCATGCACTTCATAGCATCAGTGGGCTCAGCTCATTGCATCCACTGCCGGCCCCTTGCAGCCTTCATTTCCCCTACCCCCCCAGGCTCCCTGTGTTCCACCCTCCCATCCTGTTCTGTTTCAGAGACTCTCTGCAACTCTGCTTAGCAACTCCTTCATGCCAGGGGCTCTGTGTGTCCCCGATGCCTCCCTCCCCGCCCATGGCAGGGGCTCTGTGTACCCCTATCCCCTTCTACCACATGCCAGGTCCCCTATCTTCTCCCGCAAGCCAGTGGCTCTGTGTACAGCTCCCCTCCCCCTCACATTCCCTATTCCTTCTCCCCCATGTCAGGAGGCTGTGTACCACCATTTCCCTCCCATTAGGGGCTGTGTGTGCCCTATTTCCCCCTGCCCCCCATTCTGGGGTCCCCTGATCTCTACCTGCCAGGGGTTCTGTCTGCCCCCCCCCATTCCTCCCTTCCTCCATACTAGGGGCTCTATCTGTCCCTTACCCCCCCCCCCACAGTCTCAGGTCCTAGAGAGCACCCCTTCTTCCTCCCTCCCCCCCCCCGGACTGCTTTGAGGGGAATCTAAACTGGATTGCTGGGGTGTGTTATGCTGCTGGAGGCTGAACAGGGCCCAGCCCTTGCCCCAATCTTGGGGTTCCCAGGCACTCTCAGGATGCTGCAGACTTTCTCTCTAGCGCCCCCAGCTGAGTTTCAGAACCCACTAGCCACAACACAACACACCCTTCTCCCAGAGGTGTGATTTGTGAAGCATCTGGTTTCCAGCCTAATTCTCTCAGGGGCATGCAGCAGTTGTGAAGCTGACAGTACACATACTTAACAGATAACGCACAGATCACACAAAACAATGGAACACTCTAAGCGCTATGTCCCTCACTAGCTCACCCTTCCCTTGGGAGGCCTTGTGGGATCCTCTGTGTTCTGTCAGGCAGGCAAGGCCCTCTGCCCCATTGCCAACCCTGCCGCAGCAGCCTCCCGCATCTTAATCTGCTTCAAAATGGCTCTCTCCCCACCCCCCCACCCCCCGCACATTGTAGTTTTTCCTCCCCCTGTCCCGCCACAGCCCTGAGTCCCTTTCTAGACTGCTGGTAGGGTCACCTGCTGCTTTTTCACTCACCATTGTCTCTGACCTGGCAGACACATGACACAACCCTGTTAATTCATGGTGGTGCCACATCCATGTAGGCTGTCCATGCCACAGTAATTTCGTGATACAAGATCATAAAATAATTCTCGATTCAGGAGTGGTACAGCCAGTGCCCCCAGTTCATCACATTAGGGTCCCCCGATCTCCCTCCGTACCAGAGCCTCCCCTTCTTCCTCTCCCCTCACCACCCCCCCCCCCCCAGCCAGGGTATGTGTGTACAGCTCCATTCTTCCCTTCCCCCAACATAATTATTTGTTTTCCATCTGGAAGATAAGTCATTCAGGGTGTGGACATGTTAAACACTAGTGGGAGGATGGGCAGAGCTGAAATGGGGATAATTGTTATGCATGAAGGCGTTTAATGGGTGCCATCAACTGATGCTTTGATCTCCAGACAATTGCGTGGGGTTAAAGGGGGGTGGGGATTGAAGCTGTGGCTCTGCTGAACATCCATGTGTCCTCCATTTATTTTCCTCAATATTCTAATTTTCCCCCAGATCAATGGAATTCTGCTCACGGATGCCTAGAACATTCCCTGAGACTTTGGAATCGATCCGCTGTGGTGTTCAAAAGTTATCCTGTTACGTGCGTACAGACAGACAGAGAAACGCTGGCAAGTTGAGTGTAAGGCCAATTTATGATCTGAATGAACTGCTTCCTTTAGACGGATGCTGTGGCAGATTCTCCACTAAAGTCCTACATTGAGTCTGAAGGACTCCATTACAGTTATTATCCATGTGGTCGCACAGCTGTGCATTGCACTTTGTATAAACATTTCATAGTCCCCTGCCCTGAGGAAATACAGTGTGAAGGGCCTGATCCTGTTTTATTAAATCAAGGGGGTGAGAGGTACCATTTGTTTGAATGAAAGTAGGCTCAGGCCCTGAGTCAGACAGAGTGGATTTGATTCTCCACTTCCTTTTACTTGCTTAGTCATTTACACCTGTGCACTATGGGTGCAAACTGCCAGTGGATGGTAGCATTTTACACTTGCTTTGCACAGGTGTAAAACATTACCCAATTTGCAAGGCAGTGAAAAATCAGCCCCAATACAGCCCCAATACAGTGACTATCACTAGCAGAGTTGGTGGAGTGGTAGCTGCCACTGGGGAAGGGAATGGCAAGGATTCCAGGGAGATGTATCAAGAGAATTGCTTTGCTATGTTGCTTGTGTGTCTTGTTCGGAGGTTTTTTAATGTGATATTTTTCCATTCTATTTCCATTTTGGGAGTTGAGCAAAGAGTAGATGGTATTGGGGCAAAACTCAGCTCCTGCCATTCCTGATGTTCCACCCTGAAGTTATAAAGGCTAGATTTCAATCCTCTGACACAAATGCCAGAATGGGCAAAACTCTGGGGAGGAAAGGGGGCTAGGTAGCATTATGCAGCTTCCTACAACACAGAAGACAGGATTTCTGGCATGTCATGGATAATGTGGTCTCTGGAGCTATCTTGCCCCATGGCAGTAGCTAATTATACGGAACACCATTCAACTGGTAAAATAAATCTACTGGACCTTTGAGTCTGGCACCACCAGCATAAAATTCTGTCCTTGTTTTGGACAGAAAGGAAAATCACACTATAACACTGTCACTTTCGTATCATACCTCTCTTTTTCTGTCTGAAAAATAAATCTGATGTGTACTTTAAAATCAAAAGTCAAAGATATCATCTCCATTTACCAAGTGGCTAGTGTTTTTGGAGATGTTTTGAAGCAAGATCACACTTGAACCTTCTAGTTTGGAATGCACATCCTCGAGCCATTTGATTTAGAAACAGAATGTGCCTTTTTAGACATTCCTTCTCTTCCTTGAAATGAGTCTCACCAGGGGTACGGCAAGGAAATGATTTTAGAACATAATAAAAGAACCTAATCAGACATACTAGTGGCTAATAAAAGTGCATAAAAAGAATAAATGACTTTTTGGCAGAGATGAAAACAGAAGAAAGTGGCATAATTACTGGAAATATCCAAACCATACAACAACAGGCATCTTGGGTCAATAGGTTACAGCAGCACCACTGCAAACTAAACCCTTTGGGATAGCTTGATTGAATAGTTTAACTGATTTAGTGTCAGAGTAATTGGTAAATAGATACATCAATCCAGTGCAGCCCTAAATTGTACCATTACAGGGTGGTAATGGTTAGAAAACTCATTCTGTGGAAAATGGCACCTTGTTACTTCACATATTATCCACTCCCCATGGGGTAAATTTTCAAAGCATTGCACAGAGTATTAGCTGCATGACTCCTATTAAAGTAAATAGGAGTTGAGTGAGGGTAAAACCAAACACAGAACATTGAGGTATTATACCTATAAGTCTTTTGAGTCTTATGCTATCTGCTTAGTTCACTGACAAAGAGATGGGTTTACTACTGTCAATATGGCAAGGTCAATGAAGTATAGGAAGAGGGCACTGAACCTGTATTCAATTGTACCTCCCACAGTAGCAACACAGTCCTCAGCTCGTGTACGGAGCAGATGGTGTACACTAGAGCAGGAGGAATTTAGATGGATCTTTTTCAGCTGCCAAGTGGCAATTGTACTGCTGTCAGTTAAGAGAAATCCAGTTTTGACTTGTAAAGTTTGCAGTTCTGTTCTGGAAGTCATTGATGGAGAATTAATATGGAATAAGACAAAGCTGGTTACAGAGCTGCCTTTTACATTTGTTCGTGTAAAACTAATAGATTTGGAGTTCTTTTTATTTGCCTTGTGCTTTTTGAGCCTTTAGGGTTCACTGGGGTCACATTTTGAAGCTTTCTCCACAGCCATGAGGGCTGGAAACTTACTTTTTCTTTAAGAATGAAGGCTGAAATCATCACATATCCACTTGACTCCAGGAGCTGGGGCTTTAAGAAAACTATAATGATCATGAGACTCATGACAAAATCATGGGAGTTGGCAACACTGCTTTCTAACCATAGCTACCTTTAAGGAAAACGTTTACTTTCTCCGTTACAAGCACTTCTGAGGTTTTCAGTATCCCTTTCTTGTCATGCTAAGCAATTTCTTTCCTAAGATCTTGCTTGCTTCAAAGGTTTCTATCAAATCACTGTGCCCCAGACAAGTGCCTCAGCTTGCACAAGTTTGTGCCAGCCTCTTGCACTGGGAAATGTGAAAAATAACCCACCTTCTACTCCAGTGTTGTAAGCTTTTGTTCTTCTGTTTGCTGCTTGCTGTAAGCTTAATAAGTGAACTGCAATTCTTGGTTGTATCAGTAGGTGGCACACAACTATGAACTGTAGTGGAAAGTTAAAAAGTGAAAGCTATAGTTAGGCTGAATTTGGTCTGAAGTTTCTGCGTTGCTGTAACATACGTTAACAACATGAAGACACAGGCCTAAATTTTCATAGATGCATAGATTCCAACATCAGAAGGGACCACTGTGATCATCTAGTCTGACCTCCTGTGTAACACAGGCCAGACAACTTCTCTCAAACAGCACCTGTTTGAATTAGAGTATATTTTTGGAAAAAACCATCCAATCTTGACTTAAAAATGATCAGTGATGGAGAATCCACCACAAGCCGTGGTAAGTTGTTCCAGTGGTTAATTATTGTTACAGGTAAAAATTTACACCTTATTTCCAGGATGAGTTTGCCTAGCTTCAACTTCCAGCCATTGGATTGTGTAATACCTTTCTCTGCTAGGTTGAAGAGCCTATTAAATATTTGTTCCCCATGTAGGCACTTAGAAACTGTGATCAAGTCACTCTTTAACCTTCTCTTTGTTCAGCGAAAGAGATTTAACTTCTTGAGTTTATTGCTAGAAAGAATGTTTTCCAGTCCCTTAATTTTCCTCATGACTCTTCTCTGAAGTTTGAAACCTCTCTAATATATCAACATCCTTCTCGAGTGTCAGAGTAACAGCCGTGTTAGTCTGTATTCGCAAAAAGAAAAGGAGTACTTGTGGCACCTCAGAGACTAACCAATTTATTTGAGCATGAGCTTTCGTGAGCTACAGCTCACTTCATCGGATGCATACCGTGGAAACTGCAGAAGACATTATATACACACAGAGACCATGAAACAATATCTCCTCCCACCCCACTGTCCTGCTGGTAATAGCTTATCTAAAGTGATCATCAAGTTGGGCCATTTCCAGCACAAATCCAGGTTTTCTCACCCTCTGCCCCCCCCCCCCCCAACTCACTCTCCTGCTGGTAATAGCCCATCCAAAGTGACCACTCTCCCCTTTGGATAAGCTATTACCAGCAGGAGAGTGAGTTTGTGTGTGTGGTTTTTGGAGGGGGGTGAGGGAGTGAGAGAACCTGGATTTGTGCAGGAAATGGCCCACCTTGATTATCATACACATTGTGAAGAGAGTGGTCACTTTGGATGGGCTATTACCAGCAGGAGAGTGAGTTTGTGTGTGTGGGGGGGCGGGGGGCGGAGGGTGAGAAAACCTGGATTTGTGCTGGAAATGGCCCAACTTGATGATCACTTTAGATAAGCTATTACCAGCAGGAGAGTGGGGTGGGAGGAGGTATTGTTTCATGGTCTCTGTGTGTATATGTCTTCTGCAGTTTCCACGGTATGCATCCGATGAAGTGAGCTGTAGCTCACGAAAGCTCATGCTCAAATAAATTGGTTAGTCTCTAAGGTGCCACAAGTACTCCTTTTCTTCTCGAGTGTGGGCACCAGAACTCATACACTGTTCCAGCAGCAGCAGTCACACCAGTGCCACATACAGAGGTAATATAATTTCCTAACTCCTTCTTGAGATTCCCCTATACGCATCCACGGATCACATTCGCCATTTTGGCCACAGCATCGCACTGGGAGCTCATGTTCAGCTGATTATCCACCATGACCCCCAAGTCTTTTTTAGAGTCACTGCTTCCTTGGACAGAGTCCCCCATCCTACAAGTGTATCCTCCATTCTTTGTTCCTAGATATATGACTTTACACTGGCCATATGAAAACACATGGCTTGCGCCCAGCTTACCAAGTGACCCAAATCACTCTGTATCAGTGACTTTCCCCTTTAATTATTTACCACTCTCTCAATCTTTGTTGGCAGATGTGCTTGTATTAATGATGATACTTTTCTCTGCTTTGGAAAACTGGTTTAGTCCACTTGCAGTAAATGCCAAGAAGACAAAATGGTTGCATTTTGAA
The DNA here is from genome assembly GCF_965152235.1 of Eretmochelys imbricata. NCBI lineage: Eukaryota > Metazoa > Chordata > Testudines > Cheloniidae > Eretmochelys > Eretmochelys imbricata. The sequence goes on along the minus strand of NC_135572.1, from coordinate 48,467,938 downwards.
AAGGGTCAGTGTTGAAATGTAGCAGGAGTGAAGATTGTAGAACAAGTAGAATCTTATGTGTACCTAGGAAATGTGATCAGTACTGACGGTCCATTAAGGATGAGCTTAAAAGATGTGCGCAGCTACAAGTGCTGTGCAGAAATTGATGAAATTATGGACTGATAAAAACATTACGTCTGGTATCAAAGTGAAAATGTATCAAACCAGTGTACTAAAAGTATTGTTCTATGGTCTGGAAGCAACTGCATTAAATGAAACAGAGCAGAAAGTTGGCAGCAGTAAAGATGAAAGTTCTTCAAAAGATGGCAGGTGTAAAATGGAATGATTTTAAGACAAATGAAGAAGTTAGAAGGACAGTAGGTATGAGATTGGCTGCAATCGGAAATATTCTGATGTTGGGGACACTGCAGAAGGCAAGCAGATGATATGATGGCAAACAAGATAATGCGAATACAACCAAAGTCAGTCTGACCTAGAAGCTGACCACCAGCTAGATGGCGGAACATGGACATCTTATGTGGGGATATAACAAGGCTGCGCTTAATGGAGGAACAAGCGATAAACAGGAATGAATGGTGATGCTGTACTACTCCTCGTGTCTGCAAAGATGCTCCGGGATAAAAAGAAGAACAATTTTTGAGTCATTTGCAGACTTTATTTCAGGCCATTCCCTGCATATATTCACAAGAGACAGGGATAGCGCCAGGAGCCACCCCTCCCTTGCACAGGGGCAGGCAGGAGTCTCTTTGGGGCATATGCTGCTTGCGCTCAGCTATGCCCCAGGGGGTGTTAGCTGCCTGAAAGGGGGGCAGGATCATGGTCCCCTTTCCATATCCCCGTTGTCCTGTGGAAGTGGCCCATGTTGTGTCTTCTGCTGTGTACACAACATCCATAATACAAAGGAAAGACATGGGCATGCTGGGGTCTAGATAACTGCATATAATATGCAAGGCCTGGCTACATATACACACTGCTGTTCTTGTGACTTTGGAAATATAGTAGACATTGAGGGCTGCTATTTAAATGTATAAGGACATGGCCTGATGCCTGTTCACTAATGGCAGGCTCAGAGCATGCTGGACTCTCTCAAAGGGTGGGGGAGCTGTCACTATGATGTCTTCATTTGTCTCAGACTTTATTTGTCTTTAAATCATTCCTGGAGAGCCCCCAACTAAGGGCAATTTTGACTGAGTGAGCTCCAGATACACCTGGCTGTTGCTTCCCCCTCCAGCACAACTGCTGGCACTTAGAGTGGAAACTTGCCCTGGGTAATTATCTAGGAACTCCCTTAGTCCCTTTGAAAATACAGTTAGGGGTGTTTGACAACCATCTGCTTGGGAATGATTCTACAGTGCAAACAGACCTGATGCATTTTAGTGAGCTGTTTCTTTACATAGCACTTAAGGCAAAGATTTGTAATATCTTATCAAACAAGCAAAATGCACTATGTCTTTCTGTTACCATACTGGAAATTTGTTCATTGCAAAATATGTATTAATTCTAGCACTTACCGTATCTTTGTATGATGCTATATCTTCAAAAGGAAGAGCTGTTTGTACTCTCTTTGTATCAGTCTGATGTCACAAGCTGGGCTATTGACTTTTTAGAGAAGAAAGGTTCTGCCAAGTCTAGATGACTTAAATCACTTACTCAACCATCCTTCTGTGATTTTTCTTGTGGTATAGGACTGTTAATTTATTTCATGAAGAATTCATTTGTGGCCGATGTCTGGTTAACCCAGCCACCATAAAATCAAGCTACATGTGATGGCAGGTACTGCCAGAGCTAACTCAACACAACCTTCTCAATAACCTCCCATGAAAAAAGGACGATTAGAGACAAATTGATAATTGGCGAGTTCAGGGTTAAGGGGTGGTCTGTGGCACTGGGACCTAAAATCACATCTTTAAGAGAGGCTGATCACTGTCTGGCTTTATTAAGTACATGCAATAAATCACTCAAGTCCTCTCCACACCCTCAGCTGTCTTGATGGGCCCAATCAATGTAATTACTTCAACTAACTTCCCCAGCTTGTTCAACATCCATGCAGTCACTCCACTTTATTGAGCTGAGCACTCACTGAACCCAGAAAGAGATACAAGCTAATGTCCCCATTGTTATGATTCCAAACAGCCTGCCCTCTGACAAATGCTAAATACAAATACAAATACTCCCCACTACTTAGCCACTGCCTCCCACTCTGATCAACTGCCCTGATTTGGGAGACTCATTCTGTCCCTATCTCGCTCCATTGCTGGAGGGCTTGAAATTCAAGGGTTTAAAACATTCTTATTTTAATTGTATTTTCTTTTAATCCCAACAGTGGTTTGTGTAATTGTCTCCCTCTATTACAGTTACAGAAATGAATAAAGAGCCCATTAAAAAAGAAGTGTTGGATATAGAGAAATACTGCCAACTACAGTACCAAGGAAATATTACAGCTTCCCTTTTGCCCCAAAATACCAGTTCCTCGCTGTGGATAAGTAGCTATTCCAGTCCTTCTGGGAGTAATTCTCTTTTTCTCAGTAGTGGGTTCAGAGTACACTGTACCAAAGAACAGTCTGTTTTCCAGAATGCATATCTAATCCATCCTTTCTCTAAAATGGGGGAGCTGGAAGGCTAGGAGCACTGGGAAAGGGGGGACATACCAAGAAGAATAGTGGGCTGAAAGATTGTTCTAACAATGGAATCGAGTGGCATAAAAAGCAATTTCCCATCTCCCCCTCGGTACCTGAGTATCCTTATACAGGGTTTCTCTTAGTCTAGAAAACGTCTCATTTTGATGTATTTGTCGTCTGATCCCTATTCTAGTCCTAAAGACTGGTTCTGTTTTCACTCACTTGGGATAGAGGTAAGCAGAAAGGCAGTCTAGTGAGTCGGGCAATGGTCTGGAAGTCAGGACACCTGGGTTCCATTCTGTGCTCTGCCACTGATGTACTGTCTCAGTACTGATGTACTGCCTCAGCTCTCTGGACTGCTGTTTCCCTTTCCAATCTGACTTTTTCTCACTGTGTGTTTGTACAGCATCCAGCACAATGCAGCCCTGATCTTGGCTGAGGTCTCGAGGCACAATGGGTCCAGACAATAAAATAAGCTTAGTAATACATTAAGAGTAACTCCATTTATGAAAATCAGTGGATTTACACCGGTGTAAAACGGGCATAAGGGAGATCAGCATCAGGCCCTTAGTCCTCCAGCTGCAATTCAGTTTTGATCTGTATCTTTTTTTCCCCACAGAATTCCTTGCCCAAAATGTACACGGCTTGATTCTCCTGTCCTTTACACTGGTATATGAATCAGATGTATCTCCAGTGCAGTAAATGGCATGAGAGGAGAATTAGGCTTAGAGGTTTTGTTGTGTGTCTGATCCCCTCACTTTATCTTTCAGATCTTCAGTGATCTGAAATTCAAAAAAGAGTCCTACAAAAAGTGGAAACTAGTTCAAATGACAAAGGATGAATATAAACAAACACAAGTATGTAGGGACAAAATTAGAAAGGCCAAGGCACAAAACGAGATCAAACTAGCTAGAGACATAAAGGGTAACAAGAAAACATTCTACAAATAAATTAGAAGAAAGAGGAAGACCAAGGACAGGGTAGGCCTGTTACTCATTGGGAGCGGGGAAGACAATAACATAAAATGTGGAAATGGCAGAAGTGCTAAATGACTTTTTTGTTTTAATTTTCACTGAAAAGGTTGGTGGTGATTGGACATCTAACATAGTGAATGCCAGTGAAAATGAGGTAGGATTAGAGGCTAAAATAGGGAAAGAACAAGTTAAAAATTACTTAGACAAGTTAGATGTCTTCAAGTCACTGGGGCCTGATGAAATACATCCTAGAACACTCAATGAGCTGACTGAGGAGATATCTGAGCCATTACCGATTTGAAAAATCATGGGAAGATGGGAGAGATTCCAGAGAACTGGAGAAGGGCAAATATAGTGCTGACCTATAAAAAGGGAAATAAAGACAACCGGGGGAATTACAGACCAGTCAGCTTAACTTCAGCATCAGGAGCGATAATGCAGCAAATAATTAAGCAACCAGTTTGTGACTATCTAGACAATAATAAGATGATAAGTAACAGTCAGCGTGGATTTGCCAAGAACAAATCATGTCAAACCAACCTAATAGCTTTCTTTGACAGGGTAACAAGCCTTGTGGATGGGGGCAAGTGATAGACCTGGCATATCTTGACTTTAGTAAACCTTTTGATACTGTCTCCCATACCTTCTCATAAACAAACTAGGGAAATACAACCTAGATGGAGATACTATAAGGTGGGTGCATAACTGGTTGGAAAACCATTCCCAGAGATTAGTTATCAGAAGTTCACAGTCAAGCTGGAAGGGCATATTGAGTGGGGTCCCACAGAGATCAGTTATGGATCTGATTCTGTTCAATATCTGCATCAATTATTTAGATAATGGCATAGAGAGTACACTTATAAAGTTTGCAGATGACACCAAGTTGGGAGGGGTTGCAAGTACTTTGGAGGATAGGATTAAAATTCAAAATGATCTGGACAAACTGGAGAAATGGTCTGAAGTAAATAGTCTGAAATTCAGTAAGGCCAAATGCAAAGTATTCCACTTAGGAAGGAACAATCAGTTACACATATACAAAATGGGAAATGACTGCCGAGAAAGAGGTACTGTAGAAAAGGATCTGGAGGCAGTGGTGAGCTGGAGCCAGTTAGCACTGGTTCACTGAAACCGGTTGTTAAATTTAGAAGCCCTTTTAGAACCAGTTGTCGAGGGACAACTGGTTCTAAAAGGGCTTTTAAATTTAACAACCGGCCAAAAGTGGCACCTTTGGCACCGAGTCCGTGGGGGCTGGAGCACTCACGGGGAAAATTTGGTGGCAGCTCCCCGCCTGGCCCCAGCTCCTCTCCGCTCCGCCTCCATCTCCTCCTCCTCCCCTGAACGTGCCGCCCCGCTCTGCTTCTCCGCTCCCCCCCGGCTTCCCGCGAATCAGCTGTTCGTGGGGGAAGCCTCGGAGGGCTGAGAAGCAGGCAGCGGCTTCGTGCTCAGGCCCAGGGAGGCAGAGGTAAGTTGGGGCGGGGGCGGTTCCCCTGTGCCCACTCCCAGGTTATCTGCTGCAGCGCGGGCTACCCTCCTCGAGCCCCCCCACCCCAGCTCCCCTCCCCTCCACCTCCACCTCCCTGGGCCTGAGCATGAAGCCACTGCTTGCTTCTCAGCCCAACCCTGGCTTCCCGCATGAACAGCTGATTCGCAGGAAGCCGGGGGAGGGGGCGTGGAGAAGCAGAGCGGGATAGTGCGTTCAGGGGAGGAGGCGGAGCGGAGGGGAGCTGGGGCCGGGCACGGGGCGGGGAGCTGCCAGTGGGGGCTCTGCACCCACCAAATTCTCCCTGTGGGGGCTCCAGCCCCAGAGCCCCAATGGAATTGGCACCTAAGGCACCACTTCTGATGTGATCAGTGGGGGGAGCGGCCACTCCCCCTGCTCCCCCCCTAGCTACGCTACCGCGCCCCTAGGAGTCAGAGGGACCTGCCGGATGCTTCCTGGTAGCCGCCCCAGGTAAGCACTGCCGGGACTCCCCACCTCGCCCCCTGGCAGGTCCCTCTGGCTCTTAGGGGCAGGGCGAGGTGGGTACCCACTACGGTGGCCCACGAGACCCTCCTGCCTAGTTCTGGGAGCAGTCAGGAGACAGGGGAGGGGAGTGGATGGGGCAGGGGACCCGCAGGGGCCATCAAGGAATGCGGATGGTTGGATGGGGCAGGAGTCCTGGGGCGGGTGGGGGAGGGCCACGACCCCCTCGTGGGGTGAGGAGGGAACCGGTTGTTAAGATTTTGGCAGCTCATCACTGTCTGGGGACCATAGTGGACCACAAGGTAAATATGAGTCAACAGTGTAACACTGTTGCAAAAAAAAGCAAACATCATTCCAGGATGTATTAGCAGGTGTGTTGTAAGCAAGACACGAGAGGTAATTCTTCTGCTCTACTCCGTACTGATTAGGCCTCATCTGGAATATTGTGTTCACATTTCAGGAAAGATGTGGACAAATTGGAGAGTCCAGAGAAGAGCAACAAAAATGATTAAAGGCCTAGAAAACATGACCTTTGAGGGAAGATTGAAAAAATTGGTAGAAAAGAAGACTGAGAGGGGACATGATAACAGTTTTCAAATACATAAAAGTTGTTACAAGGAGGAGGGAGGATAGAACAAGAAGCAATGGGCTTAAATTGCAGCAAGGACAGATTAGACTGGACATAGGGATAAACTTCCTGCCAGGGTGGTTAAGCACTGGAATAAATTGCCTAGGGAGATTGTGGAATCTCTGACATTGGAGATTTTTAAGAGCAGGTTAGACAAAAACCTGTCAGGGATGGTCTAGATCAGGGGTTCTCAAACTGGGGGTTGGGACCCCTCAGGGGGGTCTCAAGGTTATTACATGGGGGGTTGTGAGCTGTCAGCCTCCACCCCAAACCCCGCTTTGCCTCTAGCATTTATAATGGTGTTAAATATATTTAAAAGATTTTTTAATTTATAGGGGGGGTCGCACTCAGAGGCTTGCAATGTGAAAAGGGTCACCAGTACAAAAGTTTGAGAACCACTGGTCTAGATAATACTTAGTCCTTCTATCAGTGCAGGTGACTTGACTAGATGACCTCTTGAGGTCCCTTCCAATCCTGCGATTCTACGGTTCATCAGCTAAAGCCTCACTGAATCCATAATGAAGGAGCATTGTGTCCTGAGAACTGGAAATCAAGACGAATGGGTTCCATTCCCATCTCTGCCATTACAAGCCTGTGTTAATTACCTGTCTGTTTTCAGGTTTCAGTTTCCTCAGCTATAAAATGGGGATAATACTACTTATCTATCTCACCACAGAGTTAGAGGCCTAATTCATTGATGTTTGTAAAGCACTTTGATATGCTCCAATCAAATTAATATAGAAGAGCAAAATATGATCCCTCCACTATATAGGTTACACACACAATCTTTTCTAAGAAACACTTTGCAAATGTGTTCTCCTGTCAGAGAACATTTTTACCAAGTGTTTGAATATTTGGACCAGCTATTTATGAACTATGCAATTTCCAAAAAATGACAAATATCCCTTTTTGGAAGTGTCTGATAAATTTTTTTACCATTGCATAACTCAAAATTCAGTTGATCTGAGAACTCCAAATATATTGCATTGCATTAGGGTTCAAGGAAATGTTTTGAAATCTTGCATCTTACTTACATTCAAAGATCCCAATCCTTCATAAGGTTTCTATGGTCTATAGTATTGGAAACAGTAAACAATAACAATAGTATTGAACTACCGTGGGTAGAAAACTTCTTCTTTTGTAAAAGCAACAAGAAGTCTGGTGGCACCTTAAAGACTAACAGATTTATTTGGGCATAAGCTTTCGTGGGTAAAAAAACACTTCTTCAGATGCTTAGAGTGACCAGATACAGACTAACACGGCTACCTCCTGATACTTGATACCATGCAAGGCACTTCTTCTTTTGTATGGCAAGAGAGGTGATTAACAATATTCAAATACCCAAGTCCAGATTGGTGAGCCTGTGAGAAGTTTTGGTGTTGTCCCAAACAAGGACTCCTAATAAATTTCACATTGCTAATCATATTGGGAGGTCAACAAATCAATGTTCTGATGACATTTGTTGTTACTCAATTACTCGTGACAGCAGCACTGAGTGAAGGTTTCAGAGTAACAGCCGTGTTAGTCTGTATTCGCAAAAAGAAAAGGTGCCACAAGTACTCCTTTTCTTTTTGAGTGAAAGTTATCATCTTCCCCTGATGGATAGGTTATCATCTTCCCCAGCTCTAACTTGCTGGCTCGGGGTGTGAAAAAAAAAATCTGAACAGCTGAAAAATACAAAGATTCTGTAATGGCTTTTGTTGTTGTCATTGTTGTTGTTGTTGTTGTCAAATGGATAATGGAAAGTCACTACAGACTCTCTGCAAACTTTATAACTTTTCTTCATCCAATAGGCTGATCAAGAGGAGCAGTTGCTTAGCTTACAGCCCCCAAAGCCCTCTCTCTCCCTTTTTCAAGGGTCACCCTGTGCTCACAGGCTTCTGTTTGGCTGTCTTGGCTTTTGCCTCTGCTCTGCCTCTCTCTCTGTTCTTGTCTGTTCTCAGTTTTTGTTTGTGTTCTGCCTTCATAGACAGACAAGTACGTGAGAGCACACACACAACTCAGCAAAAGCCCTTCATCCACTCAGTCCAAACTCCTGAGTAGGTTTACAACCTGCTTTTGTTTTAGGTGGGAGGGGGAGGCTTCTGATTAACTCATCCTGAGAGGTCTGTTAAGTGAAGGGTGTGTTCCTATCCAATCTCAGAGAGGTTTGTGATCAATGTAGTCACCAGTGCCTCAGCATAACACTATCTTCTCATTGTCAATAAGATGTTATTCAAAAAAGGGTTCTGGTAGATTTTTTAAGGATCCAGTGCAGATTTAGAGAGGGAAAGGGACTTTGCTGTATTTAAGTACTATGCGTGTGTACACAGGGACAGGCTCAGGGCAGCTTGCACCAACCCTTGATTTGTTGACATTTGGCCCTTTCTATCATGTCACACTAAAGTTCACAGCAGGGAACCCTGTTTGTCATGCCAAAACACAAGGGGAGAGCGGGAGAACCTTCAATCTACAATGGGACTACATGGGTTGGGGGAGTTCCTTTAAACACTAAATTGGTAAACCTTAAAATATAAAAGGTGACATTAATATATTTAACATACAGTATGCAGTGGTGTAGCCTTGTCAATCCAGAATGTTAGAGAGACAAGGTGGGTGAAGGTAATATCTTTTATGGGACCAACTTGTGTTGGTGAGAGAGACAAGGTTTCGAGCCATACAGAGCTCTTCAGGTGCGGGAAGCTTACTCAGAGTGTCACAGCTAAATGTATGTAAGTGTATGTCTACACTTACATTTTATAGCGCTCTAACTTGCTGGCTCGGGGTGTGAAAAATCACCCCCCCTGAGCGCAGCAAGTCTGAGCGCTTTAAAGCGCTAGTGTAGACAGCCTCCGAGCCCTCGGAGCCACGCTCCCAGCTCTCCGAGCTAGTCCCCTCGTGGAGGTGGATTATCAGGAGCGCTGGGAGAGCTCTCTCTCAGCGCTTGCATGCGACCACACTAGCACTTCAAAGCACAATCGCGGGAGCATTCCCGCAGCAGGACTTTGAAGTTTCCAGTGTAGACATACCCGTTGCTCTGTGTAAACTCAAAAGCTTGTCTCTCCCACCGACAGAAGTTGGTCCAATAAAAGATATTACCTCACCCACCTTATCTCTTTAACATACAGTAGGCTTTGTTAAGGAGGCACTGTCAGCTTAAAAATCAGGACAATTGCTGGACTAGGACTGTTAGGGTTGACACAGGTCACACAGTGTCTACACTTGCGCAACTACATCGACCTTAGATTGACCCTGGCTCAACACTGTTTGGGGAGATGGTTTTACTGCATCACTGTAATGAAGCGCTTACAGTTGCCTGGCAACAAATTTTAGTGTAAACACATTCACAAATTGGTCAATGCAAGGCAACCTGTGTCGACCTAACTTAGTCTGGTAGTGAAAGCTTGCAGGATTGGGCTTTAAGTTAGCAGGGGAATCACACACATTACTGTGTGTTAGAAGGAGATATTGGGGGAATGTTTTAGCTGGGGCTTGTCAACCCACAATTGTTTTGCTTTATCTATATGAATATAGTAAAAGTGGTACAACTCCTACCCATAGGTGGCAGGTGGAGACCCCCTTCAGGGAGGCTAGCCCACTGCTCTGACCCCCTGCGGTCAGAAAGCCATGAGCGCCCCGGCCCGGAGGAGCCGGGAGTGCCCCCCCCCCTCAGCCAGAGGAGCTTTGGGCTGGCCAAAGGACTGAGCACCGCTCTCCACACCCTCAAACAGACCCCTCCCCAGACCCCAAACCACCACAGGGAAAAGCATCTTGGGCTTTCTCCAGAAGAAGCTTTTGCTGTGCCCCATGCAGGTTCTGGGGCAGCTGAGGAGGCGGTATTTGCTACTCAACTTCCAGGGTTCATCAATAATCTCTCTGGAATCCAGGGACATTACTGATGAACTCAGGAAGCTGAATAGCACATACTGCCTCCTCAGCTGCCCCAGAACCTGCATGGAGCATAATAAAACAAAAACTTCCCCCCCAAACCCCGCAACTGGGGTTCTGGCAGCTGCGTCAGTGCATCCTCTAGCAAAGAGTTCCACAGGTTGACTATGCGTTGTGTGAAAAAAATACTTCCTTTTGTTTGTTTTAAATCTGCTGCCTATTAATTTCATTTGGTGACCCCTAGTTCTTGTGTTATGAGAAGGAGTAAATAACACTTCTTTATTTACTTTCTCTACACCAGTCATGATTTTATAGACTTCTATCATATCCCCTCTTAGTCGTCTCTTTTCCAAGCTGAAAAGTCCCAATCTTATTAATCTCTCCTTATACAGCAGCCATTCCGTACCCCTAATAATTTTTGTTGCCCTTTTCTGAACCTTTTCCAATTCAAATAAATCTTTTTTAAGATGGGGCAACCACATCTGCATGCAGTATTCAAGATTTGGGCATACCAAGGATTTATATAGAGGCAATATGATATTTTCTGTCTTCTTATCTATCTCTTTCTTAATGATTCCCAACATTCTGTTCACTTTTTGGACTGCCGCTGCACATTGAGTGGATGTTTTCAGAGAACTATCCACAATGACGCCAAGATCTCTTTTTTGAGTGGTAACTGCTAATTAGGCCCCACCATTTTACATGTATAGTTGGGATTATGTTTTCCAATGTGCATTCTTTGCTTTTATCAGCATTGAATTTCATCTCCCATTTTTGCCTAGTCATGCAGTTTTGAGAGATCCTTTTGTAGTTCTTCGCAGTCTGCCTGGGACTTAACTATCTTGAGTAGTTTTCATCTGCAAATTTTGCCACCTCACAGTTTAGCCCTTTTTCCAGATCATTTATGAATATGTTGAATAGGACTGGGCCCAGGACAGACCCCTGGGGGACACCACTATTTATCTCTCTCCATTCTGAAAACTGACCATTTATTCCTACCCTTTGTTTCCTATCTTTTAACCAGTTACCAGTCCATGAGAGGACCTTCCCTCTTATCCCATGACAGCTTACTTTGCTTAAGAGCCTTTGGTGAGGGACCTTGTCAAAAGCTTTCTGAAAATCTAAGTACTTTACATCCACTGGATCCCCCTTTTCCACATGCTTGTTGACCCCTCAAAGAATTCTAGTAGATAGGTGAGGCATGATTTCCCTTTACAAAAACCATGTTGGCTCTTCCCCAACTAATTATGTTAATCTATCTGTCTGACAATGTTGTTCTTTACTATAGTTTCAACCAGTTCGCCCGGTACTGAAGTCAGGCTTACTGGCCTGTAATTGCCGGGGTCACCTCTGGAGCCCTCTTTAAAAATTGGCATCACATTAGCTATCCTCCAGTCATTTGGTACAGAAGCTGATTTAAATGATAGGTACAGACTACAGTTAGTAGTCCTGCAATTTCACATTTGAGTTCCTTCAGAACTCTTGGGTGAATACCATCTGGTCCTGGTGACTTATTACTATTTCGTTTATCAATTTGTTCCAAAACCTCCTCTACTGACACTTCAATCTGGGACAGTTCCTCAGATTTGTCACCTAAAAAGAATGGCTCAGGTTTGGGAATCTCCCTCACATCCTCAACCGTGAAGACCTATGCAAAGAATTTATTTAGTTTCTCCACAATGGCCTTATCATCCTTGAGTGCTCCTTTAGCATCTCGATCGTCCAGTGGCTCCACTGGTTGTTTAGCAGACTTCCTGCTTCTGACATACTTAAAACATTTTTTGCTATTGTTTTTTGAGTCTTTGGCTAGCTGTTCTTCAAATTTTTTTTGGGCCTTCCTAATTATATTTTTACACTTTATTTGCCAGAATTTATGCTCCTTTCTATTTTCCTCACTAGGATTTAACTTCCACTTTTTAAAGGATGCCTTTTTGCCTCTTACTGCTTCTCTTACTTTGTTGTGTTCAGGCACGGTGGCTCTTTTTTGGTTCTCTTACTATGTTTTACATGACCATGAGCATGGTGGTGCCACAACCCCTGTGTTGTCAACATCTAATCCCCAGAAACACATGTCTGAAAGTGAGTAGAACGTGAGTAAGCTAGTACGCCTGAGGGGTTAGGTAAGTACATTCTCAGGTTGTGGCCTGGCTCCATACCAGCCTGCAGTGTGAATGGGGATAAGGAGTGTGTACCAGGTCTCGAGTTTTAGTAGTCCTCCACCCCATTGCCACAATGCACTGAACCCTTTTCTGCCTGACTCTTTCCAATCTCCAAAGGTCCCTGTCCCCCATTTTCACTGATGATTGTGAGCTGGACTGACTGGATTAAAACAGCTTTCTGCTGCACTCTTCTGATCGATACAGGTGAACATGGATCCTGCTCCGAGAGCAGCTGCCTGGTCTGCTGACCACACTGGGTGCTGCTCAGTGTGTGGTTGAAGTACATCGTCCTCCATGACTTCGCCTGGAGCAGCAGGAACGTTCCTCTCTAGGGGAAATTTCAGAGGCTGGAGCAGGCTGGCACTGAGCGAATGGCAACCCCATGTGGGAATGCATCACGCACCTGAGGCTCCTGTACTGGAGGGCAAAAGACTCCAAGAGTTGCTCAGAGGGCTCCTCATACATGCCCTTTCTATGACGAGCGGGACTGGGTGTTGTCAGATCCTGAAGTGGCTCATGACCCTCTCCATGACCCCACCACCCTCTTTGTCTGAAGGGATGCTGATGAGGGGGCACAGAGGATGCCCCTGAACACCTGGATGATGAGGAAAATGTGATTTTGCACCTCTACCAAAGGAGCCAGTTGAGGAAGCCCCCTGAGCAGGACTCTGAGCTGTGGCAGGAGCTGGAACCCGAGGCTGGTAAGTTACAGTGGACACCCACACTGCCTGCCAATATCTCCTCTTGCTCTGGCTGCCTCGTTCTAGATTTGAAGCCCAGCCCCATGCAAGACATAGCTATAAATAAATGATTTTATTGATTGCCAATGAGTCGCTGTTATGCATTTGGCAGAAGCTATAAAACAGATTATTAATGAACAATCATTGTGCTCCCGTATCTGTGCGTTTCTTGGCCAGCACTCAGGCAATGTTGCTGCAGCGGCTGCACAGACTGGGGGAAGGAAGAGGGCAGATTTAGAAAGGTTCTGGTCTAAACACCGACACCTGAAATCGCTCCCGGGAGAACCCCCTGAGCATCCAGGAGGGGAATGATGAGCCTGTAGGAGTCCCTGAAGCCCACCAAGAGCCTGTCCTCCAAACTCCATGCAAGAGACATCACAGTTTGTCCCCAAGAACAATTATCCCTCATTGTTCCCCTGTCTGCCAGGGGGAGGGCCAGGAGATGGGTGCAGAGACATTAACATTTGGCCATTCAGGTATTCAGTCCCATTATGTTTTGTTGGTTTCCCTCTCTTTTTAAAAATATTTTACTTACATGCCTAATACAGTACTTTTAATCAATGTTAGCATTTCCTTGACTTGTGTGTGGACTCTCTTTCCTAAGTATGATGAGCCTAAGATGTTTTCAGGTTCAGGATTATGCCCCAGGATTCACAGTACAGAAGCTGGAATGGTGCAACTGTGTGGTGCCTTCAGATTTAATAATTTTATTAAGATGATGCTGAAGTAAAAAGAAAACGGTACAGAGTTTAAGCATAGAAGTTTCTGGTTATCAGGGAATAAGGTACAGATTATCAAGGGGTGCGAAATTTGGTTTAGGAACGGGTGGCGTAAGGAATACATAATCTGCAATCTCCCCGATTGGGGGTAAAAGTTTAATGGGTCAAAGTACAGACATTGAGATATGGGGGTATGATGTTCATATAATAGTGTGGAGTATAATGAGTGGATACGATGATGAGGATGGATTTACCTTCATTTGGTGGGATTTAATGTTCAGTGAGTTTATGGTTCCAGTTCATATGGTCCAATGGAAAAAGTCTCTCAGTCCCTTTCCCATAGTGGATACACGATGTCGTACCGGCTTATACCACCTGGTACTGTCGGTGGCTGGTGATGTGTTCAATGTAGATGTCCCTGGATGATTGGATGGTGTGCGAGACCATGAGGCGCCACATGAGCCGTGCGTAGCATCGACCAATCCCACAGGTCTGCAGCACATGCTCATTGCAGGGGTCCCAAGCATCCAGGGCTCCGACGATCAGGGCATCCATCTGCACCTCGTAGCCCTTCGCTCTCAGGGTGTCGGCCAGGGGGGGTGTATTTTTCCAGTTTACGAGCTCGGGCTTCGCAGAAGGCTGGGGTCCTGTTCTCAAAGGAGAACGTGATGTCGACAAGGATGATCTTTTTCTGGGCCTCATTGGTGACTACCATGTCGGGTCGCAGCTGGCTGTCAGTACCGGGGATGGCGCAGTTCATGGCGACCTCCCCCAGGGGCGGTGCGATGGCTTTCACCAGGCGGTTCTGGATGGCGTTGTGGCGCAGCTGCCAGGCTCTGGAGTGGGGCTTGCAGCTGCACAGGACATGGGGCAGGGTCTCGTTGGAGTAGCCGCACTTCCTGCAATGCTTGTCTCGGTTCCCGTGGTGGAAGGCTCCGTTGAGCGGGACGCAGTTGAGTTGGGCACGGTGGATGAATCACCAGTCAGCGAAACGGGTGAAGCCGCCCCCGGCGAGGAAGTGGTTGCTGGCGTCCCACTTGCTGGTCAGTTCGAAGGCTTTACCCTGGTCCGGTTTACGCTTCAGTGTTTCCATGTACAGTGAGTGGATGGCTGCCTTCAGGGTTCTCTCCAGCATGCCCCTGGCGCTCGGGGTGATGATGGTGTTGTCGTCGGACCTGATCTGTGGCACCAGGACTCCCTGCTCCTGGCGCTCCTCGCACCACTCCCAGCGGCAGCCGATGCGCTTCGCCAGGCGATGCGTGGCATTGCGAGTGCGGGACCACAGTGAAGCGATGTCACGCCCGTCCCGTCCGAATTCATCATCCAGGGAACCGCTCAGGAAGGTGGCGGTGTCTTGGTTGGAGGGGGCTCTGCTGATCCGCTTCTTTGTTGCGTCATGGAGGGCGTTTGCTGCAATGTTCCTTACCATGGCGTTGGGACAACTATAAACACTTTTCTCTCTGCCCCACACCCACAACGCCCGCCTCTTTCTCCCAGGGTTAAGAAATAGCTGAAGTCCCAAGGATACATGGGAGGGATAGGGAAAGTGCAGCTAGTGTTATGTGCTTACAGAGAGCACTGTTCTAAATGCAGCAGAATTCCCACCACAGAAAATGGGGAGATAAACATCTTTATAGCTTGGTTCACATGCAGAACAACGAAACACAATCCAATTAACAATACAGGCATCTGCCACTACCCAGTGATTAAATGACCTCTCCTTCCCCCACAAATCTTGACCAGTTTCAATCTTAGTAGCAATTAGTGCAGCATACCAGCCACTAAGTGCAATTAGCACTGCAGACAAAGAACTGTAAAAAAAGAGAGAAAAAGGGTGGAACTCCCCCCCCAGCAAATGTTGATAAGGTCGTTAAGAGACATTGAGTCCTTCCAATAAGGGAGGCTTGTAAACAAGTGTGAGCAGTTAAGTCAAAAGCATTGCACAATGGCCACAGTACAAACTCAGCCACCCTTCTCCACAGCACAAACCCAACCCAAAGTTGTTAACCCAGTGGAGGTGCCTGATTATAATTGTCAGGAGTGTGTGCATTGTCACAGGAACAAAACCCTCACAAAGCTAAGTAGTCCCACAAGTAAGTGCCAATGTTCTCTTATGTTCTTTTCCAGCAGCTGCTCAGGGTGTGAAGTTTCAGAGTAACAGCCGTGTTAGTCTGTATTCGCAAAAAGAAAAGGAGTACTTGTGGCACCTTAGAGCATAAGCTTTCATGAGCTACAGCTCACTTGTGAAGGTGTCCCTCAGACAGGATGTTGTCATCCTCTGCCGCCCTGCTGTGCCAAGATATATGCACATATGGCATCCCTGGACCTGCTGAGAACCGGGACCAGTGTGCACGTGGATGGGATCCAGAGGCCTGTATAGATTTTTGTAAACCAGACTTGTCCTGATCCCACTCAGGACAGCAGCACTCCCTGTTGCCTTCACAAACGTTATGGAGTGCACAATATTTGATTATAAGAATGGTATTTGCCACATGGCATCCAGACGGGTACGTAGGCACCACCACCACTAAATGTGCACTCCACAACCATTCTGCAGCCACTGTGTTTGCAACTGAATTCCCATTTTCCTGGGTCATTGATGTTGGGGTATAGTTTCAGAAGCTAAGATATGACTGGGTACGGGGGGGGGGTCCCTCAAAATAACAGTTGGCACAAACACACCATAGAGAATCATATCATTTCTGGGAAATAATGCCCCTTCTTCCCCCTTCAAAACTCAATCCCAGTCTCCTCAGCACCATGGCATCATGGCCCTTTCCAGTGTCTCCCACTTTGGCATTCATGAATTGGCCTCTGTGGGCCACTAAGCCTCACAGAATGTATGAATAGTAACCTTTTTGGTTTACGTACTCACTATCCTCCTTGTGATGAGGAAAGTACTGGATATGGATGCTATCCATGGCTCATGGACAGTTTGGAAACCCCATCCTCTGAAATCCAGCTATTATTTCTGGAACTTTTCTTATGTCAGGCACCTGTGGGAAGATCAGAATGTCAATTGTCTCACAAACGTGCGCAACCACAACCCCAGCAGTGGACTTTCTGACCCTGACAGTGGAATTTCCAACCCCAAAGTTTCAGAGTAACAGCCATGTTAGTCTGTATTCTCAAAAAGAAAAGGAGTACTTGTGGCACCTTAGAGACTAACCAATTTATTTGAGCATGAGCTTTCGTGAGCTACAGCTCACTTCATCAGATGCATACCGTGGAAACTGCAGCAGACTTTATATATACACAGAGAATATGAAACAATACCTCCTCCCACCCCACTGTCCTGCTGGTAATAGCTTATCTAAAGTAATCATCAGGTTAGGCCATTTCCAGCACAAATCCAGGTTTTCTCACCCTCCACCCCCCCCACACAAATTCACTCTCCTGGATTTGTGCTGGAAATGGCCTAACCTGATGATTACTTTAGATAAGCTATTACCAGCAGGACAGTGGGGTGGGAGGAGGTATTGTTTCATATTCTCTGTGTATATATAAAGTCTGCTGCAGTTTCCACGGTATGCATCCGATGAAGTGAGCTGTAGCTCACGAAAGCTCATGCTCAAATAAATTGGTTAGTCTCTAAGGTGCCACAAGTACTCCTTTTCTTTTTGCGAATACAGACTAACACGGCTGTTACTCTGAAACCTGTCATTATGCAAGGCACTGCATTTAGCCGTATGGAGTGGAAATCTATCAACTGCATGAAAAAACTTGCACAGATACAGACAGACATCCTCTTCCTTTCCAAATGCAAACAGATGGACATCGTACCAAAAGGACTGAAGGTAAAAAATCCATTACAATCTACATACCACACAGACTATGCTGACAGCTTGTGCCACACGCTCTCAAAGAAACTGCGGAATCACCTGATCAACATCCTCTACAGCAAACAGGGAAAGATTAAGAATGAGCTCTCAAAAATGGATACTCTCATAAAAAAACAACCTTCCACACAAACTTCCTCGTGGCTGGATTTTACTAAAACTAGACAAGCCATTTACAACGCACACTTTGCTTCTCTACAAAAGAAAAAGGACACTAAACTTTCTAAACTACTACATGCTACAAGGGGCCACAGCAATGGTTCCCTCAACCCACCTAGCAATATTGTTAACCTATCCAACTATACTCTCAGCCCAGCAGAAGCAGCTGTTCTATCTCGGGGCCTCTCCTTCTGCCCCTCCACCCCCACGAACATGATACAGTTCTGTGGTGACCTAGAATCCTATTTTCGACGTCTCTGACTCAAGGAATATTTACAAAATACCTCTGAACAACATACTAATCCACAGAGGTCTCCCTACCAACACTACAGAAAGAAGGATTCTAGGTGGACTCCTCCTGAAGGTCGAAACAGCAGACTGGACTTCTACATCTACTTCTACATTCTACTTCTACAGCTTCCGCCGACGTGCACGGGCTGAAATTGTGGAAAAGCAGCATCACTTGCCCCATAACCTCAGCCATGCGGAACGCAATGCCATCCACAGCCTCAGAAACAACTCTGACATCATAATCAAAAAGGCTGACAAAGGAGGTGCTGTTGTCATCATGAATAGGTCGGAATATGAACAAGAGGCTGCTCGGCAGCTCTCCAACACGAGTTTCTACAAGCCATTACCCTATGATCCCACTGAGAGTTACCAAAAGCAACTACAGCATTTGCTCAAGAAACTTCCTGAAAAAGCACAAGATCAAATCCGCACAGACACACCCCTGGAACCCCAACCTGGGATATTCTATCTACTACCCAAGATCCATAAACCTGGAACTCCTGGGCGCCCCATCATTTCAGGCGTTGGCACCCTGACAGCAGGATTGTCTGGCTATGTAGACTCCCTCCTCAGGCCCTACGCTACCAGCACTCCCAGCTACCTTCGAGACACCACTGACTTCCTGAGGAAACTTCAATCCATCGGTGATCTTCCTGATAACACCATCCTGGCCACTATGGATGTAGAAGCCCTCTACACCAACATTCCACACAAAGATGGACTACAAGCCGTCAGGAACACTATCCCCGATAATGTCACGGCTAACCTGGTGGCTGAACTTCGTGACTTTGTCCTTACCCATAACTATTTCACATTTGGGGACAATGTATACCTTCAGATCAGCGGCACTGCTATGGGTACCCGCATGGCCCCACAGTATGCCAACATTTTTATGGCTGATTTAGAACAACGCTTCCTCAGCTCTCGTCCCCTAAAGCCCCTACTCTACTTGCGCTATATTGATGACATCTTCATCATCTGGACCCATGGAAAAGAAGCCCTTGAGGAATTCCACCATGATTTCAACAATTTCCATCCCACCACCAACCTCAGCCTGGTCCAGTCCACACAAGAGATCCACTTCCTGGACACTACAGTGCTAATAAACAATGGTCACATAAACACCACCCTATACCGGAAACCTACTGACCGCTATTCCTACCTGCATGCCTCCAGTTTTCACCCTGACCACACCACACGATCCATCGTCTACAGCCAAGCTCTGCGATACAACCGCATTTGCTCCAACCCCTCAGACAGAGACAAACACCTACAAGATCTCTGTCAAGCTTTCTTACAACTACAATACCCACCTGCGGAAGTAAAGAAACAGATTGATAGAGCCAGAAGAGTTCCCAGAAGTTACCTACTACAGGACAGGCCTAACAAAGAAAATAACAGAACGCCACTAGCCGTCACCTTCAGCCCCCAACTAAAACCCCTCCAACGCATTATTAAGGATCTACAACCTATCCTAAAGGATGACCCAACACTCTCACAAATCTTGGGAGACAGGCCAGTCCTTGCCTACAGACAGCCCCGCAACCTGAAGCAAATACTCACCAACAACCACATACCACACAACAGAACCACTAACCCAGGAACTTATCCTTGCAACAAAGCCCGTTGCCAATTGTGCCCACATATCTATTCAGGGGACACCATCACAGGGCCTAATAACATCAGCCACACTATCAGAGGCTCGTTCACCTGCACATCCACCAATGTGATTTATGCCATCATGTGCCAGCAATGCCCCTCTGCCATGTACATTGGTCAAACTGGACAGTCTCTACGTAAAAGAATAAATGGACACAAATCAGATGTCAAGAATTATAACATTCATAAACCAGTCAGAGAACACTTCAATCTCTCTGGTCACGCAATCACAGACATGAAGGTCGCTATCTTAAAACAAAAAAACTTCAAATCCAGACTCCAGCGAGAAACTGCTGAATTGGAATTCATTTGCAAATTGGATACTATTAATTTAGGCTTAAATAGAGACTGGGTGTGGCTAAGTCATTATGCAAGGTAGCCTATTTCCTCTTGTTTTTTCCTAGCCCCCCCCCCCAGATGTTCTGGTTTAACTTGGATTTAAACTTGGAGAGTGATCAGTTTGGATGAGCTATTACCAGCAGGAGAGTGAGTTTGTGTGTGTATGGGGGTGGGCTTTTGGAGGGGGGTGAGGGAGTGAGAGAACCTGGATTTGCGCAGGAAATGGCCTAACTTGATTATCATGCACATTGTATAAAGAGTTGTCACTTTGGATGGGCTATCACCAGCAGGAGAGTGAATTTGTGTGGGGGGGTGGAGGGTGAGAAAACCTGGATTTGTGCTGGAAATGGCCTAACCTGATGATTACTTTAGATAAGCTATTACCAGCAGGACAGTGGGGTGGGAGGAGGTATTGTTTCATATTCTCTGTGTATATATAAAGTCTGCTGCAGTTTCCACGGTATGCATCCGATGAAGTGAGCTGTAGCTCACGAAAGCTCATGCTCAAATAAATTGGTTAGTCTCTAAGGTGCCACAAGTACTCCTTTTCTTTTTGCAACCCCAAAGTTGTTTGCAATGGGTCTATAGCTGTCTGGTGTTGCCAGTTTCCACAGGGAAATAGCTATCTGCTTCTGCACCAGCATGGCTTCCGTGAATTGAGTGTTCTGGTGCTGGAGGTTTGGTGTAACCACCTCTCACAACTCCATGAAGGTCTATTTCCTCATTCAGAGAAGTTCTGAAACCACTGCTGGTCATTCAAGGTTTCCAAAACAATGGGATCCCTGGGTCTCCTGGACCAGAAGTGATGGCCCACCCATGGGCATACCGTGGCAATACTGGCATTCATCATATCCATAGCATGGGAGCTGAATGAATTGTCCTTGACCTTCAAGCTCAACCTTCTTTGACATGTCAGAAAGTTCTACTCAAATTCCATCCAGGATATCACCGATCACCTACTCCACTAAGCATTTGTCCCGTGATAAGGAGCAGGAGCAAAACTACATCATCCCATTGTTCCATGTCTTCCTCTGAGTTTGGCAGGGGGAGATGTAAGCAGGAACTGCCATTTGCAAATGTGTGAAGGCAGGAGACAGTACCAACAACACACAGCAAAGTGGTTCCTAGAACATCTCCCTGTGATACACAGAACCTTGGGATACCTGAAATGGTAGCATGAATGTCATGTAACAACCATGGCAGTGTGGACACAGGTATACACAACATTATACCTGTCTTCAGCACAGCATAGGTGCACACTTGTCGCAAGTATGAGGAACATGTGCAAGCATGTACATGGTCAGGTAACCAAGTATGTGCACCGGAGTAGACATAGCCTTATCCTGGTGTAACTATTCCTGTTTGGGAAGGGAAATAAGCTATACCCACATGAAGCTTTTTTATGTTGATATAGCTGTATTAGGGTTGCCAGGTGTCTGGTTTTCGACCAGACTTTCCCGTCGAAAGGGGACCTGTGCAGTGTCAGGTCAGTACTGCTGACCAGAAGTCAGGCAGCCACAGTAACTGCAATCAGCCTCTGCCGCCAGGAGGGCGAGAAGAGCAGCTGCAGCTGGAGGAGAAGGGAACCATAGTATGCTGCGTTTGAGGAGCAGGGCTGGCTGCTAGGCTCGCCGTCTCTGATGGCCCATCCTGCCTTCTCAGCCTCCTGGGGGCCCGGCTCTCTCCTACCCCTCACTCCGTGGACCTCCCCCTCCATCCCGCCGTGCCGCGATTGGGCAGGCAGGCAGACTTTGGCTCTGCAGGCAGCAGGTGAGTCCAGGACGAGGGGAAAGCAAATGACTTGGGAGCGGGGGTGTGGAGCGAGCAAGCGACAGGGGCATTTTGAAAATTGGAAAGTTGGCAATCCTAAGCTGTATCCACACTAGTGGTTATACCAGTACAACTATATTGGTAAAAAAAATCACACCCCTAGCCAAAATAACAGACCAGGCCTTAGAGTGGGTGCAGTAGAGAAGTTTGTAACAGCCATGGTGAATGAAGAAATGTTAGTTACTTTGCCATCTGTCTTTATTTTGCTGTTCCGCTCTATTGGATGCTGGGATGCTGCCAAGAGCGGGGCTAATAGGTACCCCTACTGCGTGCCCTAGTTAGAGCAAAGGATAGAGAGAAGCGAGATTGAAAGGTGGAACACAGAGACCCAACGAAGGATAGAACAGGCTGAGCAAAACCTTTCAGAAGCTGGGCCACCTGAGCAAACATGACTTCATGGAGATGCCCTCTAGCCCAGCCATTTCACACTCTTTTAAACCTTTCTTGACCTGGATAGCTTATAATTCTGAAATGTCTTCTTGGAGAAATTCTCTTTCAAAAATATTTTGCCTCTTATTTTTAGGTCTAGGCAGTTTGAATTGGATCCTCAGTGGTCAATCTACTGCTGCAGATTGATTTTAGGGTTTATTTTTTTCCTTTTTAAACATGCCACACGCACACACGCCAAATCTGTGCACTTGGGTTTTTTTTTTTCATTAAAAAGCCTTTTTTTAATCTTAGCAAATGCTTGGTCTTTTCCACTTCAATAGCCTGAAATTCTCCCCAGGGAGTCATAAGCTCTTTAAATATTTTTAGGTTGCCAGATTTCTTATGTTCTCTCTCCAGGAAGCCAATTTGGTTTCTAGGCTCTTGAGAGTAGTGTAACTTCATCTTTTGCGCACTCACTGCATCACAATAAAATGCTGCCTAATTGCTGCCTTTGTGGAGTCCCAAAGGTGTAAGTGTTTGTCTCGAGGCTATCATTGTGGACAATATACTCTTCTCAGGCTGGAGTTAAGCCTTTTTATTATTTAAATCTGAGTCATGTAAAATTAGTTTACTAGAAAGAAACCCATAAGGATCTTGTATGAAAAATGAAAAGGAGTACTTGTGGCACCTTAGAGACTAACCAATTTATTTCAGCGTAAGCTTTCGTGGGCTACAGCTCTAGCTCACGAAAGCTTATGCTCAAATAAATTGGTTAGTCTCTAAGATGCCACAAGTACTCCTTTTCTTTTTGCGAATATAGACTAACACGGCTGTTACTCTGAAACCTGTATGAAAAATAACTCCCACGTATTGTTTTCCAGCACCATGCGAGGACAATCGGACATAAAGATTTTCAAATGGCTGATAATACTAAGATGTAATAGAAATGCTGAATTTTACGTTAGTTGAAAGGAAACACAAATGTTTCCGTGGGACAAGGAGCTACTAACAGACCTCAACTAACCCTTGGTCATCCTCACTATGTCCTCTTGCTCATTTCAAGTTGGTTGGAGGAACAGTTGCTCTTTTCCTAGCTGCCCCTTCAATCTGCTACACCTACCAAATAGAAAAAGCAATCTGTAAGAGTGATTCCCAGAGTAGACCAGACCTAAGAAACAAGAAAGATTCAGGGCTGGTCGACATGGGAACTTATATCAGCATAGCTAATTCTCTACGGGGTGTGAAAAATCCATCCCCAGAGAGATGTAGCTATGCCGATCTAACTCCTGGTGTAGACAGCACTAGGCTGAAGGAAGAATTCTTCTGTCAACCTAGCTACCGCCTCTTGGGGAGATGGATTGCCTATGCCAGGGATGGCCAACCTGAGCCCGAGAAGGAGCCAGAATTTAATAATGTACATTGCCAAAGAGCCACAGTAATATGTCAGCAGCCCCCAATCAGCTCCCCCACCCGCTCCCAGCACCTCCGCCCACCGGGAGCTCGACCAATCAGCACCTCCCCCTCCCTCCCCGCACTTTCTGATCAGCTGTTTTGTGGCATGCAGGAGGCTCTGGGGGGAGGGGGAGGAGCGAGGGTATGGCAGGCTCAGGGGAGGGGGTGGGAAGGGGTGGAGTGGGGGCAAGGCCTGTGGCAGAGCCAGGGGTTGAGCAGTGAAACATTGGAAAGTTGGCGCCCATAGCTCCAGCCCCGGAGTCGGTGCCTATACAAGGAGCCACATATTAACTTCTGAAGAGCTGCATGTGGCTCCGGAGCCACAGGTTGGCCAACCCTGACCTACGCTGATGGGAGAACCCCTCCTATATGCAGGTAGTGATTACACTGAAGTGCTACAGCAGTGCAGCTGTGCCCCTGTAGCGTTTTAAGTGTAGACAAGCCCTCAGTGTAGACATACCTTCTAACATCTTTCTATCCCCTCTATCTCTCTTCTCACCCGAGACCTCTCATTTGCCCCTCCTTTTCATATCCTTGGCATAGAATCATAGAATATCAGGGTTGGAAGGGACTTCAGGAGGTCATCTAGTCCAACCCCCTGCTCAAAGCAGGACCAATCCCCAACTAAATCATCCCACCCAGGGCTTTGTCAAGCCTGACCTTAAAAACCTCAAAGGAAGGAGATTCCACCACCTCCCTAGGTAACACATTCCAGTGCTTCACCACCCTTCTAGTGACAAAGGTTTTCCTAATATCCAACCTAAACCTCTCTCACTGCAACTTGAGACCATTACTTCTTGTTCTGTCATCTGCTACTACTGAGAACAGTCTAGATCCATCCTCTTTGGAATCCCCTTTCAGATAGTTGAAAGCAGCTATAAAATCCCCCCTCATTCTTCTCTTCTGCAGACTAAATAATCCCAGTTCCCTCAGCCTCTCCTCATAAGTCATGTGCTCCAGCCCCCTAATCATTTTTGTTGCCCTCCGCTGGACGCTTTCCAATTTTTCCACGTCCTTCTTGTAGTGTGGGGCCCAAAACTGGACACAGTACTCCAGATGAGGCCTCACCAATGCCGAATAGAGGGGAATGATCACATACCTTCATAGGCGCCAACTTTTCCAGGTTCTGGTGGGTGCTCACCCTCGCCCCGCCCCGACTCCACCCATGCCCCGCCCCCTCCCGCCCTTGCCCAGCCCTGTTCCAACCCCTTCCCCAAAGTCCCCACCCCAACTCCACCCCCTGCCTGCCCCTATTGGACTCCTTCCCCAAATCCCCGCCCCAGCCCCACCTCTTCCCGGAGTGCACTGCATTCCTCCTCCTCCCCAGTGCTTGCTGCCATGAAACAGCTGTTTTGCGGCAACAAGCGCTGGGAGCTAGGGGGAGAAGTGGGACGCGGCATGCTCAGGCTCGGAGGTGGAGGCGGAGAAGAGGTGAGCTGGGGCGGGGAGCTGCTGGTGGGTGCAAAGCACCCACCAATTTTTCCCCGTGGGTGCTACAGCCCCGGAGCACCCACAGAGTCTGCGCCTATGCATCCCTTGATCTGCTGGCAATGCTCCTACTTACACAGCCCAAAATGCCGTTAGCCTTCTTGGCAACAAGGGCACACTGTTAACTCATATCCAGCTTCTTGTCCACTATAACCCATAGGTCCTTTTCTGCAGAACTGCTGCCTAGCCACTCGGTCCCTAGTCTGTAGCAGTGCATGGGATTCTTCCATCCTAAGTGCAGGACTCTGCACTTGTCCTTGTTGAACCTCATCAGATTTCTTTTGGCCCAATCCTCTAATTTGTCTGGGTCCCTCTATATCCTATCCCTATCCTCCAGTGTATCTACCACCCCTCCCAGTTTAGCATCACCCCAGGCATCACTTAACATTTTGCTGTCCCAGTTTAACTATTTGTAAATGTGATGTATTACTTCCCAGAGTCATGTGAGAATTAATTAGGGTGATTATAATGAATTTTGGAATGAAAATCTAAAGTATAAGTGTAAAATGACGATTGTTGTAGGACCACCGCTTCTGGGACACTGCCTGAACTCTGTCTTTGCTGAAATCCCACTCCTTGCCTCCAGCTACTCTACAGAATGCATTGTCCCCAGAACAGTGCCGACCTGGCTGTTCTGCACAAAGAAGCACCAGCATATTTCTCTTGGCCTCAAACAACTCCACAGGCATCACATTCATTTCAGCGCCCAGTTCAACATTGCCCCTCTTGTTTCTAAAACTCACCACAGCCTTCGGGCTGTTTCATTCTGTCTCTGTCTATTCCCCTCCACACCCCCTCTATCCATTTAGCACTGACTTTCCCCACTGCTTGTATCAGAGCCTTGTCTTCCACCCCATCTGGAACAGTCCTGCTGCCTTTTGATTCCATAACCGAGGGCATAATTTTACCGCAGAACCTTCATTACTAATGCTGATAACCAAACCAGAAAGGACACAGTTTGACCTGTAGGTCTCAGGTTGCATTTGCTGGGGGGGCAGTTAAGAAAAACCATGGATTAACTCCTCGCCCCATTGAAATCAATGGGAGCTTTGCTGTTGACTTAAATGGGGGCCAAGATTCCACTTGATATTTTTATCTGCAATTGGAGAACATTTATTTTGGAAGTCACAATAAGTAATGAATCCCACTGTGCCATTTTTAGAGTAAGTTTTCAGAGTATAGCCACACTAGCTCTCGGTGCCTCCTTCATCCATCTGTAGAACTGGTATAATAATGCTGAGAGTGGAGTGAGGCTTAGCAGATGAATGTTTGCAAATTGCTTTGAGATGCTCTGATGAAAGGTGCTACAGTCGTGCAAAGCATCATTATACTACATTCTCTCTGTAACGGGGGCCAAAAACCCCATACTGAGTTTAGGCAGGAGTGGGAGGGGAGCCTCTCCTGTCTGCAGGCGAGCCGCTTGACCACACCCACGCGTAGCTGCCAGAGCTGCCAGTCATGGAGGTAGGCACGCCCAGCTGTGCCCCGTGGGGGAAACAAAGCCTGCTATAAAGGAGAGAGTGCATACGAGGAAGGGAGGCAAAAAGGTCTGGGACGGAAATGGGGTAACACCCCTGCTCCAGGCTGCCTCCCTGACTGCAGCCAAGAGCCTGAGACACACTTCTGGACTCAGTCAAAGTTCTGAATCAAAGAACCATCCTGAGCAGGGGCAAACTAAAAGGGAGTCCCGATGGGGGCAGCAGTGACTCTCCAAAGAAGCACACCCAGCGTCAGTGATGCTCCCGTTCTCTGTAAATCAATGTGTGATATTTCACATGAAGGATGCTATGCATAATTATTTGTATTTTATCTATATATCAGTATATATATATATATATATATATATATATACTCTTTATCTGAGACCTATCTATGGAAAAATATTTTATGTTAATATTTTAAGCACAATCTTGTAAAGATTGTCTTTGTTTGGGTGGATGCATTTATAAGGTTATCTTACATAGTCCTGTAGCATAATGCAGAGTGTATAAACAATATGGCTGGACTTTATATTTACTGCTTGGAGAATCATACTAGCTGATTTATTTAAGCATTGCTTCCAAGAAATGAGTATGTTTAGAATCTCAATGAAACTTTCAAATAGGAAAGATACTTTCCACCATAAATATTAGCCAATGACTGTGTCTAAAAAGGTACTCCTGGGGATATTTAGAAAACCAGTTTATATTACAGCTCTACGTCACACTGTATGTACATGTAGTCTGTACATTCCTTTTTATTAAAAACACTTAGGGACAAATTGTCCCCTGTGGGTTATTCCTGAATACAAGACTACAATCTCCACTATACACTCTATCTATAATTACACATGCCTCATATGTGCAGGTGACATTCATGGGATAAATTGCTAAGCTATGTTATATAATGTCCTATATTAGTAATTTGCATCGAAATATACTTGGATGATTTACGTGATGAAGAATATAATTAATATT
Organism: Eretmochelys imbricata; assembly: GCF_965152235.1. NCBI lineage: Eukaryota > Metazoa > Chordata > Testudines > Cheloniidae > Eretmochelys > Eretmochelys imbricata. Next base: position 48,440,388 of record NC_135572.1, on the reverse strand, counting down.
GCATATATGTCATGGCTGACAAAGCTACACACAATGAGTGTAATCCATTCACTTTTTATATGCTCAACACCTCCACAGAGTGTCATTGGACTTTAGGAAGTCCCTGTGGGATGGATTTTACATTTAGTCCTCTAACTTAGTGGAAAGAGTGTAGAATTGCTGATACAACTACTGACTACAATGTGAGTGGGCCCATGTGGGGTGCTTTATTACAGCTAGTATGTGAAATATCTTGTGCTCATGAATAGTGGTATTAGCTGCATTTGTTTTCAAAGGCTGTATAAAAATAATACAGTGGCACGGTCCAGAATCTCACCCCAGTAATTTCTCCGAAAACATAACTCGTAACTACTAAAAATAGTAAAAAGGTTGATTGTATTCTCGGTTTGTGGTCACCCATGGTAATTTGTGCTAATACACAAAGGCAGATTAATTACATGATGTATATGATACTATGTTATAGGATGAGACACTTTACTGCTAGATATTGGACAAGCTCTCCTAATAGTGGCCATTATTGGAACCATATACTGCTGAATTTGAGTGGCTTCTTGCAAGCCTTAACAGAGACTTAGGCCTATTCTATGCTACAAAGTTAGGTCAACATAAGTGGACTTGTGTCAACCTAGTTGTGAATACGTCTACACTACAATTTGTCTCCCACCAATGTAAGCAGCCCATTACAGTGACGCAGTAGCATCATCTCCTTGACTGATGCAAGTGTAGATACTGCATTAGTTGTATTGACCCTCCCAGGCCTCCAGCAGCTGTCCCACAATGTCCTTGACACTTGGACAGTGGTCACAATTTTGAACTCCGCTGCCCAGGGATCACAGAGACCAGAAGCCTACCTGTACCCCCCTCCTTTAAAAATTCTGCTATGTTTTTTAATGCCTTTTCCTGATTGCCCACCTTGGTCAGTACACCTATCAGTTCTCCTTTGTTGTGTGCACCTGACCAAGCTGGCTCCATGTGCATAGACTACTGGACGTGTTCCTGGCTGGAGCAGGCACAAAGTCTTGTATCTCCTTGGCCTGTGGGGAGAAGAGACTGTGCGAGCACAGCTGTGGAAAGCTACAGAAATATCAACATCTATGCGCAGAATGCACAAGAGATGTTGCAATGGGAATAGTCATCGTGCTGCATGAAAGTCAAGGAAATATGCCAGGCATATCACAAGGCATGGGAAGGCAGCAAGAAATCTAGTGTTGTCCCCACAGACCTTTTACTTTTAGAATAACTGCATGCAATACATTGGCAGTGACCCTACTAGCACTCTGCTGACAACTGTGGACACTTCAGAGGCACCTGAGCTGCCACAAACAGGGAAGAGGAGGAAGATGGGAAAGAGGGGAAAGAGAAGTGATGGGGGACTCAAACCATGTCACGAGCCAGGAACTGTTTGCAACTCTGCCTGAGTCAAGCCAGTCCTGACAGGCAAGCACAGATTAGCCTGATGATGAAGGGCAAGGGAGCTTGGGTAAGTGTGTACATGCATTATTCCTTGTCTTTTTTGGCTTTTTGTGTCCTGAAATCTCCTTTCTCTCCCTCCTTCCTTCCATCCCTCCTTCCCTAGTCCCGGCTCTTCTTCCCCATTTAACAATGGCGCCCATCCCATCCATAAGTCTAGAGAATACAAAGGTATTGAGTTTTGATTAATTTATTGGTGTAATGTTGTAAACTAAAATGTTAGGGACTAAATACACAAAGAGTAGTTTGGCAATTTGATTATACAGTCCACACCAGATAGCGTCTTGTGCTCAATGGGAGGTAGAACAAACACAGAATTAAAGTGAGCATCGGCTTTTCATTTTTTCGGCTTGCTGACATAGATGGGGGTGGGAGGCATGCAGAGTAAGTTGTTTATCTGAATAGGGATGTCCCTTTTATCCTCTTGAGAGATCTCGAGGAAACTTTCATGGAGATGCTCTCCAATCCTCTCCCAAAGATTTGTAGGAATGGCAGCCTTGTGTCTTCCTCTGCAATAGGAGACTTTCCCATGCCACCAGGGCCGTGCGGAGGAATTTAAATTTGACCCCTTTTTGGGGTGGCACAGGGGCTTGCTGCCCCCCTTCCTTCTCCTCCTTTCCCCTGGCCCCAGGAGGATCGCTGTCCCCCCTTCCCACCCCTTCCCTGGCCCAGGGAGGAGCTCGCTGCCCTCCTCCACTCCCCTCTCCCAGCCCTGGGAGGATCTTGATTTTCCCTCCCTCCACCCGGCCCTGGCCAGGAGCTTGATCTTCCCTCCCTCCATCTTGCCCCTGCCCAGCCCTGGCAGGAGCTCAATCTTTCCTGCCTCTGCGGCCCTGGAGCAGGAGAAGTTCTGTGCCCCTGACCATTATTGGGGATGCCCCTGCTTGTCCCCCTTTGTGCACGCCTCTGCATGCCACTCTGCAATGAGTGCGGCTGGCACCATTGCAGTAAACAGGCTATCAAGATATGGGCCTGGGCATCTTCAGGAAGCCAGTAGCAGGTCAGTCCTCTGTGCTTTAGTCATCCTCAGGAGTCTGGTGGCAGCTTTTTCCCCTTTGCCTCACATATATTATGCAGTACACCATTGGCAGCTCTAACCATGGGATGTTTCTCTCACTGAGATCCAATATCGGCTATGTCTACACTGGCAATTGAATGACAAAACTTTTGTCTTTCAGAGGTGTTACTCCCCACCCCCACAAGACAAAAGTTTTGCTGCAACAAGCGCCAATGTGAACAGCATGTTGTTGGCAGGAGCACTCTCCTGGAGGTGGAAGGTTTTTTTCAGCAGGAGAGCCAACAAACAGCGGCTACGCTGCACCATTTTTAGCGGCACGGCTGTAGTGACACAGCCATGTTGCTAAAAGCTATGTAATGTAGACATAGCCATTGTGAGTAAACAGCACCTATGTCCCTTCAGTCTACCAAAAGCATTCAACAGTCAACCTGCATCTGCTGAGCTGGTAGTTCCATCTTTTCTTGGCGCTGTCAAGATGGCCAGTGTACGGCTTCATGAACCAGGGGAGTACGGGGCAGGCTGGGTCCTCCAGAATCATTTCAACATCGCCAATGGTTGGTAACCAGCTGGTCAGGGAAGAATGTAGCTTTCTGAAAAGTCCTGTGTGCTTAGAGATGTGAGTATTGTTAAGGAAAAGTTAGCACATGTGACTCCATTTTGGTTTGGGGCCCACCATTGTTTAAATGCCAGCACATCATACACCAGGAGGAGTAATCCTTAGATATTGAATCCCTGTGAAAATCCTCCTCCTTGTCTCCAGCCTGCCTTGACTCCCAGTATCTGGTTTTTGTCAGTCTCTAACTCCCTGTCTCTTGGCCTTGATGTGAGGCCTCCCATCCTGATAATAAAAGTTACTGATGCATGGCTTTAGGACCATGCTGTGTAATTAACATACTGGTATAGCACGAGGAATGCACCAAGCAGGGATAGGTGGTAGATAAGACAAGGGTTTGTTTATTGGCTAAGGTTTCTGATGCACGAGGGCAACATGCTTTGCTAAAAGGTATATAACCTTTGTATAATCTGCATTCAGGGTCCCCTCCTGGCTAGCAGGGGGGCACCACGCTCGAGCGTAATAAACTTAGTGTCTTTTGGGAACTCTGCAGTTGTGGACTTTGTTTCTGTGCCTCAGCCTAGATTCGAACTGTGCGTGACCTATCAGGTATAATTCGCAGCACTGGTGTGCGTGTCCTATCAGGTATAATTCGCAGCAATTGTGTGCGTGTCCTACAAGGTGTAATTCGTAGCACTTGTGTGCGTGTCCTACCAGGTGTAATTCGTAGCACTTGTGTGCATGTCCTACAAGGTGTAATTCGTAGCACTTGTGTGCGTGTCCTACCAGGTGTAATTCGTAGCACTTGTGTGCGTGTCCTACAAGGTGTAATTCGTAACAGTATCATGCACCTTCCCTGACCTGCCACACCGATATCAGTGAACCATCCCTGGTGATCCACCAGCACTTGCATAACCATGGAAAAGCATCCCTTGCTGTTGATGTACTCAGTGATAAGGTAGGCTGTTGCCAGAACAGGGATATATGCAGGGCCGTCCTTACCCATACGCAAAGTACGCAGCTGCGTAGGGCACCAGGAAATTTGGGGCACCAAATTTCCTGGTGCCCTGCACAGCTGCGTGCTGCTCCTTCTCCTGTCCCGCCTCTTCCCCAGGGCCCCCAGGGCCCCTCTTCCCCACCCCAGCCACGCCTCTTTCCCGCCTCTTCCCCACCCCAGCCACGCCTCTTCCCACCCCTGCTCTGCCCCAGCCCCACCCCCACTCCTCTGAGCTCTGCAGCAGGGTTGGGCCTGCACTCACCGGTGGCGGGAAGTGCAGCGACCCGGCCCCAGCTGCGCTGCCGGTGAGTGCTGGGGGGTGGTTCCCCCCTGCCCCACAAGCCAGCCCTGTCCCCCCACGGAGGCCTGGGGCCAGTCCCCCCGCTTCCCTCCCACAGAAGCCTGTCCCCCCCACCCCCATGGGGTGGGCAGTGGGGGGCTATGTAGGGCCCCAGAATAGCTAGGGACGACCCTGGATATGTGTGCTATCTATCACCTCACCACAGTTCAGGAACACAATGCTGTAAATCCATCCACTATTTCCTGTACATTACCGAGAGTCAGACTCTTGTGTAGCAGGGGATGCCGAATGGCATTACACACTTTGGTGACCATGGCCCCCACTATGGATTTTCCACCTTCAAACTGATTGCCCACTGACTGATAGCAGCCTGCGGTTGCAAGCTTCCAGAGTGTGATCCTCACTTGCTTCCTCGCTGACAACGCAGTTCTCATTTTGGTGTTCTTGCACTGGAAGGCTGAGTTGAGTTTGGCATACAGATCAAGGATGCCCAAATAAATCTGTTAGTCTTTAAGGTGCCACCGGACTCCTCGTTGTTTTTGTGGATACAGACTAACACGGCTACCCCTCTGATACTTAGATCAAGGAACGTACCTTTCTGCAGACAAACATTCTGCAGCCACTGTTCATCATCCCAGATCTGCATTTACAATGCAATCCCACAATGCTTGTGTCTCAGGCCCAGAAGTGGTGAACCACCATTTGGAGCTGCTCCACAAACACCACTACCAACCTGACATTTTGAGTTGCTGTGTCCATCAGCATCCAGTTATTGTCCTTGAATATCTCCACATGTCCCTCACAGCAATCTTGCTTGAGCAGTACTCTTTCAAAAGTTGCAAATTCAGGTGAATCATGAGTCCTGTAGTAACAACACTCATGAGCATTGTGCTGAGCTTGGCATACTTCTACCAGAGATAGCAGAGGCCAAAAAGTGCCACGTGGAACTATAGGAGTTTTAAAAAATTGTGTGAAAATTATGGGATGTGAAAAGTATTGTGGGATGGAGAAAATGACATAATGTGAACTTGACCCCTAGCTCCCAGAAACCCTGAGTGAATCGCTGATATCCTACAAAACACTGGGATACCAACCATGGTGCACTGCATTTTACATGAGAGCAAACACTCCTGGTGAGTATGTGCAGTACCAATACAAGCACCCATATGTGCATGTGCCTGAGTGATATATGAACTTCGGCAGCTGTACATCATCGACCAACCTTGGTCGTGGCCTTAGATCCATTTATAAAGTTTAGAATCCACCTTTACAGCATATTGATGATTCCATTAGACTACTTTGTTTAGTTTCTGAGCCTTTAATATGGATACCTGTGATTTACAACCGGATTCACCTCTCATCTTACATTGATGTAAATCAATTGTAGGGCTCCATGTTTGTCACAGAGCCAGAGGTGCGGAAGTCATGGATTCCGTGATTTCCTGCAACCTCCATGACTTCTGCAGCAGACAGTGTGGCTGACCCCGGGGCCACCTGCTCAGAATGGGTTTAGGTAATTATTTAAGAATTATGGGAGAGGACATTCTGTTGCTCTCCTGATACAGCTGTGTAGCTTCTCCAGTGCCTACCTTCTGCAGCATTTACCTGCAGACACGTACCATTTTGAGCAGACCTTCAAAACAGTTTTCATTGCATCCCTCCAAATGTAACCATCTTCTGTCTACTTTGATCACAGCACACCTGAGAGGACAGCTTGAAGATACTGATACTTTGGGATACCCACCCCAAATTTAACAGACGCACTGAGGCAACGGGAATTGGAGTGGTATGGGGTTAGTCCCCACCCTTCCCTCATTTTTCCTGGGGACAAATCAGGAAGCCCCTTTTATGCTCGGCTTTTGCCCTTCCCTTTGGGACTTGAGTTCTAAGAAGGGTCTTGCTGGCAGGTATGAGTCCGGTCCACTGCCTCAGCTGCCACCACAACAGAAGTTGGAGACTGTTCCCACCGTTCTCCTGAGCAAGCAGGTGTTGTCATAATTGTCTTCCCCTTTACTTTTGATTCCTTTTCTCAAATAATCCACCACTTTATGAACATATTCCCTGTGATTCATTTTGTGAAGTTTTCTGAGGTTTCTAAATTGGAGGCAATATGTGTCTGGGGTAATTTGAAACCTACTGAACATAGACTTCTTATACTGGACATATTTCATAGCGTCACTTACATCCATATCATTGAATACTTGCAAAGCTTTACCAGTCATTTGGGAAGTAAGTCATTCTCCAGGGGTTCTGTGTACCGTGCATATCCTTTTGAAGGTGGGTAAATAGTCTTCAATGCAATCAATCCCCCTGTAACTGTCTGGCACACTTTATCTCAACTGTGACTACCTGGTGAAGATTACCTACTGGCTCAGGGACCTGACTTTCTAATTTCAGTCTTTTGATCATGAACTGCCTTTCCAGATCTTTCCTGAGCTGCTGCTTTCTCTCCTTCCCATTTTTGCCCTTCTAACTCGAGTGCTCTCTGGTGGGTCTCTTCTTGCACTGTGTGTTTCTCTTTAGCTGCCCATATCTGGAATTTGCCAGAAGCTGGGAATGGGCGACAGAGGATGGATCACTTGATGATTACCTGTTCTGTTCATTCCCTCTGAAGCATCTGGCATTGACCACTGTCAGAAGACAGGATACTGGGATAGATGGACCTTTGGTCTGACCCACTATGGCCGTTCTTATGTTCTTATGGACACACATACAGTTGCTCGTGTACATGTAGTCTGCCTGTGTCCACAATACAGCCCTGTCTACACTTGAAAGGGTTTGCCAGGAGGGGGTTGAGATACACCAGCAGAGCTCTACCAGAAAACCCTCCTTGAGGAGACACAGCTTTTACTGGCAAAAGAGTTCCCCAAGTGGAACATGTGATACAAGCAAAAGGACTTGTTGCCGGTATAGCTGCATCTACAATAGGGCTTTTGCCAGCATAGCTGTGTTGGTAAGGGGTGTGATTTTTTCACACTTCTAATCAACTTGGCTCTGCTGGTAAAACTTTTAGGTGTACACCAAGCTGGATGGATGGAGGGGTAGGGGCATGGGCGGTGGGTATAATAGGCCCGGCACTGACGCAGCCGCCAGAACCTCGGTGCAGAGTTTGGACAGGGGAAGTTTTTGTTTTATTATGCTCCATGCAGGTTCTGGGGCAGCTGAAGAGGCAGTATGTGCTATTCAGCTTCCCGGGTTCATCAGTAATGTCCCTGGACTCAAGAGAGATTATTGATGAACCCTGGAAGTTGAGTAGCAAATATCGCCTCCTCAGCTGCCCCAGAACATGCATGGGGCACAGCAAAAGCTTCTTCCTGAGAGAGCCAAAGATGCTTTTCCCCATGGTGGTTTGGGGTCTGGGGAGGGTTCAAAAGAGAACTAGATACATTCATGGAGGATAGGTTTATCAATGGCTATTAGCCAGGATGGGCAGGGATGGTGTCCCTAGCCTCTGGTTGCCAGAAGCTGGGAATGGGCAACAGGGGATGGCTCACTTGATGATTACCTGTTTTGTTCATTCCCTCTGAAGCACCTGGCAGTGGCCACTGTCGGAATACAGGATACTGGGCTAGATGGACCTTTGGTCTGAGCCAATATGGCTGCTCTTATATTAATTCTCATTCCTTCTCCACTTCTGCCATCTCCAACATGGTGAACTCCAACTTCATGGCTGTTTCAATGAGACCTGTGCTTGCACATAACTTATCTTGTTCCTTGACTGAAAATCTCAATTCCTTCAGTATTTATTTCCTGAGTTGTGCATTGCTGCTCCAACTACTGCCTCTTTAGTTTGGAATACGATTCTTACTTAGTCACTGGGTGCTATGGTCTGTTCTATTTCCCTTACCTGAAATAAATAAAAAGAAAATAACAAACCATAATCTTTTTCATTTCTGTTTCCAGCCATCTCATCTGTGAATCTCTCAGTATCCATGGGCTGGTGGTCTACACTAGAAAATTAGATCGACCCAGCTAACGTCTCTTGGGGTGTGAAAAATCCACATCCCTGAGAGATATAGTAAAGCTGACCTAAGTTCCTGTGTAAACGGTACTAGCTCGATGGAAGATTTCTTTCATTGATCTAGCTATCGTACTTCCTAAGGGGTTACGCAGAGGTCTTCTGGGGGTACATCAGCTCATCTAGATATTTGCCTAGTTGTTTTATTTTTGCTTGGAGCTTCAGGGATGGCAGTTGGGAGCTTCAGGCTACATAAAAAGCACTAGCTAAGTCAGTACAAATTAATATTTCATACAGACAACTTGTTTGTACTGCTCTACATGCTATACACTGAAATGTGAGTACAATATTTATATTCCAATTGATTTATTTTATAATTATATGGTAAAAATGAGAAAGTAAGCAATTTTTCAGTAATACTGTGCTGTGACACTTGTATTTCTATGTCTGATTTTTTAAGCTAGTTGTTTTTATGTGAGGTAAAATTTGGGGGTACACAAAACAAATCAGATTCTGGAAAAGTTGAGATCTACTGGTTTACAGTAGTATGTTTGGCCATGTCTTGATGGGCAAAAATATAGGATTTTCTATCAAATTTGTTCAATCAAGTTAACATAACACAATTGACAAGTCTTCTTAAAGAGTGCTAAAATGTAGGTTAACACATTGGAAGTTGAAGATCCTAAGCTACAACAGAGCCACTTAACATGACTCCAAACATGTTAGGTTAAGTTAAGCTTTTCAGTTGTGTTAATCTAACTCAATTGAGCTGATGAGTGAAAAAACACACCTTTTTTGTCTGTCAAAATAGGCTTTAAGACTGAGAGCAATTTTTGATTTTGGTTGCATGTCCAGAGTGGAAAATCCCACCTGTGTAAACTCCAAAAAGGTCAGATCTTGATTTAATAAATTTATCTTTAGAAAGCAAACCTCATTTGCCAAGGTATAAATTAGCTCTTATTGGTAAGGTTAAGATTTTGTCTCAGTTATTTTTAGTAAAAGTCACAGACCAGATCACAGATAATAAACAAAAATTCATAGAAGCACATGACCTGGTCTCTTTTACTAAAAATAACTGTGACAAAATGGGGATGAGCCCCAGCCCTGCTGCGAGAAGGAAAGGGGAGGAGGATCCAGCACCCGCTGCCACTAGGAGCTCCGGGGTCCCCCAGCTGTCTGCGGTGGTTCGGTGCTGTGGGTCCTCGGCTCGGAGCTTCAGGGCTGGCAGTTGGGAGCTTCGGGGTTTCCCTGCTGCATGTGGTGGCTGAGAGTTCTGGGGTACCCCAGCTGGGAGTTGCGGGGGCTCCCAGCGGTAGCTGGGAGCTTGGGGTGCCCTCCACCCCCCGTGACAGCACAGAGCTCCTGGGCACCCGGGCAGCATGGCTGCAGCACCTCCAGCCCTGGTGTACCAGGCAACTGCCCCAAACCCCGGTGGTGTGGCCATAGCACCCCCAGCCCTGGAGTGCAGGTAGCGCAGTCCTAGCACTAGCCACCCTGAGTCCCTGCGGGAGGCAGGCCAGCCAGCCAGCCCCAGCTCCAGCCCCAGCCCCAGACAGCCTGGCCATGGCAGAGTGCTGGGAACTGCAGAAGAGGGTCTGGGGGTGGAGCATGGGCAGGGCCATGCCAGGATGTTTGGGGTGGCACAGCCTCCCACTGTCTATGATACTCGCAGCCCATGGCTCCGGGGCTGGTGGCTCGGAGCTGCGAGTCTCCTCACCGCTCGCATCGGCTGGGAGCTCTGGGTCCCCCAGCAGTGGCTGGGAGCTGCTGGCGCCCCTGCCACCCGTGGCAGCTCAGAGTTCTCAGGCCCATATTGGCTGACAGCTTCTGCCCTGCTGCCCCGGGGCTGAAGTCACGGGCGGCGGATGAACCGTGGGCTCAGGGAGGCTAGTCCCCTGCCCAGCCCACCCCTTCTGCCTGAGGCCCCGCCCCCGCAGCCCCAGGATGCCCAAACACCTCCAGCCCCAGAGTGCTGTGTGGGTGGGTGGTGCGTGGCCTCGAGCTCTGGAGCACCAGGCCCCACTGCTGGGTGGCCTAAGCACCAGTATGGAGCTTTACCATGAACAACAATCGCTCAGTAGGCATATGGGCTTTACTTCTGCAAATGGACATGGAGGACAGTTTTTTTCAAATCAAATTGGGGTTCTCTTCCTCCTGCAGCCCTAGTTTCCTAGGCACGCTTCACTCCCCAGCCTGGGTGCTGCAGCCTCAGCGCCCCCAGCACAGGGTGGGCAGCCCCAGTGCCTCCAACTGCCCCCAGCCCTGGAGCACCAGGGGGCACGCCCGGGGTCTCCCCAGTACTGGGTGGCCCCAACTGCCCCAAGTCCCAGCCACAGGCCGGCTGTCCCAGAAGAGAAGCAGCCTGCCTGGGCTGGGGTCCAGGGGGAAGTGGCAAGCAGCAAGCAGGCAGGAGCCTCAGGTGGAGCATGGGCGGGGCCACATAGGGCTATTTGGGGCGGCTTAGCCTCCCCCAGCCTATGATATGCGCTGCCAATGGCTGAAGCATCAGATGTCATGGAGGTCTCAGAAGTCACATAATCTTAACCTTACTTATTGGAGATTGGATGTGTGAAGGCATTGCTAATGAGCTATAGAGCCTTTCCCCTGTGCATCACCAATTTGATTTCAGCCCAGCTCAGCAGGATTAAAAATCATTCCCATCTGTTGGAAGTTCAGTGGGTGAGTGCCAGCTTCCACCTCACAGACTCACAAACAGTGTATGGGTACGTGGGAGGACAGGTGAAATAAGGGGTGGGGAGGCACTGTGTGGGTACGTGGAAGGATGGGGGACAAATGGGCTGTGAGGGGACAGGCAACGTGTGGGTACATGGGAGGACAGGGGTCAGGCAGAGTGTGGGTGTTGGGGGGACAGGCAGTGTGTGGCTATGTGGGAGGACAGGGCACTGGCAGGCTGTAGAGGGGTAGGCAATGTGTGGGTGTTTGGGGCAGACAGCCTGTGGATACGTGGGAGGACTAGGGACAGGCAGTGCGTGGGTGTTGGTGAGACAGGCAGCGTGTGGATATGTGGGAGGATGGGACACAGGCAGGCTGTGAGAGGGGGCACAGGCAGGCTGTGGGTGTGGGACAGGCATGGTGTGGGTATGTGGGAAGACTGGGGACAGGCATGGTGTGGGTATGTGAGAGGACTGGGGACAGGCAGTGTGTGGGTGTTGGTGGGACAGGCAGCGTGTGGATACGTGGGAGGACGGGACACAGGGGGCTGTGAGTGGGGGACAGGCAGCATCTGGATACGTGGGAGGACAGAGCACAGGTGGGCTGTGGGGGGGGGGAGGGTGGACAGGTGTGTCTGTGAGTCATCAGATAGGCCAGAAATCACCATTTCAGCTTTTTAAAGTCTCATGAAGGGTGGTGTCTATGGAGTCGGGTAACCACCTGCCCCGGGTGTGGCAGGTGGAGGTGGGGGGTCTGTGGCGGCGGGTAACGCTGCCCCCCCTGGGTGTGGTGGGGAGTATATGGGGGCGGGTAACGCTGCTCCCCTGGTTGTGGCGGGCAGAGGGGGGGGGGGGGTCTGTGGGGGCAGGTAAGGCTGCTCCCCCGGGTGTGGCGGGCGGAGGTGGGGGGGGGGGGTCTGTGGGGGCGGGTAACGCTGCTCCCCCGGGTGTGGCGGGGGAGGTGGGGGGGGGTCTGTAGGGGCGGGTAAGGCTGCTCCCCCGGGTGTGGCGGGCGGAGGTGGGGGAGGGTCTGTGGGGGCGAGTAACGCTGCTCCCCCGGTTGTGGCGGGCAGAGGTGGGGGGGGTCTGTGGGGGCGGGTAAGGCTGCTCCCCCGGGTGTGGCGGGCGGAGGTGGGGGAGGGTCTGTGGGGGCGAGTAACGCTGCTCCCCCGGTTGTGGCGGGCAGAGGTGGGGGGGGTCTGTGGGGGCGGGTAACGCTGCTCCCCCGGGTGTGGCGGGCGGAGGTGGGGGGGTCTGTGGGGGCGGGTAAGGCTGCTCCCCCGGGTGTGGCGGGCGGAGGTGGGGGGGGTCTGTGGGGGCGGGTAACGCTGCTCCCCCGGGTGTGGCGGGCGGAGGTGGGGGAGGGTCTGTGGGGGCGGGTAAGGCTGCTCCCCGGGTGTGGCGGGCGGAGGTGGGGGAGGGTCTGTGGGGGCGGGTAAGGCTGCTCCCCCGGGTGTGGCGGGCGGAGGTGGGGGAGGGTCTGTGGGGGCGGGTAAGGCTGCTCCCCGGGTGTGGCGGGCGGAGGTGGGGGAGGGTCTGTGGGGGCGGGTAAGGCTGCTCCCCCGGGTGTGGCGGGCGCAGGTGGGGGGGGGGTCTGTGGGGGCGGATAACGCTGCCCCGTGGGTGTGGTGGGCGGAGGTGGGGGGGTCTGTGGGGGCTGCCCCCCCCCGCACGGGTGTGGTGGAGGAAGGGGAAGGGGTCTGGGTTTCACCCACCCCACGGGGAGGCTAGCCCGCCCCTAGCCTCTCTCTGGGCGGGGGAGAGGCGGAGCAGCGGGCTACCCAGACACCAGGGCCGGGCGTCGCCCCTCGCCTCCATGGCAACGAGCCGCCGCCGCAGCTCGCAAGCCACGGGCTAACGGAGCCGGCAGGCTGCGCCTCCCCCCTCCCCGCACGCGGGCACGCACCCAAGGGCAGAGGTGCAGGTGGCTCCACCAGGTGAGGGCAGGGTCTGACTGGGCGGCGCCTATCGCGGCTGCTGGGGCGGGGACGCGAAACAAACCCCGAGAGGGGCCGCGGCGCGAGCGGCGTTGGGCGACTGAACGTTCCTCTGTCCTGCCGGCCGCAGGGGGAGGGAGGTGCGGAGCCTCTGCCGCGAAGCAGGATGGGCGACGTAGTTCTTGGGCTCACGCGTTCTGTGACGCCCAGTAGAGGCGCGGGCGGGAGCGGACTACAGAGCCCAGCGCGCTGCGTGTAGCCGGGTGGGGGGCACAGCCTGGCTTTGCCCCGGCATCTGAGCCTTTGTGGGGGTCGGGGGTGATTTGTTGGGGGCCCGGAGGTGGGTGCGGCACCGGGGCCTGCGACAGCGCCGGCTGGGCCCCTGCGTGGAGCCGCTGCCGCAGACGGGGGCGGTATAACGGTGCTGAGGCTGCTCCCCCGCCCTACCGTCTGTCGCGGGATGGTGGGGCCTCCGCATCTCGGGCGGGGCCCTGCGAGCGGACAAACCAGCGCCCCAGAACCAGGCAGGGGGCTGGGAAACGCTCCCCTCGCCGGGGCTGGGGGAGGGGGCGAGTTGTGCGTGGGGGCTGGAGGGTGAGTGCTGGGGAGAGGAGGGGGAGCTGGCAGGGCGGGCTGAGTGCTGCATAGTGAGGATGGAGAAGTGGGGGTGGGGAGGCTGAGTGCTGCATAGTGAGGATGGTTAGGTAAGTGGGGGTGTAAGGGGGGGCTGAGTGCTGTACATTGAGGATGGAGAAGTGGGTGTGTAAGGGGGTGGGGATGAGTGCTGTGTGAGGGGACATGGGGGAATGAAGGAGGTGTGTAAGGAGGGAGTGAGGGCTCTGGAGTGTCATCCAACAAATGATTTATTGTATGTTGTGCAATTCTAATGCACCTCTCAAACACTGACCCTGTTGCGTTAGCCGCTCTACGCATGCACACAGCCAGTTTTATTTTTTCATAGTTCCTTTTGTCTTTGAAATGCTCAGCTCTTCCATCCTGATTCCACAGCCTCCTCTCCCGAGGTTGCAGATCTAGCGTGTTCTGCAGCTTGTCCCTTTAGAAAAGACAGAAAACAAAGTTTCTGCTCCGAAGAGATTTAGCATACAAAAGTCTGTGTTCAATATAGTAATTGGAGATGGAACAAAATGTTAGGTCATGCTTCATCCTGTAGGGACTAGTGCAGGATTTTTCCTTACAGTCTATTCTTCGGTGGCTCGTGGCCTCTACTTTTAAAATGATGGACATTTGTTTCTAGTGGGGGAGGAAAAAACATTTCCTATCCTAGACACACCATATTTTGTGCATTTTACTCTAGTTGTAGCAGATGCACTGAGATTTTACTTGAGCCCCCTGTGAGTGGTTTATAAAGTGTCCAAAGAGGAAGGATTGATTGGTGAATTAGCATATGATTTAGCAGTCTAGTGATTTCTTTCCCAACCATTCCTAAGATATTCACAAATTGTAAACATTTATAATTTAATTACATTTGAAAAATTGCTCTCTCTTGCTGTAAATGCAGTCAATACATTTAGTATGCTGCTCAGTTGGGAAAAGTTAAATATTTTCAACTTATTTATTTTATAGTACCCAAATGTGTGATACATCCTTCAGAGAAGAGGAAAAATGCTGTCCCTACCCAGAAGAGTTGGTGCTGGTCTACACTAGAAACTTAGATTGACTCAGCTATGTTACTCATTGGTGTGAAAAATCCATACCGCAGAGCAATGTAGTGAAGCTGACCTAAGTCCCATGTAGACAGCACTAGGTTGTTGGAAGAATTCTTCTGTTGACCTAGCTATCACCTCTTGGGGAGGTGCATTACCTATGCTGATGGGAGAACCTCTCCCATTGGTATAGGTAGTTTCTACACTAACATGCTGTAGCATTTCAACTGTAGACAAGCCCTTGACAACCCACTCTTAGGCCATATCTATACGTACAGCGCTGCAGTGGCACAGCTGGTGAGAGCATTACTGTTGGCATAAAAAACCCACCTCCGTGAGCAGCATAAGCTATGTCGGCAGGAAAAACTCTCCCACTGACAGAGCGCTGTGCACATGAGAGCTTATGTCAGTGTCACTTATGTCGCTCGGGGTGTGGAATATTCACACCCCAGGGTGATATAAATTTTGCTGACATCGGCTGTAGTGTAGACCATGGGCGGAAGGTGGACACCCCTTTCAGGGAGGCTAGCCCCCTGGCCCCGCCCCATGCAGCAGAGTCCTGAGCCACCCAGACCACCCCTCCTGCGTCTGGAGAAGCCCAGGGCCCATCAGAACCCTAAGCCCCCACCCCAATCTCTGGAGGAGCCCCAGTGCCCTACCCGAGCCCTGGTCCCCAGCAGCCCAAGCCACCCCTGGCCATGCTGGCCTGAGCCACCTCCGCGCCGGCAGGAGAATGAGAAAGGCAGCACACCTCCCCCAGCCATCTAGCGGAAGAATGGGAAGCTCTTTATATGCACCATGCAGGTTCCAGGGTGGCTGAGGAGGCGGTATCTGCTACTCAGCTTCCTGGGTTCATCAGTAATCTCTCTGGGGTCCAGGGAGATTACTGATTACGGGAAGCTGAATAGCAGATACAGCCTCCTCAGTTGCCCCGGAACCTGCGTGACGCATAATAAGTTAAAACTCTCAAATGGCGTCCTGTGGCAGCGGCTGTGCCAGGGAAGGCCTATTATACCCGCTGCCTGTGGTGTAAACATAGCTTTAGACATAACACCATCAGTAAGGATTACAGCAGTAGGGAGGGAGATAGTGTAAGGGAGAATGAGGGTTACAGCAAAAGCATAATGCAGCTATTTGCTATAAGATACATCTTAGTGCTTTTCTTTTTTAATGGGAAAATAAAACAGGTCACATTAAAACCAATGAAAATAACGGACTCATTTATTGTAGACATTGCAGGAAAAGTGAGATTTTTTTTTTTTTTTTGAGCGCAACTTAAATGAGGCGAGGGTAGTGCCTTGGTAGACAAGAACAGGGAAGGTGTTGCAGGTATAATGGGCAGCATGAAAAAAGGCAGAAAAGTGAATGAAAAGGGGGTAAAGGCTGGTATCTTTTGCCTCTGTATTTTCTCAGCTGTGCTGCTGTTGGTAGTTAATGTTCCATTGAAAGCAAATGAAAAGTTAGGATTCTTGCTACTTGATGTTTATTTACAGTCACAGGACAAACTCATTCTACCTGGAACTTTTGGCATCAGTAAAGTTACTTATTTATAATCAGCTGCTAGAAAATATATATGCTAGGCATATTCAAGTCAGACTTTCTAAGACTGGGAACCAAATGCTGCTTGCTTTACTCATACCCATAGTCCCACTGAAGTCAATTGAAATGCTTAAATGAGAGTATGGCAAGAAAGATTTTGACCCTGGATGTATAGTTTAAATTTTAGTGTCTGAGCACTGAGGGTATGGCTACACTTGCAGATGTAGAGCGCTTTGAGTTAAACCCACCTTCGGAGAGGGCAGTAGGGAAAGCGCTGCAGTCTGTCCACACTGACAGCTGCAAGCGCACTGGCGTGGCCATATTTGCGGAACTTGCAGCAGCATTGGGAGCGGTGCATGATGGGCAGCTATCCCACAGAGCACCTCTTCCCATTCTGGGACTGTGGCTTGTGGGAAGGGGGCGGAGGGTGCAGGGCATTCTGGGTCCTATCCCAACGCCCCGTGATGCATCAGTTCGCATCCCAGCGATCCCTGTGCTTCCGTCCACATTTGGTGCCATCTTTCAACGTTTTTTGTACTGCGCGCTCTGTCTTCTCTTTTGGTCTGCGGGAATGGAGCCCGAACTGCTGAGGAGTATGCTGATGAGTCTTGCCAGCATGTCACATTTGGCAGTCAAGTTATTCCTTATGATCCAAAGTGACAGTGAGGACTCCGATGATTATATCGACTCGAGTAACGCATATGACATGAGTTTGCTTGTGGCATTCATGGACATGCTTACCACGGAATGCTGCTTTTGGGCTCGGGAAACGAGTACTGAGTGGTGGGATCACATCGTCATGCAAGTCTGGGATGATGAGCAGTGGCTGTAGAATTTTCGGATGAGAAAAGCCACTCTCATGGGACTGTGTGAGGAGCTTGCCCCCACCCTACGGCACAAGGACATGAGATTGAAGCTGCCCTGATGGTGGAGAAGCCGGTGGCTATTGCAATCTGGAAGCTGGCAACTCCAGACAGCTACCAACTGGTTGCTAACCAGTTTGGAATGGGAAAGTCGACCATTGGAATCGTGTTGATGCAAGTTTGCAGGGCCATTAATCGCATCCTGCTCAGAAGAACCATGACTCTGGGTAACGTGCATGACATTGTGGTTGGCTTTGCACAAATGGGTTTCCCTAACTGCGGAGGAGCGATAGATGGCACACACATTCCAATTCTGGCACCAGCCCACGTAGCTTCAGAGTACGTTAATCGGAAGGGGTATTTCTCTATGGTTCTCCAGGCACTTGTGGATCACCGTGGGTGTTTCATTGACATTAACGCAGGCTGGCCCGGAAAGGTGCATGACACACACATCTTTCAGAGCACCGGCCTGTTCAGGAGGCTGCAAGCTGGGACTTTTTTCCCAGACCAGAAGATCACTGTAGGGGAAGTCAAAATGCACACTGTGATCCTTGGAGACCCCGCTTAACCTTTAATGCAGTGGCTCATGAAACCCTATACAGGGAGCCTTGACAGCAGCAAGGAGTGGCTCAACAAGAGGCTGAGCCTGTGCAGAATGACTGTGGAGTGTGCTTTTGGCGTTCAAAGGGCCCCTGGTGCTCTCTGTGTGGGAAGCTGGACCTGGCTGATGACAGCATCCCTGCGGTTATATCCGAGTGCTGTACCCTCCATAACATTTGTGAAGGGAAGGGTGAATGATTCACTCAGGCATGGAACTCGGAGGTTCAATACCTAGAGGCTGAATTTGAACAGCCAGAGAGCAGGGCTATTAGAGGGGCCCAGTGCAGGGCTGCAAGGATTAGGGATGCCTTGAGGGAGCAATTTGAGGCTGAAAGCCACCAGTAATGTCTGGTGCCCTGCCTGGGAGTGAAGTGCAGTGGTTCCAATGTTAGTAGGAATCTGTGTTTGCTATGCTGACTTGCAGTGCCTGTTTCTTTCCTAGAATAAGGTATCTTTTACTTTATGCAATAATAAAGAACGTTTTCAAAGCCAAAAAATCCATTTATTGAAAAGAAAATAATTCATTGAAAAGAAACACAACTGCTTGGGAAACAGAAAGGGCAACGGGGTGGGGTGGGGAATGGTACAATCACAGATTTGCTTATGTCCTGTTATACTCAGCCTTCCTGTCTGGAGTGCTGTGCAATGAGTGCTGCACTTCGGGATGGCTGTACTGCATGGTGATGGGGGTTGAGTGCAGTGGGTAAGGGTCATAGTTTTCAGGGCTGGGTTGTGAAGCTACAGGTGTTGGAGGCAGCTGGTGGCTGTAAGAACCTGGATGTTGGGGAAAGTGGGTTGGAGGTGACATGGGGGCACAAGGGAAAGAGTTTTGGGACAAGGGCTGCAGGGGGGGGTCAGGCATGGTAGTGCTTCGCCTGCATGGCTACGAGCACCTGGATTGAGTCTGCTTGGTGCTCCATTATGCTTATCAGCCAATCTGTGCTTTGCTGCTGGAGCACCGCACTTTTGTGCTAGCGATCCTCATTCTGCTGGCGGATCCTCCTTTTGCTGTCCCGCCACTCCTACACTTTTCGATTTTCATTACTTGAATGCTGCATTACTTCATGCAACATGTCTTCCTTGCTTCTACGTGGCCTCTTTCTGATTCTTTGGAGTCTTTCGGCCAGTGATAACATGGATGGCTGAGATCTCAAGGTTGCATTTGTAAAGGCAAAATGCAACACTTAACAGAGGCAGCATTGTTCATACCAGACAGAGCAATGATTCCCCTGTACTTCAGGGCAAGCCCAGTCTACACAATAGCATAATTTGCCCGTCCCAACGCGAGCGCACATAACCTACAGGATCCCCAAAATGGTGAGTAAGCACAGGGTCAAGCTTGACTGATTGTTTCATGGCTGAACTGTCCTCTGGGTTTCTGTGTCTTGGGGAGAGTCAACAGCGGCAGGGGGCCCCTATACTGAACACTGTCCCCACATTTTCCACAGGAGTTCATCCTGAAGAAATCTTGCTGCTGAGGGTGACCTGGGAAGCAAGGGAGGGTCTTCTACTGCAATGCGGATTCCACCCTGGCCCATATGCAGCCTGCCTCTGTGCAGCAATGGTCCCCTCACCCCTCACGGCACAGTGTCGCAGACAAGTTAGCCTTACTGGGACCCGGAACACAGTGGCTCTCCCGAGAAACCTGCGCAAGCGCATTGCCCAATTTCTGGATGAGACCTCTGAAGAGATCACTGAGACCAATTACCACGATGTGAGAGAGCACATCAATGACCTATTTCGCATCTTAGGCATGCATGCAGCCCTAACCATCCTCACCCCAAGAGCCTCCACCGAATAACTTCCTTCCCAAAATAAAAGCCGCTTACTGGGAATTTCCTCAGATGTTTGTCCTTCCCCAAGCACCGGCCCCCGCGACTGGCTACCTTCCTCCTGGCTTGAGAACAGCTCCTGGCTGCATGCATCTAAGGATTCTGGGGTGTTTTCCTCCATCTCAGCACCCTCGCTCCCGCTTTGCTGCTCCTCCTCCTGCCTTGTTGGACTGGGCTCTGAAGTGTCCATGGTGGTGCTCTGAGTGGAGATGGGGTCGCCCCCAAGTATCACGTCCAGCTCTTTGTAGAAACAGCAGGTTGCAGGGGCAGCACCGGAGCGGCTGTTTGCCTTTGGGGGGTTTGCGGTAGGCATTCCACAGCTCCTTCACTTTATTCCTGCACTGCAGTGCGTCCCAGTCATGGCCCCTTTCCATCATGTCCCTTGATATCTGCCCGAAGGTATCATAATTCCTATGGCTGGAGCGCAGCTGGGACTGGACAGCTTCCTCCCCCCAGCCATTGATGAGGTCCAGCACCTCGCCATTGCTCCATACTGGGGATTGCCTGGCACGTGGAGTCATGGTCACCTGGAAAGATTCGCTGAGAGCACTCCACACCTGGCTGGGCAAACAGGAAGGGTATTTTCAAAATTCCCAGAGAATTTAAAGGGCGGGTTTGATGGTTGGTCATCTCAGGGCAGGGCAGTAGAGTTCAAAGTGATGACCAGAGTGGCTAGAACAGGCATTGTGGGACACTTCTGGAGGCCGATCAGAGCACACTAACAGACCAGGGCGTCCACACTCGCTCTGCGGCGCTCCAGCAGGGGCGCACAAAACGTTATTCCACTCACCGCGGTGGAGTACCAGGAGCGCTTTAGCCGCGGAGTCAGAGCACTCTACGTGCCTTGCCAGTGTGGACGGGTAGTGAGCTAGTGCGCCTGGGGCTCCTTTAATGTGCTGTAACTCGCAAGTGTAGCCAAGCCCTAACTTATTTTACATTTCATGCTGTGGGATAAACATTTCAATGTAGATCCATCCATTATTAACAATGGTTTATCATTTCAAAAATATACATCTTGCAGTAACAAGAACCATAATTTCTTCAGAAGATACAAATACAAATAAGATACAAATTCACTGAAGTTTCTGAGATAAAAAGACCGAAATTACACTGGGATTCAAATTTAAGAAATATTCTAAGTATCTGTTTAATCTTTTCTCATCCCCTCAAATTTATATTTTCAATCAATGACATTGCATTGCTTCTTATTATTTAAAGTAATATTTGTTCATAGTAGTGCAAACAATGCATGCCATTTCCAAACATTCAAGAAGGAATGGCAGGTACTCCAAGGAATGCACAATCTAAGGCTGGGAAGACAAGTGGGCAGAAGTTAGGGCAAGGTGGATCAATAACAGGCCTTGTATATGCAGGTCAATTTGATTATACAAATATGAGGTCATCTTCAACATAACTAATTGTCACTCAAAAGAGTCACCTTTTTAAAAATTGAGATATCGAAAGATTTGAAACCTGCTACACCAATAATAGAGAACTTGTCTCTGGTGTCTACTTGTCTAAACCAGGGGTTCTCAAACTTAATTGCACGGCATCCCCCTTCTGAAAACAAAAATTATTACACAACCCCAGGTGGTGAGGGGGACAGAAGCCTGAGCCTGCCCTAGTCCCGCTGTCCTGCGTCAGAGGGCGAAAGCCCAAGCTCCAGTGCCCTGGATGGGGGGAGTCAAAGCCAAAGCCCAAGGGCTTCAGCCTGAGGCAGGGGGCCTGCAACCTGAGCCCTGCTGTCCAGGGCTGAAGCCCTCGGATTTTGGCCCTGGGCCCAGCAAGTCTAAGCCAATTCTGGCGACTCCATTAAAATGGGATTACGACCCACTCTGGGGTCCTGACCCATAGTTTGAGAACCGCTGGTTTAAACCATTATTATCTGAGTAGATAAATATCTTTAGCTTGTTCATAATCATAAGAAGACAGTTAGTTTGATTCCTACAGAAGTATAGTTTAAACGGGGAAAAGTACTGAGGCCTAAATTAAAGAAGTAGTATACATTCTGATCTTTGTGGCCCCGGTTTACAAACACGTATGAGAGTAACTTAACATTAATTTAGGGGGAACCACTCATATGCCTTAAGTTACTAATGAGCTTAAGCATCTGCTTGATTTAGCCTAAAGTCAGTTAAAATCCTTTATTGAAGGTTGTACCGGAAACAACTTTGGGATTTGAAGGAGGGACTAAAACTGGCAGTCCCGTCAAGAAATAACATAACAATCTGTAGGTTTCAGAGTAACGGCCGTGTTAGTCTGTATTCGCAAAAAGAAAAGGAGTACTTGTGGCACCTTAGAGACTAACCAATTTATTTGAGCATAAGCTTTCGTGAGCTACAGCTCACTTCATCGGATGCGTACTGTGGAAACTGCAGAAGACATTATATACACAGAGACCATGAAACAGTACCTCCTCCCACCCCACTCTCCTGCTGGTAATAGCCCATCCAAAGTGACCGCTCTCTTTACAATGTGTATGAAAATCAAGGTGGGCCATTTCCAGCACAAATCCAGGTTTTCTCACCCCCCCACCCCCATACACACACAAACTCACTCTTCTGCTGGTAATAGTTCATCCAAAGTGACGACTCTCCCTACAATGTGCATGATAATTAAGGTGGGCCATTTCCAGCACAAATCCAGGTTTTCTCACCCCCCCCCCCACACACACACACAAACTGTGCAATCTGTAATTCCTCTTTGTCAAGTACTTCAGAAAACCCTAGTACGTAAGCATTAATGTGTTAGGTTAATTCATCAGAATTTTAATTTTTCCATTCCGTAATAGCACGCTATCTCTAATTATAACATTGATCAACTGCTTAGTGCTTTCTTCTTTAGTTTTGACTACCATTAACTTCTGAAATTTTTTTAAGATTCTGTTTTTGTTCGCAATTCAGGCAATTCAAATTTGTCCTCAAAAGAATTGAAACAAATCTCTTTTGAGAGGCAAGTGTTGATGCTACAGGCCTAGTACCTGGTGTCCCCTCTCCAAATATACTTGTAACATTTCAAAATGGATTTCACTTCATTACAGTCTGAAGACTGAAATGCAAGGAAAAAACAACTTGTTGCTTAATTTTTTCAGAGCTTCCCTTGTGTACTTTTAGGCCTGGAGTGAGGAAGGCATCCCTGTTGAGGACCACAATTAAGCACAAGCTCAGATCCTGAAGTCAATTGAAATGTAACCACATGCTTAAAATTAAGCCTTATTTTTTAAAGACCCTGGCTGTGCTGCATTAGCCTTACGATAGCTCGTGTTTGTAGAGGATTTATAGTTATTTTATTTTTTCCTTTTATTTTTCAGGAGAAGGTGGATTTTTGTTTTCTGAATTGTTTTCTTTGTTATTTCTCTATGATCCAGTTTAGTTGATTTTAGTTTATTTTGCTTTTTCCATAATTGTGAGGACCACTTATTTATTTTATATATTTTGCTTAGTTTTATTTCTGTGTTCTACGTGGGGTTCTCAACTTTTTTCGTTCTGAGGCCCCCGAACATGCTATTAAAAACTCCACGGCCCACCTGTGCTTCCACAACTGTTTTTCTGCATATAAAAGCCAGGGTTGGCATTATGGGGTAGCAAGCAGGGCAACTGCCCGTGACCACACGCCACGGGGGGCCCCAGGAAGCTAATTTGCTCAGGTTTGGGCCTCAGCCTTGCCACAGCGGGGCTCCGGCTTCAGCTTTTTGCCCTTCATCCCTGCTTGGCAGACCCCCTGTAACCTACTCGCAGCCTCTCTTCCCCTCATCATCTTGTGGCTCTTTCCTACACTAGAGTAAAACAGCTTCCCATCACGTCAAGACATCCTTAGAAATGTCTTAGTTCACGGAACATTGGGAAGAGGAACCATTTACAGACATTAGTGTCAATATAGCTGCTACAGATGGGCCCTAAGTTTGCTTGTTAAAAATCCTGCACTCGCTAGGCTAAACAGGTCACAAGGGATATCAATCTTTATTCTTTGGCACATAAGCTGAACTGATCCCTAACTGGGGTCAGGAAAGAATTTTTCTCTTCTGTGGCATACAGTTCACAACTCATCAAGTACAGCTAGTATAAAAGGCTTTTTAGCCTTCTCTGGAGGATCATCATTATATTGGCTACTACCAGGGGACAGGTGTAGGCAAAGCTGGTAGCACTATCTTTTAAGATGGCCCAATATTTCCGATTATGAGATCTGGTTTTTAGCTGCTTATTACTTGCCAAACTTAAATCATTCGGGATGAAATTCTATATGCTAGGTGTTTGGTTCAGACTGTTTTTTTAAATTTTAACCAAAACAATTCAGCCATATCCGAGAACAAGGAAAAATGTATTTTACCCACGTTAAAAATTCTGATGACCTTTTCTTTGAACAGCTCTGGTACCCCCAAGCTTTGAAGCAAAGACTTGAAATTGGGTAGGGAGTTGGCCTCTTAGAGCTTCCAATACAGAACTGGTTTCCAGCCATTAGAAGTTCCAGTCTTCAGGCATATCCAGTTCCGGTTCCAAGAGAGGGTCTCAGAAACCCAAAGGTAGCTTCGGATGCCACACCAAATCCACTTTCCTTGGTGTCAGGAGATGGAGAAAAGAGGAATACAATGGCACCATTGCTCCATGCAGTCCTGTTCCTGAGGATCAGGCAGGCGATTGGCAATGAAAATTAAGGTGGAATTGTCTGGTGCTAAGGTAGGAGGTTCTTGTTATCAGAAGCCCATCTCCTTGGTTCTAAGGAGTAGGTCCATCTTATCTAGTTCTGATGGAAAGATTGTCTATTCTTCCCAGTTTCAGTCCTGGAGAGGCTACAGTTTTCATTTCAGGCTTCATTATCTGTTTTGCTGAGCAGAAATCCCACAATGCTCCACTTGCTAGGGTGACGTTAAAGATTCCCTTGGAACTGAGAATTTGGAGCTGAAGTTTCCTTATTGTTGCTTTGGTGCCATTGGAATAGAATGAGAGGTTCATTCTAGGGTCATTTAGTTCCTTTTGCCTCAAACTAGACCTTTCTTGGTTTCATCATCGGCACTGAGTATTTCAGTATATCCCTCTCGGTTGAGGTTTTGAGCCCCACCTTCTGCCCAAGGGCTATTTTGCACATTTATCTGCCATGGGCCAACTGGCCTTCCTGGAGATCATAGTCTTGGAGGATAGGAATGGCAGTCACTTTTTAATCTCCCCCTTAGTATACCAACCTGCCAAACCCCTGTACTACCTCCTTCACTGAGATATGATTCAGATTCCACAGCCGAGGAAGAGAGTGTTGGCCATACTCCATACGACTGATGTTTCTCCAGAGGATGTTATGATAGACATTATCAGTATTATGGAAGATATAAAATCTTCCAAGACTGCTCATCAGGACCGTGGACGCATTGGTCTTTGAGTTATCTACTATTCAAGAAAAGTCTCACAAATTGTTGGATAGTCTGGAAATGAGTTAGACAGAGGGGTTGTACTAATAATGGCCTCATGGATCCTACCAAAAATTTCTGGATGACACCAGCCTCCATCTCACCAAGTTCTCAGAAACTTTTCAAAGGGCTCCAAGCTTTGGGTTCACCCCAGAGATGTAGATCTGTTTTGACAATCTTTTTGAAGACATCCAGCGGCAGGGGAGTAACCTTGTTTTATGATTCAAGTAAAAGCAACATTCCTGGGACAAAGTGTGTCCAAGCTTTCAACACCACTGCCCATGTCATGTCCTATGATTTCAGAGAAGACTTGAGTTTCTATTGCTGTCAATTTGGCACGTTTCATGAGCATTGCAATTCATATTTGAAGAAAACCCAAAAAAGCTGACAAACATTTGCCTCATCAGACCTTGTTAGATACAATATGCAAATTAAAAGAAATTGGATAGTATACAGAAGTACATTTGTCTTTATAGTGCATGGAATGTAACTGAGCTCTTTAGACATAGAGTAGCTGGGAACTACTGGGTTAGAGATATCTTCAGGGCAACTGCTACTGAGAAGAAAATATTTTTAAAAGAGAGGAAGGATAGTCTCCTGGTTAAGGTGCATTCATATGGGAGTTGAGAGCTGAGGTAAATTCTTGACTCTGCCTCTGTTCCCAATCTTCTGCTTGCATGGCCTTTCCCTTTCTCCTGTCCTTTCCCTGTCTTGTATATTTAAAATGTAACCTGGTTAAGATGAGGTCTTTTGAAAGTTCCTAACCCAGTGGGCCCTTAATGTTGATTGGATCTCCAAATCACTCATGTAATACAAATAATATCATAAATGTAAAGCCTCATGTGATATATGATTCATGGGTAGCTGGTTGCTAATATATGTTGTGGTGTTACATAAATTAAAGCCTGATTCTGTCCACAAACACTTCGTTTGCAGTGAGATGGAGTGTAAATGTATCCTGCACTAGCCTGCCATGAACCAAGCGTCTATGATGTGGACCCTGTTGCCGTGCACTAAAAGTTCCCTACTGCGCTTTGACTCGCTTTGAAACTGGAATGGATTAAAGCATACTAGTGAATTGTTAGTGTAAGGCAGCATGGTTCACACAGGCACTTACCCTGCACTAGCCTGCTGTGCACTATGTTTACACCCTAGCTTGCTGTAAACTGAGTATTGATGATAAGAGGGATCAGCATGGGTGCTGCAGTCCACTGGCATACAATGATTTAACAGGCTCAGGGCAGAGGAAAAATACATAAGCTTTACCAGTCATCTGGGACAATTGTGGGTTTTTTTGTCAATAATCAGTATAATAAGGAGGTACTATAATCATCTGTACATCTAAATGGTAAAATGGATGTAAAACAGCGATGCAAGGAATAGCAAAACAAAAACTGCCTAATGATTTTCTGAATCATTATATAGCCTGTACGAGTTTTCGTCTTATGATTAAATGTTATGTTTTAGGTTTGTGAGAGACGATGAATTTGGCTGAGATTTGTGATAATGCCAAAAAAGGGAGAGAATATGCGCTTCTTGGGAACTACGACTCCTCTATGGTATATTACCAAGGTGTCATCCAGCAGATTCAGAGACACTGTCAATCAATCAGAGACCCAGCAGTTAAGGGCAAATGGCAACAGGTATGATGAAGTGGTATTGCATTGTATGCGGTAAATTTGGAAAGAAATACTGCATTGCACAAGCTTTTAAAATTTAGCCCAAGTATATATTGGCTAAATTGAAGTTCAGGATATTTATGTGGCAATATTTCTTGTGACATAGTTAGAAGGGATTCTTTAGTTCTAATTGAATCAATTTTCTTGTCTTCACTGGACTAATTGTGTGTGACTGCCTATTTTGGAAATACTATTATGTTAATGATTTCCTTTTGCTGTCTCATCTTTCATCCAACTAATATGCAGTATGCTATGATGTGAGGAAATGGGCTTGTATCATTAAAAAGATCAATATAGTTGCAGTTATCTAAAACGTTATCTGCAGATTTAGATAGTACTCTTAGGCCCTGATCTCACAATCACTTGGGCATGTGCTCAACTTTATTTGCATGAGGAGTACTGTTGAAGTCAGTGGGAGTAATCCTGGGCTGAAAGTTAAGCACTTACATAAGCACTTCAGCTTTAATGACCTATTCTGGCCACATTCAAGTAAATGGCAAAATTCCTATTGATTGCAGTGATGGAAGGATTGGACCTTTTAAATCATTTTGAAAACTGATCAGCTTGTCTTCAGCCTTCGTCCTGGATTCCCTCCATTATACAAAAAGTGTTTTCTAACATCAACAAATTAATCTTTGGAGGATATGTGTACAAAGTGTATTCATAGTACAGATTCTTATTGTATAAAATTTATTTTGAATGGGAGGCAATATGTCTTGTGCACGTTTTTCTTTTTTAACTTTAACTAAGGAGATAATCTCAGGTAAGTATTTTAAATTTTAATTTTTGCCTGTTTACAGTAGTATCACGTACAAACATAAACTTGTATTGTCACCCTGCTTTGTCCATTTTGCCTTGATAAACAGATTTTTTTTGTGTGTTTGAACGGAGCTGAAGTTAACATAGAACATTTTGTCTACAACAACTTTAATT
Organism: Eretmochelys imbricata; assembly: GCF_965152235.1. Classification (NCBI taxonomy): domain Eukaryota; kingdom Metazoa; phylum Chordata; order Testudines; family Cheloniidae; genus Eretmochelys; species Eretmochelys imbricata. The sequence goes on along the minus strand of NC_135572.1, from coordinate 48,412,977 downwards.
TAAATAGTGCCTTATATTTTGCCAAAATGTGTCTGACATCAGTATCAATCTAATTATATGTGTTTGTTTAAAACCTGCACAGCACATAACACTGGATCAAGCTCTATCCTTGGTTGCCTGCAAGGGGGCTCCTACTAAAGCCATGATACCAGCGTGCCCAGATCCAAGGACAGAATTTGTCCCATGTATTTTAATAGATTCCACAAAAATAGGCAGTTTTTCTGCCCACCCCTCCCCGCCTCCACATGTAGCCTGTTAACTTGTTTTTTTTTTTTAAAGTGATATTTGAAATCCAAGAGATTTACGCTGTAAGAATTTATCCAAACCCAGACTGACATATGTGAGCTCATGTGAGTTAATGGACTGCAGGATCCAACACTAATATTGTTACGCTGTGGAGCTAACGCAAATGTTTTGGCCTAAAAACTGTGACATTATCCCTCAAAGATTTCACATCTGTTGTTAATATTGTGTTTAAGTATTGAATCCATGATTTATGCATTTCGGCCCTTTTGTATGTTTTCCTTGCTGTTGGATTTATCTGCCTTGGAATCTAAGGCGACACCTGCTTATAGCATTAAGTCATGCAGCACACTGTCTGCTGCTTATCTGTTTCTACTGCTATGCCAGTCTGCTTCTTCCACCTCTGCACTAACTAAGATCAGTAGGTTGGGAGCAGTTTACCTCCCATTAGCACTACAGATTCGTTCTCACTCTTTCCATCGCTGCTAGAAGTTGACCCACAAATACTAAATATCATACTATTCATAGGTCTTTACATTGGGGCTATGAAAGGTCTTGGCACTTACTAAGGTTTGTCAAACTGCCACATTAACTTGACATTTCTAATACTTGGATTTCAAATTCAAATTAATTTAGTGCATTAAAGAAAAGGATTTCCTTGATTTCAGTGGGAGTTGGATCAGGCAGGAGTCAACAGATAGTAGATTAACAAGTATGAGACAGATAATTCCTTAAAATGTATTTGAATGGTGCTAGTTATCTACTATAGTCTCTGACCAGTAGAAAATGGAAGTTGCAAACATACAATGCAAGTGAATAACTTCACAGTCAGACTTCCATTATAACAGTAAGAAAACGTGGCTGAAGTAATATCTTTTATTGGACCAGCTTCTGTTGGTGAAAGACATAGGCACCGACTCCATGGGTGCTCCGGGGCTGGAGCACCCACAGGAAAAAAATTGTGGGTGCTTAGTACCCACCGGCAGCCCCCCTATCAACGGGCTCTCCCTCCCACCAGCGCCTTCTGCCCGCTGGTGGGTACCCCGATCAGCATCTCCCCCTCCCTCCCTCCCAGTGTCTACCATTTGCTGTGGATCAGATATTTCGCAGTGTGAGGAGGCGCAGTGTGTTCGGGGAGGGGGTGGGAAGAGACGGGGTGGGGCACTAGGAGAAGGGGTGGAGTGGGGGCAGAGACAGGGGGAGCACCCCCTGGCAGATTAGAAACTCAGTGCCTATGGTGAAAGAGACCAGCTTTTGACCTCCACAGAGCTCTTCTTCATGTCAGCTTGTCTCTTTCACCAACAGAAGTTGGTCCAATAAAAGATATTTCCTCACTCGCCTTCATTCTCTCATATCCTGGGGCAAACATGGCAACAATAACACTGAAAACAAATTATAAAGGTAAGTCATGTTCCCAGTTTCTTCTGTTGCTTTAGTTGTCTTCTTAACCTAGGCTACCTTTATTGCCCCTCTTTCATATCTGTATTACTGAAAACATTTCCTGATGCTGTGGATGTATTGTGACTGTTCAGCTCTACAAGTGAACATCTCTGTCAAGTTTTGAACAATATCAGGGCATGGATCTCGCAGCCCGTACTCTCAAGATTCCATTGAAGTGTAATAGGAGTAGCCACATGTTTGAGAGCTGCTGGATTGGACCGTGTGATGGGTTGGATCACAGAAACCGCCTTGGGGCTGCCAACTGATGTGCCAAGACTACTTCTGCCCCTGCTTTCCCTGCCCTCCCAGCTTGGGGCTTCAGTGCCCTGCCTGGTTTGAGCCAGACCTGCTAGCCTGCTGCAAACCCAGACCCAGGTCTGAACCACGTCCCCTAACAGCTGTAGGCTTAAACTGAAAGCAGCTTAAGAAGTGTTCCTGTCTTTAACACTCAGATGCCCAACTCCCAATGGGGTCCAAACCCCAAATAAATCCGTTTTACCCTGTATAAAGCTTATACAGGGTAAACTCATAAATTGTTTGCCCTCTATAACACTGATAGAGAGATATGCACAGCTGTTTGCCCCTCCAGGTATTAATGTATACTCTGGGTTAATTAATAAGTAAAAAGTGATTTTTATTAAATACAGAAAGTAGGATTTAAGTGGTTCCAAGTAATAGCAGACAGAACAAAGTGAATTACCAAGCAAAATAAAATAGAACATGCAAGTCTATGTCTAATACAGTAAGAAAACTGAATACAGATAAAAACCTCACCCTTAGAGGAATTCCGGTAAGCTTCCTTTTACAGACTAGTCTCTGGGTCCAGCAATCACTCACACCCCCTGTAGTTACTGTCCTTTGTTCCAGTTTCCTTCAGGTATCCTTGGGGGTGGAGAAGCTATCTCTTTAGCCCGCTGAAGACAAAATGGAGGGGTCTCCCAGGGGTTTAAATAGACTTTCTCTTGTGGGTGGAGATCCCCTCCTCTCTCCTATGCAAAGTCCTAGAATCATAGATCATAGAATCATAGAAAATCAGGGTTGGAAGGGACCTCAGGAGGTCATCTAGTACAACCCCCTGCTCAAAGCAGGACCAATCCCCAATTTTTGTCCCAAATGGCCCCCTCAAGGATTGAACTCACAACCCTGGGTTTAGCAGGCCAATGCTCAAACCACTGAGCTATCCCTCCCCCCAAAACATATTTGCATTGGCCGGGAATCGACCCCGGGTCAACTGCTTGGAAGGCAGCTATGCTCACCACTATACCACCAATGCATCTGGCTAAGTCTAGCTCCAAGATGGAGTTTTGGAGTCACATGGGCAAGTCACATGTCCATGCATGACTCAGTTTTTACAGGCAGAAGCCATTGTCCACGTGCTACCTTGGACATCCTTATGTAGACTTCTTATGTGGATTGGAGCCTTCCAAGATCCATTGTGCATTAAGTGCTTCTTGATTGGGCACTTAACTTGCAAATTCCTTTCTAAAGAAGCTGACCAAATGCTTTACTAAGGCTATTCTAAAAATCAGGCAAGTACACAGCCAATATTCATAACTTCGAATACAAGAATGACACATGCATTACAAATAGGATGAATATATTCAGTAGATCATAACATTTACAGAGAATTGTTACATGGCATAGGTAGAATAAAACATATTCCAGTTATGTCATATATACATTCATAAGCATATTTCCATAAAGCCTTATGGGGGTGCACCGTCACAGACTGTTAGTTTTTTGTAAATGTTAATTTATTCCACGGGAGTGAACATTTTCTAAACCTTTTTTTCTGTTGTAAATTGAGATTGTATATAAAAAATAAGACCTGTGCAAAAATTAAAACAATTTTTTTCTGAAATCACTTGTTTATTTTGAAGGTCCGGCAAGAATTACTGGAGGAATATGAGCAAGTAAAGAGTATTGTCAACACGTTAGAGAGTTTTAAAATAGACAAACCTCCAGATATTCCTGTATCCTATCAAGATGAGCCATTTAGGGATCCTGCTGTTTGGCCACCTCCAGTTCCCGCTGAGCACAGGTAACTGGAAAGCACTATGGGATAGTTCAAACTTTAACTCCACCCTTGAACATTAATCCCTCTTAGCAGTGGACAAATTGATTTTTCAATAGTCTGTTGCTACCTAAAAAGAATGATGCAGTTCAAATGTGGGGGTGATTTTTGAGGAATTGGATGTGTGTGAACGGTGGAAGAGGAAGTGTGTTTGGGTATTATGGTGTGGTAAAGCCTATATATGGAGGTTGGGCAGGATGTTAATGTTTCCATAACTGATTTTCTTGATTTTTGATGATTAGTTGCTAAGAAATTCTCTTGAACAACTGTAACTCTCTAACAAAATTCTTCGTTTATTATAAATGCCTTGGAATCATAAAAATTACAGCTAGAAAAGACCTATTAAATCAGCCAGTCCAGATCCCTGACCTTGTAGAATGGGTTATTCGCTAGTCTGAACGGTGACTGTTTTTGAGGTCAGTAATTGTTCAGGTATGGCCTAAGGTACATAATATGTTGCCTGAAGCCAAAAGCTTCAGGCATTGCTTTAGTACTGAAGGAAGTCTGCAGACAAGGTGATGCTTTGCACAGCTAGGGCCTGATCCAAAGCCCACTGTAGTCCATGGAAATACTTCCATTGAATTCATTGGGCTTTATAACAGGCCCCTAATGTAGGTCTCTAGTCTAACTTTTTACAACATAAAAGTGTTACACATTGTAGTTAAGGGGGTCTCTGATAATAGTTGAGTTGCCCATTTTGTTGTTTGAAAGAGTGGTCAGTTGTCTGATTTTTGATTTTTAATTTTTTTTTAAATAAACTATTTTCATGAAGTCCTAAAGGCTTTCATATCAGGTCATAGGAGGCTTTTTCTGCCAGTTGGAATTGAGGGACACAACAGAAAAAAGTAAAGCATCTATATTAGTTTTTGATGTCTCAAATGCCTTTCATCTGGAAGGATCCTGCTCAGCAGAACTGGAATACAAGCACCTGTGGGACGGTGTGACGGAGTAGGGAGTGGGGTGGATTGACCTGGGAATGTTGTGTGGGAGTTTTACTGGGACTGTCTGCATTGGTGATGGGGATATCAGGGTGTGACTTCACTTGAGGGACGATACCTGAGCATGTAACCTGAGCCCAGGATGGGGATTGGGGCCAGGTGACACCTTTGCCTGGGAAACTGGACAAAGGCTGAAGGAGGAGCTGGGGGGAGGCTGGGTGAGACTGCTGGAGGGGGTTTTTCAGTTGGGAGTTGACTGGGGAAACGGAGGGAGCCCCAGGGTTGGGATCTAAGCTCCCTGTTCCCCAGATGGACCTGACTGAGGGGGTCCTGTTGTGTGTACCTACAAGCTTTGATTTGGACTGTGTTCCTGTCGTCTAATAAACCTTCTGTTTTACTGGCTGGCTGAGAGTCACGGTGAATCGCAGGAAGTGGGGGGTACAGGGCCCTGAGTCCCCCACAGATGGACAATAACAATCTGTGAAAGGAGGAAGGGACTGGCCTGTTCAAAGTGCTCTTGAGATATTTATCATCTTGCAAGATATCACTGAATGATGTAGAGCTGAGTTAGTACAATTGGGAATTTTCTACACGATTTAGGAAAGCTAGTGACTGTATTTGGTAGTAATTGGAAGCCGTTACTAACCAAAGGCTATTTTGTAGTCTATATGAAATGTGTTTGGTTTTCTTAGTGCATTACCTAGTGGACAGGGGCCTGATTCTTCATTGCTTTGCACCATGTGTAGTATTTACCCCCTGTTCAAAGTGGGTGTAAAACATTACCATAGCTTGCTGCTTCAATTTCCCCCATCTCTACCTCATTACACTGTTGTGAGTGTCAAGCTATTGCAGTGACTCCAGAGCATGAGTACCAACCTCAGGGCAGACTATTAAGAACCAGGGCACTAGACCCAAATTGATTGTGAATTCTATACTTGGATTTCACCAACCAGTTATCAAGTGGTAAGGCAACTCCCATCTTTTCATGTATTTATACCTGCTCCTGTATTTTCCACTCTATGCATCTGATTAAGTGGGTTCTAGCCCACAAAAGCTTATGCCCAAATAAATTTGTTAGTCTCTAAGGTGCCACAAGGACTCCTTGTTGTTTTTGCTGATACAGACTAACACGGCAACCACGCTGAAACCTGTCAACAATATTCAGGTTACTCCCAGTCCAAAGGACTAGTCATGTACCCAAGGTCAGTTGCACCTTAGATCTCACGCCAGAGACAATGCTTGTAACCAATCCTATAATAAATTATATACAGATTTATTAAAATATGAAAGGAAATAAGAGTTACTTACAAGGTTAAAGCAAATAAACAGATACACACAGATGAGTTGCAATCTTAAATTTCAAAAAGTAATAGAAGTTTCTATAATAAACAAGCTCTATATGTTTTATAGGGCTAATCCAGGCTAAGCAGCTGTGGGGACCCCTCACTTATGCCTAGAAAACCTCTCTCTATAGAATCCAAGCAGCATAGATCTCCAGTTCCTTCTTATTAGGAGTTTTTATCTCCCTCATCCCTTGTTCTCTGAGCTGCAGACTCAGCTGAGGGGGGGAATCCACTTGCATGACTCATCTTCATGTGGGGAAGGGCAAAACAAATTTATGTTGTCCTCTTTAATGTCCTACAATAGTCCATCTGGTGTCACTGGACCTTCCGTGTTGGACAGGACATAACACCTTCTGTGGGAGACCACCATTTCACACTAGTTAATGTCTCTCTCTCCCCTGTCTGGTGATTTACAGAGGTTTACAATACAACTTCTCAAATATTACCTTACAATATGGGATACAGATGTTATAAGTGAGATTAATGCATGCAGCAGCTCACAAGCATTCAATAAAATCTAAACACATTCTTATAATTCTAATACCTATTTTAACAATACTAACAGCCAGACTGGCTCCAGCTATGTATCTGTCAATGTTCAGTTGAGACATGGGGACCTTAGTACGAGCTGGTACCTGGTCTGTCAGTGTCACAGTGAGCTTTAAAGTTTGCAGGCGATTTTGGATGAAGGGCAGTATAAAGTGCAAAGTGGATTTATTTATTTATGTTGTTTATAGATTAAACTGTTTCTTGGTTTGGGTGTACGGTCATAGATGGGAGAGGTGACCCTCCCAGCAGGTCAGCACCACTTGTAAAATAAATTAAAGTCTCATGCAGCTGCAAATGAATAAATAAAATTACTTTCAACAGTAACAATAGCAGCAACTCTTCTGTTCCTTTACGCGTGATGAAAAATTATTTGAAGTAAACACTTAGTAATCACATCCAGTTTGTGAAAGTGTGTGGGAGAGACTTTTAAAAATGAATCTTTCAGGAAAGTAGTTGCAAGTTTTGAAACAATGGCAGCAAACATGAATAAAGGGATTTATTAGAGGGAACGTTAGTTTAAATTGATTAAATCTTGGCCATATATTTTGTTCTATATTTCAAGTCTAAACGGACCTCCCAAGCAAAATGAATATGACCTCTCAGTTTAATCTTAAAACCAAATTCTGCCCCCTCGTACCACTGCTCCGCTTCCATTAAGGTCAGTGGGAGATATACAAAGGTGTACGAGTATGCAGTTTGGTTCTATCTAGTCCTAACTTTCTGGACAATTTGTAAGTGTTGACACTTTCACATGGGGGAATCAAGATTAAGACAGGGTCACTTTTTTCTCATTGTCTTGCTCTCTTAGATATTGAGGCCTGTCAAAGTTCTTAGTTGGCCTATTTCCCGGAATTTCTTCTATGACTGTGCTTTGGAATATAGCATAATTTAGTCCCATGATTTATAGCTTCAGGAAACTGAACTCAAACCCTGAAACTGAAATCTGATTTGTTTTTTCCACATGCATTTTGGTTTGTTATTGTAGGGTTGGTCACGGGTGCTGAGCTGTTGGTATTGATCCTTTTTAAAAAAAAAAAACGCTTCACTGGTTTAAAAAAAAAAAAGCGATTTTAAAAAAAATCTCACACAGTCACATGATGCTGATTGACAAATGGAGGGGAATGAATAGAAGATGGAAATTTGGGCCTTTTGGCTTTGAAAGTGATTTTTCAAGGGAGTTAGTGAAATATTAAAGCATTGTCTTTTTTTTTTTTTTTTTTTTTTTAACTGTGATTGATATGTTTTCTTTGTTTGCCAGGGCTCCACCTCAGATAAAACGTCCCAACCGAGAAGTTAAACCTTTGAGGAAAGAATCACCAGGATTGCAGCCACGAGGGCCTGTGGGCAGAGCACACCCAATATCAAAAAGTGAAAAGCCTACCAGTAGCCGAGAGAGGGAATCTAGAGCTAAAGGGAGAGAGGACAAGGTAAAAACTGGGGAGGAGGGAGGGTTGTGTGTGCAGGGGGGAAGCATTTTTAAAAATAAATAAGCAAAAACTTAAGTTTTCCTGTGCAAAGGCAACGTGGAGGGTCTACATCAGATCGTGGACAAAGTGCATGTTAGAGTGATTCAGTTGTAATATTACCAAGCTGGGTACCACTTTAAACTCTCAGCGCTGTTTTTAATCAGGAAGGTTTTTTTTTATAACAGAACAGTTTACTGTAGCTTTATTTTTCTGCATGTTTCAGCAAGGTTATGGGCCTGATTCTAATCTCCTGTATAATAGTGTAAATCAGGAGTAAATTCTATTCAGTGTAAGAGGTCAGAATTGGGCCCTATTATAAAGTTTTCCAAGTAAAGAATATAGAAGTGAGACCAGTGAGATTCATTATATATTATGCATTTTTATTACGATTCTGCAGGATTTAAATTAAGATGAGTTAAAACAATTGAGATTGTTCTGTAAATTCTGTAGTGATCTACAAGTATTTACAAAAGTGTTTTTTAAGTATGTTCTTAACTAGAAGGTGGAGATATACCAAATGCATACAGATTAAAAAGACAACCAAGCTTTTTAAATAATCCTATCATTAGGAAATTATTATTATAAATAACAAAACATTTAGAGGAAGATGTTTCTTTGAAAAGCGTTGTGGGAAGACACAGTGTTCTGAATTAAAATGGGCTGGGAATTAAAGTTAGTTTTTTAAAAGGTTTGTTGTAAAAAGAGAAACAATACTAGAGGAGAGAGAAGAAAGTAGGAACTGATTCACCAACATATAATTGTAGAAGACATTTCAAAAGGAATGCTTTTTGAGAAAGTAAGATGCATGTGTGAAAAATTGGGTGTTTATAACTGAAACTGCCTTACAACCTTAACTGTGGAGTCACTATCAGGAAGCCATGGTATAAAGCAGTGATACGCAGAACTCAGTGGTTCAGGAGCCAAATTACCCAAAAGAGCCACAGTAGTGTGAATTTATTGTGGTGTTTACTACTATTCATAGTACTATTCATATTTAAACAGTCTGACAGGGGAAATACTTAGTTTTTATATACATATATAGTATTCGCACAGCAAATAAGTTAATAACTTAATTGGTTAACATATTAAAAGCATCCTGATTGGTTAATAACTTAGAGGGGTTAATAATTAAATCACACAGTGTTGTAATATTATGTGCTGCAAAGAGCCGCAGGAGACATATTAAAGAGCCTCTTGTGGCTCACGGGTCGCAGTCTGAGTATCACTGGTATAAACAGTGCAGGACTGGAGCATAATGAGATGGCTTTATTTTTGTGAGATACGCAATCTTACCTATTTGGAGCTCGTGGTATAATACAGGTTGTGATTGGTGAGTTAGAAAATATTTTGGTAAGTTTTCATAGCTACACACTAAATATTCAAGAATGAGAAAGGACTTAAAGGGAAGAATCCAGCTCTGTCAAGGGATAGACAAAAGTGATCTTTGTATCAGTCATTTTTGATTCTGCGGAAGAGGGTATTAAGCAACACTAGTCCTCCTTGTCACTGGTTGTTCGGATATAGTCTTCTAGCAGCGCCACTGAATAAACTTCAAATAAACTTTGAAATGTAAAGTTGAATCATTTTAGAAATCTCTCTCTGCATGCTTAGAACAGCAAGATTTACAATAACAAGGGAACACTCTGCAAGCTATAAAAAGCTTTTCAAGAACGGTGAAAATTGTTTACAGTTCTGCTAGTGAAATGAGGAACTAGAATCATGTTGTGTGACCAGTTTAATACACCAGGCACGTATACATTCAAGTCTTGACTCTAATGAGGGTAAAACCATGCACTCTAAAGTTTCCTGTAAGGAGCATGATAAGGCTTTACTATGGATGAGCCCGTGCTGGTACTACTTCTAGGACAGTAATTATCTCTGGGAGTAATACTACTACTAATCTACATCAGGGAAGCCAGATGGAGAAGTTTCATAAATAGAAATATATTTCTATAGTACTTAACATTTTAAAATAGATTTTATCTGAATATTTTAAAAAAAACTTCTCATAGTTTACATTAATACCTAATATAAGCAAGAACTTAGATTTCTCCTACCAGTTTTATCCTTGTCCGCTAATAAGCACTGATGTCATGTAGTGTTTGGAATGGGGCTGAAATTAGCATACTTCTTTTTGTCAGCACGTCAGTTGACATGAGATCAGTTACTGCTCATGTTCCATTTATTTTTAAATGTTACTGGGAGTAGGGCACATGTTGAATAAAATTCTGTTGGCTGTTCCATAGGCACTTGTTGCTATATATCATGCTGCTCTACAGCATGCAGAGAGATTTCTAAAATGATTGAATGTTGTGTTTTAAAGGGGATTTTTTTGGTTGCCTGGCCAGGTCTTGCTAGAAGTTGTAAAGATAAGATTCTCATCCACTAAGACATTGGTTGCAATGTGGCTGGTTGTAGCTTGTGCTGGGTATGCTAATGATGATATATAGATATAAATGCTCCCTTTTTTGGATTTGTAGCCAGAACAACCATCTCATCTTATGGGTTTGCAACCATCCTCTTCCCAAGCCATGTAACAACCTCTTCAATCTGATTGTAAGCAGGGTCATGGAGTTTGTCCTTTATTTGCCTGTAAAGTAATATGCATGTTTATGGTGCTACATAATTAATAATTTTAATTAATACTATCCCACTCCGCTGGTGCTTATGCACTAGCACCCTTTTAAAATGCTGTTTCCCAAGTGTTATTTTTTTTTTTCTTTCTCTGCTGCCCTGAAAGCCTCGAGGCTGGTTGTTGTGGTGCCCCCCGCTGGAATATTGTCAGGAATTTCAGCCTTTCAACCCAGCGGCTTATTTTAAATAGGCAATATGTGTATGTTACTAAGGTTGTATAATGCCCCGTGAGTACTCTAGGAGAATGTTTGGGAGTACTCTGAAAATTAGATTAGTGTCTTCTAATAGGGAAGCCACCACAAAGCCATGCAGAACAGTTCTACCAACTTAATGCTATAAAAGGAGATGCTGTTATGCCTGGGAAAGTATTCAGAACCACCCACGAATATATAACTCAACCCTTATTTGGGCAACTAATCCTTAAATCTGTAAATAATACTATTTACGTTAATAATGGAGCTACTTGCAAGACTAGTGATTAATCACCCAAGTAAGGGCATCAGAATTGGATTTATTTGTAACTACTATTAATCATTTTGTTGCATGTGAAAACTATAAATATTTTAAATCTTACTTTATTTCAGTTGTAGATAGGTAATAAAATGCCCTGTTCTACAGCTTTAGTGTCAATTTGGGAGAGCTTCTATTTTTGAGGGTTTATTAATTTCATTTTTTGGAGTTTATTTTTTAGCAATTTCTGAGTTTTATGTAGTGTCCAAAGAATCAGGGTTTTTCAGGGCTCTTTGTATATTCTGTAATGAGTAATGTATGCAATATACATTGTAATGTAATGCATAATCTCTTTGTAAGGTTCCCTAGTGAACTTTAATGTAGTACTGTTTCAACCAGCACTACCGTTAAGTGCATTAGGGAACTTCTAGTGTGCACCAGCAGGGTCTAAACAGGCCAATTAATGTGCAACACATAAGTGTGCTTTAGAAATTACACCCCTGTTGTCCTCATAATTGCTCCATGTAGACGAGCCCTTAAGTAACCCTTTCCAGTGTCTTTCCATTGTTTATTGGATAAACACTGATTTCATTTTTATTTTGTTACACCCCCACCACCATCCATTTCAGGAAGGGTTTACTCAATACCTTCCCACCAGTATTCAAGCCCAGATCCCTGAGGGACCTTAATCTCGTTATCTCTGCTCTGACAAAGCCACTGGCAATGTGCTCCCTCTCCCACCTCTCCATGAAGGTGATATTCTCGGTAGCCATTACCTCAGTTAGATGGGTCAGTGAACTGGCGGCCATGATTGCAGACCTCCCTTACACTGTATTCCACAAGGACAAAGTGTCCTTACAGCCACACCCTAAATTCCTCCCAAAAGTAGTGTCGAAGTTCCACCTAAATCATTGCATCTACCTACCTGTTTTCTGCCCCAAACCACACCCCTCCCATGTGGACAGGGTCCTGCACTCCCTTGATGTCTGCTGTGCACTGGCATTTTACCTCCACGGGACTCGGTCCTTTCGCACGTCACCAAAACTATTTGTGGCCATTGCTCACCAACCCAAGGGCCAAACCCTCTTCTCCTAATGAATCTCCAATGCAGTCTCTGGGTTTATCTGTGAATGCAACACACAATCCAACATTCCCCCACCCAATGGAGTCTACGCGAGCGCAAGAATCCACTCTAGTCTGCCTTGCTGATATCTCATGGCACGAGATCTGTAGTGCAGCTACCTGGCGCTCCATCCACATGTTCACGGCCCACTGTGCCATCACACGAGTGATGGGTATGGAGGTTGCTGTAGGCCAAGCAGTGCTGCAGACTGTACTGTACTTCAACACTGCTCACTAATCACCCACGTATGGCATACGTATAGGGACCATCACTCGAAGAAGAGGAAGTTACTTACCTGTAACTGGAGGTTCTTTGAAATGTGTGGTCCCTATTTATATTCCAATACCCACGCTCAAGTCCTCTGCTGCGGGCGAGACTGCACAACAGTAAGAGGGGCCCTGGTGAGGCATTGACCCAGCTGACCTATTATATCCTTGGCTGCAAGCATGAGGGGATGCACTACACTTGTGCAGGTCACCAGACACTGCTAAGAAACACTTCCAGTCTCAGGGGCATGGTGTGACCAATGTATGGAATATAAATAGGGACCACACATCTTGAAGAACCTCCAGTTACAGGAAGTATCCTCCATTTTTCACCAGGACTAAGATTGTCAAAATGTCTGCAAAGTGGCATTTAGTTCAAAACTAACTCTATGGCTGCAGGAAATTCAAATGAGTTATGTCAGAACAGATTGTTTATAACATGACACTGTTTAAAAAATAAGATCTGCTGTGGAGGCAAATTTTCAGATGTGATTGTTTAGTTTATAAAAATTATTTATCATATAAATGAATGCATACAATTGAGAAGGCTTGTTATGCTAGAAGGTTGCCAACTTGTGAAAGCTGTGCGTAAGAGGACCATGAAGTGGAGATGAGAGCCTGTAGCATTCTTATATTTTATTTTTATTTGGCACAAGATTGATTTACTTATGCAGTTATTTTCAGACAGTACTTGTAGTATCCTTACAAATCCCTTTGTTCATGTTTTTCCTTTTATGCTGCCACCCTGTGATTGTTTGTAGTAATTACATGGTTATGTAATGGTCTTAGTGCGAGTGGATAAATAAAGTTGTTGGCATGCTCCCAGCACGCAGCAGCTGGGCGGATGGCTCTCTGGCGTTGTCTGTTTTTCGTTTTCACTACATAGATCTCACATTATCTTCTGCAGTATTTTGTTTGTGTGCCATCTTTTTGCATAGCAATAATGTACACTCTGGTTTGCCCAAATGTTGGAGCACACCTCAGATATGTTGTTCAGCCCTGCTGCTTTCTTTCACCTTTGCAGTGCACCAATAGCCTATTGAAGTATCCCTTGGCTTACTGCTATTAAAGCTTGGCTTAATTTTGTTTCAATTTAAAAATTCTCTTAAAATCAGCTTTTCAGGGTGCAGCAAATCCTTCCACTGTAAAAAGAAACCCCCCTAGCTCATTATAGGGGGATAAGAGAGAATTCAGTGTCAGAGAGAGTCTGCAAACACCTTTTTGTCACTGTGAATACTGTTCTTATTTTTGCTTTGATAGATAGGTAGGTAACTCCTGTCTTTTAAAATCTTTTCAACACTATGGGTCCCTTCTCATTGTTCCTTTTCTTCCTGACTGTGTCGTTTTGACAGCAGTTTCTGGTCCCAGTGCAACTTTCAACTTGCTGGCTATTATGGGTTCAGTTTTGTAATAAAAGTGAGAGTTGAAAGAAGCTAGAAGGGCACAGACAGCTCCCTGAAGGGCATGTGGGTTAACGGGCAAAGGGAGGAGGCATTGTTAACTGCCCTTTTCTCCTCTGCTAGCTCATTTGTCTCTCTGGCTCCCTGTTCCTATGCTGCCTCTGTCCACTTTGCCATAGGCTGCTTTTCTGAGGCAGCTGGGATACTTTAACTTTGTTAGTAGTATTTAGAGGCTGTGTTAGGAACCCTAAACCAGCTTCCAATTTAGCCTAGTTCAGTTAAAAGCAATGCAGCTGCTCCTCAGGCTCCACTTAGCCCTGCTGTTGGGCTGGGAGGGGAAGTACATTCCTATTGAAGTGTTAGAGGAGGAGAATTAGAAGTGTTGCTTCAGAGGGAAGATGTTGCGTCACCCATAAGATCAGCAGAGCTGTGGAACTACTAACTTGGGAGTTTATGATCAGTTTGGGGCTGAGGCTGTTTTATCCAATTGTGGGACAGTTCTGAACACACCAGATGCTCCTGTAATAAAAACAATAATTAGGCTCAAATGTAGGGTTGCCAGCTTTCTAGTTTCTGAAAACTGGATGCCCCTGTTCCGCCTCTTCCCCCAGGCTCTTCTACCCCCATTGCTTTCCCCCTCAACTCCAGTGTGAGTTGCCCCAAGAGACTTGCAAACCCCAGCTCCAGCAGGCGGCCTGGGAATTCAGGTAGCAGAGAGCTGCAGCCGTGTGGAAGCAGCCAGGCAGCCGCACTGGTGAGCTAGGATGCAGCAGTCCTGCATGGCAGCCTCCCGCCTCCTTCTGCGTGGCTTGCCCAGCAGCCCCCTCCGCTGCTCGCTTGAGCCCTTGCCACCCTGGAGTTGCCTTAGCGTGGCCGGGGGAAGCACTGGCTGGTGGGGCAGCTTTCTTTGCTTCCTCCTGCAGAACATTCTGTGTCCACTGGGAGCCCCTTAACCCGCTTGCTATGGGCCCCCAAACCTGTCCTCCGCCACAGTCCTGCAAACTGTGCTCCTCAAAGGGGCAACAGACTACCCCTCCCCTGCCCCCCTCACGGTAACTGGACTTTCCAGTCAAAAAGGGTTGCCAACTCTGACTGAAGCTATTCCAGGAGATTTTTTTCCCCACATGTTGTAATGTCATTTTCTTAGAATAGCCTATTAAAATCTCCCGGATTGCTTTCAATAGTCACTGGGAGATCGATGCCGATTCTGGGAGACTCCAGGCCAATCCTGGAGGACTGGCAACCCCAGACTCCTGACAACCCTACTTTAGGGCTCCTAATGCAGCCCTTTAAATGAACTTTAAAGTATCCTGACCGTGTGGGGGATTGTGTTGTGAGACAGAGAAAGGGAATAGGAAATAGACAATTGTTGGAGTTGGGGAAGAGAAGCAGCCAAGCAGGGAAGACCTTTTCTTTAAGTCCCGACTATATTGAAATAAATAAATAAAATATATATCCGTTAAAAACCAGGCAGAAAAAAATCTTATTTCTCCCATCAAAGAGAACAGGTATAGGGATACATCCGATGAAGTGAGCTGTAGCTCACGAAAGCTTATGCTCAAATAAATGTGTTAGTCTCTAAGGTGCCACAAGTCCTCCTTTTCTTTTTGCGGATACAGACTAACACGGCTGCTACTCTGAAACCTGTCATTATTGCTAGTAGTTTGTAAATTTAAAAAAAAAAAACATTTAAACTGATTTTGGGATCAAGGTAACACCCCTTTATGAAAGACGTGGGACTCTATAGCACGTTCTGTTGGACTGGCGATAGTGACAAGTATCCGGAGACCATGGAGATAAAATGTGAAAAGATTGTGCTTCCTTGCCTGTTGCAGGAATGAGACAGCCCACAGTTCTGTGTAAAAATCTGAAATTTCTCTTGGCTTAAACATAGTAGCAACTGAACAATTTTACTCTATGATTCAAATCTTGGAGCTGTTCAAAGTAAAAGTTTCATTATAGACTCCTGTGATTTCTTAACGTTCCTAGGGAAAGAAAATTCCACAGGAAGGTGCTGGTGATGGGGAAATTCAGAAATTTGATGGAGCAGGATATGATAAAGACCTGGTTGAAGCACTGGAAAGGGACATTGTATCAAGAAATCCAAGTATTCATTGGTATGAGAATTTTCTCAGTTAAATTCTTTAGCCAGGTTGGAGGGGAAAGAGCATGTCCTCTCATTAAATTGGGACCTTAACTCTTTTAAAATGGCAAACAGCCATGACTTTCCAAATAGGGGAAACAAGCTTCTGGTTCTAATCGCATACTAATTTGATTGCTGAGTAAGACTTTCATTTTTAACCAGTATGATATGCAAAATGTCCATTACAAGTACCTACTCAAAAGCCTAACTGCACCCCAGAGAACATTAAAAGTATTTGTTTTGATGATCACCAGGGATCCTAGAAATCCATTTGCAATGGGGGAAAAACAAGGAAAACCATGGATTTTGTGTTTTCACAGAGAATCTTTAGTTTTTACATTTTGTGAAAAAGTAAAAACATATATTAACTGTTAACTATATTTTACTGAAAGTACCAGTGTCACTTATTCAGTGTGTGCAACCTCCCCCTCTTGTGGTTGATTTTTGAATGCGCTTTAAATTTACAGTGGAACCCTGTTTATCTGATCTAATTGGGACCAGGGCCAGATTGGATAATCAAGAGAATTTGCAAGAGCTTCCTACCCTTATTTCGATCCCAAGCTGCTGATGGTTCGATTAATATGGAGAGCCAGATAATGGAGGCTTGGCTAAACAGGATTCTACTGTATATCAATAAAACATGGTGTTCAGCTGATACCTATATGTACTGAGGGTAGTTCAGCGTTTCATTTGAATCAAGGAAAACCACAGATATTTGATTCTTTATTAGAGAGTTTTGGTCTTTTTAACATGGAAAATTAGGGTCCCTGATGATCACGTGAGCCAAAACAATTTTTAATTGAGTATCCTAGTAACCTTAGCTGAAAGTAATTTTTTTCCTGCCTTTCACAGGAGAGGTCAACGTAAGGCCACAGATTTATAGCAATGGTCTCAATAGGAACATACTGGCATAATAAAAAGGATAGTGGTACACACAATACTTTTCTCTGTTTTTCATGGCTTAAAAACAAAGTGAAATGTTATGCTTTGTAAATTTGTCCTGGTCTTTTGCAGGGATGACATAGCAGATTTGGAAGAAGCCAAGAAACTATTAAGGGAAGCGGTTGTTCTGCCGATGTGGATGCCTGATTTTTTCAAAGGGATCAGAAGGCCTTGGAAGGTGAGAATGCACGACCACGTTCTCCAGACTGGTCATGGCGCTTTCATGTATGTCAAGTTGTATCTACATGAGCGTAGCATCGTATGCTCATGCTTCCTTGCACTGATGGTATACTGTAGTATGTATAGCTATTAGACTGCTGTAATAGCCTAAAATACACATTTATTTCGCAAAGATGGATAATTGTTTAATTATAATAAATGTGGGATTGATCCAGAGTAGCTGGGCCTCAGTAAGTGGGAGCCCAATTTGGATCTGGTTCACAACTTGAAAAAAAAGTTGTTGAGGAAGCATGTGAGCTGCTGTGTAAACAGAAAATGAAATGACCTAGCTTTTGGTTCGGGACTGATTGTCCCTTATTCAGCGAATGACTTACGATACAGTTGTGGAAAAGAAGCCCTTGAGGAATTCCACCATGATTTCAATAATTTCCATCCCACCATCAACCTCAGCCTGGACCACTCCACACAAGAGATCCACTTCCTGGACACTACGGTGCTAATAAGCGATGGTCACATAAACACCACGCTATACCAGAAACCTACTGACCGCTATTCCTACCTACATGCCTCCAGCTTTCATCCAGACCACACCACACAATCCGTTGTCTACAGCCAAGCTCTACGGTACAACCGCATTTGCTCCAACTCCTCAGACAGAGACAAACACCTACAAGATCTCTATCAAACGTTCTTACAATTACAATACCCACCTGCTGAAGTGAAGAAACAGATTGACGGAGCCAGAAGAGTACCCAGAATTCACCTACTACAGGGCAGGCCCAACAAAGAAAATAACAGAATGCCACTAGCCATCACCTTCAGCCCCCAACTAAAACCTCTCCAACGCATCATCAAGGATCTATAACCTATTCTGAAGGATGACCCATCACTCTCACAGATCTTGGGAGACAGGCCAGTCCTTGCTTACAGACAGCCCCCCAACCTGAAGCAAATACTCACCAGCAACCATACAACAGAACCACTAACCCAGGAACCTATCCTTGCAACAAAGCCCGTTGCCAACTGTGTCCACATATCTATTCAGGGGACACCATCATAGGGCCTAATCACATCAGCCACACTATCAGAGGCTCGTTCACCTACACATCTACCAATGTGATATATGCCATCATGTGCTAGCAATGCCCCTCTGCCGTGTACATTGGCCAAACTGGACAGTCTTTACGTAAAAGAATAAATGGACACAAATCAGACGTCAAGAATTATAACATTCAAAAACCAGTTGGAGAACACTTCAGTCTCTCTGGTCACTCGATTACAGACCTAAAACTGGCAATTCTTCAACTAAAAATCTTCAAAAACAGACTCCAATGAGAGACTGCTGAATTGGAATTAATTTGCAAACTGGATACAATTAATTTAGGCTTGAATAAAGACTGGGAGTGGATGGGTCATTACACAAAGTAAAACTATTTCCCCATGTTTATTCCCCCACGCCCCACTGTTCCTCAGACTTTCTTGTCAACTGCTGGAAATGGCCCACCTTGATTATCACTACAAAAGGGTCCTCCTCCTCCCCCCCCCCCGCCCTCCTGCTGGTAATAGCTCACCTTACCTGATCACTCTCCTTACAGTGTGTATGGTAACACCCATTGTTTCATGTTCTCTGTGTATATAAATCTCCCCACTGTATTTTCCACTGAATGCATCTGATGAAGTGAGCTGTAGCTCACAAAAGCTTATGCTCAAATAAATTTGTTAGTCCCTAAGGTGCCACAAGTACTCCTTTTCTTTTTGCGGATACAGAGTAACATGGCTGCTACTCTAAAAGTTGCGGGCTTGTCACTTCATTGAGTTAGTTATGATGATGAAGTCCAGGAAGATATTTCCTATTGAATATCCTCTTTATGGCCCTGATTCAGCAAAGCTCTTAAGCATGTGATTAATGTTAAATACAAGAGCAGTCCCAGTACTTAAGGCCCAGATTCAGCAGTGTACTTAAGCACATATTTGTTCTAAATACCTAACCAGTTAGTAGTTAGGGTGGCATTGTGGCTTCCCTTTCATGGCTGGAGCTTTTCTTCTTCACTTTGCCCTGTGGGAGAAGCAGACAGAATGTGGCTGTTAACCCTCTCTAAGCAGACTCTTGTGCCGGTGGTCCTGTGTGGGGAGGGCAAGGCCCCTCTTCCCTCCTAAACCCATTGGTGCTCATAGGCCAGCACTCTTCCTGACTAAACATAGGTGTCATGCATTTGCAGCCATCACTTTCTGAACATCCAAGAGTGGTTGTTTCCTTTCTCTGACCTGCGTTTGTGCCAAGAGGGTCCTGTCTTTAGTTGGGCATCCCACTGCTCCACTAGTGGTATTTAACCCTGCAGTGATTTCATCAAACCACTTAAGCCCTGCAGTGCATATTAGCTTCTTATTGGGAAACACTGGATCAACAGAGCCAAAGAGGAAGAGTAAAGAAGGCTTTATGTTTATAAAAGTTTTTAACTAGTCAGTAACTGCCAGGCTCATAGGTTGTATAGAGAGAAAGCAGCTCGTACTTCCCCCTCCTTCCCCCTTGTGCATCTGTCTAGCTTAGCTAGCAATTCAGGCTCACATTGTGCACTGATCCTTATATCTTGTGCATCCCCAGTTGACGACATTCTCCCACTGCTTTGAACCCTATGAGGTCATTCACACCTGTGCAAAGTGAATGTAAAATGCTACCATTCCTACTTGGTAATGTTACACCCTGTTTACATAGGGATAAATGATGACACAAGGTGTAAGACAGTGAGCAGTTAGGCCCCTTGAATTCATTGGCATTGGATGGGGTATATTTCAAGACAGAACTTGGCCCTCTGTATCGCTATTCGTTTTAAGACTGAAGCCTTGTCTAGAGTGGGTTTTTAGCCTCCAGTTTAGCCAGACTGGTGCAAACCCCTAACGTGAACACAACATGCACAGGTACAGTGTGATTTGAACTGGGGCAGTTTAGCTCTGCTTTCAATCCAAGGTCAGCGCTGATGCAAATCAAGTTGCACCAGTATAAACCATGAGGTTAATAGATTTTAACTCCAGAAGGGATCATTGATCATCTAGCCTGACCTCCTGTATGTTCAGTACCCCCTCGTTATAACAAACCCCTCAGGATCCACACCATTCGTTTGTTAGAGCCAGGGGTTTGTTATAGCAAAAGAGCTCTTCCAGCACAGGGACTGCGGCTCGAGGTGGGATCCAGGGGCTGGGTTCGCTACTGTGAGGGGAGTTATAGCAAGGACCTACTGTACAGGCCACAGAATTGTATCTAGTTACCCCTGTGTACACCATGGTCCTCCACTAGTATTGCTGTACGGGTGGAATTCTAGCAGGGACTAACATTCCAGTGTAGACCATGCCTGGATGAACTTGCAGAACAGGAGTCCATTTATCTCTTATAGTTGCTGCCTGGGAGTTTAGGATAACTTTGGCATCCTTATAAAGGGAGGTGGGGTGTCAGCTCTCTGGAAGGAATATGATCGTTTGTAATTTAATTTACCGATGAATGTCTGTGGGAGCTTGCAATAGCTAAGTGTTAAATGGCAATAAAGGTATTAATGGTTAATGGAAAATGTAGGCACAGAGAGGCTATTGCTCTTGATGGGCATGGGGAAAAACATTTTTGAATAATTGTATTCCCGGTTGATTTGTTTTTATAGATTTCTTCCATGTCATTCTTTGTGCTCCTTGCGGTAAATTTTGTGTAGAACAGACACAATTTAATTTGCAGCATGGATAGCGTTTAACAGATATTTTATTGTTGTGGTATTTTATGTAAGATATTAATTGCAAAGCACATTATGATGTGCAAATCTAATTCCAGCTCATTTGATTATCCTTGAAACACGGTATGACTTTACCTTAGTAAACTCTTGTTAGTATGAAATCAAATCTTGCATTTGCAAAAGAAATCTGATGAGGTTCAATAAGGATAAGTGCAGGGTCCTGCACTTAGGACGGAAGAATCCAATGCACCGCTACAGACTAGGGACCGAATGGCTAGGCAGCAGTTCTGCGGAAAAGGACCTAGGGGTGACAGTGGACGAGAAGCTGGATATGAGTCAGCAGTGTGCCCTTGTTGCCAAGAAGGCCAATGGCATTTTGGGATGTATAAGTAGGGGCATAGCGAGCAGATCGAGGGACGTGATCGTCCCCCTCTATTCGACATTGGTGAGGCCTCATCTGGAGTACTGTGTCCAGTTTTGGGCCCCACACTACAAGAAGGATGTGGATAAATTGGAGAGAGTCCAGCGAAGGGCAACAAAAATGATTAGGGGTCTAGAACACATGACTTATGAGGAGAGGCTGAGGGAGCTGGGATTGTTTAGCCTGCAGAAGAGAAGAATGAGGGGGGATTTGATAGCTGCTTTCAACTACCTGAAAGGGGCTTCCAAAGAGGATGGCTCTAGACTGTTCTCAATGGTAGCAGATGACAGAATGAGGAGTAATGGTCTCAAGTTGCAGTGGGGGAGGTTTAGATTGGATATTAGGAAAAACTTTTTCACTAAGAGGGTGGTGAAACACTGGAATGCGTTGCCTAGGGAGGTGGTGGAATCTCCTTCCTTGGAAGTTTTTAAGGTCAGGCTTGACAAAGCCCTGGCTGGGATGATTTAACTGGGAATTGGTCCTGCTTCGAGCAGGGGGTTGGACTGGATGACCTTCAGGGGTCCCTTCCAACCCTGATATTCTATGATTCTATGATTCTATGAAAGCTGCTCAGAAAGCTGCCATATTCGTGACAGTAGAGTATTTGGAATCTCCGTATTTCTTCTTGTCCTTTCTGGGTGGGGAAAACATTGTGTCTTTCATTACCACGATGGCTGCGGGAGGCCCACAGTTTGGAAAGCAGATTTTCAAAGTGTCTTGATGAATTCTATTTAAAGTAATTAATTAATTATCAAGTATTACTCCCCTCCTCAGGGCAGTTCTAACCCTACTAGAGAAGGGGAAATGGTCGTTACCACCACTCATTTTCAGGAACTCTTGACATGAGAGGCCTTTTAAAAGCTAATGCCTTTCTTCAGTCAAGACGATTAGCAATCCCACCATGGACGCCTAATTTGGGCCCTGAGAACTTTCTGTCCATCCATAATATCTTGTACACTTCAGTGAACAAACAGGCACTGATGTAGAGGAGACTAGTGCTCTCCCACCTTGCCCTCTCTTTTACCTGGATGGGAGATGGAAGGATGGTTAGGCCACTAGCCTGGGACTTGGGAGAACTGGGTTCATTTACCTGCTGTGCCATGGACTTCCTGTGCGATCTTGGGCCAGTCACTTAGCCTCTCTGTGCCTCAGTTCCGTCTCTGTACAGTGGGGATAATAGTCCTTCCCTACCTGATAGGGGTGCTGTGAGGATAAATACAGTAGATTTTGAGACATTCAGATACTGTGGTAATGGGGGCCATGTTAGTACCTTAGTAAGAATAAATAACATGAGAAACCCACATATGCAATTAATGGTTTTAGTGACACGAGTGCTTGGGAACAAAAAGGAGGCCCAGGCATATGGCAGAGTTATGTTTTTAAGCAATTAAAGTGCAGAACTTAGGTCACATTTAGACCTAGTGCAACTCAGTTGATTGCTGTGGATTAGCATTTTGCTTACATCAGGGCTGAATTTGGGGGTCTCATCTTGTCATTTATTTATTACTCTGTATGGAATTTTAGGGTGTTCTGATGGTTGGCCCCCCTGGGACTGGCAAAACCATGCTAGCAAAAGCCGTTGCTACGGAATGTGGGACAACATTCTTCAACGTTTCCTCCTCCACTCTGACGTCCAAATACAGGGGCGAGTCTGAGAAGCTAGTCCGCCTGTTGTTTGAAATGGTAAGTCCTCAATGCTAGGGGCTTTTGTTGGTTTATCAAGCCCCTCACAGCACATTGTTGCAGGATTGAGTTCACTATCCCTGAAACCTCTCCAGTGGATGGGTGTGCACGCTTATATAGCAGGCCCTTCTTGATCATAGAATCATAGAATATCAGGGTTGGAAGGGACCTCAGGAGGTCATCTAGTCCAACCCCCTGCTCAGAGCAGGACCAATCCCCAATTTTTGTCCCAGATCCCTAAATGGCCCCCTCAAGGATTGAACTCACAACCCTGGGTTTAGCAGGCCAATGCTCAAACCACTGAGCTATCCCTCCCCCCAAAATGTATTTTGTATGATGTATTTTTGAGGATTGTGGAGTAAATTACCCTTGTTTCTAGAAGCAAAATGTGTTTCATCTATTTTCTCTGTTCCAAACTGAAGGTTGGTTTCTGAAAATCAAGGGCCAGATCCTGAACTGCAGCTGAGAAATATTTACACACAGTCTCACCCCAGGAACTGTGCTGTGGGTGTGGGTGTGCGCGCAAATATGCCATTTACCCTCTCCTCATCCTTATTTGCTTCTGCACTTCCAAGATGGTGCCCATTAAAACAACTTGCGATTTTTAGATAGACTGGAAACTGGATCTTCCCTCCCCTCCCAACCTTTGCCTTCACAAGAAGCACAATATGTATATTACAAATAGTATATTTTGATTGATCCCCCACCTCCTTTGCAGGATCAAGACCTAAGAAAACAAAGGTCAGATGTAGAATAATCGCTATCGGTCCTCATCCTCAAAGGAAAACTGCACAACACTTTCAAAAGATGAGCCGGGGAGCTTGTGATATACCCAGGGTACAATCTAGTCCAGGGGTGGCCAGCCTGCGGCTCCGGAGCCACATGGGGCTCTCCAGAAGTTAACATGCGGCTCCTCGTACAGGCACCGACTCCGGGGCTGGAGCTACAGGCTCCAACTTTCCAGTGTGCCGGGGGGGGCTCACTGCTCAACGCCTGGCTCTGCCACAGGCCCTGCCCCCACTCCACCCCTTCCTGCCCCCTCCCCTGAGCCTGCAGTGCCCTCACTCCTCCCTCCCAGAGCCTCCTGCACGCCACGAAACAGCTGATCGGGAGGGAGGGGGAGGTGCTGATTGGTGGGGCTGCCAGTGGGTGGGAGGTGCTGGGAGTGGAGGGGGGAGCTGATGCGGGGCTGCTGACGTATTACTGTGGCTCTTTGGCAATGTACATTGGTAAATTCTGGCTCCTTCTCAGGCTCAAGTTGGCCACCCCTGATCTAGTCTAATGAGTATCTGTGTCTCCCTTGTCCTATAATCTTTAAACTGATTTGCTGCTGTAGCCTCTAGTCTGGACTGCTCACAAACAGCCTCCCGCATGCAAGTCACTGCCTGCTATGTCTGCGCGTGTGTGCTGCAGGGTGACCTCAGCCCACTCCCTGTCTTAAATTCCCCCCCCCCCCCAGAGATATGTGTCCTGCACTGCCCAGCCCTCTCCTGGACAATACAAGTATGTTAAGTCCCCCCCTTTTTTTAAAAAGATGATGATATACCAGCTTAGTATTTCAGATAGTTCTTCAGACACCTCAATTTAAACATACTGGATTAGATAAAACCGTAAAACAAGTTTATTAACTACAAAGAGAGATTTTAAGTGAATACAAGTAATGAGGCATAAAAGTCAGAAGTGGTTATAAGAAAAATAAAGATAAAACACAACTAGCGCCTTAACTATGTTAAATGCAAAGCAAAGTTTTTCTCACCACATGCTCTCAACAGACTTACTGGCCGAACTTCTTAGGCCAGGACCTCTTCTTCTGTTTAATAGCTGCTTCCTTTGTCTCTTCTCGTGCAGTGAGTTGATGGGCAGAAAGAGAGGGAGGAGACAGGGTGCCTTGGGGTGTTTGTCCCCCTTTTCTGTAGTGTCAGCCCCCCATTTGGAAAACATTTCCAGCTGAGATTCGGGAGACAGAGAGTCTACAGAAAAGGATCTTCCCAGCTGCTCTTCTTCACCCATTGGAGCTTCTTTTGTTGTCCTTCCTGCTTGATGACTTTGTTTAGTTCTTAAATGCAGATTAAGCAGAGCACATTCTTTTGTTTGAGACAGACCTGTTGCCACCTCAGTTTGGAACATGTGTTAATAACAACATACAGGGAAACTTTCAAGGGCGGCGGGTCACATAGGCTGGGGGCAGCTCAGCCTCCCCAAACAGCCAGGCATGACCCCGCCCCCTGCCATAACTGCTCCCTGCCTGTGGCTCCAGTTCTCCGGCTCCAGCACCCCAGAGCTCCGCTGGTGGGGCTGGGGCCCCGCAATGCCCGCCTTCCCGTGCTCCTGAGCTGAGGAGGCTGCGGCTGGCGGCCACCCACTGTGCCAGGGAGGCTGGGGTTGCCCGCCTTCCCGGTGCTCCGGGGATGGGGAGGCTGGGGCCATGCATCGCCCGCCCTCACGGCGCTCCTTTGGGGATAGGGGGCTAGCTGTGGCCATGGCCAGGGTGCGTGGAAGGGAGGGCTCAGCTCTGGTGTGGGATGGAAGGGGTGGGGCCTTGGTCAGAAGAGGTGGGGCTGGGGTTAGCCTCCCCCAGCCGGCGGTTCATGCGCTGCCCATGGAAATCTTATAACTGCACATTCAGTGTTGCCACACATTTTATCAGGACAGCATTGACGAGCAAATTGAGTCTTCAAATGATACCTTACAAGGCATACTTTGCATAAAGATTATTACAACAGTGTGTAGGGTGTGGACACAGGTACATTCTGTCACAAAGCTGAAATTCATTACTCTGCTAGTGGCTAAAAATCATGAACTGAACAGAGACACTGGATTTATGGTTTATTACAACAATCCGTAACCCACTAACCCCCCCTCCACTTTTTGTCTTATGACTGCAGAGGTGTTAATGGGCCACTCTACCTTGAATGGTCCCTTAGAATTAGGGTGACCAGATGTCCTGTTTTTAAAGGGACAGTCCCGTTTTTTGGGACTTTTTCTTATATAGGCACCTATTACCCCCACCCCCTGTTGCATTTTTTCACAGTTGCTATCTGGTCACCCTACTTAAAATACATGCTAAAGAATCTGTTCCACCTTGTATTTAGCTGTGCCATTTGGAGTACCTTTCCCGGACCCAAAGAGCGCTGTGTTGCTCAAAAGCTTGTCTCTCCCACTAACAGAAGTTGGGCTGGTAAAAGATAATCCCTCACCCAGCTTGTCTGTCTAATATCCTCAGACTGACACAGCTACAACTACACTGCATACAAGAAAACAAGTAACACACACAGAGTTCTGCGCATGCTTAACTTTCGGCACTTGTGAAAGTTAACCATTGACTTCAGTGGTACGACTGCGTGTGTGTGTGTGTGTGTGTGTAAAGTTTGGCACATGTGGAAGTCTTTGCAGGGTTAGGATCTTAGATGAATTTTTCTGTGCCCGGGACATATCTTCCAGTTATTCAGCACCTAGCACAATAGGGCCTGAAGTCTGACTGGGGCTTGTGCTTGCGACTGCAATCTAAGTAATTGTATTTTCACTTCAATAAAGGCAAGGTTTTATGCGCCAACAACCATCTTCATTGATGAAATCGATTCCATCTGCAGCCGCAGAGGCACTTCCGACGAACATGAAGCAAGTCGCAGGGTCAAGTCGGAGCTGCTTGTTCAGATGGATGGTAATTGGCGTTTAGATACCTCAGAGCGGAGCTGCTGTTTCTCTTCTGGTTTTGTGACATGCTTTGTAGACACTTCATTGTTCAGAAATGAGTAGAGCTGGCAGAAAACAACCACCTCTTTTATTGGGGGAGGACGGGGGCAGAGGAAGCGATCTCTTTAATTCAAAATGGGCCCATCTTTTGGTGAATGAGAGAGTCCAGAATATTTAATTTTTTTTAAAGTATCTTTTTTTTATAAACATGACATGGCTGCAAAAGTTTTGTTTAAGCCATTTTTGATAAACTTTAATTTGAAAAATGTAGCCTGCTCTAGGAGAAGCATATTTTGAACATTCATGCAGTTTAACACAGACCTTTGTGTGTGGTGCAGTGCACAGGGGGTTTCTGCAGTACAAAGTTGTGAACAAACGCCTTCCTTGATTCTCCCATGCAGGGCCTCTTTGTTGGATTTGACTAGACCAGACCTTGCATTGACGACTAGTGTCATTTCATTAATAATATGTACCATTGGATCACTGTTCTCTGTATATGTACCATTTAACACCAGCATCAAAGGAATATTTAGGGTACAGGGGTCTGACCACCCAGCACTCTGTCGTTGCTGTTAGTCATTGTAGGGCAGCACCTCCAAGTGTGTAGGCATGCCCAGAGGCGGATTAAGGTTTCCTCGGGCCCTGGGCCAGAGCAAGTGGCGGGGGGGACGGACGACCCACCCCACCCCTTCCACCTGCTGTCCTGCCCCAGTTCCACCCCCCTCTGCCTGCAGCCCTACCTATGGCCCCACCCCTTTAGGCCCCTTTCTCCAGGCCCTGCCCTTGTTCCCCCCTATTCTGCCCCTCCACTGCGGCCCTGCAACCCATTTGCTACTTTCTAGCCCCCACCCCACTGGGGCCTTAAGACTGGAGAAGCTCTGTCCCCCCACCACAGCCCCGGCTACAGCGGGGAGTGAGAGCTCCCTGAGGCCGTGGCAGGTAGCGAGATCCTCCAGTCCCAGGGCCACAGCAGGGGTTCGGGTGCTGGGGCTTCCCCTGCTACCCCGCAGCTTCTGTGGGGGCCCAGGTTAGGGGCGCTGGAGCTTCTCCGACCTGCTCGGTGGTTCTGCTGGAGAGTGCGGGGGAGCTTCCCCTGCTGCCACCCTCAGCTTCTACCTGGGATGGGGTCGGAGGGTGCAGGGGCCTTCCACTGCTGTCCCCAGCTTTTGCCAGGAAGCTGGGCTAGAGAGAGTGGGTGCTTTCCCCGTTGTGCAGGGGAGCAGGGTCGGGAGGTGCGGGAGGCTTCCCCCGTTCTGCGGGAGAGTGGGGTCGGTGTGCGGGGGCTTTCCCCGCCATCCGCAGCTTCTGTGAGCGATAGGTGTGCTGGGGGCTTCCCCTGCCACCCAGGCTTCTGCCAGGGAGCGGGTTTGGTGCGCAGGGGCTTCCCCCATCCCCCGGCTTATGCCCAGGAGCCATGTTGGAGTGTGCGGGCATTCCCCGCCACACCTGCCCAGCGCTGCTGTCGGGGAGTGGGGTTGGGGAGTGGGGGGTTTCGCCTGCCGGGAACAGCTGCCTGGGAGTGGGGTTGGGTGCAGGGGCTTTTCCTGCCCCCGCTGCCTGGCGGTCGGGGCTCCGGGGCCCCCCAATGGGCCGGGTCCCTGGGCACAGGCCCCGTAGGCCCAGTGGCTAGTCCGCTGCTGTGCACACCACAGAACATGAAGGGACAACAGCTTTTTGCCCAGAGGGAATCAGTTTCTTTTTTAATCTAACTGCTTGGGTTGGGAGGTGACTGAAAGTTTTTTACTATCTCTTCAGTGGCCATTACAGAATAAGTTGGTCGTTTCAGTTCAGTTCATAGTGGGCAAGTGTCCACCAATCACAAAATGAGGTTGTTGGCAGTCTGGCAGCGGCCAAGAACTGAACGGTCAGGCAGAATAAACTGTTCTCTCCTCCCTAGAAGTAGGTGCTGTCTCCAAAGCAGAGCTGGGGTATGTTGGGAGAGTGGGTTAGAGAAGCTTGCACTGCTGCTGCCCATGCTGTACCCATGTATTGACAAATGCAGTGCCGCCTTCTCCAAGGTTTGTCAGTCCAGCACCGTGAGCAAGCATGGTATTTGCTACAATCATTAAAATGACTCTTTTTCCTACACTGTTGGACTTGCAGGAGTAGGTGGTGCACTAGAAAATGATGACCCTTCCAAAATGGTGATGGTGCTGGCTGCTACAAACTTTCCCTGGGACATCGATGAAGCGTTGCGAAGAAGATTAGAGAAACGGATTTATATACCTTTGCCAACAGGTACGATTGCTACAAGTATTTTCCTTTAAATGTTTTTTTCTAGGAAGCTTGTTCTTGACTGGATCTCTTAGAATTGTTAAGACCCTTAATATGTCTGTTCTAAACATTGCATTTGAGGGGTAAATAACTTGGCTGGCTGGTTTCTTAAAAAAATTGCCTGGAGCTCAGAAACAATGAGCTATGGTATTTCATTGCAGACCCATTGATGGGTTCTTATGTTTTGAAACCAAGTTAGTTTTAATGAGCCTGGAATTATTTTAAATGTTGCAGTCAATCCTTGAGTGATCATCAAAGGCAGCCTTTGGACTTTTTAAGAAATATTGCAAATGCATTCCCATGCCCTTGCAGATGAATGCAGAGAAATGGATCCATGAATTATCACTTCCAGGCTTAGCACATTGTAAATCACTGCTTGCCGGCCTTTATGCCTAGACTTCAAGTCACTCAAAATGTAGCAGGCTGATTGCTCTCCTGCCCAAGATTCCTTGGCTTGTATTGTCATTCCTGGCTGTCACTCGTATATCCTATTAATTTCAAGATTCGTATCACTTGAAGGTTGTATAGCTTTGTTTCTTCTTGGGACAGTGAATGCCTTGTATCGCTGCATGAGCACACTAGATAACAAGATGCATATTCATGGTGACAGCAATTGTGATTGAGTTTAACAGGTATAAGGACATTTTAATAGGTATACAGCTTGTCTTTGCAGCTCACAGACAGTAATAGCTCATTCTATCAGTTTGCTCTTGTTTCTAATTGAGCAAGACTTGCTTTTGACATAGTGTAATACACCCTGCACTTCTTACATGAGGTGGATTGCCACTGTAGTTGTGAGTTTACATTCTATCATCTTATTCCGCCTATGAAGAAGTTAAATTGTTCTGTGCATCTCTAGATGATGTATTTGCATTCATGCTTTGTCATTTGAGATCACCAGGGATTTCAGTTGGGAAAAGTTTAAACCAAATAAATAAATTGTAAGATCTGGTGTAGTGTGAATTTTATGATGTGATATTTCTAAAATGACATAAGGCCCTGGGAAAACTTAGGAAAATATTCTGTTTCAGAGAAACAATTCTGCATGTGTGCCATATGTGCATCTATCGTGTTCTGTAAATAATCAATAACCCTTCTAAAGAAAATGCCATCTCTCTGTACAGACCCTCTCTCTGGATTATAGGTAATTTTGTAAGGCACTTAAGGTACCACAGTAGTATAAATACTTTCTATATTTTCTTTTTCACTGTTCTCCGTTAGTCACCGGGGACACTTACAAAACAGGAGTGTTGTTCTTGAGATTTTGTCTGCTCATCTTGCTGCTTCCCCCTCAAAATGGTCATCCTCTGTTTTTAAGGCATCAGAGCTGGTTGCTGTAGAAATGAACATGCTGATGTAGTGTACATTTTCCCTTGCAATAAAAAACTGAAAAGAAAGCCTCTTTCTCTTCACCTCCACCCCTCAAAATAACATAAAGGGACAAACTTTCAAATGTGGGTTCTCAAAGCACAAGCGTAGGACTTGCATATGCACATGCTATGTGTGCAGAAAGGTTAAATTGGCTGTGTAAATGGGTACTTATTTAGTCAGTTACCATGCTGTGCACACAGCATCTGTGTTTGAAAATTGGCCAATGCAATTGTTTCTAAATATAATTTCTGTTTTCCATGAGGCTTCAGCAACTCTGTTGGGCCCCGGTTCAGCAAAGCACTTAAGCATGTGCTTAAAGTTTAGCATATGCTTAAGTGCTTTGCTAAATGCTCTCTACCTCTATGTAAATGGAAATATTTGTGTCATCAAGTCCATGGTGTATCTAATAAAGCCATGTAAATAATGTGCAGTCAACTTCTGAACAGACAGGTGTATCACAGGTGTCAGGAGGAGAATCAGAAGTTTGTAGGATCACGCCTTTGTTTCTTGTAAGAATAATATTCCCTGCTGGTCAGCTGTGTACAGTGAGAAAATGATGCACAACGAGGTCTGTGGTTATACCAGAGACGGTATCTGTTTGTCTCAGGCACATTGTACAGAATGAGGCAAATGGCTAAGTGCTCTCAGTCATCTGAGAAGAGTAAGCATTTGGTATGATTGCACTTCCTGAGCTGTTTTGCGGTTTTATGAAGTGTCTGTACGGGATATTTTTTAACTTCATGCTCTGCCAAAAATGTGCTCAGTTTTGTTTTTCTAATATGTGAGTACAAAGGAGATCACTAACCATAGGTGCTGCTCAGTGTTCGGGCAGGGCATGCCAGGTTCTTTTCTTTCCTGGCACCTCCTGTTGAGAGCTGCTCTAGTCTGTGATGGTGTGCTCCGTCTGTGACGCAGCCCTCCTGCTGGGTGTCACGTTGATGTCCACCCCTTCTGGAGTATAAGAAGAATCCAGCAATGGGGTAGCCCTCTAGGTAAAGCAAAGGGCTCCCAAGTCAGGGTCTTGACTCGTCTGTCTTTAGTGCCTTCTCTCATCTAGAGTGCCCATCATGGTTAGACTTCTGGCTTTGATACCCCTAGCCTAAGGGGTGGTAGGGCAAGCTGGGACCACCCTCTCCACCAGCTTCTAATCCAGGGCTCAGTAGTAAGCAGCTACATCCTGCACCCCAGAGTTCTACACTGCTGGTTCTCTGGTCACTTGCTACCTGTCCCCTCTTTTCACAACAGAGATAAAGTACAGTAAAACCTCAGAGTTACAAACATTTCTGAGTTACGAACAACCTCCATTCCCGAGGTGCTCATAAGTCTGAGGTTCCACTGTAAAGATTTTTAATAACTGGAATCAAAGATAAAGTCTCAAACCTTCAGAGAATCTCTAGGCTCTTCCCTTTGGCTGTGGCAACTTTGCCAAAGGCAGGCATCAGGGGCTCCTGCACTGCTCCTTCCCAGGAACTCAGAATGTATGTCAGTTCACCTCCACTGTATGCTGCCTTACTGAGCTGACCCGTTCCTTTTGTGCTCCTCCTCCTCCTCATACCATGCTTTGCA
Organism: Eretmochelys imbricata; assembly: GCF_965152235.1. Classification (NCBI taxonomy): domain Eukaryota; kingdom Metazoa; phylum Chordata; order Testudines; family Cheloniidae; genus Eretmochelys; species Eretmochelys imbricata. Next base: position 48,381,065 of record NC_135572.1, on the reverse strand, counting down.
GGTATGGCCTGGTGAGGCTGCCTGGGTCTGGAGCAGCTGCTTATCTCCTTCCTTGTTGGTGCTAGGTTTGTATAACCTATCATAATAAGGCTTTTCATCTGTAGTTTCCATTTAAAGCCTAGATCGTGTTTGTCTTTTTTTGAGTATGCGTGTCAGTGACTTGAACAAAAGTATTATTAAACTTTAAACAAGTGATTCTTGTATCACAGCAAAAGGTAGAGCAGAGCTGCTTAAGATTAATCTTCGGGAAGTAGAGATGGATCCTGATATACACCTTGAAGAAATTGCTGAGAAGATCGAAGGCTACTCTGGTGCTGATATAACTAATGTTTGCAGGTATTTTGTTCATTTTATTTGCAAACAAATATAAAATCAATAGTTATGTTACTCAATAAAAGAGAGTAGCACCAGGCCCTGCCCACAATAGTCGAAAGCATGCTAGCAGCAACTATGTTTAAGGCTTGAATACACTTGCTAGCACTATTCGTACAATAGGATGGTTCTTAGAAAGCTTGAAGACTGTGTCAAGATGTGACGGTGTCTGCTATGGTCGTGGGAGAGCAGACAGCCTGAGCAAATGTTTTGTTACCATTGTCTATTTTCACCGACTCCTGTTTTAATCTTCTAATCTAGTATAAAGCCGGGTTGTTTGGGGTTTTTTAACCCTGTGGATTTGGGAGCTGGAACTTCCTGCTGCAGAGAGAAACAAGATATTTTACTTATTCCTATATAATATTTTCTATTGCATTTGTGTCCAGAGACCCAATCAGGACTCAGCTGCTCTCAGTGCTAGATAGAGCTGGCTGGAAACTGGAATCCCTATTCCGCAGGATATTTCAAAATTTATAAAATATATTGCTTTGAACCAAAAAGAACAACGACATTTCCTGCAGAACGGGAATTCCAATATTTTGTTTTGAAAAAGTCAAAATGACCTCTTGTTTTGATCTTTTCCAAACATTTCAGTGGCTTCCTGCGCTCACAGGAACACTGTCAACTTTCCAGGCAGGGAGATGGGCAACTTGGGGACCCACAAGCCAAGCCTGGGAGCTTGGGATCTGTGGCTTCCAGGGCCTCCAGGCTCCCCCAGGCTTTCCAGCAGACTGCCTGGTTTCCATCAGAATTTCATCAAAATCCTTGTTACTGCAAAACATTTCAATTTAGAAGAATCAGCATTTTCTAATAGAAAAAAGTTCTGCTGGAAAACGTCCAACCCGTGCTAGAGCTAGGGGCTGAACATCAAGTACAAACGCTTGGTCCCTGCCCAGAGGAACTTACACTCTATGAACATGTCTCAAGACTGTGGTCACCCATATTTCTGCTGATTAAGTGGCCATTAACCTGTGTTGAAATGACTCCAGAGTTTTGAAATCTTTGTGTTGAACTGTACAATAGTTAGGTTAAATGTTGTCCCTCGGGCCTATATTCTCCCTTGCTGGGAAAACTGCAAAAAGAGAATCCATAGCTGAAAATTCCACATGGGCCATGCTGTGAGAAATGAGCGACGTTCTCTTTTTCTGGTGAGCAGGGCTTAGAAAGGGCCATGGGAAGAGTCTACCAGATGAAAAGCGTATAAGGATCTGCAGGCATCGGTGTCCTCAGCCCTGTGGATTAATATGTCATGTGTGCTTTTTGGCTGGCACTCTGCACTTTCCAGACCAAGTGACCCTGCGAAAACTGGCAGCAGGGCTGAATTGCATGTCAAGCTGCCATTGGCTCCCCCACCAGGGACTGCACACGGCTAAGGAGGTTGAAGCCATGGAGTGGGAGATAGTGCTGCATCAGAGGGGAACAGAAGCTTGAATGTTTCAAAAAGGAGGGATCAGTTGAGCACAGTTTTTGTTTTCATGAGTTTAGTGACTGCACTGAAGTCACAAGATTCATCTCCATGAATCATTGTAAAAGGTTTTCAGTTTTATAGTTTTAATTATCTCTGCACATTTACCATATGCTTAAATGGATTTGGGTACCAATGCATTCTTTACATCAAATGAATGTAGTGATCTTGGAACATAGAAGTGAAGAAAGATGTATTCTACATCTTGGAAGTTATTGCATTCTTAAGTGTTCCTTCCAGTGAAGCTTGAGAATATAATCAAAATTCATGTGGCTCACAGCACACAGTACTGACACTTAGTTCCCATGTATTTTCCTTTGTTTCCAGGGATGCCTCTTTGATGGCAATGAGACGGCGCATTAACGGCTTAACCCCAGAAGAGATCCGTGCACTTTCTAAAGAGGAACTTCAGATGCCTGTCACCAAGGGGGACTTTGAGCTGGCTCTGAAGAAAATCTCCAAGTCTGTTTCAGCTGCAGACCTGGAGAAGTATGAAAAATGGATGGCGGAGTTTGGATCTGCTTAACCTCAGTGATGTCTGTTCTGGGCAATAGGTTTTTTTTATCTTTTTCTGTTGTAAACTGTAAAATGAGTTTAAAATGTTTTAAAAGCTTTAATAAAAGGTTTGATTTTTTTTTTCCTTCTGGTGACAAGAACCCCCCCTCCCTTTTAAATTTTGTTACTCTTGAAAGGAATAAAAATGGTAACTCACACAAGACATAAAGATGCTTTCTGACTGAATAGTAAAATGCATAAATAGCGAAGGGAAAATACACTTTTGAAGATAAGCTGCACTTTTCCAGTGAATTTCAGTGTTCCTTATTTTCACACACACTAGTCTTTCATGGCCCAGATCTGTAAATCAGGCATGGGAGGGTGATGAGAGAAGCTAGCAGAGATTTGCTGCACACCTTATTTGTAGGAATTGCTGTATTTCTAGTAAGGATCGGGTTCCTTGCCCTTGTATGTGGCACTGAAGTTACTGTTCGGCTGCTGCTTCTCCTTTCATTAGGTTATTCTGAGCAAAGTAAGTGGGTAAAATTGGCCTTGTTTACAATAAGCAGAGAGCAGTTTGCATCAAGACTCAAATTGTTAATGATTTTGTTGGAAACTTTTTCAGCCTAATTTTTCTCTCACTCTCACCAGTTTTACACTGGTGTAACTTCACAGACTTCTGTGGTGTTATTCTGACTTTACGCCAGTGGAAGTGAAAGGAAAATCGGGGCACTTGATTTCTTTTGGTCAAGCTTAGGCCACATTTGCACCAGTGTAACCAAAGCTGTGATTTTTTTTAACTGATTTTAGTTGACCTTCCACTCTTGCACTATTACTCATCCCCCTATATTTTGTTTGTGTTTTCTAGATATTTTTTATTCTTATTTATTAAACACCAATAGTGTGCTTGACTCAATTCAAGACTCTAATACCAAGCCCATTCCTGCTCCTAGAAGACAGACACTGGACATGGAGCTCTCGTTTTCCTATCAGTCACAAACACTCTCTTTCCTAGACTTGGTACAGGACAATATTTGTTTACGCTGTGGAACTGTTTTTGCAGTTCAGACTTTTATGCAGTTTTCTTAAATGTGTAAAAATGCTTTGACTGGGAAAATGATTAATTTCGGTAGATTGTCTCCTACCCCAAGCCAATGTAGTGCTGAAAAAGGCTGGATTGGCAGCTTTGGCGCATGAAGGCCTCCGTCCCAGAGTGTGGCTGTCACATTGGAAGTAGCTGTGCTGGCCGCTCTCCACATGAGTTTGTGGCTCTCATATCTGACGTACCGGAGCTTCCTCTGCTAGGAACAAAGAGAGAGTTCAGTTTCAGTGGCCATCCTGTCCTTGGCCTCTCTGCTGAGGCTGTCAGTAAGGCTGCCAGTTGTGACGGTGGGGATTGTAACATCGACCTGTTCTTTAGGAATTAGACCGAGTCCACTTTTCGTATAATCGCCAAACTGCTGTGGCATGCAAGCAACTTCTTGCTATAATTGACTTTGACCAGACCTAGAAAGGTTCCAACTACCATTATTACTCCACCGAGCTGGCCAGCCCTTCATAGTACCTGCGGGACATGGCCAGAATTGTTTAAATGAATTCCTAGTGCAAACACAACTCTGGTGCCTCACCCATTCACTTGTAAGGGGAGAAAGACGTCTGGGATTTATTCTAAACAGTTCTACAGCACATAACTGGTTACGTAGGCTACATTTGCAATAGTTTTGCCATGAATTCATTATCTGTAGATACCTTGGACGTAGACAGCACCTTGGGCTGAGCCTGTGAATGGTACGGTTTGCTCTTTTCAAGCAAAGGGCCTGCTGTAACTTGAATGGAAAAAATCCCAATAAATGTCCTGATGACTCTCATTCATGTTGCATTGTACTTTTGTTTGGATGCAGACTTTGGGCTCAACTGTGGCTCTTCTGGCCCAGGCCCCTGTGGCTGACTTGGGCACGATGCCTCTTGAGCTCTGGCAGTGCAAGGGGAGCACAGCTGGTGCAGAGACCTTCCAAAGGGTGCAGCATTCGCTCCACTGGCCAGAGCTGGGGGAAGGGAATTGTGGGCCCTGCTGCGCTGTACCCCTGCCGGGGGAGGCTGCCAGGCTCAGGGAACGCATGGACTCTCATTGTGGTCATCCCTTGAAAGGTGGAGAGAGAAGGCTCCATTTGCCCTCTTTCCCCTGGCTAGTCTGCTGCACTTGTGCAGGGCTGGGCACGTTTGGACCCCTTGTGTTTTCACATATCACTAATGATATGTGTGACCATCAGACTAAATAAAGGGGCAGTCTCGGAAGTTGCAAGAGGAGCAAGTGGAAACCAAGTGTAATCTATATTGTTCTAGAATAGAATTCATCCCTACTCAGGCGGTCAGCACAAGCCCTGTGGGTTTAAATGGGATTTAATTGGTGCATTGCCCTTTGCACAAAAATGAATGTCACCCCTAGTGAATAGCTAAGCCTTTCCTGGGGGGGCGAGGGGGGAGGGAGAAAAGCTTTTAAAAAATAGCAAGCTTCTATAATTACTCCTTGTTCCTTCGTGGGTGGTGAAGCTGTCAAGCATTGCACTTTCCTGTAATTACTGTTGTTCATTTGATTTTAATGTTATTCTTTCATGTGGCTACTAGATGGACACTGCAGAAATGAAAGGACCCAATAAGATTCTCTAATTAGTACTACTGGAGTAGTGCCTTGGTCCCCCATTGTGCTAGGCACTGTACAAACAGAGAGAGAGAGAGAGTCCCTACCTGAAGAGCTTACAACCTAGGCAGACTGAAGGGGAATTGGAGGCAGGACGTGACTTGCCCAAGGCAATGCAGCAGCTCTGTGATAGAGCTTCTCCTTACACCCAATCAGGAGCCCTACCCACTAGATCATGCTGCCCTCCTCTGTAGATCCATCTTGTAACAAAAGTCTTGCTACTGTGATTTGCTAGGGTTGGTTGCCTCAGTAAACAGGGGTCACTCGGGGGGAATCATAGTCATGGACTTTTCCCTCCTACCCATCCGAATTCTGATCCGTGTTTTGGGCTTTGAACATTACACTTCAGCTTCCGATCTGGTGGGTGCAGCTGTAACTCCAGTGAAATTAAAGGGGTTGTACCTGCTACAAGTGACCACAAGACTCTAACATTGCTCTTTGGGCTGCTGCACAATGTGAGTGTCCCCCGCAAAGTGCATTCAGCCACCGTGATTCAGAAAGTCTCAAATGTCCGCATGTTCTTTTGTGTCATGTGAGGCAGTGACCCGCTTGCCAATGAGAGCCCTGGGAGGATGGGGTGATCTTAGGAGATCATTACCCTTAGCTCCTCACTCAAACTGCCATTTTAAAGTGTTAAGCCATTATGTCATGTCATCGGAGCCATATGTGAAACAAAATTCACTGTGGTGGGACTTAAATGTTCAAACATCCACACACGCAAGACCAAAATGTTACATCACTGAGCCCCCGATCATGAGCCTTCTCTCCCACACCTCAATCAATTTTCTCATGTTGATGGTGCCCTTATAGAAATGTATTTCACAGCTGCAGAACAGACTTGTGAAAATGCCCCCAAATCACAGATTTTATTCTTTATCTGTATCATGGTAGAGCTCAAAGGCCCCAGCCAGGATCAGGGCCCCATTGTAAAACCACACTCTAAGAGTCTCTGCCCCAAAGACTTTGCAAGATAAGGCCCTAATCCTGCATTGCAGCTCCCTGCAGATAGATCCTTGAACCGTCACAAAGCCCCAGTGAGGCCAGTGGGGGCTCTGCAGGAGTCTACCTCACCTACCAGCTTGCAGGATGTAAGAGTGAATGGGGAGGGAGGGCAAGGCTGACCGTGACAAGAGCTCATGGTTACGTAGATTAGCTGTGGGCACAATTAGCAGGAATCAGTTTACTTAAAAAAAAAAAAAAAATCTCTGCAATTGTGACACAGTAAGTCATCGCTTTCATTTGGTGATGCCTCAACTACCATGGGCACAAAGTCCAAATGAACCACAATCTGGGATAACGATTGGATCATTTTGTGTATATATATGTATTTTTGTTCAGTGTGTGGCCTCTCAGTATGTTGTACCTACATTACAGGGGAAATTGTTTTAAAACAGTATTAAGGTATCTTTCCAAACATCTGCGAACATCTCTCCTGCTGGCACTGTTAATGTCGTAACCTTAATACATTGGTTGTATTGATAAACATGGAGAGTCTTTCTCTGTTTGTTCTCGCAAACGTTTTCCTGATGTTCAATCTAGGAGTCTCCCACCTGAGAGTGAGATTTTTTTCAGCATGTGGTGTTGACGTTTGAATCACTAAAACCCTCGGCAGCCAGGGACTGATGTTCACAGAATCTGTGTTTTGGATCTAATCATCAGTCATACTTTCCATTCTCGGCAGGCCTTTTGTGACCACAAGCTATAAAACAGTGTATGCTGCATGGCTGATGCTGATGGAGGAAATGGGAAAGGCCCTCTCTGATTTTCAGCAGAGAGTTAATGCCCTGCTCAGACCTTACACAGTTGTTTAGCTCCGCTTTTTTACCTGCTCCTGGGGTCTGAAAGTCTAATCAGGCACTCAAGAAGCTATATGATTAACAGACCCCATCTGGAGCAAAACCTATGACACCTCCTGTTCTGCCTGGTGGTGAACAAATCCACTTGGGATAGTGACTGCTACCTCCGGGTGGAGCACCCACTTGTGGTGAGAGGAGAAGTCCCTGCTTAGGTGATCTGCTAGCATGTTCTTGGCACCCGGAAGGTGACACACTTCTAGATGAATTCTGTGGTCGATGCAGAAGTCCCAGAGATGGAGTGCCTCTTGGCAGAGGATCACGCTCCCTCTTGTCTGTTGATGTAGAACATTGAGGCTGTGTTGTCCGACAGGTGAGGTAGGAAGACCGCACACACTTTGTGTACTGCCCTGAGGTCTTTGAAGTTTATGTGTAGCGTCGACTCCTCTGGGGACCACATAACATGAGTCTGGAGGGTGCCAAGGTGTGCAAGAGTGCCGAGGAGTCCGAAACCAACTCGACTAAGTGAGGAGTGCTGACAAAGGGAATCCCTTCCAGGACTTTCCAGGGGTAGGTCCACCATCGCAGCGAGGTAAGTATCATTGCAGGGATGGTAACGACCTTTTCCAGGTAGTCCCTGGACTGGGAGTAGACCATCGCCAGCCATTTCTGCAGGGGTCACATCCGGAGCCTGGCATGGTGCACCACATATGTACACACTGCCACGTGACCAGGGTGCAGGCAAACTCTGGCCATGGTCAGAGGAAATGCAGAAACTTCCGCAATGAGGTCCATCAGTGCCCTGAATTTCTCCAGCGGCAGGAACACCCTGGCACAGGTCGAGTTGAGCTCCGGTCCGATGAACTTGATCCTCTGCACCGGAACCAATGTGGATTTTTTGTAATTTACCAGCAGGCTGAGGCAACGGCAGGTGGCTAACAGCATCACGGCATCCCTTTTGGACCTGGGACTGGGAACTGCCCTTGACTACCCAGTCATCAAGGTATGGGTAGATCTGGACACCCCGACATCTGAGGTAAGCAGCCACCACCGACATGCACTTGGTAAATACCTGCGATGCAGTCGCTAGGCCAAATGGGAGGACCGTAAACTGATAGTGGTTGGGACCTACCATAAACTGGAGGAAGCATCTGTATCCCTCGAAGATGGCGTTGTGGAAGTACACATCTTTCAGACGGAGGGCGGCATACCAGTCTCCTGGATCCGGGGGGGAATGATGAAGGTCAGGGAGACCATGCGAACTAGGAAGCAGTTCAAGTCTCGCAGGTCCAGGATAGGTCGCAGACTGCCCTTGGCCTTTGGGATTAAAAAGTAGCGGGAATAGAACACCCCTGTTCCTGTACTCTGGAGGAATGACCTCCATCACACCTAGCTGCAGTAACCCCTCTACCTCCTGCGCGAGGAGACTCTCATGATAAGGGTCCCTGAAGAGGGATGGGGAGGGGGAGTGGGAAGGAGGGGTAGAAAATAACTGAAGGGTGTAATCCCGCGCCACCGTACTGAGGACCCATTGGTCCAATGTTATAGGTGCCCATGCAGGGAGGAAAGGAGAAGAGCGGTTGGCAAAAATAGGGGAGGGAGGATCCTGAGAACAGTCCAGTCAGTAATCCTTGGGCATACCTTCAAAATGAGCGCTTGCCTGCCTGCGTATTGGGGTCGAGCTTGACTGAGAAGCCTGTGGAGGCTGGTGGCTAGGACGCTGCTTGTAGCCTCTGAATTTCTTACGGGGAGGCTCCTGGTGAGAGTGGCTCCCCGGCCCTGAGGCTGCTGCGGCTTAAACTGCTTGCAGGGAAAGCCGGGCACATACAGGCCCAGCGTTTTAAGGGCCGTGCGGGAGTCCTTTAGGCCATGGAACTTGTTGTCTGTCTGTTCCATAAACAGGGCTTGCCCATCGAAGAGAAGGTCTTTCATCGACTGCTGAGCCGCCGTGGACAAGCCAGAGAGGAAAGGCCAGGATGTCAGTGCATGCCAACGGCCGAGGCCATGGTTCAGGCAGCAGTGTCTGCTGCATCCAACGCCACCTGGAGCATCACCCTGGCCACAGTCGTGTCCTCCTCCATAATATCCCGGAACTCCTTCCTAGAAGCCTCAGGAAGAAAGCACTCAAACTTGGCCATGGCTTGCCACATGTTAAAATCATAGCGTCCTAGTAGGGCTTGATGGTTGGCTACCCTCAACTGGAGACAAGAGGACGAATAAACCAAACAAGTCTATTCTCTTGGAGTCTTTGTTCTTAGGGGTAGACCCAGGTTGACCTTGTCACTCCCGGTGGTTAACTGCTTCTACCATTAGGGAGTTGGGAGCAGGGTGGGTGTACAGCTACTCGTGGCCTTTGGATGGCACAAAGTACTCGCACTCAGCCCTCTTGGAGATGAGTGGCAGGGAGGAGGGAGTTTACCACAGGGCATTAGTGAGCTTAGAGACCCCATCATGAAGGGCAGAGCCACCCTGGCCAGTGCTGTGGAGCAGAGGACATCGAAGACTACGTGGCTCTGGGAAGAAGGATAAAGGAGTTTGAGGCGCAAGTGGTGTTCTCGTCCATCCTCCCCGTGGAAGGAAAAGGCCTGGGTAGGGACCGTCGAATCGTGGAAGTCAACGAATGGCTACGCAGGTGGTGTCGGAGAGAAGGCTTTGGATTCTTTGACCATGGGATGGTGTTCCATGAAGGAGGAGTGCTGGGCAGAGACGGGCTCCATCTTACGAAGAGAGGGAAGAGCATCTTTGCCAGCAGGCTGGCTAACCTAGTGAGGAGGGCTTTAAACTAGGTTCACCGGGGGAAGGAGACCAAAGCCCTGAGGTAAGTGGGAAAGAGGGATACCGGGAGGAAGCACAGGCAGAAATGTCTGTGAGGGGAGGGCCTCATACTGGGAATGAGGGGCAATCAACAGGTTATCTCAAGTGCTTATATACGAATGCACAAAGCCTTGGAAACAAGCAGGGAGAACTGGAGGTCCTGTGATGTCAAGGAACTATGATGTGATTGGAATCACAGAGACTTGGTGGGATAACTCACATGACTGGAGTACTGTCATGGATGGTTATAAACTGTTCAGGAAGGACAGGCAGGGCAGAAAAGGTGGGGGAGTAGCACTGTATGTAAGGGAGCAGTATGACTGCTCAGAGCTCCGGTACGAAACTGTAGAAAAACCTGAGTGTCTCTGGATTAAGTTTAGAAGTGTGTGCAACAAGAGTGATGTAGTGGTGGGAGTCTGCTATAGACCACCGGACCAGGGGGATGAGGTAGATGAGGCTTTCTTCCGGCAGCTCACGGAAGCTACTAGATCGCATGCCCTGATTCTCATGGGTGACTTTAATTTTCCTGATATCTGCTGGGAGAGCAATACAGCGGTGCATAGACAATCCAGGAAGTTTTTGGAAAGCGTAGGGGACAATTTCCTGGTGCAAGTGCTAGAGGAGCCAACTAGGGGGGGCGCTTTTCTTGACCTGCTGCTCACAAACCGGGTAGAATTAGTGAGGGAAGCAAAAGTGGATGGGAATCTGGGAGGCAGTGACCATGAGTTGGTTGAGTTCAGGATCCTGACGCAGGGAAGAAAGGTAAGCAGCAGGATACGGACCCTGGACTTCAGGAAAGCAGACTTCGACTCCCTCAGGGAACGGATGGCCAGGATCCCCTGGGGGACTAACTTGAAGGGGAAAGGAGTCCAGGAGAGCTGGCTGTATTTCAAGGAATCCCTGTTGAGGTTACAGGGACAAACCATCCCAATGAGTCGAAAAAATAGTAAATATGGCAGGCGACCAGCTTGGCTTAACGGTGAAATCCTAGCGGATCTTAAACATAAAAAAGAAGCTTACAAGAAGTGGAAGGTTGGACATATGACCAGGGAAAAGTATAAAAATATTGCTCGGGCATGTAGGAATGAAATCAGGAGGGCCAAATCGCACCTGGAGCTGCAGCTAGCGAGAGATGTCAAGAGTAACAAGAAGGGTTTCTTCAGGTATGTTGGCAACAAGAAGAAAGCCAAGGAAAGTGTGGGCCCCTTACTGAATGAGGGAGGCAACCTAGTGACAGAGGATGTGGAAAAAGCTAATGTACTCAATGCTTTTTTTGCCTCTGTTTTCACTAACAAGGTCAGCTCCCAGACTGCTACGCTGGGCATCACAAAATGGGGAAGAGATGGCCAGCCCTCTGTGGAGATAGAGGTGGTTAGGGACTATTTAGAAAAGCTGGACGTGCACAAGTCCATGGGGCCGGACGAGTTGCATCCGAGAGTGCTGAAGGAATTGGCGGCTGTGATTGCAGAGCCATTGGCCATTATCTTTGAAAACTCGTGGCGAACCGGGGAAGTCCCGGATGACTGGAAAAAGGCTAATGTAGTGCCAATCTTTAAAAAAGGGAAGAAGGAGGATCCTGGGAACTACAGGCCAGTCAGCCTCACCTCAGTCCTTGGAAAAATCATGGAGCAGGTCCTCAAAGAATCAATCTTGAAGTACTTGCATGAGAGGAAAGTGATCAGGAACAGCCAGCATGGATTCACCAAGGGAAGGTCATGCCTGACTAATCTAATCGCCTTTTATCATGAGATTACTGGTTCTGTGGATGAAGGGAAAGCAGTGGATGTATTGTTTCTTGACTTTAGCAAAGCTTTTGACACGGTCTCCCACAGTATTCTTGTCAGCAAGTTAAGGAAGTATGGGCTGGATGAATGCACTATAGGGTGGGTAGAAAGCTGGCTAGATTGTCGGGCTCAACGGGTAGTGATCAATGGCTCCATGTCTAGTTGGCAGCCAGTGTCAAGTGGAGTGCCCCAGGGGTCAGTCCTGGGGCCGGTTTTGTTCAATATCTTCATAAATGATCTGGAGGATGGTGTGGATTGCACTCTCAGCAAATTTGCGGACGATACTAAACTGGGAGGAGTGGTAGATATGCTGGAGGGGAGGGATAGGATACAGAAGGACCTAGACAAATTGGAGGATTGGGCCAAAAGAAATCTGATGAGGTTCAATAAGGATAAGTGCAGGGTCCTGCACTTAGGACGGAAGAATCCAATGCACCGCTACAGACTAGGGACCGAATGGCTAGGCAGCAGTTCTGCGGAAAAGGACCTAGGGGTGACAGTGGACGAGAAGCTGGATATGAGTCAGCAGTGTGCCCTTGTTGCCAAGAAGGCCAATGGCATTTTGGGATGTATAAGTAGGGGCATAGCGAGCAGATCGAGGGACGTGATCGTCCCCCTCTATTCGACATTGGTGAGGCCTCATCTGGAGTACTGTGTCCAGTTTTGGGCCCCACACTACAAGAAGGATGTGGATAAATTGGAGAGAGTCCAGCGAAGGGCAACAAAAATGATTAGGGGTCTAGAACACATGACTTATGAGGAGAGGCTGAGGGAGCTGGGATTGTTTAGCCTGCAGAAGAGAAGAATGAGGGGGGATTTGATAGCTGCTTTCAACTACCTGAAAGGGGCTTCCAAAGAGGATGGCTCTAGACTGTTCTCAATGGTAGCAGATGACAGAACGAGGAGTAATGGCCTCAAGTTGCAGTGGGGGAGGTTTAGATTGGATATTAGGAAAAACTTTTTCACTAAGAGGGTGGTGAAACACTGGAATGCGTTGCCTAGGGAGGTGGTGGAATCTCCTTCCTTGGAAGTTTTTAAGGTCAGGCTTGACAAAGCCCTGGCTGGGATCATTTAACTGGGAATTGGTCCTGCTTCGAGCAGGGGGTTGGACTAGATGACCTTCAGGGGTCCCTTCCAACCCTGATATTCTGTGATTCTATGATTCTATGAAGAGAGAGCATGAAGGCTCCTCTAGCTCCTCCGCCTGAAGACCCAGGTTGGCAGCGACACTCTTCAGTAGTTCCTGGTGGGCTTTAGCATCATCTGGAGGAACCAGGGGAGGGAGCCTCATTATAGCCTTTTCTGGCGACGATGAGGAAGATGCCAGTGACGTAGGGTCCTCCAAGACCATTCGTGGCCCAGTGGCTTGTTCCCCTGCTCCCTCTTGGACCTGCGGGGTCCTCATGCCTGAGGCTTCATGCACCGGAGGAGGATGGGAGAGAGAGGCAGCTGATCTCTCTGAGGCTCCAGACACCGAACAGGCGGTATGGGAGGGCTGGGTGAACCCCCACAGGTTCCATGGGTACCTCGGCACCGGCCACTGTGCCTGAGGCCATGGGGCCAGTTTCGGTGCAGACAACATAGCCGGTACTGGAGCTTGTCCCGCCATCAGGGAACCTTGCTCCAAACCAGGCTGGATCCTGAGCAGTCGCTCTAAGGTGACCAGGATGGAGCGGAACGGTGGCTTTGTCCTGACTGATGCTGGTCTTAGGAGTCCGATCAAGAGTGGGGTCTTATGGACCAGTGCCGCTCAACAGATCTGTGATGGCTTGGAGCGGGTGATCTACATCTTGCACTTGCTGAGTGGTACCAGGATGAGGAGCAGGACCAGGAGTCAGAACGGGCCTGGTCCCGTGAAATGCCTACCTGCGGTGATGCCCTCCTAGGGGATTGGCGACAATCCGAGGAATGGTAACATCGATCCCTCCACAGATCCCTGGAGCAGTACTGCAGTCTCGGAGATACTGGGTGGCGGGATCGGTACTCCTGCAGGGGGGTGTGTGCCTGCAAAGGTCTGCGCCCGGTGGCCAGTGAGCTGCGCCTTGAGCCTCTCTGCCCATGCCCAAGGTCCAGGGAATGAAGGGGACTGCGTTGCGTCTGCCTTTCGTGGTCAGATGTGTGGTGGCTGCGGGAGGGCAAGTGCTGGCGGGACGTCCCCCACGATGGGGAATGGTGCTGCTGAGTTGGGAGACCAAAGTGGTCCGAATGCGGGTTTACCCTGTGACCGGGGAACCACAGGAGCTGGCGTGGGTGGCACTGGGAGGGATGATCTCCTGCGCCACCTGCAGGTCTCTGGTGTGGACGGTACCTAGAGCTGATGGAGGCCTCTGCCACTATCCGGGGTAGCTGGCAGGAAGCAGGTTGGGCTACATCGCTCCACCGGAGCTTGGACCCAAGATCCCGACATGGGTGAAGAGTTGCCCAGCATGGGACCTTACTCACATCCAATCTCATCCTTTCCCTTGCAGGAGGTTGGAGACTGGCCTCACCCTGCCTTCTTGGGCTTCTTGGTCGGAGCCACAGATCAGGACCGGTGCCGGCCAGTGGACAGTCCCCGGGGGGTGCTGCGTACCGAGGTCACGGTACTCAGTGCTGAGTTGGAGCGTTGCTCCGGTGCCGGGGTGAGGGCCGACTCCATGAGGAGCGCTTTTAAACGAATATCACACTCCTTCTTAGTCCTTGGCTTGAAGGACTTGCGAATTTTGTTCTTCTCACTAATGTGCCCTGTGCCCAAGCAACACAGACAACTGTGTGGATCACTAATGGACATGGGCCTCTTGCAGCGATCACAGGGCTTCAGGTCTGGGGACTGGGGCATGCCCCATCCCGAGGCAAAGTCCTGTTCGGGACCTACGAAGTCTCTAACTATAGCTAAGGGATTTATAAAGACTAACAGAAAACTCTATACGCTATCATACAAGAGATAACTAGTTTGTACGAACGAGCAGCAACAGCACTGGCTGAAGCAGCCACAGTTCCAGCGCCATCTCTGGTGGCAAGAAGGAACTGAGGGTGGGGGGAACTGGCAGAGCCCTCGATGCTGCAGCATGTGTGCACCGCTCGAGGGGGCGCCAGAGCCGGTACGCTACAGATACTGCTGAGGGAAAAACTTCCTGCACCGGTGCATGTGGCGAGCACACGCACCTAAGTTGAATGGACATGAGCAAGCATTTGAAGAAGAACTTCTGAAGCCAGTTCACTGTTCAGCTGACAACCCCGTGGCTACAATTCCTCCAGTGTCAGCTGTTTACTGTGGCAACTCTCACGCCCACCACCGGTGGTTTTATACAAGTTTTATTCCATCATGAGCGCACTGAGAGACTGCCTGGCTGCATACCTGCCACTGGCTAACGAATGGTGCCTTTGCTATGTGGACACCTGAGTCAAATCAGGCCCCATCCACCCATGATTACAACCACTTACTTTACATTGGTGAGTAATGAATACCACTCACACTTTGCTCTCTCCCAGGTTTTCACTTATGCACAAATGGGCAATAATATAATTTGTATTATAGTCATGCTCAAAATGTGCCAAGCACTGTAATTGCAGATAGGAATAACAGTCCCTAATTGCAGTTTACATTCCTGGACCTGATTCAGGACAATTTATTCCAAAATTGATGGGAGATTTTTTTTCACATTTCCTCCTCGGTTGGTTTCACATGATCTCATTGTTTCTCTAGCTATCCAGATAGTTTGGCGCACTCTCTCCCTTTACAAGGTGTGTGCACGTTCCTTCATCTTCAGTGACCAGAGCAGTATGGTGCAACTTTGTATTCTCTTTTTTTAAATGGACGTACTACAGGTTCTATGTGAAATTACCTTCCTTTCAGCTGGTGGAATGGGTCAACAGGTTCAGCAATGGAAAGAACAGTCCTTTGGTCAGCAAGCTTCATTCTTGAAGTGTTGGAGAATATGGTGACCACAAAACACCTTTAAAAAAGTTAACATAATTAGAAAACAAACACACACAACTTGGGCTCAGGAAACCTGGGGTCTCATGTGCCCTCTCCTCTGACAGTTAGGAGTGTCCCTGCTTTTCCACCTCCCACTTACACAGCTGCTGTGCGGTTGTGCTGAGCTTTATGATCGCCAGATGCCTTGACATGTGTGTAGATGTTTTCATGTCTCTTCACAGATGTCTTTCACACATAGATTGGTTCAACAGGCACCTATCTTGTTTAGCAGTGGGTGTTCTTGTATAGGCTGTTTGTACCATGTATAACTGAGCAGGTTGAGTGTATGAGATAAAGTGAAATAAAGGTCATTGGGCTGGTGAAGGTGAGAGGAAGCGTGCGGAATAGCAATTGGGTGGAAAGTAACAGAAACCATAGCAACTCTGTGAAGGGTTTATAAATATAACAAAAGAAAAGGGAATAGCCTGAAGGAGCTGCTGTGCTGACAACACGCTGCAATATGCATGTTGATCAGAATAATGCCGTATTCACCTCTGGGCCAGTACATTTCTGTACTGTAACAAACTGTGTCTGCTTCCGAGACTGGAGGAAGGACCACCTCAGTCACTAGCTTCTTATCCTGCCTGGTTTCTCAGTGCTTTGCCGGTCTCCATATAGGATTGCGAAGGACGCCAAAAGGGCTCTTTTATTTAGGCTGTCATGGAATCACAGGCTCAGTGTCCTGGAACTGCTCTGTATGAAGCCAGACAGGACTCTGGCGTAGCATGCCTCAGCCATTGTCGCCAGGGCATGAAGCCTTTTCGGCTATGGCCTTCCTGGGTCCGACCCCCGTTCTCACCATGCACTTCCCAGAGCGACTCCTCCTGGACGGGACCCCAGGGGAAGCCACAGGGACCATGCACCCCAACTTCACAGTCAGCAGTGACTCTCAGAAGGGTTTATTAGTCAACAGGAACAAAGCATAGAACAGAGCTTGTTAGCACAGAAAGCAGGACAATTCAGTAAAGTCCATCTTGGGGAAAGGGAAACCCAAGCCTTGGGGTCCTGGCCCTCCCCCTTGAGTCCCAAACAGGTGACTGAAACAGTTCCAGCTGCCTGGCCCCAGACACACCTGTTGCCCCTTCTCTTCCTTTGTCTCTTTCCCCAGCCAGCAGGTCACCTGATCTGCTTGGACACCTCTGGCTAATTCTTTCAGAAGAGGGGGCTTGGTCATCAGTTGCCAGGCTACAGAGTGTCTGCCATTCTCTGTCCCAGGCAGCCAGGCTGCAGTCACACCTGCCCTCTAGGGATCACTGAAATTATCACACACTCTTATTCCAAATCCTAAATACTTGAGTAACACATAGGGGAAACTGAGGCACGCACACACTATTCAGAGAAGACATTAAGAACATTCCCAGTTTGTCACATTGGCATATTTGACTTCCAGCTCAGATTTTCTTTAAATGGCTCATTGGTGTTCCTTGATATGATAAGGATGATGAATAAATAATAATACAGTGATGTATTATTGTAGCACCTCGCAGCCCCAGCTGAAATAGGGGCTGCCTGGTGCTGAGTACGAATATATAGTAAGTAGTGATCTCCTCCTGGAAGGGCTTACAAGCTGCATAGATAAGACAGACAAAAGATGGGAGGGGAAACAGGTGAAGTGACTTGCTCAAGGTCATATAATGGGTCAGAGCCAGGAATACAACCCAAGTCTCTTGACTCCCAGGTCCCTGGACCATGTTACATGCCAGTCTTAACAGAACTTGTTAAAGAAGATGCCATGTGATGACACTGTTGATTATAAACATACTTTTTGCTAGTTTGATTAAACAGATGCAACCCATGGGATGCGAGGTTCTATAGGGGAATTCATTTACAGTGTTCGTACAGTGAAGGTTAGCATATTGTCAGCATATGGCACAATTGTTTAAAATAAATATTTGATTGTTTTTAATTTATGCTTGTGCACTAAGGTCCCTGAACATTCAGATCCCTTTGTCGATCATATCTAAATAGCTACCTAGGCATTTATACCACACTGCTAGGAAACTCTGCCCCTCCCTCCTAGCTGGGGATCTGAGCAGTGATTCCTGCATTTTTCCTCTCCAGACTGGATTCCTGTGTCTCACTATATGTGGGTGAGAAGGTGACAACAAGGCAGAGGCCCAGGCTCATAGAAAAGGCTTCACCGGCCAAGGCTGCCAGGAGCACCTGGCCCCTATGTTCTCCATTCCAGTCTGCTTCCATTGCAGTTCAATGTCCTGGTCCTGAGCCTAAAAGCCATCAAATGAGCCAGCTCTCAACTCCGCTCAATCAGTGACTGTACCTCCGTCCACAGCCACCGAGGGAGCTACGCTCCACTGGGACACTGATGCTTGGAAAAACCAGAATGAAGCATGTGAGAGCAAGACAAATTGTTCTGGGTCTCAGAGAACAAGCTTCAAGAGGAGATCAGGCTAATCTAGTCTGCTTGTTGTCAGGGCATGCTGATCCCCATGTCTGGTAACATGCTTCCACCATATTCAAATTCATGGAGGGTGAGGGGCAGAGAAGAAGACGACACTGTGCCCAATGGAGAGATACCAAGCATAGCTCCCTCTGCCATGGATGGGAGAAGAGCAGGAAACTCCATGATGTTCCCTAGGGACCTTGTCATGCAGATCTAATTTATCTGGGAAGCGCTTAGCCACAGTGGTGGTGATGGGCCCAAGAGAAAAGCCTACGCTAGGTCCATCACCAGATCATCTGGGTGCCTTGAAAACTCTAAAAGCAGGCACCTTAAGAGATCTCTCTCCAGGTCATTCCAGGCCCTGGCTGGGGTTTGTTTTGTGCTGTTTTTTTGGATGTTTGGGTCCTTTCTGCTCTATGCAGCAGGGAGAGAAATGGAGCATCAGCCTGAGCTCTGATTTTTAAGGCATCTTCAGGCTGGGAGTCTATTGTCAAGTTGTCTCTTGCTGCAGGTAAATGACTAGCCCAGACCATGCATGCGGCCGTGTCCCCTTTCACTGCCAGCAGCCCCTCCCTTTGTGCTCAGATATTGTAGCTTCTATCTCCATGACTCTGGGCATAGGGGCAGCCACCACTTGGCCTTGAGACTGTAGACTCCTAGGAATTTAGCTCTTGTTTGTGTCTGATACTGTACATCTCACTTGTGTTGGGGACACTGGGGCATGGCCACTAGGTAACTCGAGGGGATGGAAGACCACGAGTGTCGATGAAGCCCCCTCGCACTAGGCCCAAGTGTCCTTGGCCCCCCCCGGCTGGAGGCACTCGCAGCAGCTCTGCGTACTAGGCCCAAGTGTCCTTGGCCCCCGCGCCTGGAGGCACACACAGCAGTTATGCTGAGGATCTGCAACAATATGTTGCAGAGTCAGACTGCCTGAAACTAAGCAAGGCCAGACAGGGCAGATATGGAAGAACAATGCTGAATAAAGCAGCTTTATGTATGGTTTAACAAATGATACAGAGAACCAGGGAACTAGCTGGGAACTGGATTGGCTGGCTGTATGGATACTTAGAGCAGCTTGCTATTGGATAAGTATGCTGAAGAAAGGATGTATAAAAGCCTATGTAACTTCCTGCTCTGGGTGCAGGATTTGCTATTCTATTCTCCCTGTACCTTTTTGCAGCTGCAAATAAACTTTTCTGCTTCTCCACCCCGTTGTGATGATTGGGTGACGCACACCGGGTAGCGAACCAACCGCAGCTGTTGTTTAGCCTCTCAGCACTGGGTGCCGGCAACACTTGTAAAAGAACAACACGCCCAGCCATGGGGGATAGACAGATACTAGGCTGTGCTGCTAATGGAGGCTCCTCTAGCTGAAGGGACAGCAAAGCCTAGGTTGTGCCACTGGTGGCCACTCAGTCACATTTGCTACTCAGAGACAGAAGCCAGAGCGTCTATCCCAGTTCACCTCCGAGCCTCCACCATGGGCACAAGCTGACATCTTGGGGAGGACAGCCTTTGAGCGCCACACCCTTCCAGGAAGATGTTCTTCATTTCAAAGCAAACTGGGGGAGGAATAACTTGTAGGAAAAGTTTGCATCCGCCAGCGATGGGGAATATACTCCACACAGGTGTGAAAAGAGTTCACTGTAGCCAGAGAGTGATTCGCGCGCATGGGTGTACCTAGAGGGCGGAGCAGGCCCAAATAAAGATGAGGCCCAGCTGTGAGGGTTGGGGGGTGGTTAATGAAAGAAGGACTTTGGGAGCATAGGTGTGGGGATCCTCTTCTGAGATGGGAACTCTGGCAAAAGGCCAGGAAAGGCACTGAGATGCTATAGGGGTGGAGCAAGTGCCTGTGGTGAGCCTGGATAAAAGGGTAGGAACCAGGCTCCCGGACAGACCACCCTGGGAGATGTTGCTTACTACCAGAGCCAGAAAGGATATGGGAATGGGGCCCAGAGACAATCAAAGGTAGGTAGTAGTCCAAGGAGTCTGAGGAAGCAGATCTTAACTGCTCACTACAGGGTCCTTGGACACCCGGAGCAGTGGGAAGGCCTAGGTTCACCTACCAGCTGCTGAGGGGTAAAGACTCTTGAAAGTCCTGGGGAAAAGGGTGTAGGGACCACTGGGCCCAGAGTTGCAGGCCAAGACCTGGTGTAAGGTCATTGGACTATTGATTGGGGGACTCTCCTACCTACAATGTGTGGTAACTCTGTAGGGAAGAAGAGGTCTGTCATTCAGCTTTCAGTTGTTTGATCTCTGTGATGTCATAACCCTACTTGTTTCCCAGTTGTCTGCACAGACTTCAAACGAAAACCAGGGTAGAGAGAGCACCTCAGTTCTACTGTTTAAATAAAAACAAAATACAGAAACACTCATTTCAAGCCTACTTTATACAGGATAAAGAAGGGCCTGAGCCCACTTGTGTGTTTCCCTTTGCTGGTCACCCAGTGAGAGAGGAATGACACAACAAGGCTGTGTAATTCAACAGCCTTCCCCACCAAGTCATGCTCCTCTACTCTTCAATAAAACGTTCCATTGGGATCCTGTTGCTAACTCCTGTCCAGACAAACTCTTGCAATTGCACATGCTTGCACAGCTTCACTGTGATCTCCCCTGCAAATACCGTGCCGATAGGCCTAAGGTTGCTGGAGAATATGGTGTTCAGGCTCTGTCCAGTGTCAAAGGAGGATTCTTTCAGAGAACTATAATTGCTAGTGCTGGTTGTTTTGGGAGAATCTGGAAATGAGCCAGATACACTCTCATCTGTGTAGGCATGGTTCAGCTTGCAGTGAAAGGGAGAAATCCAATCCGGTACACAGATGATGTTTTATGTTTTTCCAACCAAAAAAAAAAAAAAGTTTTATCTCCGTGCCAAAGCGCATGAGATATAAAGATGCTGGGGAGCGCTGGCATTCTCAACACTCGGCAGGATTTCAAAGGATGTCTTGCAGGGTCCAGTAATAGCTATCCAGGGCCTTGCAGTTGGCAAAGAGCTGGTGAAGGTGCCATGCGTTCTGCCAAATACTTAACCATTCTTTCCTGCCAGAGGCTGACGTTCAGTTCTCTGCCCCGCGTGGCTCCAGGGGAAGGAGGTGTGGCACAGAGAATGGTACAAAGCCAGTGTTCTGCAAATCACAGTTCAGTCCCGGCCTGAGGAAGAAGTCCCGAAGTGAGCTCAATTTGTAAGATAACCCAGGTCTGGCTTGCACGAGAGATGAAGACCTTCTGGGCTCCATGAGCCAGAGCCAGGGGGATGTGCAGGCTTGGTAATCAGAAAGATGGACTCAAATAAGTGAGCTGTAGCTCACGAAAGCTTATGCTCAAATAAATTGGTTAGTCTCTAAGGTGCCACAAGTATTCCTTTTCTTTTTTCAAATAATTTGGGGTCTTAATATACTATACCAGAGGTGCTGATGGCTATTTGGGTTTGGTCCTACCTGTAGATTTTTGTACATAGGCTGCTCAGGCAGTTTGTTAACCAGTTCTTGAAAATGTTTGCTCTGAATTCTCGCTTTGTACCATTTTTTGCGGCGGGGGAGCATCCAAAAATCCTGGTTAACACCGGTTCAAAACATGTTCCTGTACATTTAGCTCGTTGCCCAGTGAGCAGCATCACCAAATCCTTTCATCACCTTTCTTGCCATCCCCGGTCAGTTTATGCCCTGGCTACTTTATATTCTGGTGTCCATAATTGGACTCAGTTGTCTGAATGTTTCTGAATCCTACACACTGTGCTAGAATAGTATTTTCTCCCATCTCCAGTGCTCCTCTTGATTATATATCCAAGTACTTGGTTTGTTTCTTTGACAGCAGCCATACATTGTGCTGACAGTTTCATGATTCTTTCCTTTGTCTCTCATTGTCAATAATTATTAGCTAACTTGCCCTGGGCTACACTGAAAATCGGCCCACTTTCTCCTTGGATGTTACAGGCAGTGTCCTCTTCCACTTTCTTCTGTCTCGGAAAGAATCTCTGCGCATTTCTCTCAGCCCCCAGACAGTATGCAAGGCCACGTTGAGGCTGGCTAGCGTCTGGGACTGCTTGCACTTATAAATCAAGTTTACTTTGCAGTTCAGAGGCAGAATCCATCATTTACCTGCTGTGCATTAAAGACACACATTTTTCTCATTCTCTCATGCAGAATATCGTGCGCAGATGGGAGGGAGCTTACGGCCTAATGTGAGTGAATGCGATCCAAATCCAGTGGAAACAGGCCAGGTCCGCAGAGGGGTGCGGGAGGAGAGAGAGAGCATGCATGTGTATGTGCGTAAGTTTGGGGGGGGACTCGGTAGCTCCTGTTATGGTTCTTCCTCCCCACCCCTCTGCTCTTGTTGAAGCTCCAACTCAGCAAGGCATTTAAGCTTGTGCACAGTCCCTATTAAAGTCAATGGGACTAATCTAGTTAAGCCAGTACTTAATACTTTGCGAGAGCAGAACCTCTGAAGTGATTGCACCAGGAGCCTGGTGGGGCAAAGCTGGGGGATGGCCACTCTCTGGAGCATCACCCTGCAGCAAATCCATGGGGATTTCCCCCTGGGAGGTGATGACCCCTCTCTCTGTCTCTGTCTCTCCTGTACAGTGAGCCCAGCCACACAAAGCCTGGTGGGAGACAACTACCAGCAGAAGGCCATGACAGCATATCTACACAGAGCACCATGGGGAAGGGCAGTGTGTCTATAGGAATAACTCCACATAGTTTATGAAACAACAAATTATTTTCACAGGCTTGAATTTTCTAATCCCTCTCTACAAGTTCGCCAAGAAACCCAAAACATCAGAGCTATTATACATAAAGCCAATCCCTAAACCTCACATACAACATGAAAAGACACAGTATAAAAGAGAAAACAATCTGCTGAATATTACAACCTCAACATCTCTCTGGATCCAATACAGATCGAACCCTACCATCAAATCCAATTCCAACAAAATGAAATTGGGCTGTTGGTCATGATGGTCCCTTCTGGCCTTGAATTCTATGAATTCCCCCTGTGTGTTCCTTCTTCATAGACCATGGGGGAGAATTGTATTGGTTCAACATGCTTGTAACACTCACTGCTGTGTATTAAGACAATGATTATAATCAAATCTCATGCTTCAGGGCTTCAAATGGTTGCTTGCAGGGGTCAGGAAGGTGTTTTTTGTTGTGTAGTTTTTAACCCCAAAGGTGTGTCCCTAAATTATGTAACACTTTTTGGTGACTTTTTTTCCAAGTCTCACCCAGCCCTTGTAACACTGAAAGAAAAACATGCAAAATTAAGGATTACCCACCCCATAATGTGTTACATAATTTGTAGATTGCCCCCAATACATAACTGGCCAGATGTATTCTGGGTTTTTCCCCCCGAAGCATCTGGAGATTGGCCACAGCAGGAGACAGGACACCAGTAGTTCCAGTGCAGGGGCCTCAGATATTGGTGGCACCTCATTCTTCCCTATTCTTTGCCTGTGGCACACAACGGTTTAGTCTTCAGAGAACTGAAATGGTTTCGTCTCACTAAAGTCTTTGGGCTCAATATGGGGGGTAACTGGGTGAAATGTAATGGCCTGTGTTATGCAGAAGGTAAGACGAGATGATCACTGGTCCTTTCTGGCCATGAAATGCTACCTTTGCAAGTAACCAGACTGTCTGAGGCATTAAATAAGGCAGATGGAGGAAATTTCATATGCTGGGGTGCAAGAAATACTCAAACTGTATTCTTTGAAAGAGCGCCATTGTGATATGGCCAGGGAAGTAAAGTTAAACAGTCCATTCTTGTTCTTTCAGGGAAAGGGGATCATTTCAGTTCAGATGTACTGCTAGTATTATCATTTATTACTGATCACATCTATTGCAGTAGCACCGAGAGGCCTCTTCTAGGTTGTTGCCCCATTGTGCTAGGTGAAAATGATAGAGAAAATGATAATCCCTGCCCCAAAGAGTTTACAGTCTAAAAGACAAGATAATGTAGACAAGCCAATGTAGGATGTGTGTTTGGCCGGGAGAGAGGGTGTGCGTGGAAGAGAGGAAGGAGTAATAAAAATACGGCATGTTCTAGCACAGATTTGCTGTATGCCCCATTTTTAGCCAGTCAGTAGCAGCAATGACTATAATAGCAACATGAACAATAACTGGCAACAAAATAACTGTAAGCACTACCACATCCTGGCCAAATCTATTTCAGATATTATTTAATATACACAGATGTAACTAACTTGGTGTAAGAAGCTGTGACATGAAGCACCCCTGTATTCATATCCTATGCACTATTGTAGTAATCTTTGTACAAAATATGCCATGTGAGGTATCGTTTGAAAACTACCAATTCATTGATCATTAATATTCTTGTGTGATGTATGTCTGAGATATGTATTGCGAGTCTGAGTTTATGCTGGAATTATAACAAAAGGTTGTGTAGACCAGGTGTGTCAGCGGGAGTTGTTAAACATGTTTCTCCTAAACATAAAGAATGTGCGTTTACCTCAATTTACATATACACAGTAAACAGACTCATCAAACTAACAAGGGATGGGGGCAAACCTCACATTAGGAAAGGGGGAGGAGACAGCCTGGTGTCTACACCCCCGCAGGAGAGAGAAGCTTGGTCTGGGTTTCAATTTTCAAATAATAAATTGCAAAGCTTTACTAGTGGTGGTGGGTGGGGGGGCTTGAACCTCAAGTGATAAGCAACTGAATCAGGTGACCGTCTACAGTACAGAGTGAGGTCTTTTCTAAAAACTAATGACAGACTGGCGATTAATATTGTGCAATGTATGGTATTAACACTACGTAGGGAGTTACAGATACTCGTTGATATTAGGCTGTACAGTCTGCCCAGATACAAGGTGTTGTGTATTTGGTTGTCGTGGTAATATCACCTTGTTGTTGCTATGGCAACTGAGTTAGGTTATTAGGGGATAGTCCAGCCAGTTTTGGCTGGTTTGGTTAGTTCAGTGTGTGAAAATAAATGGCTGCTTTCATGCTTTCTATGTATGTAAATCTCCCCACTGTATTTTCCACTGAATGCATCCGATGAAGTGAGCTGTAGCTCACAAAAGCTTATGCTCAAATACATTTGTTAGTCTCTAAGGTGCCACAAGTCCTCCTTTTTCTTCTTGCAGATACAGACTAGCACGGCTGCTACTCTGAAACCTGTCGCAGCTCTCTGTGTCTCAAGTGATTTCTTCCTAAAACTGCTGCCCCAAGGATACAACAAAGTGGCGACGAGGATGGGATCCTTGTGCTGCCCCAGCAACAGAAGGAAGTAGAAGTCAAGGTTTAAAAAAAAAAAAAAGAAAGAAAGAAAAAAAAAAAACCCTACCAAAATCCGTTAGCTGTTGGAAGAGGGTGAGAACTGGCTTGTTTGCACTGACTGCTGGCTTGTTGGCACTAACTGTGAAACCTGAAACTAAAACCATGGCTACACTTACAGGGCCACTGGGACCTTTTGAGGAGAATATAGTGCAATGGCATGTGTGTACTGAGCGTTTTGAGCTTTTTGTTATTGCAAATGACATTACAGAAGAGAAGAAGGTGCCAATATTCTTAAGTGTTGTGGGGGCTAAAACCTACTCCCTGCTACACAGTTTATTACACCCTGTTAAGCCTGAGACCAAATCTTACAATGACATTGTGGAAATCCTGGGGTCCCATTTTTCCCCCAAACCACTGGTAATTGCTGAAAGATATAGGTTCCACAAAAGAGGCCAAAAAGAAGATGAAACAGTTGTACAATTTGTAGCAACTTTAAGAAGGCTAGCAGAACACTGTGAATTTAAGGAGATGTTAAATGATGCCCTGCGTGACAGGTTAGTGTGTGGCCTGCACAGTGAAGCTATACGGACGCGCCTGTTGACAGAGCTCAGCTTACCTTACAGAGGGCTGTTGATCTTGCAGTCTCCATGGAACTGGCTACAAAGGAGGCACAATACATCGGTGCACCCCTAGGGAGCATAAAGTGTCACAAGAACCTACCCACAGAACTGTGCAGAGTCAGGAATGTTACCGCTGTGGTAAGCCGGGTCACCAGGCATCGGAATGCTGGTGTAAGGACCTGGTGTGTCGACACTGTGGCAAAAAGGGACACATTGAGTGTGCCTGTAAACAAAAGAAAAAGAGGCCTGTGGCTGGCTGACCAAAAAGGGGACCCTGCATACCCTAGAGGAGATCCAGGATGACCAAGGAGACACCTCATCGCAAGAAGAAGTGCCGCTGCACGTTTTATCTTTAGCCGTGGGTTCACATGAATACTGGGCAACCCCGTTGGTGGATGGCAAACCTATATGCATGGAACTGGACACCGGTGCAGCCATCTCACTGGTCTCCGAGACTGTGTATAAAGAAAAGCTACAGCAACTTCCACTTAAGGCAACAAAAACTGTTCTGAAGATGTACATGGGAGAAGAGAGACCTATTGATTTTTGCTTCACACATTCTAAGCAAAGCAGAAACTAACTATGCCCAAATCGAACGTGAGGCATTGGGAATCGTTTTTGGAATTTGGAAGTTTTATCAGTATCTGTTTGGGCGGAATTTTACTCTTCTTACAGACCACCAACCTCTGATGTCAATTTTTTGTTCCCTACACAGGCATTCCCCCATTAGCTGCTAGTCGTATGCAACGTTGGGCATTGTTACTTTCAGCACACACATATGAAATCAAATATCGGAAATTTACTCTGCACGGCAATGCAGATGGTCTCTCAAGGTTGCCTTTGCCAGTCAAACATCAAGATACCGCCCAAAAGGAAATCTTCTACTTTGAACACATAGAGAATACACCCATCACTGCTACTCAGATAAAAAAGGCAACTCGCATTGACCCAGTATTGTCCCAAGTTATGGACCTGGTGATGCATGGAAAATCTCGACAAACCTCTCCTGTCCCACCCAACCTTGTTACCTACATGAACAGGAGGATGGAGTTATTGATCCAATCTGGTTGTTTGTTGTGGGGGAGACGTGTCATTATCCCACCACCACTGAGATCACAGATCTTAGAACAGCTACATTCTGGTCACTGTGGACTAGTGCACATGAAGGAAATTTCACGAAGCTATTTTTGGTGGCCTGGATTGGACAGTGCTATTGAAGAGAAGGCAAGAGCTTGTATGTCATGTCAGGGTGTCAGGAATGCACCCCAGTGGGCGAACCTACACCCATGGGACTGGCCTGAAAACCCGTGGCAACGTATTCATGTTGACTTCGCTGCCCCCCTTGAAGGAAGCATGTTCTTGGTGGTGGTAGATGCCCATTCTAAATGGCCAGAAGTCTCTATAATGCAGTCCACTACTGTAGAGAGTACTATTCAAAAACTATGGGGGCTCTTTAGTCATTTCGGTCTGCCAGAACAACTTGTGAGCGACAACGGACCGCAGTTCATCTCTCAGGAGTTTCAAAATTTTATGAAGACAAATGGGATACACCACATCACTTCAGCACCATATCATCCATCCACCAATTAGCTGATTAGCTGAAAGATTTGTGCAAACAATGAAACAAGCTTTGAAATCAGCAAGGGGACAACACTCCATTCAAAAGTGTCTGGACACCTTTTTACTTTCCTACAGAAACACACCTCATGCTACGACCAAGGCATCCCTGGCCTTTCTAATGATGGGACGACAGCTGCACATTTGCTTTGATCCACTGAAACCTTCTGAATCCAGAGAAATTGTGCAATGTCAGCAGCAATATCAAGTCATCAGACATACACCCAGAGCAAAAGAACGAACCTTTAGCTTGGGACAGCCAGTTTTGGCTCGGAATTATACTTCTGGAGCTAAATGGGTCCCTGCCACGATCATCGCTCAAACAGGACGTGTTTCCTACACAGTCTGGACTGCAGAAAATCTCACCTGGCAGCGACATGTAGATCAGCTGTTGTCAGGTCATGGCAGTCCTCAGGACACATCTTCAGTTGAGTTGTCTGACTTCACCTCTTCTGGCGAGACACCGAATCAAAAATCACCTGTTCCTGACTGTTCTCCTCCATTACTGCCGGCGGCTGAGATACCCTCTTGCCCGAAACAAGCTGATACCACCTCCTCACCCGTTTGCGCTACGAACGCTGAGCCCATTGTCAGGCCTGCGCCCAAGGTACTTTCGGGTGCAACAACACCAGAAGTTCGCTGTAATCCACCTCGAGACAGAAGACCTCCTCAATGGCTGGATCTTTAGCTAGGGCAAACCCACGGTTATGGGGCAAAATAATCCCTGGGGTTTAGCCGGGAATGGAGGCAGTTTAGTTTAGTGTTTGTTTTATTTAGGGAATGTTCTTATTAAGGGGGGAGGAATATGTTGTGTATTTGGCTGTCGTGGTAATAGCACCTTGTTGTTGCTATGGCAACTGAGTTAGATTATTAGGGGGTAGCCCAGCCAATTTGGGCTGGTTTGGTTTGTTCAGTGTGTGAAAATAAATGGCTGCTTTCATGGCTCACAGCTCTCTGTGTCTCAAGTGATTTCTTCCTAAAACTGCTGTCCCCAAGGATACAACACAAGGGACTGTCACAGCCATTTACCTGTCTCCTATGTAAATTACGGTGGAATCAGAAACAGTGGAAGCCCCATTTACATACAGGGGTGGGAAGCCCACAGGAAGGGAAGAACAGTGTGAGGCCATCCTGTGCTCATTGAACGTTGGAAGATATAAGCAAGGACAGAAGCCATCTTTGGCATCCATCACTAGACAGACACAAGAGGCTAGAGCTCTTGTAAGCTGAGAAAGATGGGTGCTTCCGCCAACGAGGGGTTGAAGTCTCTGGAGCTGAATATAGGTGAGAAACCTGCTTAGGTAAAGATCTTTCAGCTAAGAAGCCAAGGGAAGACAGCACCTTGTATTCTTTGCCTCAGGCAAGATCTTCCACAAGTCAGCCATCAGGGCTGTCCCTAACCCTACTCACCCCTGCTCCGCCCTGCTCCGCCCCTGAGGTCTGCAGCAGGGTTGGGCCTGCACTCACCAGCGGTAAGTACAGTGACCTGGCCCTGGCCGCGCTGCCGGTGAGTGCTGGGGGCAGTTCCCCCTTGCCTCCCCAAGCCAGCCTCCCCCAGCCCCACACACGGAGGCCTGCCCCCCTGCAGTGGGGCCCCAGGATAGCTAGGGACGGCCCTGTCAGCCATGACTGGA
Organism: Eretmochelys imbricata; assembly: GCF_965152235.1. NCBI lineage: Eukaryota > Metazoa > Chordata > Testudines > Cheloniidae > Eretmochelys > Eretmochelys imbricata. Next base: position 48,352,179 of record NC_135572.1, on the reverse strand, counting down.
AGGAAGAATGGTTAGTGTGAAAAACCATCTGGAACAAAGCCTGTATCTTGCTAGAGTGTTTTAGACTTTTAGAAGTGAGTTTTGTTTTGTTTTACTTGTAACTCCTTCTGTCTTCATTCCTTATACTTGAATTCACTATAGCCTATGTATATTTTGTTAATAAATATATTTCATTTTTACCATAAACCATCCCAGTGTTCGCAAAAAGAAAAGGAGTACTTGTGGCACCTTAGATTTTCTTTTTGCGAATACAGACTAACATGGCTGTTACTCTGAAACATCCCAGTGTTGGGGACACTGGGGCATGGCCACTAGGTAATGAAGGATCGTGTTGTAATTAATTGACCCTCCTGGTGGCCACCACTCCTGGTCCTCTAGTTGATATTGAGGCCAGTCAACTGTACAGAATCGTTTTAATTGGCTCTTAGTCATCAGATCCGCACCAAATACCTTCCAGTTTGCTAGAATGCACTCTAGGGGCGTACACTGTGCCCTAACCCCTGAGCTCTGTCCCTGTCCCATACCTACAGGGTAACTCTGGCCGTCCCCAGGTTCCAACAGAGCATACAATCCGGATTTCAAAAGATTCCTACCTTATCCAAGGGACCAGTTCTTCACCGTTGTCCACCACCGAGGGGATGGAAGACCACGAGTGTCGATGAAGCCCCCTCGCACTAGGCCCAAGTGTCCTTGGCCCCCCCTCCCGCCTGGAGGCACTCTCAGCAGCTCTGCATACTAGGCCTAAGTGTCCTTGGCCCCCGGCCTGGAGGCACACACAGCAGTTATGCTGAGAATCTGCAACAATATGCTGCAGAGTCAGACTGCCTGAAACTAAGCAAGGCCAAACAGGGGAGATATGGAAGAACAATGCTGAATAAGGCAGCTTTATGTATAGTTTAACAAATGATACAGAGAACCAGGGAACTAGCTGGGAACTGGATTGGCTGGCTATATGGATACTTAGAGCAGCTTGCTATTGGATAAGTATGCTGGGAAAAAGGATGTATAAAAGCCTGTGTAACTTCCTGCTCTGGGTGCAGGATTTGAGATTTTATTCTCCCTGTACCTTTTTGCAGCTGCAAATAAACTTTTCTGCTTCTCCATCCCGTTGTGATTATTGGGTGTAGCACACCAGGTAACGAACCACTCAAGCTGTTGTTCAGCCTCTCGGCACTGGGTGCCGGCAACAGCTTTTGGCGTCCCTGGGTGGGCACAAGGCTGCAATTTAGCCTTGCCTGGACCCCTCCTGGAGGTCGAGGATTGCGGTGAGAACCGATGCCCAGTGCGCACCGGTGAGTTCACCGGGGCCTCGGAGGAGATGCGATTTGATCAACCCCGGAGGGCACAACGGTGCAACGCACTCATATAGTGGAGAAGCAGTTGTGGTGGACAACGGTGAAGAACTGGTCCCTTGGATAAGGTAGGAATCTTTTGAAATCCGGATTGTATGCTCTGTTGGAACCTGGGGACGGCCAGAGTTACCCTGTAGGTATGGGACAGGGACAGAGCTCAGGGGTTAGGGCACAGTGTACGCCCCTAGAGTGCATTCTAGCAAACTGGAAGGTATTTGGTGTGGATCCGATGACTAAGAGCCTATTAAAACGATTCTGTACAGTTGACTGGCCTCAATATCAACTAGAGGACCAGGAGTGGTGGCCACCAGGAGGGTCAATTAATTACAACACGATCCTTCAGTTACTCCTGTTCTGTCAGAGAACAAGGAAATGGAATGAACATATGTATGCACATTTGTTTCTGACTTTATGTACTCGACCAGATATTTTACAGCGCTGTAATCTGACTCCGACTGGCTCGGTAGCAGCTAATGTTAGTCCCCAGACCTCCATCCCCACTGTAATGGCAGAGCTGGTGCCCCCTTCGACCCCTACACCCACACCTTGTAAGTCCCCAATGGTTGGTCTATACCCCTTAATCACCGAAACTAAAGTCGCCCGGTCTGGATCGGACAGGCGTCCGGCCACGACTATGCAGGTTTATACTCATGTGCCCTTTAATCCTGTGGATTTGGCTGCTTTCAAAGCACAGGCAGGAGAGTTTCCACCAACCCAAGCAGGTTTATATCAGTCTTTGAGGGGTGCCTCAGTAGTCACAAGCCGGACTGGGATGATTGTAACATCCTCCTGCGAACCCTATTGTCTGAGGTTGAAAGACAACAGGTTGTGTCCAAGGCAAGGGAGGAGGCGCAGAGTCGGTACGACCGGGATCATATTAATGTCCCTGACCCGGATGCACAAGTCCCCTGAGCAGACCCCAGGTGGCATCCAAATGATCATGGGGATATGACCCGCCTTACCTCCTATAAGGAGTTGCTTTTGCATGGACTCCGTCACTTGGCTGTCCGACATAATAATTGGGCAAAGCCATATGAAGTAATGCAGGATTTAAAAGAAAGCCCAGGGGCCTTTCTACAGCGTATTTGGGACACCATTCGACAGAACACTAATGCAGACCCCGATGATCAGGCAACTGAGTCAATTATTAAGGGAATTTTTACGAGCAGAGCAGCCCCTGATATTAAGAGAAAGTTACAAAAAAAGGAGGATTTAATGGGCATGACCATGGCACAAATCTTAGAGACTGCAAACCGAGCTTATAGTCTGAGAGAGACAGAGAAGGAGAGAAAACAAGTGAGATTGATGGTAACAGCGGTACAGGCCGGCACTAAGAGAAGTGGCCGGGGAGGAAGGGGCCGTGGACGCGACTGTCCGGGCCGGCAGGAGAGACAACTGGGTCGCAACCAGTGTGCCCTGTGTCGACAGGAGGGACACTGGAAAATTGAGTGCCCAAAGAGGAAAGAACAGGGGGGTGCCCCTATGATGGCGATGGCGGAGCAGGAATAGGGGTTTCGAGGGAGACGGACCATCCTACCCTGGGAACCCCGAGTAAAGATGCGGGTGGGAAGCTCAGAAATAGATTTTTTAGTGGACTCTGGAGCGGCCCGAACTGCCATAAATCAACCTCTTCAGTTGCCAGTAGCAGATTCCCTTACTGTGGTGGGAACCACAGGCAGGGACACCAAGTGCCCAGTGTATGCCCCAGCGGAATGCACTTTGGGAAACAGGACGATATCCCACAAGCTGGTATACCTCCCTGAGTGTCCAACACCTCTGCTGGGACGGGATCTGTTTGTCGCCTCGGTGCCACCCTGCATTTTACTGAGGACGAAATAACCCTTACCTTACCCCCTGAGAATGCATGGATCATGACCCTTGCAGTTGAGCCCTCAGCCATGCAAGCCCCAGAATGGAGCCCGTGGGAAGACCAAGTGTACCCCCTCGTGTGGGCATCAGGGATTCCAGGAAAGGCCACCCACCAGACCCCCATTACTATTCAGCTCATACCAGGGAAAGGCCCAGTGCAAGTAAAACAGTATCCAATCAAGAGGGAAGCCAGAGAAAGTTTACAGGAAACTATAGATCGATTCCTAATGTATGGTATTCTCCGGGAATGTCAGTCAGCCTGGAACACTCCCATTCTACCCGTACAGAAGCCTGATGGCACGTATCGGCTAGTACAGGACCTAAGGGCAGTCAATGAACAGGTTAAGACTCTGCACCCTCTTGTCCCTAACCCGTATACCTTATTGGCTTCTATAGGGGGATAGTATACCCATTTTTCAGTCCTTGATCTGAAAGATGCTTTCTTTACTATCCCAGTTGCCACCCCGTCACAGGAAATCTTCTCCTTCGAGTGAGAGGACCGAAAAAGGGTTAAAAAGCAACTTTGCTGGACAGTGTTGGCCCAGGGATTTAACAACTCCCCCACTCTCTTTGGCCAGGCTCTGGCCAGGGACCTAGAGGAGTGGGATAATGAGGAGGCCCTCCTTCTGCAGTATGTAGATGATTTGTTAATTGCCACTGTGGGCCAAACCCCCTGCCTTAAAGCCACCGTGAGCCTCCTGAATTTTATTGAACTCCGGGGATATCGTGTAGCACGGAGTAAGGCTCAAATTGCCCTCCCAGAGGTACGGTACCTCGGGTTTCACATACGGCAAGGGGAGTGTCAGCTTTCAAGTGAAAGAAAGGAAGCTATCTGTCAAGTTCCTACCCCAAGTAACCGTAAGCAGCTCAGGGCATTTCTGGGTATGGCAGGCTTTTGCAGGATATGGATCCCAGAGTTTGGACTGTGGGCTAAACCCCTGTACGACTGTGTAAAAGGAGCAGATCATGACCCCTTCTATTGGACCCCAGAGGCTGACAGGGCATTTAAAATCCTGAAAAGAAAATTGATGGAAGCCCCGGCTTTGGGCCTGCCGGATCTCTCTAAGCCATTTCAGTTGTATGTACATGAACGAAGGGGGGTGGCCCTAGGAGTGCTCACACAGCTGTTAGGAGCATGGAGACGTCCCGTGGCTTATTTTTCTAAGCAATTGGATCAGGTTGCAAAGGGTTGGCCAGCATGTTTACGGGCAGTTGCAGCTACTGCCCTAGTGCTTGAGGAAGCCGAGAAGCTAATATTGGGAGGGGTTATGCAAATCTATACTCCCCATATGGTCCGAGCCTTATTGGATGCAAAGGGAGGGCTTTGGCTCACCCAGGCTCGGATTGTTCCGTACCAGGCTAAGCTGTTAGAGAACTCTGAAGTCACCTTACAGCCTTGCCCCTCCCTTAACCCAGCCACTCTTTTGCCAGAAACAGAGGAACAGAAACATGACTGTTTAGAGATCATAGATGTCCAGTACTCCAGCCGTCCGGATTTAAAGGATGTATCCCTCCCAAATGCAGATTATGAGTGGTACACTGATGGTAGCAGTACTGTAATAGATGGGCAAAGGAGGGCGGGTTATGCTGTTGTGACCCTCCATGACACTGTGGAAGCTGAAGGTTTGCCTGCTGGGACCTCTGCCCAGCTTGCTGAACTAATAGCCCTGACTCGTGCACTTGAACTGTCAAAAGGAAAGCGGGTCAACATTTTTACTGATTCAAAGTATGCTTTTGGTGTGCTGCATGCTCATGCTGGCCTATGGAAGCAAAGGGGAATGCTGACAGCCCAAGGCTCCCCAGTCAAGTACGGGCCCCAAATCCTCCGGCTCCTAGAAGCCGTACAACTTCCCTCGGAAGTGGCAGTGGTACACTGTAAAGCCCATCAAAGGGAGGATCAAGATGTGGCCAGAGGTAACGCCCGGGCAGATAGAGAGGCTAAGCATGCTGCCACCCTGCCATCCCCTCAGACTGAGAACGCCCATATGCATGCCCTTATCCCATCAGTAGGGGAGCTTCCAACCCCTCAGTACTCTGGGGAGGAGAGACAGCTAACTGACAAACTCGGTCTCCGGGAAAAGGAGGGATGGCTCCATTCCCCAGAAGGGAAGGTCCTCTTACCAAAGGGCCTGATCCGGCCAGTGCTGCAGAAACTACATCAAACCACTCATGCTGGCAGGGAAGCACTTATCCAACTAATGGGAAAATATTTTATCACTTCCGGACTCTGACCCCTGGCTGCCCAGGTACAAGCGGACTGCTTAGTCTGCCAAAAGAATAACCCCCGACCGGGACATCCTGTGCCACCAGCTGCCCTAGAACCCACTCCGGACCCCGGACAAGTGTGGCAAATAGACTTTACTGAGTTTCCCCAGACTCAAGCGTTCAAATATCTCCTTGTTATAGTGGATCGGTTCAGCGGATGGCCAGAAGCCTTCCCATGCCATAACTGCACTGCCAGAACAGTGGCCCTCAAGTTTGTTAAGGAGATCATTCCTCGCTTTGGACTCCCCCTGTGGATGGAATCTGACAACGGGACACACTTCAAGTCAAAAATCATTCAAAGCATCTCACATGCCTTACAGGTCCCCTTGAAACTCCATACGCCCTGGAGACCGCAAGCTAGTGGTGTAGTGGAGCATACCAATCAGACCCTTAAATGGCATCTCTCAAAAGTGTGCCAAGAAGCCTCACTGCGATGGCCTGATGCTTTGGCCCTCGTCCTACTCCGTATCCACGTTCTCCCAAAGGGTAGATTAGGGCTCAGTCCCTTTGAAATTATGTTTGGAAGGGCATGGCCTATGAATGGCACCCCGGTTCTGTCAGGGGAATGGGAGTTGGGTAATGGTTTTTTGTCACAGTATATGCGTTCCCTGTCTGCTGTTCTTTTGTCTCTTCACAGGTATACCAAGGATTCCCAGCCTCTCCCCTTAGACTCTCCCGTCCACTCCTTACAGCCCGGTGACTCCGTGCTTGTTCGTACCTGGAAAGACGAGCCTCTCCAGGAAAAGTGGAAAGGACTCTATATCGTCCTGCTGATCTCCCATACAGCGGCAAAGATCGAGGGACACAAGAACTGGATCCATCACTCTCGTCTGAAGTCAGTACCCGCCCCCTCGTCAGCAGAACAGTGGACTGTCCAACCTGCTGACTCCTCATCTAGTGACAATCTCGGGCTAAAGCTACTGTTTAAAAAACACAAATAGTGGGCACCTTAATGCTAAAATGGGCCCACCCAGGTACTGGAGACCCTGGGTTAAAAAGACTCTGGTGATAATTAATTGGGTAACATTGTTATTCTCTGTATTGGTATTTCCAAACTGTGCATATCGGGAGCATAACTCCTTTGTTTCGCTTGCGCACCATGTTGCTACTTTAACAAACCAGACTGATTGCTGGGTATGTGCTCCAACTCCACTGTCCCCCAAAACGGGAATGCCCCTTGACATGCTGCCCCTGACCCTAGCAGAATTAGCTGCCACCAAAGAGCAGGAAAGAACGGACTCGCCGTTCTGGAATAAGACCTCTTTACAGCAAGCCACCTATCAGGACCAGGAGTATTCAGTTGCAGTACTCACTGAGGGAATGTTATGTTTTACCCTAAACCAATCTGATCACTACGGGCGTCTTGTGGGAAAAAGCTCCTGTGTTATTACACAGTGGGCTGATGGGTATTGGATAAAGACCGAAAGGGGAGGCCAACAGTGTGGGTGTAATGGTTCCTCCCCTTTTAGGGAAACTCTTACAAATACTCTTACCACAAAAGAGGAGTTTGGAAATATAACTTGCCGTCCAGTTAATATCTCCAATGCAGCAAGCTAATGGTGGGTTTGTAGTGGTCCCTATGGCGAGTGTAATTTGAATGGCATAATTAGAAACGCCCCCACTTGTACCCAATCAGGAGGATGGGATGCCCCCTTAGGGGCATATGAACTGTTTGGAAAAACAGCCTTAAATATCCCAGGAATCCCCTAAAGAAACAGTCCTTACTGGGCCCTACAGGGTCACTGTATGTGGCCGAAAGGCTTACAAGGTGCTGCCAGCCAACTGGACAGGTAGCTGTTATATAGCTCATGGAGTTCCTCATCTGTCAATAACTGCCACACTGCCCAAAGGAAAGATTAACAATGCCTGAGACACCTCTGTTGAGTCACGAGAAAAGACCCTGCGGCGATTGACTACGGCATTGGAGGGCAATATGAAGAATTCCCTCACAACCAGGGTGCTCTGTACTGGGAATAGCGCCACTGTTTACCAGGCCAGCCATGGCATGCATAGGCCGCTATACTGTAAGGCTGCAAATGGTACTTGAGAAAGTTGCCTTAGAGTTAGAGGACTCGGTTAGTGATTTAGGATCAGCAGTAAAAACATTAAATAAAGAGGTACAGCAGCTCAGGACGTTTTCCCTCCAAAACAGGCTGGCTTTGGACTATCTCTTGGCATCCCAAGGAGGGATTTGTGCCCTCGTCGGGCCCCGATGTTGTGTATATGTAAATGATAGCAGTTATGAGATCTATGAAAAGGTGGTACAGGCTGAGGCCCATGCCCGAGCTGGAGCACAGGTTGCCTATACTGCCCCAAAGAGCGATTGGTTGCAAACCTTGTTTTCAGGCTGGGGTTTGTCGTTTTGGCTTGGTGGTTTATTTAGCCTGCTATTGAAACTTCTTTTTCCTGTATTGCTTGTATTACTGGTATTATGCTGTGCAGTATCATGTGTCAGGGCCCTTTTGCAAAAGTTAATAAGTCATTCTCTTCAGGGCTATCACAAAGTGCTTATGCAAAGTCCTATTGTAAAGAAATAAGTAGCCCAAGTGAGAAAACTCAGAGCCAAGGCTGTTGAGTGTTCTCAAAGGAGGGACTTGTTGGGGACACTGGGGCATGGCCACTAGGTAACTCGAGGGGATGGAAGACCACGAGTGTCGATGAAGCCCCCTCGCATTAGGCCCAAGTGTCTTTGGCCACCCCGCCTGGAGGCACACACAGCAGTTATGCTGAGAATCTGCAACAATATGCGGCAGAGTCAGACTGCCTGAAACTAAGCAAGGCCAAACAGGGGAGATATGGAAGAACAATACTGAATAAAGCAGCTTTATGTATAGTTTAACAAATGATACAGAGAACCAGGGAACTAGCTGGGAACTGGATTGGCTGGCTATATGGATACTTAGAGCAGCTTGCTATTGGATAAGTATGCTGGGAAAAAGGATGTATAAAAGCCTGTGTAACTTCCTGCTCTGGGTGCAGGATTTGAGATTTTATTCTCCCTGTACCTTTTTGCAGCTGCAAATAAACTTTTCTGCTTCTCCATCCCGTTGTGATTATTGGGTGTGGCACACTGGGTAACGAACCACTCAAGCTGTTGTTCAGCCTCTCGGCACTGGGTACCGGCAACACCAGTGCAGTGTTTAAAGGGAAGGGTGTATTTACCCACAGTTAAGTTAATAAGCTGTGATGTGTCTAAAAGGAACCAATGAACCATATCATTTCTCTGAACTGTCCAGGAGAGGGCTGGACATTGCAGAGCACGTGGTTTTGGGAAAATTCGGGACTGGGCAAATGTAACCAGGTAGTAGGAGGAACCAAGGCTGGTGGAAGCCAGAGTGGGGGTTGCGGGCTGGAGACAGGCTGCTGGGGTCAGAGCTGCTGAACCAGGGCCATCTAGCGCAAAGATGCTCAGGGTATGCCCTGTAGGCTGGTTGTGAGTGGCCCAGGTTGGGAGTTACAGGTACAAAAGGAAAGCACTGTAAGGCATCCAAAGTTACAGGACAAGTGGTGACACCCCTCACTGGTCTGATTTGCACCCCTGAACTGTGACATGCTCGGACAGAAGCGTAGACCATTTCTATCAAATATGACCTTGGCTAAATGAAGTTACCCGGTCTACTGATGTCTTGCGAGCTCATCTGACAGCCAGACAACTCCCTCATACAGCCTAATTCTTTGGGTAGCCCAGGGAGCTTGAGAAGTGTTATGCAGTCTTTCTGAAAAATGGGTTTCTCTCTCATGTCATTGATTCCTACAGCATTTGGCAAATTTTTTTTTCTCTCAAAGAGAAGCAGCAGGACACTGCGCAGCTCCTCGCTGAGGCATTTTCTGAAGCCCTTTCTGCTCCCAACGTCATTCTCTCACTGCTATTGTTGTACACTGCATAACTAGAACACGTGTATTGTGGATGTAATGCCCCATAAGAGGGATTTGTTTTTGCCTTGAGTAGCAATATCCCATACTATAAAACATACATTTTTGTATTCTCCTCTTTCCTCCTTGAAAACTAACAGCAGGAATTAGTCTTAACATTGCATTCACATTTTTATTAAATTTTTCAATAAAGAACAGAGTATAGAGAGATTCAGCTTGTAAGTTAAGCCAGTGGAATTCCCTTGAGCTCACAAACTGAGCTGATCTGAAGTAACTGTTTACAAAGTTTACACCAGTTTTAAGTGCCTATTTCTTAACCCAGTGGTTTTCAAACCATGGGTCGCGACCCAGTTCTGGAATGGAAGGGACTGGGTCACAGTGGCTCTGGTCAGCACCACTGACTGGCGCATTAAAAGTCCCATCGGCAGTGATGCCTGGCTAAGGCAGGCTAGTCCCTACCTTTTCTGACACTGCGCTGTGCCCTGGAGGCAGCCAGCAGTGGGTCCGGCTCCTAGGCAGGGGGCCACAGGGCTCCGCACACTGCCCAGGCCCCGAGCACCAGCTCCAATGGGAGCTGAGAGTGGGGCGGTGCCTGCGGGCAAGAGCCACATGGAGCCACTTGCGTACCTCCGCCTAGGATTCGGACCTGCTGGTGGCCACTTCTGGGGTGCCCTGCGGTCCATGGTGCTAGCACAGGGGAAGCCTGCCTTTGTACCCCAGCTCTGCCACTGACTGGGAGCCGCCGGAAGTAAGCCCATGCCCCAACCCGGCACCTCAATCCCCTGCCCCAGCCCTGAGCCCCCCTAAACCCAGAGCCCCCTCCTACACCCCAAACCCCTCATCCCCAGCCCCACCCCATAGCCAGCACTCCCAGCCCAGAGCCCTGACCTCCTCCCGCACCCCAACCCTCTGCCCCAGCCCTGAGCCCCCCCCAACCCAGAGCCCCTTCCTGCACCCCAAACTCCTCATCCCTGGCCCTACTGCAGAGCTTGCACCCCCATCCCAGAGCCCTGACCCCCTGTCCCAGCCCAGAGCCCCCTCCCACATCCTGAACCCCTCATTCCTGGCCCCACTGCACAGCCCTCACCCCGGCACCCCAGCCCTCTGCCTGAGCCCCTCCCACACCCTAAGCCCCTCATCCCCAGCTCTGTTGGGTCGCAGTCATCAAAAATTTTCTTCAACTGGGTCTCCAGAAAAAAAGTTTGAAAACCACTGCCTTAAACCACAGGCCTGGGCTACATCTAAAACTTAGGGTTGACCTAGCTATCTCACTCGGGGTGTGAAAAAGTCACACCCCTGAGAGACATAGTTAAGTTAACCTAAGCCCCAGCGTAGACACCACTAGGTCGATGGAAGAAGTCTTCCATGGAGCTCACTACAGCCTCTTAAGGGGGTGGATGTATGACAGAAATGGAAAAACCCCTTCCGTAGGCATCTACACTCCGGCAGAGTCGTGGCAGCTGTGTCACTGTAGTGCTTGTGATGCAGACATACCCGGAGGCTGCAGCCTTGCATAGCTTAAGAGCTGAACTGGAGCAGGACTGAAATTTCACAGAGCTCTGGAAGCCCTACAATTTGGCTTTTGGAGCAAACAGATGCATGGTGAACTCAGCCATCTGTAAAACTAGGTCCTTAAGGAGTTGAGACAAACTGCTTTAATTAATTTCAGGCCCCTTAAGCACTTCAGGAAGTTTTAAGAGCTTAAGTTAGCTTAACAGTGGCCTTAAGTGCTCAGGAACCTTAAAGTCTGTGAAAGCAGCTGCTAAGCCAGTCCAAAGGCTGTAAACAATTAAGGGCCTCAACTCAAGGCTGAAGTGGTTTTAATACCCGCCCTTCACTCTAAACTGCTTTGAAACAAGCAGAAGTCAAATGCACATATGCACAAAATCCTATCTTTAAACATCCACAACCTTAAAAACCACTATTGAGCCGAGCTCCTAAAAAGCTGGCTTGTCTACAAGCAACTTTTAAAGCAAGCTAAATTTGAAGCGAAATCTTAACGTTTCCAAGCCCGTCATCATTTTTCAAGTAAGAACGTGGGAGGAAGGATTCTTCATGTGCTCAGAAAGCAGTAACCATTTAAAAGTCAGCGTTTACTCCCATGGAAGCTGGTGGAAATGTTTGTGTTTTCAAACTGTGCATGATGAAACATTTTCCAGTAAAATGTTGTTGGTAAATATTGAACCTGCTGTAGTCAGCACCATTTCCCCTCTGTACTTAGAATGGGAAATAGTTATGATATCAGTGTGATAGGAAAGGTATAAATCTAGGTAGAGGTATACTGTATTCTCATCCTGAGGCTCTACACATGTGAGTGGTCCTACTGACGTCAATGGGACTACTCATGCCTGAGTGTCAATAGGATCAAGGCCCTAGATACCGGTCATCAGTGACAAAGTGGCACTGGCTTTTTAGTGGCAATTGTTTTAATGTAAAATGGCACAACTGACTTTGTTCAGACTTAAAACAAACAAACAAACAAACAAAAATGGGGGGAGCAAATATACCCAATTTTATCCCCAAAGGAATTTGTCTGAGGAAGGGACAAGCAATTAAAAAAGCAGGTTTAGAATGAAATTTGGAACTCAGTCTTTTATCAAATTTGTATTGATTACCATAGCACCTAGGTGCCCAGTAGCAGCCCAGGACCCCATTGTGCCAGGTGCTGTACAAACTCAGAACAACAAGACAGTCGCTGCCCTAAAGAGTTTACTGTCTAAATGATATCCGATGCTACCTATGCCCATTCTATGTTCGGGGCATGTTGGCCCACGTTTTCCAAAGAGCCCAGCCTCTTTGTAGGCACCAAAAGAGGTGGGCAGATTTTCAGAAGTGTCGAGCATATTGAGTGCTGAGCTTTCTAGAAAATCTGTCCATTGGTGTCACAATGGGAGCTGCTGGGTGCGCAGCACTTCTGAAAATCTGCTGTTGTGAATATCGTAGAGCCTTTCAGGGTGGCTGGTGAGTGGGAGGGCAAGTGTCTGGGTTAGTGGGTGCTGCCCAGCTTCCACAGCAACCTCCCTAACGAGAGGAAAGAGAACACAACAGGCATAATTGCTTATTTTGTCAAGTCACACCCTTATTCCTCTGCCTCCCCCTACCTTGTGCTTGCACCCATTTCCCGGGCTCCAGGTTCACATTTGGATGGCTGCCTTTTTCAATGGCATGGGACAGATTTTCCTAGTTCAGCTGAGCACGATGCATTCTGGGGGAGCAGCGTGTGGGCCTGTGAAGGGGAGAGGATGCCAGAAGCTTTCTTTCCCTCACACCTGCCCCCAGGGAGTGAGCAGAGACCATGAGTCTCTGCTCCCTCCTAACACAGTGGAGAAGGTCCCCACAGAGGAGAAGGAAGATGCTAGGCCATCCCTGCACCCTTTGCACTAGTCAACCGAGATGGTACAGAAAGGAGAGCTGTCTGCATCATCCTGCATATAGGGACATAGATGCTGGAACAAGGGGTACAGAGGGTGCTGCCACACCCCCTGGCTTGAAGTGGTTCCAGCATATAAGGGTTTACAGTTTGGTTCAATGGCTGTCAGCACCCCTGCTATACAAATTGTTCCAGTACCTCTGTCTGGGAGAGATAGCATCTGAGACACAGCGCCTCCTGTAGGCAGTGTGGCTCTGCATCACCCTCCCGGCACGGCTGGTGCCTGGCAGACGCATGACCTCTATCTGAGTCAATTAGAAGGAGACTGGAGAGAGTCTGAGCTCAATTACACTGGTATAAATTAGGTGTAAATTGATAGAAATCCATTTAAATTCGCCGCTCGTCCCCGCACATTCCTCCACACCCCACTTTTTTGACAAAAGTGGGCATTTGGCCTGTTTGCTCTTGCCAAATGATCGAGTTGGCAACAGCAAATGGGACAAATGCCCACTTTTGTCAAAAAAGTGGGGATGGCCAAGACAGGGCTTAAAAAACTGACTGTCCCAGCCAAAACAGGACATATGGTCACCCTACAGCCAAAGATTACATTAGCCCTCTTTGCCACAGCAGATGGCAAAAGAGAGCCCACATTTAAGAACTGCGAAACTAGATAGTGATATTAAAAAGAGAAAAATGGAGCCAAGAGGAAAGCAGCATAACACACCAAAGCAGCAGTAACAGCCCAGTGTGACGCTAGCCTGAACAAATTGGTCAATATAGAATGCCGATTAAAACAGTTTCTTCTCCTTTAGAGACTGTTACAGCCATGTTGTGGCTATTTCCCTTTCCTTTAAGCTGTGATGACACCTTAGTGGGCAAGCCATGAGAAAGAGACAAGAGCGAGCAGCTGTGCGATGTGAAGAAGCCGACAGAGGTGACGCAATACGAAGAGGATTGGTTCCTGCTGTACTGCAGGGCACACACAGCCCCTTGTTAAAATTCTGTCCCCAAGCCGGAGAGCGGTTTTGGCTGATTTCCCTCCCTCCCTCCCCTGGGATCACCCCTCCGCTGGATGCTGCCAATTAGCCCTGCTAAATGTGCTTTATCCTCAGGTTTCAGAGTAGCAGCCGTGTTAGTCTGTATTCGCAAAAAGAAAAGGAGTACTAGTGGCACCTTAGAGACTAACAAATTTATTTGAGCATAAGCTTTCGTGAGCTACAGCTCACTTCATCTTTATCCTCAGGGCTCACACAAATGCTAATGAAGAGCACTTTTCTGTTGCAGGACATGCAGATAGTTCACCATGCAGCAGGTGTTTTCCTAAAGGTCTTCACCCACCCATCTTTCCTTTCAAATAACACATACTAAACATGGTGCTATCCTGGACTTGGTATAGTTTTCAGGAACAATCTGTGACAATTTCCAGCATCCCAAACGTTCCCAAATGTACTTGCAATATGCTAGTCTGCCAACCAATGCTGTCCCCTTCCTGTGTCACAGTTAACAGGAAATTTGGGCCTTTTCCAAAACCCATGAAAATCAATTGGAGGCCATGTCTGATTGTCTCAGGGGTAAATGAGAGCAAGGATGGTCCAGTGGTTTGAGCACTCCCTTTGGATGGGGGAACGCTGGGTTCCAGGCCCTGCTCCATCATTGGCTTCCCATGTGATTGCATGCACTGGAGCGCCTAGAAAATCATGGGAACAGCACTGCTATCTGCAAAGGCAAGGGGGCTCCCTGTACAATGAATGAGGAGAGACAGGCACCTTAGATTGCAATCCAGAAAATTCTGAATGTTATGCGGGGAGCTGTCTAAGCTAGCCAGTGGGAAATCCAACCAGAGGGAAGTGTGCTAAACCCTGCCCCTTAAGTTCCTAAATCTGGGCTGTATGAAATTTTAGTTTGTACTGACTTTGCTAGTGCTTTTTATGTAACCTGTTGTAAAACTAGGCAAATATCTAGATGAGTTGATGTACCCCCTGGAAGAGCTCTGCGTTCCCCCAGGGGTACGCGTACCCCTGGTTGAGAACCACTGGGCTGTAGAGTCATTCTCCCTTTCTTTCCCAGTGACTATACATGTATTTATCAACAGAGGAACAGCTTCAACAGGAGAGACCGAAGGAGGCCCACATCAGAACAGTCCCTAGCTTCGTGCTTGGAGCACTCTCCTGAGAAGTGGGAGACCCCTGATCAAATCCCTGCTCCTCATCAGGCAGAGGAGAGGAATTGAACCTGGGTCTCCCACATCCCAAGGGAGTGCTCTAGCCATTGGGCTATTAGTTATAAGGTGGGCAGTGCACACCCCTCCCCTGCCAGATTTTAAATGGGACCCAATCTGGTTGGGGGCCTCTGAGCTTGCCTACTGGACTGGGCCCTGCATAGGAGAGAGGAAGGCGAATGCCTATCTTCCCCTGGTTTGTGGATCATCCTGGGGCTTAGGTGGGAGATAGACATCCAGATGCCTAGAGTCACAGGCGCTGACTTTCCAATGTGCTCTGCCCCATGCCCCGACCCCACTCCACCCCTTCCCCCAAGGCCCCACCCCACCCCGTCTCTTCCTGCCCCAGCCCCACTTCGGCCTGTCCCCGGTCCATCCCTGCCCTGCCTCTTCTGCCCCCTCCCCCAAGCTTGCTGCACTCACGCTCCTCCCCCCAGAGCCTCCTGCATGCCACAAAACAGCTGATTACGGTGGGCAGGAGGTGTGGGGAGGGAGACAGAGGTGCTGATTGCTGACAGGAAGCACTGGGTGGGGGAGCTGATGGGGGGCTGCCAGTGGGCGCTCAGCATCCATCATTTTTTCCCTGTGGGTGCACTGGTCGACGCCTATGCTTAGAGTGAGAGAGCAGTGCATATGCACAGCGGCAGCAATTCAGGCACCAAGGGAATTTTTATCCTGAAAATGTAGGTGCTGAGTGAGTTTAGGTGCCAACAGGGTTTGATGGATAGTTTGTGGATCCCAGTTGAACTAGCAGCCAGAGCAGAGCTGACCATGTGGTGACTGACCTCACCTAGGGAGCTGGAGGGCTAACGCAGCTTGGGTGGGGGAAGATTTCCCAACAAAGCTCTACCAACTGGGAGTCACCTTGGAGAGGGAAAGGCTCACGCTGAGGGATCTTGCGTTCAGGTCCCCAGAGGCCAGTTCTCTGGAGGAACCCTGAATGCAGGCCTGGGACTCATCAACTCCCCACTAGGGTTGCCAACTTTCTAATTGCACAAAAGTGAACACCCTTGTCCTGCCCCCTGCCCCACCCCGGCATCTCACTCTCTATTGGTTGGCAAGCAGACTCTGAGTCTGCCCTTGGCTCCCCTTCCTACCAGGGACAGTGCGCCTCTCCCTGAGGTAACAGCACACAGGGCCCCAGGATTCTGGTAATCTTGAGGGTTACATATTTTGCCCATGGAAAAACGTGCAGTCTGAGCACAAAGAGCATTTGCTTTGCTTTTACCAATCACGTGTCTGGGCACCAAATGCAAACAAGTGTTGTCACAAATGAACAGAGCACTCCAGAAAATGTGGTCTCTGTGTCACAGAAACCAAACACAAAGATCCATTCTGCCACGTACTTAAACAACCAACCAAATTGAAAACCCTGTTAAAACAACTACATCTTCAGCACTTTTCAAAGAGCATGGTACCTAACCCATTTAACATTGCTAACAGGAACTTAGGGTATGTCTGCTTCCATATCATAGAAATGTCACCTGAACCGTATAAAAAGCCAGCCCTCACCAACATCTGTAACATCTTCTAAGTACCTTAAAGCACCCAGTGCTTGTAAGTGTATGGCACCACAGAACTCAGAGTCCAGCAAAACACCGAGACGTGTGCGTACATGTACAGCAAGCGCCACATCATTCATAGGTTCAGAAAAACACACAGTGTAATATTTATAGCAAGCACTACACAATTCCTAACAGCACCCAAACCTTCATGACCAGAGCTCTGCTGACCGATGAGTATAAGTGGTGGAACAACGAAGATACTTCATGAAAAATCTTGAAGTTTTCATTCCGCAGGGCTTCAAACGGCTCCATGATCTTGCCTTTTGAAAATTTTTGCAATGTTTTAAGCAAAATCATGTAATTTATCAAACCTTTTATTAAGCAACTGTTATCAACTTTGATTAAAGTCTACCAGTTTTCATTCTTAATGTCAACAATTCTTCACAAAATGTGTTTTGAAAAAAGGGTATTTCTCAACAACAAAAACGACCTGCATTGCGAAAGAGGGCTTGCTGCCAGATTGCTTATGGTGGCTGTTTCCACCTGCAGTCCTAGGAGAGACCGCAGTTTTCTGGCTTCATGAGAGAGGGTTTGAATAGGGTCCACCCGCTCCATTGCAGGCTGACACTTGTCCTGTAAGAGGGAGCAGGGCTGGACCGGTGTACCTGTGACTCATCAGCTCACAACTGGGTTTTAAGAGAGGGCACCTGGGCCATATAAATGGGGGAGTAGGTGAGGACAGAGAGTGAGTCAGGCAGGAGACTGGGGGAGGTCTCTGAGGAAAACTGCAGAAAACTCTGTCGGAGAGAGGGAAGAAGTATTAGCAAGCCAGTGGAGGGCCTGGCCTGCTGACTTCCAAGAACCAAAGCCAGTGCTGAAAATGGCTGAGGGCCAGGAAGCAGGCATTTTGCAGCTGTCCCATAATCACAGTCCAGAATTCTCCAGCATCATACAAACAATACATGCAACTCACCAAATACAGCTCCAGCATCACTCACCACACTTCACACAACCTTCAGCCTTTTCTGGCCCTCTAGCTTCAGCTCCCTGGCACAGAGAGCCACCAGTCATCTCACACAGAGAGACTTTAATCAAAGTTGAAAAGTTGTTTACTAAAATGTTTGATAAATTATGTGATTTTGGCTCCTAAGTACCTCTCTTCTGTAATACATTAACCCTCAAGGGCTATTTGTGCTCAGACTGTTTGGACTATTTCTGGGGATTCTAAAGAAGGGAAACCGAGGCAGGCGTACATGTTGCGCTGCGGCCTGCCACAGGAGGGTGTTCCAGGCAGGGCCACCCTCTGACAAGCACATTGTCAAAGGGCTGAACTTTAGTGATAGATGGAAGAAGTCCTTCTCTCTGAAGTAAATGATATACAAGCAAGGCCCTTTGTTTTCAGTATTCATTGAACAATTCCTGAATTTTACAAAAGCTGTTTGTTTCCATTGATTTTACACTTAAAATTTGGACCACTCAAGTACATGAAAATACTGATTATGTCAAGCAGATTCAATACTTACATTAGGTAGATGTGTTTATGTTAATAATAAGTTAGCCTAAGTGTAAATGCAAGGCTGTCTGTGAAAGTAAGGCACTGTAGTGGAAGATACACACACACACACACACACACATATCTGCATACAGGCACATCAGTGCTCAAGTGCTTTAAAAAAAAAAATTCTGGCTCCCTGCTCTGGAAGGAGAGATGGTTGCTCGGTAACCTGGGTGACCCAGATAACCAGGCAACCATCTCTCCTTCCAGAGCAGAAGCGGTGGAGGAGACAGCACGAGGAGATAGCGCCCTTGCCCCTTCCACCTCTGGGCCCATTTTTCTCTTTGTTGCTTTTTTTTTTTCTGTCCCCCGATATTTACCCAGAAAACCGTGAAGTTAATTTTTTGCACCGATTTTTTTTACCTATTTTTAATTTTTTTTGTAATAAACAGATAAATTCCTGGGAAATGTTAAACAAAATGAAAATGAAGGGCCTTGTGCACACACATTCAGTGAACGGATCTAGCTTTGCTAACCAAAGACAATTGCCTCGAAACTAGCTCTCTGCGGCTGATGGTGCTGCCACAAGTCCCAGGCTACAGAACCAGCTGACTAAGGCTGGTGCCGATAGTAGGAGGCTGTTGTGGAATGTTAAAGACGTGGGGACAGCAAGTCGGAGCCCAGATCGCCTAAGCTCAGCTTTGCAACAAACTTACTGTGTTACTTGGGCAAGCCACTTGCTCTGTGCTTCAGTTTCCCCAGCTGATAATCAGAGCCTGGTGCAAATCATGATTAAAATCTCCCCACTGTATTTTCCACGGAATGCATCCGACGAAGTGAGCTGTAGCTCACGAAAGCTTATGCCCAAATAAATTGGTTAGTCTGTACGGTGCCACGAGTCCTCCTTTTCTTTTTGCCATTAAACAGTAACTTTTACAATAAGTTACAACGCAATGGTACAGGAGCTAGTGCAGTTATTTCCTACTGGAAGCACAGAGAAATCCTGCACTTCTTAGCTACACTAATTGTTGCTAAATAGTGACTTTTTAGCTGTGATCCCTGCCTCAGAAGTTCACTGTAATAACAGTGCCCTTTGCAAACACTTAGGCACTTTTGTTCATAATCTTTCTCTAGGAGAGAAGTTGGTAAGCCTTTATTATTGAGTAAACTCATCACCTGTGAGGCAACTGATGAGTCACAGATGGAACGAAGCATTGGCTACCTTCATTGGCTACCCCCACCCTGTGACACCTCCTGCAATGTTGTGCTGGATCAAGCCCAGAGTGATTAGTACTTTATTCTTCAAAGGTGACTACAAATTTTGGGGGCCGAGTCCCTTTTGAAAATGGAAGCCATTGTTTATCAGAACTTGCCGCCTAGAAACAGAAACATGACACGAACACACACTGCAGTGGCTGTAAGTGAATAGATCAGAAAAAAACTCACTAGTCTTTGAAAAGGCAGAGCAAGAGTCTTTGGGATACTGCAGGCAGCAAGTAACTTTTCCTTCATCTCCAAATCTAGAGCAGGCAGAGCAAAGAGGTTCTTTAACCCAGATCTTGCTCTGTAGTGGATTCTAGGGCCAGAGGGAAACTTCCTTACAGAACCACAACAAGCCTGGTCTGGAAGCTCTTCTCAAAGAGAGAATTTACCGGCTGGCTCCACAGACCCAGTGGTCTTGCTTGTCTCAAAGTGAATTATTTACACAGAGTGCAGTCAGAAATCCTCGCACTAGACAGTTGTCTGTTGGTATGATTTTAAAATGATCCCCACCCTTTTCTTGAGCCCTTAATTTTTGGCGTGGGAGGGCTGCCTAGTGGTTAGAACACTGAACTGGTCTCCATGTTAGGAATTCTGGTTTCTATTCTTGACACTGATTCTTTCCTCTGCAGATGACGTGCTGTACTGCCTTTAGCAATTCATTCAGGGACAAATCCAGGCCCCAGGCAAGTGGCTGGGTTAGGTGTTGGGGGATGGGGCGAGCAACCATCCTCTACAAACCAGGGTGATGCTCTCTAGAGCCTAAGACACCTGCAAGGCTGCCTTAGATTATGCAGGTCCTTTACACAGGCCCCTGCTAGGATTGCCAACCCTCCAGGATTGCCCTGGAGTCTCCAGGATTAATCTCTAATTAAAGACTGTCATGTGATGAAACCTCCAGGAATCCGTCCAACCAAAACTGGCAACCCTAGCCCTTGCTCACCCCCTTGTAGTGTATGTGTGTGGGCGGGGAGGCAGGATCTGTACATCATCATTCCTAAGGCTAAGATTTTGTCATGGTTATTTTTAGTAAAAGTCCTGGACAGGTCAGGGGCAATAAACAAAAATTCACGTCCCATGACCTGTCCCTGACTTTTACTAAAAATAACTGTGACAAAATGGGGAGCAGGGGCTCCAGCACCAATCCCTGCTGCTGCTCCTGGTTCCCACAGGCGCCTGTGGTGGCTCGGAGATCCAGGTCCCCCCCGCTGCCCATAACGTCTGGGAGCTGCAGGAGGTCCCCAACCACTTGCAGCGGCTGGGAGCTGAAGCGGGAAATGTCATGGAGATCTCTGGAAGTATGGATTCCGTGACATCATCTTAGCCTTAACATTCCCACTCATTGCCCCACTCCTTATGTGCTACTGCTTAAGGGGTTTGCACGCAGAAGGGCTCTGCAATACACAGCGTGACTTCACCTCTTGAGCAGGCATCACTCCCCACGTCCCGGCTGCACCCTGCACAGCAGACCACACTGCACGTGGCGTCTCAGGGTCACAGAGCAGGGGGCTGGATTTGTCCCTTCACCTCTATTTCTTGCCCCTCACCCCCCTGGGAGTGTTGTTGTGTGGCTCCATACGCTAAGGTTCTACAAGGCTTTGAGATTTGTGGATGCAAAGTGCTGCAGGAAATATTTTTTCTCTGTCCCCTACTTTGGCGCTGGCAGGTGGGAGGCATGGGGTTTAAAGAGTGGATTTCAAGCTTTGGTTTGACCTCTAGGGTGGTCTGTTTTTCTTTACCTATTTTTAATGTCCATTTCAGTATGATGTCTGTTAGGCCTGGTCTAGTCAGCAAAGCAGACCTGTATAGCTATTGCGGATTAATATTAATCATTAGGTCTGGTCTTATTCCACAATAAATCTTCTTGCGGACACTGGTGTGCAATTGCTTATTCCCACTGCAACAGCTATTCTGGTCAGTTTCCTTACGTTGCCAAGCCTAAAGATATAGAAGCCTCTTGATATATGTGCAGCTTGCTGAATAAGGACATTGAAACTGTGAAACTTCCTGATTCCAAAGGCTTTATCTTTCTAGGATAATCATGGTAGCTACCTGGGTGGCAATATCTTTTGATTTGATCGGGGGCTGTCCCCTCCCCTGAAAGGATGCCTGTAGTTAACAGCACAGAGCAGAAGGAATGACAGCCTGTGCATCCCAGGGCTAGACAGCTCTGAACATATGCTGTGTATCCAGGGCCTCACAAAGGATTTACAGGCCTGCCAACTTGCATTCATTATGCGTAAGGCAGGAGAAGGTGTCTTGTCATTGTTTAGTAGGCTAGCTACCTAGCCTGGGTCCGGAGGGGCAGAACAAAATAGCCTTATTATTACTGGAGAGTGTCTGTCTGAGACGATAAAAGGTTAGGTTTTGGGGTGGGTTTTTGATCAGAAATGACACTTCATAAAGAGTAAACAGATGACAATTCTTTCCCTGTGTTAGTTAGTGGCATGGCTCATTCTTGCTAGTAAAATAACCTCTTCAATTAAGCTAATGAGGTTTCAAACCAGGCAGGACGTTGTTCCATGGAGTGGAGGAAGGAGGCACAGGGCATGAATCGGTGTGTGCGTGGGGGGAATTAGGGACTCTTTCCAACAGTTACATGAATGTACCCTAATTGCACGGAAAATAAGTAAATACAATTTTCCCTTGCCAAGTAATCTTCATAACATTCTTGCTCTGCAGCTAAAGAACATAGGGGCAATCATGCCAAGATGACACACATGGAAAAGGGTCATGATGGGTGTTAATTCTTGTCTTTATAGAGTTATAGAGAGCTTGCAGGGGATTCAAATGCAAGCAGCAAATTCTCCAAAGGCTAATCACAGGGCAGGGGAGGGAATGCCATTGCAATGCCTGGGGGATGGGGACAAGTTCACTCACACACTTCTTTTCAGTCCCCTTGCCTAGCGAAGTGGTCAAGGTGAGCCGGAGAGAGAGGATAGGTTAATAGCCACAATTGTAAGTACTCAGTATGTGTTTGCTTAGTATGATTAGCCCTCCTTATGGGGAAGCAGACGGTCCAGTGGACAGGGCACCGGCCTTGACAATGGGAGGCTTGGGGTCTGTTCCCAGCATAGGTGCCAACTTAGAATCATAGAATATCGGGGTTGGAAGGGACCTCAGGAGGTCATCTAGTCCAACCCCCTGCTCAAAGCAGGACCAATCCCCAACTAAATCATCCCAGCCAGGACTTTGTCAAGCCTGACCTTAAAAATATCTAAGGAAGGAGTTTCTACCACCTCCCTAGGTAACGCATTCCAGTGTTTCACCACCCTCCTAGTGAAAAAGTTTTTCCTAATATCCAACCTAAACCTCCCCCACTACAACTTGAGACCATTACTCCTTGTTCTGTCATCAGCTACCACTGAGAACAGTCTAGATCCATCCTCTTTGGAACCCCCTTTCAGGTAGTTGAAAGCAGCTATCAAATCCCCCCTCATTCTTCTCTTCCGCAGACTAAACAATCCCAGTTCCCTCAGCCTCTCCTCATAAGTCATGTGTTCCAGTCCCCTAATCATTTTTGTTGCCCTCTGCTGGACTCTTTCCAATTTTTCCACATGCTTCTTATAGTGTGGGGCCCAAAACTGGACACAGTACTTCAGATGAGGCCTCACCAATGTCGAATAGAGGGGAATGATCACATCCCTCGATCTGCTGGCAATGCCCCTACATATACATCCCAAAATGCCATTGGCCTTCTTGGCAACAAGGGCACACTGTTGACTCATATCCAGCTTAGAATCATAGAATCATAGAATATCAGGGTTGGAAGGGACCCCAGAAGGTCATCTAATCCAACCCCCTGCTCAAAGCAGGACCAATTCCCAGTTAAATCATCCCAGCCAGGGCTTTGTCAAGCCTGACCTTAAAAACCTCTAAGGAAGGAGATTCTACCACCTCCCTAGGTAACGCATTCCAGTGTTTCACCACCCTCTTAGTGAAAAAGTTTTTCCTAATATCCAATCTAAACCTCCCCCACTGCAACTTGAGACCATTACTCCTCATTCTGTCATCTGCTACCATTGAGAACAGTCTAGAGCCATCCTCTCTGGAACCCCCTTTCAGGTAGTTGAAAGCAGCTATCAAATCCCCCCTCGTTCTTCTCTTCTGCAGGCTAAACAATCCCAGCTCCCTCAGCCTCTCCTCATAAGTCATGTGTTCTAGACCCCTAATCGTTTTTGTTGCCCTTCGCTGGACTCTCTCCAATTTATCCACATCCTTCTTGTAGTGTGGGGCCCAAAACTGGACACAGTACTCCAGATGAGGCCTCACCAATGTCGAATAGAGGGGAACGATCACGTCCCTCGATCTGCTCGCTATGCCCCTACTTATACATCCCAAAATGCCATTGGCCTTCTTGGCAACAAGGGCACACTGCTGACTCATATCCAGCTTCTCGTCCACTGTCACCACTAGGTCCTTTTCCACAGAACTGCTGCCTAGCCATTCGGTCCCTTGTCTGTAGCGGTGCATTGGATTCTTCCATCCTAAGTGCAGGACCCTGCACTTATCCTTATTGAACCTCATCAGATTTCTTTTGGCCCAATCCTCCAATTTGTCTAGGTCCTTCTGTATCCTATCCCTCCCCTCCAGCGTATCTACCACTCCTCCCAGTTTAGTATCATCCGCAAATTTGCTGAGAGTGCAATCCACACCATCCTCCAGATCATTTATGAAGATATTGAACAAAACCGGCCCCAGGACCGACCCTTGGGGCACTCCACTTGATACCGGCTGCCAACTAGACATGGAGCCATTGATCACTACCCGTTGAGCCCGACAATCTAGCCAGCTTTCTACCCACCTTATAGTGCATTCATCCAGCCCATACTTCCTTAACTTGCTGACAAGAATACTGTGGGAGACCGTGTCAAAAGCTTTGCTAAAGTCAAGAAACAATACAAAAGCTTTGCTAAAGTCAAGAAACAATACATCCACTGCTTTCCCTTCATCCACAGAACCAGTAATCTCATCAGAAAAGGCGATTAGATTAGTCAGGCATGACCTTCCCTTGGTGAATCCATGCTGGCTGTTCCTGATCACTTTCCTCTCATGCAAGCTTCTCGTCCATTGTAACCCCTAGGTCCTTTTCTGCAGAACTGCTGCTGAGCCATTCGGTCCCTAGTCTGTAGCAGTGCATGGGATTCTTCCGTCCTAAGTGCAGGACTCTGCACTTGTCCTTGTTGAACCTCATCAGATTTCTTTTGGCCCAATCCTCTAATTTGTCTAGGTCCCTCTGTATCCTATCCCTACTCTCCAGCGTATCTACCTTTCCTCCCAGTTTAGTGTCATCTGCAAACTTGCTGAGGGTGCAATCTACACCATCCTCCAGATCATTTATGAAGATATTGAACAAAACCGGCTCCAGGACCGACCCTTGGGGCACTCCGCTTGATACTGGCTGCCAACTAGACATGGAGCCATTGATCACTACCCGTTGAGCCCGACAATCTAGCCAACTTTCTATCCACCTTATAGTCCATTCATCCAGCCCATACTTCTTTAACTTGCTGGCAAGAATACTGTGGGAGACCGTGTCAAAAGCTTTGCTAAAGTCAAGGAATAACACGTCCACTGCTTTCCCCTCATCCACAGAGCCAGTTATCTCGTCATAGAAGGCAATTAGATTAGTCAGGCATGCCCTGGTGAATCCATGCTGACTCTTCCTGATCACTTTCCTCTCCTCTAAGTGCTCCAGAATTGATTCCTTGAGGGACCTGCTCCATGATTTTTCCAGGGACTGAGGTGAGACTGACTGGCCTTTAGTTCCCAGGATCCTCCTTCTTCCCTTTTTTAAAGATGGGCACTACATTAGCCTTTTTCCAGTTGTCCGGGACTTCCCCCGAGCGCCATGAGTTTTCAAAGATAATGGCCAATGGCTCTGCAATCACATCCGCCAACTCCTTTAGCAATCTCGGATGCAGCGCATCTGGCCCCATGGACTTGTGCTCGTCCAGCTTTTTTAAATAGTCCCGAACCACTTCTTTCTCCACAGAGGGCTGGTCACCTCCTCCCCATGCTGTGCTGCCCAGAGCAGTAGTCTGGGAGCTGACCTTGTTCACGAAGACAGAGGCAAAAAAAGCATTGAGTACATTAGCTTTTTCCACATCCTCTGTCACTAGGTTGCCTCCCTCATTCAGTAAGGGGCCCACGCTTTCCTTGACTTTCTTCTTGTTGCTAACATACCTGAAGAAACTCTTCTTGTTACTCTTAACATCTCTTGCTAGTTGCAACTCCAGGTGTGATTTGGCCTTCCTGATTTCACTCCTGCATGCCCGAGCAATATTTTTATACTCTTCCGGGGTCATTTGTCCAATCTTCCACTTCTTGTAAGCTTCTTTTTTGTGTTTAAGATCAGCAAAGACTTCACTGTTAAGCCAAGCTGGTCGCCTGCCATATTTACTATTCTTTCTCCACATCGGGATGGTTTGTCCCTGTAACCTCAATAAGGATTCTTTAAAATACAGCCAGCTCTCCTGGACTCCTTTCCCCCTCATGTTATTCTCCCAGGGGATCCTGCCCATCAGTTCCCTGAGGGAGTCAAAGTCTGCTTTTCTGAAGTCCAGGGTCCGTATTCTGCTGCCCTCCTTTCTTCCCTGAACTCGACCATCTCATGGTCACTGCCTCCCAGGTTCCCATCCACTTTAGCTTCCCCTACTAATTCTTCCTGGTTTGTGAGCAGCAGGTCAAGAAGAGCTCTGCCCCTAGTTGGTTCCTCCAGCACTTGTACCAGGAAATTGTCCCCTACATTTTCCAAAAACTTCCTGGATTGTCTGTGCACCGCTGTATTGCTCTCCCAGCAGATATCAGAGTGATTGAAGTCTCCCATGAGAATCAGGGCCTGCAATCTAGTAACTTCTGTGAGTTGCCGGAAGAAAGCCTCGTCCACCTCATCCCCCTGGTCCGGTGGTCTATAGCAGACTCCCACCACGACATCACCCTTGTTGCTCACACTTCTAAACTTAATCCAGAGACACTCAAGTTTTTCTGCAGTTTCATACTTGAGCTCTGAGCAGTCATACTGCTCTCTTACATACAGTGCAACTCCCCCACCTTTTCTGCCCTGCCTGTCCTTCCTGAACAGTTTATATCCATCCATGACAGTACTCCAGTCACGCGAGTTATCCCACCAAGTCTCTGTTATTCCAATCACATCATAATTCCTTCCAGGACTTCCAGTTCTCCCTGCTTGTTTCCCAGGCTTCTTGCATTTGTGTATAGGCACTTGAGGTAACTCGCTGATCATCCCTCTTTCTCAGTATGAGGCAGGAGCCCTGCCCTCTCGCGCACTCCTGCTCATGCTTCCTCCCGGTATCCCACTTCCCCACTTACCTCAGGGCTTTGGTCTCCTTCCCCCAGTGAACCTAGTTTAAAGCCCTCCTCACTAGGTTAGCCAGCCTGCTTGCGAAGATGCTCTTCCCTCTCTTCATTAGGTGGAGCCCAACTCTGCCTAGCACTCCTCCTTCTTGGAACGCCATCCCATGGTCAAAGAATCCAAAGCCTTCTCTCCGACACCACCTGCATAGCCATTTGTTGACTTCCACGATTCGATGGTCTCTACCCAGGCCTTTTCCTTCCATGGGGAGGATGGACGAGAAGACCACTTGCGCCTCAAACTCCTTTATCTTAGTGGGTGCTCCAGCACGAGAGCAGCACCTGGCGAGGGCCTTGAGGGAGGGATTGGAGCACGGGCAGTAAGAAGCGGAGTGAGGTTGGCACCTGAAGTGAGGCAGAGCAGGGACGGGAAGAGGTGGGACAAGGGCAGACGGGGTGGAGTGGAGGCAGGGCGTTGGGGCAGAAAGAGGGTGGAGCACCTCTGGGGAAAAATAAAGTCAGCACCTATAGTTCCCAGCTCTGCCACTGACTCACTGTGGGACCGTGGGCGAGTCGCATCCCCACTTTGTGCTTCATTTTACAATTCTGCTCACCCCCTCATGAAAGCACTTTCAAATCCGTGGCTACAATTCCCTAGCTAAGTGCTGTTATTATGTAGGGTCTGTAATTTAGCACAGTGCTATGAATAGATTTCAGTTTCTGTTTTGACTTTAACACAGCATACGCTTTCATTGCATGCTTAACAAACCCCCCGTTCTAATGTGTACTTGGAGGGAGATCCTTCTCACAGGCCTACATGTGACAGTGCAGCCCTCACCTGGGCAGCGTAATTGGCTACACACTTGTCCGTTGGTAACCACAGCTTAGTGTGTTCAGTGCACAGGCTCTGGAAGAGCTCTGGGTCACCCCCTCTCACCAGCTGGGGTGAGGGAAACTGATTTCTGAGGGAAACGAATGCTGTGGAGCAGGGTTGACTAGCAGGGTTGACTATAGGGATTTTGCTGCCCTGGGGCAGAAAACGTTTTTGGCAGCTCCCCCCTCTACCCCCCGCCCCCACCAAAAAATACACACCAAAAAAAACCCCCAGCTGAGCAAAAAAACCCAAACAAACCTGATTTGGTACCCCCAGAAACTGGCACACAGGGCAACCACCCCGATCGCGCCCCCCCCTTCCCCCGCCCCGTATGGGAGTCACAGAGCCACCAGCTGAATCAGAGTCTGACTTCCCAAGCCCAACTCTGTTTAAAAGACAGTCCTGCACCCATAGAACGACAGACAGAGATGCAAATTACATTTGCAAGGGCAGGGATAACATCACAGTGAAGAATGTTTACACCCAACAGTGACATTGTTCAGAACATGAGAATGGCCATACTGGCTCAGACCAATGGTCCATCTAGCCCAGTATCCAGTCTCCTGACAGTGGCCAATGCCAGGTGCCTCAGAAGGAATGAACAGAACAGGGTAATTTATCAAGTGATCCATCCCATGTCGTCCAGTCCCATTGTTGTCCTTTGCTCTTTACACAACAAACACAAAGGAGGAACCACACGGTTACTTGGACTCCATGGTGCCCATGTTTGTTGTATATGTACAACAACAACAAGCACTGCCTAGCTACATAGGCACCCTGCTGGTTTCTGGTGTCTTCTAAAACCCAGAACATAGTGAGAGCCACTAAAGGGCTCACAGGCTATTTAAAGGGATACTCCCCAATTTTTATACATTACAGACATCACAGGTTTTATTTGATTTTGCTCAATATAAACCTAACGTTGGAAAAGGATGAATGATGCTTACTTGTGGGCAATGAGGAAGAGGTAAAGAGAGAGTTGCAGTTTCATGGACTGAAGCAGACAAGACCTTCCCAGGGGGCAAGGAAAAGAAGCACAGAGACACTGGAGGGAAAAATGGAACCCTGCGCCATTAATGATAATGGGAGCTTTGCTATTGACTTCAGTGAGTGCAGGATCAAATTGGGTAAAATATCTTCAATGGGATTACTCATACTTAAAGTTATGCATGTACTTCAGTGCTTTGCTGGACTGGGGCCTTAATCTGATGCACCTAATTGTGTTTAAAACACAGACCTTCACATGCTGTGTTGGGTTGTTGCTAGCTGCCATGCTCCAGACTATGCATCATGTGTGACAGTTGTGAATTAAAGGAGGTGGCTTTTGAGGAGTGGACTGCAGTGTCTCCCAGGCGGAGGACTCCGACACTGGCTGCTTTAATTCACTTGTGACAACTTTGTTATCTAGCCTTGTTCACCTGAGAAGATCAGTCAAAAGTGAAACCTAGATGGATATTGTGGGCATGCCTGAAACGAAGCCAGACTGCGCTGCCTCTGTGTCATGTGTTTATTTTTTTTTAAATAAACAGAAGTGCTCAGACCAATATACTGTGTGTGCAGCAAAGTTCAGGATCTGCTATGCAAAATACACCACTATTTGGATAGTCGAGTAAATAGCAGCAGGGTGCAAGAGTACTGCATTCCCTTATCAGAAAAAAAATAATATTTATTGAATATTCATTTGATACTCAAAAGCTAAGAACTTCCTTCCTCTACCTTTTGTGGGAGTTGCGCACCCCTCAGGCATGTAACTGAGAGTTAGCCCTTTCTCAAGGGAAAAGGAGTTTAATGACTCATGGAAATTCATTCTTTGCTCAGACTGTGGGCTGAACGCTGCTTTTCATGTACAGAACATGACGTTCATACGGAAACAGCCCAGTGTTTTATGAATAGGGCCCCTAGGAAAACTTAAAGCTCTCTGATTTGGGGCTTTACAGAAATGGCATGAACTGAACCTCAAGGATAATTGCTTAAATAAAACTTTAGAAAGAATGTTTGCGTCAAATTCAATCAGTATGTTAGAGTTCAAACAAGCTATTATATTATTCGTGTGTGTGTGTTTGCATATGCATATGACTAACCTCTTGATGCCAGCTGGCAGAGGGCATAAGGCGCACATATGAATCACGGGAATCCCTCTGGGTCTGGTATTCACATTGTAGTTCATCAAAGAATGTCATGCAAGGTCTTTAATCTGTGAGGACAAAAAGCTAGCTTGATTTTAGGAGAAGAGGTCTCAACCAAACTGGTTAAAAACACTGGGGAAAGAATTTGAGGTAAGCTATCTGATAGGTGAATGCCTTGTTAGTTAAGTTTACTCTCTAGAGAGCATGTTATGATTTTGTTTTATATTAGGGCTGTTGATTAATCGCAGTTAACTCATGAGATTAACGCCAAAAAATTAATCGCGATTAAAAAATGTATTGCAATTAATTGCTGTTTTAATCGCACTGTTAAACAATAGAATACCAATTTAAATTTATTAAATATTTTTGGATGGTTTTCTACATTTTCTAATGTATTGATTTCAATTACAACACAGAATACAAAGTGTACAGGGCTCACTTTATATTATTATTTTTATTACAAATAGTTGCACTGTAAAAATGATAGGCAAAAGAAATAGTATTTTTCAATTCACCTCATACAAGTACTGTAGTGCAATGTCTTTATCGGGAAAGTGCAACTTACAAATGTAGATTTTTTTTGTTACATAACTGCACTCAAAAATAAAACATTGTAAAACTTTAGAGCCTACGAGTCCACTCAGTCCTACTTCTTGTTCAGCCAATCGCTAAGACAAACACATTTGTTTACATTTACGGAAGATAATGTTGCCCGCTTCTTATTTACAATGTCACCGTAAAGTGAGAATGGGTTTTCGCATGAGACTTTTGTATCTGATATTGCAAGGTATTTATATGCCAGATATGCTAAACATTCGTATGTCCCTTCATGCTTTGGCCACCATTCCAGAGGACATGCTTCCATGCTGATGACGTTCGTTAAAAAAATAATGCGTTAATTAAATTTGTGACTGAACTCCTTGGGGGAGAATTGTATGTTTCTGGCTCTGTTTTACCCACATTCTGTTATATATTTCATGCTATAGTAGTCTCGGATGATGACTCAGCACATGTTGTTCATTTGAAGAACACTTTCACTGCAGATTTGACAAAATGCAAAGATGGTACCAATGTGAGATTTCTAAGGATAGATACAGCACTTGACCCAAGGTTTAAGAATCTGAAGTGCCGTCCAAAATCTGAGAGGGATGAGGTGTGGAACATGCTTTCAGTAGTCTTAAAAGAGCAAAACTCTGATGTGGAAACTACAGAACACAAACCACCAAAAAAGAAAATCAACCTTCTGCTGGTGGCATCTGACTCAGATGATGAAAATGAACATGCATCAGTCCGCACTGCTTTTGATTGTTATTGAGCAGAACCTATCGTCAGGATGGACATATGTCCCCTGGAATGGTGGCTGAAGCATGAAGGGACATATGAATCTTTAGCACATCTGGCACATAAATATCTTGCAACACCAGCTACGGCAGTGCAATGAGAACACCTGTTCTCGCTTTCAGGTAACATTGTGAACAAGAAGCGGGCAGCATTATCTCCTGAAAATGTAAACAAACTTGTTTGTCTGAGTGATTGGCTGAACAAGAAGTAGGACTGAGAGGACTCATAGGCTCTAAAGTTTTACATTGGTTTATTATTGAATGCAGTTTTTTTTGTACATAATTCAACATTTGTAAATTCAACTTTCATGATAAAGAGATTGCAGTACAGTACTTGTATTAGGTGAATTGAAAAATACAATTTCTTTTGTTTTTTACAGTGCAAATATTTATAATAAAAAATAAATACAAAATGAGCACTGTACAATTTGTATTCTGTGTTGTAATTGAAATCAATATATTTGAAAATGTAGAAAACATCCAAAATATTTAAATGAATGGTATTCTATTATTAACAGTGCGATTATTCATGTGATTAAAAAAATTAATCATGCGATTAATTTTTTTAATCGTTTGACAGCTCTATTTTATACGTAACCAGTTTTTCCAATATTCTTACTCATTATCACTTGAATCTCTTTGATAATAAACTTATTCTTGTTTTCACTATAAATGTATCTAAGTGCTGTGTGTTCAGCAGAGCTGTATTCTAAGGTATAACTAGTAAGCTGCGGTGTACTGTTCCTTTTGGAACAGCAGGCCTGATAATTCTGTGAGTCTTCAGTGAATAAGGGTCAGGACTCTACAGGGATGCTCAGAGGACTCGGAGAGGGGGAGGTGTGCTTATCACTAATGTGTACAGAGAGAGGGAGGCCTGCAGAGGCCTGGAAAGCAGTGCTCATATTGCCAGAGGCTGATGGAGTCAGGGAGCTGATCCACAGTAGGAAGAGACGGAATTTTCTCATGCTAAGGGCACGTGGTGATGAGGTGCCTCACAACCCTGGGTACCCATGGGAAGCATCACAGTGTATGTTTAAGGAATAAGTATGATGCTTTTCTAAAGCCTTATTCTGTGAGGTGAGTGCCTCCAATTCCTGAGAGGGGCCCATAACTTTGGAGGATTGGGACCATGCTGTAACTTTTCAGCAGATCTCTGTGTTCCTCAGAGCACAGATTTTATCAGATCCTTCCCTTTCACAAACGCGGATCTCACTCTGTAGCTCTGGCTAGGGTAGAGATGTGAAGAATTCTGCCCTTTCCCAATCCATGTGAACACCACTTAACTCTAATCCCATATCTGGGGCTAGATCTAAGCACTGCTTGTAACAAGGAGACAAAGTTTTCTCCAAGATGTTTTAAACCCCAAACAGAACTAACAGTAATTTTTTTTTTACTTGAGTTACATGGAAGGACAGATTGTGACAAACGTAGGGGTGCTCAGTGGTGAATATTGGTCTCAAAATGTGTCTATGGATAGGACTTCTGAGGGGGAGGCTTGGAATGTCATGGGGAGAAGACAGTTTCAGCGCACTCTCCCAGTCACAAGATATCTGATTGCAAGCCATTGTACCTGAATGGCTTATAGACTGCCAAACGATGGAGCATGGTAGTAGCAGCCATGTCGGTCCCAGCACAGGAGAGAGACAAGGAGGGTGAGGTAATATCTTTTATTGGACCAACATCTGTTGGTGAGAGATGTGATTTTGAGCCACACAGAGCTCTTCTTCAGGTCAGACCCTCACCCACCTGGCTAAACAATGGAGCAACCATTACTGGGCACTTCTAGATGGCCAGGCTGGCTAGTCTGAGGTAAAAGGAAGACTGCAAATTTATGCACTGTAACAAAGACCATTGGGCAGCATATGTGGAATTACAGGATTGCCAGTTCATTCCAAGTATTTAACATGCATGTAAAGGCCAGCTTGGACACTCCCCACACAGTTCTTGCAGTCTACAAATGTGGCTAACCCATAGGATGAACAACGTATGTTTGCATCCTGGAACAAAAGACAAGTCCAGTGAAGCTGAGTGCTTTGTCTCTTGTGTGCGCCGGGGCCTGTGGGGCTTTGAGAGAAGGCAGTTTTTCCTGAGAGAAGGAACTTGAGAAGCAATTCTGGGAGACATTCTCTGGAATGAAAACTGGTCCTGAGAGCTCCTTGGCTTCCTAAAGGAATTCAAGGTGGTTCTGCTTTTTTCCTGTAATTCAAGAGGGAATCCCATCTAATTTAGCTTGCAGTGAAGTGTTAGATTCAGTGAGACTGGGTGTAGGCTTTTTGAAATCATTTTCTCTAGTGCTTAGTTCTGTTTTCTAATGAACATACTTGTTTTAAGAAGGCTGTTTCCCCTCTGTTCCACTGATCACAGGCTCCTGAAGGGAAGACATGCAGGTGTCCAGTCAGACTCACAGGTAAGGGGAGCCGGAACAACTTTCACCACAGCATCCTCTGCACAGTGTGACCTTGAACATGTGTGCGAGGTCACGCCAGCAGGGGCGTTCTGGTAGTGCACAACCTATTCAGGGCTGCACCATTGGTCGCACTTGTGTGCTAAGAAGTGATTGGCAGAGATAGGGTGTTGTACCCAGATTCCAGTCCAAAGCCGTCTACATGACAGTGGCACAGTTGCAGTTACACCACTGTAGCACTTGTCGTGCAGACACACGTGTGACACTGGCAGACCAGGTGCAGCTCATGCCAATGTCTCTATTTCGCAACTGAACACTGACAAATACGTAGCTGGAATCAGTCTGGCCCACCTGTTTATTAGTATTATTAAAAGGGGTATTAGAATTATAAGAATGTGTTTGGTGGTTAGAGTTTATTGAATGTTTGTGAGCTGCTGAATGCACTAATTTCACTTATAACATCTGTATCCCATTTTGCAAGATAATATTTAAGTGGTTGTGTTGTAAGTCTGTGCGACAGTGTAAATCACCAGTCAAGAGAGAGCATTAACTAGTGTACAGTGCTGGTCTTCAACAGAAGGTGTTATGTCCTGCCCCACCAAAAAGGTCCATCAACACCAGATGGACTATTGTGGGATGATAAAGAGGACAAAAGGCATTGGCTGTTCTGCCCTCGTCTCTGTCAAGACAGGTCATGCAAGTGGATTCTTCCAGTCAGCTGAGTTCACAGCTCAGAGCACAAGGGGGGAGGGGGATAAAAACCCCTAACAAGAAGGAACTAGATCTCTAGACTACTTGGGCTCTGGAGAGCAAGGTTTACTAGGCATACACAAGAGATCCCCATGCTTAACCTGGGTTATCCTTCAAGGATATATAAAGCTTGCTTATTATAGAAGTGTGACTGTTGTTGCTTGGAGGGGCCACACTGAGATAGCTCTATTAGGGCAAACTGCAAAAATGGGGCAAACAATCCCCAAAACTGGTGGTTATTCTAATAATTAGATTCACCAAGCCAGCAACAAAACAGCTTCCACAACACCTTACTGGTTACCCAGAAGCCAGAAATATAGTTCCTTTAAACCAACCGAGCCTTGGGCTCCCACCCAGACAGC
This sequence comes from Eretmochelys imbricata, assembly GCF_965152235.1. Lineage (NCBI taxonomy): Eukaryota > Metazoa > Chordata > Testudines > Cheloniidae > Eretmochelys > Eretmochelys imbricata. Next base: position 48,317,802 of record NC_135572.1, on the reverse strand, counting down.
CAAGTCAAATATGGTCAGGATTTCTGAAAATATTGTTCATCATAAATAAAGTTCTACCAGTCCCAGGGGATCGGACACATTACCCACCAGGTCAATGAATATTTCAGATCTTACCCAAATACACTCTTACAGCCAATTTATATTAATTAAAGAAAAGAGAGAGAATATTGTGGTTAAAAGATCATCATACATACAGATATGAATAAAGTTCTTAGGTCAGTTTCATAGTAGAGACGGTAAGCTGCTGAGTTGCAACAAGTCCTTTCCAGAATCAGTTCATCCAGTCATAGTCCAAACAGGCAGTCCATATATAGAGTTTGTTCAAATTATTCCATGAGAATTAGCAGGATAGTCCAGACTGGAGCTGGAGACCTCAGTCTTGCGACTCAAGCTTCCCCTGACCAAGCTTAAGCAGATCTAAGATAACAGGATCAGGGCCCTAGAGTTCTTTTACAGATCTCTGGCAGACTATCAATAGCCTCTTGACAGCAGGTATTCCTTGGGTGAAGCATTGTGGCTTTGAAGTAAAACCTCTTATTTCCTATGTATATACAGGTAATTGGGCGCATTCATCAATATAAGGTCATTATCCATTAAGCAGTTCATAGACAGGTTACTACAAACTTCAAAAAGAAATATAGACAATGATATTATTACACCCAAGTTTCATCTAAATGTTAATATTCCCTTTTGCTCTCTGAATCAATAGAATATAGTAACAGATGGGAACCTTCTGGTTACATGGTTAACCTCTAACAAGATATAGGTAAACACAGACCAATACAATCACTATCTTCTTCTAATTCTCTAACAATACAAGTCTACGTTTCAAAGCTCTAATCTATCTAACATGGCTTTGTTAGTTATTTATAAGGAATGGCCCTAGTTACCATTTATATACTTTTCTAATATGTCTTTAAAGGTTGAATGTGAGTCATTTAGCCTTCAAGATGCTTAACCCTTTCTGGCTCAGTGTCACAAGAAGCTTCTATTACTTTTTGAAACTTAAGCTTGTAACTCATGTGTGTATATAAGTTTACCTGCTTTTAACCTTGTATATAACTTTCTTGTTTCTTTTTCCTACTTAGTAAATCTTTATATAGTGTATTATAGGATTGGCTAGAAGCACTGTCTTTAGTGTAAGATCTAAGGTGCAATTGACTTGGGGTAAGTGACTGGTCCTTTGGACTGGGAGTAACCTGAATATTGCTTAAAGAAAAGGAGTACTTGTGGCACCTTAGAGACTAACCAATTTATTTGAGCATGAGCTTTCGTGAGCTACAGCCCACTTCATCGGATGCATACTGTGGAAACTGCAGAAGACATTATATGCACAGAGACCATAAAACAATACCTCCTCCCACCCCGGAGGAGGTATTGTTTTATGGTCTCTGTGCATATAATGTCTTCTGCAGTTTCCACAGTATGCATCCGATGAAGTGAGCTGTAGCTCACGAAAGCTCATGCTCAAATAAATTGGTTAGTCTCTAAGGTGCCTCAAGTACTCCTTTTCTTTTTGCGAATACAGACTAACACGGCTGTTACTCTGAAACCTGAATATTGCTTGTGATTCTTGGTATAAGGGACCATCTGTCACTAAGATATGCTCACCTGTGTAGCAAGATAGATTGGAGAAGCCAAGACTGTCCGTGACTCCATGTTTAGGCTGTTACAGTGCCTAACAATAGGAATTTACACTTGATAATTGGTTGGTAAAATCTAAATATAGCATTCACAGCCAATTTGGAGTCTGTGACCTGGTTCTTAACAGTGTGCCCTGAGATTAGTACTCATGCTCTTTAGTCACTGCAGGCAGCTTGACAACTTGTTACAGTGACAGAAGGGGTTTTTCCATCACTGTAGTAAATCCACCCACTCAAGAGGCAATAGCCAGGTCGATGGAAGAATTCCTCTGTCGACCTAGCGGTATCTACACTGGGGCTTAAGTTGGCTTAACTGCATCTCTGACGGATGTGAATTTTTCATGTCCCCGAGTGATGTATCTAGGTCAACCTGTGTAAACCCGGCCTAAGAGTGGGAGAATCATGAGTTTCCATCCCAAGATAAGTAAGAACATGTGTCTGGGCAGCTGAAGGGGTGCACCTAGACACTAGAAAAGGGCCGGGGTGCAATCAGCCTTGGAACCATGTCAGAAATATTCCAAGAACCTACAATATCTGTACTTACACCTATTTGTGCATGCAACAGACATTACCATGGCAGGCACAGAAGGCCTGATTGCATGCAGAAGTGCTCTTTGGCACATGAAAATTGGTGGATTCACAAAAATAACGAGTACTTTTCAAAGGGGCTTTGGAAATTTGGCTTTTGTTATCTTCCTAACGAGGAATAGCATTACCCAGAGTGTCCAGTAGCTAATTGGAAAGACTGCTCCATCGTGGGTTCTCTCTAACTGTATTTAGAAAAACAGCACAAATCACAAATAGGGATCAATGAGAAGGCTAATAATGATAACATATTAGCAACATCAAATATTAGAAGCTTACACAGACATTGTATATCAGCAGTTGTACAGATCTTGCCATTACAGTGATATACAGCCCTCCTGTTTTCAACATTAGAAAACTCAGTGGCTTCCAAACACTGTGATGTTTCTAGTGCAGAAACACAACATACCTGAGTATCAAGTACCACAGCATTATGTAGAAGGAGTAGTGGCAATATGTATCATGCATGTCCATGTAGCAAGAGACGTGTCTCAAACTCATTTTACTATGATGGTGAGTCACTTAGGCTTAGCTGCCAAACTGCTTGCTTGTGGCCTTTCATGCCACAGCCAAAAATTTAAGTATTTATGTCATGTCTCTTATTTCAACATGCCCCACATGTGCCACAAAATACCATGATCCCCTTTCACTCTTGGCACAGGCAATTTCCATATCATGGTGTCTCCTCACAAGCACTGGTGTAAAATAATAAAAAGAGAACTGCAGTGATTTTACTAGCCCAGCTGTCTGAAAGCCTCGAAGATGGTGCCAGCTTAATTGTTGCAGTCACTATTCTTTTTCTTCATTTATTCATGCTTGGAGGGACCTCTCTCCTCATGACATTCAGAGTGCTGGTGTGTAGAAAATTGGTACAGTTTCCTTTAGCTTTCAGGGGCAATACAGGAGTTGGATTATATGTCACAATTGAAAATACAACAGCTGTGCTCCATGCTAGCCATTCCTTTTCTTCTGGATCCAAAGTCTTCAAGGGAGTATCACAAATCCACATAATGATTCTGAATGCCAGGTTTGACATTTGGATCTCTAGTTTGGATTAGCGATAAGGGAAAACACATATGGTCAGAAAACTGACTCTTACAGCATGGGCACATCTGTGCGTTCTGATGAGTGCAGGTTAATACTGATTTCTGCAGGAATAACTTGAGTTTAGAGTTTATTCTCCATATCCAGCTGCCAGTTGTCCAAGTTCCAGGCACTGATGAGAGAGAAAATAATTCCTAGGCTGTGAGTTATGATGCAAAATAACAGAGTTCATTCTACTACACTAGTTAGGATTTTTAGTTATTTATTTAAAAATTTGCAGATAACTTTTTTTAAAATTGGGGTTGTGCCCTTTCTTGCTGCTTTAAGATGTATACGGAAATCGTGTTCTTTTTTTAACAAAAAGCCATATGTTTTCTTTTCCACTTGTATTTTGCCTTAGAAATATCAGGAACATTGATTGAGGCTTTCCGTATTTCTGCGGCAGGCTTCCTTGGTGGTTTCAGAGAGCATATTGTGAGCTCTCCCACATTAAGGTGTCTAATCTTTAACAAAAAAATCCTTTTTCCAGTATGTCCATTAGGTGTTATAGTTAAATATGTGAAAACAAAAATCCATATGTCTTTGTGTCAGATTCAAGGGCATTTTCCTTCTTCACCAAAGGCTGACATGGAGGTCTTAGGAGCCAATGTACTGCATAAATGATAGTGAGACCAGAAACTTAGGTTTTGTGAACGTTGAACACCAGTCTTTCAATCATAGCTGATTTTCTACTGATTTGAACTTTATGTGCTTGTTTTATTCCATCAGTTATCTTCCCTTGCCTGGCTTTGATTTACATACCACTCTGATCTACCTTACCACCCTTTCCCCCTGCCTCCTTCACTTCATGCTGACCCCTCTCCGGCTTCTACTCCTTCCCATATCTTTATATCTTAATTATTCAGATTTCTTCTTCCCTCGCATACTCTCCCACCTAACTCTCCCACCTTTGTTCTATACCCATCCCACCAGAAACAGCACCTGCATTTATTTAAATGTACGTGTACATATACCCAGACTGCATGTGTTTATGTTCATTTCAATATATTATATAACCATCAGCGCATACATATAACCCCATATAGCTGCTGAATCTCAGTTTTGCAACTCTCAACTTGCTGTCCACATCTTTGCATCACAGTTTGCTGTAGCTGCTCTTTTAGGTTGTGATCTTTTCGGGACGGAAACTGGCTGTCCTCTAAGGCACCTAGAAAATTTCAGAGCACCAGATAAATAATAATGCTATCAGCTTCTGCACTGCCTGAACACTCGCATGGGAAATGAACTTAAGCCAATGTAATTGAAACACTATGTAAAAGATTGACAGCCACTGAGGATCTGGGCCTATATCCAAAAGATACTATTTGGAATAATTTGCAGCCCATGGGTCTATAATTATTTAATTATTTGGCTAGCACAGCCATTTCTGTTACCCAGCTTGTGTGAGCTCTTAAAGAATGGGCATAAGGGGCCTGTGCAGATCTCAGCCTGCCCAGGGAGGTTGAAGATAAGGAGCTAAATCAGAAAATGGTGCCTACTGAGTGGTGTGTTTCATGATCCCATCAGGCAAAATATCTGGTTTACCTTAGCAGTACTATACTCACAAACAATATTTTCTGTGTTTAAGCAGGGTGGAGCTGCCCTCTACTGTTTCAATTATGTACGACTGTCCACTTGTTTATTTAGAAAATAAAGGACCTGCATTGATATAGTCTTCTGTTTTTAAAAAAAAAACCCTCCCCTTTGAAATGAAGCAGTGTGTAGTAAAACTGCAAATATATTCCTGGAAGTGTTGAGAAATTGTATTTCTTTCTACTGTCTGGCAACTTCCCCAGAGACCATCAGACACCGTATGACGAGTGATGAAGTGACATCTGAGATTGCCCCAAAAGAAGCATTGTAGAATTTGCATTGCATCTGAAAAGGGGGGCAAGTGGAGACTCGTTGTTTGAAAAGCTTTAATGCCCCTGGATGCTATTTATGAGCAGGGATATCCTGATGTTTATACCCAGTTTCTCAACCATCTCTGCTGCTCTTAGAGAAGCTTTGAGCTGTGTTAAGATTAGGACGATCTAAATTTGATTTCCAGGGAAAGGAATGAAAGGAAGAGAGGATATTTAAATACCAATGGATTTAAAAAGAATTCTCAGCCATCCTGCCACAAAATATTCCTGGTATTGTCAAGGTGCACTTTCCCATTCTGTGACTGCATCTTGGATGAACAAAAGCAAAATGTGTCACAGATACCTACTGTCATGCCAGTTCTACTAGGCTTAACTTTATTTCTAGAACCAGATTCTCAGCTGCTGTGAATCAGCACAACAGCACTGTCATCACCAGACCTGCATCCATTCACACCAGCTGAGAATCAGGTTCCTTATGTCTTGCTACTGGCTTTCATGTTCTGACTTCAAACCAACAGGCTGAGTGCAGAAAGTGCAGGGTCCTATGAGTCATAAGTATCACTTGTTGCTTCTTGTTTGGCATGTTCTTGAACTGCTCTTCAGAAAACCACGATCGTGCCCTATAACTGAGCAGCATGAGAACAAATATCTCACAAGCAATGCCCCAATTTGGGCTTTTGGCCTGAGACCCTCAGGATTGTCCCCACGTTTCTCAGCCACAGCCGTTGTAGCTACTGCAGTCGTGAAAGCAATCTTCAGTAGAATAAAGGGAGAATACAGACATGTGTCTTGGGTCCATTCTAGCTGTTAAAGCAGATAGTATTTGGATTCATCGGCCATAGGGGTATGTTACTGTCCTGATTTTTTTAAGGACTTTCCCCCCACACATATTCGAGGGAAATTGGCGTGGCGGGTGGGGAGGTGGGATGGTTATCTCAGCCAAGAACAAAATCTCAGGCTTTCTAAATCCCACTCTAGCTAGTGTGTTCCTGGGCCTATGACTGTGTGGGGAGATCTCTATAGATGGTTTTTTTAGTGTACAATAAAATGGTGAGTCAAACAAAAACACCAAAGTGCGTCGACAAGCCAGGTGATGTTCATGGTGGCAGGACCTGCTGTGGGGAGGAATTCCCCAGGCCTAGGAAAACGATGTATAATTGGCCGAGTCAGGGGAACACTGCTGATCCAGAACACTGGAATGACACCAAATTTGATTGTTTTAGTGGGCCCCTGTTGGAATGTGAATTGGGTTAGGTTCCAGGCCAGCCATTCTATTAACATTAAAGTGCCCTTTGCACTCCCTGTTATAGCTGTTCAGAGCAGCCCAGGACTCTGAAAATAGAAAAAAGGGACGATGAAGGGACGAGAGTAACAAAAAGCACCATGTAGTGGGAGAACACAAGGGTGCTAATTCTCTAGGAGAGCCTGCAGCAGTATTTCCTCCGAGTGTAATCCTGTCAGATCTCCTTAGCGAAGCAGGGTCTGATCAGTACTCCAGTTGAGGCCTTGCTAGGGAGAAAAAGCCTAGCAGGAAGTGGTGCTGGTGTTTCAATAGGTGGCGCTCTTCTCTCTGAATTAATGCTGAACCAATGTCCCAGCATGCTGTTAAGGGATGTTGTACTCCGGGAAGAGTGGTATGTGGATAAAATGTAAAACCATGATCCCGTCCAAAGCAAGACCTATCGTCTAAAATGGCACTTTTTACATGAGTTTGTATGTTAACCTGGGTGTATTGGAGAAATTCTAATTTGGGGAATTACTTTCTACCTACCTTAAAATTCTCCCTACACTTCCACTGAGGGCAGTCCTCTGGGGTGCTGAGCACTCTCAACTCCCATGTAAGTAAAGGTGTTGAGCACTTCATTGGACTGGCCCCCTTAATTTTTCTATTAAGGTTCTTATACCTTGCCCATCACCACCGTAGCATCTGAACGCCTTCCGGTACTGCACTAAGTAACATGATTAACATCTGTCACATGTTTGTTCTCTCATTCTCCCCCCTGGGGAAGAGGTCTGTGTGCAGTGGGGTGACTTGTTTTTGTACAGTGTCTCTTGTATTTTAGTTTTATTTTTGAGTCTGTGTGTGTGTGTAATATACCTGTTGCTATGTATTTGCTAGAAAAGGCAAGGTCAAAGAAATACACCTTGTCCTTAGAGCGGAAGGTGGTGAAGTTTGTGATGGTCCTTAGTCCTGCAGGAGTTCATTCCACAGTCTCGAACTGGCCGCAAGAAAGTTCTGTGTCCTGCACAAGCAAGTTTTACCATTCTGGTTAAGAGTTCTGTTGTGCCAGAGGAGTGAAGTTATTGACATTGGTCTTTGTCCCAGAGCCTTAGGTGATCTTTTCGATACCCTGGGCCCAGGCCAATGAGTGCCTTGAAGATAAGGACCCAGCCCTTGAACTTGATTTGAAATTCTTTGGGAAGCCAGCATAGAGAGCAGAGGGCAGGTGTGATGTGCTCACATTAACCAGTATTGTTGAGGAGATGCACTGCAATGTTCTGTGCTACATGGAGTTTCCTAAGTGCCGAAGTTTTCATGCCCAGGTATATCACATTGATGTAGTCCAGGTGAGGGGTGACAAAGGCATGAATAACTGAGGCCAGGCCTTCATCCACCAGGATGGGATGGTCTCCTAGCCAGCTGGCAAAGGTAGAAAGCGTTACTTATGGATGCTGCTGTGTGAGCGCTTAGCGTGAGTGAGGAATCCGGGAGCACTCCTAACCTTGGGCTGAACTGACCGATTGTGAGTGTGAACCTTCGACCTAAGAGGACTGCACTGTGTCTGCACGCTCTTCAAAATGCTTTCCTCAGCCCACCAGCATCAGATCTGTCCTGCTTGAATTCAGCTTCTGCCAGCTGCCCTTCGTTCATGAGCTGATCTCATCCAAGCAACTAGGCCATCTTAATGGCAGTGGGCTGGTCGTATCGGATGAAAGAGAGGTAGAGCTGTGTGTTATCTGTGTATTTCTGGCACTGGAGTCCATGTCACCTGATCAGTTCCCCTAGGGTATGTTTACACTGCAGCTGGAAGCTAGTGTACTGAAAATAGCAGTGTGGGCGTTAGGCTCTGGCAGAGACTTGGGCTAGCCACCTGAGCTCAGACCCAGGGGGACAGCTGCTGTGCCTGCCACAATGGCCACACTGCTATTTGTAGTGCGTTAGTGTGAGTCCTGCTAGCCCAATTCTGTTTATCTACTCTGGGAGGCTCACTCCCAGCTGCAGTTAGACATATCCCTAGTGGCGGCATGTTGCTGTTGAAAAGAACCAGAGGGAACTGATCCTTGTGGAACTCCACAGATGAAGGGTGTAGTGGTGGAGGTCCAGTTTCCCATCACTACTCATTGGGTGAGTCTCTCCAGGAAGGACTCAAACCATTTTAGCACATTACCTTGGACCCCTTCCATCTCTTTCGGGTGAGACTGCAGTATTTCATGATCAACGGTGTCAAGTGCTACAGAGAAGTTTTGACCGAGTGGGAATTTTTTATAATATTTTGGATGAATATTGTGTGTGCCTCAGTTTTCCCTATGTGCTGCATGGTTAAGTAGGTGTGGGCAAAATGTTGTTTTGCAGAGATCCAGGTGTGACTGGTGCCTAGCTGTCTGGGGCCTGGGCCCGATGTCCATGGAGGGCCTAAGAAGACAATGGCTACTCCAATTGCCTGGACATCTGGTACCTAGCAACTAACGAGTAGGGAGCCAGCTGGCTGGGACCACCTGGAGAACAAAGGGCTAAGGGCAAGGCCAGGTGACCATGCTTCCCAGGAACAAGAAAAAAGGACTAAAGAGGGGCTCTTTGGGGTTGTTAAGTGTGGGCTGCTGGTAGCAGGAGACACTTCTGGGTTGAGACTACAGAGGGGTCAGAGAGAGCTCTTGACTGACCCAGATGGACTTTGCTGTAACTTTCTAATCTTCATGTTAACCAAGGACTCTCTACGCTGTGTGCCAGAGATCTAATAAACCCATCTGTTTTTGCAACGCAGGCTGAGAGTCACTCCAGAGTCAGAAAGTCGGGGGTGCATTGCTCCCATTGGGTGCAGAAGTCTTCCCCAGGTGTCCAATGCAGGTCAACTTGCTGCAGGGATCTTATGGCATGAAGTGGGGGTGCTGAAGGTTCTGAGGTTCGGTCTCAGTGAAGCCAAGGGGCTTATCCCAGTGAAAGAGAGTGACCCTAAGGGGGTTAATACACTGAAGGGGGGTCCTCCCAGGGATTGTCCCAGAGCTGGTCGTGAGCACTGGGCCTGTGGATCCGTAACAGAAGTCCAGGCAGATGAGAATGGATATCTGTCTCTTATCCATTGACAGCGGGAGTTCATCCATCAGTACCACCAAAGCAGTTTCAGTTCCATGTCCTGGCCTCAATCCAGACTGAATCCACCACTACTACGTATTCTTGCTCTGCCTATTGACAGTTGCCCCAGTTTATCCCTAAAGTTGGGAGCACTTCAGTGGTGGACAAAATGTTGCTCTATGACATAGTTCCCAGTTCTGCAATTAGATCTATGGAGGCAGATGTCCACATGTCAGGAGACCCTTTTCTCCTTCTCTCTTTTGGCACCAGCTGAGCTCTGTGGGGACACAAGGGTCTAACTCAGGGGTGGGCAAACTACGGCCCGCGGGCTGGATCCGGCTCCTCAGGGTGTTGGATCCGGCCTGCAGGATTGCCCCCTCTGGTGCCGCAGGCCCTGCGCCACTCTCAGAAGTGGCCGGCACCACGTCCCTGGGGTTCCGGGGATGGGGGTGAGGGGGGGCAGAGGGCTCCGTGAGTTGCCCTTGTCTCCAGGCACTGCCCCTGCAGCTCCCATTGGCTGGGAATGGGGAACTGAGGTCAATGGAAGCTTCAGGGGAGGTACCTGGAGGTGCGACAAGGGCAGCGTGCAGAGCCCTGTGCCCCCCTCCCCCAGGGGCCGCGCAGGGACGAGGTGCCAGCCGCTTCCCAGAGCGGCACGGCATGGGGCCAGGGCAGGCATGCAGGGAACCTGCCTTGGCCCTGGTGCGCACCGCTGCTACCCCAGAGCTGCTTTAGGAAAGCAGCGCCAGGCCAGAGCCTGAACCCCGCCCCCCAACTCCTTGCCCTAAGCCCCCTGCCTGCAGCTTGCACCCCTCCTGAACCCCTCCTGCACCCCAACCCCCTGCCCTGAGGCTCCTGCTGCACTCTGCACCCCCGAGCACCCCAACCCCCTGCCCTGAGCCCCCTGCCGCACCCCACACCCCTCCTGCACCCGAACTCCCTGCCCTGAGCCCTCTGTCACACCCCGCACCCCTCCTGCACCCCAACCCCCTACCCTGATCCCCTCATACACCCCGCACTCCTCCTCTGCCCCAATCCCTTGCCCTGAGCCCTTTCCTGCACACCACACCCTCTCCCACATCCCACACTCCCTCCTGAACTCTGTCCCTGCATATAATTTCCCACCCAGATGTGGCCCTCAGCCCAAAAAGTTTGTCCACCCCTGGTCTAACTGCACAGATCCAATTGCAGGACTGAGGCCATAATTTGCAAAATGCATTGGACTCCCCCTGACAAAAGGCACTATTTATTATCGTTGGCAAGGGAAGTCCCAGCACTTTGGAGCCATTAGCAAAACAGCAAAAACATAGTTGAAAAAGCTCTGGACACAATCTCTGCAAGATGAAGTGGAAAGATAAAACTTCTTCTTTCACTTGCTCAGCTTGAAACAGAAGGCGATCATTTCAAACAGAAATGTAACCATCAGGGGGTTTGTTTCGGATTTGTTTTTTAAATTCAATGTGATTGATGATAAATGTGTTGGACAACAGCAATTGATGCAAATAGCTTGGCGTAATTTTAGGAACTGTAAGAATTTTATATTGACTACATCTGCTGAATCACTAGTGGACACTGAAATACATAAATGAGAAAACCCTTCTAGGATGACAGGTTTCAGAGTAACAGCCGTGTTAGTCTGTATTCGCAAAAAGAAAAGGAGTCCTTGTGGCACCTTAGAGACTAACCAATTTATTTGAGCATGAGCTTTCGTGAGCTACAGCTCACTTCATCAGATGCATACCGTGGAAACTGCAGCAGACTTTATATATACACAGAGAATATGAAACAATACCTCCTCCCACCCCACTGTCCTGCTGGTAATAGCTTATCTAAAGTGAGCATCAGGTTAGGCCATTTCCAGCACAAATCCAGGTTTTCTCACCCTCCACCCCCCCACACAAATTCACTCTCCTGCTGGTGATAGCCCATCCAAAGTGACAACTCTTTACACAATGTGCATGATAATGAAGTTAGGCCATTTCCTGCACAAATCCAGGTTCTCTCACTCCCTCACCCCCCTCCAAAAACCCACCCCCATACACACACAGACTCACTCTCCTGCTGGTAATAGCTCATCCAAACTGACCACTCTCCAAGTTTAAAACCAAGTTAAACCAGAACATCTGGGGGGGGGGGGGGGGTAGGAAAAAACAAGAGGAAATAGGCTACCTTGCATAATGACTTAGCCACTCCCAGTCTCTATTTAAGCCTAAATTAATAGTATCCAATTTGCAAATGAATTCCAATTCAGCAGTTTCTCGCTGGAGTCTGGATTTGAAGTTTCTTTGTTTTAAGATAGCGACCTTCATGTCTGTGATTGCGTGACCAGAGAGATTGAAGTGTTCTCCGACTGGTTTATGAATGTTATAATTCTTGACATCTGATTTGTGTCCATTTATTCTTTTACGTAGAGACTGTCCAGTTTGACCAATGTACATGGCAGAGGGGCATTGCTGGCACATGATGGCATAAATCACATTGGTGGATGTGCAGGTGAACGAGCCTCTGATAGTGTGGCTGATGTTATTAGGCCCTGTGATGGTGTCCCCTGAATAGATATGTGGGCACAATTGGCAATGGGCTTTGTTGCAAGGATAAGTTCCTGGGTTAGTGGTTCTGTTGTGTGGTATGTGGTTGTTGGTGAGTATTTGCTTCAGGTTGCGGGGCTGTCTGTAGGCAAGGACTGGCCTGTCTCCCAAGATTTGTGAGAGTGTTGGGTCATCCTTTAGGATAGGTTGTAGATCCTTAATAATGCGTTGGAGGGGTTTTAGTTGGGGGCTGAAGGTGACGGCTAGTGGAGTTCTGTTATTTTCTTTGTTAGGCCTGTCCTGTAGTAGGTAACTTCTGGGAACTCTTCTGGCTCTATCAATCTGTTTCTTTACTTCCGCAGGTGGGTATTGTAGTTGTAAGAAAGCTTGACAGAGATCTTGTAGGTGTTTGTCTCTGTCTGAGGGGTTGGAGCAAATGTGGTTGTATCGCAGAGCTTGGCTGTAGACGATGGATCGTGTGGTGTGGTCAGGGTGAAAGCTGGAGGCATGCAGGTAGGAATAGCGGTCAGTAGGTTTCCGGTATAGGGTGGTGTTTATGTGACCATTGTTTATTAGCACTGTAGTGTCCAGGAAGTGGATCTCTTGTGTGGACTGGACCAGGCTGAGGTTGGTGGTGGGATGGAAACTGTTGAAATCATGGTGGAATTCTTCAAGGGCTTCTTTTCCATGGGTCCAGATGATGAAGATGTCATCAATATAGCGCAAGTAGAGTAGGGGCTTTAGGGGACGAGAGCTGAGGAAGCGTTGTTCTAAATCAGCCATAAAAATGTTGGCATACTGTGGGGCCATGCGGGTACCCATAGCAGTGCCGCTGATCTGAAGGTATACATTGTCCCCAAATGTGAAATAGTTATGGGTAAGGACAAAGTCACAAAGTTCAGCCACCAGGTTAGCCGTGACATTATCGGGGATAGTGTTCCTGACGGCTTGTAGTCCATCTTTGTGTGGAATGTTGGTGTAGAGGGCTTCTACATCCATAGTGGCCAGGATGGTGTTATCAGGAAGATCACCGATGGATTGAAGTTTCCTCAGGAAGTCAGTGGTGTCTCGAAGGTAGCTGGGAGTGCTGGTAGCATAGGGCCTGAGGAGGGAGTCTACATAGCCAGACAATCCTGCTGTCAGGGTGCCAATGCCTGAGATGATGGGGCGCCCAGGATTTCCAGGTTTATGGATCTTGGGTAGTAGATAGAATATCCCAGGTCGGGGTTCCAGGGGTGTGTCTGTGCGGATTTGATCTTGTGCTTTTTCAGGAAGTTTCTTGAGCAAATGCTGTAGTTGCTTTTGGTAACTCTCAGTGGGATCATAGGGTAATGGCTTGTAGAAACTCGTGTTGGAGAGCTGCCGAGCAGCCTCTTGTTCATATTCCGACCTATTCATGATGACAACAGCACCTCCTTTGTCAGCCTTTTTGATTATGATGTCAGAGTTGTTTCTGAGGCTGTGGATGGCATTGCGTTCCGCATGGCTGAGGTTATGGGGCAAGTGATGCTGCTTTTCCACAATTTCAGCCCGTGCACGTCGGCGGAAGCACTCTATGTAGAAGTCCAGTCTGCTGTTTCGACCTTCAGGAGGAGTCCACCTAGAATCCTTCTTTCTGTAGTGTTGGTAGGGAGACCTCTGTGGATTAGTATGTTGTTCAGAGGTATTTTGGAAATATTCCTTGAGTCGGAGACGTCGAAAATAGGATTCTAGGTCACCACAGAACTGTATCATGTTCGTGGTACATCCTTCTAGGATGATTCATAATCGTAACAGCAAAGACAGCAATAACTGTTGTTTTTTGGGAAAGTGGAAACTGAAGTAATTTGACGTGAAATATTTTACACATAACGTGTAGCTTATGAGTGTTTAATTAAAAATGCTCACAGTAAGTTGCTCATTTTAGTCCATTCAAACAAGAGAAAAACACTGATTGACAGTAATATTTTGTGCATGCTGTCATGGAGTCACCGGGCAATGCTCTGGAACTACTCCATAGAAGCCAGTCAGGACTCTGGGGGAGCATGCCTCCTCTCTCTGACCATATTGTCACCAGGGCAAGAAGCTTCCACAGCTTCGACCTTCCTGGGTCTGACCTTGGAGCATTCAGCATCCCCTTTTCACACCGTGTGCTTCCCGCAGGAGTCCGCCTGGACGGGACTCCTGGGGAAGCCAGGGGGTCCTGCACCCCAACTCCGCAGTCAGACGTGACTCTCAGCCAGTGTAAAACAGAAGGTTTATTCGTCGACAGGAACACAGCGTAGAACAGAGCTTGTTATTACAGACATCAGCGACTTTCAGCCAAGTCCCTCTTGGGAATCCTGGGCCAGATGCCCTGGATTCCCCCTCCTCCAGTCCCCCCACGCAGACTGCCAGCCTCCAGCCACCCAACCTCCGACACCCCCCTTGATGCCCCTCCTCCTTCTCTTTGTCTCGCTTCCTCCTCGGGCCAAAGGTGTCACCCAGTCACATGCCCTTCCTGGGTCTCAGGTTCCATAGGTGCAAATAGCTGGGCTGTCTCACCTGCCCTGAGGGCCTCAGCAAAGTCACACACCCAATTCCCACCACCGAAGCATTGGTGCAGTACACTGAGAAACTAAGGTACACACAGTATCAATATAGGACAGTAAGACTCACATGCAACGTAACAAGATGACTAAAACCCCACTCATCACACATGCATAACACTCTTCCTGTGAGGCTCTCACAGGTCTCTACAGAGCGGTAGTATTATCCTGGTTTGACAGTGACAAAACTCGGGCACAAGTAAGCTAAATGACTTGTCTAAGACCAGACACAAAGTCAAAGCTGCCCACAGAACTCAGTTCCTGCTCTAAGCACTAGACTGCTAGATCCAATTCTCCACTGCCTTGCACTTTGTGGAGCCATCTATTCCTGTGAAGAGTAGGTGTTAAAAAAAAAAAAAGGTACAAAATCAAAATTTTCCATTCACTCACACACCAGTGGCAAGGCTTTACCTCCATTTTGCTGTTGCTTTGCATGGGTGTAAATGACTATATGAGATACCAGGCATTGGAGACTCAGGCCCCTTACCTCCTTAGATGTGAATCAGGGTACGGAATAACAAGGAGAGAACACAGACTGATTGGCAGGTGACTTCAGGTGCTAATGGTCAGCTCATTACTACTGCTGAAGATTATCCCAGTTTATGCAAACTCTTCCAAGTCAGGAGTATCAGTTTCTTCCCTCTGCTTTTCAGCTTCTTTCTTTATTCCTCTCGGCCAATTCAGTTCCTTCTTTGCTTCTTGCATATTGCGCACTCCTTTCTCCTATTTCTTGTCTTCATACACCCTGCTGTGAGTGATATTCCACAAGGGCTTGGTACAAAGCCCACTGAAGTCAATCGGAATCTTCCAGGAGACTTCAAAATCCCCAATTCAGCAAAGTACTTATGCAAGTGCGTTCTGTCTTTTCTACATCATTCATTATTTTATATAAAGCAGCTAAAATAATGAATGGGATAGAGCAGATATAAGACAGGGAGAACAGAAGCTCCTGATCTAACACAAGGACAAGGGGATAGTCAATGAAACGAAAAGGTGGCAAATTCAAAATTGATAGAAGGAAATAGAAAAGGAGTACTTGTGTCTACTGCAGTTTCCACATTTTGCATCCGATAAAGTGAGCTGTAGCTCACGAAAGCTTATGCTCAAATAAATTGGTTAGTCTCTAAGGTGCCACAAGTCCTCCTTTTCTTTTTGTGAATACTGACTAACACAGGTGTTACTCTGAAACCTGTCAGAAGGAAATACTTTTTCATGCAATGCATAATTAGACTGTGGAACTCATTCCCACAGGATGTCATCAAGGCTGAAAATTTAGCATGATTCAAACATTTATATGGATAGCAAGAAGTTATAACAGTTAATGTTAATGCTAAGGGATATTAAACCTCATGCTTCAGGGCATAACCCAGTCTCTAATCATTAGTGATTCCCAAGAGATCTTCATGGGGGACAGATTTACCCTCATCTGCCTCTCGTGGGGTTTCTTACACCTTCCTCTGAAGCATCCGGTGCTGGGCACTGTTGAAGGACTAGATGGACCTTTCAGAGTAACAGCCGTGTTAGTCTGTATTCGCAAAAAGAGAAGGAGTACTTGTGGCACCTTAGAGACTAACCAATTTATTTGAGCATGAGCTTTTGTGAGCTACAGCTCACTTCATCGGATGCATACTGTGGAAACTGCAGAAGACATTATATACACAGAGACCATGAAACAATACCTCCTCCCATCCCACTCTCCTGCTGGTAATAGCTTATCTAAAGTGATCACTCTCCTTATAATGTGTATGATAATCAAGTTGGGCCATTTCCAGCACAAATCCAGGTTTTCTCACCCTCCGCCCCCCCCCCCCAAACTCACTCTCCTGCTGGTAATAGCCCATCCAAAGTGACCACTCTCTTTACAATGTGTATGATAATCAAGGTGGGCCATTTCCAGCACAAATCCAAGTTTTCTCACCCCTCCACCCCCCCAAAAAAACCACACACACACAAACTCACTCTCCTGCTGGTAATAGCTCATCCAAAGTGACCACTCTCCCTACAATGTGCATGATAATCAAGGTGGGCCATTTCCAGCACAAATCCAGGTTTTCTCACCCCCCCCCCCCCACCACACACAAACTCACTCTCCTGCTGGTAACAGCTCATCCAAACTGACCACTCTCCTTACAATGTGTATGATTATCAAGGTGGGCCATTTAGTTTGACGGCAATTCCTTTTCCTCTATGTTCTGTCCCATTTGAAGCTGGGCCTTAAGCATGTGCTTTAAGTTAAGCACGAGTTTGAGTGCTTTGCTGAGAGAGAGTTGGGGGAGGAGGGAGGATGTCGAAGGTCAGTTATGCTCTGCAGGTTTCTCTCTGGTTTCTCTCTTTGAATCACAATGCTCAAAGCTTTCCCGAGGGCAGAGGTGCCTCAGAATATATTGCTCTTCCTCTGAGCTGTGGAGGACTCTGAAACTGCAGCTGTCCTAGCTGTCACTGCTCAATCTGCTGAAATGGATTTCAGAAAAGAGAGGAGACCTAAGAGAGGAGACCCTTCCATCCTACGTCTCCCTCTACCCCCCATCAAAAATATATTTGTCTTATAATCCTGTGCCTCACACACTATTTCTGCCTGGTCGTCACTCCGAGTGTTGCAAAGTCTAAAAGGTACTATTGAGATATTATATAGCTGATTGTTATCATGTATACAGTTTGATATTTTCAGTAATTGCAGCTGCCTCTGGGAAGCCCGACCGTGCATTGTCAAACTCTCTGACCATGCCTAATGTTTCACCCAGCTGTGCTAGGTGAAGCCTGAGCCCGCACAGCTCCTTTTGCATACCAGACACTAGTGTAATACTGCAGAGCCCACTGGGTGCATAATTACCAGCACAGGTGTCTATGCCAATGTCGTAAATTATAGGATGGATCGTGCAGGAGAGCATCTAATTGCACCGCTAGTCTGAGTGCTAGTACTCAATGCTTCTCTGCACTTGAATACAGTATTTCTTCCTGGGAAGAGAGAGATAAGTATGTGGGTTTGTATTTGTCCCTTCAAGCCTTATTTTTTGACTGCAAGGGCTAGCAGAGACTTCAGAGCCAATACGATAAACTGCACGTTGGGAAATGCATGTTTAGTGTGGTAACTCTATGGCAACTGCTGCCTGTTCTCCAGGCCACTGAGCCTCAAGTCCTTGGCCCCTGGTGCAGTTCTGTAATGCAGGGAGACAGGATGCAGGGGACCCCATGCCTGATGCAGAATGCAGAGCCATGCTTTGTGGGGAGCTCTCTGTGCCTCAGTGTGTAGGGGCTTGACAGAGGAGAGCCAGTGGATCTGTGACTATGTAGATCCACAACTCTTTATCCAGACAGGTGATGGAGGAGGAAGGGGCTACTGGAGAAGACAGGGCTGAGTACAGGGCCTTGAGGCCGCAGCAGTGGACGTGGAGCACTCTGGTGTCACTCTGCATTCTGGAGTTCAGATTGTCCCTCCCCCGTGCCCCAGCCCCTGTGCAGATCCCCAGTGCCACAGCCTGGTTTCCAGGGCTGTGGGACCAGGATTTGGCCAGTTCAAAGTGGTAATCAACTGAGTTTGTTCAACTATTTGTAGGCACATCAAACTGTATCACATGTCCCATAGACTCCCGGAGCTAAATCCTGCCCACTACTGCATGAGGGAATAGGGTGACTCCTCTGCCCATACAACCAGCAAGGCAGATGGCCTTCGTCATGTTACTCGGGAGCCCTGGGGAGGAGGGAGCGCCTAAAGCTTTGTCTTCATTGCCAAACCAGGTATGTGTTTAGCAAGGGATAACTAATATGCGCTCGCTAACTGCTGTAAAAGTCCCTTTTTGGGCACGAACACCAAGCCTAATGATGTGTCAGCCTGTGACCCATGTGTCCAACAGGATGATCTGCTGCTCAGCGGGCATGGCTGCGCACCCTGCCTAACCGCAGACGTCTCCACCATTGAGCAGCAAGTCGCAGCTTGACACACTTTTCACCGCTCCTCTGAGCAGAAGCAGTGCATCCCCTGCATGGAGACCTGGCCTAGTCCTACCCTGGCCAGTAGGGATCCTATAACAGAGGATGTAGCAAGCAGCATCTTTGCTCCCCCTGGTAGCACTTGCCACTGCAGGACTCAGTCGTAGAAATTAGAGATGAAAATTCTTTTGCCATCCTCCAGGGGGCGATGTGGGACTGTTGTCTCCAGTGTTTTGTCTTGTCAAGTGTTAAATGTCCCAACCAAACAACAGTACTTCCATGGCTTTCGGGAGGCTACATCTCTCCGTGTCAGGAAGCTTTAGCTGTCATTCAGCCTAAATTTTTATTTTCTTAACTTCATTCTTAATGTTCTTCACCGAAGCCCTCAGGGCAATAAACAGAAGCCAGGTTGGTAGGAATAGCTCAGTGGCTGTAATGAGATTTCTGCACTGCATGGTTTTGCCTTCTCATTTGTCTGTCTTGTGCCACTTCTGGACGAGTCAGCATCCTTCTGAGACATATCGCTCGCTGAGGTCTTTCCCGGGGTTTTATTTTTAGTTTTGTTGAATCAGGAGCAATTAGCTCCATATGCATCTGGCTGTCTTACCTGGGGCTGGCTTTGAGGGCTTTTTGTGTCCTACGAAAACTGAAAATTACAGGCAGGCCTTTCCCAGCTCACAATTTCTCCATCCCTCCATCATTGGTTCTCTCACATTTGTCTCACTTTTTGCAACATTTGGGTCTTTGTTCTTGCTCTTATTTTCACTCAGATTCTGCTCTCTTTCTTCTGGGACTTATTTTATTACTTTGGTTTAGATCCTTTGAGCTAATTTTCCCTGTTACTCTGCTTTCTTTTCATTCTCCTTCCCTGCCAGCTCCCTACCTAATTTTCTTATTTAGTATTTGTCTTTCTTTTCCTGGTTCTATATCCATTTCCATACTTTTATTCTCTCTCTGTGTTGTCTATAAGGGGCTCAGAGTGGTGGGATGGCTTATGGAAAAGTCCACAATGACCTCAGCTTGGTAGGAATAATAAAATAACAATAGTACCACGGTTAGTAAAAATTCTATAAAAGGCTGCTGTGGATGAGAGATGGCTACCAGAGAGAGAGAGAGATGGCATGTCAGTAGCAGAATAGACTCTTTAATTGTAGGATTTGGCTCCTAGCTGCCTTGACACTAAACGTATTCTCATTCCAAATATTTTATTGCTGCTCTGTCCCTTCCATTTCCTATAAAGCCCCTTCTTTGGTTATTTAAGATGTTTGCAATCTCAGCTAGTAGGAAGATCTGTAAGCTAAGCCAGGGGCTGGAGTAGATGAGGTTAGTTTATTTTCTGTTTTGTCATCTCCTAGGATCTGTGACAGGGGTGGGGAACCTATTTTCTGTCATGGGCCATTGACCCACAGAACATATCAATCGTGGGCCACTCACCTGCCGAGGACCCCAGGTGGGGCGCCGAAACTTACCGTGGGCCAGATGAAATTAATCAATGGGCCAGATGCGGCCTGCGGGCCGCGGGTTCCCCACCCCTGTGCTAGAGCAATCTTCGTATGCCTCACAGACTTCTGGCCATAGACCTGATTGTGTTTTACAGCATTGCAAGACTCATTTTTGACCACCTGGGCAGCTCTTGGAAGCCACTTGTTGGGTGAATCAGCAAGTCATACTTGGACTATAAGCTCCTTGGGGCAGGGGGGTCATCGTTTTGTTCTGTATTTTGTACATCACCTAGCACAATGGGTCCATGACTGGGGCTCCTAGGTACTATGGTAATAGCAAAAATAATAAATAATTAGCCCCCTTGCAGACTAGTTAAACATGAAATGTGGACTATGAAACTAACTCTAGCTTCCAACCTCTGAACACAGACCTTCAGTAGCAAAGGCATCACAACAACATACAAGCCACAAAGGGTCTTAGTTAGTGTCTACACTATAGCCTTCCTCTCACCAATGTAAGTGCAGTACTACGCCAACCTAATAACTCTACCTCCACAAGAGGTATAAGGTTTATGTTGGTGTAGTTAGGGCAACACAATGTCTATGTAGACACTGTGTCCCTTACATCAGCTGTCTTGTCAATTTCACGGCAGGAGCTGTGAAACTGACAAGAAAGCTCTGCCTCTGCTGGAGAGCTGGCAGCTGGACCCTGCTTCCAGCTGGGAGCTGGGGTGAGAAGCCCAGGGCGCTTGCCCCTACTCCTAGCCCGGAGCCGAAGCCAGGGCAGCTTTGGACCCCCCACCCAGCTGGGAGCTGGGCTGAGAAGCTGAAGTGGCTTTGGACCCCACTCACAGCTGGAAGCGGGGGTGAGAAGCCCAAGGGGCCCCATGCCTGCTCCCTGCCAGAGCTGGGCAGCTTTGTCAATTTCAGGGCTCTGTGAGCCCTGAAATTGACAAGGCTGCTGGGCTCCCTGCAGGGAGCAGATGGGTGGGGAGAGGGAGCTGAGAAGCCCCAGGCGGCTTCCCCCCGCTCCTGCCAAGGAATGGGGAAGAGAAGCCAGGGCTTCTGTCCCTGGCTCCCGGTGGGGAAGCAGGGAAGAGAAGCCCCAGGCAGCTTCCCCCCACTCCCGGCAGAGAATGGGGAGCGGAGAGGGAAGGCAGTCCTCTGGGAGCCTGTGGGGGAGCTGGGCTCCCAGCAAGGAGTGCCAGCAGAGCTGAGAGACCAGGCTCTCAGCTCCCCACACTGCCCCTCTTTGTGAGGACACGCACCACCGACCCAAGGAGGGTAGTGTAGACATGCAGCTGTAAATCGAGCTAATGTAGGTTGACTAATATTTCTGGTGTAGACATGCCCTCAGCGGTAGCTGTATCTTGAACTAGGGGCCCAGTCCTCTGGCCATTCCACAGTGGGTCTCAGGGAGTGCAGTGCCTGGAGCCGTGGCCCAGCTGAGCCAGGGTTTTGCTCAGCAGTGCTGCACAAGCAGCTGCACTTGTTCTGTAAGAGAAAAGAAATAATAAAAGGCATGGTATCATTATGAAGGAGAAATCCTTCTCCTCCTCTGACTCTCTCTCCCCAGCCTGCTCAAAATGGAGTCTGTTTCAACTTGAACTTTAGGCCTACAGATAAACTGTAGAGCAGGTTTCTTTGAAGTGAAATGTATACCCGAGAGGAGATTGTCCTGTACATATTCAGATTTGCTTTTACCTGTGTGTTTCCTTCCCAAATATTGGCCTCTTCCCATAATGTTGATCACTTCTGCCTATCTCCCAGTATTTCAGGTGGCTAAAATGGGATGCATCGCCACTCAGGTTTGGCCGGGATGCCCCTCTGCAGATGGAAGGTCAGCCTCTCCCTAGTCAGAGAGGGAGGGTCAGCCGGGCCAGACCTGAGTGGTACTGCAAACCCATGTGCCAGGTAACAACAACACTCAGTTTAGGGACCCTCAGGGAACAAACTGCCTGGAACAAACTGTCCCTTTTGTCACTCCCCTCCCTCACCGCCACCCTCAAGAGCAGCCTTGAATGTGGGAAATGTTCACTTCAACCAGGACAGTGGGGTTGGGGGATCAAAGTGGGACAGTCCTGTGAAACGTGGGACTGGTGGGAGGTCTGTGGGTGAACCCCCTCTCCCTCTTTAACAATTCAGTTTACTAGCTCCGCAACTGACATTATTTGATGTGCTTGGTAAAAAAGAATTTCTCCCTGGGGCAATTGGGGTACATTGGTTCCCTTTGTGGCATCTCTCTGATTTGTATAGATCACAATAAATATAGTCTCCACCTCTGGTTATTCGGACAGTAACTGGTCTGGTCAGGGTGACTAAATCCCAGGGGTTTAACTTTCTCATATGCACCTTTTCTTATATTTTGCCACCTTAGACATTTCTCTCAGTTTTAACTAACATTCCCCATTAGTACAGCTAAATAGCATTCCCAGTCCAATGCTGGGGTTTTTGGAACAGGTTCCTCTACCTTTGCTGTGGGATGAGACTGTGAGCTACAAGATACTTTTGGCTGAAAGGAGAAGTTCCATTCTAAGTATATAGCAAATTAACACCACAATTAGTACTGCTGCAAAATGATGCACTTGTTGCTACAGTCATCAGAGTATGTCTCTCTTACCGTATGCAAACAGGCCCCAGCCAGCCAAGTACATCAGCAAATGCGTTGTCTAGTTGACCTCAGTGAGACTACTCACATGGTCGATGTCAAGCATGTGTTTACCTTTGCTGGATCAGGCCCTCCGGAAATGCCCAATAGTTCTGAGACAAAACAGACACAACAGGTTCTAAATGAAATAGCTCATCAAGAGATTCTTTGCAGGATGAATTCGCTCTGGGATGTCCCCATGCCTTTCCTTAGCTCCCTTTCCCCATCCAATCCCTCCTCAAAACCCACCTCTTTCTTCAATCTCGCTCTCTGACAGTGACCCCCCTCCATTATGCCAACCTCACAACTGAAAGAGACAAAAGCCCAACAAACAAACAAAGGAGTTAACATAGAGCCTGATCCTGCAAAGACCAAGATCTGACTCATGGCAGTAAAATTACTCTTCTGTGTATGGCTTCACAGGACTGGCTCATCCCGTGCACCATTCAAAACAAGCCACCTCATCCTTTGTTGTTGTTCTTAATTTCTCCCTTCCTCCTCTCTCCCCCCCCCACCCATTAGCAGTCCCTACATCATATCATAGATATATTTAACCTAGATTATGAGATTCTTAGGGCTGTGACTGTCTCCAGTGGCTATGTAAAGCATTATGCAAACAGAGGGGTCTAAATACATGTTGAACCATAGTATTCACTAATAATGGTCAATGGAGCCAGCTCTCAATGCCACTAGCTTTCACAATCCGGTTCCTGTTCTGTGATTCCTGTTGGTCTTCGGTGATCGCATATGGCTTCGCTGACTTTCTCTGGCCTAGCACTGGGCCTTCGCTCAGCTATTCATGTAGCCTTCAGCTCAACTACGCCGCCAACAGTTCATATGCTGGAAAATGAGTCTTTCTAAGGGTATGTCTACACTACGAAATTAGATCGATTTTATAGAAGTCGATTTTTAGACATTGATTTTGTACAGTCGATTGTGTATGTCCCTACTAAGCGCATTAAGTCGGCGGAGTGTGTCCTCAATACTGTGGCTAGCATCAACTTACAGAGCGGTGCACTTTGGGTAGCTATCCCACAGTTCCTGCAGTCTCCGCTGCCCATTGGAATTCTGGGTTAAGCTCCCAATGCCTGATGGGGCAAAAACATTGTCGCGGGTGGTTTTGGGTACATGTCATCAGTCGCCCCTCCCTCTCTCCATGAAAGCAATGGCAGACAATCGTTTCGCACCTTTTTTCCTGGGTTACCCATGCAGACGCCATACCACAGCAAGCATGGAGCCCGCTCAGCTCACTACTGCTGTTGTGAGCATTGTAAACACCTCGCGCTTTATCCTGGAGTATGTACAGAACCGGGCTAAGAAATGCCAACACAAGGACGACTGTGAGGAGGACATGGACACAGACGTTCCTGAAAGCACGGGCTGTGGCAATTGGGACATCGTGGTGGCAATGGGGCTGGTTGATACAGTGGAATGCCGATTCTGGGCCCGGCAAACAAGCACAGACTGGTGGGACCGCACAGTGTTGCAGGTATGGGATGATTCACAGTGTCTGCGAAACTTTCGCATGCGTAAGGCCACTTTCCTGGAACTTTGTGAGTTGCGTTCCCCCTCCCTGAAGCGCAGGAATACCAAGATGAGAGGTGCCCTGACAGTTGAGAAGCGAGTGGCGATAGCCCTGTGGAAGCTTGCAACGCCTGACTGCTACTGGTCAGTTGGGAATCAATTTGGAGTGGGCAAGTCTACTGTGGGAACTGCTGTGATCCAAGTAGCCAATGCAATCACTGATGTTCTGCTATCAAGGGTAGTGACTCTCGGAAATGTGCAGGTCATACTGGATGCTTTGTTGCAATGGGGTTCCCTAACTGTGGTGCAGTGATAGACGGAACGCATATCCCTATCTTGGCACTGGACCACCTTGCTAACCAGTAGGTAAACCACAAGGGGTACTTCTCAATAGTGCTGTAAGCACTGGTGGATCACAAGGGACGTTTCACCAACATCAGTGTGGGATGGCCAGGAAAGGTGCATGACGCTCGCCTCTTTAGGAACTCCGAGCTGTTCGAGCAGTTGCAAGAAGGGACTTAATTCCCAGACCAGAAAATTATCATTGGGGATGTTGAAATGCCAATAGTTATCCTTGGGGACCCAGCCTACCCCTTGCTCCCATGGCTCATGAAGCCGTACACAGGCAGCCTGGACAGTAGTAAGGAGCAGTTCAACTGTAGGCTGAGCAAGTGCAGAATGGTGGTAGAATGTGCCTTTGGATGTTTAAAAGCGCGCTGGCACTGTTTGCTGACTAGGTTAGACCTCAGCGCAACCAACATTCCTATTGTTATTACTGCTTGCTGTGTGCTCCATAATATCTGGGAGAGTAAGGGGGAAACGTTTATGGCAGGGTGGAAGGTTGAGGCAAATCACCTGGTGACCGATTTTGAGCAGCAAGACACCAGGGCGATTAGAAGAGCACAGCAAGGCGCTCTGCACATCAGAGAGGCTTTGAAAACCAGTTTCATGACTGGCCAGGCTACGGTGTGACAGTTGGGTGTGTTTCTCCTTCCTGCAAACCCGCCCCCTTTGTTGATTTTAATTCCCTGTAAGCCAACCACCCTCCCCCCTTTGATCACAATTGGCAAAGGAAATAAAGTAACTATTGTTTTGAAACCGTGCGTTCTTTCTTTATTAATTAAAAAAAAAGTGAGATAACTGACAAAGTAGCCCAGGTGGGGTGGGGTGTGGGAGGAGGGAAGGACAAGACCACATTGTTTATTGGAGCCACACTACAAATCAAAACTGTTTGACAGTCTTCTGTTGTTTTGGCATCCTCTGGAGTAGAGTGGCTGGGTGCCCGGAGCCTCCCTCCGCCCCGCGTTCTTGGGCGTCTGGGTGAGGAGGATATGGAACTTTGGGAGGAGGACAGGCGGTTATACAATGGATGCAGTGCGGGTCTGTGCTCTTGTTGTCTTTCCTGCAGCTCTAACAGACACTTCATCATATCCGTTTGCTCTCCCATTACCTCAGCATCACCTCCTGCCGCTGCTCTTTGCGCTCACTTAATGCTTTCCTGGCCTCTGCCACTGAATGCCTCCGTGCATTAAGCTGTGCCCTATCAGTGTGGGAGGACTGCATGAGCTCGGAAAACATGTAATCGCAAATGCGTTTTTTCGCCTTCGAATCTGCGATAACCTCAGGGATGGAGATGATAGGGGAAGCATAGAAACATTTGCACCTGGGGGGAGATAAAAAGGGAGAGTAAAATTTAAGATGATACATTTCTGAGAACATAAGGGAGACTCTTTCACAGTGAATCAAGCAAGTCACAGAAGACAGCACATGTGCTTTAGGAACAAGGTTGCATTTTGCCTTTTATATTGAGCACCTGCCGATATGGTGTCACATCACAAACGGCTGGGCAACAGAATTCGGTTTCCAGGCAGCCATGGTAAGACTTTTGGTATGCGGGGTTGGCTTCCTAACATGTGGGAATGGTTTCAAACTGCAATGCCATCCTTTCCCATAGCAAGCAATGCTGGCTGGGTTTCACATTTAAAAGGAGGGGCTGCGGTTTTCAGACGGATGTGCAGCACACACCTCCCCCAGCCCCACCACATAGCTATTCTCTGGGATGATCCCTTCAACCATCCCCCCGCTGCATGGCTATTCTCCAGGATGATCCCTTTTAGCCAAGCACAAACAACCCAGCATGAACGAGGGCCTTTTATTGTTCCCTTAAAAAATTCCCCTATTTCAACCAGGTGACCATGAATGATATCACTCTCCTGAGACTAACACAGAAAGATATAGACCGAATGTTGCTTGAATGCAACCAAAACCCAGGACCACTTGCTGCCATGCTTTGTGCTGCAGTGATTTCAGACAACTTACTATTGTATTGGTGTGGTAAAGTGTCCTTCCGTGGAGGATGAAATAAGGCAGCCCTCCCCAGAAACCTTCTGCAAAAGGTTTCAGAGTTCCCCCAGGAGAGCTTCATGGAGATGTCCCTGGAGGATTGCCACTCCATCCCCAGACACGTTAACAGACGTTTCCAGTACTGGCCGTAAATTCATCCCAAGTCTTCAGGGCAAATCAAACATTGAACACTATTGCTTTTAAACCCTGTACTGTAGTTATAAATGTGCACTCACCAGAGCTGCCTTCTCCAGCTTCAGGGTCAGGGATCCCGCCTTGGGAGGGTATTGGCTCCAGGGTGATGAAAAGGTCCTGGCTGCTAGGGAGGATGGATTTACCGCTTGCCTTCTGCGCATTCTCCTTCCTCCTCCTCCTCCTCCTCCTCCTCCTTCTCTTTCTCATCCACAAAATCCTCCTCCCTGTTCCATGAGGCTCTCCCATTGCAGGCGTCCACAGACAGTGGTGGGGTAGTGGTAGGGTCCCCCACTAGAATGCCATACAGCTGATCATAGAAGCGGCATGCATGGGGCTCTGACCTGGAGTGACCATTTGCCTCCTTTGTCTTTTGGTCGGCTTGCCTGAGCTTCTTAACTTTCATGTGTGTCCCTGTTGTAGCCTCTTTCCACAATGCCCTGTGTGATTTTGGCATATATTTTAGCATTTCTTGTTTTTGATCAGAGTTCGGCCTGCACAGATTCTTCTCCCCATACAGCAATCAGATCCAGTGTCTCCTTTTCGGTCCATGCTGGAGCTCGTTTGCAATTCTGGGGGGACTGCATGGTCACCTGTGCTGCTGAGCTCGCCATGCTGACCAAACAGGAAACGAAATTCAAAATTTCCCAGGGCTTTTCCTGCATACCTGGCTAGTGCATCGGAGTTCAAAGTGCTGCCCAGAGCGGTCACATTGGAACACTCTGGGAAAGCTCCCGGAGGCCAATACCATAGAATTGCGTTTGCACTACCCCAAATTTGACCCAGCAAGGTCAATTTTAGTGCTACTCCCCTCACCGGGGAGGAGTACAGAAGTCGATTTTAAGAGCCCTTTAGGTCGATGGAACAGGGTTGGTTGTTTAGATGCATTCATTATAAAAATCAACCTAACGCGGCTAAATTCGACTTAACTCCATAGTGTAGACCAGGGCTAACTTCCCTCCCCTTACATCTTCCTCCCACTTCCATGCTTCAACCATTTTGTACAGTTCAGTGTGCTTGATCCAGTTCCATCACAGGGAATTTTCAGTGACCAGAAAGTAAAATCTAGACAAATGTAAAATCTAGACTTATGTTTTGAAAGCTGGGAGGATTGCTGCAGGTCTCTGTTCTCAGTTATTATTTCTGTGCCTAAGGATCCCAAAGAAGGATTGGGATCCTGTTAAACTAGGTATTATACTAATAGTGGGCACAGAGGCCTTCTGCCCCAGAGAGCCTGCAATCTATGAATTAGGCCAGTGGTTCTCAACTTATTACACATTGTGGGCCACATATGCAGCCCACAATGTGTTTCCTGGGCCACAGGGGCTGGGTGGCAGGGCAGCAGCAGCCCGGATCACGACCCAGCACCTCTGCCACGTGGGGCCAGCCAACTGCCGCTCTGGACCCCCACCATGTGGCTGCCCCGGGGCCAGGCAGCTGCCCCGGTCCCCAGAGCTCATGGCAACCCCAGACTCCACCATGCGGGGTAGGCCAGCTGTCCCGATGCCACAGCTCATGGGGACTGGTGGCTGGCTTGGACCCTGTGGGGCCAGCCGGCACCCCTGGATCCCTGCTGCGCGGCTGCCCTGACCCTGGACCCTGGACACAGCTGCCCTGACCCCAGACCCCCACTGGCAGATCCCCGCTCGCGGGCCGGCCTTTACCACACAGCTGAGTTGGGCCGCAGCTGCGTGCTAATTGGGCTGTGGGCTGAGAACTACTAACTTAGGCAATATGCAGTGCATGAATAAAGAGACAAGCAAGGGGGAGAGGAGTAGGAGGACAAGATAAGAGCCAAGACATATCTCAGTAGCCCCAGTGAGCTAAGTAACCACAGAAAGGTGCAATTGTAGCAATGCTTGGCTCAAAATCAGAGAATTGTCTTTTTCCAGGTTTCAGCTACTGTACAGGGAAGGTCTCAAAATCCTGTTCTCCTTGGTCTGGTCTGGGCTAAGTACCACAGAAAATCTGTTGTTTTTTAATTATTTTTTGTTCATTGAATGTGGATAGTGACTATTTGGTATTCCAACAAATATAAAAAAGACCAAAAACCCCCCCCCCAGAACCAACAACCCCACAAAACCCTGCAGCTGGAGACCATTAAAGTGGCAAAGTCAAACAGTCAAAAATTAGGAACTGCCAGAATTAAGGTTGCCTGTGCAGCCTTCATTTGGTCCACTTGCTTCAATGCATTATGATACAGTTTTTAATTGTGTGATCATATCACATCCACAGGACCCCCGCCTTATTCGGTGAATGAGAAGTTATTCAGTATTTCCTTTTATCCTCCACCTTCAACGTGTGCCTCCAGGCCTTACTGAATGCATAGCAGCCAGCCCCTGAGCTGAATACATAATTATTAATTTGTTTATGGGCATTCCTGTGGTGTTTGCCCCATAATAACTGAGTGCTTTACAAATGCTAATGAATTTGATTGTCTTCATAAACTTCCTGTAAGAATAGGTGATATTATTATCCCCCTCTTATGGATGTGGAATTGAGGCACAGTGACCACTAATTTGAGGTGCCCAATTTGAGACACATGAGGCCTGATTTTTTCGAGTGCTTTGGTATGACATAGCTCTTTATCTGTTCAAAGCCCGGCGCCCATTGACTTCAGTTCAGTTGCGAGGGCTGGGCTCCCAGAAAATGAGGTACACATAATTAGCATGAACATTTTGAATTGTGACTTGCCCAGCATTACATAGGGACTCTGTCGTTGCTGGCAGGGATGGAATCCAGTTCTCTAGGACAGCATTCAACTGCCTTACCTATGAGAGGATCCTTTCTCCTCTTACTGTCGATCAGGGGTGAAAGTAAGTTAGAGGACTTACCGGTACGTCGGAGTCCTGAGCAGAGGGGGTGGCCTCAACCGGAAGAGGCAGGGCGCTAATCGGAAGAGGCGGGGCCTTAAATCCCCGGGCCCTTTACATCTTGATTTAAAGAGCCAGGGCTCCAGCTGCGGTAGTGGCGGCTGGGAGCCCGGGGCCCTTTAAATCACCCCCGAGCTACCAGCTGCAGAGGCGGCTGGGAGCCCCGGGGCTCGGGGGCAAGTTAAAGGGCCCAGGCTCCAGCTGCCGCTACCGCAGCGGAGCCCCAGGCCCTTTAAATTACTGAGGAGCCCTGGGGGCTCCCAGCTGCCACCGCTACCCCGGGGGCTCTGGGCTCTGGCAGAGCTTTAAAGGGCATGGGGCTCCGCTGTGGTAGCAGCTGTCGGAGCCCCGAGCCCTTTAAATTCCCGCCTGAGCCCTGCTGCCCGAGCCCTGGGGTAGCGGTGGCCGGGCTCCATTGGGGATTTAAAGAGCCCTGGAGCTCCAGCCGCCGCTACCGCCCCTGCCCTTTAAATGCCCGCCGGAGCCCCACCGCCGCTACCCCAGGGCTTCGGCAGCAGGGCTCCGGCGGGGATTTAAAGGGCCGGGGCAGTAGCGGTGGCTGGAGCTCCAGGGCTCTTTAAATCCCCGCCAGAGCCCCCCACCCCTACCCCAGGGCTCGGGCAGCAGGGCTCAGGTTGGGATTTAAAGGGCTTGGGGCTCCAGCCACCACTACTGCCCCGGCCCTATAAATCCCCTCCGGAGCCCTGCCGCCGCTACCCCAGGGCTTCGGCAGCAGGGCTCAGGCGGGGATTTAAAGGGCCCCAGGAGGGTAGCGGGGGCTGGAGCTCCAGGGCCCTTTAAATCCCCGCAAAAGCCCCACCGCCGCTGCTACCCCAGGGCTCGGGCAGCAGGACTCAGGCCGGAATTTAAAGGGCCCCGGGAGGCTGGGGGGGAAGCAGTGGCTGGAGCTCTAGGGCCCTTTAAATCCCCGCCAGAGCCCCCCACCCCTACCCCAGGGCTCGGGCAGCAGGGCTCAGGTTGGGATTTAAAGGGCTTGGGGCTCCAGCCACCACTACTGCCCCGGCCCTATAAATCCCCTCCGGAGCCCTGCCGCCGCTACCCCAGGGCTTCGGCAGCAGGGCTCAGGCGGGGATTTAAAGGGCCCCAGGAGGGTAGCGGGGGCTGGAGCTCCAGGGCCCTTTAAATCCCCGCAAAAGCCCCACCGCCGCTGCTACCCCAGGGCTTGGGCAGCAGGACTCAGGCCGGAATTTAAAGGGCCCCGGGGGGCTGGGGGGGAAGCAGTGGCTGGAGCTCTAGGGCCCTTTAAATCCCTGCCGCAGCCCCGCTGCTGATACCCCAGGGCTTTAAATTGCCCTCTCAGAAAGCCAGTCCTGGTACAGTGCACTGGCTCTTACAGGTACGCCGTACCGGGGCGTACCGGCTTACTTTCACCTCTGCTATCGATCCCCTGCTTCATTCACTGAACACCTTCCAAATTCTACAGGCATCTTACAGCCAACAGCCTCCTCCTTCACTACACAACTCTAATTTGTCCCCAGAGCATGGTCCATTCTGTGCACTGAATGAGGCATGGGTCCTGTCTCAAACTAATGTGTGATCATGTAATTAAAGACTGTATCATAATGCGTATGCACAAGGGGTCCGAATTAAGACTGTGTACATATATGTAGGCTAGATGTTATGATTACAGATGGAGAGAGAATCCATCATACAACACTCTAGGACAAGCATTCTGAAAGATGAAGTTAACAGTTTACAGAGACTGGGAGTGGCTGGATCATTACACATATTGAATCTATTTCCCTATGTTAAGTATCCTCACACCTTCTTGTCAACTGTCTAAATGGGCCATCTTGATTATCACTACAAAAGTTTTTTTCTCCTGCTGATAATAGCTCATCTTAACTAATTAGCCTCTCACAGTTTGTATGGCAAAAAGAAAAGGAGTCCTTGTGGCACCTTAGAGACTAACCAATTTATTTGAGCATGAGCTTTCGTGAGCTACAGCAACTTCCACCTTCTCTTTATGCATATATATATATATCTTCTTACTATATATTCATTTCTATGCATCCGATGAAGTGGGCTGTAGCCCACGAAAGCTTATGCTCCTCATAAATTTGTTAGTCTCTAAGGTGCCACAAGTACTCCTGTTCTTTTTGCGGATACAGACTAACACTGCTGCTACTCTGAAACCTACAGAGCAGTGGTTATTTTTAGCTCTTGTTTATATAGCATCATCTAAATCCAGTTTAACATCAAATCTTATATCATGGCTGGGCCCTTTCATGTGGGAACGCAACACTTAGATGAAATCTTTGAGGTAGAATGTATTATCAAAACTTTGCTAGTATGGAAAATAGAATCCAGATGAATCAGCAGCATGTGACTTGGGATGCTGAGTGTCAACAGACAGTCCAAAGTAAGGGTGAATAAGCTGATGGGGTGAACAGCTGCCTTCATCCCAGACTGGCTCGTGTCTTCAGCACTTCCAGAGCTGTGATTTCATGACACACGTTAGTAATTAAACAATTTAGTAAGAGAATTACATACTACATAATTATACCTTCCACTCTAGTGGCAGGAGTCCCCATGCACAACAACTTAGTCATGGTGACATCACAGCTACAAGAAGCAGGAAGGTGGGACATCCAGTTTTATTATAAGGGCCGAATACTGACGTCCTTACTCAAGCAAAACTCCCACAGTAAGTCTAGGAGTGAGGAAGGATTCAGGAATCAGCCCTAAATGTTCATAAGACTGAGGTGTAACAACATGTCCTAAATGTACTGTCCATTGTTCTCATGATAAAGTGATTCATACTTTTGCCTCCTTAAAACTTTGTTTTGACTAGCCAAATTAGGTTGTGTGTAAGCAAAGCTTTCTAAGGTCTGCATGTGTGTGGTGGGTGGAAGTGAGACCCATTACGGAGAGCTATCTGAGCTGAATATCAGCCCTTACTCATAAACATGAATGTCAAATGGAAAAGTTTGGGTCTCATTTGGGAGCCTGCACATGCATGAGTGGGAGGTCAGATGAGAGGATTTGAGCCAATCAGGGGCTAGATGTAGACTCCCAGTCATGTGACCTATGGGAATCAATCACTATGGTGTCACTTCTGCTTATTCCATTCTGAGCAAAGCAGGCTTGAAAATTTTGATGCAAACAGAATTTTTACCAAAAAAGAAGAAGAAATTTGCGGGGGATTCCCCCCAACCCCAGTTTGAGTACTGGCTGAGAGTGGAAGCAGTTTGCTGCTGCTCTTGTGCCCATTAGAAGCAGCTGTGATAGCTCACCACAGTCAAATGCTTCTAAAACCCCCCTTTTAAATTTAATAACAACCTGAAACTCCCTGATTTTGCAATCCTGTCTACTGGAGGAAGGGAAAGGGAGGGGATAAGAGCATCAGGAGTAGGGAGCCAGCAGTTCCCTGGCTCTGCAGCTGTCTACAGTGCTGGTGTTATGGCAATCATGTAATATTAGCGGGGTTTAGGAAGGAACACAAACTGCAAACAGCAGGACCCAGCAGGGCTCTATTCTCCGGTGCACTCCGCACTGCAGTCAGTATTGTGGCGATTGCTGGCAGCTCAAGCTCCAAGCAAAGCTGTTTGCTGCTGCACAATGTTAGCAGCTGGGGCTGACTTAATTTTGAATTAATACTCCAGGTCCTGACATCGGATGGACTCTCCAGTCAGAGCGGGACTGTGATGATGTTAGTTTAGGGTCTGAGAGAGACCCAATCTGTCGTCGTCTTCTTTTTTAAACATTCATAATTTAAAAATAACCCTTCCTGCAGTTACACAGCAGCCTGGAGCTGACAGGGACAACTGGCAAACAGCAGCAAGGTCCCTGCATCATCCAGAGCTTGGTGACAGACACAGAGTTCAGCTCCAATCGGCTCCCTGCTGCCAGCCTGGGCTACAGTTTGTTTTTGTAGTGACACATTTGGCGCGTGGGACAGTTTATTAGTCATACTGTAGTTTAGGGTCAGAGAAATTTATGTATTTCCTACAAACTTCAGGCATCTCAGCACAGCAGCAAGCCCAGTGACAAACAACACAGGTCCACTTAAAGTAGGCTCAGGACTCCTCCAGTCTCTGTGGCTTGTAGCTATGTAGTGATGGGAGCTACAGCTTGTAGTGATGGGAGCTACAGCTATTACTGCTTCTGCTTGCCTGGGGCTACAGTCTGAGCACTTTCAGAATGGTACACTCTGGGTCAGCAAGGACTATTATTAATCATAGCCTAGCTTATGTCCCGAGAGACCTATGGGTTCTCTATTTTAAAAGTTGTAGACAACTCTCTGCAGGAGGAGGCACAATGGCAACAAGATGAGATTCCATACTCGGGGCAAGACCCTCAAGTCTCTGCCTTGGATTCCATTGTCAGATGCTGGTGCAAATCCACAGCTCCTCAGCAGAATTCAGTGGAGTTACTCTGGATTTACTCACAGGGCGTGAGATCAGACTGTGGTTCACCAAGTTGTTCTGAGAGCCAGCATGCGGTTATTGCTGCTCTTGGAAGCTGTGTTTTAATTCCTTCCTGTGCAGGCCAGAGGGACTCTCCTAGTTCGTGCACTGGTGAGTCACTTCCTCCCCTGTGTCTTAAGTATAGATGGAAGTTATGTGACTTACCTAAGAACACACAGGGAGGCAGTAGCGGAGCTGGAAAACAAAACCCAAGAATCCCAGTGGCCCGCAGCCCCTTCAATTTCACCCAGAGTGTCACCGCCTTCCTAACGGATGATAAATGTGAGCAACTTGTTTACAGAGAAACATTCCTTTGCACTCAGCTAGCTGTATAAATGCAATTTAAATAAGTATTATTTTAGATGGCAGGTGATTCCTAACAGAATAAAGGGTGGCTGCTTCCTGGCTTTGTTCCTCCCAAGACCTACTTAACAATTAACCAATCCACACAAGGGACTGCTCCTTCCCTGTAAACATAAATATACACCATTGTTTAAAAGGTGCAACCAATTGTTGACTACATTTCTGGTTTGTTATTTAGAACTAACCACGCTTAGCACAAAGAAAAAACAGTACCATACGAAAAGGAGATACACATACCCTCCTTCCCAGAGGGAAATCTTATCTTGCAGATGAAATTCAATAAAGACAAGTGCAAAGCACTACACTTAGGAAGGGAAAATCAAATGCACAACTACAAAGTGGGGAATACTTGCTTAGATGGTAACATTGCTGCAAAGGATCGGAGGGTTATAGTGGATCAGAAACGGAATATGAGTCAACACTGTGATGCAGCTGTGAAAAAGGCTAATATCATTCTGGGGTATATTAACATGAGTGTCAGATGTAAGACATGGGAAGTAATTGTCCTGCTCCTCTTGCAACTGGTGAGGTCTCAGCTGGATTATTGTGTCCAGTGCTGCGCACCATACTATAGGAAACAGGTGAACAAATTGGAGAGTGTCCAGAGGAGGGCAACCAAAATGATAAAAGGGTTAGAAAACCTGATCTATGAGGGAAGGTTAAACAAACTGGCATGTTTAGTCTTGAGAAAAGAAGATAGGGGAAGGGGACCTGATCAGAGTCTTCATATATGTTCAGGGCTGTTATAAAGAGGATGATGATCAATTGTTCTCCATGTCCATGGAAGGTAGGACAAGAAATAATTGGCTAAATCTGCAGAAAGGGAGATTTAAGTAAGATATTAGGGAAATCTTTCTAACTACAAAGGTAGTTAAGCTCTGCAGTAGGCTTCCAAGGGAGGTTGTGGAATCCCCATCATTGGAGAACTGGTTAGAAAAACACCTCAGGGATGGTCTAGGTTGACTGGGTCCTGCTTCAGCACAGGGGCCTGGACTCAATGATTTCTGGAGGTCCCTGCCAGCCTTACATTTCTATAATGCTATGATTCTATGCTCACCTTACACAGAAGATGTGCTACAAAGATATGCCCTCAAACCGTCTTCTATTTACAGTAACTCCTCACTTAACGTTGTAGTTATGTTCCTGAAAAATGCAACTTTTAGTGAAATGACATTAAACTAATCCAATTTTCCGATAAGATTTAATGTAAATGCGGGGGGTTAGGTTCCAAGGAAATCTGGGGGGGGGCAGACAAAAGGCATTATATACTGTACAGTACTGTACTGTGGTTGGGAGGTGCTCCTGGCTTACCCCACACAGGCACAGCCCGCTGCAGATAATGAGGCAGGCAAGGAGGCTAGGAAGCACCTTGCTCAGCAGCAGCGGCAGCTTCCCCCCAGAAGAACAGGTACCGACTTTGCCAGGGGTTGCTCCAGGCCTGCCTCTTTCTGTCCCCGCTCCACTCCAGGCCCACCTCTTCCCACCCCCACTCCACCTCCTCCTTGGAGCACGCCGCATCCCCGCTCCTCCCCCTTCCTCCCAGTACCTTCCTGCCGCCAAACAGCTGTTTGGTGGCGCTTAGGACTTTCTGGGAGGGAGGGGGAGGAGCGGAGACATGGCGCTTCCCCACTTCCCAGCTCCTCCCCCTCCCTCCCAGAAAGTCCTAAGCACCGCCAAACAGCTGTTCGGTGGCGGGGGAAGCACTGTGAGGGAGGGGGAGGAGGCGGAGAAGACGAACTTGTGCAACGTTCCCTTGTAAAGTCTCTGCTCTTCCCAGAATCCTACAAGCAGTGGACAGAGCAGGTAGCCAAACGACGTTATAAGGGAGCATTGCACAACTTTAAATGAGCATGTTCCCTAATGGAGCAGCGACGTAACTTTGAAACAACGTTAAGCGGGAGGACGTTAAGTGAGGAGTTACTGTATACTGTAGTTGTTTGCAAGCGCAAAGCCTCTGTATGCCACCCAAAGTTTAAGTTTAACACACTAGTTTGTACCAACCTTGTCCTTGGTACCTCCCGATACTTTCCTATATCTCGTTTGGAATTTACGTTCAAGGCTTGATGAGCCATGACAGTGATTCGCTCGCGGTGTTTGGTACAAAGTATTCATGCAGCTTTGCTTTGACAAATGTCTTTTTTCTGATGCCAAAGCTGGTTTCAGCTTTGCAAAGTGCTGTGGGATGCTTGACATGAGTGGACAGAATTGTGGGAAGAGCATAATACATTTAGTGAACATAACTTCCCAACACCATATATATATATAATGTACATTTATACCATGGACATAATGCCTACTAATGTAGTTAATGCTACACTTAGCATACATGTAATGGATAATACCACCTACAGACAGCATCTGAAGAATCTCCCCTTCTTCCAGCAAAAGGCATCTAATAATATCTCCTAGCAATCTCTCCAATCCGCCTCCCTCTCTAAGGATGGGTATATCTATGGTGCCGTCGGAGGTGTGATTGCAGCTTGTGTAGACATACCTGAGCTAGCTTTAATCTAGCTAGTGTGGGTACAAATAGCAGTGACTTAACCACAGGCTAGCCACACAAGGAAGCTGCCAGGATCCTGGATGGACTTGTACAGCCCACGTTGAAACCTTTGTGGCTGCAGTTTCACTGCTCTTGGTACCCGCGTTGGCTAGTTTAAAGCTAGCTCCACACATGCTGCAACTTCGCCTCTGATTGCAGCGTAGACAAACCCAAGAGGAAGGATGTGCTTTGCAGGATGTCCCAAAGGTTCATGGCGCTAGGCCCTAGAAGATCAAGGTGGATTTTGTATCCCAGAGTCGAGGCTCCTTCACCAAGGACATTCTGCCAGCAGCCCCCTCTCTTTGAGAGAGAGCTCCAGATTGAGCGTTTTTGCTGATCACAAGGCTGGCAGCTTGGCATGGGGATGGGGGAGGGGGAGGCAGTCTCTGGGTAGGCAGGTCCCACAGCATTCAAAGGTCAAAATCAGCACTTCAGTCTACACCTGGAAACCAACAAGCAGAGGCTAAGCTGGTGTTACTGGGACGCCATCCGTGTGCGGGGGTCAGCCTGCTTGGCTCTGGGGTGATACTTTGTTCCAAAAAGTCCTAGAGACTATCAAAGGCCAGGTATTCCAGAAACTGATTTGTGATATTCCGGTGCAGGAATGCTGTTCATACAAATCTTTCCTGCCATGGTTACTGTCGTTCTGGGAGTGGAGTTCTGTTTTTCTTACAGCTGTAGTCAAATGTAAAGCTACATTCTTCATTCTTTAAATATCAGGGGCCCAATTTTCATTTATGCTATTTATTTACACCCCTTTATTCTGCCACTGACTGAACTGGCAGTGTGTTACATGGTGATCTTATCCCTGTAGAACAGTGGTCTCCAACCTTTTTACGCCCAAGATCACTTTTTGAATTTAAGGGCAACCCAGGGTCAACCCTGCCCCTTCCCCAAGGCTCCGCCCCTTCCCCAAAGCCACTCCCCACTTACTCCATCACCCCCTCTCTCTGTCACTCACTCTCCCCCACCCTCACTCACTTTCACTGGGCTGGGGTTCGGGAGGGGGTGCGGGCTCTGGGCTGGGGCCGAGAGGTTTGTAGTATGGGAGAGGGCTCTGGGCTGAGCCTGGGACAGGGGGTTGGAGTGCAGGAGGAGGTGAGGGATGCAAGCTCTGGGAAGAAGTTTGGGTGCAGGAGGGGGCTCTGGGCTGGGGCAGAGGGTTGGGGTGCAGGAGAGGGTACAAGATGCTGGCTCTGGGAGGGGGGTCAGGGCTGGGATGGGGGCTGGGGTGTAGGAGGGGGTTTGGGGTGCTGGCTCTTGGGGGGGTCAGAACTGGGGCTTGGGGTGCAGGAGGGGGTTTGGGGTGCTGGCTCCAGGAGGAGGCTCAAGGCTGGGGGTTGGGCTGCAGCCTCCTGCTGGGCAGCACTTACCTCTGGCGGCTCCTTGTCAGTGGTGCAGTGTGGCTCCTGCTAAGGCAGGCTCCCTGCCTACCCCAGCCCCACGCCTTGGGGCCACACTGGCTGCTTCCGGGAGCTTCCGGGCAGGCAGGGAGCCTGTCTTAGCGGCAGCCTTGCTGTGCCACCAGAGATGGCGATCGGCTGGTTGGTGACCACTGCTTTATAAGCATGTTTAATACATTAGAAATAGCATTAAAATTAATTTCTGCTGCCACTAGAGGTCAGACAACATTCCATCTGCATGAAGACAGCAGAACAATGCATTGTATTTCTAGATACACCAAGCAAGAGAAATATGTTGTAAGTTTTACATAAAAAGGTATTTCAGACCATGGCACCTTCTGTATCTACTTGTCCTCTCTTGGCTTTTGTGACTCTGTCCTCTCCTGGTTCTCTTCCTACCTCTTTATGCAGTCCTTCAGTGTGTCCTTTGGAGGATCCTCCTCATCCACCCTCCAACCTTCTGTGGGGGTTCCACAGGGCTTTGGTTTTGATGCCCTTCTCTTCTCTCTCTACACCTTATCGCGAGGTAATCTCATCCACAGACACAACTTCAACTACCATCTTTATGCTGACCATTCACAGATTTACCTCTCTACTTCAGATCTGTCTTCTTCTTTCCAAACTAAAATCTCAGCCTGCCTTTTGAACATCTCCTCGTGGGATGTCTGGCCATCAACTCAAGCTCATCATGGCTAAAACAGAGCTCCTAATCTTTCTCCTCCCCAAATAATCCTCTTCACTACCTCCTTTCTTGAACAATGAGGACAGCACCATCATCCTGCTTGTCACTCAAGCCCATAACCTGGGCATCATCTTCAACTACGACCTCCCTCTAGGTCCTTGCTGTATCTAAGGCCAAGGTTTACACTATATTGGTATAACTTATGTCGCTCGGGATGTGATAAATCCATACCTCTGAGCGACTAGTTATACCGACTTAACCCCCTGTGTAGACAGTGCTATGTTGACTGGCGAAGCTGTCCTGGCAACATAGCTACCACCTCTTAGGGAGGTGGATTAACTATGCCAACAGGAGAAACTCTTCACTAAAGCTCTACAGCATCACAGCAGCACTGGTGCAGCTGGGCCGCTGTAGCACTGTACACGAAGACAAGCCCTAAATGTCACTCATTCTTCCTGCATAACATCTCTAAGCCCTGGTCCACACTACGGGGTTAGGTCGAATTTAGCCATGTTAGGTTGATTTTATAATCAATGCTTCTACACAATCAACCCCATTCCGTCGACCTAAAGGGCTCTTAAAATCGACTTCTGTACTCCTCCCTAGTGAGGGGAGTAGGGCTAAAATCGACCTTGCTGGGTCAAATTTGGGGTAGTGCAGACATAATTCTATGGTATTGGCCTCCAGGAGCTATCCCAGAGTGCTCCAATGTGACCACTCTGGGCAGCACTTTGAACTCCGATGTACCAGCCAGGTATACAGGAAAAGCCCTGGGAAATTTTGAATTTAATTTCCTGTATGGTCATGGCGTGGCCAACTCAGCAGCACAGGTGACCATGCAGTCCCCCCAGAATCGCAAACGAGCTCCAGCATGGACCAAAAGGGAGACACTGGATCTGATTGCTGTATGGGGAGAAGAATCTGTGCAGGCTGAACTCTGATCAAAAACAAGAAATGCTAATATATATGCCAAAATCTCACAGAGCATGGTGGAAAGAAGCTACAGTAGGGACACACAGCAGTGCTGCATGAAAGTCAAGGAGCTCAGGCAAGCCTACCAAAAGACAAAGGAGGCAAACGGGCGCTCCGGGTCAGAGCCCCATGCATGCCGCTTCTATGATCAGCTGTATGGCATTCTAGTGGGGGACCCTACCACTACCCCACCACTGTCTGTGGACGCCTGCAATGGGGGAGCCTCATGGAACAGGGAGGAGGATTTTGTGGAGGAGAAAGAGAAGGAGGAGGAGGAGGAGGAGGAGGAAGGAGAATGCGCAGAAGGCAAGCGGTAAATCCATCCTCCCTAGCAGCCAGGACCTTTTCATCACCCTGGAGCCAATACCCTCTCAAGGCAGGATCCCTGACCCTGAAGCTGGAGAAGGCAGCTCTGGTGAGTGCACATTTATAACTACAGTACAGGGTTTAAAAGCAATAGAGTTCAATGTTTGATTTGCCGTGAAGACTTGGGATGAATTTGCAGCCAGTACAGCTACTGGAAAAGTCTGTTAATGTGTCTGGGGATGGAGCGGGAATCCTCCAGGGACATCTCCATGAAGCTCTCCTGGGGGTACTCTGAAAGCCTTTGCAGAAGGTTTCTGGGGAGGGCTGCCTTATTTTGTCCTCCATGGTAGGACACTTTATCACACCAAGCCAGTAGCAAGTAGTCTGGAATCATTGCAGCACAAAACATGGCAGCAAGTGGTCCTGGGTTTTGGATGCATTCAAGCAATATTCGGACTTTATCTTTCTGTGTTAGCCTCAGGAGACTGATATCATTCATGGTCACCTGGTTGAAATAGGGGAATTTTTGTAAGGGAACAGTAAAAGGACCCCGTTCATGCTGGGTTGTTTGTGCTTGGCTAAAAGCGATCATCCCGGAGAACAGCCATGCAGCGGCAGGAGGGGTAAAGGGATCATCCAGGAGAATAGCCACGCAGTGGGGTGGGGGGAGGTGTGTGCTGCACATCCACCCGAAAACCGCAGCCCCTCCTTTTAAATGTGAAACCCAGCCAGCATTGCTTGCTATGGGAAAGGATGGCGTTGCAGTTTGAAACCATTCCCACATGTTAGGAAGACAACCCCGCATACCAAAAGGCTTACCATGGCTGCCTGGAAACCAAATTCTGTTGCCCAGCCGTTTGTGATGTGACACCATATCGGCAGGTGCTCAATATAAAAGGCAAAATGCGACCTTGTTCCTAAAGCACATGTGCTGTCTGCTGTGACTTGCTTGATTCACTGTGAAAGAGTCGAGTCTCCCTTATGTTCTCAGAAATGTATCATCTTAAATTTTACTCTGCCTTTTTATCTCCCCCCAGGTGCAAATGTTTCTGTGCTCCCTCTATCATCTCCGTCCCTGAGGTTATCGCAGATTAGAAGGTGAAAAAAATGCACTCGCAATGACATGTTTTCCATGCTCATGCAGTCCTCCTGCACTGATAGGGCACAGCTTAATGCATGGAGGCATTCAGTGGCAGAGGCCAGGAAAGCATTAAGTGAGCACAAAGAGCAGAGGCAGGAGGAGATGCTGAGGCTAATGGGGGAACAAACAGACATGATGAAAGAAAAGGAGTACTTGTGGCACCTTAGAGACTAACCAATTTATTTGAGCATGAGCTTTCGTGAGCTACAGCTCACTTCATCGGATGCATACCATGGAAACTGCAGTAGACATTATATAATGTAGACATTGTATAATGTCTACTGCAGTTTCCACGGTATGCATCCGATGAAGTGAGCTGTAGCTCACGAAAGCTCATGCTCAAATAAATTGGTTAGTCTCTAAGGTGCCACAAGTACTCCTTTTCTTTTTGCAAAGACAGACTAACACGGCTGTTACTCTGAAACCAGACATGATGAAGCGTCTGTTGGAGCTGCAGGAAAGACAACAAGAGCACAGACCTCCACTGCATTCATTGTATAACCGCCTGCCCTCCTCCATAAGTTCCATATCCTCCTCACCCAGACGCCCAAGAATGTGGGGCAGACAGAGGCTCCGGGCACCCAGCCACTCCACTCCAGAGGGTGGCCCAAGCAACAGAAGGCTGTCATTCAAACAGTTTTGATTTGTAGTGTGGCTCCAATAAGCAATATGGCCTTGTCCTTCCCTCCTCCCGCACCCCACCCCACCTGGGCTACCTTGTCAGTTGTCTCACTTTTTTTTTTTAATTAATAAAGAAAGAATGCATGGTTTCAAAACAATAGTTACTTTATTTCCTTTGCCAGCTGTGATCAAAGGGGGGAGGGTGGTTGGCTTACAGGGAATTAAAATCAACAAAGGGGGCAGGTTTGCAGCAAGAAGAAACACACCCAACTGTCACACCGTAGCCTGGCCAGTCATGAAACTGGTTTTCAAAGCCTCTCTGATGCGCAGCGCGCCTTGCTGTGCTCTTCTAATCGCCCTGGTGTCTGGCTGCTCAAAATCGGTCGCCAGGTGATTTGCTTCAACCTCCCACCCTGCCATAAACATCTCCCCCTTACTCTCCCAGATATTATGGAGCACACAGCAAGTAGCAATAGCAATAGGAATGTTGGTTGTGCTGAGGTCTAACCTAGTCAGCAAACAGTGCCAGCGAGCTTTTAAACATCCAAAGGCACATTCTACCACCATTCTGTACTTGCTCAGCCTACAGTTGAACTGCTCCTTACTACTGTCCAGGCTGCCTGTGTATGGCTTCATGAGTCATGGCTGCAAGGGGTTGGTTGGGTCCCCAAGGATAACTATTGGCATTTCAACATCCTTCTTGCAACTGCTCGAACAGCCTGGAGTTCCTAAAGATGCAAGCGTCATGCACCTTTCCTGGCCATTCCACGTTGATGTCGGTGAAACGTCCCTTGTGATCCACCAGTGCTTGCAGCACCATTGAGAAGTACCCCTTGTGGTTTACGTACTAGTTAGCAAGGTGGCCAAGATAGGGATATGTGTTCCGTCTATCGCCCCACCATAATTAGGGAACGCCACTGCAGCAAAGCCATCCAGTATGACCTGCACATTTCCGAGAGTCACTACCCTTGATAGCAGAACATCAGTGATTGCATTGGCTACTTGGATCACAGCAGTCCCCACAGTAGACTTGCCCACTCCAAATTGATTCCTGACTGACCGGTAGCAGTCAGGCATTGCAAGCTTCCACAGGGCTATCGCCACTTGCTTCTCAACTGTCAGGGCACCTCTCATCTTGGTATTCCTGTGCTTCAGGGTGGGGGAAAGCAACTCACAAAGTTCCAGGAAAGTGGCCTTACACATGCGAAAGTTTCGCAGCCGCTGTGAATCATCCCATACCTGCAACACTATGCGGTCCCACCAGTCTGTGCTTGGTTGCCGGGCCCAGAATCGGCGTTCCACTGTATCAACCAGCCCCACTGCTGCCATGATGTCCCAATTGCCACAGCTCGTGCTTTCAGGAACATATGTGTCCATGTCCTCATCACAATCATCCTCATGATGGCGTCTCTTAGCCCGGTTCTGCACCTACTCCAGGATAATAAGCGAGGTGTTTACAATGCTCACAA
The DNA here is from genome assembly GCF_965152235.1 of Eretmochelys imbricata. NCBI lineage: Eukaryota > Metazoa > Chordata > Testudines > Cheloniidae > Eretmochelys > Eretmochelys imbricata. The sequence goes on along the minus strand of NC_135572.1, from coordinate 48,274,363 downwards.
CAGCAGCGGTGAGCTGAGCGGGCTCCATGCTTGCTGTGGTATGGCATCTGCACAGGTAACCCAGGAAAAAAGGCACGAAATGATTGTCTGCCATTGCTTCCATGGAGGGAGGGAGAGAAAGTGGGAGGGAAGGGCGACTGACGACATGTACACAAAACCACCCTTGACAATGTTTTTGCCCCATCAGGCATTGGGCGCTTAACCCAAAATTCCAATGGGCAGAGGAGACTGCGGGAACAGTGGGATAGCTACCCACAGTGCACCGCTCCATAAGTCGATGCTAGCCACAGGTATTGAGGACACACTCCACCGACTTAATGCACTTAGTGGGGACATACACAATCGACTGTATAAAATCGATTTCTAAAAATCGACTTCTATCAAATCGACCTAATTTCGTAATGTAGACATACCCTCAGATACAGCATTTCTTATCCATCTGCTCAGCTAAAACCCTCATCCTGGCTGTTTTCCTCTCACGTCTCAGTTACCACAGCATACTTCTCTCTGGCCTTGACAAGTGTGATCTGGCTTTGTTCTGGGTTTGTGCAGTGCCTGGCCCAGGAGCAGGTTTCCTAGGCCCTATGATACTGTAAATAATAATATACAACTGGTGCCAATATTATATTTGTTTAACAGACTGTTACCAAACACCCACCTATGCAGCAGAAAGCATGTGTATTTCTTGAAAGTACAGTTAGGGTGTGGACAAAGTCCCATATGTCAATGACTTTGAGCCCCTCACTCCGTTTCCCATTGCCTCACATTTAATCATGACTGAAACGTGTAACCGTGTTTGTATTCTTTTCGCACTTTAAGTAACATTTTACCAGAATGTCTTATTTATATATTTAATATAAAAACTCCCTGCTCTAGTATTCCTCTCTTTATAAGAGATGCAATCCCCATACATTTGTACAGGATGTTGTATTAATAAAGATTCATGCTGCAATCCATAGACAAGGAATACTTCCCCAAGACACCTTACAGTACTTAGTATTTCATAGGGCTATCTATCATTTCCTCCTTCCCAGATTGATTGGAAAGGAAATTACAATCTTTAGTTTGGTTGAGTTCAGTTGCAATCCTTTCTCTGATCAGCTAGCACTATCAAGGCTGCCCCTCCATCCAACTGCAGTCTCAGAGCTGTGGAAGATATAGGATTGTCCTTTCTGTTTCACTGAGATCCTGGCATGGCGGCTTAGGTTTTTCAATAGAGCTATCTAGTCATTCACTATTCAGCATCAGTAAATTTTTATAAGCAACTTCTAGTGCTAGATGGATTTCTGGAAAATTCAAAGAAGAAAGGTTGACTTGCCAAGATGGCTGGTGTATGAAAGGCATTGTAGTGTATTGCCTGTTCACCTGAGTCATATCTACTATAAATGGAACTATTCCAGAATGACAAGGGAGGGGTGAGAGAGAAAAAAGCTCCTCTTTTAAAGAGCTAATTAAGCAGACCATGCTAACTCAGTGAGGGCTCAGTGCTACACAACCCATTATTGTGTCAGTATTCGGATTGTATCTAGATAACAAGTTGGCCAGAACCTTATCAACAGGGAAAATGGAAAGATAGGGGTTATCGTCTGTTCTTTACAGTGATGTCAGGTAAGGGCTGACCACACCAGAACAGAGGGCTAATCTCACCAGAAACCTGAAGCTGGGAAATAAAAATTCATTTTCTGGAGTTAAGCCTCCAAATCCCGGACAACTTGTACATTAAGGCGGCAGATGGTGAATCTGCTGCCACTATTAAGACATATGGCTCCGCACCGGCTTCCATTTGTCCTGAGTGAACTAAAACTAGGGAGTCTGGCATGCGAGTGAGAGCAGCCAAACCAGTGAAGCCCAAATCTGACTTCCTTTGGGATGTTATGGTTTTGTTAAGTCATTTACTCAGTTGGCAGCTTACCTTGCAGCAGCATGGATTTGGCTGCAAACTGACTGATTCTTGGCCCTAAAATGGGCTGTGAGGGCAGTGAGTGGAGAGATTAATTATGAACAGATGATCAGAAGAATGTAGCCGTTTTTCCCCATCAGTGTATTTTGTCATTCACATGCATTCACTGAATAGTTTGCATGAGCATATTTCAGCCCACGGGTTGTTTGCAAACTCCATATTTGTGACAGGTGAGTAGTCACTCATGATAGGGTATTTGTTTCTGCTCCCTGGTTGGATGTCTACAACTTTTTTAAAGAGGTCAATGACGAATGGTGAATGGCAAATAGGTCCCTGTTCTGATTGCCGCTTATGCAGGTTCAAGGTGGTGTATGTGTGCAAAAAACTAGCCTCGATGTTTCACCTGCTAGAGCCACTAGGAGAATCTTCAGCAGGGGATGTGCAACTAGTTTCTACTCCCTTTGTGCTCCTGGGCAGTGCAAAGAACTGAGAATACGTCTACACTGGAGCTGGGCGTACATTAAAAATAGAAATATGGCTACTGCAGCTGGAGCAGTGGGAGGGGCTTGCCATCCATGTACTTAGGGTCTTGGACCTGATTGTACTGGGTGGCAGCGAGCTCGTCCCTCTGCTCATGCCACCCTTGCTACACTTCTATCTTTAGCGTGCCAGCTGGATCGGAGCTAGCATGGGTGTGTCTATTCAAGCTAGAAATGACACCTACATCTCCAGTGTAGGCATACCCTGAGAGTGGGGCAGAAAATCTACCCTATAAGCCCAAGAGAAGGAAACCCCCAAATGTCTGAATTCTGTCTGGGAGGGCTAGAACTCAGTTTGGAACATGAGCTGTTAATTACTGATTGTTCACGTTGCTGGCGGTTCTGGGGGGGAAATGGCTTGGGGCCAAACGAAATGTTTTGATTTTGTGTAAAGACGTTTGACTTTTTCAGACTTTTTCCTCCCACCTCCTGTCTTTTTTTTTTTTTTTTTTTTTTTTGACAGAAACAATTCAGTGGAACTGATACAAATTTTTGAAACATTTTGGTGTTACCAAATTTGCCTTTATTGCCAAAAAAGCTTCCGCCAAAAAATTCCATCCACCTCTAATTGCAATCCAGTTTTGCTTTGCCTCCTTAAGGTTTAGCAAGATTCAGAAGTCCTGTGTCCCTTCACATGTTGAGCAATATAATGAAAAATCTGATAGGAGACTCCCCCACAGGCCTGTGAGAACAAATGCAATAAAAGACTAGATTAAATCCCAAAGGTATAGAAGTAAAAGAGGGTGATTCTTGCAAATATATATGGTTGGATTTAAAAATGAACAGCCCTCATGTCTCATCCATCTTCATACCCCTTTGGTGTTTACTCTCCCATGGACATGTAAGCAATTGAGCTCTGCTCAGTTTACAGAGAGCCAGAGCTCAAGGGCCATGTACCTCTTAAGTCTGTCTTAAGAGGGATTTAACTGTTGCATATGACTTGCATTGGCCTTCTGCTGCAGCGTGGATTCATGGGAGGCTAACTTTAAACAGAGCAGTAAATGACCAGACTAAACTGTGGCCCCACCTTTCCCTACCAGGCTGTCGATGAAGACACACCAGGATTTTGTGTCTATGGCTAGGCAATGAAAAGGAAAATACAGCCCAGTAAGTGAAATACCCTGACTATATTTTATACAGATGTGACACTGCTTGACTCAGCATAAGAACGGCCATACTGGGTCAGACCAAAGATCCATCTAGCCCAGTATCCTGTCTTCCAACAGTGGCCAATGCCAGGTGTCCCAGAGGGAATGAACAGAACAGGTAATCATCAAGTGATCCATCCCCTGTTGCCCATTCCTGATGGCAGGGGCACAGGGTTAGCAGAAACACTCCCACAGTGGACATTAAATAAACCAGGCGAGGATCTGATCATACACTTTGCAACTAGAACTGTGCATGTACAATTGACTAGGGTGATTACAAATGAACTCGGCCAGTGGATCTGACAGCAGCCTCGATTCTCTCTGAATGATTCCTCAGGCAAAGCCTGAATGGCCAGAAAGGATGAAGTGGTCCCATTATTTTTAACGTTGACAGTCATCTTTCTGGTGACAGCATATCATTTCTCTCTGACATCTTGCGGGCTCTGCTACCGGGCACGGTTATAAACCTTTAGGAGAAAAGTAGTAGGTTTAACGAACGAACTAACGAACGAACTAAACTACGTTTCACTCCCTTTCTCTATCACTTCAGCTATTCAGTAACTCCCTGGCTCCTGGCCTAGTTATCTGGGTGCCAGAGCCTTCTTGGGCCTGGTCTACACTGTGAAAAATGTCATACTCTGAGTGCTGTAGTTAAGTCGACCTAACCCCTGGCGTAGACGCAGCTAGGCCGACGAAAGAATTTTGGAAACCTAGCTACCGACTGCCTCTCGGAGAGGTAGCTTAACTACACTGCTGGAAAGAGCCCTTCCATCAATGTAAGAAGAAGAAGTGTCTACACCACAGCACTATGCTGGGCACTGCTGCTGCGCCATAGCTGGGCTGCTGCAGCGGCTAGACATGCCCTCAGTCTCTTAAACCCCTGTTGTCTTGGGCAATATTTACTCCTGCTGGTATAGGGGAGGGCTGAGGATAAAATGACTCTCGCTCTAGATGGCTGTGGAGGCTTACAGGGAACCTGGTCAGGGCTTTGTACAAATCAGATTGTGCTCTTCTCAGTGGAATTAATAATAATGTCAGACCCACGCATACTTGCAAAACACAACTCTCCAGTGCAGCTTAGTTGCTATGGGCAACCGTCGAATGCCAAGCTCTTAGAACACTGCTCCAGCACCCAACACCACAAGGTACCCGGAGGAAACATGCCATGAAAGCCAAGTGGTGATAAGCGGGGTCTGCTCCACTGTAGCTGCACTAGAGATAGGAAATTTAAGCCACCCAGGTAGAATTAAAGGAACGCAAAAGTAAACAGTCAGGTTACTATTCTCAAATGCTTGTGAAAGGATATTGAAAGGTATCCAGGTTTTATTTGTATCCAAAAACCGAAATATAGTTTGATTGAAGCCCTCTGGGGATTTGAATGTGGACTTTGCCAGGTCATATACACGCTTGACTTGAAGGCTGTTCCAGATGAAGTTTTTCTCTTTCCTCTTATCTCAGTTGATGTTATCATTTGTTCCTTGTATTTCCCTTAGCCCTGTGACCAAGAGGAATGTGGTGTTGTAAAAACTACCTTAGGGAGAAAACTGCCTTCTTGTTGCTGTTAGCTGCTGGCATGGTATCAATGAGGTGAAAGGTTCAGGATTAAAGGTCCCCGTTGAAGCAGCATTGATCCAGTAAAGCACATTTAGTGGATTGCCCATTGATCTCTCTGGGAAATGCTGGTGGAGGACGCATGGTCTTGTGGCTAAGGCACTGAACTTGGGCCTGTGAAATTTGGATTAAATTCCTGAAGTTGCTTAACCTCAACGTGCCAATTCACAGGGTTTGGGGCGCGGTGGTGGGTAATCGGGACCATCATGATCCCTGGCCCAGCCTGAGCACCTGCCTCTGCCCAGCACTGGCGGCCCCCGGACTCTTCCCTCGTTCGCGGGCAGGGAGTGCCTTTGAGGCGTGCCGGGGTGCCTGGTGGGTGACAGGCAGGGCTGCCAGGTGATCTGGTCGAGGCACTCAGCAGGCTGCTGAGGCAGAGGGTGTCTGTGGGAGCTGTCTGTGGGAGCTGTCTGTGGCACCTGCCTGGTCTCTTCTCCTGCTCGCTGGCCCTGGTCCTTGCTGAGGCAAGGGGCCACACACACTCTGCGGGGCCCCTCTCCCTGACAGACACATGTTAATAGTGGGCTGCAGTGCCTATTGTAGCTGCACAGGTGGGTGTGAAGGAAAAAAGTTTGGGAACCCCTGGTCTAGGAGACTGAAATGCTTCCATTTTTCATTGAGCTGAGAGATGAATCATTCCAGTTAGTCCATTTTCTTCACATTTTAAAATAAATGCCTGAGTAAGCCTTTTCATATCCCAGCGTTAAAGAAACTTTGAACTTAAAAACAGACTGCAAGCTTCCTTCGCACTGTTTTCTACAGAGAGATGCCAGGTTGTTTTATTGCTGCTATTCTCTTACATGAAATAATTACTCCCAGTACTACGCCCTAACCTAGTAAGTGGGCAGACAGTGGAAATATGTTGGCTTCTCTGAGCATAGTAAAACAAGAGCATGTTGTGTGAAAAGCCGAGGGAGACAGGAGGGGAGATAATGTTCATCGTGTCACTCCTCATTAAACTACCTAATGACCAACTATGCCTAGGAAATGTTAAAATGTATTTACCAAGCAGATGGTTCAAGAGACTTTTCTACACCAGAGAATTTTGTTGAGCTCACCACTTTGTGGACTCTCTAGTGCTCCTATGATTGCCCCAATGCGCTGACCTGTTCACGCTGGCAAAGGGTCCCTAAAAGTCTAGTCTTTCTCAGGGCAAGGTTTCCCTGGCAAAGCAGCAAGGAAGACAATCATAAGGCTGACATCCAAGGATCCCCTTGCCAGCCCTGGCATAGGGAGCATGCATAGGATGAGAATGGAGGTAGGAGAGTCATGTAGGGGGCAGGGCCACAGCACGCAGCACTGGGGGGACTCCAGGCAGCGCTTCTGCCCATAGGGCAGCCAAATGAGACTGCTGTAATTTAGGCTCCCAGAGCTCTGTAAGTTACACTGGGAACCTCACCAGCCCCTGGAGCTGCCCACACTCAGGAGGGTGCAAAGGTGGCTTACAGCCTCCTTGACTCATCTCTCCCTCTGGGCTGCGAGTTGTGTGCGGCACTCTGACAGTGTGTCTACACTGGAGCTGTAATTTCCAGCTTGAGGAGACCTCCCTGTGCTACCTCTGGTCGAGTCAGCATGGTAAAAATAGAAGTGTAGCTATGGCTGTGCAAGGAGAGGGAGGGGCTAGCTGCCCAAGTACAGACCTAGGGCCTTGGACGGGGTGGGGGGCGAGCCTGTCCCGCTGCTTGCACTGCAGTGGCTACACTTCTATCTTTAGCGGGCTGGCTCAATCAGAGCTAGCACAAGTGTGTCTCCTTCAGCTCGAAATCACCCCTCCAGCTGCAGTGTATATAGACACGTTGAGGCCCAGTCCAGAATTTCACCCGTTGTGTCTACTAAATTGGCACCAATCGTGTGTAGACGTTCACCCACTGTATGGATTGTACCTGCTCTGCACAAGGATAATCACTGTGCCAGTGTCATAAATATAAAGGGAAGGGTAAACCCCTTTGAAATCCCTCCTGGCCAGGGGAAAGCTCCTCTCACCTGTAAAGGGTTAAGAAGCTAAAGGTAACCTCGCTGGCACCTGATCAAAATGACCAATGAGGAGACAAGATACTTTCAAAAGCTGGGAGGAGGGAGAGAAACAAAGGGTCTGTGTCTGTCTGTAGTCGTCTTGGCTGGGGATAGACCAGGAATGGAGTCTTAGAACTGGGTAAGCAGGTTTCCAAGTAGTTGGAGGTTTTTTGCTTTAATTTGGGCCCAGAGCAGAGACAAGGGAATTGTCTTTTTCTGTAGGCTGACAATCACTATCAGAGAATAGGTATTCTATTCCAGCACAGCAAAATTTTACAGCCAAGTTTTGTTTGTTTATTTCTAAACCTCGGGTGTAAAGTTAGTTAAAAACAGAGAGGTTAGAATGGCAAAATCCGCGGCTCGACTACAGCTCGAATTAGCCAAATTTCAGGCTGAGGAAAGACAAAGGGAACATGAAAGACAGATAGAACTCATGCGGCTGAAGAAGGAACAAGAAAGGGAGGCAGAACAACACCAAGCGGCTGCTCACAGGAGAGCTATGGAAGCGAGGGACAAAGAACTGGAGGAGAAGGAAAAAGAGAGGAAGTATGTGGAGGAGATGGAGAAGATAAAGGCTCAGCAGAATATCCCAACAAACCCTAGTAATACTTCTCCAAGTACCACTTCCCATCCCAGAAAGTTCCCCACCTACAAGGCAGGCGATGATACTGAGGCCTTCCTAGAAAACTTCGAAAGGGCCTGCCTTGGGTACAACATCTCTACTGACCAATACATGGTAGAGCTGAGGCCGCAGCTCAGTGGACCCCTAGCTGAGGTGGCAGCTGAAATGCCTAAAGAACACATGAACAAGTATGAACTGTTTAAATCCAAGGCGAGAGTCAGAATGGGGATAACACCCGAGCAGTCTCGTCGGAGGTTCAGAGCCCTAAGGTGGAAACCAGACATGTCATTTACCCGACATGCATACCACATTGTGAAACATTGGGATGCCTGGATATCAGGAGCAAGTGTTGAATCTGCAGTAAATTTGCCCTTCCTAATGCAAATGGAACAATTCTTAGAGGGTGTTCCTGAGGAAATAGAAAGATACATCCTAGATGGGAAACCCAAAACTGTAATTGAGGTAGGAGAGATTGGAGCCAGATGGGTGGAGGTGGCAGAGAAGAAGAAAACTGGTCGCGGTTGGAGCGGAGACCAGAAGGGACCACCCCAGACCACACCCTATTACCGGGGGCCGCCCAAAGCCCCACCTACCTCCCAAAGAACCCTCCAGACCCCTTATCGTCCCACCACCCCGTTCTCCAGCAACCCTCCTCGACCCGTCAGCTGGACGATGTTTTAAGTGTAACGAGCTGGGGCATGTAAAGGCCAACTGCCCCAAGAACCCCAACAGATTACAGTTCATTGCACCGGAATCACACCAGAGGTCCACAGGCCCAGATACCTCCCAGATACCCTTGGAGCGGAGGGAAACTGTGAGTGTGGGCGGGAAGAAGGTCACCGCGTGGAGGGACACCGGAGCACAAGTGTCAGCTATCCATGCTTCCTTAGTGGACCCCAATTTAATCAACCCAGAGATCCAAGTGACGATTCAACCCTTCAAGTCCAACTCTTTCAATTTGCCTACAGCCAAGTTGCCTGTCCAGTACAAGGGCTGGTCAGGAATGTGGACTTTTGCAGTCTATGATGATTATCCCATCCCCATGCTGTTGGGGGAAGACTTGGCCAATCATGTGAAGCAGGCCAAGAGGGTGGGAATGGTCACCCGCAGCCAGGCTAAACAAGCCATGAGGCCTAGCTCTGTTCCGGAAACTTCTATCAGGACCCAGTCAGAGGTGATGGACCCGGACCCCAGGCCAATGTCTGCAACAGCAGTAGTGGATCCAGTCCCAGAGACCCAGATGGAACCAGTCCCAGAACCGGAACCAGCCAAACAACCAACACCAGACTCCGTGCCAGCACTGAATCCAGTACTTGCAACCTCAACACCAGAGGGCCCCACTGAACCTGAACTGGCAGCAGCCGATAACCCTACACAAGAGGCTCAGCCGGAGCCTGAATCCCAACATAGTGCACCAGCGGAGAGCGGTTCACAGTCAACAGAAACAGCTCCATCCCCTATATCGCTTCCAGAGGGACCAAGCCTAGGTCCACAATCCAATGAGGAACTGATGTCCCCAGCATCAAGGGAACAGTTCCAGACCGAACAGGAAGCAGATGAAAGCCTCCAGAGAGCTTGGACGGCGGCACGGAGCAACCCACCGCCTCTCAGCTCTTCTAATCGATCCAGGTTTGTTGTAGAAAGTGGACTTTTATACAAGGAAACTCTTTCTGGTGGACACCAGGAAGACTGGCATCCTCAGAGACAGTTGGTAGTTCCAACTAAATACCGGGCCAAGCTCTTGAGCTTAGCCCATGATCACCCTAGTGGCCATGCTGGGGTGAACAGGACCAAAGACCGTTTGGGGGGATCATTCCACTGGGAGGGAATGGGCAAGGATGTTTCTACCTATGTCCAGTCTTGTGAGGTGTGCCAAAGAGTGGGAAAACCCCAAGACCAGGTCAAAGCCCCTCTCCAGCCACTCCCCATCATTGAAGTTCCATTTCAGCGAGTAGCTGTGGATATTCTGGGTCCTTTTCCGAAAAAGACACCCAGAGGAAAGCAGTACATACTGACTTTCATGGATTTTGCCACCCGATGGCCGGAAGCAGTAGCTCTAAGCAACACCAGGGCTAAAAGTGTGTGCCAGGCACTAGCAGACATTTTTGCCAGGGTAGGTTGGCCCTCCGACATCCTCACAGATGCAGGGACTAATTTCCTGGCAGGAACTATGAAAAACCTTTGGGAAGCTCATGGGGTAAATCACTTGGTTGCCACTCCTTACCACCATCAAACAAATGGCATGGTGGAGAAGTTTAATGGAACTTTGGGGGCCATGATACGTAAATTTGTAAATGAGCACTCCAATGATTGGGACCTAGTGTTGCAGCAGTTGCTCTTTGCCTACAGAGCTGTACCACATCCCAGTTTAGTGTTTTCCCCATTTGAACTTGTATATGGCCGTGAGGTTAAGGGGCCATTGCAGTTGGTGAAGCAGCAATGGGAGGGATTTACACCTTCTCCAGGAACTAACATTCTGGACTTTGTAACCAACCTACAAAACACCCTCCGAACCTCTTTAGCCCTTGCTAGAGAAAACTTACAGGATGCTCAAAAAGAGCAAAAAGCCTGGTATGATAAACATGCCAGAGAGCGTTCCTTCAAAGTAGGAGACCAGGTCATGGTCTTAAGGGCGCTCCAGGCCCATAAAATGGAAGCATCGTGGGAAGGGCCATTCACGGTCCAGGAGCGCCTGGGAGCTGTTAATTATCTCATAGCATTCCCCACCTCCAACCGGAAGCCTAAGGTGTACCATATTAATTCTCTAAAGCCCTTTTATTCCAGAGAATTAAAGGTTTGTCAGTTTACAGCCCAGGGAGGAGACGACGCTGAGTGGCCTGAAGGTGTCTACTACGAAGGGAAAAGTGCTGGTGGTGTGGAAGAGGTGAACCTCTCCATGACCCTTGGGCGTATGCAGCGACAGCAGATCCAGGAGCTGTGCACTAGCTACGCGCCAACGTTCTCAGCCACCCCAGGACTGACTGAACGGGCATACCACTCCATTGACACAGGTAATGCTCACCCAATTAGGGTCCAACCTTACCGGGTGTCTCCTCAAGCTAAAACTGCTATAGAACGGGAGATCCAGGATATGTTACAGATGGGTGTAATCCGCCCCTCTGAAAGTGCATGGGCATCTCCAGTGGTTCTAGTTCCCAAACCAGATGGGGAAATATGTTTTTGCGTGGACTACCGTAAGCTAAATGCTGTAACTCGCCCAGACAACTATCCAATGCCACGCACAGATGAACTATTAGAGAAACTGGGACGGGCCCAGTTCATCTCTACTTTGGACTTAACCAAGGGGTACTGGCAGGTACCGCTAGATGAATCTGCCAAGGAAAGGTCAGCCTTCATCACACATCTCGGGCTGTATGAATTTAATGTACTCCCTTTCGGGCTGCGAAATGCACCCGCCACTTTCCAAAGACTTGTAGATGGTCTCCTAGCGGGATTAGGAGAATATGCAGTCGCCTACCTTGATGACGTGGCCATATTTTCGGATTCCTGGGCAGACCACCTGGAACATCTACAAAAAGTCCTTGAGCGCATAAGGGAGGCAGGACTAACTGTTAAGGCTAAGAAGTGTCAAATAGGCCTAAACAGAGTGACTTACCTTGGACACCAGGTGGGTCAAGGAACTATCAGCCCCCTACAGGCCAAAGTGGATGCTATCCAAAAGTGGCCTGTCCCAAAGTCAAAGAAACAGGTTCAATCCTTCTTAGGCTTGGCCGGTTATTACAGACGATTTGTACCGCACTACAGCCAAATCGCTGCCCCACTGACAGACCTAACCAAAAAGAAACAGCCAAATGCTGTTCAGTGGACCGGAAAGTGTCAGAAGGCCTTTAACAAGCTTAAAGCGACACTCATGTCTGACCCTGTACTAAGGGCCCCAGACTTTGACAAACCGTTCCTAGTAACCACAGATGCATCCGAGCGTGGTGTGGGAGCAGTTTTAATGCAGAAAGGACCTGATCAAGAATTCCATCCTGTAGTGTTTCTCAGCAAAAAACTGTCTGAGAGGGAAAGCAACTGGTCAGTCACTGAAAAAGAATGTTATGCCATTGTCTACGCTCTGGAAAAGCTACGCCCATACGTTTGGGGACGGCGTTTCCACCTGCAAACCGACCATGCTGCACTAAAGTGGCTTCACACCGTCAAAGAAACCAACAAAAAACTTCTTCGGTGGAGTTTAGCTCTCCAAGATTTTGATTTCGACATCCAACACATCTCAGGAGCTTCTAACAAAGTGGCTGATGCACTCTCCCATGAAAGTTTCCCAGAGTCAACTGGTTAAAATCGTCCTTAAGATGTGGAAAATATTGTTAGTCTTTATGTACTTGGTAGTATATTTAGAGATGCATATATCTTATTAACTCTGTTTTTCCTAGAGCTCCAGGAAGAAATCCCAGCCAGTGTTTCACCCTAGCTGAGATTTGGGGGGCGTGTCATAAATATAAAGGGAAGGGTAAACCCCTTTGAAATCCCTCCTGGCCAGGGGAAAGCTCCTCTCACCTGTAAAGGGTTAAGAAGCTAAAGGTAACCTCGCTGGCACCTGATCAAAATGACCAATGAGGAGACAAGATACTTTCAAAAGCTGGGAGGAGGGAGAGAAACAAAGGGTCTGTGTCTGTCTGTAGTCGTCTTGGCCGGGGATAGACCAGGAATGGAGTCTTAGAACTTTTAGTAAGTAATCTAGCTAGGTAGGTGTTAGATTATGATTTCTTTAAATGGCTGAGAAAAGAATTGTGCTGAATAGAATAACTATTTCTGTCTGTGTATCTTTTTTGTAACTTAAGGTTTTGCCTAGAGGGGTTCTCTATGTTTTTGAATCTAATTACCCTGTAAGATATCTACCATCCTGATTTTACAGGGGGGATTTCTTTATTTCTATTTACTTCTATTTTTTATTAAAAGTCTTCTTGTAAAAAACTGAATGCTTTTTCATTGTTCTCAGATCCAAGGGTTTGGGTTTGTGGTCACCTATGCAAATTGGTGAGGCTTTTTTATCCAACATTTCCCAGGAAAGGGGGGGTGCAAGTGTTGGGAGGATTGTGCATTGTTCTTAAGATCCAAGGGTCTGGGTCTGTAGTCACCTAGGCAAATTGGTGAGGCTTTTTACCAAACCTTGTCCAGGAAGTGGGGTGCAGGGTTTTGGGAAGTATTTTGGGGGGAAAGACGCGTCCAAACAGCTCTTCCCCAGTAACCAGTATTAGTTTGGTGGTGGTAGCGGCCAGTCCAAGGACAACGGGTGGAATATTTTGTACCTTGGGGAAGTTTTGACCTAAGCTGGTAAAGATAAGCTTAGGAGGTTTTTCATGCAGGTCCCCACATCTGTACCCTAGAGTTCAGAGTGGGGGAGGAACCTTGACAGCCAGTCTCCACTGGGCAGTGCCCGATGTCGCAGTTGCAATGAGGAAATTAGTCTCCCATCACCATCCCAGGGTCATTTGCTAGGTAGCCTCTCTAGTCAGGTTTCTGTACTCTACTTTGCCAAGGCTCAGTTTCCGGGAAGCCGCACGCTTTCTTTCCATCATCCACTTCTTTGTGCTCTCCCTGTTCCGAAGCTACTCTTGGAGCACGACTGAGAAGATTCCATGCTGTGACCATGCTGCACGCTGGCCCAGGACAGATGCCAGCACATGGGGCGATAGCATTCCGGCTCTGCTCTGTAATTTAGAATCCTTTGCCGTATGACCAGGTGTGCAGGTGTCTTGCCCGGGAGCCTATCACTCTCTCTAGAACACGGTCAGGAGAAGATAAGGATCTGAAAGGCCACACCTCCAGTCCTGGGCTGTCAACACCTACTCCGTGGAAGGAAGGAAAACTTCCCCTTCCATGGTGACCTTGGTCACCTCCTGTGCACTTACAGCCTAATCTAAGCCCACTGAGTTCTTTCCACTGACTTCAATAGGCTTTGGATCAGGCCCTTACAGAGCCAGATTTAATCATGGAACAAATCCAAGGTGCCTGGCTGTTGATACCAGAACTTAACTACCAGGAACCAAATTCTGCTCTAAAGGGCAAATCCTGTCCCCTGTGCCAAACTCAGGTACAGGGGTGTGGCAGGGACAACGCCACAGGGGTTGAAGGGAAAGAACATTCCTCCAGACTGGGGAGCAGCAGTAAGCAGCTGTATAACTATTCCTACGCTTTCAGTGTTGCAACAGCCCGTCCACAAGAGAAAACTCCAATAGGACAGCTCAGTGAGAGAAACACTGTATCTGCGCATTCTCCCATCAGTGTGGGAGGATCCCCATGGAGCTGGGATGTGCAACCCAAGAGCTGCTTATCCCTTACATGGGTTCTGGCATCCTGGCATCATTCCCCTTGTGGAGCAAAACTCCCCACGGCTGTCCCTTTACTCGTAAGTGACACCTCTGCAGCCCTATGGCCCAGTGCTTCTAGAATGTTCTTGCGTTTTGTTGAGGCAGTTTCGATATTGCAAATCCCCTGGGTTATATATATACTCTGTATTGTCTATAGACCCGCACACCTCTTTTCCCCTGGCAGATCACTTCAGATGGCTGTGGGTTGTGTTCCTTTTGTTCAGGGTTTTTTTTTTCTTAATTTGACAGAGATAAAAATAGTAAAAAGAGTGTGAGTGGGACTGTCTTTTTTTTAAATACCTCTTCCCCTAAGTACAAGGGGTACTGGGCTTGCTGTTTTCATTTGAAAAGTGGAGAATTTTCCTGTGATCACAATTCACTTTTGTAGGCATGGCTCCTCTGAGGCAGCTCCCTGGGGTTCTGGCAGCTGTTCCCCAGGACAAGTGAAACTGACATGGCTTCCCCTCCTCCTCATTTTAAAGATTAAGAAAACCTCTACCCCTCTCTCCCCCTGTGAAGAGATTATTAAAGAAAGGGGTCCAGGCTCTTTGCTGAGTCTGACTTAGGCTGGGCTCCTCAGAAAGCGGGGCTGTAAATTATAGTTTCCTGATTCTTTGCTGCAGTCCTGAACAGTTTATCGGCTTCTGGCCTGCTTTGACTGGACAGGCTGGTTATGGTCGCCTAGTGACCACAGGCAACCTGGGGATTGCTGGCTTCACCCTGCAACTGCTCCTCCAGCCTGTTCCTCCTCTGCCCTGTCACGTCCCCTGCACTGGGAGAGAGCTCTGCCAGCTCTCCACTTACCAGGGACTCCCCAGTGCCGGGGTGGCCTCTGTTGGAGTTACAGGAGTTTTTGCTCCCCTGACTCCGTGCTAGTGACTGAAAGGGAGCAGAGTGGGCCCCAGGCATGAACAGGCAGAATGTCAACCCCACAAACCTGTGTTGCAGCACTAGTGATAAAGAATGAGATCCATTCATAATAAAACGATTGTGGGCCTAAGCTCGGTCACAGAAACCACCTTAGGAGCAGAATCAGCCCACGAAGGCTTCCATGACATGCGTTTTTTCTTTACAATACCTAGGTCAGATCCTTAGCCAGTGGTCATTGGGACAGTACCATTGTGGAGCTATGCTGATGTGTACCCCACCCAGGAAGTTTTCAATAATCTCATGATTTCACATTAATGTATGGAAATTAAACAGTGAGATTACAACAGGTTTTTGTGGGCTGGCGGCACATGGGCTACATGCATTAAATATTGAACCTTGTAATGAGATGCAGCTGGGACTTACACAGAGCCGCTTTTCCTCTTATTGCTTCTAGCAGATTCTGAAGTGCTGGAAAGGGCCCGGGTATCCCTGAGCAATACTGAAGAACACCAAAGGCTGGAGAAGAGCCTCCTTAAATCTCCCCCAGCAGTTTCCCCCAAAACTTTACTTCTCCTCATATTCCCGGGAAGATCCTCAACTTCCTGCTCAATTCAGAAGAAAATAAACCTCTTGGAGAACAAATTTTTTAAAGATAATGGGCCAAATTCCTCAGCTGGTACAAATTGTGCAACTCCATTGAAGTCCGTATCTGAGAGGCTATTTTTCGGAGCTGAGTCAATGTAGTGATATCTGTTTACCCCAGCTGAGAATGCGGCCCATCACACGTTTTAGGCTCGCACTGCAGCTGTTCTATTCACATGCTCTGGTTCATCTTCACTAGGAGAGACAGTCTGTGGCGAGAGAGTTGTCCTTTCAGTGTAAGAGAAGAAGATTTTTTTTAGGTGGTGGTGGTTGGGGAAATAATTCACAATCATTCCCAGGCAAGGCCAGCTTCCCTTGTCCTGCCTGTTGTGTCCCTTATAGGTTCACCATCGTGGGGGCCTATGAGCATACTGTATACAAATACCCCCTATGGCCACACCAATTACTAAGGAGGGGTTCCCTGTCCTGCAGTCTTTAAGATCCAGTTACAAGCGGTGACCACAGACTGATTCTCTTCAGAACCAGAAGTGGTCTTTCTCCCTCCTTGGATTGAGAGAGGCTGGGAAGTATAAAAGACAGGATTCTAAATGCCCTCTGGCATGTACAGTCAGTGTCAATTCAGCTGTACCGAGGGAACTGGTGTGGTTAACCCAGACAGAGAGAACACACCTTGTTTCTTTTGCCCCCAATTTCAGTCATGTTTTGATCACATTTTTACTGAGAAATGTGACAGATGTCACATCATTTTAAAAAGGCAACCGCTTTTCGCAACATTTTTCATTTTTGAAAAAAGCCTTCTTTTTAATGAAAGAGTTTTTTGTTTAAGAACTATCGACCAGCTCTACTTCTAATACAACTTACACCCACTTTGTGGCCCCTTTACACTGGCTGAGCGGTGAAAATGGGATTGTGGTGTAAATGGGAATTGGGCATTTTATTTTAAAGCCTGCCACGTTATGCTGTGATTCATTCTGTGTCCTCGTGCTGTTGAATGGCACAGCCCTACCTAAGTATTCAAAGCCTCTGAGCAGCACCTTCCTGTTACAAATATTTCAGCAATCTAAGTTGTCTTACTTGTTTTTCCAGTCAGATGTTTTTGTGGCACGCCGCCATATCTGTGGTTTCCTTTCCTCCATTTTTGTGTTATTCTTTTTAAGGAGCTCACAAGTGCCCAGGGGTGACACAGAGGAGGTCTTTCTCTTGGCAATTGCAGTGATCTGTAGGTTCCTTTTCTTAAAGTCTATCATCACCTATTATCTCTGACCACTTTGTGAGCAGGAGGGGGGAGGGGGCATTTTTATGGCCCACCCAGGAGAGTAGAGAGCCGTGTGTATGTGTCTGGAAATGTCAGTGGGGCTTAGGCACTTTTGAAAATGTTAGCCTATGTCTAGAAATTACCCCTTAGAATTCAAAGTCGTATTCTGAACAGTCCAAACAAGCTTGTTGTTGTTTATACTTTATTTGTATTACAGTAGCACTGAGAAGTTGAAGCCACCATCAGGACTGGTAGTGTTAGGCATCCTAAACACAGCTAGTCTCTGTCTTGTCAAAATTGAGGTTCTCTTCCTTTGTTTTCAACCACTCGTCGCCCTTGAAGATCACTCCCTGGAGAATGAACCCTCTCCTATATTGCAGATGTTCAATACCTAGAAGATTAGTTTCAAAATATCCATGGGAGATTCATCGTTACAATTCCAGGTTATCCACCTTCCACACCCTGAGCTAGTGTATTGGGTTTGTTCAACAACAAGGTAGTTTACTTCCTGACCAAGTTAACACCCTTGTCTTTGGACCAGCTGTTTTACATCCTGTGGACTCTCAGGAGTCATTATTCTTAATAGACTTCCAGTCTTCCTGTTGACTTTGTTATTGCTCAAGATTCAGGAAGCCTATTATGTCAGGTGTAACAAGGTCTTTGGTTTAAGGTAACCCACACAAGTGAGATCAGTGTTTCAAGAGTCAGCAGAATATGTGACGATAATTGTTATAGTGAATACAAATGAAAATCCTCAATTCAGGTAAAACAGTTAGAAACTTGAGTTAGAGTAAGTGAACAAGCACACACCTTTCCTCACCCAGAGCACTACTTTAAACCACAAGTGGTTCCATTACCTTCATTGGGCCTATTTGCAGAATGAGGTTACTCCATTGCACTTGGCAATGTACAGTATTATACTAACGTGAGACCTCACTATAGCACACCACTGCGTTGTGACGTATTTCCTGTCAAGGACCCGCCTCTTTTTGGTAAGAATTACTGAGCCTGCAGTGCAGACTAATTACTAAAGGGAGAATAGGCATTAAGGGAGCCAGAGATTCTTACCTTTAAAAAAGCTCTGAAAACAGAGAAAGGGACATATCTGAGCGTGAAGCACCCTAGTTGTTATACCATGTTGGTTGTGCATCGTTTTATCACACTCACTATTCCCCATTGCTTTGCAAGATGGAACGCATTCTTTAACATGTTTCACTGGCATGGAAACAAGTGTGTGACTGTATGTGACTTCTGGCAATGGGTAAGATTTCAAAATAGGCATTAAGAAAAAAACAGCTTTTTGTGAAACCGCCTTGGCCCAGATTGCAAAAGTAGCATGGGGAAAAAAAAACAAGGTAGGTGGGGGTGTGTGTGTGTGTATGCGTGTGGCCTTCCTGTCACAATGAAACAGGAATGATCATCCTAAATCAATTAAACATGCCTTTCATCTCTAGTACACTTAAATTGGAGATATCATGCAGGACAAGAATTAAACTAGAAACATCAACTTCAGTTGTAGTAGGGAGTGAAGCTGAAAATTCGTGAAGGGAAAAACAAGGGTTGTGTGTATGATAGACAGTATTCAGTTAAATTTTGCAGCTCTTCTTTGTATCATTCCCAATCAAAACTCCCAGTGGACTACAGCATTTGGCCAACTGTGACTCATTTCAGGACTGCACTCAGATCTGCTACTCTCTTTTTAAAAATGCCATCAAAATTAATTCAGAACCAACATGCTTACTTTGTTTTTGACTTTGCTTTTAAAACACTATTGTGTGAATAATAACAGAGGCTCTACACAACCATTTGAGGTGGGAAATAATATCCTGACTGCCTGAAATATTTGACTTTTCTCCTGAGCAAACCTGGGATGCCCTTAAAATTGTGGATTTGCAAGGCAGAAACCTAAAAGGATTAATCAAGAAGTCAATAAGTAGTGGAAAATAACATGAGTGAAACTCACTGGTCAAAGCATGTTCTGAAAAATATAAGCAAATAATATACATACCTTAACCATGGAGCTATGACCGGTACCTCCATAATTATCTAAATCCTTACAGGCCCAATGCTATGAGTTGTTGAGCATGTACTGTAAAGCGTTGAGTGTCCTTCCATTGAACTCCCACTGAAGTCAAAGGCCCTGAGTACTGAAGTGAGGAAAAGCACAGGCCAACATCAAGTGCTCAGACCCTTACTTTTTTCTACCTCGGGTAGTGTTTGTTGTATATAATTTTGCCCAGACATCCAGACCTCCAGCAGAGCTAATGGCCCCATCAAAGAGATGCTGAGCCAGGAGTGCCCTCTGTTCCCAGGGAATTCAGCTGGCAGTGGAAGGCCCCCAACAGCCCCTGCTAAGCTTGGGCCCTAACAGAACTCTTTCAGCTCGTGATTCCTGGCCAACAAATGAACAGCCAGTATTCTCTGCAGCAGGGAGAGGGGCTCATAAGCTCATTCTGGCCCCACTCCAGGATTACACTTAAGCACATGCTTAATTTTAAGCATATGCATATGCTCATTGAAGACATTGGCTCAAGTGCATTGCTTTATCCAGGCTTCTGTGCTGTTTTCAGAGGCAGGGTTAGAGTAAGTGAACAAGCTATTGCAACTGAAATATTGTCTGGAAATCTCTTAGCGTTCTTATGATAACTGGCCCTGAAATACTAGAGGACTCCAGGAATCTGGAATATTCATTTTGCAAAACATACCCTTATTTCTAGATTACAGTCTGAATGCACATAGTTCCTTTCCTGTTCGAGGCACAGCAGTACTTATAGGAGGCGGGAGCAGCTCCTATTTTTGCAGTACTTCAAACCCACAAAATAATGTAAGATGTTCATGAAATCTCCAGCTTCACTAGCCGCACTTGCCCTTAGTTCCAGTCAGTGCTTGCAAAGGACAAACAGACATCTGTGTTAGAACGTCTTGGCCAGAATCAGGCTTCCTGAGTTAATACACTGAAGGAAATTGCTCTCTGTTGCATTTTCATTTTGTTTTTTTTTATTTATTCACTCTCAGCAAGAAAATTAAGCCCAACTTACAAAATATGCTTCAATGCTATGTATAGCCTGTAGGCAGGGTAGCCAACTTTCTAATTGCACAAAACCAAACACCCTTGCCCCGCCCCTGCCATGCCCCTTCTCTGAGACCCTGCCCCCCACTCACTCCAGCCCCCACCCTCACTCACTTTCATTGGGCTGGGGCCGGGGGTTGGGGTGTGGGAGGGAGTGAAGGCTCCGACTGGGGGTGTGGGCTCTAGGGTGGGGCTGGGGATGAGGGCTTGGGGTGCAGGAGTGGTCTCCAGGCCGGGGTAGGGGATTGAAGTGTGGGAGCGGGGCCAGGGGTTGGGCAGGGGGTTGAGGTGTGGGAGGGAGTGCAGGTTCTATCTGGGAGTTTGGGCTCTGGGGTGGGGCTGTGGATGAGGTTTGGGGTGCAGGAGGGGGCTCGGAGCTGGGGCAGGGGGTTGGAGTGTGGTAGGGGGTGAGGGCTCCGGGAGGGAGTTTGGGTGCAGGAGGGGGTGTGGGGTGTGGGCTCTGGGAGGGGGCTCAGAGCTGGGGTAGGGGGTTGGAGTGCAGGAGGGGGTGCGGGGTTCAGGCTCTGGGAGGGAGTTAGGGTGCGGGAGGGTGTTTCGACCTGGGGCAGGGGATTTGGGGTGCGGGCTTTGGCCAGGTGGCACTTACCTCAGGCGGCTCTTGGTCAGTGGTGTAGTGGGGCTAAGGCAGGGTCCCTGCCTGCCCTGGCTCTGCGCTGCTCCTGGAAGTGTCTGGCATGTCCAGCCCCTAGGCGCAGGGACAGCCAGGTGGCTCTGCACAGTGCGCACTGCCCGCTCCCGCAGATGCCGCCCCCGTAGCTCCCATGGTCCTAGTTCCCGGCCAATGGGAGCTGTGGAGCCGGCGCTGGGGGCGGGGGCAGTATGCGGAGCTTCCCTGATCACCCCTGCATCTAGGGACCGGACATCCTGGCTGCTTTCAGGAGCAGTGCAGAGCCAAGGCAGCAGGGAGCCTGCCTTAGCCCCGCTATACCACCAACCGGACTTTTAACAGCAGTGCTGACCAGAGCCACCAGGGTCCCTTTGCCCAGTCGAAAACTGGACACCTGGCAACCCTACATGTAGAATTAAAGGTGTTCAGCTCAGAAAAAGGACTGATTCTCCTCTCACTTACATCAGTGCATTACTGATGTAAATCCACTGACTGTGCTGGGAATTGTGCCAGATTTATGCTGGCATAAACAAGAGGCAATCAGGCTCCTGGTCTTTAGACTTATATGGTGGATGTGCCAAATACTAAGGCTAAAAATGTCATTAGACATATCAAAGTTAGCTAACATGCTTCTTTTGTCTCTCAGATCCTCTGAAGTTGCAGATGATACAGGTCCACTCCATATGACAGTCCAGGGGGCAATCCGCTGGTGGTTATCCAGGAGACAGGAAAGCAGGTTGATAAGGGAGCGGGGAAGGTTAGGTAAATGCCACGTTTTAGCGACTGTTTAGTTTTGCAAAGTTTCTTTGAAAAGATTATTATTTTAGACTTTGCAGACTCATGCAATCCACTTCTCATCCTGGCTGCTCAGGGGATTCAGCACAGAATTCTGAAGCTGGTGCATATTTCTCGGTGCTATTTGCTAATCATCTTTAAAGCCTTTTGACAATCTATGCTAATTTATTTAATTGGTGGAGATGACTATTTTACTGCAAGGCGGCGTGCAATCCATACCATGACTCACACCTGATTGGCCTGGAGTAAAATAACATAACATGGGCATTTTGTGCCCTGGCCTCCTAATGAGCCCGCAACAAAAGGAAGAAAGGTAAATGCAGGCTCCTTGCTCTCTGTGTGCTTGAACATCTGTTAGCTGCAGAGCAATGCCTGCAATGCGAACACTTCTTGTAGGCTGTTATTTTGAACTCAGAGCTGATACGAGGGCTTGTGGAATGCATATTTACAAAAGTCCTTATTTTACTGTGTCGAGTTGCCATGGAAATCTGTGACACATAAATCTGACTTTGGTAACTGTCAGTCATCTTTTGCAACAAGCAAGGCAGATTGCTGGGTTCAAGCTGCTTTTGTTGATTCTGCATTAAAAATCCTTGGCCCGCAGACGGCCTGATTCTGACATGTCGATTAGTGCTTTACACCACAAGTAGACACACTGATTTCATTGGGATTACTCATGGAATAAGGTACTACTCAAAGAGAGTAAGTGTGGCCCAAAATCAGGCCTGTATCAGAGTTTTGCCCAATGAGACCTGATCTGGCCTCTACTGAGTTCAGTGGGAGCAGGATTAGATCTTCAAATACGTCTACACTGCAGTCACTGGGTGTGACTGCAGCTCGAGTAGACACACCTGAGCTAGTTTTTATCTAGCTAGCTTGGGTCCTGGCACAGTGGCGCTGTGGGAGCGTGGGCTTCAGCGCAGGCGAGCCCCATGAATAATTACCTTGTACCACTGTGCACTGCTGCGGCTTCACTGCTCTGGAACCTGAGCAAAGCTCAGCTCTTTCTACGAGTTGCAGTCGTCACACCCTGTGATTGCAGTATAGACATTCCCTTAGTTTGTCAGGAACTGGACATCACCCTTCCTGTTTTAAAATATGTGACCTTGTAATGAAAGACGTCTCTGATCACCGATCAGTCTTCTACATCCCTAGAGCATTCCAATATGCCTGTCCCCAAAAGCCAAGCATTAGAAAATACTGATCGTGTGCTACAGCTGACTATGATTTCATCTCAAAGAACCTAACCTTTGTCCATCCTCCAGATCAACAGAACATAGGGCCTTAGTCACTGCCTGCCTTTGCTAATTAAAACAGTTTGGCTGACAAGATTGTGACCCAAGAACCACTGATTAGCAGCTGGCAGAGGACACAAGGCTGCATAAGGGTTACAGGGATCCCCTGGGTCTCGTATTTATATACTAGTTCACCAAGGAATGTCATGTAAGGTTTCTATTGAAAGCCTGAGCCACACAGGTCATCATAGCCATTGTGAAATGTATGTGTGGATAATACGTAAGGAGATAGGTATATATGTTGGAAATTATGTTCCTAAGGCCTTGTAATTAAAGGCAGGTCCCTCAGCTGCTTATCTGCCTAGCTGATTGTGTGTCTTACAATAGAAGTCCATTAGCATGCTGAGTAAAATGCTAATGAAGAGATTACAGGGACTTCAGAAGGAAAAATTAGCAGGAAGAGATAAACAGTGGGCCGGGGGATGCGACGGGGAGAGGGGAACGAACCCTGTTTTACAGGTGAAGACCAAAGGACGGGTCTGATATATTTGGGCATGCGTAAAGATGCCTGGGCATCCTCCATCTCAGGAGAGAAGTTGCCAGTGGGTTTGGTCTCATGAAAGAGAGTCTCAGCCATTCTGGTTGAAAAACACCATGAGAAGGACTTTGGGGTAAGGAATATCTTATTAGATAAGAGAACATCTTGTTAGTTGAGTTTAGGCCCTAGAATGTGTGTTAGTATTTTATTTTATCTGGAGCCCTTTGTTTCCAATGTTTCTGCTTGCTATTATTTAAATCTCTGTTCTTTATTAAATAAACTTATATTTGCTTTCTCTGTAAACAAATATAAGTGACAAACTGCTCTTTAGTGGCTCAAGAGCATGAGTACCAACCTCAGGGCAGACTATGAAGAAGCAGGGCCCAAACCCCAAATTGGTTGTCAGTTCTATACTTAGATTTCATCAACAATATCATGGGTGAACTCCTCAGGCATGGAAACAGCCTTAACATGGAGTCATAGGCAGTCCCCTTGGCTACTCTGATCTGTCTTGCCACCCAGGTAAGCCTGCCTTTGTGATAGATGGTCCCTTACACCAAAGACCACAGCACTTTTCAGGTTGCTCCCAATCCTGAAGATCCAGTCACTTACCACAGGTCAATTTCACTTTAGATCTCACACCAAAGACAAAGCTTGTAGCCAACCCTACAGTAAATTATCTAAAGATTTATTATATAGGGAAAGGAAACGAGAGTTGTTTATAAGGTTAAAGCAGGAAAACATATATATGTGCACAAATAAGTTCCAATCTTAAGTTTCCAAAAACAGTAGAAATGTCAATAATAAGCAAGCTCTATATTGGCATTTAGGGCTTACTCAGACTAAGCACTGGGGATCTTTTACTTATGCCTAGTAATCCTTGCTCTGCAGAGTCCAAGCATCATAAAGATCCAATTCCTCCTTGTTAGAGGTTTTTATTTGCTTCCTCCCTTCTGCTTGGAGTTGCAAACTCAGCTGATGGGACGAATTCAGGAGAGTAAACAATGAAGTCTTTTGTCCCTTTTAATGTTTCACTCCAGTAAACAACAAAGTCTTCACTTTCAAGTCTCATCTTCCTGGGTGGAAGAGTAAACACTAAAGTCTTTGGTCCCTTTTAATGTTCCACTCTAGTCCATCTGTCCTTGATAGGCC
This sequence comes from Eretmochelys imbricata, assembly GCF_965152235.1. NCBI lineage: Eukaryota > Metazoa > Chordata > Testudines > Cheloniidae > Eretmochelys > Eretmochelys imbricata. Next base: position 48,250,052 of record NC_135572.1, on the reverse strand, counting down.
TTCCTTGTTAGACGTAACACTTTCTGTGGGAGCCCAGCATTTCACAGGATTTAATGTGTGATTTACACAGACACAGAGGCTTACATTACAGATTGACAAATATTACCTTACAATGTGGGATACAGATGTTATGAGTGAGATTAACCCACGCAGCACCTCACAAGCATTCCATAAAGTCTAAACACTAAGCACATTTTATACCTCTAATATCTATTTAACAATACTGACATACAGATGAGCCAGACTGGTTCCAGCTATGTATCTGTCAGCGTTCATTGGAGACATGGGGATTTTGGCATGAGTTGGCACCTGGTCTGCCAGCATCACACTAAGTGCTGTGTGTGTCAAGCAAAGTGGGGGTCTAATGCTATGTCTACATAGCAACTAGACACCTGCAGCTGGCCCATGGCCAGCCAACTCGGGCTCGTGGACCTCAGGCTGTGGAGCTGTTCTGGGATCCTCCTGCTTTGCTGTCCTGGAGTCCGGCTCCAGCCCAAGCCCGGAAGTTTACACAGCAATGAAACAGTCCCTCAGCCTGAGCCCTGCGAGCCCAAGTCAGCTGGCACGGCCAGCTGCGGGTTTTTCTTTGCTGGGTAGACATCCCCTAAAATGTAACCAGTAAGCCGTGGTGTACCATTCCTTTGGGAACAGCGGATCTGGTCATTCTGTGATTGTCCAATGGATAAGGGGCTGCACACCATGTGGGGATGCTCAGAGGACTCGGGGTTGCAGTGTGCCTACCACTAGCCTGCACAAGGGACAGCAGAGCTCACTGGGCTGGGAGGGGAGTGCTTGTGCTAACAGGGGTGGGGGGTGTCGGGGAACTGACCCTGGCAGGCACGGACAAGGCTTCAGCATGCTAAGGGGGATAGCTCAGTGGTTTGAGCATTGGCCTGCTAAACCCAGGGTTGTGAGTTCAATCCTTGAGGGGGCCATTTAGGGATCTGGGGCAAAAATTGGGGATTGGTCCTGCTTTAAGCAGGGGGTTGGACTAGATGACCTCCTGAGGTCCCTTCCAACCCTGATATTCTATGATTCTATGATCACAACCCTGGGGAATGTCACAAAGATATTCTGATTAGCTGCTATTCTTCAAAAGATTATAACAGTGCAAGTAATGGTGTTTATAACATGCCCATTCCTTTCTTACTCCTTCAAAGTGATCAAGGCATAAATAAAATGAGCTGGAAATAGTAGTTCAAATATTTTCCAGTAGACCAGAAAAATGAACCTACTCTTCCGGTAATCCCAGCACAATAGGGCCTGCTCTGGCTGATCTCTGGGTACCACTGCAATACAAGTTAATTAAGAATCAATATACATGTCCAAAGTGGGAACCTTTCCATCTTCCCCAGATCTTCTTAAGGAGACCGTTCTTTGTCTCATTGAACTGTGATATCAAAACAAAATGCAAGCCCCGCCCACCCTGGTGAGTACTTACTATTGTGAGTACCCATGTCAACATCGAAGGGACGACTCATGTGAGTATGTGCTCAGCATCTCGAGAAAGGGTTGCACAACTGGGGCCTAAATATAGCCAAGATACTGTAGATAAAGCCCAGGGCAAGTATAATTGCTATAGCTTCAGGGCCCAATCCAGCTCCCAATAAAGACAATGGGAAAACTCCCATTTGACTGCAAAGGCAGCTGTTACAAACCCAAGTCCAGAAGCATGTATTTATAGCAAGTATAATTTCTTGGATTCCGTCCAAATCAAGTACTGTATTACCTGATATCTTTTTACAACTAAGAGCAGATTTTCTAAACCAAAAAGGTGACACAAGGTATCTGTGATTCATTTTTGTTTTGCAGATTCTGAGAACTGAGGTTAAGTGCAGTGTGGGAAATGAGTTTGGACTGCAAAGAATGAATGACCTTTTTCTAATATATTGTACAGCCAGACTTGTATTCCCTCTTTAATAACATTCAGACACATCATTGCACCTGTGTTTTGTGTCACATTAATTTCTGTAAGATGGATAATGTATGCAAGCAGTGATATGCAACAGAATGTGCAATTATAGCGTCATATATGCCATGCATGCTGTGGGTGTGATGTGAGTGACTCCCAAAATGCACATAGGTATGTAATACCAACAAGACTAACCTAGAATATTATAATTGCTCTTAAATTACATTGCTCATAGGAAGGTATTCACCTGGTACATTTTGTTTGTTGAAGTGACAATGCTGATGCTTTACTGTTCCCATGTTTTGTTCCTTGACATCTGCTAGTTTGCGTATGTCACAGATTCTGTAGGTTAGTCAGATAAAAAACATCCTGCCGAATGTCAGTCTGAGTTTAAAATCCATCATCACCGCAGGATCTATTCTTATGTATCTGCAATGATGGGTGCTGAACCACCTTCCACGATGTTGTAAAAACAGGAAGTTAAACTCGTGAAACAGGGCCTAATCCTGTGAGGTTCTGCATGCCTCCGGGCAAGGGGGGAGTGCTCTCTGCTGCCAGTGACTTTAGGAAGTGCCCAGCTCCTGGTGAGATTGAACCATTAGGCCAAAATTTTAAAACTTGGGTGTCTATAGCTAGTCACCTAAAAACTTAGGTGTGTAAGAAATTGGCCTGATTTTCAGAGTTGCTTAGCACATGCACGTCCCTCAGAAGTCATCATGGTGACCTGCGAATTACAGGTACTTAGCATCTCTCAAAATTAGGCAAATGATTTAGGAACCTAACTAATGTTAGACACTCATTTTGGAATATCTTTGCCTTCATCTTTGAGAGCCTTATCCTGCTCATGTTTAGAGAACAGGAATTTGGCCAGTGAGTTCAGAGGGTACTGGATCAGCCCCAGAGTGGTGTTGTAAAGTAGAAAGAGTGCGTCTTTCATATAAATTGAGGTCAAGTTTCAAAGGTAATGAAGAAAAAAGGAAAAGGCTTCAGACCAAACCATAGCACTGGGTGAGATGCACATTAACAATTTACTGTTATGCAGGACTAGTCAAATGCAATCACTGAAGAAACTGTAGAAACTTCTAAGAGACAAGAACTGAAGGGAAAGTGATCTGGCCAATGCAGTGTTAACTGATTATTAATTCCCTGGCTGTTTCCAGAGAATGCTTTTATCCCAGCAAGTTTTCCAAGGAGCATCCAGTCAAATGACTGGCATGTCATAATATATATTCCTTCCATATCTGGAACACCTAGAAACAAACATTATGGAAACATACTTGGCCCCTAATCATTAAGACCATATCTTCAGCAACAAAACCCGTGATTTTTGTGAGGTGGGATGTGGGGTTCGCTACAGAGTCATCATTTTTATCCTGTTCAGCTCCACTACATATTTTTACAAATTTGGTTCTGTATATGTCCAGTGCAATGGACTATGGGGCTTTCAATAGCTTAAAACTATTAGTTAAGTATTATGAAATGGTTTGAATAAAAGTTTATTGTAAAATCAAGGATATCCTTTCTCAGACTTAAATATTTTATGTCTGGACTCATCTTTTCTTTTTTTAAAGCTAAAATGATGACTTCCAATGGGACTTATGTTCCTAAGTCACTTTGGTGCTGTTCAAAGTCACCCTCTGTGACAGCTGGAGGGGGTGGGAGAAAGTCAGAGTAAACAGCCAATCAGCACTGAAGGGGTTCAGAAATTATGGCCTTAACCTGAGTGGATTTACTATCTAAGCCAATTTCACAGCTTTGAAATATACATCTGAAATCCCAGAGGCATCTCACGTAAAGACTTTGAGAATCAGGTCAAGTGGTCAGTCGATTTTTTAAAGGTAAGATTTTTGCTGTGGGGTGTTTTATAAAGGTCCAGACAAAGAAGGGTCAGCCTTGACAAACCAGGAATTAGTATAATCTCAATGGGGAAAGATAAAGGCACAAGTCAAAATTTCAGGATCCATATGTATCAGAAGTGCTCTGGATGCAGTACTCAGGTACTTCTGATCTTTAGATGGTGCTTTGGAACTACCTCGGTGCTATACTTGCTTTTAAAATGTTATGACGCTGGATCTAAAACATCTGAATTATATTGACGATGAGCCATCATGACCTGACTTTCAGGGGGACTGAGCACCCACAACTCCAGTTAAAGTCAATGTGACCTACAGGGGCTCAGTATTTCTGGAAACCAGGCTATTACTGTAGTAAGGATATGTTATATGTCTATATCGTGTAAAATGATTTCAAAACAAAATGCTTGTCATTGCATGAAGTATGGTTATAATCAGAAGAATTTCTTTAGAAATGACACTGCAAGGTTTCCAACAATACCAGTCTACAAGTAGGTAATAACAATAATTAATAAAATCCCATATTCATTCTTTTTTATTTACTGTCTGTACATTTAGACTTTAAGCTGTTTGGGCAGGGTCTGTCTCTGATTATACATTAGTATAGTATCTAGGAAAATTGGGCCATGAACTTGGTTGGGACAACTAGGTGCTAAGATAACACAATGAATAATACTATATATGAAATGTGCTTAATGTTCATGTTTAAAAACAAAAGATGGGTTTTTTCTAATGGCCATAATTGTAAACTCAAAATGAGATCTCTGCATCAAGCAGTTTTTGTTCTCTCTCATATCATTACTGTTGATAATGATTGTGCTACTAGAATTTAGCTGTCAATTTTGTTGGTGATACATGAGGCTTTCCCCTACTACAGTGCACTGGGCAGCAGAGATGATGCAAAGCCACAGGGAGCAGATGTGTCGAATATGAACGTCACTTTTCTGACTGTAACTACATTTAAAGGCTGCAGTGCTTCTCTTGACTATTTATTGAATTCCAGCTGATTTCTGGGCCTGACAAACTATTTGAGACTGCAGTTACTCTGATTAATTGTCTGGCTCTTTGTTTTGTTTTTTTTAAATCTGAGGCTTGTCTGTTTCTTTGCACTACTGGGTGATTACACTGCCTTTATTTTCTTCCAACTCATTATCAATGGCTGTTCCGTCCCCTGGCATTTCTGGAGTTAGAAAAATGGATGCTCAATGCAACATGAGAGGGGTCCTAGGGCTAGTGAAATTATTGACATGACTAAGCTCCTTTGTACTGCTGGTAACCAGCCAGCCTGTCCTTTCCTGTTTTAACTGGTTAACACTGGCAGTCCAGAGGTCACTCAATAATCTCCCTTGCTCTGGGCCATCACTTCGGTTGCTTTGACCATCCAGTTTTATCACACCGTTATTAGTATTTTTTTCAAACACCCAACAACGTGCAAGCACCTCAGAAAATGGAGCAAAGATGCAGTCTCTGCTCTAATGAGTGCACAATCCAAATGGGACATAAAACAGGGGCCTGATCCAAAGCCCATGGAGGCCTTCAAAGAGACTTTCCGTTAGCTACATTTGGCTTGGGCTCAGGTCCTAAGTGAAAGTCACAAATAGACCAGGAAGAAGGGAAGAGATAGGACAAGAATGTCAGTAGTGATTTGATGTAGTTACCCAGGAAGGTGTGTACACATCTTGGTGGAACTTTTAACTTGTGGGGGGGCTCTTAAAATATATATTTTTATCTTTACCTTTCCTCCCCCTCCCTCCTCGCAAACAAGGAAACACAGGTTTAAGGAAGATTTGAACATGGTGAAACTAGATGCTTGAAAACAGCTTTAAAAATAGAGCTTTCCATGTGTGAGGCTGCATTGGAAAAGATACAGATACTGAGGTGATAGAAGGGAGCAGAGAGGGCACCAACGCTGGTATCACTAGTGAAACAGAAGATGCAGAAGGATAGTCTTATGATTAGGGCATTCGACTAGTGCTCAGGAGATATAGGTTGGTTCCTGGCACTATCACAGACTTTCTGTGTGACTTGGGCCATAGTTCCTATCCACAAAATGGGAATAATAATCCTTAAATTGGTTAGTCTCTAAGGTGCCACAAGTACTCCTTTTCTTTTTGCGAATACAGACTACCATGGCTGTTACTCTGAAACCAATCCTTCTTTGTGCGCCTCATTTATTTAGGTTGTAAGATTTTTGGGCAGGGACTTTGTATAGCACCTAGCATAACATGGCTACAATCTCAGTAGAGGCCTCCAGGCACTACTGTAACATAAATAATATATAATAACCTTGCAATTAGTCAAAGATAAGGTCAAAGATATTGAGTGGGCTGAATACAAGGAGAGAGCTCAGAGGGGACTAATATCTTAGTTGGTGCTTCAGGAAATATTCTATTGGAGAACAGTTTTTTCTTCCCTATTTTTCTTTTCTCTCTGTCTTTTTTATTGACCTATACGTTGAGATTTGTGTAGCTGTGACATTTAAAAGTCATTAGCACCTATCCCTTTGTCTGTCGACCCTATCTCAATCATTGTTTCTGGCTTTCATTGTACTTCCCAATGTGTTTCTCTTTGGCAGTTCATCTCAGCCATTCTCCTGGAGGCCTTTTAACCAGGTGAAACTAAACTTTAGTTTTTATTAGCTCCTCTCTTGATTTCTGTGCTTCAAATACAAAACATTTTCAGTGTCTTTTGTAGCCTCATCTTGTTTTTACCTGCATAAACATATCTTGTATGTCTTAGGCCCGTGATTATTCTAAGCAGACATGTCTGAGTGTATGAGAGGATGTAGACGACAAAAATGGTTAGTGTGTTTATATCTGCTCCTATTACAAGGTATCTGATAGTTCCTCCTTGTTATCTAAGCTGCAGTATTCTGTCCATATTCCTGTCTAAGGGCACTAGCTGTGAGGGGCAGTAGCTATGTCGATGGGAAAAGCTGGCATAGCCCTGTCCACACTACCACGTTAGGTGTAACTTATGTCACTTGTGGGGGGGGGTGATTTATTCACACCTGTCAAGGTTCCTTCCCCACTCTGAACGCTAGGGTACAGATGTGGGGACCTGCATGAAAAACCTCCTAAGCTTATCTTTACCAGCTTAGGTCAAAACTTCCCCAAGGTACAAAATATTCCATCCTTTGTCCTTGGATTGGCCGCTACCACCACCAAACAAATACTGGTTACTGGGGAAGAGCTGTTTGGAAACGTCTTTCCCCCCAAAATACTTCCCAAAACCTTGCACCCCACTTCCTGGACAAGGTTTGGTAAAAAGCCTCACCAATTTGCCTAGGTGACTGCAGACCCAGACCCTTGGAGCTTAAGAACAATGAACAATCCTCCCAACACTTGCACCCTCCCTTTCCTGGGAAATGTTGGATAAAAAGCCTCACCAATTTGCATAGGTGACCACAGCCCAAACCCTTGGATCTGAGAACAATGAAAAAGCATTCAGTTTTCTTACAAGAAGACTTTTAATAGAAATAGAAGTAAATAGAAGTAAAGAAATCACCTCTGTAAAATCAGGATGGTAGATACCTTACAGGGTAATTAGATTCAAAACATAGAGAACCCCTCTAGGCAAAACCTTAAATTACAAAAAAGATACACAGACAGAAATAGTTATTCTATTCAGCACAATTCTTTTCTCAGCCATTTAAAGAAATCATAATCTAACACGTACCTAGCTAGATTACTTACTAAAAGTTCTAAGACTCCATTCCTGGTCTATCCCCGGCAGAAATAGCATAAAGACAGACAGAGAGCCTTTGTTTCTCTCCCTCCTCCCAGCTTTTGAAAGTATCTTGTCTCCTCATTGGTCATTTTGATCAGGTGCCAGCGAGGTTACCTTTAGCTTCTTAACCCTTTACAGGTGAGAGGAGCTTTCCCCTGGCCAGGAGGGATTTCAAAGGGGTTTACCCTTCCCTTTATATTTATGACAACATCCCTGAGCAAGATAAATTATGCCAAGATAAGCTGTAGTGTAGACATGGCCTAGGAGTTTGTAACAAGCATAGAAGAGACAATTCCCAGGGAATCCTTTCCACACTAAGACTGGAATGGGATTTGCCGAGTTTAGGCCTTAATTTAGCAAGGTACTTAAGCACACGTCTAACCTGAAGTCAGTGGACTACATGTTAAAAGTTAAGCACATTGCATAAGTACCATGCTGGGGCCTCAATCATTGCTGTGTGAATGTTCATGCAGTGTAGGTATAATTAATAAAGTCATGTACCCAATTACTGATGTTCAGTGGAAAACATATTTGCACAGCACAATGGGGGCCAGTGGTGAGTGGGGCCTTTGGGTTTATTGTAATCTCAAGAATAATAAATGCCCTGATTTAAGAATAACCAGGAACACAATACAAAAGTCACCCGTGATTTCTGAATGTTTTGCTCAGTACTGTCTCAGAAACCTAGCCAGATGGTGCTTTAGTTTATCACCCTTCTGAGTTCATCCTTACAGGATAAAAAGCTATGTACCATTCATATAGTTCACACTGGGGCAGTGGAGTGACTCTGGTTCTTGCAGGGTCTTCTGCTTGAAAATTTTCTTTAGATTTATTTGTGCATGTAACGATTTGGGGCCAGAGCATGGAAGAAGAATGGATTCATTCAGGCTAGTGGGACTATTGACATGATTAGTAACTGCTCACCTATGTGATTAGGTGTCCCATAATATAGAGCTAATTTTTCAAAATAGTACCTATGTTTCATATGCAAACTACTAGAAATTGCCTATTTTCTGCTATTAGCTCTGTATCATTAAATTTAGCAGCCCATGCCTTTGGTTTGAAATCGGAATTTCCCTTTTCCTAGCGATTGTGGAGGAAGACAACCAAGGGGAAGCCAAAGACTCGGTACTTCGACTAGATATCTGCAGACCTTAGACTCAGAAAGACCGATTTGCATGACAGCCAGGCATACAGTCATGAGATTTGGAAGAAGGCTATAAAAGTTGCTGACCACGAACAGGGAACTGGCAAGAACAAGAATTAGCTCTGCATCTGTATGAACAACTCAGGTGCCTGTTCTTGAAAATTATCAGCTAGAGAGTCTCCTTTTCTATCTTATTCTTCCTTGTGACCTATGACATATACTAACTCTGGCATAACACCAAGGTAACGCATTCCTACTATTTAAGAAAAAATAAAAATCTTCTTCCACTCAAACCTTTCTAGGAGGTCGGAATTGTCATTGCCAGCAGCAAATAAAATCTGAATTGTATCTATATTGGCATATCTATTCTTACCATTCCAACCAATGTCTGTGTCTCTGCCATGCATGGTGTCCAAATATTACTATAATTTTATAATCAACAGTAACCCTCATAACATATACAAAGCCATTGTATGGACCACATTGTAAAAATCCCATCAGTCTTTATTCTAAGTCACTTCAGCATTTGACATCCCTTAGAGTTGAGGTTAGATGTAATGATGCCCAATTTCTGTAATGAGATATGTAACGTAATTCCGGTACTTGCCTCTTAATGAAAATGTTAGCTAATCCATCAAAATATTAGAGCTGAGTAAATAAATGATGTTTTTGATTGATTAGCTGAACCAAAAATCTGGAAAAAAAATTGCTTAGTTTCAAACTAAATGGATGACAACAAGAAAAACTTTTCATTTGGGTTGAACTAAAAATTTTGAACATTGTTTTGAATCCACATTTTGTTTTAGAAATGTCGATTTGAAATGACACAGTTCATTTCTAAATGAAATATTGAAACACTTCATTTTGAAAATGTCATAATGAACCATTTCAACTTTTTTGACATTTTTATTTGGCTAAAACTATCGGTCGAATTTGACCTGAATTTGCAAATAGTTTCAGTTGCCCCGAAACTGCATATTTTGGCAAATTACTATTTGACCAAAAAATGTAGCCCATCTCTACATAATGTATTAAACTCAATCAATCCACAGTACCTTGGAAGTAACAGAAACCTCTCTCCCACCACTGAGCCTTTCCCTTTACAAATATGAATTGTTTACTTAGGAGCAAATTCATCCCTGATATAACTCTATTTATTTCAGTGGTGTTTTGCTGAGACTTATGTTGCCACTAGAGCCTTATTATGAGCCATAAGTAGAATATTTAACTATAGAGCCAACACTTTTGTTTCAATCTGAAATGCCCAAATGTGATCCCTCTTGCACATTGATCTGAACCATTGACGAGAGTGTTTGTATGAGCTGTTAGTCCAACCACAGATTAATGCATACAGGAAATGTGACCTGAGATAAGCTAAAAATACTCAGGTATTGCATATATTCTTAGCGACAATTTTAGCTGAGCTTCTTTGACCATATAAAAAATTAAAACACATGCATATACTGCCATTTTCTTTCTCATACACTCCTGTATCTTTACCGAACAAATCCCTTCCCTGACTGCGAGAAATAGCGTAGGCTCTTTACTAGGCAACGCTTTCTCAAGTTTTATAAATAAGGGGGATCAGCCACATACTTGAGCCTTCTGGGAGTATTTTCTATAATAATCCTAAAGGAAGACTGCTCAAAGGAGCATTATATTTTATATAATGTACAAAATGGTGTAATTATAAGCACTGGTAAAAGGAATCTTTGCTATATATTGAAGTTGCATTGTCTTCAATTCATCCTTATCAAGTAGTGGAGTCATTTTAGCAATGCCTGCTGAGTTCTGGACTGATTTTCTTGCACAGATAAATCAGTCTAGGACTCAAAGTACTATAATGGTGTATGAGGGTAAGAACCATAGTATCGTAGAAATGGAGGGCTAGAAGGGACCTCCATAGGTCATCAAGACCAGCCCCCTGCACAGAGGCAGAACCAAGTAAATCGAGACCATCCCTGAAAGGTGTTTGTCCAGCCTGTTTGTAAAAAGCTCCAATGGTGGGGATTCACAGCCTCCCTTGGAAGCATATTCCAGAACTTAACTACCATTATAGTTAGAAAGGTTTTCCTAATATCGAAACTAAATCTGCCTTGCTGCAGATTCAGCCCATTACTTCTTGTCCTACCTTCAGTGGACATGAAGAACAATTGATCACAGTCCTCTTTATAACAGCCCTTAGCATATTTGAAGGCTCTTATCAGGTCCCCCCTCAGTCTTCTGTTGTCATGCTCAGTTTTTTTAACCTTTCCTCATAGGTCAGCTTTTCTAAACCTTTTATCGTTTTTGTTGCTTTCCTTTGGACTTACTCCAATTTATCCACATATTTTCTAAAAAGTGGGACCCAGAACTGAACACTGTAGACCAGCTAAGTGGCGAGTAGAGCAGGACAATTACCTCCTGTATCGTACATTCAGCACTCCTGCTAATACACCCCAGAAAGATATTAGCCTTTTTTGCAACTGCATCAGATTGTTGACATATTCAACTTGTGATCCTTTGCAGCAGGGCTACCACCCAGACAGTTATTCCCCATTTTGTAGTTGTGTATTTGATTTTTCCTTCAGAAGTGTAGAACTCTGCACTTATCTTTACTGAGTTTCATCTTATTGATTTCAGATCAATTCTCCAATTTAACAAGGCATTTTGAATTCGAATCCTGTCTTGCAAAGTGCTTGCAACACTTCCCAGCTTGGTGTCATCTGCAGATTTTATAAACATACTCTCCACTCCATTGTCCAAGTTATTAATGAAAATATTGACTAGTCCTGAACCCAGGACTGACCCCTGAGGGACCCCCACCCTTCATATGTCCCACCCATTTTGACAGGACATCTTTGATAACTACTCTTTGTGTATAGTCTTTCAACCAGTTGTGCACCCACATTACAGTAATTTCAGCTAGACAACAGTTCCCTAGTTTCCTTTGAGAATGTCATGTAGAACGGTGTCAAAAACCTTACTAAAATCAAGATATATCATGTCTACTGCTTATCCCCTATCTACTAAGGCCAGTAACCCTGTCAAAGATATAAATTAGGTTAGTTTGGTATGATTTGTCTTTGACAAATCCATGCCGGCTATTCTTTATAACACTATAATCCTCTAGGTGCATAAAAATTGATTGTTTAATTATTTTTTCCAGTGTCTGTCCAGGTTCAAAATTAGTCTGCCTGATCTATAATTCTCTGTGTCCTTTTGCCCATCTCCAGTCCTCTGGGACCTTACCCATTCTCCATGAGTTCTCGAAGATAATGCTAATGGTTCCAAGATTGTTTCAGCTAGTTCCTTAAGTACCCTAGGATGAATTTCATCAAGCCCTGCTGACTTGAATACATCTCACTTACCTAACTAGTCTTTAACCTGTTCTTTCTCTATTTTGGCTTTTGATTCTTCCCTCTTGTTGTTAATATTAATTGTGTTGAGTATCTGGTCATCATTAACCATTTAAGTGAAGACTGAAGCAAAATAGGCATTAAACACCTCTGCCATCTTGAAGTCATTTGCTCTCCTTTCCTCTGGAAGTACAGGATCTACACTTTCCTTTGTCTTTCTTTTGCTCCTAATGTATTTAAAGAACCTCTTTTTGCTTTTTATGTCCCTTGCTCGCTGTAACTCTTTCAAGAAGCATTCTTGAATCTCACATTCCAGATTTACTCTTCCATGACAGCAAAGGGATATTTCCTTAGATCTGGACAGCTGGCTGTAGGGAAGTTCATCAACAAACTAGCCAGTTTGACACCTCTATACATGCTTGTGTAACTCCCCCAATGGGTATTATTTGGGAGTGTCTATCAGTATGGGAATGCTCTCAGCAATGCTGTGCAATAGCCTTCCAACAAAACATACACTCAAATGGAAGCTCTCACCTCGTTTCCCATCTCACTTTTTGCCCCACCTCCTTTTTCAAACGTTTATTTAAACTGTTGAAAAACCTGTTGACCTAAGAGAAAACAGCCAAACCAAGAACCTCAGCATTCCTCAACCATTCCTCCTGCTCAAATACCTTTATAATAAAAATAGAGCTTATTTATACATTTATTCTACCCATTCAGCTAGCCAGTGAGATGGACCTTTCCTCAAAATCTTCTGTAATTTTTGAGAGGGAGGGATGACATTTTCTATATTGATGTCTGTGTGTTGTCAAGCTCAAAGGTGAAGAATGAAGGAAGGTATTTAAACTCCTCCCTTCTCACCTTTATCCTTCAGTACCTATTATTGGTATTTGGATTAAAGGGTAAGGTTTGGCTCATTCTAGAGATAGGGGGTCATCTGGAATGTTTGGATCAGAGTCCAAATCCAGAGACAAACATTACCAAAATGTAGGAGTATTTGGATCCAGAAGTTGATCCTGGCCTATCTCCAACATTTTATATTAACTTCTTATATTCGGGGGTGGGGAGTGGGGGGGGAACACCTGCACTGAAACCTCATACATATTTTTGTCAGAATTATACCATCACCTCCTTCCTACACAATGACTTAAAAAGTCAGCCAGAAAATCATCCAGTTTGGTTACTTTGTTCACTGGCAGGCTCTAATGTGGGTCGTTTCCTCCTTCTGTTCTCCTTGCCTCTACTTCAGCCACACCAGCTAGTGTAATTTAGCCATGTCTATGTTTATCCTTAATATCCACCTGTTTAGTATTGATGGCTGATGGAACAGACGCTGGTAGAAATGTACAGATTCTTCCTTGGCTATTCTTGGGCCAGGAATGTTTAATATGAGTGATTGTGTCTATTCTAACCTATTCTGTATAGGTTCTTGTACCACGTTCATCATCATAGTATCTGAGCACCTTCCAGTAGTGTGTTGAGCAATGTAATCACACATCTATCCTATGTTAACAGGTTTCAGAGTGGTAACCGTGTTAGTCTGTATCAGCAAAAAGAACAAGGAGTACTTGTGGCACCTTAGAGACTAACACATTTATTTGAGCATAAGCTTTTGTGGGCTAAAGCTCACTTCATCAGATGCATGCAGTGGAAAATACAGTTGGAAGATGTATATATATACAGAGAACATGAAAAAATGGGGGTTGCCATACCAACTCTAACAAGAATCATTGATTAAGATGGGCTATTATCAGCAGGTGAAAAAAAACTTTTGTAGTGATAATCAGGATGGCCCATTTCAAACAGTTGACAAGAAAGTGTGAGTAACAGTAGGGGAAAAATTAGCATTGGGAAATAGTTTTTAATTTGTGTAATGACCCATCCACTCCCAGTCTTTATTCAAACCTAATTTAATGGTGTCCAGTTTGCAAATTAATTCCAGTTCTGCAGTTGTTGGAGTCTGTTTCTGAAGTTTTTTTGTTGAAGAATTGCCACTTTTAGGTCTGTAATTGAGTGTCTAGGGAGGTTGAAGCGTTCTCTGACTGGTTTTTGAATGTTCTCATTCTTGACGTCTGATTTGTGTCCATTTATTTCATGTTGTTTGTTTTCTCCTTCTCTCCACAGAGGAAGAAACAAGTGCAGTGGAGTATCTAGTTTACTGCCATCCCAATGCTCTATCAGTTCTGTTAATTTTTTCTAAGTAATGCCTCTTAGATACCTGAATCATAGATTCCATTTTTATTGTTTATTTTTCTGCTATTATTGATTTCTGCTATTAGCTTTGAGGATTATTTCCTCCAGGACGCATCAACAGAGTGAATCCTCTGCACTGTGATTTCCCGCCTGATGAATAGAAAGTGGGGATTGGTTAGCAACTTCCAGACCACCATCCTTCCATCCCAGAATCTGTAGATCCGCCTCTGAGAGTCCTAGGATCTACACATGGAGAGAGAGCAGGAGAAGACAGAGATGAAGGAGGGCCAGCAGGCAGGTTAAGCCTGCCCTATCTTTTGTGTGAAGCTCTCTCTGCATTGGGAAAAATCTCCGTTCAGGGGGAAGCTACCTGTGAGGTACACCCCAGCAGTACATCTCAAAGGGAAACTCGCTGCCTGGGTGTCAGTAGAAGCAAGGTGGGCCCAGAGCTGTGAAGAGCTTAGGGTCTGCACGCAGATGGCCCTGTGCCTCCAGAAGATCCCCAGAGATCTCCAGGCTCTTGAGGCTAACCCCCTTGACAGGACCCTGGGGCAAGGAGGGAATGCCCTATCCTCTCCTCTGATGGGTCCTGGGGCTACCAGTTGTTCTCTCTCATGAGTTGGTCCATGCGAGGGGTCAGTGCTTAATTTGTGCCAGGGCTGAGCTCTGGCACCTCTGAGCTTGCTATGTCAGTTATGAATGTAAAAAAATTGCTTGAGCCCCAGCACCTCTTTAATTACAAATTAAACACTGCTGGGGTGGTCCCAGACCAAGCCTCTTATGATTTTTTGGTATTTTCAAAGGAGTCAGTGGGTGTTAACACCCACTTCCCACTGATACCTTTACCATCTAGATTCAACACAGGGAATTCTTTGCTGTTCATCATTTTTAGCTAGACCTGATAAAAGGCACATTTGAGGAGGCTGAATAGAGAGAGAGAGAGAGATTGGGAGAGAAACAATTTTTTTAAAACAAGCCTCCCCTGGGGTTTGGCAAAGCCCCTGCTCTGAGGCACGTTAATTCAGAACAACACAGAATAAGCTTGGTGAGCTTTATCTAAAAATGCTTAATGTTTGAGGCAAAACATAAAGGCTGTAGTTTTCAAAGGACGCTAAGGGAATTAGACCCACTAATTGACACCGAATTACATTTGCCGTACCCCAAAGGATGCTGCTTTTGAAAATGTGGCCATATATATAAAAGCCTTTCAGACTTTTAATCAGGTGTAGCAAAAATGATGTGTTTCAGAATAGCAGAGAATTCCTCATGTTGAATCTAGACTGTGGAGTCCCAGAGAGAGAGAGAGAGAGAGAGAGAGAGAATATCAGTGCCTCCCTCTGGAGCAGCCTGGGGCCCGCACTGTCAGCTGCCAGTCCCACCTTTAGATTTCCCTTGTGAGAAGCCTGATTCTGGCTGACTCTGTCTGAGGAGGGGTGGGTGGGGCTGAGAGAGCTCGAAGGCTCACCCCGTCCTTGTGCACCAGCACAGGGTGAGCCACATTTCAGATGCTCGTGGGCCCTCAGTGATGCTGCTGTAAATTCTAGGGTTACAACAGTGAAATCAGCAGCTTTACTCTGGATTTCCACCAGTGATATTGGGATGAGGATCTGGCTTCCTGAGTTGCAAGGAGCATTAGTGCCGCCAGTCGCACCAGGGACTCCAGCGGGGAGCATGCCAGGAGAGTGGTAGTGAGCCCACTTCTTTCCACACCTGTCAGCAGCCTGGAGGTAGATGCAGGCAGGATACAGATTCAAACCCCCCCCCCCCCCGAAAGGAGAGGAAAGAGCTCCCTGTGCATATGCTCCTCCCCAATTCCCCTCCATGTACTCCACACAGAGAATCCCTCCTGCCACTGGTGAACACTGTGTGCCGGGCCAGGTTCGCCTTTTTACCCCAGTGTTTATCAGGATTAACTCAGCTGAGGTCAGTGGTGTCAGCGAGAGGGGACCCAGGCCCACGCTTTTTACTATGGCTGTGCCAGCAATACCCCCGTCGTAGGGGCCTTAATCACCTGGTATCATTTTAGCTGAAGTGGGAAAGCTGTTGTGGTGAAGAAAACTTTCCATTGGAAATTAACCCTTTCTTTTCTCTTCGAGGAAAAGTCGGGCAAGCCGGACTGTGGCATATTTGGCGGTCGAAGATGCACACTAAGAGGAGGATGCTTTGCTCCCCAGCTGTCTGTTCCCAATATGCTGCTGTGAACGCCGCGTGGGAAGAGAAGCACCTTGGCATGGTTGCAGTGATGCCTGCAGTGCTAACAGCTGATAAGCAGTACAGAAGGGGCCATTTCTTGAAAGCACGTGTCCCGCTCTAGTCCAGTAAAATTGTTCAGGGCACATATGGGTTACCTGAATCAGGAAATATTGGCTCCATGTTCAAAAATAGAGGAGAAGAAGAAAAAAGACCTGTTTTTCATTCCTTCATCTGTAAATGTCTAATATGAAACATGTTTTCAGGTCGGAGAAAGCAGCAGGAACAATTGCAGATTGCACCTGGCAACATCCCACCCCAGGTGAGCCTTGATGAATTTGGATGTTTGGGTAAATTTCTCATATTTTTATTGTGCTTTGGCTGTTATGGCTTCGTTTGCAAAACAGCAAGGAAAGAGAGGTAATTGTTGGGTCGGGCGCTGGGTGTGCTAATGTGAGCCTCACTTGGGTTAAAACTGGTCAGAGATAATTTGCAACCCACATGTGCCTAAAACCAATTTTGCATAATCTCCATGGACATACAGTTAGTGCCTTTGTGAGTGCTGGAAGGAGCATTGCCTTATCTTTCAGTAAGGATATTACTTTTCCTTGAGAAACATCAAGCGAATATTCTCTGTATAAATAGAAAAGAGGAAACATTTTAAGAGCAGGAAAACTCACAAGTTAGCTTGCCGATGAAATCAATGTAATAAACAGGAAATGAATTTTCATATGGACAAGCTCATATGAGCCTGCGGGACAGGAATCCTCTCAGTCTGACATTTGGCATACAAAGCACATTTTATGTTTATATATAACGGATTTTCTATTTTTTCTGTACTTTGAAGTGAGGGTGAAGTTTGAGACAACAGGGAGGAAGGAGACACTGAACCATTATTGGCTCCAGAATGGACTGGGACTGAGGGAGAGCTGAGGAGAGATCACAAGCTTTAAAAAAATGTTAAAAAAAAAAACATTTGCCATTCAGGCACTGGCCCCAGAGTCATCTTCCCTATCAAGACAAACAGGTCTTGTGTTCGCCACTATGGTCCCACGCAAGCATAATATACTAAAGCCATTGGTTATCACTATTCTAGCACTTTTTATCTGTAGATATGATCCAGTGTTGCCAACTTTTGTGACCTCAACTCAAGTTGCAATATTTGGTGTTTGTCTTTAAGCATGAGACCCTGGAATCATGTGACTATACCATGAATTACAGGTGTTCGATATTTTTAATGTAAGTCTCTAGGCCTCGTGGTTGTGGAAGAAAACTTGAAAGCAGAAACCCCGAAGGTTCAAAAGGCAAGTGAAAAGAATCCAACTGTATTATTTTATACGTTTCATGTTTTTAAGCAAATCCCATGATTTTGGAGGGACCTTACTTCAGATGTTGGGACACAGCTAAGAGCACCAATCTCAGGCCAGACTGCCAGAATACAGGGTATTCACCCCAAACGGGTGGCATACTCTCTCATAAGATTTAGCAAGCCAGTAACATATGTGTAACTTCCAAAATACTATACTAGTTATTATGAAGCCACAGACCTTCAGGCCCTCTGGCCCCTCATGCACCACCCAGACAAACCAGACTTTATGTGAAAGGCTATTAAACCCATAAGTCATCACACATTAGGTTCTTCCAGCTCCGGAGAGCCAGCCACTCACCCCAGGTCAATATGTTCTTCAGGATCTTACCAAAAAAACCACGCTGATGCCAACCCTCTAGTAAACTAAAAGTTTATTAATAAAAAAGAAGAGAGTTATGAAAAGGTTAAAGTGAATCATATACATTACAGTTGATTTCAGAGTCTGTAGATCAGGATAATAGCAGTGATGTTAAATCTGCTAGCTTGTAGTAAGTCTTTCTGGTTCAATCAAACGATGAGAGTCCTCAGTCCATTGTTCAAAGCTCCCCTTGTTAGAAGTTCAGAGATGTGGGGCAGGAATAAGACCAAGAGGTGCTGTCTCCATCTCCAATTTATATCTCCAGCCAGGTACTGGATCAAACATGGAGTTATGCATCACATGTTCTACGTTCCACGCTGAATCATGGGGTCTCCATTGTCCATGTGCTCTTTGAGGCATCCTTGAGAAGGGCCCACTGGAAGAGTTGATTCTCCTGATTGGCCTATCAAGCATGGCTGTCTAGTCTTGATGTAAATCTGTCTTGTGGGTGTTACCCAGGAACATAACATGTTTAGTGACAAGCAAAATTTCATAACTTCATACCCAATGATGATATATGCATTTCATCAAGTTATCACTGTTCCACAGATTACAGCTTTTCCAATGATACCTTACAAGGCATATTTTGTACAAGATTTATCACAATTGCGCTACAATGGTGACAATATTAGTGTAGACAGTCACCTTCCTTTATATACAGTGTCATGATTTTTAAGCAGATCCCATGATTTTGCGGGGACCTGACTTCCGACATTTGAATGCTTGTGGTTGGCAATACTGGATAGCAAAGGAGATTAAGTATCTTTATCCCCTTTAGAGAGATGGGGAAAATGAGGCACAGAGGAGCTAACTGACTTGCCCAAGGTCACATAGCTATTTGGTTGCAGAACTGGGAATAGAACATTGGTCTCTTGACTTTCACGCTGGTATCCTGTCCACAAGGCCACACTGTAAGAGCTGATGTAATGTATAGGGCCTTGTTTGGGCCCTCTGCACTATGAATTTCATTCTGTAATACTGAACCCACATGGCATTGTAATGGGGTTCCTCTCTTCCACTTTCTGGGTTGCAGGTGCATATGGTTTGAGAGAGGCTGCAGAAATGGAAAGTGAGAAGTGTTCTTGAGTTTGGTGCTACCTGGGGACAGACACTTGCTGTGTGGGGACTTGCATTAGGATTAAGATTAAGTTGCATTAACATAGGATTGCTAGATTTAAGAACAGTGTGCTGATCTACCTGGGGCCCAGCGTGTGTGGAGGAGGTGTGAGTCTCCCAAGATCCTGGGGTTGTCAAGATCTGTAGTTGTCATTCAGAGATGGATTTTGTGGCCAGTGTCTCTGGGGCAGCAGCCAGGTCTCCTCTGTGATGGGAGAAGCCCAAGGCTAATGCGGGGGGGGGGGTCACCTAATCCTGCCTGGGGCTGTCCAGAGCCCAAACCCTGATCTGACCAAAATGGGGGCCTGGGCCTCCTGGGCTATATAAATACTGGTGCTAATAATGGTAGTAAAGTACTGCACAGTATTCAAGTTCTGTTTTGCACAAGGTGTTCAAGGGTTTAGGAATGTGACATAGAAAGGCTGACATATTATCGCAGTGTTACATTAGAAATGTCTGCCTAAGTGGCTGAAGAATGTGGTATTGTCTAGCATTTGGCAGCATGCACAGATTGCTTAGATAACTTACTGATTGAAATAGGACCTTCGACATTGATGGTGCCTGCTACATCCATCAACTGGTAAAATCGATGTATCACCTTATTATGAAGCAAAACCAGCTGTATTAGGCTCAGAAATTACAACCCAAAATAAGGGGCTTTATTGGAGGCAGAAATGAACACTGTGTCTTAGGACACTTAAAAGACACTGGTTTCTGCATCTCTTTTTTTGAAGCTGCAGTAAGCACTCTCCCCAGAAATGACCTTGGACCAATAGCTGTACACAGTGGTGGAGGAGGATGGGCCTGTAGCCACACTCCCTTTGCGGGGCATGCTACTATTACCATAGCCAGCACAATGACGCCACTCCACATTGTGCTCAAGAACTCCTTGCACTAAGGGTTTTTCCTGCTGGGCGCAGGTGTGCCATGGCAGGAAGAGCTGCCTGTGTTTTTCCCTTCTCCTTGCTCACCTGGGCAGAGAATCTTGCCCAATGAGTTCCTTTGTTAGCAGTAGGAAGAACAGGAGGAGGAACAGGAGG
Source organism: Eretmochelys imbricata (assembly GCF_965152235.1). NCBI lineage: Eukaryota > Metazoa > Chordata > Testudines > Cheloniidae > Eretmochelys > Eretmochelys imbricata. The sequence goes on along the minus strand of NC_135572.1, from coordinate 48,229,807 downwards.
CCGGTTCAAGCAAATCTATTGAATCTAGCAGGCTTTCTATCGCTGCGGGATCTAGGAATTGGACATGCGGCTTAGAAAGGGGTGGTCCAGATTCTCCTGTCATCCTGATTTTACACTGGTGTAATTCCGTTGACTTTAATGGAACCAGTGCTGATTTATACCAGAGTTTGTGAGAGGAGAATAAGGCCCAGTGAGATCTGTCCAGAAGAGACAGTCCATTCCCCATCCCTCTCTTTGTTTGTAGCCAGGCAGCCATGTGCACTGGCCCCTTTGGGGGGATGCTTTGCTGAAGGGGTGGGCTCTGCAATATGACCTGAAGATGGTGAGGCTCAGATATGAGCCTTGTTGGGGAAGGCTGTTCCCAGTTATTGGGCCTGCTATTAAAAGGCTCCTGCTCTGTATCCATTGACTCTCTACATGGGCTTCATTAGTCATAAGATCCTGTCAGTCCACAAGGTACTCTGGGCCTATCCCATTAAAGGCTTTGTAGATCAGAACCTTGAACTGGGCCTGGTAATGAAGAGGGATACAGGGTATATTAGGGAGCAGTGGGGCAATATGCTGTTGTAATCTTCCCCCTGCTCACACAACAGCTTGGTGCAGTGTACCAGCTAAAGCTCCTTTTTTGCTAGACCCAAGTAAAGCAAACCATGATAACACATCCTGAAGGTGATGAAGGCCTGGATGGCAGGTCAGCAGTGCAGTCTGGATCCCTTGTAATGGCTCCACATGACTGTTGACTAGATGTTTTAATAAATATCTTCAGGAGGGGTCTGGAAGTCATTATTTGCACACACAATGGCTGTACTGGCATAGCTAACTATAGGTGCAAATTTGCAGGCTGTTTTTTTAAAACGTGGCCTTCAGCATCTGTTAAGGAAGAGGGAATGATGAGGGAAGCAATGAGCAAAATGGACTAAAGCTAATCAAAAGGGAATAAGAAGGGCCCTGGGATGGGGTGCACCTGTCCTTTACAACTCCCTACAGGATGGCCTGCGGTCCTATTACAACCTGCCTAAGGAAGCAGAGATATAGGAGGAAGGGAGCAGTGAAGGTGGGTCCTCCAGGCCTGCCTCTGGAGACCTGATCCTCCAAGAGCTAGTGACAGCCAGTAAGAGCCCTGCAGGCTCAGATCAAATGATGCTGTAGGGCATTGGCAGGGCAGTCCATGGCTGGAACTGGGGGCTGGGGGGGAGAAGACAGGTTCTCCTCTCTGGCCAAAGGAGCCTGACAGTCAGGCAGGGTTGATGGCTGGCTGAAATTACATAGGTGGGACAGAAGGACCTGAGGATACTGACCTTAAGATAGGGCTGGAGATGACAGGGCCCAGTGGGAGGAGGCCCAGAGAAATAGCAGCAAAGGACTGAAGTGAGCAGTAAGTGCCTGCTGTACGCAGAGTCCCTGGGTTGGAACCTGGAGTAATGGGCGGTGCCTGGGTTCTCCTACTGCCACAAGTAAAGTAGTGTAGACCCCAAGAAGGGGACAGGGCTTATTTGGAAACCCAAACCAAGGCCTGGATTTAAAGACCTGGGGCTGACGACCTAACTGAAGGCAGAGAGATGGCTTATTTATTGGCCTCTTTCATTCAGACTTTGTGACTCAGCTGCAGGACCATGCCACTGAAGACCCACCAAGATTGTTCGGCACCTACAGGGGGCACCAGGGGGAAGGAAAGGACTGTGGTACTGCACCCAGTTACTCGGAAGTGCTCAAAAGGTGAGTGCCCCTTTCCAGGCCTTTACACATATACCAAGGAGAAGAAAAAAACAAGGGAGGAAGCAGGTCACTTAATAAAGGAGGGGGATGAAGTTAATGGAGACTCAAATATAACTGAGATGCTGAACATCTTTTAAAAATCTGACTTTAATACGAGAAACAGAGTCAAACAACTCTCTGAAGGAATGAAATCGGTGGAAAGAAATTGAGAGATTGTGTATCAGGGATGCTGGACTGAGACTCAAACTTTCTGAATCTCTAATTCTGGGATTAGGACTCAGGCTATAGTTTTTCAAAAACAACTCCATAAAACAACAGGACACTTAAAGAAGTGTGATTCTATAAAGCTCCAACCCAGCCTGGTGAGGACTGACTGACACACTGCAAAAGACCTCGCCACCAGTTTATTATTTCTTGTATTGCAGCAATGCCTGCTGTGCAAGGTGCTGTACAAATGCATAGTGAGAGACAAAATTTAATAGGCAAAGAAGTGGGGGTAAACAGAGGCACAGAAAGGTGAAAAGATTTGCCAAGGTCACACAGCAGGGCAAGGACAGAGCTGGGAGTAGAAGCTAGATCTCCTGGCTTTCAGGCCAGCTTCCTGCCATTAGACACACTACCTCCTCAAGGGTTGGCATTGGTGTGATATTTACAGTTAGACGGTGTTGCATGAGAGATGATAGCTACCAGCCAAACATAACTTTTACATTGTAAATCATTTTGTGTTTGGTTGCCATTGTCTGCCAGCGACCTTTGCCACTGCAGCTAGTCACACTTCTTGTAGTGGTTGGTTTCCTTTGGCCCAAGTAAGAGGCTTTTCCTTTCACTTCTTCTTTTCCCTGCTGCACACAGTCCCTGGGTATGCAGCCACTAAGCCTGAGTTCTTCTTTGCAACTTCCTCTTCTGAGCTGCTCCTTATGCATACAATTAACCTGATTCACCTTTTTGTTATTCCAGCTTTGCCTGGAATAGGTGGAGTTACCGAAGCAGTGAATCAGGCCAGCTGGGTGGACAATAATCTCCATACTGAGGGTTGCTTCTGTTCTTAGCCAGGATGCTGTGCTATGTCTAATATGCTAGAGAACACTTGAGTCATGCCCGTCCGCCAGGCGCCAGGCCTCCATCCAGCTGTTATTTATGTTGCATTTTGCAGAAGTTTGCAGGCTGTCATGGACTCTTGCATCTGGGTCATGACGTTGGCATTGCACAGGAAGCAGAACTGGGGACTTTCATGTAACACCAAAGACATGGGCGGTTTGTGGCATTGAAAATTGTCTCATCTTTACATTACCTATTTCCATATTTCTTCTGGCCATTTTAAGCAGTGATCCAACTGCACTGATATTTCTGCCAGGTGTGGCTTTAACCAAAGACACAATTAAATGGGCCCAGTGTTGTGGGGGTGGAAACAGTTTGCTGCAGTTTTAAGTTAGAAACTGGTTTCTTTAATGTTACTACTGTAGGGCTAGATTCTGGTCAGACTCAGCACAAGTGCACAAAAACCGGGAGGATACATCCTCTTCCCCTCTCCTCCCACCACGGCACCCCTAAGTAGATGCTGCTCAGAATCCCACTGGGGAGCACAGACCCTGCCTGCTCCCTCCTAGCAGCCCCATGTGTGCTAACTTGCATAAGGGAGCAGGGAGTATGAGACCTTTACCCCTCCTTGCACTGGCTTGTGAATAAGACCATGAGCGCGGCCATACTGGGACAGACCAATGGGCCATCTAGCCCTGGATCCTGTCTTCTGACAGCAGCCAGTGCCAGATGCTTCTGAACAGCGCAATTTATTGAGTGATTCATCCCCTGTCGTCCAGTCCCAGCTTCTGGCACTCAGAGGTTTAGGCAGTCAAAGGACCAGGCCAGAGTGCTACATCCTCTCCAAAGGCTGGTTGAACTACAGCTCAGCGGGCCTGATCCCAAGCCCGTTAAACACTGTGGGAGTTTTTCCACTGAGTTAACTGGATTTTGGACCAAGTCCAGTGTGCACATCCTAGGGGCCCACTAGAACGAGTTGTGGATGAATCAGCCACAATTCCTCCTGGGGCCCCAGCTAACACACTGTCCCTCTGCAACCCCTCTGGAGCCCCAGAACCTTGCTCTTAATTATATTTTACATAGCTGATGCTGGGCAAAGGCTGAACTAGGAAACGTGGGAGATTTTTATATACACTTTATTGAGGTAGGGTTTTTTATTATTAGGAGAAATAAAATAAATGCACAAAATGCTGTGATTTATTACAGTGGAACTTAATGTAGCTCATCTTTTGGGAATCTGTCACATCATTCTTCACCTATAACTCAGTGTATTCTCCAGCTGGGCATGGATTCAAGGCACCTAATTCAGCTAACCAAATCAGGTCTTTAACCAAGCAAATTCTTACAACCAATACAAGCATGTTGGGTTATAGCTTCATGAAGATCCAAAAGAAATACTTAGAGTAATCTTCCTTACTCTATGACGTACTCAGAACTGTTGCCTCTAAATGAGAAATTGCAACATTTATTCTGATCTTACGGCGTGCCTCCCACAGCTGTTACAGAATATTCATCTCAGATCTCAGAATGGAGGCAGGGATACATATACCAAACGACACATTTGAAGAGGCACTCTCAGGGTTAACAGGGCCCAACTTTCTCCTACATTAAAGCTGCTTTTTTTTTTTTTTCTTTCTCTGGCATCCTCATTCTCATCCTGATCCTGAACAGTCTTTCGAGAGACAGGTGCAGTCTAGTTCTTAAAGTGCAAGGCTAGGAATTAGGAAGTCATAAATTCTAATCTCAGGTTCTGACACTGGCTCTCTCTGTGCTTTTAGACAAGGCAATTATGGCTAAAATGGGCTTGCCTGTGCGCAGGTGTGCTAGCCTGGACAGGAGGCACAGGAATCTCCTTCCTTTCTTTACTGTATTTCTGCAGGGCACAGACAGACAGCTGATTTGCAGGGCTCCAGAGACTAAGCATCAGGGCAGGCTCCTTTTGCCTGCAGTGCTGATTGGGCCCATCCCAAAGCATTTCTTTGTGGGATGTGAGCAGAATCATGGCCTGTTTATTTGTCTAGGCTCTTACATTGTGCTCATCCCTGCATTGTCCAAATAGTGGGTTGACTGCGCTGTGAAGATTATTTGCACACCCATGGGTGGTGGGTATCGCAGGCCAGGGGAGGCTGAGCCACTCCAAACAGCCAGGCATGGCCCTGCTCATGCTCTGCCCTGAGGCCACCTCCTGCTTCCCGCTCTTCCCCCATTGCCCCAGCCCAGGCAGCTCCTCTTCCCAGAAGCAGGTGGGGCTGGGGCTAAGGCAGGCCGGCTGGTGGCCCGGGACTCGGGGCAGCTGGGGCGGCACTTGGCTCACCCAGCGCTCTGGAGCTGGGGTCACTGGGGCCACCCGCCCGGCGATCTGAGGCTGGGGTTGCTCAGGTAGGCCAGCTGAGGCAGGGGTGAGGGGAGCAGGCAGCCAGGGCCAGATGGTGGGCCTGGACTCCTGGCAGCTGGGGCAGGGCTCCTCCAGCTGCAGTGGGGGGCTCGGGCAGAAGGGGCTGGGATGGGGGCTAGCCTCCCCGAACAGGCGTCTCACACGCTGCTCAAGGCACCACTTTTTCAAAGATGAAGCCAGGGGCACGACTGACCTTATTTGCTCATGCCCCGCTCTCATCTGGGCATCTCTTCCTCGTATGCAGAGCTCTCCAGTAGTGTGGGAGTTACAGTTTGACTTTCTCTCTCAGTTTTCCCCAGTGTAAAAGGACTTCAGTGGAGCAGCACATGCTTTGCCAGTGGACAAATTAGCTTAGAAAGCATAAATGCAACATACAGCGAGTTATCACGTTGTGGTGATAGGTGAGATGCCACTGTTATTGTTTGTACAATCTAGGAGTGTTGTCTAGTGGCTTGAGCACTGGACTGGGACTCAGGGGAGCTAGGCTCTATTCCCAGCTCTCTCCCTAGCCTGCTGTGTGGCCTTGAGCAAATTGCTTCACCTCTCCATGCCTGTTTCCTGATCTGTGAAATGGGGATAACAATACTTATCTCCTTTGTAAAACGCTTTGAGGTCTACTGTTGAAAAGACCTAGGTATCTCTGGTAAATGTTGACTTTTTGATAACAACCACTGGCAGGGTTTGGAATGTACAAGAATCCTGCTCTCTGAAGTGATTTATGTATTTCAAACTCCTGCCTACTCACAAGAATGAAGTCAACAGACAGAAGGATGAGGGGATGTGATTACGCTCACAGGTGCTGTGTTCATGTAGGTGCTATAGTGAACCAGAAAAAAAACGCTACTAGGTTAAAGTCTGGCATGTGAAAATGTCACCTTCGGACAAAAAGGAGATGCCTTGGCACTGTCCCTTTAAAGTAAACACATCTGGATCGAAACTACACCAATGCAGCAGACTGCAGCTTCCACTTTGTAACTCTACGAATCACTCTATGTGGAAACAGAAAATGATTCTCAGATTGGAGGTAAGTCCTGAAAGTCACATTGGCTGAGTGGGAGTCACACAGCTAATACTTCCTACAAATGTTTAGTCGCGTCCATGTCATCGTAATCATTTATCGACATTTGTCCCTTTTCACTTAAATTCCATTGGGACAGTTTGGGGAAAATGTCTGTGTCAGTGTCCGAATTCCTTTTGGTTTGTGAAATAGTATTTATGACTGTAACCTTCGGTGTGGATTAGAACCTCCAGTTTGTAGCAGAAACAGAGTAAGGCCAGGTCTATACTCTTGTCGGCATAGCCATACTGGCACACAACATTGGCAAAGCCCTCCTCGTATGGACACAGCTGAGACTGGCAAAACTGCACTTTTGCCGGTGTATCTTAGTCTAGCCCCCTTGAGTGAAACAAGCTATACCAGTAAGTAAAAGCACAGTTTGCCTGTATAACTGTACCTACACTCGGGGCTTGTGCCCGCACAGCAGTATTGGTCAGGGTCCACACTTCTTCACACCCCTGACTGATGGAGCTATGCCGCCAAAAGCTCAGAGCGTAGACCTGGCCTGTGTCTGAGAAGCTAAAACAGGGTCTTCAAAGGGCTACCAACAATTGAATACTGTAGTGCTACCTTGGTGGGACAATAGGGTTGCTACTGGCAGAGCCATTGATTTTTAATGACCCTCTGCCCAACATCCAAGAGGGGGTTAGAGCATGGAACATCCACAGAGGAAGAAGAGAAGAGAAAGAAAAAATGGGTCTCAGGCTGCTTTGAAAAACAATATACCCGATAGGCAAGGGAGGCAGCCCATCACCAGAAACAGGAGACCCCACTGGAGGAGTGGTGGCAGACGGGGCTTTGCTGTCCCTAGGGTTGCCAACTGTCTAATTGCACAAACCTAAAGACCCTTGGTCCACCCTTCCCCAAGGTCCCACCCCTGCCCCCTCCTTCTTCGAGGCACCCCCCCATTCACTCCAGCCCCCCCCCGTCGCTCACTCTCCCCCACCCTCACTCGCTTTCACCGGGCTGGGGCAGGGGATTGGGGTGTGGGATGGGGTGCGGGCTCTGGGCTGGGAGGTGGGGCTGAGGGGTTTGGAGTGTGGGAGGGGGCTCCAAGCTGAGCCTGGGGCAGGGGGTTGGCGTGCAGGAGGGGGTTTGGGGTGTGGGCTCTGGGAGGGAGTTTGAGGGAGGGAGGGGGCTCAGGGCTGGGGCAGGAGGTTGGGGTGCTGGAGGGGGTGCGGGCTCTGGGAGGGAGTTTGGGTGTGGGAGGGGGCTGGGGCAGGGGGTTGGAGTGTGGGAGGGAGTTCAGGGTGCAGGGTCTGGCCTGGTGGCACTTACCTCGGGTGGCTTCCAGAAGTGGCGGCATGTCTGCCAGCAGTTCCTAGGCTTCTGGACAGCCAGGTGGCTCTGTACTCTGCCCCTTCCTGCAACCACCGCCCCCGCAGCTCTCATTGGCTGTAGTTCCCCATTCCCAGCCAATGGGAGCTGCGGAGTCAGCGCTTGGGGTAGGGGCAGCGCACAGAGAACCCCTGGCTGCACCTCCTCCGAGGAGCTGCTGCCAGACATGTCGCCACTTCCAGGAGCAGCGTGGAGCCAGGGCTTAGCTGCATGTGGGATCCAGAGGTTGGGCCCGATTAACTCAGTTTGGTGATTGTCAGACAGGTCTGAGACATTTATTTCTTGTCAAATGTTTTTCATGTTAATTTTATGGTTTTCTTAAAGTCATTCCTATAATAATAACCCGGTACTTATAGAGCCCTTATCACAGTACTATATGAGCACCTCCTGGTCATTGACGGGAGGGGGTGAGCTTCAGAGCCTGAGCCACAACTTCAAAGCACTCGTACTAGCACGAGCCCCAACTAGCCTGAGTCTGTCAGTCGGGGCTGGGAGGCTCGCTGCCTCAGGCCGTGTGGACATTACCAGAAAGTCTCTGGGAGAGCTGGGAACTGAACACAGGCCTCCAATGTCCCAGTCCAGTGTGTTAACGGCTACGCCTTCTTCTGCCGTAATACCGCAATGCTGTGACATTAACCTCTCTCTGTCATAAAGGTAGCCACACAAAACACTGCAGCTTCTGAAACACATTGGCAAATCTTCACTTGAGTTCCCCAGCAATGTACTAATATGGGGAAAGAAATTCTGGTTCTGAAATGATCGTTGGTTCCTGTTGAGCGAAGTGTGAGATGACACATGACATGACCGAATGTACTCAAGAGAAGTCGGTAAATCCACAACATGTGTGGTGCTCAGCCTTGTACCACAACGCTTAACCAGTGAAGAAGCATAAGTGTTTCCACACATGCCGCTTGAACCGTGATGCATATAATACATAATATATCGAGAAAACCCCCCATGAATTCAAAATAATGTATTAATAAATTGATTTCTGTGACAAACAATAGCAGCGCATTTATTGCTTCCAAAATTAGTACACCGGATGTTTTCAGTAACAATAAACATTTTTCCTAAAGCAAACCTTAATGTTAAATTATAAAAGCAATTTGAAAATGGATCTTCTGCCTCCCCCTCTAGTTCTTACCAGCAGGTGGCATCAGTACCTTCATATCTTGAAAGACAGGCAGGCTGAGCTACACTAGGGAGAGTAAAGCTCCAGGCCTTGGGAAGCACAGGGAGGGATTTCATGCCAGCTGCCTTTCCCCACGCAAAGTTATTACTGTTGCTTTGAGTTTCTGAATGGTGGAAGGATTCTGGTAAGAAAAGTGCTGATGCATATGAGGATGTGAGAACCTGTGTCCCATCACTGCTATGTCTTCCGGTGGCCAAGCCATTTTAGGAAATGAAACAATCATCACATTTGTTTTGAACCTGAAGGACAGTGAGCAGAAAAACGTCTCACTGGTAAATTAATCGAACACAAGGTGCTACAAAAGGCTGAAGCGCCTGATTCATGAGAACCCAAGCAATGCTTAGGAACAATACACTATTTCTTCGTTGAAAGCAAGGGCCTGAACCTTTGAGGTGCCGAGCACCCTTAAATCCCTTTGACTTCAGGGGGAGTCAAAGTTTTTCAGTTCCTTACAAGGGGTATTCAGACTGAGTCCCAAGAAAATCTCTGTCGGATAACAGAGACCTCATTAGTTAGTATTATTCACCTGTGACATAGATAAATACACAATGGGTTCTGATCAATATCCCATCCCTAAATCAGTTCATCTTTTTTTATTCTGTGCAGAAGCAGCCCTTTCTCCAATACTCTGAGCAAAGCTATGTGAGTTGGCAAAACCAGACTGACTAAGCATTTACATACATACATGAATGGATTCTCTGCTTAATCAGGAGCACAACATACAAGATCTTGCAGCTTTTTAGCAGCCATTACTTATCCACTGATAGTTTACCAGCTTTAAAGTATCTATTTCCTCTATTTGAAAAAGCAGCTACCTTACCAAATTCAACTGGTATGAGATTTAATTTCCCTCTTCCTAGTAGCTATACCAGTGGTGGGCAACCTGCGACTCACAGGCCGCACTCAGCCCATCAGGGTAATCCGCTGGTGGGCTGCGAGACAGTTTGTTTTCATTGCCGTCCGCAGGCACGGCTGCCTGCAGCTCCCAGTGGCCGTGGTTCGCGGTTCCCGGCCAATGGGAGCTGCGGGAAGCGGCGCGGGCCTCAGGGACATGCTGGCTGCTGCTTCCTGCAGTTCCCGTTGGCCGGGAATGGCAACCTGGGGCCACTGGGAGCTGTAGGCAGCCGTGCCTGCATATGGAAATGTAAACAAGCTGTCTCATGACCCGCCAGTGGATTACCCTGACGGGCCGCAGGTTGCCCACCACTGAGCTATGCTGTACTTTCTGAAAGAAACACAAACCACTATATCTTGTCATCTGTTGTCATACACATCTATATTTCTTGCAGTGTGTCAAATGGTTAAGTATATTCTGGTTTGCACATGCTGTTAATGATTAACAGCTGTCTGCTAGAGTAACTGTTTTTTTCCTTCATTTCTAAAGTCATTAGCCATCTTTAGAGGAGAAAGAAGAATAGCATTGCACTGGATTCAGTAGGGACTTGTAAATACTGCATTGATGATACAGAGGATGACAAAGCATTTGGAATCTGTGCCACAGCTTTTAGCTAGTCTGTTTGCTATTAGGTTTCAAAATGTGTATGGATAGAGGTGCATGAGAGAAAGCATGGGCTTGGGGTTAAGGCACTGGATTGGCCTGAGACTCAGAAGATCTGCATTAATGTCCTGGCTTCGCCACAGACTCTCTATATATGACATTGGGCAAATCACTTAATGTCCTTGTGTCTCAGTCCTCTACCTATTAGATGGGGATAATACTTCCTTCTCCCACCTTTTGTCTGTTTGATCTCTGTAGACAAAGCTTGTCAGGGCAGAGATTGTCTCTTACTGTATGTTTGTGCAGTGACTAGCACAACAGGGCCCTAATCTTGGTTGGGGCCTCTACATGCTATTCTACTACAAGTAAAAACTAAGGATATTAGCAGTAGGACAGATTCTGCACTGACTCACTCCTAGGTGTTCACTGTGCTTATCTTCAGGTCTCTTAGAGGGCTGGGACCAGGTACCTTATCGATCACCTCTGTCTCTGCATGGCAGTGGTCCACCATGACAACTGCAATCACCAGAAACACTAGAGTTGGCTGTGCCTGGGCTGAAAGTCACAGGAGACTGGACATTCTGTGCAGCTATGGAACTCCCTTCCACCAGACATCAGAGTGACCGCAGATGTCACCATATCCCGAGCGAAATTTGGACTCCACCTCTTTATGCTAGCATTCAGCTCAGATGGCAAATGAAAATAAAAACGCCAGAGATTTAGATTGTAGATGATCTAAGCAAAGATTTACCCATCTGTAAAGGGCTCACAAATATGGGTTCTAAAGAAATTATTTCTGTACACATGTATGTAGAGGGTTTAATTCTCCCCCACAGACCCACATGGAAGGGGCAGGAAACTGAGCCGGTCAGAACTTCCTCCCACTCCTTGTCTTGTCTTGTCTTGTCTCTGCGGAATGAGTAGAGGAGTTAGCCCCTAAGCCCTTGTAACGTGGCAGATCTGTGGATATGAGGGAGACCTGCAGAGGGCAAAGCCATAGGCATGGAGGCCCATGCTTCCACTCTGCATTCCAGCAATCCCCAGAGCTTCTTTGAAAACTCACAGCTGCTTCTGTCCTTGAAGCAGAGGCAGACATTGCATACAATACTGCTGACAATGTTACCATTAGCTTACGTGATGAATGAGGGGGGATGATGCTGCAAGCTATAGCCACCACTCTAGCCCTGTCCCCTTCCGACCTGTGGCCCTCCTGCTCTGTGGAGCACCCACTCATGGAAACTGAGGGATGATCACACACCCATTGTGAAATTTGCCATTGCTTGTTATCTTTTCTAGAGTGTGGTTCAATAACGTCGAAACAATGGTGAAATAATCACTAATGTGGATTTTAGGAACCGTCCACTGCATCCACTGTTGCTCCTAAACATTTTGGAAAACTAGTTTCAGACACAGTTATAAAGTAGTAGGACTGGGACTGTCCTGTGGTGAATATAAGCTATATAATATGTCTATACTGTGTGTACTATACCAGTATGCGTGTACTGCTAATATTCCTGTAACTAGAGCCAGAGACACCGACTTTCTACGTTCCCGGGGGGTGCTCGACCCCTGCTCCACCCCAGGCCCCACCCCCACTCCACCCCTTCCCCCAAACCCCCACCCGCCCCATCTCTTCCCGCCCCTGCTCCGCCCCCTCCCCCGCCGCAGTGCCGCCTGCACACTGCTGAACAGCTGGCCACCGGTGGGTGGGAGGCACTGGGAGGGAGGGGGAGGAGCTGATCTACAGAGCTGCCAGTGGGTGCTGAGCACCCACTGTTTTTTTGCTGTGGGTGCTCCAGTCTGCACCTATGGTTAGAGCATGATCAGGGACTCATACCGAGCAATTTCACATGCTTAAAATCCATCAGCCATTCATTTAGCCCTTTTCTTCAAACCCGCATGCTTGTATTTCAGTGTATATATACAGTGCATTCCTCAACAGAAATCTAAAAATTGGGAGGCTCCTACCAGAGACTCCACAATTAACACTCGGCTATAATTTCACACTGCAAAATTTCAAGACGCTGTGTGCCGAAAGCTGGTAGATCTTGCTCATATAATGGTGGCCCCTTTGCGAAATGTGACAGCGAACACCCTAATTAATCTTAGAAATGTCAGAGCCCACTGGAAGTAATTGGGCCTGACAGTTCGAGGGCTAATTAACTTCAAACCATGCATCTTATTTTTGCTTCCTCCACGCTTGTAGGTCACTTCTTTGCTTTATTTTTACATGACACTTGTTCTGTTTGGAGCTGTATTAGTGCCTGCCTGTTTGTGCGGAGGCTGATGTAAAGGTTGAGAGCAAAGTGTATCTAAATAATTGCCAGGTTGGGTGTACTGCAGGCAGTCACAGGAAGTCCCCTAGTGTATCCTGACTTGAAGGGAATACAAAACGGCAGTAAACTCTGGGCTAGCCCCCTGGGAACCGCTTAGTGCAGGAGACTGTAAGAATAAAACCTCATGAGGTCTCCTATTCCCATGCCTCAACAGTGTCTAGAAGCAGAGCCGTAACTAGGCATTTTAGTGCCTGGGACGAATAACCATATTTGTGCCCCCTCCTGGTTTTTTTAATCATTTTTCCGCCCCCGCAGCTTTGCGCAATGGGCAGCTGCCCCCTTCACCCCGCCCTGGGCTATGGCCCTGTCTAGAGGCATAACAGTTATCACTTTCAATCCCCGGCAGAGTGGTGGGTGAAGCCATTATCATGCTTCAACATTGTCCAGCAGCCATAATGAAGTGGTTGCACAGCGCAGTTTTATTAGGCCCGATCCCACTCCAGGTTAGCCGGAGACTGCAACATGAGCAGGATGAGGTTTGATGTGAGCCTCTGTCAAGCCAAGAAGGTGAGGATTTTGTGCTGCACAGAGCTAACGAAGAATCCTAGGCTCCTCTCCTTCACTCCACCACCTTTTACTTTAATCTCCTCTTCTTTCCCTGTTTGTAACTATTTTTGTAGGTATTGAATATGCATGAAAAGCATTCAGTTGGTTTCAACTCTTGCAGTTTTTCTCACGCGTCAGTCCAGGCGCACAAATTCCTTCTTTCCAACATAGACAGTGGGTTTTGAATAACAGAATTTTGAAAGGTACGGTACACTCCTGCGGCTTAGTTCACCCCCACTGGTGCAGGGATGAATATATGTGCAACTTGCACTCCCCTGCATCAGCAGGGACCACTGCACCAAAGGGCGAATTCACCCCAAGGGAGGGTAGCATTAAACTGTGACCAGGATGGCCTAGGAGCCCTACCCTTGGAGGCTGCCTGGGTAGTGTCTTGAATTGGCTCAGCTCCCTGACTCCCCAGCCATCTCACCCACCCTCCGCAGTGACTCCTTTTGAAGTGTCTTCAGGTTCCTCAACAGAGTAGGGATTGTGAGTGCTCTGTGCTGGTCCATAGCCCCTTCCAAGCAGACTTTAGTTTTAAATGTCTCTAGTGGTGGGGCTCCCATCACTTCCTTCGCAGACTGTTCCATAGCCTAATGCTGTAATTCTCACTCCTAGAAGGTTTCTCCTTTTATTTAGACTACTGTTTCTTCTTGCTTAATTTCATTCCATTACTACATATTATTCTGACTTGTACCAATTCTTCACCCTACTTGGCTCCTGATCTGTCCTTACCTTGGTAAAACTCCATTGACTTCTTCAAAGGGTATTGCCTGGGGAATGATCACAGAATAGGTCCCTTGGCTCTTACATCATTCAATGTTTATGGAAAGGCATAGAATGGGATAGAGAGGGAAAGTAAGGGAAAAGGGCAGCTAGTAAGGGCTTGTCTAAGTCAAGAAATTGCCTAAAGTAGTTATTTTGGAATACCTCCCCATAAGGACACTCTTATTCTGAAATAGCTATTCTAGTCAATTTCCCCATGTAAAAAAAACATAAATAGAGTTGGAAGGAAATCCCAAATTAGACTGTAAGGTCTTTAGAGCCGGAACTGTTTCTGTCTGTACAGCACCTAGCACTGTAGAGCCCTGAGTCTGATTTGGGTTTCTGGGTGCTACAGTAATACAAACACTAACAAGGAGCCTCTCCTTCTTAGCATCACAAGAACTGGGGTCCAATCTGGTGATAAGGCTATCTGTGGGAGTCAGGTCTGTCTATGCGGAGGCAAGGCACTTGAGATATGAACTATGTAGTACCCGAGTAGGAGGATACACTGCAGAGAAGGGAAATTAGGAAAAGTGTGAGAACACTATACCTGATTGTCATGGGGTTCATTGATCTTAATTTCTTTTCAGCTAGCACTCTTCTTCAGCTGCCACTTCACACTGCTCCAGCCAATATCTAATTATCCATCATATGCCTGGCACAGGAGTATCTAAGTGCCTTGTGAGTGTGGTACCTCGTTAGCATTCACTGAAACCTGTTGTAAAGGGATAGTACTGAAAAGAAAAGACTCAGTTCATTAATGAAGTTGCTTAGCCCTGGTCTACACTACGAGTTTAGGTCGAATTTAGCAGCGTTAGATCGATTTAACTCTATACCCGTTCATACAACGAAGCCATTTTTGTCAACTTAATGGGCTCTTAAAATCGATTTCTGCACTCCACCCCGACGAGGGGATTAGTGGTGAAATCGACATCGCCGGGTCGAATCTGGGTTAGTGTGGATGCAATTCGACAGTATTGGCCTCCGGGAGCAGGCCCACAGTGCTCCATTGTGACCGCTCTGGACAGCACTCTCAACTCGGATGCAGTGGCCAGGTACACAGGAAAAGCCCCGCAAACTTTTGAGTTGCATTTCCTGTTTGGCCGCCGTGGCGTGACCACACAGACAGAGCTCATCAGCAGAGATGACCATGGAGTCCCAGAATCGCAAAAAAGCTCCAGCATGGACTGAATGGGAGGTACTGGATCTGTTTGCTGTATGGGGAGATGAATTCGTGCTATCAGAACTCTGTTCCAAAAGATGAAATGCCAAAATATTTGAAAAAATCTCTAAGGGCATGAAGGACAGAGGCTATCACAGGGACCCGCAGCAGTGCCGCGTGGAACTTAAGGAGCTCAGGCAAGCCTACCAAAAAATCCAAGAGGCAAACGCTCGCTTGGGGTCAGAGCCCCAGACATGTCGATTCTATGATGAGCTGCATGCCATTCCAGGGGGTGCCCCTACAACTACCCCACACCTGTATGTACACTCCTGCAACGGAGTCTCACGCAACAGGGATGAGGATTTTGGGGATGAGGAGGGGGAGGTTGAAGATAGCGCACACCAGGCAAGCAGAGAAACCATTCTCCCTGACAGCCAGGAACTGTTTATCACCCTGGAGCCAATACCCTCCCAACCTGGGCTCCCAAACCTTGAAGCCAGAGAAGGCACCTCTGGCGAGGATACCTTTGTAAATATAATATGCGGTTTAAAAGCAAGCGTGTTTAATGTTTAATTTTCCCTGAAGACTTGGGATGCATTTGCGGCCAGCACAGCTACTGGAAAAGTCTGTTAACGTGTCTGGGGATGGAGCGGAAATCCTCCAGGGATATCTCAATGAAGCTGTCCTGGAGGTACTCCCAAAGCCTTTGCAAAAGGTTTCTGGGGAGGGCAGCCTTATTGCATCCTCCATGGTAGGACACTTTAGCATGGCAGGCCAGTCACACGTAGTCTGGAATCATTGCATATGAAAGCATGGCAGCGTGTGGTCCCAGTGATTGCTGGCATTCAAGCAACATCCATTCTTTATCTTTCTGTGTTATCTTCAGGAGAGTGACATCATTCATGGTCACCTGGTTGAAATAGGGGAATTTTCTTAAGGGGACATCAGAGGTGGCCGTTCCTGCTGGGCTATTTGCCTGTGGCTGAAAAGAAATCATCCCCGCTGTTAGCCACGCGGTGGGGGGGAGGGGTGAAGCGATCATCCCAGAGAATTGGGTGTGGGAGGGGTTTAGTTGGGTTTGTGCTGCACGTTAACTCGAAAACATCAGCCCCTCCTTTTAAATGGCCAATGTGTCTTTTTCAATTTTAATCTCCCTTTTTTTCCTCCCGCAGCTGCAAATGTTTCAACGCTGCGACTAGCATCTCCGTCCTAGAGGCTAGCGCAGATAAGAAGGCGAAAAGAACGCACTAGCGATTAAATGTTCTCTGAGCTCATGCTGTCCACCCAAACTGAAAGAGCACAGCAGAATGCGTGGAGGCAGACAATGGCAGAGTCCAGGAAAGCACAAAATGAACATGAGGACAGGAGGGACGTGCGAGAGGATAGATGGCTGGAGCAACACGAGAGGTGGCGGAATCAAGAAGAAAGGTGGCGGCAGCATAATGAAAGGAGGCAGGATGCAATGCTGAAGCTACTGGAGGATCAAACTGATATGCTCCAGCGTATGGTTGAGGTGCAGAAAAGGCACAGACCGCAACTGCAGCACCTGTGTAACCAACCACCCTCCTCCCCAAGGTCCATAGCATCCTCACCCAGATGCCCAAGAACGCGGTGGGGAGGGGGCCTCCGGCCACCCAGCCGCTCTACCCCAGAGGACTGCCCAAGCAACAGAAGGCTGGCATTCAATAAGTTTTGAAGTGCTGTGTGGCCTTGTCCTTCCCCCCTCCCCTCATCCACCACCCCACCCGGTGCTTCCCTCCTCCCCCACCCCTCCTGGGATACCTTGGCAGTTATCCCCCTATTTGTGTGACAAATTAATAAAGAATGCATGAATTTGAAACAACAATGACTTTATTGCCTCTGCAAGCGGTGATCGAAGGGGGGAGGAGAGGGAGGCTGGCTTACAAGGAAGTAGAGTGAACCAAGGGGGCAGGTTTTCATCAAGGAGAAACGAACAGAACTGTCACACCGTAGCCTGGTCAGCCATGAAACTGGTTTTCAAAGCTTCTCTGATGCACAGCGCGCCCTGCTGTGCTCTTCTAACCGCCCTGGTGTCTGGCTGCGCATAATCAGTGGCCAGGCAATTTGCCTCAACTTCCCACCCCACCATAAACATCTCCCCCTTGCTCTCTCAGATATTGTGAGGCACACAGCAAGCAGTAATAACAATGGGAATATTGGTTTCGCTGAGGTCTAACAGAGTCAGTAAACTGCGCCAGCGCGCTTTTAAACGTTTAAATGCACATTCTACCACCATTCAGCACTTGCTCAGCCTGTAGTTGAACAGCTCCTGACTACTGTCCAGGGTGTCTGTGTATGGCTTCATGAGCCAGGGCATTAAGGGGTAGGCTGGGTCCCCAAGGATAACTATAGGCATTTCAACATCCCCAACGGCTATTTTCTGGTCTGGGAAGTAAGTCCCTTGCTTCAGCTGTTCATACAGACCAGAGTTCCTGAAGATGTGAGTGTCATGTACCTTTCCCAGCCATCCCACGTTGATGTTGGTGAAACATCCCTTGTGACCTACCAGTGCTTTCAGCACCATTGAAAAGTACCCCTTTCGGTTTATGTACTGGCTGCCTTGGTGAACCGGTCCCAAGATAGGGATATGGGTTCTGTCTATCGCCCCACCACAGTTAGGGAATCCCATTGCAGCAAAGCCATCCACTATGACCTGCACATTTCCCAGAGTCACTACCCGTGATAGCAGCAGCTCAGTGACTGTGTTGGCTACTTGGATCACAGCAGCCCCCACAGTAGATTTGCCCACTCCAAATTGATTCCAGACTGACCAGTAGCTGTCTGGCGTTGCAAGCGTCCAGAGGGCTACCACCACTCACTTGTGAACTGTGAGGGCTGCTCTCATCTTGGTATTCTTGCACTTCAGGGCAGGGGAAAGCAAGTCACAAAGTTCCATGAAAGTGCCCTTACGCATGTGAAAGTTTCCCAGCCACTGGGAATCATCCCAGACCTGCAACACTATGCGGTCCCACCAGTCTGTGCTTGTTTCCCGGGCCCAGAATCGGTGTTCCACAGCATGAGCCTGCCCCATTGCCACCAGGATGGCCAGATTGCCGGGGCCCATGCTTTGAGAAAAGTCTGTGTCCATGTCCTCATTGCTCTCATCACCGTGCTGCCATCGCCTCCTTGACTGCTTTTGCAGGTTATGGTTCTGCACATACTGCAGGATAATGCTTGAGGTGTTTACAATGCTCATAACTGCCGCGATGATCTGAGCGGGCTCCATGCTTGCAGTCCTATGGCGTCTGCACGGGCAATCCAGGGAAAAGGGCGTGAAATGATTGTCTGCCATTGCTTTCACCAAGGGAGGGGAGACTGACGACAAGGGCAAATGCGAGGTGTTTATGTACAATGCTCACAACTCCAGCGGTGACCTGAGCAGACTCCTGCTTTCAGAGCTATGGCGCATGCACGAGCAATCCAGGAAAAAGGGTGCGACAGGATTGTCTGCCATTGCTTTCATGGCTGGGGGAGGATAGGGGGTGACTGACGACATGTACCCCAAACCACCTGAGGCTACCTTTTCCATTATCTCATTTATTTTTAAGTAATAAAGAAAAAATGCATGGTTTCAAAACAATAGTTGCTCTATTTCGAAGGGGGAAGGGTGGTTGGCTTACAGGAAGTTAAATTCAACAAAGGGGGCAGGTTTGCAGCCATGAGAAACTAGTTTTCAAAGTCTCTGTGATGCACCACGCACCTTGCCCATCCCGCCATACACGTCTTCCCCTTACCCAGGCATCACGTAGCACACAGCAAGCCGCAATAAACAATGCAAATGCTAGTTGCGCTGAGGTTTGATCAACAGCAGCAGCGAGCTTGTTAATGTCCAAAGGCACATCGCACCACCATTGCTCCTTACTACTGTCCAGGGGTCATGAGCTGTGGGAGCAAGGGGTAGGCGGGGGTGGGTGCGGCCGAGCGGTGCTGCTGCCTGTGACAGCAGCCAGGTTGCTGGAGATCAGGATGGCAGAGTTGCAGCGGAAGTGGCGGAGCGAGCAAAGCAACACTGCATTGCCGCTCCGAGGACAGTTAAAAGTCATATGCAGGACGACGGCTTTCAGGCCTGTTGCACAATCGGCTGCTGGATTGCAGGAGCTCGGGATGGCAGAGTTGCGGCGGAAGCGGCGGAGCGAGCAAAACACCATTGCTGTTGCAGATGGCTACAAGTCCTACTGATGAGGACGGCTGCAAGACTTCTTCTCTGGCGACAAAGGAGATGAATATGATGCGCCTAAAATCTAAACAGTCCCATACATGTCCCAGAGTCACTACCCTTTAGACTTGCCTGCAACAGCAGTGGTGACGGAGAGCTGAGCGGGCTCCTGCTTGCAGTGCTATGGCATCTGCGCTGTTAACCCAGGAAACAAGCCGTGAAACGATTGGCTGCTGTTACTTTCACAGAGGGAGGGAAGGAACGAGGGTTGACTGATGACAGTTACCCAAAACCACCCGCAACAAATTTTTGGCCCCATCAGGCATTGGGAGCTCAACCCAGAATTCCAATGGGCAGCGGGGACTGCGGGAACTGTGGGATAGCTTCCCACAGTGCACCACTCGGAATGTCAACGCTAGCCATGGTACTGTGGACGCGCTCCACCGACTTAATGTGCTTAGTTGGGACGCACGCATTCAACTTTATACAATCTGTTCCCAAAAATCGACTTCTATAAAATCGGCCTAATTTCATAGTGTAGACATACCTTTAGAGGAAAAGAACTGCTATATGTAACATCTCCTTTCATAGCTGTTGGATTAGGAGTTCAGTGTAGTCAAGAAAATGTACAAATATTTGCAAGATACTATATGTAAGGTTTTGTTGTTGTTGTTTCAGTTTTTAAAATAATAAGCACATTTTCTGTTATTTGAACTGTTGTAACTAATCAGAAGTTACATGGGTTACTATGAAGTATTTGTACCTAAATAAAGAGGCCCAATTCTGATGGACAAAGAGGCTTCTGAGAAGTTTGTGGGCTGTTGCAATGAAGTGGCAAATACTGTAAAATGGAAATGACAGCATGAATCCCTTTCATACATGCATTGTAATATTTCCTCTGCAATCATGTCTTTCTCCTTCTTACCATTTGAGGCAGATAATTTTGTTGAATTTCACTTTTTCTTGGGCAGTTGTTACATTTTTAAATCCTGTGTGAAATGATGTTGTGATGGCAAAAGTTTGACATGATTCACTGCAAAACAAGGTTTTTGTGAATAAAACCACAGATGAAAGAAAGCCAAGACACGGATTCATCAGACACCAGAATCCAACTGCAGAAATTATCAGTCTTTTGCTTTCACTAGGAGGATTCTGTAAGTGCTAGGAAATCGCCTTCACAAGCATCTCCTCATCCGCATTAGAAATGAACCATATGGCAACATGGCAGGAGCTGTCAAGTCACTGTTGGGGAGGCAAGGGGAGACTTTGAATAATGGAGCAATGAGTGGGCTATATGTGTTCAAATTACTAAAGCTCCCACTAAACTAATACAAGCCTCATTTTTAATGTAGTTCTTAATTTACCTTATCCTGGCTCTGGCTACGGCTACTTTGTGTTGCTCTCGTGACGCACATGGCCATGATTCTAGTTTAACCAGCTGGTGGAAGGTTCCTCTAGAGTGAGGAATCCCCAAGTGGTATATTATTGATTGATTCATTGATTTTATTTGTATTACAGTAATATCTACAGACCCCAATCAGAGACCAGCACCTCTGTGCTAGGTGCTGCACAAACCAAAAAGACGCCCCATACCTCATGGAGTTTACAATCTAAGTAAGCTGCTGTAATGGTTCTTCTGCCATTCCTTACCCAGCATAACGATAGTGCCTGGGAGGAAAAGGCCTCTCTGTAGGCCGGTGTGCGTAAGTTAGAGCAGCCTCCTATGTAAGGGACCAGTCCAGTCTCGAGCCAGCCCCAGGATCAGAAAGCCACTTTGCCTCTACCTGTGAGCAGCAAAAGATCACGGCCTTTATCTTTAGCAGGTTTATTTTTTCAAAGAAAAAAGACCCCCTCAGTGAGTGAGCGCTATTGCTCTGTAAAAATGTTTGCACTGGGGCAGGAGATTCTAGAAGTGTAAATATTAAAGTTTGTCCTACTTGGGATGTCTATGAAGACCAAAAGGAGAGTTAACAGAGATTCTAAAATCCATTTATGTTCTGCCAGATGAGATAAGGGCACCTGAATGTATGTGAACCTTTCAGATGATTTTCTTTCTGAGTCAGTCTGAAGTACCATGCACACAAAGCAGCATTGCTTGTTTGGGTTCAGGGCAATTCTTTTTATTCTGGAGGTAGCATCTCCCCCACCCGCAATCTAAGCATTGTTGACTTATTTGAATGAATTATGTGACTGTTTGGAGCAGCGACTGCATGTGCAAAGTCTGGCACAGCAGGGTGTCCATCTGGATACAGATAATAGGGCTTCCAGCTTACTCTCTGCAAACAGGGTGAACCTATGGCATTTTCACACTAGAGAATTGTATGTGCTCTGGAAATAATGAGGGAAACTAACTACTGGTTGGTGGTCAATTTGCCCTGATATTGTGAACGTTGTGCCTGCACAGATCTACATAAAAACAGCCATACTGGGTCAGACCAAAGGTCCATCCAGCCCAGTATCCTGTCTACCAGTGGCCAATGCCAGATGCCCCAGAGGGAGTGAACCTAACATGTAATGATCAAGTGATCTCTCTCCTGCCATCCATCTCCACCCTCTGACAACCAGAGGCTAGGGGCACCATTCCTTACCCATCCTGGCTAATAGCCATTAATGGACTTAACCTCCATGAATTTATCCAGTTCTCTTTTAAACCCTGTTATAGTCCTAGCCTTCACAACCTCCTCAGGCAAGGAGTTCCACAGGTTGACTGTGCGCTGTGTGAAGAGAACTTCCTTTTATTTGTTTTAAACCTGCTACCCATTAATTTCATTTGGTGGCCCCTAGTTCTTATGTTATGGAAACAAGTAAGTAACTTTTCCTTATTCACTGTCTCCACACCACTCATGATTTTATATACCTCTATCATATCCCCCCTTAGTCTCCTCTTTTCCAAGCTGAAAAGTCCTACCCTCTTTAATCTCTCCTCATATGGGACCCGTTCCAAACCCCTAATCATTTTAATTGCCCTTTTCTGAACCTTTTCTAATGCCAGTATATCTTTTTTGAGATGAGGGGACCACATCTGTACGCAGTATTCAAGATGTGGGCGTACCATGGATTTATATAAGGGCAATAAGATATTCTCCGTCTTATTCTCTATCCCTTTTTTAATGATTCCTAACATCCCGTTTGCTTTTTTGACTGCCACTGCACACTGCGTGGACGTCTTCAGAGAACTATCCACGATGAGTCCAAGATCTTTCTTCTGATTAGTTGTAGCTAAATTAGCCCCCATCATATTGTATGTATAGTTGGGGTTATTTTTTTCCAACGTGCATTACTTTACATTTATCCACATTAAATTTCATTTGCCATTTTGTTGCCCGATTGCTTAGTTTTGTGAGATCTTTTTGAAGTTCTTCACAGTCTGCTTTGGTCTTAACTATCTTGGGCAGTTTAGTATCGTCTGCAAACTTTGCCACCTCACTGTTTACCCCTTTCTGCAGATCATTTAGGAATAAGTTGAATAGGACTGGTCTATAGGATAGGACATCTAGCTGTTACTGGTTTTTTTCTTACTTTCTATCAAATATGCGACTTGTATTAAGCCCGTGGTGCTTGGCTCAGAATTTCATTGGGCTTTAGAAGCTGGAGTATAATGGCATATGTACAAGTAAATAGTATTTACTTTAACTGTTTTTTACTCTTTTTTATTTAACTGTTCCAAATGTGACAGTGCAAATAATTATGGACATTTTGCTACTGTCTTGATAACTATGAATGTTTATGTAGCCACTTACATTTTGGCAAATTGAAACCTCACTGTTAAATTCACAGCTGCATACTCAATTTGCAAGGAAGGGCTCAAGCACTGGACTTCCTTGTTAAGCTGATATGAATGCTTCCTCTTTCTTCTCTTCCTATACCCAAAAAACAAAATAAAGAAAATAAACTGATGTTTTCTCCTGTCAAAACCTGAGTACAGTTGATAACATCATTAACCTCTAAAGCTGTGTGGGGCATGCAGCTTCTCCAGATGTTTTCTGCAGTGTTGAATTTGCCAGCGATAGGCTACAAAACCCTTAACCCTGCACTCAGGTTTCGGTAAGTAATTTAAATTATCAATGATTTTTCAACTATTTCGTTGGACTAAAGTTTAAAATATGCAGCACCTACATAAGCGCTTTACAGTTTCAAAGTGAGAAGTATAAATAATCGGATACCAAATTTAGATCTTTAGCATTTTTAACTGGCTTACTTTATTTGTGTACAAAAGCATCTTTGCTCACCTATAAGCAGACTCAGATGGCTTTGGATATAATATAAGTGTGATCTACCTGGTCTCTGATCCCACTCCCACTGACTTTCTATTGACTTCAATGAGAATTGAACCAAGCCCCTGACTTCTACTGAGCTAGAGGGATCTTTGGTCTCACCCAGTCTGACCCAGTATGGCCATTCTTGTTTCTATAGCATACGCAATATGAAATCAGTATATTATGTTTCGTGACAAAGTTCCTGCTCTACCTTGCAAAAAGAAAAGGAGTACTTGTGGCACCTTAGAGACTAACCAATTTATCTGAGCATGAGCTTTCGTGAGCCACAGCTCACTTCATCAGATGCATACCGTGGAAACTGCAGCAGACTTTATATATACACAGAGAATATGAAACAATACCTCCTCCCACCCCACTGTCCTGCTGGTAATAGCTTATCTAAAGTAATCTTCAGGTTAGGCCATTTCCAGCACAAATCCAGGTTGTGCTGGAAATGGCCTAACCTGAAGATTACTTTAGATAAGCTATTACCAGCAGGACAGTGGGGTGGGAGGAGGTATTGTTTCATATTCTCTGTGTATATATAAAGTCTGCTGCAGTTTCCACGGTATGCATCTGATGAAGTGAGCTGTGGCTCACGAAAGCTCATGCTCAAATAAATTGGTTAGTCTCTAAGGTGCCACAAGTACTCCTTTTCTTTTTGCGAATACAGACTAATACGGCTGTTACTCTGAAACCTGCTCTACCTTGGTGGGTCTTGCGCTTATTGGCGGATTTGCTTGCCTTGGAGCTTCACGGCAGCCCTCAGCTTGGCTGTTTTCTGAACCCACAGTCCAGGTCGACTCCTCCTGTGTCTGATCAGAAGTTGGGAGGATTTGGGGGGAACCCGGGCCCACCCTCTACTCCGGGTTCCAGCCCAGGGCCCTGTGGAATGCAGCTGTCTCGAGTGCTTCCTGGAACAGCTGTGTGACAGCTACAACTCCCTGGGCTACTTCCCCATGGCCTCCTCCCAACACCTTCTTTATCCTCACCATAGGACCTTCCTCCTGGTGTCTGATAATGCTTGTACACCTCAGTCCTCCAACAGTACGTGTTCTCATTCTCAGCTCCTAGTGCCTCTTGCTCCCAGCTCCTCACACGCACACCACAAACTGAAGTGAGCTCCTTTTTAAAACCCAGGTGCCCTGATTAGCCTGCCTTAATTGATTCTAGCAGCTTCTTGATTGGCTGCAGGTGTTCTAATCAGCCTGTCTTAATTGTCTCCAGAAGGTTCCTGATTGTTCTGGAACCTTCCCTGTTACCTTACCCAGGGAAAGGGACCTACTTAGCCTGGGGCTAATATATCTGCCTTCTATTACTCTCCTATAGCCATCTGGCCCAACTCTGTCACAGTTTCTAATAGTATGTTCCCTAAAAGCTGCACTGTATGATGCTGTTAGGCATGAATATGCTGTTCAGGTTTCATTATGCGGCTGTGTGTACTCGTGTTTTTATGTTCTGGGAGCAATAACATGGAGGTGTTCTGTTCAACATCTGTAGCCATAAAA
Source organism: Eretmochelys imbricata (assembly GCF_965152235.1). NCBI lineage: Eukaryota > Metazoa > Chordata > Testudines > Cheloniidae > Eretmochelys > Eretmochelys imbricata. The sequence goes on along the minus strand of NC_135572.1, from coordinate 48,204,823 downwards.
TTGCTGAAGGACTTTGTTATACTGAATGTTGTGACCTTCACCACTACCTAGGACAAGACCTCTGCTCTGATCATTAGGAGGGTTGGAAGGAAGAAGGATTTTGGAAATGGGTCAGTGGGTTCTAACGGGGACAGAGGGTAACTAAAATGAGAAAAGTTAGGCCATGTTTACACTACAGAGTTAAGTCGACTTAAATTTTGTCGACGATCATAAGTTGCTTTAATAACATTGGTGGAGCATGTCCACACAACACTCCTTGTAACACCTGAGCATGTCCACAGTCATTGCTTTTGCATCAACAAGAGAGAGTGTTGCATCGTGGGTAGCTATCCCACTGTGTAACTTGCCACCCTCTGTCACCCTTTGCCACTGGGAGCTCTGGGAACAGATCGTGGTGCATCATGGGGACATGCTCACAATCCTGTGATGTAGTTCTTTCCGTCCCATCATTTCATGGGTTTCATACTTCCTACTTGGTTTCACACCATTTTTCAACAGCCCCAACGGAACAGAGAACCGCCGTCTCTGCCTAACAGTGTGGATCCTGAGCTGCTAACCATTGTGGTGATGAGCATTATGAACACAACTCAGCTGGTCCTGCAGTATTTCATGAGCTGCAAATCAGAGAGAGAATCAGTGATGCTTGTCCTGCTGTCTGCCATAGAAACAAATAATTCAAGATTGCTGCTCACATTCACGGAACAGCTTGCCACAGTGGACTGTCGGTACTGGGCTTGGGAAAAAAGCACTGATTGGTGGGAGCGCATTGTAATGCAGGTCTGCTACGATGAGCAGTGGCTACACTCACTGACATCAATGTGAGATAGTCAGGGAAGATGCATGATGCACGCATCTTTCAGAACACTGACTGGACTGTATAGAAAGCTGTGTGCTGGGACTTTCTTTCCAGACCAGAAGATTCCAATGGGGGATGAGCAAATGCCCATAGTGATCCTGGGTGACCCTGCATACCTTGATCCCCTGGCTCATGAAGCCTTACACCGGGAACCTAGGCAGCAGCAAGGAGTGCTTTAACAATAGGCTCAGCAGGTGCCGAATGATGGTTGAATGTGACTTTGGCCAATTAAAAGGATGCTGGCACTATCTTTTTGGCCGGTTAGACCTCAACAAGGCAAATACTCTGATGATCATTGTGGCCTGCTGTACTCTCCATAATATTTGCAAATCAAAGGGAGAAAAGTTTCCCTAGGGGTGGACCACTGAGGCTGATCAGTGCCAGAGCTGGAATGCTGATTTTCAGCAGCCATATACAAGGACAATTAGTGGGATGCAGTGGGAGGCTATTCGAATCAGGGAGCCTTTGAAGGAGCAGTTTGACAATGATTCCCAGTAATATGTTTTTATGTGATTCATTTGGCTAGACAATGTTTACTTGCTGCCATGCATTGCCCCTGCTATGCTTGCTTCTTGAGCATTAATTGCAAGGAGCAGATAGTCCTACCTATAGCCAGTGTGTTTCAATGTTAGCACTGAGCGATGTAGGTATGTCTGTATTTCACAAATAAAGACATTTAATTTCAAAGACTCAAGTTTAATAACAGGATCAAATGCAAACTTTTGGTCAAACAGGGGACATGAAAGTGAGGAACAGTCTCACAGTTAGGGCTCTCACACCTGAGTGTAACTCCAGCTTTCACTGGGAAACCAGTCCCCAGGCGTGGAGTGCATGGGATTGTGTGAGGGACCGGTAACATGTGATGAATGCAAGGGTGCGGGAAGTTTGGGGAGGGCATGGACTGGTGTTGTGTAGTGGCTGAAGGGGGAGTTGGGCACAGATTTACTGCAATTGCAGGCTGACGAGGGACTTCAACATCTCTGTCTGGTCCTCAAGGAGCTTTATCATCTGCTCCTGCCCCTGTGTCCTTTCCTGGCTATCCAGCTGCAGTCTTTCATATATTGTCTCCCTCCATGCTCTTCTTTTGCTCTGAGCTGCATCTGTAGACTGCAGTGCCTTGCAAAATAAATCCTCCTTACTCATCCTGGGTTGTCGCCTTATCTGATGGATAAGGCTCCGCAGGTGTGGAGGAGTGTATTCCCCAAGGGCACATCTGCAGAAGGCAAAGAAACAATGAACAGAGACAGGATTGTGAGTGCACTCACAGTCGTGAATCACAATAGTTACACACATCTCTTTCTCACTGCCCCTTGGCTAGCACACATGTTGCATAAATCATAATTATGGCTAATTAGCAGGGAAGGGAGGATGGACATGGGGGGAAAAGGGGAGAAAGGGAGGTTTGCAAAAGGGGTTATTATAAGCAGCTAGGGAGTCTATTTCCACAGGCTAGGGTAATTGAACCTGATATCTCACTCCTAAGGGTAACCCATCTCCTGCATGCATTTGCCTTCAGACCAGTTCCATATGCCACTCGCCTGTGTGCCGCTCTGGTCCCTGCAGAAATAATTGCCAGATGGTGTAGCAAAGCTTCCTACAGCAAAGGTAGAAACAAGGCAGCTCTCCCAAGGAACCTTCGGCGGAGGATTGCAGAATATCTACAGAAGAGTTTCCTAGAGATCACTATGGAGGATTCAAGAGACATCCCTGTGTACATTAACAAACTTTTCTGCCATGGCGTAGATTGACAGGCTCTGTTGTTAATTTCTGTCCCTTATCCCTCCTCTATCATATAACAAAGTACAGGAGAGCTCAATCTCCTCTCACTGTGCAGTATGAAAGCAAACTGAACACTTACCGGAGCTCCCCTCTCCTGCATCTTGCGTGCCAAAGCTGGAATGCTGGGACTGGCTAGACCCCTCTGGAGTGGAAAAGAGATCCTACTCACTGCGACACTGCACAACCCTGTGTGTATTCCACATCATCCTCCATCTCCATCTCCTTGTCCTCCACTTCCTTATCAGGGTTGAGTCTGCTGGCCACTGTCTCCAGTCCCCCCATAGTATCCCCGGGGCTCTTGGTGGTGAAGGTAGGGTCACCACTGAGGATGGCGTGCAGGTCCTTATAGAAGCGGCATGTCTTCGGTGTTGCACCAGAGCGATGGTTGGCCTTCTTTGCCTTCTGGTAGGCCTGCCTCAGCTCCTTGATTTTAGCATGACACTGTCGCATGTCCCTTTCGCGCCCCTTCTCCTGCATGCCACTAGCAATCAGCCCACAGGTATAGAAATTCCTACAGTTGGTGAGAAGCTGCAGCTGCACAGCCTCCTCTCCCCATAGACTCAGCAGATCCAACAGCTCTGGTGTACACCACACGGGAGCGCGTCTGCTACAGAAAGCTGGCATGGTCAGCTGGGAAGATGCTGTGTGAACTGTGCACACCCAGCAAACAGGAAGAGAAATTTCAAAAATTCCTGGGCCTTTAATGGGGGAGGGGCACATACTTGTGTACCTTCAGGGCAGCAGAGTTCAAACTGCTTACCAGAGTGGTCATGATGGGCATTGTGGAACACCTCGTTGAGGCCAATTAGGGCAACAACCCAGTGCGGTGTCTACACTGACTCTCTAAATAAGTCACAAAAAGCTCTTATGCCACTCGTTGAGGTGATTTTATTATGTTGGCATAACAGAGTAGTTACAGCGGCGGGAGGAACATTTCAGTGTGTACACCTCCACTGTTTTGTTGATGAAAGCTGACTTTTGTTGACCAAACTGTGTAGTGTAGACAAGGCCAAAGTGTCTGGTGCTGCTGTAAGTGACTTTGCTTAGAGTTGGGGGATGTGATGTTTTGTTTGTGGATTGGAATGTGCTACAGACCAGGGCACTTTTAACAAATGCCAGATCTGTTGATTGGCTGTTAGAGATTATGGCCAACATCTTCAAAAGCGACTAGTGACTTTGGGTGCCCAACCAGAGACACCTAAAAGGGGTCTGAGCACCTGTCCTCTGAAAACAAGGATTCTGGCTGCAACAGAAGTGGAGCTGGAAGGGGAAAAGGGTATGGCTCTATGCACCCTGTCCCTATTTGTTAATGAATCAAATGAATCAAGCCTACCCAATGTTTAATTTGCCAGGTTTTCAAAAGAATATATTCCTGCAGGCTGTTTGAAACAGGCTTCATTATGCCATGTCTTTAAAATTGCCAACAGGCCTCCATAGGACCTAATTTAACACATTCATTTGCTCACAGAAGTGTATAAGGAACAAACTAGAGAGCAAGAACAAAGAAACATTAACATACTTTGTCAAGCTAAACCAGTTGTAAAAGGCATGGTATACCTCTCTTCACTATTCTGCACATGACATATGCACTTTGGTACAATGAGTAAGGGCCATTATAAAACCTGCCTGTGGTTCTGGAGTGTTTTGGGCACCAACAAAAACACCCAAAGTGCCCAACACATAATACTCTATAACAAATGCCAATTACTTCTGTCAAAAATCAAAAAAAATGCAGAGTATTCAGAATGGATGATAATAGGAATTGCCAGTGGGACATCCCAGAAAACAAGTCAATCCCAGTCCTTATGCAAGTACACAAGGGGCAAGGCAAAGGGGGTGGATGCAAAGGGCCTACCCCATGACCTAGATAAGGGCCAGGCAGAATTGCAGTCCCCACACTCAGAAGGGAGAAAGCTGCACCATGCTCTCCTCCTGTATGACAAGGAGTCATTCTGATCATAGGGAAGAAAATGCTTCTTTGTCATGACCCCCAAGCCTCGAATCCCAGTCCACAGGAGCAGCCACACTGCAACCTTCCCCTTGCCAGCCTGCTGACAACTGCTGACCCAGGACCCATGAAGTCCAGCCCCAGTTTGAGGTTCCTCTCCTGAAGTCCCATTGGTGGAGTCCCAGAGCAGGATTGGCCCGCTGGCCCAACTTAATGCAGCAACAGGAACAGGAAGCTGTCTGAACAACTGGGATGTACCCTGCTCTGGACTGTGTACCTTGTCACTCCAGCTCCCCTGGCTTGGCTCCTGACCTCTGATTTGTGGTTCTGATCTCCAGTTTGTCTCCTGCTTCTCCTAGTATCCTGACCCTACTGACTCTCCACTTCTGACTGTGGGCTTTGCCTCTGACCCCTAAGTCTGGCTGCCCATGACCTGGCCTTGACATTCTTGGTGCTTCTTTGGGCAGTGCAAGTCTGCACCACCTTTTACTGTGAGCAGTGCCTAACACACACAATACAGCCTACTGGGTAAAGGTTTGATCCTGCATGGCTGGGACTACTCACATGCTTAAAGTTAAGCACATGCCAAAGTGCTTTGCTTGACTGGGGACAGAGTGTTTGGCACCTTCCTGAATTGAGCCCTAAAACTTCTTCCAATTTTGTTATCATCCTAACTGATTCAGTATCCTGGGTCTCCTATAAACTGAGTGATGGATGTTAACAGTTCAAATATATTGAGATTGGAGGAGATTGTGCTATCAGGGATTAGAGCATTTAGAGCAAACAATGGCTAGCAGCATTGGTCTAGATTCTGATCTAGCTAGCTCGATTTACTCTGGATTTCCATGGATAGAACAGAACAGAACAGTTAGTTGCTATTTTCTTTAATTGAAAAACATTCTTTTAAATAGAAGGAAAGAGGAAGTATGGAGACGGATATTGGCAACAGAGACACATTCACACAATTCTAACAGCTTAACTCAAACAACCGGTTTAGTATAAGAATCAACATACACTACACCAAGTATGCTGTTATTTATTCATAGACATATGAGAATCAGACCTAATGTTGTTAAATATTCTCTAATCGCTCATTCACTGGAAAAATATTTTTCAGGTTGGCAAGATCATTCATACTAAAATACCAGTCTGATCTTAAGATCTCTCTTTTTCATTTTTCTGGTATGTTTTGAGCCTTTCGACTTCATCTCATTATCAGCATCTGAGGGGTTTTATTTACATTCACCAGCATGTCCAGATCCACGCAAATAAAACCCCTGTCTTTAGAAGACCAAGCTGATAGAACGCTATTAGACTATTTCCAGCCAGAAGAAATCAGCCCATTCACATTTACTGGTAAACACTCCCTTTTATCCATAGAAGTAATAATCATATGATGTAGTGATCCTACATTCATTAGTGGGCTAGCCTGGCATTTCAGTCAATGGAATAAAAGCAAGTATAATTTTGCTGCATTCCAGCAGCAATAAAGATGGTATGCTAGAGAACCCAGAAAGCTGTTCAAATCCTTTTCCTTCCTAACTCTGAACATTATCTACTTTATGTGTTTCTACTGCTGGAGCAAAGGAAAAAGAAACATGGACTATATAAAAAAACTACACAGTTTGAAATTATTGTAAAAGTTGGATTCTGGAAAACAATGGCAAAAAGATTTTTTTAAAAATCAGTGGTTTTGATTTCATAACTGTTCACATCGTGTGCAACAGCACACACAAGGTTTTTGTGCTCCACCAGAAATGTGGGGTGAAGGCTATACATAGGTGAAGTAGTGTTAAGTGCAAGGTGTTGTGTCCTCTGCATGGAATGATAGTAATTCTGAACCTCTTGATGCTCAGTCACTTACCACATGTTCAGGGTAAAAAAAAAAAAAAAAAGGTTAGGGGGGCAAGGTAGGGCAGGACAGTATTGGGGAATGAGTGTGTCAGGAAGCATGGGGAATGGTGCGGTGTTTAAGTAATTCTTAGCTATATGTTCCCCTCATAGGTCTGATTCCTGCTACTGCTGCTAGCTATTCCAGGGTAGTGCTCTTATTAATACAGAATTGGGCTCCCATGCTCTGCATGTCCTGCTCATTAATTTTTAACCTTTGTGATCGAATACACCCCCTGTATTCACTCCCTACACACTATTGTAATAATCATGGTGCAAAATATGCCTTGTGAGGTATCATTAGAAAGCTCAGAACTTGCTGGTCAATAATATCACGGAGAAATGTGTGTCGCAACATTATATGTAAAGGTATTAACATAAGCTGAAATTATGACTGAAATGTGTTTACCAGACAAGTCTGGGAAGGGGATAAACCAGTTCCTCAAAGACAAAGGGCAAGCTGACACCTCTAGCCAGGTGTCATCAAAGTTGATTGGCAATCACCAGTCAAGTGTCCATTCTTTGGCAATGGAGGTGACAGGGACAGATCGGTCTGCATTTTAACAAACAACAACATGGAACTTCTTTCACCGTGAGACTCCATTTCTCTATCTTCACAGCAGGAAGAAACTGTACCTAGGGATAACCCTGTGGAAAGTGCATTTCAAAGGGGTACTGGACTATAAAAAGTGAGGGACAAAACACCACAGGGATTCTTTCTTTCTCTCTCACCTAAGAAGACATAGGAACCAGCCTAAGGACTTTGGGAGGGGTTCTGACCTAAAAATGTGGTTAGCAACGTTGCCGGGAACATGTGGTAAGGATTTTATCTTGAACCAAGTCTAGTTTAAGTTTTAGTTACTAGAAAGGATTTTATATTTTGCTCTTGTAACCATTTCTGACTTTAATGCCTTATACTTGTACTCACTTAAAATCTATCTCTTTGTAGTTAAATAGACTTGTTTTATTTTTTTAATCAAAACTAATCCAGTGTTGTGTTTAAACTGAGCTGTTTGGTAACTCCAATTAAAGTAGCACACTGTTGTATATTGACCCCTTACAGGGGAGATGGACCTCTAATGTCTGAACAGTCCAGGAGACGGCTAGTCAGTGCAGAACACACATTTTTTTTGCGGGGGCGGGGGGAATCTGGCACTAGGAGTGTGTTGGGGTCACCTTGCAAGTAGTAACGGAGAGTGTGACTGGAGTGTTGCTGGCAGGCTGCAGCTATATACAGTCAGGGGGTGACCTGCATGCTGTCTGGGAGGGACTCAAGGAGGGAGCTACAGCAGCAAAGTATTTTGAGCACCCAAGGTTGCAGGGCAGGTGGTGACACAACCCCTCACTGGTCTGGACTGCATCCCAAAATGTGACATATTTGCCGCACTCCACATTATAACATTGTTGAGAGTCACTAGAAGGTGCTGTTACAAATGGTTGTTAGTTTAGATTAACAGATTGTATAAATTTATTGTCAGCTGTGCTGCACTTCTCTTTTGATGCTGAAAATATCACCAGTCAAATCTGTTCTGCCTGAGTCTGTCTCTGACTGAATCTATTTTTAGGTGTAACTTGCCTACTAATGCAAGTAAACAAAACATTACGTGATGCCTGTCCCAGTTTCAGGGTAACTGCTCCTGAATTCCCCTCTCCGAGGTCCACTCCCGAAGTGCCCAGTCAGGTCTCAGGTCTCCAGCTGTCACCTGTTGCTGGGCAGGGACCCATGTCCCAGTCCATTCTGACTAAGGGATTTTAAGGCTGCACAGCTCCCTGCTTTACACTGTGATGTTCCCAGCAAGACAGCCTGCCTAACGGCCAGTCCCTGTGTGTTGCTTACTCTCTATGGGCTATGACAGGTGTGATTTACCAGTATGACCACATAGCTCTCTCTGCAGTACATTTATTCTTAAGGTAAAAGCATTACAGAGAAAATATATAAAATACAAGAAAAGTTCCTACATGTTTATTAAAATCTTGCCCAAAGTAACTCCCAACTCCAACATAGGGCTCCGGTAGGTGTCAGTCTTCCCAACCCTTCCACAAAGAGGAGTCCTTCTAGGACCCAAGGTCCTGTCAGTTTGTTGAGTCAAAAGGAAGATCCTATGTCAGTTTAAACTCAGGCTTTTATACCAAAAGCCCTTTCTTTGTCTCTTGGTCTCCGGAAAACCCAGTTTGAACCAGTATATGCAAACCATCCTGGGGTTGAGGGTGGGGGTGGGTGGAACTTCTCTGGAGTTCTTTATAATCACCGGGGTAATCACACCCACCCACACCCTAACACACACACATTGTGTTTAGTTTCTGGGGGAGCTGTGGTAACCCTCCCCAATGGAGTAGAACACAATCATACATAAACCATTCATAAATGTAATGCAATAGTCCCCAAAGATACTGCATTATAGTGAGGCGGCTGCCCCATTCCTGGAGAAAAGGGGTTAAAAGCAGCCAAGCTAGGCTGATTGGGTAAGCAGCCACAGCTGGGGCCATGCCAATCAGGGCCCAGCTGGCCCTGATAAGAGGGCTGGGGGCCAGGAGCTGAGAGGAGTCTCTCTCTAGCTGTTGAGAGAGAAGGACCTGGCTGCCTGGGAGCTCAGGGTACCGGGATTAGAGCAGTGCAGGGGAAAGGCAAGAGGAGCTGGGGAGCTCCAGCCTGGCAAATCCCCAGGCTGCGGACCTTGCTAAAGGCCAAAGCAGGTATTCGGGTTGCAGAGGTGCAGCCCACGGTTAGGCAGAGGCAGCTGGTCCTACCCTCTTGCCAATGATGAGTGGCCTTTACAGACTACAGTTTGCCCCAGTGACAGGGGGCTAGATGATGACTGGCAGTAGCCACTGAGGCAAGGTGGATGAGAGGGTTGGTGTCTCCCCTGGGTGGGGAGACCCAAAGAGTGGGGGTACTCCTGGTGCCAAAACCCTGAGTAAAAGGGGCACTGGGGTCCTGGAGGGACATGGGGCCTGAGGCAGGTAAGACACTGGCCAACAGAGGGCGCTCTGGAGCTGGAGTGAGCTAATCCCCAAGATGACCAGCAAAAGGTGCTGTGCCTGTGAGTTGTCGACCCTGCTAGATGCATGAGGTTGCTATATCTGTCACAAGGCCAAAACATTACATGGTGGCTGGAGCCCTGTAAGTGCAGAACCAATTTATGAAATAAACTGACCTGCTTTACAGAATATGCTGGAGTCCAGCTGCCCAAAAGGAACTGGGGAAAGCCCGAATCTTCTTTTGGGATGAAAGAAGCTTGGTCAGCATGGAGAGCTGTGTAGGAACAACACCTAAGTACAGAAGTGTTTTTACAAATGAGCTCTGTATCAAACAGATTTCGAGGGTATATATGCATGTAGAGATTATGACAAAATATATTTTTCATTTCATTATGTAGTTCATGGTAGTCAGGAATAGTACAAGTTAAATCTGATGACAGCTTTCACTCCGTTTCTTTTACGGAAAATATTGAATAGCTTTTTTGTTTTAAGGTGCATGCTTTGCTCCTTTAGACTAATACTCAAGCCATCTCCCACTTTTTAAAGTACCATTCATGCCCTTCTTAGGTCATGGGAGAGTTAGGTTTTCATACAAAGTTGAAGAGGTGTTTCATCAATAAGGAAACATAGATTTTGCTTTTACTGCAGACATTTATTACAAAACGGCTAAGAAGTGAACAGCATTTTTGTTTGGTGGCATTTCTAATACTTTGCAAAATACACTGTATTGTTCTGCATTAATATTCTGTGTTAAAACATACATTTTGCTGGATCTGCAAATAAATTTGTTCTAATAAAATAGAAAGTATTTAATCTCACAATGAAGCTGCCCGGAAGAGAGCTAGATATATTTTCCCCCTTTCAATTTTTCTTCAATTTATTTTTTACAAGTTTTTATGGAGTCTCTGACAACATCCTCAGTGCTTCAGAAAGTGAGGCTTTCTGGAAAGTGAATGGATTTAGGATCTCATACAACTCTCATGGTAGGCAGTGGGAGTCTTCCCATTTGTTTTAATGGCAGCTGGACTGAGGCCCCCATCTTGCAAACACTGATGGGCATACTTAACTACAAACTCCAGTTGCCACATTGTAAATGTCTATAGCAAAGCCAGTGATGAGTTTTTGTCTATTTCTTATGAGGTTTAAATATTTTCTTAAGATACCATGACTGCAACTTTTGTGAAGTCACATGCTCATTTATCTGTTTGAAAATGTATTATTAATTAAGTGCCAGCTGCATACTCAATGTTGTAAAAGAGATAAAATAAGACAAGATTCTCGTCCTGAGGAGCTTACAATCTAAAACCTCAATCCTGCAAAAGTTTACAGACAGATTTAACTCTTAAGCACAGCACTAGTCCTGTGTGCGCTAGTTAATTCTGACTTCAGTGAGACTACTCCCATGCTTTCAGCTGAGCACAAGCATAAATGTTCACAGGATCCTGGACTTTGGATCATAGGCTCTTTGGAGCAGGGATCATTTCCCATTCTGCATGTCATACTGCACCAGGAACATTGTTAGCAATTAATTAATAAATAATACACTTTTAAATAGAGGACTGAATGTGTGACCTTGCAAACATTGGATTTATGGTATCTTTTAAGAAATCATTTACACTCTAATAAAAAGAATTGAAATTTTATCACAGGTTTTGTGTATGGACAAATATTTATGCCATTACAGTTGTATGTGGGTGTAGTCTCCAGGCACCCAGATACTAATAGTGATGGATGCTTTAGCACTGAATGATGAGATAAATGTGCATTGAATTCTCCTTTTATTTAACTTTGAGTTAATACAGCTTATAATTGAGCTTTTAAATGAATGATAGAAGCAGGTAGTGCCTGCTCAGCACTATTAGAAATCGTAACTAGCTCAAACACTGTTGTTAAAAACTGTTGTGTGGGTGTCTCAAAGTCCTGTTTCAACCTTCTGCTGACACTACATCAATTATATGATTTTTTTATGCTAGTTATCTGATTGGGGGGTACGGGTCTATACTATATAAATACTGCTACTGTACATCTATGCACGGGGGTAGATTTAATTGATGCACTCTGGAATTCTGCAACCTGTCATCAGTACCTCAGCCAGAGGTGACGGGTGGGCGAGGTTCAGTGGCCTTCAGTGTGCAGGAGGTCCGACTAGATGACCATCGGAGGCAGATTAAGATTTACTGGGGCCCTGGGCACAAAAAACATTTGGGCTCCCCACACCTTGGGGGCTCAGAGGCGACGGAAATGGAGGGGCCTTGCCTGCCCACTTTTTAATCTGGGCGTAGTAGCCTTGGGCAGGTGCAGAGCAGCTGCAGCAGAGGCTGCGCTTCACAGTGGGGGAGCTGATCAGTCTCTTTCAAGTGCAGGGGCTGAGGTGGGCCTTAGTCACTGCTCACTACAGGGCCCCACCCCCTGCTCCTCCTCTTCCCCCTGAGGCCCTGGCCAAATCAGAAGCTGGAACCGGGATGTGGTAAGAGGCCCCCAGAGAGCCTGGGCTGCTGTGGAAAGCTCTGAACTAGGCTGTCAACTTTCTAATAGCAGAAAACCAAACACCCTTGTCCTGCCTCTTCCCCAAGGCCATGCCTCTGCCCCACCCCTTCTCCAAGCCCCCCCCTCCCTCCCAGCCACTCGCTCTCCCCCACCCTTGCTCACTCGCTCATTTTCACCGGGCTGGGGTAGGGAGTTGGGATGCAGGAGGGAGCGAGGTCTGGAGGTGCAGGCTCTGGGGTGGGGCCAGGGATGAGGGGTTTCAGGTGCAGGAGGGGGCTCCAGGCTGGGGCAGGGGATTGGGGTGCAGGAGGGGCTGAGAGCTCTGGCTGGGGGGCTGGGCTCAGGGGTGGGGCCAGGGGTGAAGGGGATTGGGGTGCAGGAGGGGGCTTTGGACTGGGGCAGGGGATTAGGGTGCAGGAGGGGGCCTTGGACTGGGACTGAGAGATTCAGGGTATGTGCTGAGGCAGGTGGTTGGGATGTCAGAGACAGTGAGGGCTCCAGCTGGGGGTTCAGGGTGGGACCAGAAATGAGGAGTTCAGGGTGCAGGAGCGGACTCTGGGCTGGGGCAGGGGATTGGGGTGCAGGAGGGGGCGAGGGCTCCGGCTGGTGGTGTGGGCTCTGGAGTGGGGCTGGGGATGTGGGGTTTGGCGTGCAGGAGGGGGCTCCAGGCTGGGGCCGAGGGGTTAGGAGTGTGGGAGGAGGCTCCGAGCAGGAACCGGGGGTTGGGGTGCAGGAGAGGGTGAGGGCTCTGGGCTGGGGGTTCAGGGTGTGGGAGGGGACTCCGGGCTTGTGGAGGGGGTTGAGGTGTGGAAGGGGGTCCGGGGTGCAGGCTCTAGGAGGGAGTTTGGGTACAGGAGGAGGTGAGGGATGCGGGCTCCGGGCAGCGCTTACCTCAGGCAGCTCCCGGAAGTGGCGACATGTCCCGATGGCTCCTAGGTGCAGGGGCAGCCAGGGAGACTGCACACGCTGACCTTGCCCGTAGGCGTCGCCCCTGCAGCTTCCATTGGCTGCAGTTCCTGGCCAATGGGAGCTGCGGAGCTGGCACTCAGGGGCATCTCACAGAGCCTGCCTGTCTGCCTAGGAGGCAGACATGTCGCTGCTTCTGGAAGCTGTGCGGAACCATGCAGGGAGCCTGCCAGCCCCACTGTGCCACAACCCGACTTTTTAACAGCCTGGTCAGCAGTGCTGACCGGAGCCACCAGGGTCCCTTTTCGACTGGGTGTTCCAGTCGAAAACCAGACACCTGGCAACCCTACCCTGAACCCTCCACCTTCCCTGGGTAGTGTGGGCGCGGGCCGGGGGCTGCTCTTGGGCCTCTGGCCTCCATGCCCAGTGTAGGTGGAGCGTCCAGGGCTCCCCACAGCGGCCCAGGCTCCCTGGGTGGCTCTTACCACAGCCCAATTCCAGCTTCGGCCTAGCCAGGGGGCAGGAACTCAGGGGGAAGAGGAGGAACAGGGACAGGGCCAGAGTTTTGGCACCAGTGGCCCCACCACCTCAAAACAGGTTCCTGCACTTCTGCAGGGACCCCCAAATTGTCTGGGGCCCTTGGGTATGGGCCTGTTAATCTGCCAATGATGATCATTATGGTGCCTTCTGACCTGATAGTCTGAGTCTATGCCAGTGCCATGACTGAATCTTAAAGAAAACAATCTGTCGCAACAGCTGCAGCATTCTAGATTATCTGGGTCTGGCAATATAAACAGAATAAAATTCAGATTGAAATGTAATGGAAATTCCAGTTAAAGGGCCTGCTGCTGTTCTCCCATCAGTGTAAATCATTAATAACTTAGTCAATGGAGATACACTGGTGGTATGGAATTAGTGTGAGATCATAATCCAGCCCAAAGTCCCCACTTTTTTTTTAAATTAAAAAAAAACAGTCATATATGTACAACTCCATTCCCCAGTACTGTTATTTTTCCCCTTTACATATAAAAGAAAGCAGAGCATTCAGCAAAACAAAAGAAAGGATTATTCACATGTTTCATATACTGACAACATTCATCCTCAGGAACTCTTTGTTGATTGTTCCTAGTAGCTCTAGTAATAAATTTAAAGAAATACAAAACAGTGGTGTCCCCGTACCCCATAGACGACACTATACCATTGTCCTATTATGTTTAAAGAATGTAACAGTGACTGTAAAGAGTTTCCTGAGCAAACAGCAAGTGGTAACCAAAGGACAAGTGGTCTCTTGAGTCAATTAAAAAAGCAGAATTTCTAAATGCTGCTTTATTCAGATTTTGCGGCTCGTGAATGTTAGAATATAAGTCACAATGATGGTTTTTTTACACTGATGTAATAATGTATGCAACCAATAAATACGTGCTTGGTATAAAAAGGTCTATTGTTGCTAATTATGACATCATAAAAAACACAAGGACACATTCTGATCTTGGTTAAACCATATAAATTCAGAGTAATTCCACTGGCTGGTATAGTTGAACTGAGAGGAAGTGTTTCAGAGAATGAAAAAAATATAGTTAAGATCCTTAGGTAAATGAATAGAGCCCTGCGTGGATACAAAATTATATCTGCAGATTTGCAGGGCTCTAGATATAAAATTTGGATCCGCATCCGTCAGCGATCCACAAACATGGTCCATGGATATCCGCATTGGCAAATATTGGGGATTATAAAGTGGATATTCACAGATATGCAGGGCTCTATAAATGAAAACTTGTCTTAGTACAGTACTAGGAGTCCTAGTGGAGTTTATGTAATGCAAACATAAACACTGAGAAATCAGGAATGGGAGCCCTAATAATAATAAATGAATATAGCATTGCTTCTATGTGCTGCAAGTCCAGAAAATACCCTGTGTTAGTCAGCAAAAAATAGAAATGACAAACTGTAACCGTACTCCAGATTCCCCATGAAATCTGATTCTCTGAAGACAACAGGCTACATTCAGCCCTGGGCTACAATGGCTTCTGCAAAACATAAATGAAGGCTGGGATTTTGGTGACACTAACAAACACCCTGAGCATCACTTTTCTTCCTTAAGATTTGTTAAAGCCCTTCTTATTCTCCTTGAACTTTTTCTTAGAAGTAAGAAATTCTGTTTTCTAGTGCTCTTCTATTTCCCTCCTAACTTAAGCATGTATTTTTGTTTTTTCCCCATTTCTCTTTCCTGTGCAGTTGATTTTATAAACTTGTTGTAGCGGTCATTCATGAAGCTGCTGCTCTTTGTTCCTTTTTCTGAAGAACTGCAGTCCATTGTACTTTTATTATGGCACCCTTGGGATTCTCCAGCCTTCTCCAATGCTGACAGTTTTAGTATTTCTTTAGTCACACCTTTAGTCACAATTTTTTTTAATTTCCCCAGATTTGATTTCATGATGTTTAATATCCTTTTACTGCTGTGGTCTGAAACCCATTCCTCACAATGCTAAATTCAAGCTCCTGGCTCAGATCTTCCCTATTATTTCCAATGTTTTCCTTCAGTTCCACCTTGTTGGTAGGAAACAGACCCCAAGATGGAGTGTCGTCTGCTTGGATTTTTTTATTTTCTGGTTCTTGTCTTACATATGTAACTTAGGAATTTCCATTTGCTTTTTTGGCTGTGTTTGTTACCTCATAGATTTCTGGGTAGTTAAAAGCCCTGAGTATAGCATCCTGGGGCTTCATATACTTCCAAAAGTAGTTCTAGGAATGTTTTGGCTTTGTTCTCTTCATACCTACTACTGTATCCCACCCCCACCCCTTTGTTTTTTCATTCCTTATATCCTACTCCATCGAATTTTACTCCATACAGTCTTCATTGTTGACTTGCAGCTCATTGGCATAAAAATGTTTGATACATGACACCAATATTCCATCTTGCCTTTTCTACCACTTGTGTCCATTAATACTGGCATTGCACTATTGCCTCCAGGTTTAATTTATGACAACTAGATCATAATTATCATCACTTTGTAGCACTTCTCATTCTTCTTGTTTGTTCCTTATATTCCTTACATTTGTATATAGATACTACAATATAAACAGGTGCATGGAAAAAGTAAACCCTTGAAACATAAAGGGATACTGTTAATGTTTTAGACCCACAATCTGAGTTGTTATAGTATTTTTAATTATATCAGTCTGACACCTAATATTGAAAAAAAGTAACCACTAGTGTGTAATGTAAACACTGCAAAAACTCAAAAGTTTTCTTTTAATCTCCTTACTGGCTCTGAAGCAGAAGTTAACTAATAAATGTTATTCCCAGAATGCTGCTGACATCAATTGATGTGGCTGGTACATACGCTGTGTTGGCTTGACATAAGCAGAACTTGTGAAACAAACGAGGGAAAATCAATATTTTGCAAAAAGAAAAGGAATCATTGTAGTAGGGGGGAAATATTTCCAAATTTGGGGTCAAATCCTGATGTCCTTATCAAGGCCCAGCCCTGGGAGCTGCTGAATATCCTTACCACATAGTGTGGACAATGGAAATTGACAATGCTCAGGACATATCAGGAGGAGTTCAGTGTGACAGATATGGCAGTTTCTTGCAGTATCAAGAAATGGGACTACTTGCAGCCCATAAAGTTAAGCACATGTGTAAGTCTTTGCAGGACCTGGGCCTAATCATAGTTTGGGGACAAAATTATAATCTGTTTGACCTGTTCACAGTTCCTCAGTCTGTCACAGATTTAACCATGCATGCACAGGGAAGAATGTGTCTTATGTAGGATGGAGGAGTATTACTGACTGAGACTCCCTTATTGTTGGTGTTCTACAATGCTCATTATTTTAAATTCTTTTTGTGATACATCAAAATACAAAGAGCTTAGCTCTTTCACATAAAAACCCACCAGCAACTCCAAAACTTGAGAATTACCAGAGAGATCAATACAATCAATGCCCCAACACTATCCTGCTGCTCCCACAACTACCAGTCCTTTTATTATTATTTCTGGTCATGTAGTGCCAGCCCTAGAAGCCCCAGCTGAGAGCAGGGCCCCATTATGTAAGGTACCATATACACAGAGTGAGAGTCAGTCAGTGAGCTCACAGACTAAACAAGCAAGACTGACCAAGGGTAGCAGGGAAAACAGGCACAGAAAAGTGAAGTGATGTGTCCAAGGTCACACAACATAACAGCAGGGGAGCTGGGAATAGAAACCAGATCCCCTATTCACATGGCCTCTCCACTAGCCCTCTCTTGTAACACTGCTCATGCCCCCAAAACTTTGGTAATGAGTTGGACCTTGCTGCAAGCCATGGAGGTCAACAGCTTTGTGGTATTTTGGGCCAAGGAGTAGAGAAATGCATTCCAAACCAGAGGACCCATCATGAAGAACATCCTGCTGTGGGTTCCCTCTGTATTATACTGAGAGGGCTACTGCTCAAATGCCTCCTCTGAACACCACTGCTGTAGTCTAGTGTGGGGAGAGAGGCAGTCTCTAACTTTCTGAACTATTGAACTTAGCCATATTTTGATGTGGGTTTACAGGAGACCTATGACCTATAGACACCAGACTGAATGTGTAGATGATAGTGAACCATCCTTAAGGAAAAAGAAAAGGAGTACTAGTGGCACCTTAGAGACGAACCAATTTATTTGAGCATAAGCTTTCGTGAGCTACAGCTCACTTCATCAGATGCATTCAGTAGAAAATACAGTGAGGAGATTTATATACACACATAACATGAAAAAATGGCAGTTATCATACACACTGTCAGGAGAGTGATCACTTAAGGTGAGCTATTACCATCAGGAGAGCGGGGCTGGGGGGGGGGGAAGAAAACCTTTTGTAGTGATAATCAAGGTGGGCCATTTCCAGCAGTTAACAGGAATGTCCGAGGAGCAGTGTGGGGTTGGGGGGGGGGAGAGGGGAATAAACATGGGGAAATAGTTTTACTTTGTGTAATGACACATCCACTCCCAGTCTCTATTCAAGCCTAAGTTAATTGTATCCAATTTGCAAATTAATTCCAATTCAGCAGTCTCTCGTTGGAGTCTGTTTTTGAAGTCTTTTTGTTCTAAAATTGCGACCTTTAGGTCTGAAATCGAGTGACCAGAGAGATTGAAATGTTCTCCGACTGATTTATGAATGTTATAATTCTTGACATCTGATTTGTGTCCATTAATTCTTTTACGTAGAGAGTATCCAGTTTGACCAATGTACATGGCAGAGGGGCAGTGCTGGCACATGATGGCATATATCACATTGGTAGATGTGCAGGTGAACAAGCCTCTGATAGTGTGGCTGATGTGATTAGGCCCTATGATGGTGTCCCCTGAATAGATATGTGGACACAGTTGGCAACGGGCTTTGTTGCAAGGATAGGTTCCTGGGTTATTGTTTTTTTTTTGTGTGGTGTGTGGTTGCTGGTGAGTATTTGCTTCAGGTTGGGGGGCTGTCTGTAGCCAAGGACTGGCCTGTCTCCCAAGATTTGTGAGAGCGATGGGTCGTCCTTCAGGATAGGTTGTAGATCCTTGATGATGCGTTGGAGAGGTTTTAGTTGGGGGCTGAAGGTGACGGCTAGTGGCGTTCTGTTATTATCTTTGTTGGGCCTGTCCTGTAGTAGGTGACTTTGGGGTACTCTTCTGGCTCTGCCAATTTGTTTCTTCACTTCATCAGGTGGGTATTGTAGTTGTAAGAATGCTTGACAGAGATCTTGCAGGCGTTTTTCTCTGTCTGAGGGGTTGGAGCAAATGTGGTTGTATCGTAGAGCTTGGCTGTAGACGATGGATCATGTGCTGTGGTCTGGGTGAAAGCTGGAGGCATGTAGGTAGGAATAGTGGTCAGTAGGTTACCGGTATACGGTGGTGTTTATGTGACTATTGCTTATTAGCACCGTAGTGTCCAGGAAGTGGATCTCTTGTGTGGACTGGTCCAGGCTGAGGTTGATGTTGGGATGGAAATTGTTGCAATCATGGTGGAATTCCTCAAGGGCTTCTTTTCCATGGGTCCAGATGATGAAGATGTCATTAATGTAGCGGAAGTAGAGTAGGGGCATTAGAGGACGAGAGCTGAGGAAACGTTGTTCTAAGTCAGCCATAAAAATGTTGGCATACTGTGGGGCCATGCGGGTACCCATAGCAGTGCCGCTGATTTGAAGGTATACATTGTCCCCAAATTTGAAATAGTTATGGGTAAGGACAAAGTCAAAAAGTTCAGCCACCAGGTTTGCCGTGACATTATCGGGGATACTGTTTCTGACGGTTTGTAGTCCATCTTTGTGTGGAATGTTGGTGTAGAGGGCTTCTACATACATAGTGGCCAGGATGGTGTTTTCAGGAAGATCACTGATGGACTGTAGTTTCCTCAGGAAGTCAGTGGTGTCTCGAAGACAGCTGGGGGTGCTGGTAGCGTAGGGCCTGAGGAGGGAGTCTACATAGCCAGACAATCCAGCTGTCAGGGTGCCAATGCCTGAGATGATGGGCCGTCCAGGATTTCCAGGTTTATGGATCTTGGGTAGCAGATAGAATACCTCTGGTCGGTTCTAGGGGTGTGTCTGTGCGGATTTGTTCTTGTGCTTTTTCAGGGAGTTTCTTGAGCAAATGCTGTAGTTTCTTTTGGTAACCCTCAGTGGGATCAGAGAGTAATGACTTGTAGAAAGTGGTGTTGGAGAGCTGCCTAGAAGCCTCTTGTTCATATTCCGACCTATTCATGATGACGACAGCACCTCCTTTGTCAGCCTTTTTTATTATGATGTCAGAGTTGTTTCCGAGGCTGTGGATGGCATTGTGTTCTGCACGGTTGAGGTTATGGGGCAAGTGATGCTGCTTTTCCACAATTTCAGCCCGTGCACGTCGGCGGAAGCACTCTATGTAGAAGTCCAGTCTGTTGTTTCGACCTTCAGGAGGAGTCCACCTAGAATCCTTCTTTTTGTAGTGTTGGTAGGAAGGTCTCTGTGGATTAGTATGTTGTTCAGGGGTGTGTTGGAAATATTCCTTGGGTCACTTGATTTCAGACCTAAAGGTCCCAATATTAGAACAAAAAGACTTCAAAAACAGACTCCAATGAGAGATTGCTGAATTGAAATTAATTTTCAAATTAGATACAATTAACTTAGGCTTGAATAGAGACTGGGAGTGGATGTGTCATTACACAAAGTAAAACTATTTCCCCATGTTTATTCCCACCTTGATTATCACTACAAAAGGCCCCCCCACCCCCCGCTCTCCTGCTGGTAATAGCTCATCTTAAGTGATCACTCTCCTTACAGTGTGTATGATAACACCCATTTTTTCATGTTCTGTGTGTATATAAATTTCCCCACTGTATTTTCCACTGAATGCAACCGATGAAGTGAGCTGTAGCCCACGAAAGCTTATGCTCAAATAAATTGGTTAGTCTCTAAGGTGCAACTAGTACTCCTTTTCTTTTTGTCAATACAGACTAACACGGCTGCTACTCTGAAACCCATCCTTAAGGAATCATCTGCTTGATTTTCTTAATATTTCCTTTGACACTTTTACATGAGCAGATATGTGTGTCTATACATCTGCATCTTGGTTAAACAGTTGGACATCAGTTTTTCCTTTTTAGAGGTGGAATATCTCTTCCACCTGACATTACCTTTACTTAGTCAGGGCTGGGATTCCAAATCAGACTGTGGTAAGGCATAAATTGCCCTACAGCCTCCTTTTAAGAAAATTTGGCCTTGAAGTAAGGAAGCATTTGGTGAGGGACCACTTTCCTTTTGAAACTGCAATAAGTCATCATTTCTGCTATGGGTCCCATTGGAGCTTTTCAGTGGAAGAACTACGCAGCTTAGAAAGAATGGTCCAGACTAGAAATGACTGATATTTCAGGCTAAAAAAATCTAAGAATTGAGAAGTACAAAGAAGTGCTGTGGCACCTGAGACATGCGAACCTGTGGTATAAAGAAATAATTCTCTTCTATTCAGCTGGAAAATGTACAGGAACAAAACATACAACCATATTTTGTAAATAATACCATCTAAAAGGGCTCCCAGTGGTCTCCAAGTAGCTGTATAGTACGTTACAGCCCACCTCATGAAAACAGTGCAATTCATTTAATATTTATGTGGAGGTTTATAATATTTAAAGAAAACAGGTGCATTGTAACACATCATCAGTTTCAGCGGCTGTGTCTTAGTTGGTGCCTGGCCCCTGGGCCAAACTCACAGAAGTTGCACTGGGAATATGGAGTGAAATCCAGGCTGAGAACTTTGGAAAACTATATCTGCTTGTGGCCCAGCTGGGCCTGTAAGGAGCTCAGGGAACTGGGTGCCCTGGTGGTGCCAAGCTCTGCAGGTGGCCCAGCTTCCAGCCAGAGACTTTGGAGAGCAGGGTGATCATTGGGACTGCAGCCCCTGCTGCTGGCAGGGAGTGGCCCTTGGGAAGTGTGGGGCTCCTAGGCTAGAAGCCCCCTTGGGAAGTGTGGGGCCCCCTGAGCTTGCAGCCCCCTGGGGAAGTGTGGGGCCCCTCGGAGCCAGGGAACTTGCTGGCCCCCCCATGCTCCCTCGTGACAACACGACAGGATACCGCCCCCACGACCTGTTGCCAGCCCTAGCAACCGTTGCTGAGTGAGGGCGGCGCTCGACTCTCTGGGCTGTTCGTTCTTGGGGCTTCCCCCGCTCCGCGGCCTACAATCCCCATGGTGCCCCGCGGGGGATGCCGTACGTGACGCACGGGGGAGGGGCGGGGCTCGTCTCTCCCCTGCTGTGTCCCCTTCCCTCGGCTCGGCGGGCGCCATGTTGGCTTGAGAGGAAGATGACAGGCAGCGGCTGCAGGCGCGGGGCAGAGAGCGGATCGCACTGAGACGGCCCCGGCCCACGGCGAGACGAGGCAGGGCAGCCCGCCCGGCACTGGGGTCCCCGCCGGGCCGCTGAGGGAGCCGTTGGACGGGGGAGGCAGCGGCGATGAGAGCAGAGACCTGAGGCTGCTGCGGGCTGGAGGCGGCTGCCGTTTAAATTCCCCTTGAGGCGCTGCCGCTCCCGGAGCGGTGTGGGGGAGGGCACCCCGGGCCGGGGAGAGACGCTGCCCTTCTCCCTCGCCCGCAGACACCGTGCAGGGTGGTCCGCCCCCGGCACCCCCCGCCTCCTGGGAGGACACAAACTTCAGCCGCTCGCTCCGGCCGCCGGAAGGTCGCCCAGCCTGTCTGGGTCGCCCGCTTTAATGAGGAGGTGACTTGGGCGCAGAGCTATCCCGTGAATCATCCCGTCATTATCCGTCTGGGCTGGAGAAGGAAGAAAAACCCCCGCCCGCAGTTCATGTCACTGTACAGCCCTGCCTGGTCCACCTGGCACCGCTGCTGCTGACAAGGATCTGCTGCCATCTCCGGGCTGCTGCTGTGCCCGCTGGAGACCGGCTCCTCTTGGATATTTCCCCCTCAACAAACAGCCTCCTCTCTGCGTATCCACCACTCACAGGAACATTGAACTTACTGCCGCCGAACCGGGCGCGGATCCCTTGCTGTGCGAGCTTGGTATTATTATTATTTTTTTTAAAGTTGTTTTAAACCACTAGAGTATAACAGCAAGATGTCCAGCAGTGTCCCAGCTGACATGGTAAGTACTGGGCGCCTTATTTGCTGTCGTTACTACAGCCATTGGTTGACAGTCTGTTGGGTGTGTGTTTGGGAGATGAAGACGGAAAAAGAGAGGGGTTCAGCAAAGAGGGTTAGCAGAAAATGACACTCCTGTCCCTTAAGGATGTAGGGGACAAAAAGTTCCAGCCTTCTAGTGTGTCCTTCCTCGCCCACCCTCCCCCCATACGTCCAGATGCTGCTTTGATTTTTCCTAAGGGAATCGGGGAGCTGCAGTGTCGTCTTGTATGTAGTAAGGCAACTCGGAGAGGTAATTGTCCTTCTCCTTTACCTACACCAGTGAATAGCTGTCTGCGTCTTTTCATTTTGTGTAGCTGTATTGTGTAACGCTGTGAAGCATTTTTGAATTATAATGTGTGAGCGAGATGCTATACAAAATAAAACTGCACCGGAAACCATTTGTGTCCAAACCATAGCATACTGGAAAGCGTTTATCCTCCAGAACCAGCTGAAATTCGGCCCTATTCTCTCCTCCCACCTCCCTGGCTTCCCACCAACACTTTGGCATCTAGCATTGATAGGGAGATAATCTCTTCACTTGATACAGGTGAACAGGCAAAAACTCACATATGTATTTACACAATAAGATCTCTTGTGTACTAGCTGCAGTATTGACTTTTTTCAAGGACAGTTGTATTTCTTTTAGTGAACTATACTTCAACCAGTATAGTTCTCTGTTGAGCTCCCGTTGGACCTGCCAGATCAATAAATTTAAAACCAGAAAGGTGTATAGATGGGCATGTTCTGGTGCTTTGGGGGGAGGAGGAGGGAGTTCTTGCACTAGTCTTTCAGGTCTGCTAATTAATCTATTTGCAGCATGAATTTTCTGATGTTATATATTGAAAGAAACTGGTTAATACATTTTTATGTGTTACCTCTTTATTCTTACAGCAAAACTTCCACATATCACTTCATTCTTCATATTTCAAGGTGATTGGTGGTGACTTTGTTTTAGAGCAGAAGACACGTCCATGCTTCTGTCATTTGGTGTGAAATTACATTTTGCCTTGATAACCTAGTGCTGTAGAAAGAATTTAAAGATGGATAGCCCTTGTTTCAGGCATAGTAGGTATGCAGTTAATGTGCATATTCATGCTAATCAGGCTGTTGGAATAGTGGTACCATTTGGGAGCTTACTTTCATTGTTTCTTGCAGAGTGTCATTTTGGCTGCTGTAGAAAAATTAAATTTTGCCAAAAAAAGAGAAGTAATAAGATAAACGATTAAAAAAAATCGGTGGCTGTGGGCTTTTTTTTCTCTCTCAGATATATTCTGTATATTATGACTTGGAGGATGGGGGGACTGTTGTCTCTGAGTTTGAATCCTTTGCAGTGTAATTTTCAGTCATAATATTATTTAGTGTATGTTTCCTTTCAGGGTCTCCTTAGCCCTGAGAATACACTGAATAGTCTTTCCCCTTCCCCTCACTGACTAATGCGTCATATCACAGCAAATCTTACTCTAGCTGAGGAGGGCTGGATGCAAATCCCTTAGCATTGTTTTTGAAATTTGCTGGAGGGGTCTCTAGACAGCAACAGGAAGCACTCTTCTCTCCCCTTTCCCTGAGCTGAGCAAGTTGCCCCTCCACAGTACTCCTGGACCCTACCTACTTGGGAATCATTGTGCTGTCACTAGATATCTTGTGCTGAAGACTTGATTTTATATCAATGTACACATTTAAATGATAGAAATAAAAAGATTTTAGCTATAAAAACTGTTCTATCTTTTAAAAGTAGTAATTATTCTGATGCCATATTGGCACATTGCTACTAGTAAAATAGGCCTAAAGATATGCCATTTGTTCATAATCAAGAAGATTGTTAGCAGTAGTGATTTTTTGGATATATGGGGATGAAATATCAAATGATAACATCAGTATCCATTCATTTTAACTGGGGATATAAATTCATGCTGGCTTTTTCAGGACCATTTCAATAGGTTTCTGCATTTTTTTTTTTTAGCTGCAGTTGTCTTGTCTTAACAGGCTTGAGTCATATACACTGTGGAAAATTGGGCTATTAAGTATGGATAAATTGTTAGAAGGAACATGGGGAAATGACACCCCCTTGAGTGCTGCAAGTTTCAGTGCTGTAAAATGCCAATATAGACAGTGCACCCGTGCTGGTAGCCATGCCCCTCGTGGAGGTGGGTTTTTTAGAGCGCTGGGAGACCTGTCTCCCAGCGCTCTGCCGCAGCTACACAAGTCAAGTTAAAGCGCTGCTGTGTAGACTAGCCCTTAGTCTCCTATTATCAACAACGTCCTCACTCCAAAAGCTCACATTTGCTAGTAATCGCTGTTTAAACTGATTGTTCCTAAAAGAGAAGCATTTATCAGGCTGTCACCTTGTTTGTTTGTATTTACTGTAGAGTCTTGGTAATTTGCATTTCCCTAATCCACCCACTCCATAATTTGTATGCACAAGCAATGGTCTTTTTCCCAGTTCTCAACGATTTAATAGTAGTCTAGAGGGATGTTGTATTACTAAAATTCATTACGTTTACAAAACCATTTACAAAACACTGAAGTATTATAATAAATAATTAAAACTAAACTGTATTTGTCAGATAAATGATTTAGTATCTGCTTTTTATTATTTTAATGGCTACTTTGCAAAATGTAGTTATTTGCAATAGCTCTTTCTATCAGTAGAAATTAGCAGTGTTCTGGTGTGTGTGTGTGTGTATATATATATTCTGAATTTATATAAATCTATGGACGCTGTACAGAAATTTCAAGCTAGTACAATATTTGAATATGTGCAAAACTTTGACCTCTTTCTCGTCAGTCACGTTTGATTGACTTCCTCTAGAATTAGTCGCTTTTTATGTTGCTAAACATTTCAATACATCAGTCCTAAATGATTAACATAATAATTCTTTATCATTTGCATTCTATTAACAAAGTAGATTATGACACGTCACATTCCAAACATTATTTTATAAGTATGTGTTTTGCTGCTGCTGTTGCAATACATGCTACTCAAAGGTTAAGGCTCCAGTTTTTCAATGAAACCTGCTAGTGTTGACCTATGTGGCTGTGTGGCTTTTCATCAACTAATTAGGACTCTAGACATGTGTAGGGGTCAGTGGTAGCAGATTGTATTGCAGGGTTGGATCATAATTTTGTTTGTTTTCTCATAGTTCCCTGTTTTAGAATATTGGGGGTGCCAGTGACCATAGGGATCATCTCTGAATATTTCAAACACTTTCACCAGAAAATTGACCAGTTTTGCCATGCAGTAGTGGTTGAAAATAGATTGTAGATAAGAGGTGATCTGTTTGCAAGTCATATTTCTTAAGTAAAAATAAGAAGGCACTAAGTGGTTTGCGGATTCATGTAGTTAATTTGACTCTACTCTTTTAACTTAATGAAAATATTTAGTTTTCTGTTTGAGTTTTGATATAAGCATAATTGAGTGTTTCAGCACAAGTGACTCAAAACATGGGCTCAGTACAGAAGCTATTACTTAAATGAATAATTCCAGGGATTTCAGTGGGACTGTCATGTGAGCCATGTCTCTTGTACTGTTACTACACTCTTCCTTACAAATCTAATTTCTTTTCAAGGACTTCCATCTTTGAAAAGCACCTTGTATGGCTTAGTCTTAAACTGAGTCCTTCCTGCACCTTCAGACATTGCTTAGGGCATGAACAAGACTCTGCCACCCCTGATTATCCAGGGCCACCCTTTGTATGTCTTCTATGTTGTTAAGTCCCATACGTTTTCTCTCTCTGAGTAATGTTCGAGGGAGATATTCTTTTTGTTGACCCCTTTTGCATAGGCACCATGTAAACAACAAAACATTTATAAATTAGGAATTTATAGACTATTAAATTATTTTATACAGTCTGTTTGAATCCATATACTAAGACTTAAGCAAAAGACATCATGGTGTGTGGAATGCCTATTTTTAGTAAAACTTAATTAGCGTCTCCGGTGCTAGGCACTTAACAGACACAAGACAGGTGCTTGTCGGGCAGAAATACTATCGTCTTAATGGGTAATGAGGATAGTGGACAAAAGAAGGGCGGCAACAACAACAAAAACTGGTTCCAAACTTATTCCACGGTTTTTGAAGGGGTTTATATGTGTGCCTGTACAAGCTATTTCAGGAAGTAAAAGGTAGGGAGAAGGTGGGTGGCCTAGTGTATACTGGCACCTGTGAATTGTGATTTCATGAGGGACTTGATGGAGAAAATCAGATTGTGCAGCCTGAAAGAAGGTGCAGTAGGAGAGTGGAAGAAGAACCTGAAGAAGTAGTTGTGTGCAGTTAAATTTCAGTATCCACCAACCAGTTTAAAAATATTCTAAATATAAGAATACTCAAGGAGAATATCAACATAATATATTGGAAATAAAGTAGTTAAACATATTTGATTTTATTCACAGCATTTCATTTATGGGGACAAAATTCAAAAAGTGGTGCATCTTTATCCTCTTACCTTATTTACTTTAGTTACTGTTCCTCGTTTTACCTTTTCATAGGCTTTGTGACAGAATCTGAAATAACTTTTCTTATTTTTTAAACTGATTAGATACCAAGTTGACTGTGTTAAGTTTATTAAGGAGTGCTTGAGGGAGTGACTAATAAATGCTAAAATGTTATTTCTGTGCATTTTACATCCCCTTCTCCAATCTGAACAGTTTTAAGTATTTATTCCTGGTATATTGTGTTCTGTATTTAATTGTAATATGTTATCCAGTTTGCAGCCAGGAAGCATTTGGGTATTCTTTCTTTCCTGATACAGGAGAGAGTGAAACATATCACAGTGTATCATTTCCTGTGTTGTCGTCATTTTCCTTTTTGTGGGTGTATGTCGGGGATGTGGGAGGGGATCAGGATGAAGAAAGCCCCTTTTCTGGTTCCCTATATGTTGAATCAGGGTGTGTAACATATTGCAGTGCTGCTTTTAAAGGGACAAGACATTTCTCCCTGCCTGTCTTCCAACACACTCTTGTTACCTGCAGCTGTGATCAGGGCCATACATGCTCAAAGCTGATGTCACATATATACTTGGCAACCTCTACTAAAATTATCTGAAAATATTCCCCCTGCCCAACAAACAAAACGGAACAACCCATGTATCTAACCAGGTGTACCAATCATTATTATGATCCTTTGTTTGTATACAGGACATTGTGTACTCCGTGGCAGAATAGGACCAAATTCCACAGTACTCATCCATAACTTTTAGGAAGTGTTAATTTACTCTTTTCACAATAAAATGCTCCATATCTTATTCCCCCACACGAACACAGATCTATGTCTCATAGTTGAAAATTCTCAGATGTAAAATTTGTCAATGGTTATTTTTGAAGATGAGGTTTTTTTGCTATGCTCTCCAGGTGGCCCAGCTCCTCTCCTTGGGCCTTGGCTCCTATGTTGTTGTTCAAGTTTTTTGGCACAGAACTTGCGTCCACCATTGTGCAAGGAACTGACAGGGCTTATAGTCTGCTTCATTGGGACATTTCCTCCTGGCCTTGGCTGCTGAACTGTTTTCCAGGCAAGTTAAGTCATCAGCCTATTTTCTGGTTCCCCCTGTTTCCTGGCTGTAAGCTGGACTCTAGTTCTTGCTCTCCAGCTCCCCGCTGTCTAGTTCCATGAAACAGTGCAGGGAGCACACACTGTAATCCAATTAATTTCCCCTTTTGGGGAATGGTGGGGAGCAGAGGCAACTGCTGGCAGGTCCTGGAAAGACTGAGAGACGGAAAACAAAAGCTGGGCACCTGGTAGTAGCAAAATGATGAATTCTACAGCAACAAAAGTTGAATTTTGTCAAAAAATAGCCAAATTCTGCAGCTCTGGAGTCCACAGGGCTCTATTTGAGATAAATGGGGCAATTCACAGTTCTCAGAGTTATTGTTTTGGTCTCTGTGCAAATGCAGGCAGGTAACAGTGTTGATGCTTTCAAGGTTTTTTCCATGATCACTATGACTATAGACCAGCGTTTCCCAAACTGTGTTCCACGGAACACTGGTGTTCCACACAATGTGAACAGGTGTTCCTTGAAAGAATCTAGAATTTAATTTTGACTCTTGCGCTTGATTTTTGTACCTCTTTATACGCGCTTTCCAGTTAGAAATTGTTAGTTCAAGTTATTTTAAATTTATATTTTTGCTTTGTTTTATAAAATAAAATATATTTGAGCATAAATAATGCAATTTTTTATTTGAAAACCAAACAACTACAAAATAATATTATAAATGTTCTGTAATAGGCTAAAAAGTTTGGGAAACGCTGCTATATATATAAATAGAAACTCAGATTCTGGAGCACAGCTCTGTAAAAGGGGTGAAATCTGAGGCTATGCAACGTGGAATACGTGGGGCCTGCTTGTGTATACACTTACATCCAGTTTTTGTCCGTTTCTATGCTTTAATAAGTTTTAGAGTATAAGGTTTGAGGGCTGGAACTGTTTTTTCCTATATGCTTGTACAGTGCACAGCACAATGGTGTTCCAGTCCTGTCTGCACCCATTGAGCGCTACTGTAAGATAAATCCTAGAAATAATGTGGGAGAAACTGTGGAACTGACTATATGCAAAGTGCTGTCAAATACACAAAATAAATAATCTGAAAAGATAGTGATGTTGCCACAACAGCAATTCCAAATCCCCAAAATAAAACCTGTTTTTCCCCACAGAGAAGCCAAGCCCCTGGATCTTAGAGAATTTTTTCTGTGTTTTTTGTTTTTTTTAACTTTTGACCTTCTTCCTCGCTCTGAAGAATTTACATTATTCTTGGGAGGGTGGTCTTGCAGGAGTCTAGGCACTTCTGGAAAGTTCTGGGTAATCTTGATGGTTCTGTATATGGCTCCTCTTATTTTTCAGTCTTCTATCTGCACTATTGCATTCACTAGATATTGGCCATTTATTCTAAATTTAGTAACAGTGAAAACTTTTGATTCCATCATTGTCATCTAATCCTAGCCATGATGCTGATTTAAGTCTAAATTTCAGACCTTTTAGCACATCTACAACTTCAGCTTAGTTTTGGAGTAGTCTCTGGTTTTGGTATCCAAAAATTGGCAAAGATCAATCTATGACTATGCTATAACAACAACTTGCATTTGATAGGATTTGCAACCTCCTACTATGCTAACCACCTCCAGGGTAGTACAAAATGATCAATTTAAAGAAATGACTGAAGTATTTTGGCCTGGCTATACTTCCCAAAACAAATTTAAAATGGCAGGTCCACCACCAGATGCTACTTGTGATGAAAATGAAGAAATATTGAAGGAAAAAATTAAAGAACGAACACTTATAATTGTAAGGACTGTTGGTCAAATATGAGAAAATTCTTGAAATTGTCTCTATGCAGCCAAATGCATTCCAAGTTAATGCTATTGATTATACATCAGAAAAGAAAATTTAGAGAATAATATGTCAAAGTTGCTGAAGGGGCCTTCCAAGAACGTTGGTAAAATTGTGTCAAGGATATCTTTGTTATTTGTTAAGCCAACGGAAAAAAGATGAGACTTCTCAGTTGTAGTCATTCTAAACTTCTGATGTATAAGTCTTCACAAATATTTAAACCTTGTTAAAGAAGTAACATTGAACCGTCCTAAAGCATGGAGTGAACACTGAAATATTCTTTGACAGCCACTCTCAGTTTCAGGATGGGTTGGTTGGTTGTTTGACAGAGAAGGATTGATATGTTCTAGTTTGACAATTGCAGTCAGTGGAATCCGTTGGCAGGTTCTCTCTAAACTTGTATCTAGCAATCATCATAGATGTGTTTGAAATTTGCACTAAAAAGGAAGAGGGCGTTGATCAAAACATACTATAAATTTTCTCCAAAAAGAGTCTTCACAGAGAGCCACTAAACTTATAAAAGCATCTGAAAGAGGAGGGAACTTGACACATTGCAAGGTGATGACGCCCCTGATGCAGGATCGGACTCTTTTCAAGTAATTTTTTTCTATAGTTTCTGGCAGTGGCTAAGTGGCTTAAAAATAATTTGTCAATGTTAGGTCCACATATCTATATTTCTTACCTAAAATTCTTTGGGAGATAATTTCAAAACTTCATGGAAAGCTAGTGGTAGAATCCCATACAATTAATTATCTTTCCAATTAAGATATTATTTTGTTCCATGATAGTTATTATGGAGATAGAAATAAATATAAATTGACTGAGTTTAATGTATCCCATTTTTATTAGCCAAGTCATAAAACAGATGTAAATAGGACCAGGTCCTGTTCAGCACTGTGCCAGATTTGTGTTAGCCCTCCACCAAAAAAAACTTCCCTATACTTTAGTGGGTCCAGCTCCTGGATAATAGTATCTCATAGTCACCAACTAAGAAGTGTGTCTATGACACTCCTACACTGTATGTCTATCTGTTGGAATAGCCCCTGATTGCTCCAGGTAGCTGTCATCGATTCAAGTACTGTTCAGGCTCATCTGATTTACACCAAAGACCTGGACCTGTGCCAGGACAGCCATAGTAGATTCAGGGGGAAACAATCCTGGCTCTCTTCTTTTAGTGCTATTCAGCTGCAGATCTGGACTTTAATTTGTAATGCCAGTATTTCAGGTATGGATGAATGCTTCGACCTTGAAAAACTTGGGTCTTTGCTCTTTTGGAAGCTTTCCCTTGATCTTTCTTACACCATATTATGTTATGTAAGATAAGAAATTCTCTTAGATGTAAATTTGGTACCTTTTTAAAATAAACATAACATGGTGGGGTTTTTTCTTCTTTTGAGATTAAACAGTGAGAAGAATGTGTTTTATTTCCAAAGAAATTTCATTTCAGAGTTGGATATTGCAACATTGGTTAATATCTCCTCTGTGCAGCAAGCATGATGTCCCAGTGCATTGTGGTCTAACAGTCGCCTGTGCCACACTAATCTGTTTCTGAACTCTAACAAACATATCAAATGATACTGCTTATAGTCCCTTAGAATACTGACGTATATATTTAATATAGAGATTCCATTATTGTTCGTAATAAAAATAAATAGTGGAGATCAATATTTAATCAATTAATTGTGCCTTTCAGAACTGCGGTATAACTTTAAGATGCTGATGGTGTGTTGAGCTTGATTAGTTATCCAGCAATCCCTATTTCCTTGTTACCCTAATGAGTCATCAGGAGAGCACTTCAATTATTTTAGATCTGTGGCCTTATATATATATATATATATATATATATATATATATATATATATAAAAAAAAGTTTATAGTTTCCAAAGGAGCTTAAGTACCAGGTTACCTTGGCTCAGATATTCTTTTCATAGCATTATGTATTGTATAATTAGTGACTGAGAGAATGGCTAATAATGAGCTATACAGTATCAATAAGGTTTAAAATCGTGGATATAATAGGTTTTATTACACATTGGTACTTGGATGGGCCGGTGGAATGAATGTGACTGTTTGGAATAATGTTCAGTTACTTTAGTTGTTGTACAGTGTACTAATAAGGGTTGAAGTTTGTATGTCATCTTGGTGCTATACATTTTTAATTTTAGTCTTTACAAAGAAGAATTATGCAGAGTAATTAATAGCTGTTGTGAAACCAGGGTGGATAAAAATCAATTATTTAAAAAATAAAATAAAAAAAATCTGATTTTTTGTATATAAATCAGATTTTTTTTTATTTTTTTTATAAAATGTATCCAGCAATGATCCCTCCATAATGCCAGCTATAGTAAACTTCAGAGCTAAGGATGAACCATTCAAGAAATATGTTTGCTGATGATGTTCTAAAGAAAGTCTCACCAGTGAACTGGTGGAAGTCACTTAAGCAGTTGGATTCAGAGACTGTTGAAGTGATAATCTCACTTTTAACAGCAGTAGCTTCTTCTGCCGGTGTAGAAAAAATATTTTTTTCCTTTGGACTAATTCATTCCAAATTGAGAAATTGTTTGGGACCTGAAATAACCAAACAATCATTCATTTTCTGATATAGCTGTAAAACTAATCTGAAAAGTTTTCAAAATAAATCACTTTAAATATGTATAGTGTGTAGCTTCTAAAAATGAAACCTACATCTGTCTCTGAGTTGTGAAGAATATGTATTAAGGTTATAACAACCAACAAGAATGCACTTTTATGTAGAAATCCATGATTAAGTCGAGTCTTCCTGACTTGTAATTTAAATCATGATTTAAATCAAATCCATCCTGTGTGAAACATCATAAAGCAAATATAATTTTCATTTGTGAAAACTGAATTACTGATGTAAATGGACACAATTACATTTCTTATTGGATTTACGTAGTTATGCATGTTGTCTTAATCTTTACAGTTTAAGATAAATCATTATATGGGGACTCATCTGTATTTGTATATATGATACTTGTATGCAGCTTTTCTTTTTTCTGTTTACAACAATACCAAGACTGGTTGCAAAAATATTTCAAATTTTGATTTATCAAGTTTTTTTACTGAGAGAGGTAGACATCGTGAACTCTTTTTATCTTGCGAATAATGAAAATATTGGAACAGAATTGAAAATATGTAAAAGAATTGGTGACTCTCTACAGTTGTATTGCAACAGGTGAGCTGGTAATATTACTATGTACCTAAAATGAAAGTACTTTTACGTGCTGTTTGCCGTCATCCTCTGAAAAAAGAACAGTATATTATTATAGGTAGGGCTGGTAGTGCTGTCTGTTACTAAGGTTACCTGATACTTCCCATTTTGTTCAGTTTCTTATAACTTTACCACCATGTTTGCCTTAGGCTTTGTTTTTTTATGAAAAACTTCAGCCAAAACAATTCAGCCATTTCAGAGAACTAGGTTAGAGAAAAATTGTTTTGACCACATTAAAAATTCCAGTAATCTTTTTTTTTCTTTTTTTTTTTTTTTTTTGAAACCCACTAGTGCATCCATGCTTTGGAGCAGGGATTTGAAATTTTGGCAGGGAGTTGACCTTTGTGTCAGTGATGTCTTTGCCATCCCTGTAGAAATCCACCCAAATTTGGCCACGTTGCATTTTGTGCATGCTCAGTAGAGATTTAATAGAACTTTGCTGCTAAATTCTTCAAAGATTCCATCCACCACCAAGCATACTGTAGTCCAGGTTTTCAGCAACCCAGAATCATCTTAGTTCAGGTACTATGTCTTTGCTATCTCTTTACTTTTATAAAGACAACCTGCCCTATACATGGATTATAGGCTGATCACTGATCAGTCCTTCTATCTACATGTATGTTGTTTTGTGAGTGCTTGATTATATGAGTTGGGTTTGAAATTGTAAAAGTGAGGGACTAAGAATTCTGGGTAGAGCTGAGCCAGGCATAGGCAAGTTAGGTACTTACAGGCTTTCTCAGTTGGTTCTGCCACTTCACATCAGTACGACCTTCAACACTTTTGCTAGTCTTGGGCATCTTCTGAGCAGAGACAGACAATTGTGACCAATTATTGTATGTAGTATCTTTATGATTGTAATAACCCATCATTTGGGTTTAGGTTGAAATCAACCAATTTGTTTAATTTGTGACCTGAATGAGATCTATACTTTGACCTGTCATCTCTGAAGGTGTGTAGGTATTAACCAACGACCCTTCACAGCCATGGAGTATATTTTATAATATTAAAAGCCCTTAAAATCGTAAACAAATTAGGTCTTTATTGATAATAAACCTGCCATTAGGAGATGTTCATTTTCCCCTTAGCTTCCCCCATCCTAAAAACTTAGTTTGAGTATTCGAATGTCCTATTTTTCAGTGTATGAAAATAGCTGAAAGGAAAAAATACTAACATTCATAGACATAAGAGGAAGGGAAGAGTAGTAACCATAGGTAGTAATTTCTGGGTGGCTGTGTGTGGTGGACTGTTTGTATATATTTTTGGCCCTTTTTATCCTTCTTAATACTGAAGATGCTTTCAAATACCTTGTCATGCCTGAGCAGCAATGAGCTCTATGTCAGTGGCTCTCAACCTTTCCAGACTACTGCATCCCTTTCAGGAGTTTGATCTGTCTTGTGTCCCCAAGTTTTACCTCACTTAAAAACTACTTGCTTATAAAATCAGACCAGTGTCAGAGCACACTATTACCGAAAAATTGCTTGCTTGCTCATTTTTACCATAAAATTATAAAATGAATTAGAATATAAATATTGTACTTACATGTCAGTGTATAGTATATAGAGCAGCACAAACAAGTCATTGTATAAAATTTTAGTTTTTACTGACATCGCTAGTGCTTTTTATGTAGCGTGTTAAATATCTAAACGAATTGATGTACCCTCTGGAAGACATCTGCGTACCCCCAGGGATACACATACCCCTGATTGAGAACCACTTCCCTATGTTATTGAATAGGTATACTTGACTCTGCCTCAGCATGCGGGAGATGGATTTAATGACCTCTCAAGGTCCCTTCCATCTCTACATTTCTATGGTTCTATGAAAGACTGAAAATAAAACATGACAGATATTGTTTACATGTTACTGCACCCAGAGGTTTTTTTTTGTTTTTTGCACTGAGTAGATATTACATACTAAAATACTGAAACATGTTCTAAGAAATATGATACTTTTCCCCCAGGAGAACCAAGATTCCTATTTATACCCTCTATCCCTGAAGATCAGTTCCGGTTTGCTGTTATATAGAGGAAATTGGGGGGTCCTCCTGTAGTTAAGGTTGCATAGTAGTTTGTTATAACCCAATGTTTGTATTGTGGCTCATAGCAAGTATATGTTGTTCAAACAATTCTTGAGAGTTACCAAAGTATTTAAAAATTGAAATTTATATGTTGAAAGAAAGGCAAGACTACCTATTCTCTGCCTGTTAACTTTGGGGGTAAAGCCAGTTGGCTGTTTTTAGCTGTACACTGGGTGTTGTGTTAGGAACAGTAATAGCCAGCTTCAGAGTGTCTGAAACTCTGAATATCAGCCAGGCAGCCATAGAATTGTAGGACTGGAGAGGACCTTGAGTAGTCTTCTAGTCCAGTCCCCTGCACTCAAGGCAGGACTAGTTTTATCTAGACCATTCCTGATAGGTGTTTGTCTGACCTGCTCTTAAAAATCTTCAATGACAGAGATTCCACAATCTCCCTAGGCAATTTATTCCAGTGCTTAATTACCCTGATAGTTAAGAGGTTTTTCTTTATGTCTAACCTAAACCGCGCTTGATGCAATTTAAGCCCATTGCTTCTCCTATCCTGAGAGGTCAAAGAGAACAATTTATCTCCCCCCTGCTTGTAAGAACCTTTTATGTACCTGAAAACTGTTATCAGGTTCCCCCTCAGTCTTCTCTTCTCCAGCCTAAACAAACCCAATTATTTCAATTTTCCTTCACAGATCATATTTTGTAGATCTTTAATAATTTTTGTTGCTCTCCTCTGGACTTTTTCTCATTTGTCCACATCTTTCCTGAAATGTGGCTCCTAGAACTGGACACAGTACCAGTTAACGCCTAATCAGCACGGAGTAGAGCGGAAAAATTACTTCTCGTGTCTTGCTTACAACGCTCCTGTTAATACATCCCAGAATGATGTTTGCTTTTTTTGCAACAGTGTTATACTGTTAACTCATCTTTAGCTTATGATCCACTATGACTAAGGCTGTGAGTTTGTCATGAAGGTCATGGATTCCGTGACTTTCCGGGACCTCTGTGACTTCTACAGCAGCCGGTGCAGTTGGTCCGGGTGCCACCTGAGCAACTCAGTCAGCCCCTGGGCCAACTGCACGAGCCGCTGCTGGGGCAGTCTTGGGCCACTGCGCCCCTTCCCCTGAGCAGCAACAGGAGTTTGTGTGTGGGAGGGGTCTCAGGGTTGGGGTGTGTGAGGTGGGGGTAAGGGTTCTGGGAGGTGCTTGCCTCAGGGGAGCTCCCTGGAAGTGGCTACATCCCTCAGCTCCTAGATGGAGGTGTGGCCAGGGAGCCCTGCACGCTGCCTCCACCTGCAGGCACCGCCCCCACCACTCCCATCGGCCTTGGTTCCCAGCCAATAAGAGCTGTGGAGTCAGCGCTCAGGGCGGAGGTAGTATGCAGAGCCCCGTGGCTGTGCCTCCGCCTAGGAGCAGAGGGAGAAGGATGTCACCGCTTCCAAGGAGGCACGGAGCCGGGTAGGGAGCCTGCCAGCCCCACCAGTTCCCCCTCCACAGCATCAGCAGGGGTTCCGGGCCACGTGTCCACTGGACTTCCCCCCCCCAGCATCCGCAGCTCCCCCCAGGTGGCCTCCCCAGCACCCGCAGCACCCCCAGGCCTCCCCCCCGCCCCCAAGATTTAGTCAAGGCTATATAGTACAAGTCATGGACAGGTCACTGGCTGTGAATTTTTATTTACTGCCCGTGACCTGTCCATGACTTTTACTAAAAATACCCGTGACTAAAACATAGCCTTAACTATGACCCCCAGATCCCCTTCCGCAGTACTCCTTCCTAGGCAATAATTTCCCATTTGGTGTGTGTGCAACTGATTGTTCCTTCCTAAGTGGAGTACTTTTCATTTGTCTTACTGAGTTTAATCCTATTTACTTTAGACATGTGAGAGAAAGGAAGAGGAAATTTGCTGTATCGTTTTATCAATAGTTCTAGTTGGGTTACTGGTGGGAAAGAACAAATTCACTTTCAAGGGTAGGCATTGTGAATTGTATTTAGACCTTGAAGATTCTGTGGTTATAGCTGCTGAAAAAGGGTTGGAAGGAGAAGTCATACAGTCAGCTAGTGAGTAACCTACAAACATTGGAAAGAGGGGGAACCAAAGTTAACAGACTTACTTATGGGCAATAAATTAGCACATAAGCATGGATGGACAGCCGCAAGAAGTCATGTAAAGTAAGGAATATAGTTCTGAATTAAGAAAATGCCATCACATACATTTGTAGGCTTATTGGCCAACTTCTGTTATAAATCGTTTTTCTGACATGTCAGATGATGATGATAATGCAAACCCTTACCCATTCCTGAATCTGTTTTTCCCTTTCTTTAAATTTTTTATTTATATGCATGATTAAACTAAAAAAAAATTATCAATACTGTCTTGTTTTAAGATTGAGTGGAGGTAGCACTAATAGACATCAGTGTATGCAAGTGCAACAAGGTCTATCCGTGTGCAGCAGAATGTTTGCTTCAGCCTTTAGAAGTAAAACTTCCACATTTAAAAGTAGGACTATAGTGCAGTAGAACACTTCAGAATGTTTAGAGATGTATGAAGTCCAGTCTTGGCCACAGTATGTGTAACATTTACGTATATTTGTTTTTGTAGATCGCTTTCCTCTAGCTCACCAGTTTTGAAGTACTTAGGTTACAACAAATGATAATTCTCCCAGGTATTATGGTTGCTCCTGAAAAAAGTTGACTTTCATATTTAAAGCTACAAATTTTCCAAATCACTGGAAAACAAATATAATCAGCAATTTTTCCAGTGCTGGGAATGTATGTCTTTCCTCTTTCACACTGATCCAGAGGTTTGAAGGAGAATGAGTTCACAGATCAACATGGATATTTCGTGACACGTTTATAGTGCTTATTGCCAAAGTATTGGAGTGCTTCATAAGACTGAGTATTGAGAACTACTAGTATTTTTTCTTCCTTTAAGTAAGAGAGGAGACAATTGAAACAATTTTGGGGGCAGGAGGAGGGGTGGAAAGGTGGTGGATGGACAATTTAGCACCAGATTACAAAAATGTAACAGATTTTACCATGTTGAGTAAAATGGTCAAGTTCTGAACCTTGGTTGATTACCAACTTGGTTATTACCAATACCAGGAGTTTAAGTATAATGCCGATCATAATTTTAGGGGAATGTTGTTTATTATGTATGTCTTTATAAACTACTAAAGTTTGTAATACTATTTAATTTCTTGTAATGTATTTTTTCTGTGCTAAAGATGGAACTGGTGAACGGTTATTTTGTTAGTGTAGTTATATCAAAAATAAGGTTCAAGGCAGCAGTTGCAGAAACTGTTCTAAAAGGCTAAGAATACACATTGTGACATTTTATGTAGAATGTCACTCTAAGGGCTGTTGGCTTAGTGTTTCTGTTTTATTGATGATCACTTTGATATCTACTTTCTAGAAAAGGAACCATTATTGTAAGGGGCTTTATGGCACCTGAAATTTATGTAAAGTGAATTGCAACAGTACTGAAGCCCACCACTACAGCTAGTAGATTTTCAAGCCCTTGAGTACATTACGTAAAAGAGATGATACTTTTATTTCTATTCTACTAAAGAAAATATAATGGGTATAAAATGTAACAAGGTAATATGTAACATGTATAAGACAAGTCGCTGTCCCATCACTTAAAAGGCAGACCCTGTCAGGGTGGAATATGACTGTGTTGCTGGCACAGAATGGCTAGCTGGCATTGTTGCGGGTTTTCTGTTTTTGGATGGAGGTGAAGGTGAAGGAATGTAATATTAAAAGCAATTAAGTCTTCCATTTTGGTATGCATTTCTTCAAACTGTACCCAAAAACCTGAAAATGACATGGTGGATCACTCATGTCACCATGAAGTTTTTAAATTTGATATTGTGCTATTGGATATAAGATTTTTATATTTTTATATTTTTATATTGTGATTTTTTAAACGCGAGGAGTTGTGTGTTACTCCCTTAAGTCCTCTAAAAAATCTCAGTCATGGCTAACTTTTGTATACAATTTTTAATTTGTCTAAAAAGTAAATGGTAAATTTCTAAAGACCGTTGACTGCATCTATTAAATACACGTTACCACTTCTGAGATTCGATCAGTAAGAGAATCTGGGAAAAGACAGCAAAAATAGCATTTGATAGTAAAATGCTCGTTTGCATTAACAAATACTAATTTGTGAAATGAAGTATGTAGCTCTAATTTGGTATTGATTGCCACCAAAAAGCTAGCTGTTGAAAACATTTTTGGTTGGCAACTATGTCCTGGTGAACTGGCAGACCACATTGCAAGTGGGCATGATACTGCCCTACCGGATGAGCATTAGTGAAGACATGCTAGAGAACTAATACTTACTCCTGAGGGCATTCTGCACCAAAAAATTTAAATTCTACACACAATATTTTACAATTCTGCAAATTTTGTCAGATAAATGTGGAGGCTCCAGCATGGCATTGGGGAGCACAGGCCACTGGCTGCAAAGAGGTGGGAGATCGCTATGCAGCGCCCCTTTCCCCCCGCCCCCGGGACATAGAGTCAGCGGTGAGGCTGCACCCAACCATAACTCAGTGCAAGGACCGGGCCTGCCCCAGGAACACCCCAGGGCCCGGCCCGTCCATGCCAAATGCACCAAGTGTGGGAGGCAGGCTCAGCAAGGCAGGATCCAAATGTGGAGGGGCTTAGTGTGGGAGAGATCCAGGTGTGGTTTGAGAGGGTTTTGTGTGGGGCAATCTGGGTGTGGGTGGCTCAGTGCGGGATCTAGGTGCGGAGGTGATCTGGATGCACGGGGGCTTGTTGGGGTGTTCTGGGTGCAATGGTAATTTGGACTTTGCAGGGGGTCCAGGCAAAGGTGGTTGGGGCTCAGCGGGGGTGTGTGTCTGGGTTTGGGGAGCTCAGTGGGGGAGATCCAGATGTTGGGGGAGTGGGCTCAGTGGGGTGGGGATCCAGGTACAACTGGTTGTGGCTCGGTTGGGTGGAGATCTGGGTGCGGGTGGCTCGTCAGGGTGGTCCAGGTGCAGG
Organism: Eretmochelys imbricata; assembly: GCF_965152235.1. Lineage (NCBI taxonomy): Eukaryota > Metazoa > Chordata > Testudines > Cheloniidae > Eretmochelys > Eretmochelys imbricata. The sequence continues at coordinate 48,164,794 of NC_135572.1, read as the reverse complement.
GGAAGTGGGGCTCATCCGGGGGGAGGGGGGTTCTGAGTGCAGGGGGGTGAGGCTCAGCGGGAGGGTCTGGGTATGAGGGGGTCTGGATGCATGGGCGTTGGGCGGATGGGGAGCAGTCCCTGTACAGGGATCCCTCCCCCTGCAGCTGAGGAGCGATGGGCGCAGGAAAGAGGGGGGAATAGGGAGTTTGCAGAGCTTCCTGCAGCTGGGGGAGAAATCTGGAGGTGGGTCTGACCTGGCCCCAGATGCCGTGCAAGGGAAGAGGAAGTCTCAACCTCCCCAGCCCAGATTAGCAGCTAAACTCAGCACAGGGTAGGAACCACAAGCTGGGTCTTCCCTAGTCCAGCCTCCTGCCCCACAGTGACTTATCTCTCTACCGGCTCCTCTGGACACCCGAAACATACTGCTGGGGAGGGTTGCATGACCGTTCTTGTGGCTTCCCTGCCAGGAAGTTTCATTTTTCTGGGGGGAAGCAAAGAAATCTGCAGGGGCCATAAATTCTGTGTATGCACAGTGGTGCAGAATTCCCTCAGGAGTAAATACTGCATAAAATTTGAGTTTAATTATTAGGATATATATTTAATCTCAGGAATATTGAAGTGATATCCCATGCAGAGTATTCCTATCCAGAGTTAGGTGGATAGGCTATTGCTTCTCCAGTTCAGATGGATTAAATCCATAAATACTGTAGCCTCCTATATGCTTGCAAAGTGACTTTTAGATTCTGGTAAATGTGAGAGGTTTTTGCAGAGGAATGAGAGTCACTCTGTGTATTAGTTTAACCAATAGCTGTTTTCTTGCACCTTTTAAGGAATTTATAAAAACTTGGTATGCTTTCAATACAGCATATAAATAGATGGTTTTTTATCTACTCTGAAGGGATTATGTATTTTACTAAATGATCCATCATGGGAATGAATCATAGAATATCAGGGTTGGAAGGGACCTCAGGAGGTCATCTAGTCCAACCCCCTGCTCAAAGCAGGACCAATCCCCAACTAAATCATCCCACCCAGGGCTTTGTCAAGCCTGACCTTAAAAACTTCTAAGGAAGGAGATTCCACCACCTCCCTAGGTAATACATTCCAGTGCTTCACCACCCTCCTAGAGAAAAAGTTTTTCCTAATATCCAACCTAAACCTCCCCCACTGCAATTTGAGACCATTACTCCTTGTTCTGTCATCTGCTAAATGGAATGGTAACGCTTAGTCTCATGGCTCAGTTTCAGATGTTAGAAAAGAACTGGGACTTTACCCTTACAAATTGGAGTAGTGTGAAGTAGAATATACAATATTAATCAGCTAGGAAGCAATTTGTATGTGACTTATTTTGATACAGACTAAAAAATTTAGCATAATTAAATTATATGAGATTAGGGGGAGGGGTGTGCGTGTGTTTATTTCAACTCACATTTAGGTATTTGACTTAACAATGAAAAATCGTGTAAACATGAATTCTATACCTCTATATCATGGACGTGATACCACTAATGCTTGAAACATTTCTGCTGCACTCTTTTCCTCTGATCTGTGCTTTCATCTCTTTCCACTTAAGTTTGAAACTGCTCCATGGAGTCTACCCATGCTTAGAAGTGTTTTAAAATACTTTTATGTATTATATGAGATTTACAATTATTTCTGCTGAATGCAAAGCTGCTTATATTAAAAGCAAGATGTATGGAGTTTAAAGGTGCCTTGCAAACATTTTATTGTACGTCGCAATGTTTGGATTATAGTAGGTTATGAATGCCCCAAATAAAGAGGACAGGAAATAGATCAGCACACTTATAATTACTTCCACTCACCTCTTTCTGATGTCAACATAACAAAGATTCTGCCACCCAGATGCAAAGGCTGGTTTAGGCTTAAGATGGATGCCCTGATGTCCTAAAGGCTGATGAACAGTGCTGAAGACTGGTGCATGTCAAATACATTAACTTTCCCCAGTATTGTATATTTAAAAAGTTAGGAAATATTATGTTATACTGTAGCACTTGAGATTAATATTGAAGACTTAAAAACACCATGCAACATTGAATGGAGATGGTGGCTCTTGTCTTATCTTTATAATAATCAGGTTTCAGTCCCTGGTATGGCTTGATAGGTGTAGCATCACCAGCAGAATGAATGCTGGAATATCATGAAGCTAGAGATCATGAAGCTAGACAATGGGATCCATGGATGGAGTGATTGTGGAAAGTCAGCCTGTCAGATTTGAATAAGCAGTGCGGTGTCCTGACTCCATGCCCCTTTACCCTTTTTACTTGAGGCATAAGAAAATAACCCTGAAGTTTTATTTTTTTTAATTTGCAGATTCTTTCTATTGCTGGAAACTGATAGGTAGTAATACTCAGGGTAGGAGATACTCTACAAATGTATGTATCACACATTCTTATGTTTAAAATATTCAGATGTTCAACTTTGTTTCATCAGTAGAATTCTAAACTGTAGTAAGATGGACTGTTTAAATATTACAGTTCATCTGAACATTGTAAAAGATTATGTTAAGAGACAGAAGCAAAGCCCAATCTCATAACCTGTGCCACCATCTGCTAACTACACTACAAGCTTATGTTTCCTTCTGGAAGGGGTTTAGCCAGCTGTCCATTCTGGACTGCTGACTGGAAGAGGGTATGCATTTAAGAACAACACAGGACTCACAGGAGGCTGTCTGTGAGTTGACAAAAGCTTTTTCTGTTTTCATCTGAAACTCTTTTAATTTGTCTATGCTTTTTTATATTCAGTCTTTGCGCAAATGAGAGGAATGTGTTTGAAAATTTTCTGCTGCATTCCCTTCCTCTGGTCTATGCTTTCATCTTTTCCCACTTAGGGTTGAAACTGCTCCACAGAGGTACTACCCATGCTTAGAGATGTACATTCCTGCTGAATTCTTTGTGAGGAACGTTGATGTGTTTTGTAGCTGTAGCTCTCAGTGCATTCAAATTCTATTGTCATGTAACCCAAGTAGCATTTAGGTCAGTGGTTTTCAAACTTTTTAGGCTGTGTACCTCTTTCCAAATAATGTAGTCTACCACATACTCCCATCTGAGATAGGGTCATAATATATCTATTATTAGATTGCCAAGTCTCACTAAATAAAATATGTTGTTTCGTGTGTCCCCGATCAGAGCTTGGGTACCCCATTTTGAAAACCACTGGTTTAGGTAATCTGTCTGACATTCTCCTTTCTTTCTGATCCATTGAGATGATGCAGCTTTTTGTAACTTTTAGCTAAGAGATAGCGGTGTCATTGTTCTAATTCAAGCTGTATAAATACTGGGGGTTTTTTTGGTTCTCTGGCATCTGGGAAAAAAGGTCATTTTGGGTCAACCGCAACCAACATTTTTCAGACTTCTTAGCAAATTGAAATCTGCTTTGTATAAAAAATGTTCATTGGGCCAGAGAGAGAGAATGACTTTGTTAGTAGGTTGTTTGGGCAGTCACCTGGGAGAGGGGATCTGAGAGTCTCATCAATGAATATTCAAGTATTTTATACAAGTGCAGCACTCACCTAGTAGGGGAGAGATCTGGGTTCAAGTTCCCACCCTAGAAAAGGGAATAAAATCTGGGTCTCCCACATCCCAGGTGAGTGCCCTGACTACCAACCTGTTTGGTATAAGAGGCAGGAGCACAGCTCCTCTTCCTCCATTTTAGATTTTCCTTCATTTCTTTATTCCTGGCTCTGTGCAGGTGGCTAGACTCAAGGTCCCTTCCAGCCCTATGATTTTATGAATGGGACAAACGTCCCCTTGTGAATCTAGCCCCCCAAATCGAAACATTTAGTTTAGATAATGCTGAAATTAACGTTTAGTAGTTTCTGAATCTTTTTCTCTTCCTTTTTTGATCAAAACAATTTGCCAAAATCAACATGAATTCGTGAAATTTTTCAGTTAACCCAAATCTTTGACCAGCTCTGGTTGTAATACAGGCTAGTGATGTTTATTGAAAATATACTTCTTGAATAAAGAAAAGGAGTCCTTGTGGCACCTTAGAGACTAACCAATTTATTTGAGCATGAGCTTTCGTGAGCTACAGCTCACTTCATCAGATATTCATCAGATGTATCTGATGAAGTGAGCTGTAGCTCACGAAAGCTCATGCTCAAATAAATTGGTTAGTCTCTAAGGTGCCACAAGGACTCCTTTTCTTTTTGCGAATACAGACTAACACGGCTGTTACTCTGATACTTCTTGAATGTTTACTTTTGTTTAATTACAGGGTTATAAACTCTCTAGTATGGACATAAACTGAAACTGGCAGATATATTTAACTATTGTAGCTATTGCAATTTAATAAACAACATATTGGGGTGTTGAGATCAAGAGAATATTTGATATTAATTCTGCAAAAAGACAGTACATTGTTATTGTAGGTCAGTTATATAATATAATTGCATTATTCTGCCATTCGTTGTGCAATAAAAGTAGACTTATTTTTAAATCTGATATCAGTGTTTTTTTCTATAAAATTACTGAAAGCAGTTCAAGATTACAGGTCTCCTTCAGACTGAGAATTACTTGAAATGTCTTTAATGTGATCTTAAAAGTAAATGTTGGGAAATCATTCTGCCATCTTCTACAGGAACTATGATCTGTTGAATCAGACTGTAAGACTTCAGTGAAATCTAGCAGAAATATTTTTAAGGAACTGGATGAGATAATGTATTGTATATTTACTCAGCTAGTTTTCCATGGAATACTCAGTGGATGTTGCAGTATATTGTACAGAATTGTGAGTTCTTCACCACTGGCAATTTTACCATTCTAGTAGCGGGCTTTCCCTGTTCCTTCAGGCAGGAACAGAATTGTCAACTGAAGAAAGACTTCATTCCACTCTATGGAAAATCCTCACTTCTTTCTGACTACTAGCAGAGTTATCCGGTGGGCCTACAGATTCATAGAGCACTGAAAAAATGTTAATTTGCAAAGTTTAGGGGGTTCAGGGATCTTTCTTAGTTATGCCAAGCTTTATTTTCTGGGCTCCACAGAAGAATAACACTTTATTTTGACAAGGCACTCATTCTGATCCACTCAATGTGGTAGATAAACACACCAAAAAGAAGCAAAAAGGTAGGGCTGTTTTACTGATGTCTTTATGGTCTCCTATAGTACTCATTACCCTACTACCTAAGTGCCTGAAATGCTTTGCTCTTCTAATCTCCTGCGTGGATGGGAAACTGCCCTGGAAAAAAAAATGAAGCATTTTCTGCAGCCTCTACTGCTGCTACATATTTTGCATGGGCTACCTCCATGTGGCATTGTCTCAGCATCAGAGGATCATTCTAGGCAGATCAAAGACATCAAATCTACCCTTTTAAAAAAATTCTCTTTTGCCGCAGTCTTGGACTCTCCAATGCCTCACTGAATGCTTGCAGCTACAGCTATACTATTTAACACTGATGATGCAAGAGAGCACCTCTGAAGTCCTGACAAATGAAGAGCCAAGCCAAGCACTTAATGGTCCTGTTCAGATAACTGAGGGCAAATATCTTGATGAAAGATTGGATAAAACCATAGTCTAAATTAAGGAAAAAAGTTCCATTTCTTTTCCCATCTAGCCTTCAGAGGAAGGACAACAAAAATTGATACAGAGGTAATAAGTCTTTTTGTCATAGGGTGACCAGACAGCAAATGTGAAAAATCAGGTTGGGGGTGGGGGTAATAGGAGTCTATGTAAGAGAGAGACCACAAAATCAGGATTGTCCCTATAAAATCGGGATATCTGGTCACCCTGTTTTGTCACGTCTTCTCCTTCCCCGGACGATGACTTAGCATTAGTTACTGACCAACATGAAAGAATACTAATATAAAATTCAAATTTCAGTCAGAAATCAGGATGTATGGAAACTCAGTTTGTGAAACCAAATGTACATTTGTGAGCGGCGAATTAATAGTCAGTGACCGACTGAGAACACAAATTCGGAATTTGCTTAGAACGCCAAAATCAGGCCAGATGGCTTTAATTTAAAAAAAAAACAAAACACTAGCTGCCTGGTTGATTGGGCAGAAAAAGCAAAATAAAAGCACTATTTTAAAAAAATCAAATAATAAAAAAAGGCTGCCAGGGAATCTCCAGATGTTTTACACTTCTTTGAAAATTGTAGCTATTATATTGAATGAGTACATCTATTTTTATAAAAAGAGACTGTTTTGATCCACCCTCCGATTCATGGGGTGGCAATATTGTTTGGTTTGATTACCATATATTCTTCTGTTCCACCAAAACCCCTCTCCCCTTTCTAATTCAGTCTCTTCTTCTTTTTAAATCTCACATTAAAAACCTTCCTTTTCTCTTTCGACTACAGTGTGACTGTCTCACTCTGAAGTTTTTAGTGATGTCCTGTTTGAAGAACACTACATAAACTCTACTGAACTACAGTACAAGAACTTTTAATTAGGTGGGAATGTGAATTTTTATTAGTAATAATGCTAGGCCAAACTTTTAATCAGTGCAACTTGTGAATCTGCAGTTGTTGTACCTATTCATTTCAGAAATGTATCAGTTGTCCCAAGAGATTGGTACTCACATTCTAACCTGGGTGTTCTCTCTGAATACTGGTGGCAACAGCCAAAGGCCGTCAGCTGGTGCTCAAACACTGTGGTAATGGGTGGCAGTACAAAATCCTAAATTAAGTGAGAGGGTCTTCAATTCCCATTTTGCTTGGGTTCTGAAGTGGTTGCAGTTCTGCCACTTTGGAGAGCATGTTTTTGTTCTGTATTGGTACAGAGTCTAGCACTGTGGGTTCCTGGTCCATGACTAGGGCTGTTATGTGCTATGATTGTACAAATAATAATAAGGGGAAAGTGATGAGATAGACATTGTCTTATATATATGCAAGAGGGGGAAGGGTCACAGAACCTCAAAATTATAAGAATGTTGGTGAGTGTGACACCGAGCCGTGGGGAAGAGTGAAGGGGTCAGGGTTTGGGAATAAAAAATAAGCTTATTTTTGGCCACATTCAAATTGGGTTAGCAGCAGATCAGTCAGGAGGAAATACCACAGGGTGTGTCTACACTGCAGCTGGTAGTATGCCTCCCAGTCTGGGAAGAAAGATATATACTAGTTCCGCTTGAGTTAGAGTGCTAATAATTGCAGATTCGATGATGATGCCTGAGCTTGGACCCAGAGATTGGGTGGTCTTGCACTCAGGCAGCTAGCCTGTGCTGCAACATCCATATTGCTAATTTTAGCTGGCTGAAGTGGAGCTGGCATGTGTCAGTCTATCCAGACTGGAAGGCATACTACCAGCTGCAATTTCAACACACCCAGAGAAAGAGATTTGTGGGACTGGATGAAGGGGGCAAAGGTAAACATGAGTCATCAGCAAAGAAAATGGTAGATAAATGTGTGCATATGGTTAAGTCAGCAAAAGATAGGATGTTTCTAGAACAGGGATGGGCAAACTTTTTGTCCCGAGGGCTGCATCTGGGAATGGAAATTGTATGGCGGGCTCGGGGTGCGGGCTCTGGGATGGGGCTGTGGATGAGCGGTTTGGGGTGTAGGAGGGTGCTCCGGACTGGGACAGAGGGGTTTGGAGGGTGGGAGGAGGATCGGGGTGGAGTTAGGGGGTTGGAGCGAGGGAGGAGGTCAGGGGTGTAGGCTCTGGGTGGCGTTTACTTCAAGCAGCTCCCAGAAGCAGTGGCATGTCTCCACTCTGGCTCCTACATGGAGGCATGGCCAGGCGGCTCTGTGCACTGCCCTATCTGCAGGCACCACCCCCCACAGCTCCCATTGGTTGCAGTTCCTGGCCAATGGGAGCTGCGAGGGTGGCACTTGGGGTGAGGGCAGCATCCGAAGCCCCCTGGCTGCCCCTACATGTAGGAGCTGGAGAGGGGACATGCCACTGCTTCTGGGAATCACTCGCAGCTACGGCATGCACGGAGTGGGGCAAGCCCCTGATCCCGCTCCCCGGCTGGAGCGCAGGAGCAGGGCAAGCCCCAAATCCCACTCTCTGGCAGGAGCTCGAGGGTCAGATTAAGACATGTGACCGGCTGGACGCAGCCTGCGGGACATAGTTTGCCCACCTCTGCTCTAGAGAGAAGAGATTGGTACCAATAGCAGTGCCAGGAGACATGGGGAGAGGTCCTGGAGGCCACATTTAGGCTGCTAGATAAGAGATTAAAGTCCAGGACCTCCATGGTAGCATCCTCTGAAATGCTTCCAGTTCCATCTGCAGGGCCAGTTAGACAGGCAGAACGTCAGTGTCTCAGTGCGTCGAGGAGACGATAGGGTAGAGAGGAGAATTTGGGTTTTTTAGGAACTGGGAAACCTTTTGGGAAAGGAGGAGCCTATACAGGAAGATGGCTCCACCTAAACCAAAAGGGAACCAGATTTCAGGCACATAAAATTAAAAAGGCCATAGAGGAGCTTTTAAGGGCTGAGGGAATGAGGGCAAAGCTGACAGGTGTGGAGGAGCGCATAGTTCGGACAAAGATGTCCCATAGGGGTGGTTCAATTAATGGGTATTCTTTAAATTCTAGTAAAGAGGAGAGGATAGAAATTGATAAAGTACAGAATAGGAGGGAAACAGTCAAATGAAAGTGTCCCATTTAATTACAGAACATAATGGCAGACAACTAAAAAGTGACAAATTTTAAAAGTGCTTGTATATGAATGCTAAAAGTCAAAATTTTAAGATGGGTGAACTTGAATGCCTGGTATTAAATGAAGGTATTGATATAATGGGCATTATGGAAACTTGATGGAATGAATATCATCAATGGGACATAATAATACTAGGGTATAATACAGGAATGACAGAATAGGTCATGCTGGTGGGGAGAGACACTATATGTGAAAGAAAGCAGAGTCAAATATAGTAAAAATCTTAAATGAATCAAGCTGTACCATAGAATCTCTATGCATAGAAATTTCATGCTTGAATAATAAGTGTATAGCAGTAGGAATATGTTACTGACCATCAGACCAGGCTTGTGATGGTGATTGTGTGAAATGTTCAGGGAGATTAGATTGGCTATAAAAAAGAAAACTCAGTAATAATGGGGGATTTCAACTATCCCCATATTGACCGGATACATGTCACCTCAGGATGGGATGCAGAATTAAAGTTCTGGACACCATTAATGACTGCTTCTTGGAGCAGCTGGTCCTGGAACCCACAAGGGGAAAGACAGTTCTTGATTTCGTCTTTAGTGGAGCACAGGATCTGGTCCAAGAGGTGAATATAGCTGAACCGCTTGGTGGCAGCAACCGTAATATAATTAAAGTTAACATCCTTGTGGGGGAGTGTCAAGGTTCCTCCCCCACTCTGAATTCTAGGGTACAGATGTGGGGACCTGCATGAAAAACCTCCTAAGCTTATCTTTACCAGCTTAGGTCAAAACTTCCCCAAGGTACAAAATATTCCACCCGTTGTCCTTGGATTGGCCGCTACCACCACCAAACTAATACTGGTTACTGGGGAAGAGCTGTTTGGACGCGTCTTTCCCCCCAAAATACTTCCCAAAACCTTGCACCCCACTTCCTAGACAAGGTTTGGTAAAAAGCCTCACCAATTTGCCTAGGTGACTACAGACCCAGACCCTTGGATCTTAAGAACAATGAAAAAGCATTCAGTTTTCTTACAAGAAGACTTTTAATAAAAATAGAAGTAAATAGAAATAAAGAAATCCCCCCTGTAAAATCAGGATGGTAGATATCTTACAGGGTAATTAGATTCAAAAACATAGAGAACCCCTCTAGGCAAAACCTTAAGTTACAAAAAAGATACACAGACAGAAATAGTTATTCTATTCAGCACAATTCTTTTCTCAGCCATTTAAAGAAATCATAATCTACACATGCCTAGCTAGATTACTTACTAAAAGTTCTAAGGCTCCATTTCTGGTCTATCCCCGGCAGAAACCAGTATAAGACAGACACACAGACCCTTTGTTTCTCTCCCTCCTCCCAGCTTTTGAAAGTATCTTGTCTCCTCATTGGTCATTTTGGTCAGGTGCCAGCGAGGTTACCTTTAGCTTCTTAACCCTTTACAGGTGAGAGGAGCTTTCCCCTGGCCAGGAGGGATTTCAAAGGGGTTTACCCTTCCCTTTATATTTATGACAGGGGGATACCAGAGAAGCCCACCAAGTAGCATTTCGTTTCAGGAGAACTATACAAAAATGAGGAAGCTAATTAAGTGGACATTAAAAGGAGCAATCACAAGAGTGAAATGCCTGCAAGCTGCATGGAAACTTTTTGAAAACACAATAATAGAGGCTCAAATTAAATGTGTACCCTAAATTAAAAAAGAGTAAGGATCAAAAGAGTGCCAGTATGGCTAAACAATTAAAAGAAGCAGTTAAAGGCAAAAAGGCATCCTTTCCAAAGTGAAATCCTACTGAGGAAAATGGAAAGAAGCATAAACTCTGCCAAGTCAAGTGTAAAAGTATAATTAGTCAGGCCAGAAAAAAAAAACTTGCCGAGCAACGAGCCGAAGACACACAAACTAACAGCAAACAGTTTTTCAGTACATCAGAAGTAGTAAACCTGCCAGATAATCAGTGGGGTCACTGGATGATCGAAGTGCTAAAAGAGCATTCAAGAAAGATAGGGCCATTGCAGAGAAGCTAAATGAATTGTTTGCATCAGTCTTCACTGCAGAGGATATCCTCTGCAGTGAAGACTGATTCATTTAGCACCAGGAAGATTCCCACAACTGAGCTATCCATTTTAGGTGACAGATCTGAGGAACTGTCCCAGTATGATGTGTCAGTAGAGGAGGTTTTGGAATAAATTGATAAATTTAACAGTAATAAGTCACCAGGACTAGAGGATATTCACCCAGGAGTTCTGAAAGAACTCAAATGAAATCGCAGAACTACTAACTGTGGTATGTAACCTGTCACTTAAACCAGCCTCTGTACCACATGAGTGGAGGATAGCTAATGTGAAGCCAATTTTTAAAAAAGGTTCCAAAAGTAAGCCTAACTTCAGTACCAGGCAAATTGGTGGAAAGTATAGTAAAGAACAGAATTGCCAGACTCATAAATGAACGTAATTTGTTGGGGAAGAGTCAATGTTTTTTGTGAAGGGAAACCATGCCTCACCAATCTATTAGAATTCTTTGAAGGGAGGGTCAATAAACATGTGGACAAGGGTGATCCAGTGGATATAGTGTACTTGGACTTTCAGAAAGCCTTGGACAAGGTCCCTCACCAAAGACTCGTAAGCAAAGTAAACTGTCATGGGTTAAGAGGGAAGGTCCTCTCATGGATCAGTAACTGGTTAAAAGATAGGACATAAAGTATGGAAAGAATTGGCCAGTTTTCAGAATGGAGAGAGATAAATAGTGGTCCCTCAAGGATCTGTACTGGGACCACTTCTGTTCAACATATTCATAAATGATCTGGAAAAAGCGGTGGCAAAACAGTGATGTGGGAAAATTTGCAGACGATACAAAATTATTTAAGATAGTTAAGTCCAAAGCAGACTGTGAAGAAGTACAAAGGGGTCTCTCAAAACTGGGTGACTGGACAACAAAATGGCAGATGAAATTCAATGCTGATAAATGCACAGTGGAAAACATAATCCCAACTTTACATACAAAATGATGGGATCTAAATTAACTGTTAACACTCAAAAAAGTGATCTGGGAGTCGTGGATAATTCTGTGAAAACATCTGCATAATGTGCAGCAGCAGTCAAAAACGTTAACAGAATATCAGGAACCATTAGGAAAGGGATACATAATAAGACAGAAAATATCATAATGTCACTATATAAATCCATGGTACGCCCACACCTTGAATACTGTGGGCAGTTCTAGTTGCCCCATCTCAAAAAAGATATATTAGAATTGGAAAAGGTACAGAAAGGCAAAAAAATGATTACGGGTATGGAACAGCTTTCTTATTAGGAGAGATTAAAAAGACTGGGACTTTTCAGCTTGGAAGAGAGACGACTAACAGGCGATATGATAGAGATCTTTAAAATCATGACTGATGTTCTGTGAAAGGGTAAATAACACTTTCTTATTCATTTTCTCCACACAAGAATTAGGAGTCACCCAATGAAATGAATAGGCAGAAGGTTTAAAACAAACAAAAGGAAGTACTTCTTCACATAATGCACAATCAACCTGTGGAACTCATTGCAAGGGTTATTGTGAAGGCCAAAAGTATAACTGGATTCAAAAAAGAATTAGATACAGTAGAACCTCAGAGTTACGAGTACCTCGGGAATGGAGGTTGTTTGTAACTCTGAAATGTTCATAACTCTGAACAAAACATTTTAGTTCTTTCAAATGTTTACAACTGAACATTGACTTAATACAGCTTTGAAACTTTACTATGCAGAAGAAAAATGCGGTTTTTTTTTTAGTAGTTTGTTTAACACAGTACTTTGCTGTATTTGCTTCCCCGCCCCCTCTGCTGCTTCCTGATTGCATAATTCCGGTTCCAAATAAGGTGTGTGGTTGTCTGGTCAGTTCGTAACTCTCGTGTTCGTAACTCTGAGGTTCTATTATAAGTTCATGGAGGATAGGTCCATAAGTGGCTACTAGCCAAGACGATCAGGGGTGTTACCCCATTCTGCGGGTGTCCTAAGTCTCTTGCTACCAGAAGCTGAGAGTGGACAATGTGGGATGGATCATTCAATAATTGCCTTGTTCAGTTCATTGCCTCTGAAGCATCCAGCATCAGCCACTATGGGAAGACAGGATGTTGGGCTACGTGGATCGTTGATCTGACCCATTGTGGGCATTTTTATGTTCTTATGAAGTTGAGGGGTGGGGGAAGAGGAACTTTTCCTTTTAGTTTTTGCTTGTCACATTGATATTTCATTAAATGCTGTAATTCAGCTATTTGTATGTTCACTAAGATTTTTTTGTTCCTGTGTCAGCCAATCCAATATTTCATGAGGTTGGCCAAAGATTGGTGGCTCCTCTTTGCTGTGTGGTACAAAGCCATAACAGACCTAAAGCAGTTAAAGCAGGAAATGACTTCTCAGAAGGTATTGGGGAAATTGGCTATTATGCTGGTGTTTCAGTTGGGAAATTGAGCATTGATACTCTAGAGTTCATATTACAGAATATGCTTAAAGATTCATTTTTTTAAATGAACTGTTCATCGGCTTTAACAGAAATAGAATCTTGAAGCAGATACTGTCTCTGGCAGAGCTTAAAGTCTGTGATCACATTTGGTTTGTTGTGAATCCTAAGTAGGAAACCAAAATAGAACTTGAGTTAAAGAATGTTTGCCTAGAGAAGGTTAAATACTTTTTCATGCATTAGTTGCCAAATAGAGATCTGGGGACACCTGCTCTTAAATAAGGCAAAGCTGTTTCCAGATGGGCATAGTGGTGCCTGTTAAAGTAAACAGTTTTATTTAATTGCTAAAATACTTTATTTTTCTTTGTATTGGAAAGTTCCTACATATGTACATATGTTAAAAATTGAGTATATGTGGTATGTAGTTCTGTTTAAATTTACAGATGTGTATCTGCCCTTCCTATTTTCTGCTTTCCATTTTCAGTCATTTTGGGTTAGAGCTGTTCAGAAAAAGATTGCTCTCTTTTGTAATGTGAGAAAGTAGTTCCTCCTCTTTCCACTATTTTCAAAAATGACTGAATTGTTCTTATTCATACTTTAAAAAAAAAATAAAAATAAAAAGACTCTTGAGCAATGACCAGGTTTGGGAAATTTCAACCTGAATTTGAATGGTGCAAGGTTCAGAAAGTTAAGCATGAGTGATAACCAAAGGTTAAAATGGAAATGTTTGGGCAACCTTAATTGTTGCTTCCATTCTAACCATATCTGTATTACTGAATATGTTCTGAACATAATTGGGTTAAATTTATAGCCTGCTGTGGAATTTCATGGTTTTCAAGAGCCGTTAAAATAGTTGTGACAAATTCTAAGAATAGTGAATATTCTGCCCAGAATAGGTCTAATGTGTTGTGCAGTAAAGATCTAATACATGTCAAGGTATTCATTATTAGCAGTCTGTGTACACTTAAATGTTTGCTTTAACCAAATGAGAGGTAAGTAATCAGTGTTACTTCATGAAATCAAATATTTCTTCTACGTTTTGTACTGCTCAGGCTTGAGTGTGTAAAGGGAAATAATTTTTTTTTATTAGTGGTTCTAATTTCAATGCCAAGGCACATTTTAGTTAAATAATATATGTAAGATTGATATCTTTAGAATAATTTAAATCCAGTCCCAATAAAGACATACTTTTGGCCTGAACTCATAACATCTCTGTCTGTAATCTCACCAGATCCCATAAGCTAATCAAGTTCTACTTTTGTCAATACTTAGCTTTCCTCTAAGATCTCCTAGTTATGTTGACCACAGACAGTAGGGGTCATGGTGATTCAGTAGATGGTTTTCTGGCCTCTGAGTCTGTGTTAAACCAATGCTCCAAGTCAGGGCTTCAGTGCTGGAGGGATGGGCTTTGAAACTTAAACCACAGGCTCATACTTTTGAAAGAGTGGTGTGTTTGCATCCTGGACAAATTCCGGTTCTGGAAATTGCATTCTGCCTGCCTAAATAACCATTGCAGATTAAATTGGATTGAACTGAAGTTCTTCTTTTGGGACTGGGCTGTGTCTTGTTTTTGTAGAGCTCAAGTACACTTATGGCATTAGTTAAATACTTAATAATCAGTTGCTCAGAGTTCAACCCACATAAGTGGCAGCACTTTGTTGGAGAAATGATTGCCAGTGTGTCTGTTTCTGTAGCTTGACTGCCACCAGTTTGGATAATGAGTTATATTCTTCACTGTGTGTCAGTTAGGTAGATGGTGGCCAGTCAGAAGGGATTTTTGCATCGAGTCCTCTTTCTCACTATGCTCTTTTTGCAAGTTTTCCCCAGTCTTTTTTTGGTTGTTTCTTTTGTTTTAAGTCCTCTCTCTTACAGCAGTATAGCAGCTAGAAGAGCTACAAATAAGAAGGTCTCATACTTCTCAGGAGGAGTGGAGATGAGGCTCTTTCCACTTCACCTGTAATGTGCTCCAGTTGGGAGCTCACTGTCCACCATGAAAGTAGCTAGCAGAAGAACAAAATGTTCCTACCTTCTGTTAATTTTCTGTGGTTGACAACGTCAGTTGGACTCGCTCCCCAGCATCCCCTCTCTGGCAAAGCAGCCAGTACAATACTAGATAGGGTTAGTCTCCACTAGACTTTCATATGAAAACTTTCATCGTCAGCATCATCATTCTCAAGGCAAATCCAAAAGTGATGTAGCCTCTTTGTAGAGTGTAGATCAAGTGTTACCTAGATCAAATTCTATCTAGGTCCTTAAGTCTGGAAGTTCATCACCTGAGGAATACCTACAGATAAAGTCTAAGAGGAGGAGGAGTTTATACCTGATAAAATCGTATTTGATTCCAACCAAATGAATAAATTGAAATGCCTCCACATGAATTACGTTAACGTTAACCTTAAGTTAGGAAATAATGTATTCTGAGTAGCTGTAAATTGCTTTGTTGTCTTCTAAACTCAAGGAGAAATATGGAATGCACACATTACATGAAAGGGTAAGTATACCGTTCTTGGGTAAGATTACACTATTTTTTTCTGACATCCTTAAGATAAATAGTCTTTTTCAAAATATAATCAGGTGAGTATTGGGTGTGGTTGTTGGGGGGTTTTTTGAGGAGTATTTGTGGCACCTTAGAGACTAACAAATTTATTTAAGCATAAGCTTTCGTGGGCTAAAACCCACTTCATCGGATGCATGCAGTGGAAAATACAGTAGGAAGATATATATATACACACAGAGAACATGAAAAAATGCACGTTGCCATACACACTATAATGAGAGTGATCAATTAAGGTGAGCTATTACCAGCAGGAGGAGAAAACCTTTTGCAGTGATAATCAGGATGGCCCATTTCCAGCAGCTGACAAGAAGGTGAGAATAACAGTGGGGGAGGGGGGGCGAGAAGGGGGGAATAAGTATGGGGAAATAATTTTACTTTGTGTATTGACACATCCACTCCCACTCTTTATTCAAGCCTAATTTAATGGTGTCCAGTTTGCAGATTCCTTCCAATTCAGCAGTGTCTCGTTGGAGTCTGTTTTTGAAGTTTTTTTCTTGTAATATTGAGACTTTTAGATCTGTAATCGAGTGACCAGGGAGATTGAGGTGTTCTCCGACTGGTTTTTGAATGTTGTAATTCTTGACATCCGATTTGTGTCCATTTACTTTATGTAGAGACTGTCCAGTTTGGCCAATGTGCATGGCAGAGGGGCATTGCTGGCACATGATGGCATATATCACATTGGTAGATGTGCAGGTGAACGAGCTTCTGATAGTGTGGCTGATGTGATTAGGTCCTATGATGGTGTCCTCTGAATAAATATGTGGACAGAGTTGGCAGCGGGCCTTGTTGCAAGGATAGGTTCCTGGGTTATTGGTTTTTTTTGTGTGATGTGTGGTTGCTGGTGAGTATTTGCTTCAGGTTGGGGGGCTGTCTGTAGGCAAGGACTGGCCTGTCTCCCAAGATCTGTGAGAGTGAGGGATCGTCCTTCAGGATAGGTTGTAGATCCTTGATGATGCGTTGGAGAGGTTTTAATTGGGGGCTGAAGGTGATGGCTAGTGGCGTTCTCTTACTTTCTTTGTTGGGCCTGTCCTGCAGTAGGTGACTTCTGGGTACTCTTCTGGCTCTGTCAATCTGTTTCTTCACTTCCGCAGGTGGGTATTGTAGTTGTAAGAATGCTTGATATAGATCTTGTAGGTGTTTGTCTCTGTCTGAGGGGTTGGAGCAAATACAAATTTGGGGTTGATACAAATGCGTTTGTATCGTAGAGCTTGGCTGTAGACAATGGATCGTGTGGTGTGGTCTGGATGAAAGCTGGAGGCATGTAGGTATGTATAGCGGTCAGTAGGTTTCCGGTTTAGGGTGGTGTTTATGTGACCATCGCTTATTAGCACTATAGTGTTCAGGAAGTGAATCTCTTGTGTGGACTGGTCCAGGCTGAGGTTGATGGTGGGATGGAAATTGTTGAAATCATGGTGGAATTCCTCAAGGGCTTCTTTCCCGTGGTTCCAGATGATCAAGATGTCATCAATGTAGAGCAAGTAGAGTAGGGGCGTTAGGGGACGAGAGCTAAGGAAGCGTTGTTCTAAGTCAGCCATAAAAATGTTGCAATACTGTGGGGCCATGCGGGTACCCATAGCAGTACCGCTGACTTGAAGGTATACATCATCCCCAAATGTGAAATAGTTATGGGTGAGGACAAAGTCACAAAGTTCAGCCACCAGGTTTGCTGTGATATTATCAGGGATACTGTTCCTGATGGCTTGTTGTCCATCTTTGTGTGGAATGTTGGTGTAGAGGACTTCTACATCCATAATGGCCAGGATGGTGTTTTCTGGAAGATCACCAATGGATTGTAGTTTCCTTAGGAAATCTGTGGTGTCTTGAAGATAGCTAGGTGTGCTGGTAGCGTAGGGCCTGAGGAGGGAGTCTACATAGCCAGACAATCCTGCTGTCAGGGTGCCAATGCCTGAGATGATGGGGCATCCAGGATTTCCAGGTTTATGGATCTTGGGTAGCAGATAGAATACCTCTGGTCGGAGTTCTAGGGGTGTGTCTGTGCGGATTTGTTCTTGTGCTTTTTCAGGGAGTTTCTTGAGCAAATGCTGTAGTTTCTTTTGGTAACCCTCAGTGGGATCAAAAGGTAATGGCTTGTAGAATGCGGTGTTAGAGAGCTGCCTAGCAGCCTCTTATTCATATTCCGACCTATTCATGATGACAACAGCACCTCCTTTGTCAGCCTTTTTTATTATGATGTCAGAGTTGTTTCTGAGGCTGTGAACGGCATTGTGTTCTGCATGGCTGAGGTTATGGGGCAAGTGATGCTGCTTTTCCACAATTGCAGCCTGTGCACATCAGCGGAAGCACTCTGTCGAAGTCCAGTCTGTTTCGATCTTCAGGAGGAGTCCACCCAGAATTCTTCTTTTTGTAGTGTTGTTAGGAAGGTCTCTGTGGGTTAGTATGCTGCTCAGAGGTGTGTTGGAAATATTCCTTGAGTCAGAGACATCGAAAATAGGATTCTAGGTCACCACAGAATTGTATCATGTTCGTGGGGGTGGAAGGGCAGAAGGAGAGGCCCCGAGATAGGACTGATTCTTCTGCTGGGCTAAGAGTATAGCTGGATAGATTAACAATATTGCTGGGTGGGTTAAGGGAACCACTGTTGTGGCCCCTTGTGGCATGAAGTAGTTTAGATAGTTTAGTGTCCTTTTTCCGTTGTAGAGAAGCAAAGTGTGTGTTGTAAATGGCTTGTCTAATTTTTGTTAAGTCCAGCCACGAGGAAGTTTGTGTGGAAGATTGGTGTTATTAGAGTATCCGGTTTGAGAGCTCATTCTTAATTTTTCCCTGTTTGCTGTATAGGATGACGATGATCAGGTCGTTCCTCAGTGTCTTTGAGAGCGTGTGGCACAATCTGTCAGCATAATCTGTGTGGTATGTAGATTGTAGTGGATATTTTACCTTCAGTCCTTTTGGTATGATGTCCATCTGTTTGCATTTGGAAAGGAAGATGTCTGTCTGTATCTGTACGAGTTTTTTGATGAAGTTGATGGATTTCCACTTCATACAGCTAAATGCCGTGCCTTGCATGGTGACAGGTTTCAGAGTGGTAGCCGTGTTAGCCTGTATCAGCAAAAAGAACAAGGAGGACTTGTGGCACCTTAGAGACTAACAAATTTATTTGAGCATAAGCTTTCGTGGGCTAAAACCCACTTCATCGGATGCATGCAGTGGAAAATACAGTAGGAAGATATATATACACAGAGAACATGAAAAAATGGGTGTTGCCATACACACTATTAGGTCCTATTCAGGGGACACCATCATAGGACCTGTCACATCAGCCACACTATCAGAGGCTCGTTCACCTGCACATCTACCTATGTGATATATGCCATCATTTGCCAGCAATGCCCTTCTGCCATGTACCTTGGCCAAACCGGACAGTCTCTACATAAAAGAATAAATGGACACAAATCAGACGTCAAGAATTATGACATTCAAAAACCAGTCGGAGAACACTTCAATCTCCCTGGTCACTCGATTAGATCTAAAAGTCTCAATATTACAAGAAAAAAACTTCAAAAACAGACTCCAACAAGACACTGCTGAATTGGAAGGAATTTGCAAACTGGGCACCATTAAATTAGGCTTGAATAAAGAGTGGGAGTGGATGTGTCATTACACAAAGTAAAGCTATTTCCCCATGCTTATTCCCCCCCCACCCCCACCCCCCCCACACACACTGTTACTCACACCTTCTTGTCAACTGTTGGAAATGGGCCATCCTGATTATCACTACAAAAGGTTTTTTTCTCCTGCTGATAATTGCTCACCTTAATTGATCACTCTTGTTATAGCGTGTATGGCAACGTGCATTTTTTCATGTTCTCTGTGTGTATATATATCTTCCTACTGTATTTTCCACTGCATGCATCCGATGAAGTGGGTTTTAGCCCACGAAAGCTTATGCTTAAATAAATTTGTTAGTCTCTAAGGTGCCACAAGTACTGCTTGTTCTTTTTACCTGCTTTGTGTGTGCCTTGGAGGCATTCCCCTGCTCCAGGCTCTCACTTCCCATAGTCATCAGGCAACAGCATTTTGGGGAGCAGGATCCAAGCAGCAGCGTGGAGGAAATGCTTCAGGGGCATGGGTGGGGAAAGCACAGGCTGCTTCCTCCATGCTGCCACTGCTAGGTGGATCCTGAGCTCACTTCCTCTGGTCAGCAAGCAGCAGTGTGGAGGATGCAGGCAGCAACAGTGCTGAGAAAGTGGGCAGAGCCAGTGAGCAGGCAGACAATCAATAGCTTAGTGTAGTGATCTTGGCCTTGCTGTGAGGACAGAAGAGCTGGCTGGGGTACAGGAGGTGGCATGGCTGGGAGAGCGAGAGCAAGGAATTCTTGGGGGGAACCAAAGAGGGGGCTTGGCCTGAGAAGTGGGGGACTGGAAGGCTGAGAAAGGAAGGGGAGTGATAGCAGGAGTAATTGTGGGTCCCCCAGAAAGTCAAAATGCAGTTGATAAGTCACCTTAATAAAAGGTTTGGGAACCGCTGAACTAAAACGTTTTGCCTGATTTAGCGGAGGTCTTTATGAAGAGTAAATTATGAATGTTAGCATGTATTATATGATAAATGACAATAATTGCTAACTACAAATGAAAGCTTCCCAAAGAGCGTCTTTTTAAAAAAACACAAATCTGTATACTGGCAATTATTATGGAATATAGTACTGAAATACTGTCTCAGTTTGCTTTTGTCTTTATGCAATGGCAAACAAATTTTCTCAGAATTCTACATAAAATTTTAGGATTAATATTTTATGGGTATGTAATACCTCCTTGAATTATTTTTCCCAGGAACATTTTGTATGGAGATTTATCTTCCAGTCTGGTATAATTGACTTGGCCCAGCATTAGCATTCTAGATGGCAGTGAAAATGTTCTCATCATTTGTATTCGTTTGTATGTTTGCTAACAACCTTGTCTCTCTCCTGAGATGCAATAATATGTCTGATTTATATTTTGAACTTTCAAATAATTTATTTTGTCCTTTATTAATATCAGTTATTATCAGACATTCTATCCCCAGAGATTCTTATTTTGTGTTTTAATGGGTTGGAATCTGGTCCATTATATTTGTCTGATATGTATTCCAATATAATGACTTCTGCAAGTCTAGTTCTTTTACCTACTATACAAGGATTTTTTTAATATAGCATAGGTCAGTAGTTTTTAAACTTTTTGAGCTGAGGTTTCCCTTTAAGTTACAATTTTTGGTTTTGACCCCTTCTTTCCCCCTCCCCCGACTAAATAGACCCACATACTGGGTGGCTCACTGAGGTGAGTCAGGGGTAGCTATGACGTTATGTCCCCAAACATTTCTCTCACACGGGGCCAGCCCGAACATTCTGCTGCGCCCCCTAGGGGGCACGCACCACAGTTTGAAAACCTCTGATATAGGTCAACTCATTCTCCTGACATCTAAATAATGGGCTATTTGTAAATATATTGATGTGTTCTCTGCTCTAAGAAGCCTTGGAATGACTGCAAACACTGGGAGTAGTGTACTATCAAGTGCAGAGCTATATTCATTCTAAAGAACTGCACTGTAGCTGCTGTAGTTTGAGAGGGAGATTGCAGCAGGTAATCACAATAATAGTCTCTTCCTTCACAGCACAGATAGCCCCCTGATGATTTTAGTGACGCATTTAGGGAGGAAGGTGAAGATGATCAGCTGGTTCAGTACTTGCATCAAGAACTAATTAAACTTTTTAATGCTACCTTTGAGGCAGATATTGGAAAGGTCCAAAATACCATGGGTTTAGATCTGGGAGAAGTTCACTTATTGTCAGTACTGTAGTTTAGTAGTGAGTTGTCAGCTTTTAAAATTTGAAATTAAATTTTAGTGAGGACCTAATAGAAGTAGAGTATTTATCATGTTTGTCTGATGAAAGACTTTAAAGTGTTTCTATCAAAAGTAGTTTCCTAGTACAGTTCTAATCAACTAGAATTATTTGGACAAGCTTTTATTCTTGGCTGTAATGCACAGTTTGTTACTTTATTGAAGCTTCAGTGAAAGTCCTCAAGAATTTGGAGAAAGGGCATGGATTAGTACACTAATTATTCAAAAAAAATCGTAGGTACTTATATGCCCCCTCTTTCCCCAATGGATTGATGTAAATCAAAACAATTTAAATAATTTTAATTTTGTTTAGTATTTGCATTAACTCTTTTCCTAAAGAAAGTTTTATTCTTATTTGCTGGTAACGATTAAAACATTGATTTTTTTCAATTAAATATAGCCTTTACGCTATATTTTGGTGCTTTTTTGCTAACCAGGAGGATACACCATATCTATCCACATTTATTTAAGCAATTAAAAATGGTGAATGATGTATTTCTTATTTACTAGATAATGATTAATTTTTAGTGGTGATTTTTGCCGAGCTCTATTTGGATGGAAATTAAAATGCATAAAACTATAATTTTAAAATGTGTTCATTAGTTAAATAAGGCTCTTAAATGTGCTGGATACATAAAGTTTATCAGAAACTTTATATGAAATTGTTTTTAATTTAAAACTGAATTGATTTATTAAAGAAAATAAATATTATCTGTAGCTAGTGAATGTAACTGATTTTGGTCATTTGTGTCCTTTGAGATTTTTAGAACTAGTAGATCTTATCCTCTGGCATTTGATTTTTATTAATAGATTGGAAGCTTTTCTGCGTTTTTCAACTCCCATTAGTTTATTAAGTTTCAGTAAATGCCTCTTTGAACTGAACTGATTGAATAAACTGAAATGAAGAAAATATTCTCTCCGCATCTGCAGAAAAGGCTACTGCTATTCACAAGCTGCATTAGCCCTTCGGCAAACTCTGGTGCTTGGCCAGTGACTTCCTTCAGTTCAGTGGTATGATTTTCTTTAAAACTTGGCAGCAAACATATGCTGCTTAATATTATTGTTTTATTTTATTTAAATTATTTTAATAAATTACAGTAAATTTATGCCTTAATGTAACTTGTCATAATTTAAATTTAAAATTTAAATACAGGTTTTTTAAAATGTAAGTTAGGTTTATTTTAAATCTCATTTAAATAAAAAACTGATTTAAAAATTGGATTTTTAAAAATTTGAATAAAATAAATCCCAATTTTTATCCGCTCTGCATGCCCTTTCAGAAGTATCTGAATGTCTCACAACACACCTGTGACATAGGGAAGTACTATTATCTATATTTTACATGTAGGTGAACTGTAGTACAAAGATTGTCGCTTGCTCAAGGTCATACAAAGTCGGTAGCAGAGCAAGGAACTGAATCCAGGTCTACCAAGTTCCAGGCTAGTGCTAGCCACTGGACCGTCCTTCTTGACATCAAAGACAGATTTTAGCGCTGATGCAAAAGTTATAAAGAGACAATTTGTACCAAAAGCAGTTTACCAGTACTCTTACATGGATACATGTTCTCTCTCAGCACAACTTCTCCTTCTTGATACTATAGGGAAGTGCTTAATTCTGTATCTATCAGATGGGTCTGTTGCTGTTGAAATTATGTTGAATCCAGGGTCAACACTACGGCATTTCTGCAGGATCAAGTAGTAGGAGAGGGGGTTGAGAAGAAAAGCAAGTCCTTGTCATCAATACCAATTGAGAAATAGGAAATTTAGTAAGAAATACGTAGATAAACAAAGGAAAGTTAAAAAATCTTTGGTAAATCTAAGTCCCCCAGTGCACAAGAAATAAAAATTTCATGTCACAAAATGTGCTCATGAAAACTTAAACTTACAAAACCAGTTACATTAGCAACAAGACATTTATTGTGCTTCTGCTTTTTCTAGGAATCCTCAGTGATTTGTATATCGGACTGTTGCAATGGGGCATCCGCTCACCTGCTGATTGTATAAGGAAGCTGATGTTAACACCTCTCTAATCTCTCAAAAAAAGAAAAGGAGTACTTGTGGCACCTCAGAGACTAACGAATTTAGTTGAGCATGAGCTTTCGTGAGCTACAGCGTGCATCTGATGAAGTGAGCTGTAGCTCACGAAAGCTTATGCTCAAATAAATTGGTTAGTCTCCAAGGTGCCACAAGTACTCCTTTTCTTTTTGCGGATACAGACTAACACGGCTGCTACTCTGAAACCTCTCTAATCTCTGTTACCATAGTATTTTACCATGTGTGAGCATAGACTGATGTACTCCACTTCTTATATAGTTTATATAATTTAACTTTTTCATAAGTATATGTTGATTAAAGAAGTCGGGTAAGTTTATCATGTGTGAATATGTGTTTTCAGCTTCCCTGCATTTAAATAACTCCTACATAACAGCTGCACGCAAGTAGATGTTTGTTGTGGCTGATTTTGAATATTTCCTCTATGCAGTAATGAAATGACGCTTTGATTCCCTTCATTTGAGTTTTAATAAATAAGTTCTTAGCTAGATATGTTAGTTATGTTGAGGCTGAGACAAATGTGTGTGTATGTATCTTGCTTTATAGTTTTAAGAACTAATAGTGTATTCTGATAACGTACAAATGTACTTCAAAATAAAACAACCTTTGCATAGAGTTTAAGGGCAGAAGGGACTACTGGACATTCAGTCTGATCTCTTATATATCACAAGCCACCAAAACCACCCAGCACCTGCACCTTAAACCCAACAACTGAAATTAGACCATTATTACAGCCTATAGGAGAGTAGATTATTATGTGCCATAGGCAGAGAATAGGAGGGACTGAGGTGCACCAGTTCCCAAGGCCCCCGCAGAAGAAAGGAAATGATTGTTAGATATACTCAGATAATCCTGGCAAGTAACCCACACCTACGTGCTGCACAGGAAGGTGAAAAAAACTCAAGGTCACTGCTAATCTGACCTGGGGAAAATTCTTTGCCACACAGTTTGGTTGGGAATCAACTAGACCCTGAACATATGAGCAATAACCAGCCAGCCAACCACCTTGGAAAGAGAATGCTCGGTGCCACCTCAGAGCCTTGTCCTTTCTCTTCCAATGTCCAGTTTCCAGCTGTGGCTATTCCTGATGCTTCAGAGAAAGGAGGAAAAAAATACGGTGAGGGGTGAAGTGGGGAATCCCTTCTTAACGCCTATAGATGGGTAAATATGAATAAATAAATGTAAACGCATTCTCTTAGATTATTATCTGAGTTGCTTACAGTCTCAGCAGGTCTGATGATGAAGAGATTATAAACTTGATTTTTAACGTTATGGATAATTTGATGCCTGCACTAAAATTCATTTTTTAAACAGGATCAGCTTGCTCCTAACAGCACCATGCAGTTGTTCAGCCGTTTAAAACCCGCTTAGTTCCATGAAGATGTAGTTTGTGTGTGGATGGAGAATAGGGCTTTTATTGTACTTATTTTGGTATGTTTTGAGTATTGATGGCAAAACACATGAGATCAACAAACATCTTCAGGCCACATGCCAGAAATCAATTTGAATGAAGCTTTAAAAGATGCTGCCAAGTCAATTAAGTCAAACACGCATCTTTAAATTTGTCTCTGCTTATATATGGGATGATCCAGTGGATAGGGTGCTAGTTTAGGACTTGCTAGACCTGGTTTCAGTTCCCTGGTCTTCCACAGACTTTGAGTGAACTTGGGCAAGTCATTTAACCTCTTTGAGTCTCAGTTCCCCATCAGTAGAATGGGGGTGATACTTCCCTACTTCACAGGGATGTTATGAGGATAAATACATTAAAGATTGTGAGGCACTCAGATACTCCAGTAATAGGAACCATATAAGTATCTGATAGTCTCTTAGATAGGTGGTGCGGGGGTGCTTTTTGTTTCTTTTGTTTTAAAATTTAACTATGTGTACTCCCAGCTCAAAAAACTCATAAGAACCCCAGATGTCATGCACATTAGCAAAACACTTCATGTATACCATGTATATGCTGCTTGAGTTATTGAGATGGGTTGTGTGTGGTAGACATAGAGGATGGAAAGGAGGTAAAAACAAATTGAAAAGATCAATTAAAGGAAAACACAACTGATTAGGCAAATTTCCTAAATTTCTGTCCTATTTTTATATATATAAATAACTGTATTCGCTTTTTTCTAGTGTTTTAATGAGAAAGTTGAGTCTTTCATTCCCACTTTGCATCATCAGATTGTGTCTTCCTGTTTGTGCGTTTTTGGTTTTAAGCTTAAGACACTTAGTGTACAACATCACCTTACTTCCAGACAGCCCCCCAACCTGAAGCAAATACTCACCAGCAACCATGCAACAGAATCACTAACCCAGGAACCTATCCTTGCAACAAAGCCCGTTGCCAACTGTGTCCACATATCTATTCAGGGGACACCATCATAGGGCCTAATCACATCAGCCACACTATCAGAGGCTCGTTCACCTGCACATCTACCAATGTGATATATGCCATCATGTGCCAGCAATGCCCCTCTGCCATGTACATTGGCCAAACTGGACACACTCTACGTAAAAGAATAAATGGACACAAATCAGACATCAAGAATTATAACATTCGGAGAACACTTGAGTCTCTCTGGTCACTCGATTACAGACCTAAAAGTGGCAATTCTTCAACAAAAAGACTTCAAAACCAGACTCCAACGAGAGACTGCGGAAATGGAATTAATTTGCAAACTGGATACAATTAACTTAAGCTTGAATAAAGACTGGGAGTGGATGTGTCATTACACAAAGTAAAACTATTTCCCCTTGTTTATTTCCCCGTTACTGTTCTTGTTAACTGTTGGAAATGGCCCACCTTGATTATCACTACAAAAGGTTCTCTCCTCCCTCTTCCCACCCTCCCCTCCCCCCGCTCTCCTGCTGGTAATAGCTCACCTTACCTGATCACTTTCCTTACAGTGTGTATGGTAACACCCATTGTTTCATGTTCTCTGGTATATAAATCTCCCCACTGTATTTTCCACTGAATGCATCTGATGAAGTGAGCTATAGCTCACGAAAGCTTATGCTCAAAAAAATTTTACTCTCTATGGTGCCACAAGTACTCCTTTTCTTTTTGCGGATACAGACTAACATGGTTGCTACTCTGAAACCTAACATCATTCTGAGCTACTGTTGAATCAGTCAAGAAACTGTTCCAAGTTTCTATGTGTTCTTCTGTTTGCTTGATGGTGAGCAGGGGACATCTTCCTTGCCCCAAACCAGTGGATCTCAAACTGCCCGTCTGGGAGCCCTGTGCTTCTCCAATGTACTTAACCACCATCTGCTCTCTCTGGATGCGACCCTAGAGCTCCTTTCAAAGAGAGATTGATCCAAAGAGTGAAGAAGAGAAGTGGATTAAATTAATGTTGATGAATTCAACATTAAATTACCCACAAATTTTGTGGGGTTGATGAAAATCCTGCTGTTTCAGGTACCACTAGCAAGAGAGAGTAGATTGGGACAGATATGCAGAAAATTGTTTCTTGGCAAGGGAGGGGACTAGAGGAGTTATATACATGTCAGGTATATGACAACTCCTCTTCTGGTCCAGAAATGTTTATTTTTTAGGTTAAATTAACAAAGAAAAGTCCATTAAATGTAGCTTCCCTTTTTCATAAAAATCCTTTTTTCTCTGCTTCCTCCTTCCCCTCCACTAGGTGAGGTATTTTGTGTTTTTTCTCCTTCCTACTCGTTTCCTTTGTTGCCTTAATTTATGCATAACAAATCAAATTCAGAACTATGGCATCCATGTAATGCTATCGTCCAAGTGAGACTGAGAGCAGAATTTGGCTCGTGTTCAAATTTGGGAACTCTCTTCACCATTTTATTTAGTGTTCCTTTGGATGACTACATCTGTCTCACTTTATAATACATTCATCACCGTGGTATTTGAGCACCTTCCTTTAGCTACTGTTCTTATGCTTTCCGCCATTATTTCTGGAATCCTTTGTTCTTCACAAGGCCAAACTGGTGTTCGCTCTCCATGAGTTTAATTTTCAGTTATTCCTTCTGCCTGTCATCTTTATTTTCTCTCTCGTGCTACTCCTGCCAGTTTCTTTCATCTTTGTTTTCTGGGCTGCACCTATCTCTGCCTCAGTTAAGAGCTTAGTAGTGGTCTTAAATTTACTATAAAAGTCTGAGACTTCAACTAGAAATTCAGTTTAAGTTTTAAATGCTGGCCAAAGTTCTATGGGGCAAATCAGAACTAACTGTCCCGAATGGTGCTTCTCCGTGCAGAAGATCTGACACTTGGGCAGGTTCATGGAAATAAAATTATATATGCAGCTGTATTTTTGTCCTTTCTACCTAATTGTTCCAAAGACAGCAAGAGGTGCAACTTTCTTATATCGTGTGTTCAGGGGATGGGGAGGAAAAATGCTAGACAGCGTCTGACATTACATGCATTTATCCACCTACTCAGCTCCTCGGTTTCTGATACTACGCAGCTGTGCAGTATTTGTAACAGTCATCCTGTATAACTTGATAGTCTATTTATTTTAGCTGAAGCATCTTGTCTGTTGAAGAAATCAATGAAATACAATTGTATTCACATGAGAATTCATAAATGTTCTAAAAACGCTAATTTATAAATAAGAATGGTAATAGTAAAGCAGATGATGCCATAGCTGTCTGTGGCACCACTAAGTGACAGTATCACTAGTCGCAGGTTGATGCAAATTGTCTGTGGTTAGCATGGATAGCTTGAGACAATAGTTTTCTTGATAACTAGTTTGTAAAACAAATGCAGTCTTCTTTTTAAACACCAGTTCCTCCTTTCAGCTTTGTACAATGATTTGTCTGACAAACATATTGGAAAGAATAGAATAGCTTTAACTATGTGGATTTTTTCTCTCTTCATATTGAGCAGCTGTTTCTTGTATTCATTGTAGTGTCCTATGATGGTACACTTCAGTTTTTGCAAGACAGTTGTGGAATTTTAAATGTAACTATGCCATGACTGTGACAGAGCTCATCAAACATCATCTAGGGAATTGTGAACAAATGGATTTCCTAGCTATTCACAAAATACCAATAACTCCCACTTGTAACCCCCAAGTCAACAGTACTTTGTATATATTTTTCATAAAGATTTTGTGTGCACAGGGTGGTGACTTGTTCCAAGGGCAATCAGTTTAAATTACTTTCTGATACTCATTTATACCAGAACGTGTAGTTGAAGTAATGTTTATAATGCCATGACAACAATTGTGAAGAGATTTTAAATCCCAGTCTTCCATAGCCAAAAATAAAGCATTTCTCATGTAAACTCTGAAAATCTCTATGAAGTTTGAAGGCTTGTCTCATCCATCAACAGAAATTGGTCCAGTAAAAGATATTACATCACCCATCTTGTGTGTGTCATAAAAAATATATATATATTTTAATTCCTGTTGTTAGAAATGACCTGGCACAACTGAGTTATGCCTGCCTCCATAACTCTGAGTTAAAAAGAAGCAGTCCTAACAAGGAGTGTTTCTTTCTGATATATACTGTAATATCTACCCTCCACCCCCCCATTGGCCTGTACCAAAGGTTTAGTTACTTTTATTTTCTGAGGAGTAGCTCTTCTTCATCACTTGTGTTGATTAACCCTTTAGTCAATAATCTCTTTTAAAACTAACGCTCAAGTAAATGGTTTCAGAGTAGCAGCTGTGTTAGTCTATATCCGCAAAAAGAAAAGGAAGACTTGTGGCACCTTAGAGACCAACAAATTTATTTGAGCATAAGCTTTCGTGAGCTACAGCTCACTTCATTGGATGCATTCAGTGGAAAATACAGTGAGGAGATTTATATACACAGAGAACATGAAACAATGGGTGTTACCATACACACTGTAAGGAGAGCGATCAGGTAAGGTGAGCTATTACTAGCAGGGGGGGGAGCGAGGAGGAGAGAACCTTTTGTAGTGATAATCAAGGTGGGCCATTTCCAGCAGTTGATCAGAACATCTGAGGAAGAGCAGCGGGAGGGGAATAAACATGGGGAAATAGTTTTACTTTGTGTAATGAGCCATCCACTCCCAGTCTTTATTCAAGCCTAAGTTAATTGTATCCAGTTTGCAAATTAATTCCAATTCAGCAGTCTCTCATTGGAGTCTGTTTTTGAAGTCTGTTGTTTTTTGAAGAAGAAGAAGAATTGCCACTTTTAGGTCTGTAATCGAGTGACCAGAGAGATTGAAGTGTTCTCCGACTGGTTTTTGAATGTTATAATTCTTGATGTCTGATTTGTGTCCATTTATTCTTTTACATAGAGTGTGTCCAGTTTGGCCAATGTACATGGCAGAGGGGCATTGCTGGCACATGATGGCATATATCACATTGGTAGATGCGCAGGTAAACAAGCCTCTGATAGCGTGGCTGATGAGATTAGGCCCTATGATGGTGTCCCCTGAATAGATATGTGGACACAGTTGGCAACAGGCTTTGTTGCAAGGATAGGTTCCTGGGTTAGTGGTTCTGTTGTGTGGTTGCTGGTGAGTATTTGCTTCAGGTTGGGGGGCTCTCTGTAAGCAAGGACTGGTTTGTCTCCCAAGATCTGTGAGAGTGATGGGTCATCCTTCAGGATAGGTTGTAGATCCTTGATGATGCATTGGAGAGGTTTTAGTTGGGGGCTGAAGGTTAGTTGATGGCTAGTGGCGTTCTGTTGTTTTCTTTGTTGGGCCTATCCTGTAGTAGGTAACTTCTGGGTACTCTTCTGGCTCTGTCAATCTGTTTCTTCACTTCCGCAGGTGGATATTGTAGTTCTAAGAATGCTTGATAGAGGTCTTGTAGGTGATTGTCTCTGTCTGAGGGGTTGGAGCAAATGCGGTTGTATAGTAGAGCTTGACTGTAGACAATGGATCGTGTGGTGTGGTCGGGATGAAAGCTGGAGGCATGTAGGTAAGCATAGCTGTCAGTAGGTTTCCGGTATAGGGTGGTGTTTATGTGACCATCGCTTATTAGCACCGTAGTGTCCAGGAAGTAGATCTCTTGTGTGGACTGGTCCAGGCTGAGGTTGATGTTGGGATGGAAATTGTTGAAATCATGGTGGAATTCCTCAAGGGCTTCTTTTCCATGGGTCCAGATGATGAAGATGTCATCAATGTAGCGCAAGTAGAGTAAGGGCATTAGGGGACGAGAGCTGAGGAAACGTTGTTCTAAGTCAGCCATAAAAATGTTGGCATACTGTGGGGCCATGCGGGTACCCATAGCAGTGCCGCTGATTTGGAGGTATACATTGTCCCTAAATGTGAAATAGTTATGGGTGAGGACAAAGTCACAAAGTTCAGCCGCCAGGTTTGCCATGACATTATCGGGGATGCTGTTCCTGATGGTTTGTAGTCCATCTCTGTGTGGAATGTTGGTTTAGAGGGCTTCTACATCCATAGTGGCTAGGATGGTGTTTTCAGGAAGATCACCGATGGATTGTAGTTTCCTCAGGAAGTCAGTGGTGTCTCGAAGATAGCTGGGAGTGCTATGTAAATGCCTTTATTTTAAAGTAATGTGAGTAGTCTTGAGAAGCATTATGAGATCCATTAAAATATCACAGAATTACTCAATTTTAACACATATGGTGTTAGAGATCAGGACCCCATTTTAGTGATGACTTTACAAGTGCAGACCCTTGACGTTTACTGTTTAAATAGACAGGTGGAACAGAGTGTAGGAAGAGGGAAGGGTTATTATCCCCATTTTTCAGATGAGAACTGGGGACAGGGAGGTGAAGTGACTTGCGAAGTCTGTGGCAAAGACCAGAATTGAATAAAGAGGGTTCCTGAGTCTCGTTCCAGTGCTTTAGCCGCAAAAGCATCCTTCCTTTCAAGGTTTAGTTCTATCAATGTATTAACTGTGTTTGTGCCAAATATACTAAACATAAGTGGTGAAAACATGTTCTTGATGATGTTGAATATGATTGATTCTAGTCATTCATTCATTCATCATTCAAGGCAAATCCAAAATGAATGTAGCCTCCTTGCAGATAAAGTGCCACCCAGATTGCTGTGTAGCTAGGTCCTTAAGATGGTCTGGTTGGATGTTCAGTCTCTCCATCACTGACGATCTTATGGTGGCATTGAAGCTTCGGCAATTGTGTTATTGCTGATCATTTGTAGCTGCATTGCTTGGTAAAGGAACTTCATAATTCATTGATCTTCCATCCTAAAATGCCTGCACCAAGAAAGGTGTCAAAACCAAACCAGTGCTGATGGAGGCGGTTGCTGGGTTTGGCTACAAGTATCCTCATTGTTGATCTTGTCCTGCCACTTAATTTGGAGCAGCTGACAAAGACAATGAGAATCAAAACAGTCAATCTGCTGCTCTTCAGCGTCCAAATATCCCAGGTCTAAAATTATCCTATGCCAGGTGTGATGGAAAAATGCTGTTAGATGGGGGAGGGGGAAAGCCTATTAAATGTGGATCATCATACATTGTGCTGCATACATGTTCGAATCAGTTGTGCTGTAGACTTATTACTAAATGGTAAGAAGCTTATGAAAGTTATTTTTGTTTACTGTTGAATCATCTAAAGAGAATACTTCAGAGTGCTTTACAAACAATTATTAAGATGCAGAGAACTGCACAAGTAGGCCAAATTTATAGAGCCTAACCTTGCTTACTTCTTTGGTGAAGCATATCAGGTGGGTTATCAGAAAAGAATTGTTGTTGGATGGAGGAAAAAACTTGCTAATATTAAGTCTTTCTATTTTGTAATCACTGTGAGGGATATTAAAGTGTTTCCCAGGCAGAGCCTCCTATATCAGGGAAGGGAGAAAAAGCACTAGACTCCACAAAATCCATTAGACATCTTGGTGCAGATCCAGTTCAGCTGGAAGTTCTTCGCTACTATGGCAATGAGTGGTGTATAAAACCTTAAGAGAGGCATCCGGGGTTGTTAGGAAATATTGGATTGGGAACTCAGGGCTGAAAAGGGATCAAGTGATCAGATAGCAATTGATAAAGTACAGGTTTCTTTATAGAAGTCTACAGTAGATGTAGAAGAAACATTCAAAGCGGAAAAATTGAGTAATGATCTCTACACATTAATAACAAGTAGCTAGTACATGCTGCCCAAGCTCCCTTTGTAAGGGAAGTGGTATAATCGTAACTTTTGTCTACCTACTGATTGGTAGGACACATGCAGTGGACTGGCATGATACAGCAAAAATCCAGAAAAGCTACATTTACCCTTCTTAATATACAACTGAATATACTGAACAGAATAGTACTTGGGTCAAACTTAATCTGTGATGTAATGCCTTTGATGTCAGTCAGTTGACTTCAGTGGGGCTGCATCAGCGATGAATTTATCCCATCCCGTTTGGTGTTTGAACAAAACAAATATGTAGATTTCTTTAAAAGCAAGTTTTATGTTTTATTGTGCTTTAAGCGTTACTCATTAAGGATGAAAATCTCTGAAGGTAAGGAATGACCATTGGCCTGCTCTGAGAAGCACATTCAATGGCCTAGATCATGTTGTTGGCTTGTAAGGAGTTTTGTTCTAGGGGAACTAGCAAGTAACCTCACAATCCTTAATCCTCTTATCATGTGATTAAATGTTTGCTATGGGCTATATTAGGAAGAACCCAATTAGGAAGAAGGGATTTTGCTTTCATTCATGTCCGAATTGCTTACTTTCACTTGAGTAAACCAGATCTATAGTTACTTAAACAGCCATTTCAATTAAACTTTACTATCTTTTGCATCAAAGATAAAAATATCTTATGTCCTGTATTTTGCCTTTAATTATCACAGCTCAATGGTTTAGATAGTGCTTTGAAATGGCAAAATTCTGGCTGACTGCCATGGTACACAGTAAGTTCAATGAAACTTGGAATCAGTTGCTGATGATAAAAATTTAATTTCATGGTATTTCTGCTCAAGTGAACTGAAATCTGTCTCTGCTTCAAGGTGTAATTCTCTGCTTTGCTCACTTAAAAAAAAATACTTGTAAGTACAGAATTTTTTCAGTTTTTCTTGATACTTGTAGTCAAGGCTAGAAAAACTTACCAGATGCATAGTAGCCAAGCCATAGAAACAAAAGAGGACTGTGGGTCCCACCACCAGGACTCTAGGACAACACATTGTTGAGAAGCCCAAATTCTACCATGTTCATCTGTTGGGTCGGAAAAGAGTGCTGAGGTTTCTGTAGGGATGCTGACCCTGGGGACCCTTCATGGGACCACCATTTTCCACATCATTTTCTGGCTAGTAACTTATGTGTAGTGTGTTTAAAGAATAAGCAATGACCTCACTACATGAATGGCCAATAACTCTTCACTTCTCCATACACTGCAGCATGGCCATTTTTTTTTCTAGAATTATTCAAGCTGTGTCTAAATTCAGTGGCAGATAT
Organism: Eretmochelys imbricata; assembly: GCF_965152235.1. Lineage (NCBI taxonomy): Eukaryota > Metazoa > Chordata > Testudines > Cheloniidae > Eretmochelys > Eretmochelys imbricata. The sequence continues at coordinate 48,131,046 of NC_135572.1, read as the reverse complement.
TGTTCATTTCAGCATTTCATGTAAAATTATTGCACTTGTTCAAAGATTTCTATTTAAAACAGTTCTGAATACAGCATTAAAAACATAACAAATGCAACATGCTTCACAATAGAATATGAATAGAACAGAAATTTGAGCTGAATTAATGGCTGCATTACCAGCCATTCAGGTTGGCATATAGGTTCAGCATTTTGGCCGTAGGCTTGTCCTTCTTTCCCTTGCCACCGTGGATGGGAGCATGTTGGCATTCTCTTGTACCCATCCACTTTGGGCCCAAACAAGGAACAGTTTTAATAGCTTTCAGAAGGAGAGCTATCCAGCCTTCGTCTGCTGGTGGGAGACTCACCATGACATTAGTCCATATGCTCTGATACATGGGACTCCCATCTCCATGAAAAAACAAACAAAATAATTTTAAAGGATGAAGAAATTCTCTCTTTCTCTCCCCCCTGAGGTCTTATATCTGAAGACTTTCAAGGAAGCTTCTAAAATACCGTAACTACCTTTGTTTCTCTTTTGGTAGTAAAACATGTCATTCATAATTTGAAAAAAAATAATACACACTTTAACATGGAAATGCTCCTCTGGTCCTGCTCTGTTCCTAATGTAACCTGGGCTCATGGGAGAATCCTGGTGTGGCTAAAGTAAATTTTGGAAAACTGAGTGCTCCTATGTATATTGTTTGTTGTTTTTTAAACCATTTTTATTCATTTTAATCCATTTAAAATAAATGTAAGTAAATAAATTAGCTCCCTAGGCGATGCACAACTGACATTCTTAAGTTAGTTCAGAGAAATTAGTATTCACAGTAAATGCAGTATCACTGAACGAGCATTGTCTATCTTAATGTGCTGGAAAATTAGTGTATTGGATCTAATGAGATCACATGACCAAATGTCATTTGCAGTCCTAAATATGCTGACTTCATTGGCAGTTAATAACACAGATCTGAAATGTTCGGTTTCATATTGTGTGTTTTAGTGACATCCTTGTATTTGATTTTCAGCTGAAGAGCCAAATTCTGGTCCCGTTGAAGTTAATAGAATTTTGCCCTTAATTTCAGCTGCATCAGGATTTACATCTGGAAACTTGTATTCATCTTTGCCTATGGTCTCACTGACTTCTTGATTCAGGCTTTAGAGTTCCTGATGTCTCCATGTCCAGCTCCACTGCACATGCTTCCCCAGTCTTCAATGTTCTCTGCTTCATTCCCTTCTGTCTCTCAGCAGGAAACCCAGACTGCCATTTCACTCCCACCTTTTCCTAGTGCACAAGGACCTTTCTGTATGCTCTCTCTAGTGCACCAGTAATGTCTTTCTTTCTTCCTCTCCTTATAAGGGTCATACATGAAAATATGTAGGAACATGAATAAAATAAAAGTTGCTAGCCATAAAGCAGCTGTCTTAATTTTTTTTTTCCATTTTCTTTAGTCATGTCTTTCTTTCTCTTCCACAGAGTGTGTGTGCACTCACACACCCCTACCTCCAAATTGGGAGGCCCACGTTACTGTTGGCATGGATAATTTTGGCTCTTCCTGCCCCACTCCTTGTAGCTCCTCTCTACATGTTTGCAGGCTCTTTAAAGATGACTTTGTGGGTAGAATACACTAGTTTTCTATGGGACTTGGTGGATACTACTCCCCTCATTGGTCCAAAATAACCAGAATCTACTGACATTGAGGGAAAGATGCTTCTGTAGAGAAGGGCTGCGTAAGAAGCAAATGTTATTGGGGTGATATTTATGGGAAGTGAGGAATTTGGGATTGGGGGGAATGGGACTGCTCGTTAATTTAATAGTAGCATATATAAATTATGGAGTTTCTCTTTCTTCTTTGAGGGTTTTTTTGTTTTTTACAATAGAACTAGAATAATTCCAGTGGGCTGCTTAGCCATATGCAATAGCTTTCCAGGGGGAGACAATGGGGAATTGTAAACTGAATTAGCAGGAGCTGCGTAGCCAGACATCTGACAGCAGGTAAAAATAATTGATTTGGGAGGTGAACTTTGTCATTTGACCCTGAATAAGTTAGCCTCCTATGGAGCCAGCATCTGGGATTTGCATTGTCCAGGTGGTTCTGAATCTTTTGATTAGTTAGGCCAATAATAATTATTTTTAGTTTTGGTCATATAATAGTGTTTTAGATATTTCACATAACAAGCAAAGGTACGTTCCCAGTCCTAAAGATCTTTGGGGAGAGAGGGTGAGAAAAGGGGGATTGAATGATAAGGAATTTTTTGAATGCAGTGTTGTTTTAGCCATGTTGGTCCCAGGATATTAGAGAGACAAGGTGGGTGAAGTAATTACTTTTTATTAGACCAACTTTTGTTGGTAAAAGAGACAAGCTTTCAAGCTTACACAGAAAGCTCAAAAGCTTTTCTCTCTCACCAGCAGAAGTTGGTCTAATAAAAGAGATTTCCTCACATACCTTATCTTTAAGAAATTTTTTGAAATGGTCATTATTACTGTTTAACAGAGCTCTAGATACAGAACAAATCAGTTCAAAATCTGAGTTGTATTAGAATTAAATGTAATTTAATTTGACAAGTTTAGTGTTGTCTCTGTTCCCCTTACTTGCTTCTCCAGACTTTGCCAATGTATATTGCGACTGCCTTACCTGTACAAAGACTTCCCAATCATTCCTCACTTCAAGGGGCCAATTACACATACAAAACAAGTCTATTTTTTCTTTAAAACTATTCCCTATGAAGTGATCAGTGCTCCTGTTATAAAAATAGTTACATAGTTCATATAAATCTAGAGAGTGAAGTATTGCATACTATAAAGTTTTTATGGCCTCATGTTTGGGATGACCACCTTTTTCAAAAGTGGTGTGGCTACAAGTGAGTTATGCAGGTCTACCAAATGAGTGGCAATAAAACTTCTTAGTGCTCCATGCCATAAATTTGTTTTTGCCACTTACTTTCTTTAATCTTTGTCCATTGTTCATCTCCCTCTGCTTCAAAATAAGGAATTTACTATAGAAATAGGGCCATTTTATGGGCCGAGTTTAGTGATTTCCACAAGTGCTGTATAAGTCAACTAATAATATGTATCTTCAAAACATAGCCATTAATGGAATAGCGTTTGTAACATATGTGATGTGGTAACTATTAAAATGGCAGTCAACTTCTTTGCCTCTCCCCCCCCCGCCCCTCAGTTATTTCAGGGGCTATACTTGTCACCAGCTAATATGTGTGGTTTTACAGTCACAGCTCATAGGCCCCCATCCTGCACTGAGAAGCAAGCAGGTGGACCCTCTTTGACTTCAGTAGGGGCTCTGTGTGGACATGGATATGACTGCATGGTCCTCAGTGCAGGTTTAGGACCACATTTTCCTATTTTTTAAAAAAAACTGATTTTCTTTCATGTTGTGGGAAAGACCTGTACTCAGGGAAACTGACTATATTTAGAGTTGGAAGGATTAGATTTTTATCATTAAATGTTGGTAAATGTTGATTTCACTATACATATACAAACAAAAATATTTCCGTCAATAATAATATAAATTTACAGATAAGCAAAATAAGAAAAATGCTCTTTGAAAACTTATTTTATTTTGATTTTAAGGATATTTACTTTTCTATTTTGACGTGATATTGACAGTTTGTGTTTTAATGGTTATAAAATTTAACTTTTTGAATCTCCGTGACAGCCATTAAATAACTATAGTCTGACACCCTCTCACCCCATAATTTCCCACAACTATGAAAATTTAAATAGATAAAAATAAAAAAATGCTTGAAATTAACATTGATATCAGTCAAAATTATAAAAAATAAAAATTTGAATTCTGCCGAGCCTAACTACATTGGAGAAACAGTGAACCTAACTGCACCAGAGTAAACAAACTGAATACAGGGAAACTAACTTTTCTCCCTCTAATCTCTTGGCTATAGAAGTCTTAGGTAAAAAATGTCAAAGTAGTAGTTCCTTTTAGGAAATGTAAAATAGTTAATCAAAGTTTACTTAAAGGTGAAAGTTCTCCAAAGCCATTTCTTGCACTGTCAGTTCTCTTACAATAAATAGAATAACCAGTAGTGGAAACATTATTAAAAAAAATTTTATAATGTCATGTGGATGTATTTTATGTTGTAGATGTTTTTAATTAGGGGTTTTATCTATTTTATTAAGTAGTATATAAAGTTTGTAAAGTGCTCTGGGTTCCTTTGGGATGAAATGATCCTGTGCAAAATTACATTCTGGTTTAATTTTTATTTTAGTCATAGCAGTATAAAGAAGAGCATGCTTCTGAAGAATGGGACATTATAAGGGTAAAATGTTTTTTTAAACATATATTCATAATTAGTTTGCGGTCCCTGAACAGCAGAATACTGTAAAATGGTATTCCTGATCCTGAAAAACTAGAATGATTGTCTTCAGAGTAGCAGCCGTGTTAGTCTGTATCCGCAAAAAGAAAAGGAGGACTTGTGGCACCTTAGAGACTAACAGATTTATTTATTTGAGCATAAGCTTTCGTGAGCTTCATCGGATGAAGTGAACTGTAGCTCACAAAAGCTTATGCTCAGATAAATTTGTTAGTCTCTAAGGTGCCACAAGTCCTCCTTTTCTTTTTGTAGAATGATTGTGTGGCGCTTTAAAAAATATTTGGATATTTGACAGGTATATGTTTGTGTTGCCTGCTAGGACGTCCCAGAGATACAAAAGAGTCATGGCATACTCAAAAAAACAGTACAATCCTCATAGTTTTTGGTGGAGAAAGGGGACCTCACTTTTTAGCCTGTGTGTTCCAAGAACCTTAGCATTGATCCAAGCTTTTTCTTCAAGCCACTGGTTTGATTTTTCCAGCTCTTTACAATCTCTGTTAAGCAAATCTGACACTGATAAGTAAAGTTTGTATTGTGTGGTGATGTGTACCTAGAGACAGAGAGGACTTTTTCTGAGCTAGTGATACTGAATCTTTAGGAGCCCCAGATTTATCTTTAAGCTTTGGAGAACATCTCGCTCTTTTAAAACGTTAATTATGAAAATGAACCAGGAACTAAATATATCAGACTGCAAAAAGGGAAACTTAAATCTCTGTGTTTCTATATGTTGTTTGCCACCCTCTCTACTCCCTTGGCCCAACAAGTTTTTCATGTAAACATATTTCCTGTGCATGACAGAGAAGAAGTTTCCTTCCCACAATTTAATGATCATTAATGATCTGGAGGATTGCGTGGATTGTACCCTCAGCAAGTTTGCAGATGATACTAAACTAGGAGAAGTGGTAGATACGCTGAAGGGTAAGGGTAGGATACAGAGGGACCTAGACAAACTAGAGGATTGGGCCAAAAGAAATCTGATGAGGTCCAACAAGGACAAATGCAGAGACCTGCACTTAGGATGGAAGAATCCCATGCACTACTACAGACTAGGGACCAAGTGGCGAGGCAGCAGTTCTGCAGAAAAGGACCTAAGGGTTACAGTGGATGAGAAACTAGATATGAGTCAACAGTGTGCCCTTGTTGCCAAGAAGACTAACAGCATTTTGGGCTGTATAAGTAGAAGCATTGCCAGCAGATTGAGGGACGTGATCATTCCCCTCTATTCGGCATTGGTGAGGCCTTATCTGGAGTACTGTGTCCAAGTTTGGGCCCCACACTACAAGAAGGATGCGAAAAAATTGGAAAGAGCCCAGCGGAGGGCAACAAAAATGATTAGGGGGCTGGAGCATATGATGTATGAGGAGTGGCTGAGGGAACTGGGATTATTTAGTCTGCAGACGAGAAGAATGAGGGGGGATTTGATAACTGCTTTCAACTACCTGAAAGGGGGTTCCAAAGAGGATGGATTTAGACTGTTCTCAGTGGTAGCAGATGACAGAACAAGGAGTAATGGTCTCAAGTTGCAGTGGGGGAGGTTTAGGTTGGATATTGTGAAAAAGTTTTTCCTTAGGAGGGTGGTAAAGCACTGGAATCTCCTTTCTTAGAGGTTTTTAAGGTCAGGCTTGACAAAGCCCTGGCTGGGATGATTTAGTTGGGGATTGGTCCTGCTTTGAGTAGGGGGTTGGACTTGTTGACCTCCTGAGGTCCCTTCCAACCCTGATATTCTATGATTCTATGAATTTTGTAAATGTTGCATACTTTGTGGAAAAATAATACCCGCAAACCCAAGTTATCTCAGAGACCTCATCATAGTCTCAAAAACAACGAGGAGTCTGGAGGCACCTTAAAGACTAACAGATTTATGTGGACATAAGCTTTCGTGGGTAAAAAATCCCACTTCTGGCATCTGAAGAAGTGGGTTTTTTTACCCACAAAAGCTTATGCCCACATAAATCTGTTAGTCTTTAAGGTGCCATCAGACTCCTTGTTGTTTTTGTGGATACAGATTAACACGACTACCCCTCTGATACATCATAGACTGTAATTATTCAGGACAGGTACTAACACTATGTATGTATAGTGTATAGCTTTATGAAGATCCTTTTTTCCTGATTGGAAGCCTCTAGTCATCAGTGTAATATAAAAATTGATAATATCAATATCTAAATTAAAAGAATAGGATGGAAATACTGTAACTTACTTTGCTCACTTCTTGCTATTTACAACCGTTTACAGTATTCTTGTGTTGCAGAATCCTATCTTGGGCCAGAAAATGAAACTCTAGGGAATCTGCAGCATTCAAACAATTTTATAGCCTGTTTTTCAAAAATAGCTGTCGTTTTCACCCAGTAAACACGCTTGCAGTGAAGAGGTTTCAGAGTAACAGCCGTGTTAGTCTGTATTCGCAAAAAGAAAAGGAGTACTTGTGGCACCTTAGAGACTAACCAATTTATTTGAGCTCATGCTCAAATAAATTGGTTAGTCTCTAAGGTGCCACAAGTACTCCTTTTCTGCTTGCAGTGAAGAAATTTGTTCACCAAGCCACTTCCTTCCCCACATTTACAATGTTCATAAAAACATTTTAAGCTGCCAAGAAATGAGGGTTATGAAAGATAATGTTAAAAGTTAGTGACTTTATATGCTTAAAATTCTCAAACGTAATGTTCATAATTTGATTCTGCAAGAACCAACCAGAGTGGACATAGTCCAGAATTGACACTAAATATTACTTCTAACATCGCTGGCTCTTTTCACCTTTCATCAATAACATCTCAGTTGTTACTACAATAAAGAAACTTGAATTTTAAAATTCATAGCAAAGACTCTGGGGTTGTCTTGCCCACAGCAAGAGGCTGGAACCTATCTTCTGTAGTCTTCATAAAAAGAATCACAAGACTCATTGTTGTCCTATCCCCCATGGAGGGACAAACCAGCCACGATCATGAAAAGCACAGAAGGCATAACAAGGGTAGAGGACCTCCTTAGGAAGAAGGAAGAAAAATAACTCTTTTTGGTAATCATCTGGGGACACATTTTAATTCCATTGCAGCCTTTCAAATGATGAGATATGATGTATTATACAACTGGCATCTGAATCATTGTATAACCGTAGGAGTTTAAAATTAGCTACTTGTATATTAGATAACTCCCCTAACTCGTCCATTACTCAGGCTCTCCCCTACTATATGCATTCAGACTCTCAAATTTGCAATAGTATCTTTAAAAATATCATCTTAATCAGAGAGTTTTGCAGAGTAAGTAGTGTAGGAGTTGAATGCCTATAACAGTTCACGGTGCCTCAAGGAGATTTTAAAGACTAGACTCTCAGATTCAGACCTTGTGGGACTGTCACACCACAATGAACAGTAAGATTCCTTCAAGAGAAGATTTAAAAAATTAGATTTAAAATTTAGACAAGCACGCACACTAAAAATATGACTATAGTCTGCAGTGCTATAAATAAGAAAATATTTAACCATTTATTAGAGCAGTTGTTTCCTTACATAACTTGACCTAACATCTGTTTAAGTATTTTAGGGATTTGCTTCAGGCTTTTGCTAATATTCAGAAATGGTCACATTTTGAGACAAAAGCAAAAACCTTGGTCTACATATAGTTGTAGTATACTCTTTAAAAATTTGTTAGCGTTACCTGAAGCATCTTGATATTGGATCACAGGATCATGTGAACCTCTGAGACAATAGCAGAATTTCAGCAGTAATGGAGTCAGCCATGTAGGATGAATGTCAATGAACATTTTTACTCACTTTTTCATTTCTGTTGCTTATCTTCATTTTAAATTGTGTATTTACTCAGAGATCTGTAAGGGACAGCATTAGGTCCTGACAGAAATGTTGCAGTTACTTTAACTTTACTTACATTTTCACACTATTTTTACGTCATCTTTGTTTTCTGTAGTGAGCCTGACAAGCCTAAGAAGCAGAAAAACAAGGAAATATGCCATCCCCTAAATACTGTACTAAGTGGGGAATAAGTTCTCTGATTAATACAAGGACTATTGCCTTAGGCATTGCTCTGTCTGTTTTAGCTCATCAGTCTTTGGCAGTGCTGGACAATCAATGTTTGGTGACAAGACTATTCAGCACCTAAAAAAGTAGTAGTGTAACTATTTTAGATTACGTGATCCTTTCTCAACCTTCTGGATTGTTTGGCAATTCAGTGAGAGTAGAGACAGGAGTTGTTAAAATATAACACAGATTGTTGAAACAGATTAATCTAGTACTGTAGGTTTAAAGGTTTTTCTGTAGCATTGAATATCTCCAAACACACACAATTCAAACAGTCCTTGTATATGCTGTAATGTGTGTCTGTGAACAGCCTATTTGGCAATCTTCTGTTGCTTTCTCAGTATGACTGTTCTTAAGTTTTTCTGTTGGGGTTGGTCTGAGCATTTGAAGAATCTTCCTTGTTTAAATAACTTTTCTACAACTCCTGCCCCTTCCTGCCTTACATCTTCTTTGACTTGATCTGTGTTGTACAGAACAATGCAAACGATAATAAATACTGTGGTATACCATAAAATTATTTATGGGCTTTATGCAAAAATAAACAAACAAACATTGACATTTGGACTACAGTCAAAAAACAAGGTTTGTGCCATTATGACAGGAGTTTAAGAAAAAGAATAATTATTTCATTTGTACAGTAGCCTATTTTCCCCCTTACTGGATTCCTAAGTGAATTTCAGAAAAAGAAAAAACTGATAGAAATATCATGTCCTGTAGAACTTTTAAGCTGAATCTCTGTTCAAGCTCCTATTTGTGAGTAGTATAGCAAGTGGAAAAAAAACCCTGTAGAATACAGGTCAAAATCCAGTAAAGCCTCACTTTTTATTGTTATAGTAATTATTCATTGTTTTACAGCTCAAGGGCTGAGAAGTGGCAAGGGGAACCATATATCTAAAGGCATTTTGTCTAGCACACCCAAGTGTGCTGCGGAGGTTAGCCCTGTGGTTATCACTATGCTCAGGACCGGCTCTAGGCACCAGCAAAGCAAGCACATGCTTGGGGCGGTACGTTTCCAGGGGTGGGATTCCGGCCATCCTTTTTTTTTCCCCCGGCCGTGCTCAGGGTCAACCAATGAGCCCCTGCGTGGGGCCGGGGCGGTGGGCTCAGCGCAGGGGTCCCGGCCCTGGGGGCGATCCCTGCCCTGGCCCCACGCCACTGGGGGAGCGGGGCGATGTGGCTCCTCCCCCCTTGCCTGCCCCTGCAGTGTGTGTCACAAGTGGCAGAGGAGCCGGAGCCGAGCAGAGCCCGGGATCGGGGCAGGACCCGCAGCCAGTAAGGGACCTGCTGCCCTTGGCGGCTCGACGCTGGTCCGCACCCCTCCCCGTGGCTGACCCGCCCCCCAGCCTCTCTGTCGGTTACTGTCCCCTCTGCAGGGGTGGGACCGGGTCTGAGATTGGGTGGGGGGCCCATGGGCGGGCTGTACAGCCCCGAGCACCTCACTCCAAACACTGCTATAGCATTACACATTCTTTTAACATTTACCAGTATCAGTGACTTCTGGGGAGCACAGTTTCTCAAAACTGAAATTACTAAAAAATTATTTGAGGTCCACCATGACTGAAAATCGTTTGTCAGGACTCACATGAATTTCAGTTGAAAGTACCATTGCACAAAGTGTAGATTTCACTGAATTATTAAAAGACTATGCAAGTATTAAAACCAGAAAAATTCAGTTCATATAAATTTTTAATTAATGAAAAACTGCGCGCACCAGAAGACACTAATGTTTTTCATTACACTGTATAGTTGAACCCAAATTGTTTGTAATTGTGATTTTGTTAAAATTAAATGAGTACACTAGTAGGAAATTTGTTTTATTTCACTAACTACAAATTCTCTGTTTTCATTTTTTTTTTATTTTAAACAGTCAAAAAAACCCAAAACAAACCAACAAAAACATTTCAAAGTGCAAACATGTATAAAAAGCCAAAAAAAAAAAAAAAAAAAAAAGGGCGGGGACACTGCCAAACATTTTTTTGCTTGGGGCTGTAAAAAACCGAGAGCCGGCCCTGACTAAGCAATATTACTTGGAACAGAATGGTAGATGGTGAGGGGGTGGGGATGGAAATTTAGGCTTTGAAAATCATTTAGCCACTACTAATATTGCTGTAACCAGGACCGTTTTGAGACCTAGACATTAGGACGTCTTTCTATCATTTTTTGGTCTGTGGGCTGGGTCCTGTAGGGATGGAATGTCTTGATTCAGTCCATTAGTAACTCTCAAACAGAAAGGGGGGAAATAATAACTGAAGATGCCAATATCTGGACGTATCGTTTGATGACATCTAAGAGAAAAATGATGGTGTTATTAATTACTTCACGGAGTCAGGATCTTATTCTCCTTAGGAGAAAAGTAAAGTTGCAAGTTAGAGAGATCAGCAGAAGATTCAAAGTCCTAAAACGTACAGGCACTGTCTAGAGGCTGTTTGACTTTCTAATATTCTGTAGTGGGTCCATGTGGTAAAGTCAGGTCTGACAGTCAAGGTGCAGATATTACAGAAGAGGGGTTTGGAGTTAGTCTAGGGTTTAATTTTTAGAAGCAGAATTTCATATTTTTAAATTTGCATATTTTTCTTCTTTCAGTTAAGTAAAAGGTCAAGAGAAGATGAATTCTTAGCATTTAGCAGTGTTCTTTAATGAACTTGTTTGTTCCTTGAAAAACTGTATTTGATGGTACTGTTAACTAATAAAAGGCATTTGCATATATTGTGATCGAATTAAAGAGCCTTAATATACATGATACATTTTATTAGTATAATTGTCATCTTCTTGGCCCATCTATGGGAAAAATCCCTTCTGTCCATCCTTTTTGGTTGATGCAAATACGGTTGAAATACGGTTGTCTATATTTAATATTTTCTGTTTAAATCTGTTGTGATTTTTTTTCCAGACTAATTTGGACTGATTAGTTGCTAAAACTAGTGAATGACTTTGGCAATTTAAATAGCCTTTTGATTAAATAGTGCATTTGTATTTATTTTTAGCAAATCTTCCTAATGTTCCATTTTCTTTACAGATAAATTTGCGCCTCATCTTGGTAAGTGGGAAAACGAAAGAGTTCTTGTTTTCACCAAATGATTCTGCTGCAGATATTGCAAAACATGTGTATGACAACTGGCCTATGGGTGAGTCATTCTTATGTGTCCTTTAGCTGCTAACTGTCCAGTTAAAACTGTTTACTCTTCTGTAATTAAGACTCAAATGTTAACAATTTTATCATTGTTCTTCATATTCAAATGGAAGTTTATATAGAGATATTTTATCCTCTGTTTTCAATGGTACTTCAACATCTCAAATTTTGTATGATCTATTACCCAGTTTATTTCTGAGGCTACTTCTCATATTCATTGTGCCCTACGTACTGCTTTTCCCTCATCTTGAATTTTTTTCTAGACAGACTTGGTACAAATCTAATAACTGCAGACTGATCCTGGTGGGTGTTAGATATTATACCCTTTGTCTAAGGATGAGTAAGGAAAATATGCCATTTTATATGAATGAAATAGCAAAACTGAACCTCAAATATTTTGTATTTTTGATCGCTTTGCCTCAGAAACAACCTACAAAAATACAGTAATGTCCAGAAAAAAGGTAATGATAAAAGGCAATTGTAAATGACTTTAAAGGATGAGGGAAACTGGGAACAAATTTAAATATGAAGATATTTTAAATTATTTGGGAGTATTTATTTTGGAAAGTAGAAGTATAAACTGAGATGGTGTGGGTGTAAGTAAAATAATGAATTGTTCAACAAAAACTGATCAGGCAATCTTCATCTCCCTGTCCCTCAATCCAAAACACAAGCCAAAACTGAGAAATGACGTTAAATTTGATGAAAGAAAATACTTATACATTCTCTGATACTGGAGGTCATGGGAGGCCATTAACTTAGTGTTGCAAGAGGGCTAGAAAATTACTGCACATGAACAGGAATAATGTGCATCTGTGCTATCTATGTCAATAGGAGTATCAATAATACATGCTTAGGCCCTAAACTGGTCTCCTCTGAAGGTTAGGAAGGAATTTTTCCGTCCCTGATGCAGTTTTACACAGTTGACAAAAAGCACAATGAGGAGGTTTGTGGTCCTCTAAAGTATTAGATACAGAGACACGGCTGTTGGAGACTTTTTATACCAAACTAGCTGGACCAGTGTTTCTCTTTGGTATGGCAACTCAGTATCTACTGTACATTGTTTTAGTGTGCTTCTGGAACACAACTGACAAAATAAAATTTATCTAGTGTGCATTTGTGTGAATTAGTAATGACTGAAACAACTGTTTTTCCTCTTAAATTTACTCCTGAGTATATTACATTGCAGTTTCAAGTCGGCACCCTGCCTAGCTATTAAAGCGCATAACAGGCACTATGTAACACAGAATCAGGGATTTATATTTTGTGACTCTTATTTATGTGTCAGTGAATCTAATTAGTAGCATTTCATCACATTGACTTCTTCAGACTTTTGCAGCAGCAATTAAAACTGAGATTTGTACCTTGTACACATAACAAAGAATGAAGAAAATTACATATTTTAATAGGAAGAAAGCCATTCCATATTACCTAAGGAACAACAGCTAAAGTTAATGTGTGATCATAGTATGCAACATGTACAAGAGAAATGGCTCATAGGCTGAATATGATTACAGATCAAGTTGTTATGTGTATGTAAATCTTTAGAACAAATAGCTGCTAATGGCCTTATTTATATTGTAGGAGAAAGTACATGCCTAGATTTGTCAGTGAAATTGTGATCTCTCTTCTCCATCTCTTTAAATCCCATTTCATGTGTTAGGTTAGTTCTGAGAGGAAGAAACTGGAATTATTTAAAATTGAGGCAGTTCTGAAATTAAATGTTGACTTGTTTAAGCCTTCCCAAGCAGTGAGCATATGTGAATAATCTCTTGTTCTTTAAAATTTGAAAACTATCTTTGTTACAAGGGTTGATTATAACTGACCTAGAATGACACATTAAAATTATTTAAAAAGGTGACTATGTTGAATCTGTTCCCCAAGTTTTTTATTTGTTTGATTTGTCCATAAGATGTGCAGAGATGAATCTGCCTTGGGGTCTTTCAGAGATATGGACGAAATTGTGCTCTTAGGTACAATAATACAGATCCAAATTAACATCACTGAGTTTGGTGGAGATAGTCTCGGTTTACATCACTGCAACTGAGGGCAGAATTTTGCCATATATCTGAAATGTCCTGTCAGCTGCCTAAATTTGATGATTTTAAAGGGTTATAAACTAGCATGCTTAAGCCACCTCTCTTCTATTCCCTTCCCCCCATGTATAGGTTGAAATACTCTTAATTTAAAAACTTCCTCACTCCCAGTGAGGCTGTCCAGTTTGATTCATTTGCTCAGACAGATAGTTGATATCCAAGCTAGAAAAGTTTCTCTTTATTCCCTCTTTTCTGAAATTACTTTATCCTTGTTGGTATAATTAAATTTTCTCTTACGATGATCGTCTGATAAGCGTTATGACACTTTTCAGTTGAACTTTTTTTCATTGGTTTAGCTAGTGGAGAAGTGTTTTCCTTATGAAAATTAAATATCCCGAGTGACTGTTTAAGGGGAAGAATTTTTGAGACTCTGCCAAGGAGCAAAGATTAAAAACATAAAACGGTGGATCATCAGTCAGGAATTAATATACCAAATTGCCACTTTTCATCTTCTGGCCTCTTGTATTATTGCATCTTTCTAGTACTACAAATTGGCTAAACTTTAGTACTGCAGTCCAGATGGTAGTCAGAGAAGTGAAATCTTAAAGCAGAAAATTATAGATAACGTTTCGTCAAGCAGATAAATAGCTGATACTAATAATCAGGATAATTGTAACACTTCATTTTAGCTACTCTATTGACAGCATATCAATGCATTGCAATTAAAACAGGTAGTAAATGAAAACATTGAATTTCAGATGGTTTCAGTTGTCTAGGTTGATCATATCTTGTAAGGCATCTAGTAAATATTGCCACTTCTACACACTTTCCGCTCATACTTGTTTCTGATGTCAGCCCTAACTTTGTAGTGCTCTGTACACCTCTAATCAGGTGTCATTGTGCCTGATGCCTCTAAAAGTGAACAGACATCAATTGTAATAGTTCCTTTTTCACTCTTCTCTTCCTGCATCTTTTCCTACCAGATGCTGGTTGCACACTTGCCACAATGTTTAAATACCTTTCCCAACACCCCTGTTTCATTTTCTCTTCCTCTCTGCCCATTGTATCCGTTGTGTATTCTGGGCATACAGGTTGGCTTCTCCTATCCCTTCTTGAATATTCGTGTTTGCTATATAAATGTTACAATAGATGGAGCAGAGCAGAAGCAGATTTGTGAACAGTTGGTATCAGATACCTGGTCAGCATTCTGAAAGAGCAGATTGAAGTTAAATAATTTTGTTAACGTTTTGCAATATTTACCCTTAAAACCTAATGCAGATTCGCTGACTTGTTTTGAAAATTGACAGAAATTTCAAACAGGAATAATAAGTGATCACCTAATCTTATACATTATTTACTTTAGCTCAAACACTTCATGGGAAAATACATGATTCTTACAGTTAATTTGTGGTACATAAATCTGTCCAGACTGTGCTATGAGACATTTCCTGAAATCTATCAATATGTCTCTCTTCTGCGAGGGTCAGATGCTTACCATTCAGCTTTTCCAGGAATTTCAGGGTATGTTCAGTTCATTATGCCCTCTGGAAATTCAACTGGCTAAATCTAATCCAACACTGCGCAGTAGCCACAGAGAGGAGCACTTCTGCTTACTGATTTAAAATGATTTTCAAATCAGAGAACTGATGTGTTCCTACTATATATGTGGCTGCTTATCAGTCCTAGACTGAGGCTGAACTCAGCCAGTTGAATGTTGGAGGGCAGAGAGATTGAGAATCTCCTGCCATTGAAGGAAAATGGTACTAAATTAACCAGATGGATATTGAGTCTGAATGGGAACAGGAAGTGTCTTCCTTATCATCCATTTAAAAATATTTTGCATAGGAACTTATAACCATATATATCACTTATAACCACTAATAAAGCAGAAGTAAAGTGAGGCACAGAATAGTTATTGCCCAAGATTGAATGGGGAAGTTAGGAACAGAATTTAGGAGTCTTAACTTCAGATCCTCTCCACTAAGCAGCAGGCCGCACTGTCCTGTTAGTACTGAACTGGAAGAGTTTTGTTTTCTCTTTTCTACCCTGGATGGGTGGGAAATAAACAAAAGATGCATATGCTGGGCTGTTTCTGACAAAGCCCTCTTCCTTCTTTTTCAGATTGGGAAGAAGAGCAGGTCAGCAGTCCAAATATTCTGCGGCTTATTTATCAAGGACGGTTTCTTCATGGCAATGTGACACTAGGAGGTAATGAAATAACTTGGGTAGTATAATTTAGCAACTTTTCCCAGGCAAAGTGAATATTTATTTAAAATACAGTAGATTCTCATTTAAGTAAAACCCTCTCTAGACTTCAAGGTCACAGCATGGTTTTCTGCACAGTTTTGCTGCAGCATAACATGAGATACTCTTGTTACCTTTATATTTTTCCATCCTGCTAGAATCGGGTGTTAGACTATGGTATATATCACTGTGTAAATTAAATCTTTTTTCACATAAGGAATAGTTATGCTATCTTTATTGTCTTTTAATGGAAGAGAGATGATTTTATTCCACTTCTCATATACTGCATTTACAGTGTAAAACATTTCAGAAATCTCTAAGTATATTAAAAATGATGGATAAAGATTATGATGATTGGCTAAACAATACTAGGGAATTAGTGTAATGAAGAAAGACACCCTGTGAATTAGAATGAGGGAAAATATTTTTGCTATCTAGCTCTGTCCCAAGGATACAATTGTATAGTTATGTGAGAACAAAAGTAAATGGCTTCACTTTGTATGGTGAGGAAATACAGCTCAACTGTGCCCCCTTGTGTCATATTTTCTAGTTATATTTTGTAGATTTATTTTTTATTTATCAGAATGTAGTACAATGTATTGTAATTAACAATATTTCCTTTCAGAGGTGGTGGCAGCTATATGAATCTTAAGTAAAATCAATGTCTAAAGAAAATAGATCTCTTTTCTCTTTGCTCTTACCAAATCTAAGAAGTGAGCTGAAGGGCCTATTCTCTCCATCTACAAATTCCTTCTGTTGATGCTATTGGTAATTATGAATGCACAGGGAGGGGAAAATGTAATATAAAGTCATACCTGGGGTAGCTGTATGTATGTAATATAAAGTCATACCTGGGGTACCATTAAAATGTAATATAAAGTCAAACCTGGAATGACTTTTTATTCCTTTGTATTTATCATTTTTGTTTGTTTTCTATCACTCTGTGGTGGCACTAGTTAGAAACTTAAGTCTTTGGCATCCCACAATATCTCACAATATAAAGACTCTGGAAAACAAATGCAATACATTACGGGGAAAGTTTCATATGTGCCCTGTCAGTATGCCTCCACACCAACTCGGAGAGATTAGCTGTAGAATGACAGGGCAGTTCATTCTATTTTTCTCCTTTAATTGTTGCCCTATTTGCTGATAATGGTAACCAGGTTGTCATTTTGTGCTAGTTGTGATATGGATACTTCTCCATTAAGAACTGGACTGGAGCCACCAATTCATTGTAAATAGATAACCGCTTTTAGCCATTACTAACCTGGGCTGCTAATCTCCTTTTGGACAATTTATCCACCATATGGTTCAGTTTTCTAATGCTGCTTTATATACTGGCTAGATAATGATAAACTTCACTGTGTACTGCTTAGTAGTAACTCTCGCTTACCTGTGGAATCTTTATTTAGGCTTCAGTTAGTTAATATACGTAATCTCTATTGTGCAATTTTATGGCCCACTCGTGAAAGTAGTGAGAAGTAGTGTGTCCTTAGCAGGTTTCAGAGTAACAGCCGTGTTAGTCTGTATTCGCAAAAAGAAAAGGAGTACTTGTGGCACCTTAGAGACTAACCAATTTATTTGAGCATAAGCTTTCGTGAGCTACAGCTCACTTCATCGGATGCATACTGTGGAAAGTGTAGAAGATCTTTTTATACACACAAAGCATGAAAAAATACCTCCTCCCACCCCACTCTCCTGCTGGTAATAGCTTATCTAAAGTGACCACTCTCCTTACAATGTGTATGATAATCAAGGTGGGCCATTTCCAGCACAAATCCAGGGTTTAACAAGAACGTCTGGGAGGGGGGAGGAAAAAACAAGGGGAAATAGGTTACCTTGCATAATGACTTAGCCACTCCCAGTCTCTATTCAAGCCTAAGTTAATTGTATCAAATTTGCAAATGAATTCCAATTCAGTAGTTTCTCGCTGGAGTCTGGATTTGAAGTTTTTTTTGTTGTAATATCACAACCTTCATGTCTGTAATCGCGTGACCAGAGAGATTGAAGTGTTCTCCGACTGGTTGATGAATGTTATAATTCTTGACATCTGATTTGTGTCCATTTATTCTTTTACGTAGAGACTGTCCAGTTTGACCAATGTACATGGCAGAGGGGCATTGCTGGCACATGATGGCATATATCACATTGGTGGATGTGCAGGTGAACGAGCCTCTGATAGTGTGGCTGATGTTTAGGCCCTGTGATGGTGTCAAGATATTGCCTCTTTTCCCCTATCCTTTGCCTCATCCCTCCAACCCCAATCTTGGATCATCATCAAGTTCTATTCCCATGGTGTCTTGTCTCAGATTATCATTCTCCAGCCAAAGATGGCTATACAAGATGTTCTTTGGTATTCATAGAATCATAGAATATCAGGGTTGGAAGGGACCTCAGGAGGTCATCTAGTCCAACCCCCTGCTCAAAGCAGGACCAATCCCCAATTAAATCATCCCAGCCAGGGCTTTGTCAAGCCTGACCTTAAAAACTTCTAAGGAAGGAGATTTTACCACCTCCCTAGGTAACGCATTCCAGTGTTTCACCACCCTCCTAGTGAAAAAGTTTTTCCTAATATCCAACCTAAACCTCCCCCACTGCAACTTGATACCATTACTCCTTGTCCTGTCCTCTTCTACCACTGAGAATAGTCTAGAACCATCCTCTCTGGAACCACCTCTCAGGTAGTTGAAAGCAGCTATCAAATCCCCCCTCATTCTTCTCTTCTGCAGACTAAACAATCCCAGTTCCCTCAGCCTCTCCTCATAAGTCATGTG
Source organism: Eretmochelys imbricata (assembly GCF_965152235.1). Taxonomy (NCBI): domain Eukaryota; kingdom Metazoa; phylum Chordata; order Testudines; family Cheloniidae; genus Eretmochelys; species Eretmochelys imbricata. The sequence continues at coordinate 48,112,509 of NC_135572.1, read as the reverse complement.
TTCCAGACCCCTAATCATTTTTGTTGCCCTTCGCTGGACTCTCTCCAATTTATCCACATCCTTCTTGTAGTGTGGGGCCCAAAACTGGACACAGTACTCCAGATGAGGCCTCACCAATGTCGAATAGAGGGGAACGATCACGTCCCTCGATCTGCTCGCTATGCCCCTACTTATACATCCCAAAATGCCATTGGCCTTCTTGGCAACAAGGGCTCACTGCTGACTCATATCCAGCTTCTCGTCCACTGTCACCCCTAGGTCCTTTTCCGCAGAACTGCTGCCTAGCCATTCGGTCCCTAGTCTGTAGCTGTGCATTGGGTTCTTCCGTCCTAAGTGCAGGACCCTGCACTTATCCTTATTGAACCTCATCAGATTTCTTTGGGCCCAATCCTCTAATTTGTCTAGGTCCCTCTGTATCCTATCCCTGCCCTCCAGCATATCTACCACTCCTCCCAGTTTAATATCATCCGCAAATTTGCTGAGAGTGCAATCCACACCATCTTCCAGGTCATTTATGAAGATATTGAATAAAACCGGCCCCAGGACCGACCCCTGGGGCACTCCACTTGACACCGGCTGCCAACTAGACATGGAGCCATTGATCACTACCCGTTGAGCCCGACAATCTAGCCAAGTTTCTACCCACCTTATAGTGCATTCATCCAGCCCATACTACTTTAACTTGCTGACAAGAATACTGTGGGAGACTGTGTCAAAAGCTTTGCTAAAGTCAAGAAACAATACATCCACTGCTTTCCCTTCATCCACAGAACCAGTAATCTCATCATAGAAGGCGATTAGATTAGTCAGGGATGACCTTCCCTTGGTGAATCCATGCTGACTGTTCCTGATCACTTTCCTCTCCTCTAAGTGCTTCAGGATTGATTCCTTGAGGACCTGCTCCATGATTTTTCCGGGGACTGAGGTGAGGCTGACTGGCCTGTAGTTCCCAGGATCCTCCTTCTTCCCTTTTTTAAAGGTTGGCACTACATTAGCTTTTTTCCAGTCATCTGGGACTTCCCCCGTTCGCCACGAGTTTTCAAAGATAATGGCCAATGGCTCTGCAATCACAGCCGCCAATTCATCTGTAGGTGTTTCTGTGCACCACTGTTACTCACTTTCTTCACTGAGATCAGACTGGACTTCACAGTACGAACAAGAGTCAATGTTATTTATCCAGTTCCACTGGAAAAGAATAGCTAGCATGCTTTTGATTGCTACATTAAGACAGTTTCATGGATTTTAAATGCATACTTAGAATCAGGGAATTTTAGTTCAGATTAAAAGAAAAGGAGTACTTGTGGCACCTTAGAGAGCATAAGCTTTCGTGAGCTACAGCTCACTTCATCGGATGCATTCAGTGAAAAATACAGTGAGGAGATTTATATACACACAGAACATGAAAAAATGGGTGTTTAGCATGTGCATGCTAAACACCCATTTTTTCATGTTCTGTGTGTATATAAATCTCCTCACTGTATTTTCCACTGAATGCATCCGATGAAGTGAGCTGTAGCTCACGAAAGCTTATGCTCAAATAAACTTGTTAGTCTCTAAGGTGCCACAAGTACTCCTTTTTTTTTTCGCGAATACAGACTAACACGGCTGCTACTCTGAAACCTGTCATTAGTTCAGATTGCTGTTCACTGATGTATTGCAATTTAATCATCACAGCTTCACCCCAGGGATATTTCATGTGTTACAAAGATTTATTTATGTTATATTTTAGAGGTTTGTTTTTAAACATTTATTTCAACACTAATGAAATAATGTAATAAATTTCAACCTGGAGTAAGATTATACGTCTGAGGTATAAATTCCTGAAAAGGAATGTTGATTCAACCTTTTCTAAAGCAACATGGATACATTTCATAACAAAAGAAAATAGTAACTTAATGTTTAGTCCAGTATGCAGTTTCTCATGACGTTATAATATTTTGCATTTCTATAGTGCTTTTCACCCAAGGATTTTAGGGGTGTTGAATTATAACATTTATAAAGAGCGTTACATTTATCTCAAGTGGTTAGTGAATATTGACTGAAGTTTGGGCTTGCTCACCACTGAAAGTCATTTAGTCAGTTGGAGAGGCAACAGTACCCTCAGGTTGTCTCTTTGGGAACTAAATATCATCTTTGGTTCTTTTTGTCAAAGTGTGGCAGTTTTCTACTTCTAAACTCAAACTTTATCTTGTAAATACTGACTGAAGTTGAAGCTTAAAACTAAAAAAAAAAGAAAAAAAGTCTTGAGCTTGTTTGCCAGCCTGTGTTAACGCATCTTTTGAAGTATCTGCTGATGCAAGAATGACTGAGGAAACAGCAAAAGTATCAGTGGAAATGGTAATAGAAAAAAACGTTTGTCTCTCAAGTCTGCAGTGTCATTGTTGCAAGAAGTGCCAGATCCATCATTTTCTGTTGCTGCTAGTAGTCAGTGTGAAAAGATGGGTGGAGAGAGAAGAGAGCATGCTGTCCAGATGCCATTAGTCCATCTAAAGTAGGGTGTTTCTGCCCAGCAAGGTGTTTCTGCCCAGCAAGTGCCAGGTTTAGTTTTATATCTGATTCTTGGATCTGCAATAAACTGATCTGAAATGGAAAATAGAGACTGTTGGGATACTTCCTCTCCATCCTCCCTCTGCAGTTACTGTGAGATGGATTATTTCTCAATGCAGATGGCAGACTGTGAGGTGAAAATGGAAGCTATGACCTGCTCATTAGAGGTTAAGGTTCTGCTTTAAGTCACAGTGGTTATGTATTTGGGCACAAGTACTAAGGGGCTGGGGAGGAAGTACCTTGAATTCCTAAAGAGAAACTGAGCTGGTTCATCTATTGCTGATGATATTCCCTGATTGATTGATTGTTCTTTTTAATGGAGCATGCAGCGGAAGATATTTTCCCCCTAATTTATAGTGGAAAATTTAAAACCTCAGGAGAAAATGAAGCTCTAGTAATGTGTGAAACTTTTACAAATAACCATCCTGACAAATGCTGTCACAAAGTTGCGGTCCAGAACATAGAAGCCTTGAGGGGAGCATTGAAAAAGGGTGGGTCAAACCTAATATGAATAGGGTATAAATGCTTTTGTGGTTTTTTGTGTTTTGTTTTGTTTTTTCAGTCAGTGAGATTGCAGTGGAATATTTATTAAAATTCCAGAGTGTTGAAACCGTAAACACAATATTATGAAAACTGGAATATGAAGCTGACCATCTAGTTTTACTGCAAAGTGGAATGAATTGTGAAAAGAAAATCAGATTTTTTAAATTCTTTCTATGATACAGAGTAGTAACAGTATTAAGGAAAACACTTTGTCTTAAACAACTGGTTTTAAAAAACATTTTAAAGTTTCTGGAGATGCACGGTTCTCACGTACTACTGATGTGATGGGTGTTCAGTGTCAAAGCATGAGGCATTGCAATGAGAGGTTCCATGAAATTATTTGTAAACATCACATCATATCAGCAGAGATTTGGCTTATTTACTCTTCAAGAGAACTGGAAAAATGTTAGGGTTCTGGTAATGCACGCTTTAGTGTGCTGTTCAATTCCTTGACAGTAAGTGTTTATATTATGGCTTAAATTAGTCACATTGGCTTAATCACATGCTTAAAATTAAGCACTTTGCTGAATCAAGGTGTAAGTGACCATTCCTTCTCCCATTAAAATGAATTGTACCACTGACTTCAAAAGGAGCAGGGTCAGGCCTCAGAACTTTATCATCCTCACAGTGACAAACATTAAAAGCACAGTATTTAATCTGATCATTCTATAAGACCCTGATCTATGTAACATTTATACAAAACTTCTTTCTGGAATTGGTAAATAAACAGTATGAATTGTAAAGTAAGAAGTAGGAAGCTGTGAAACAACCGAATCCAGTTAAAGTTATGGATTCAATTGTGTGTGTTCTGTAGTGATGAAAAGAGTGATTGTGTTAATAAATCATCCTCTATTTTTCACACAGCATTAAAACTTCCTTTTGGCAAGACAACAGTGATGCATTTGGTGGCTAGAGAGACATTGCCAGAGCCAAACTCTCAAGGTAGGCTATACAGTAGGTGAGCTTCCAACTTCAGCTGCATAGGCACGTGTTCAAAAATGTCATGGTTTTCATTGGTTGTTTTGAAAGGAGAAAAATCGTCATGGTTTATGAATAGTTCTTGTCAAGCAAGTAACCAAATGTTTTTGGACACACTAAAATAAAAAGCATATTTCTTTATTATGTATCTGAGTAACATTTTTTGTATTCTCCAGAGCTTATAAAATCGCACAAGATAAAATTTTTGCATCATTCTTGCATCATTAACAATTATCCCCCGCTCACCCCAACTGAATGTTTTGTAAATGACTTGCAAGAAAACCTTCTTTTCATTGTTCCACAGGTCAGAGAAACCGTGAAAAAACTGGAGAGAGCAATTGCTGTGTGATCCTGTAAAGTCTGTCTGCTTTACCTGCTAAGTGTGATGTAATATAGTCTTTGTCTTTCATGCTGCTGCAATAGAAGAGGCCCAGCCTTGCTTCAAACATCTTTAGGAAGAGCCTGTCAGTAAATCCATTGAACTGAAATATTACATAAACACTGTCACATTATTCTCTTTTTTAAAGGAGAGATCTATGAACAATTGCATTATGATTTTATTTCTATTTTTTCTTGCTGAATAATCTTATAATACATCAGTTCTTGAATGCATTCAATCTCCAGAAAAAGTTAGTGTTCTCTTCCACAGCAGAAACCATTTTGCTGCCACAAAAATCTTCATTAACCGGAACTAATCAATCAAGCTTTCTAGATGCAATTTGCACTAAAAACAGTTGACAGTATGTTTCTCTTCGGCAATTTCTAATGATATTTGAGACACCTAGAAATAATCTACAATATGTAATACAACACTGGAAAATAGAATCTATAATTTAAAAAAGCTCACTAATGGCCAACTCAAAGGAAAAACTGAAGTCAATTCTACCAAGTCAACCTTGGTGGCCGAACTGGCACAGAATACTAACTAAAACGAGCCTGGCTATATATATTTTCACTGCAACAAACAAACAAAAAAACTATGTGCCTGTAATTTAAAAGCACTCTGTAGAGGGCTGTTGAAACTGGTTTTTTTTTCATTATTATATGCACTCTTTTCTCCTATGTTAGTTGAGTGCTTGTTCATACAGCACAAACAAGTGCAGAGTGCATTTCCTAGCCTTAATATGGGAGGGGTAATTTCCTGTAGTTCCTAGGCTTTTATTATTGTGCATAAATATTAGAAGACTTCATTTACTAATCAATTTTATGTATTTGAATATCAGCAATTGATGTTTTTCAGTAATTCTTACTCCTCTGTATCTGTGTCCAGAGTCATGCTTACTCATAAGAGACTTCAAAAGAATTATTAAAGTTAAAAGAAAAAAACCTCTGCCATAGTACTAGTTTTGTTTCTTTATGTAATCTGCATTTGGTATTAGTGCTTGCAAGTGTATTAAAATCAGAAGCTGATTTTTAAAGGCATACATAATTAAAAAGGATGCCATTTTATTTCATATCAATAATTTAAAGGTTGATATGCTAAAGAAATTTGCACAGCACTAAAGCATGAGCTAGTTTCATCTAAACCTGTAAAAATATAAAAGATTTTATATTTTTTCACTCGGGAAGAATTCTTCCTGGATGAAATTACAAATAAGTGTAGAATATATTTAATAAAAATCTTATAAAATGCATAACTATAGAACTTAAATATGGATTGGCGTGTAGCATAATAGAACAATATTCCATATAAATAGCATTAGCCTTAAAAAAATAAAAAAATAAAAAAAAGTCACAGGTTGACATTGTGTTCTGTACTTAATAAGTGTTCACAGCCCTTACAGATGTTCTGTGTAATTGTTTTTTCAAATGGTCAGCATCATTCAAATGTAATCAGGTTATTTTACCCATTGTTACTGCTTTGATGAAATGCTTTATATGCCATAGGCCTACAAAAATATTGTTCATACTGATCAGAATTAAATTTGTATAGAGCAGAGTTTTAAAACAAATTGTAAATAGCACTAAACATTTTCTTTCTGCAACCTGTACTGATAGATTCTTCTGTAAACTAAATAAAAGAATATTGTAGTGCATTTTGGTGGTGGTCTAAAATTAATGACTGGGTCTGTAACTGGTTTATATGTGTTTTCACAATCATGAAAACTGGTGAAGTGTCAAACCTAGTTCCCCTCTGATTGAAAAAATAACTGTTTATAAGACTATTTATAGAACAATTCTTGGTTTTAGTCTGTGTTCAACATCATTTTTTCTTGAGTTTCCTTGGTTGCTCAAACATGGAATAAAACACCCTGCCCCAAAGAGATAAAAATAGAAGAACAACAAGGAGTCCTGTGGCACCTTAAAGACTAACAGATTTATTTGGGCATAAGCTTTCATGGGTAAAAGACCCACTTCTTCAGATGCATGGAGTGAAAATTACAGATAGAGGCATAAATATATATTGGCACATGAAGAGAAGGGAGTTGCCTTACAAGTGGAGAACCAATGTTGAAGGCCAATTCAGTCAGGGAGGATGTGGTCCACTCCCAATAATTGATGAGGAAGTGTCAATACCAAGAGAGGGGAAATTGCAAGAGGGAAATTATATGGGAAAAGGATCTACCACATAGTACAAGAAAAAGGAATGAGATGAAGTATGATTCATGTCTTGTTAGTTCAATAAATCTTTAGTGTGAACTGGTGGTATTTGAAAAATGATTATCTAGTGTGTTGCTGATAGCTTGAAAATTATATATTAAATACTGAAGAGACAGATCTTGTGGTGGTAGCCTAAAATTAAGAAATTTCCTCTTATGTTGTTCAGTAAGTTTGGACACTGAAGAAGATAACGAGCTTCAGGTATAGTAAAATAATTTGTAGTCATCTAAGGTATTAATACTAATGCCACGTTATATACTTATTAGAAAACGTGTGACCCTTTTAAGTAAGATTGCTGACTATTTGCTATTTTGCAGAGATTAATTTTAATAGAAATATCAGCATGCTTTTGCCTGCTCTTGAGGAGAACAAAGTACACACTCAAGAATGTTGAAATAAATCCTTTAAACTCTGCTCAGCTTTAAAAGTCACTACTTGTGAATATGCAGGATCTCTAGAAGCAAAGTAGAACACTTTTATGCTTGTTTGCCTGCCAGCATCCAGAATGGTGTTCCACCTATTCCATCGCATTGCTATTGTGTGGACTCTGGGAACAAATGTGCCTGGATAGTTAAGGGTAAGGTTTGTTCGAGACATGTTGTGTTTTAAAATACTTAGACATGGAAGCATGAGAAGGAGCTCCCTATTGTAAATTGGCCATATCAGATACAAGAAATACATATGGGGGATTATAGCCCGATAGTAAGATGCTGAACAGATTCTAGTGTTCATAAATCACAGCTTGAGTAAATCAAGGTTGCAGCAGCCTCAGGGCTTGCCTAAGCTACCAACTGGAGGAAGAAAGCATGGTAAATGCCTTTCCGAATTATTCTGTAGGCATCATCAATGTGCTGCATTGATGTTCATCCAGTACTAATAATTTGTCTGTCTCTAAAATTCCAGTTATAGTAGGCAGCACCTAGAATCACTGATACTCTGACCTTTATTTTAGAAGAGGGAAACATGGTACTTAGAAAAAGGTCAACAAGTAGGAATTTTTCATGATCTTCCTTATCAACATATGAAAAGATGCTGTTTCCCTCCAGTATGTGTCTTCAGTACCTGCTCCACTGATACTGTCTCATGAGTTTTGTAAATATGCTGAAAGGGCATGCAGCCAAACAGTTTTTGATCTCTTCTTCAGTTAGCGTGCACTGCAGTCACGGGCTGCTGATAACATTGCCAGCATGCAGACTTTTCAGCACATCTGAAAGCAAAGTCATGAGCTGATTCTCTGTCATCCTCCTGCAATTTTAAGTTGTGTTCATAGGTTCCAGAGCATAGTTCAAGAAGGGAAATCGTGTGCAGTCTGTGGCTCTGTAGTCTGATTGAATGCACCTTTGCGGTCTTTGTTCAAGAGGCAAACTCACGGATATGCCATTTGATCTAAACTTCTCCTGCTTGCTCTGCCTGAGCGTACCCATCTGATTAGTATAGAGTTAGGGTCAAGCACTGCCTTAGATTGGTACTGGGAGCTCCCAGTTGCACTACTGAAATCAACAGAAATCCTGTATGCTGATCAAAGGGAATATAGAAGCATTCCATGACTGTCAAAGAAATGATTCTACCTCTTTCTTTCCACTGAAATATTTAGAGTTCCTTAGATTTGTATCGTCTTTCTGTGAACTTGAGTGTCAAAATCTAACTTCAGAGTTCAAGTTGAAAAAGAGTGTTTTTCCCTAGTAACAATGTATTAGGTCTGTCAGTATCCTATCAACTAAATTTATAATATGTTAGTACTATTTATATTGTAGCAGCATCCCCAGATGCCAACTGGGATCAGGGTCCTTTTGTCCTGGGGGTTGCACTAAAATACAGTCCCTACCCCGAAGATCTAATTATGCCACATAAAATATAATGAGAAATATAATTAACAAAAATAATGTTTATTCTGTTCTAAGATTTCTGAGTGCTTTTGGACAGCTGCCAGTTTGATTTATACATTTCTTAATGATCTGGAAATGGAAGTGAGCAGTGAAATGCAAAATGATCAGATGACACAAAATTATTTAGGTTCGTCAAGTTCAGAGAAGAAAAGGAGGAACATTAGTGGGACATAACCAACCTAGCTGAGTGGGCAGCACAATGGCAAAGGAAGTTAAGTGTTGATGAATGCAAAATAATGCACGTTGGAGGGAAACATTTAAACTACTCACACAAATTTCAGGGTTCTACAGTAACTATCAACTCAGGAATGGGAGCTGAGCATCAGAGTGGACAGCTCAGTCAGAGAAGAACTCAGCTCAATGTGAAGCTTCACCCAAAAAGAAAAGATACGAGTATGCATAGCGAATAGTATGGAGAATAATATGGAAAATCTAATAAATTTTATATATTACATATTATAAAAGTCAGTGGTGCAGCCTCATCTGGAACAATGTGTGCAGAACCGGTCACCCCATCTCAAAAAGAATATTGCAGAATTAGAAAAGGTTCAGAGAAGAGCAACAGGGATTAGGGATGTGGAAAATCTCTCATATGATGACAGAGTTAAACTATTGGGATCGTTTACCTTAGAAAGGCGGCATATGAGCGCAGATGTGGTAACCGTGTGTACAGGAATGGACTAGTGGTGGCTTGTGACATTTTTGATAGGTGAGGCATAAATCACAAAATAGATATTTCCTCCCCCGCCCAGCGTATAATTTAATCACTACAAATAAGGTATGTTTTAAATAGCTAAGAAGCAGCAGGCAGACCCAGGAGCTGGAGCTGCCATTGAATCATAGAATCATAGAATATCAGGGTTGGAAGGGACCCCTGAAGGTCATCTAGTCCAACCCCCTGCTCGAAGCAGGACCAATTCCCAGTTAAATCATCCCAGCCAGGGCTTTTGCTGCTACCTGGGCCACTGGGGTTGGGATGGGGCACAAGGCAGGCCTGGGGCTTAGGTGCCTGGTGCACTTGCACAGTGAACACCCTGTGGGGGCGGGAGCTGGGGAGTCACAGGGCACAGGCCCCATCCCTACCCCCTGCAAGCCCCCTACAGCTCAGATTTAATCACTACAATCCTGCCTCAGCCTCACCAAGCAGTGATTACCAGTCCAACACCCTTAGAAAGTGACTCCGGGGAGGGGGAAATTACCATGCTAACAAGGCAGTGTCTTGAGGCATTACTGGCTGTACCGAGATTTGAGCCTCATGCAAAACTATGTTCTTTAAACTTTCTGGTGTTACATTTTGCTATTGGAGTGAGTTGTGGCATTTAAATCAAATCACAATTTGTCCTTCAGTCTGTATAGATTTCTCAAGTAAGTAAAGAAGACTATGCAAAAGGTATTTTGTAGCTTTGGGGAATTCTTGGTTATCCTCCCTTGCCGGGGCTGATGAGCCGCCCTGTAATGTGTGCTATTGAGAAAGTAGATCAGGAGCTTCTGGTTCTCCCTATCTCAAAGCACAACAAGAAGAGGCTGTTCAATGAAATTAAAAGATTGCAAAAGCAAAACTAATAAAATACTTCTGCTGCAGTGTGTAATTAGACTGTGGAACTCATTGCCACATGAAGTCATTGAGGCCAAAAACTTAACAAGTTTCAAAAAGGGATTGGACATTTATGTGGATAACAAGAATATCCAGAGTTATAATTAATAACAAACATTTTGGAAGGGATATTAAACCTCATGCTTCAGGGGTTAAAACCAATCTTTAATTATTAGGGATAAGGAGGAGACCTGATGTGAGGCCAGATTATCCCACATCTGCATACTGTGATTTTTTTGGACCTTCCTGTGAAACATCTGGTATTGATCACTGTTGGAGGCAGGATACTGGACTGGATGGACCAGGGATTAATCTAATATAGCAATTCCTGTTCCACTCTGCAAATCCCAGGTTTTCTCCTCTTCACTGTATTTTATTTATCCACGCCCTGAAAATGTGCTGATGTCTACTGAACATAAAGAAAGCACAGCCCATGTCCCAAAGATCTTACAACCTAAAAGTAGGCCTGATCCAACAGGCAGTAGCAACAGACAATTGTGGAGAAATAGGATAACAAGTTGATGCCGTTATATAATTAATCATGTTTCTTACAGTAGTGCCTAAAGACCAACCAAGAGTGGGGCTCCATCGTCCTAGGCACTGTACAAACAGGGTAGCAGATAGGCCTTCTCTCAAAGAGCTTACAAGACAGATTGGTTTTAACCCCTGAAGCATGAGGTTTAATATCCCTTCCAAAATGTTTGTTATTAATTATAAGTCTGGATATTCTTGTTATCCACATAAATGGGGGAAGGGGCATAACACACCAGCAGAATGAACAGCATGATGGCAACGAATGTTATGTTCGTTCCATACTAATTTAGGGATTAAGGCATATGTATTGCAGCTGTTCTGTGCTTGAGTGCTTTTTCGGAGCTGACTTGGAGAGAGTTGGGTATCTTGGCGTTGTCATTTATATAATTGTCATTTGTCAGTTATACCTTTGTCATTGTCTGACAACCACCTGCTGCCATTTGAGGTGAAAACACCGCTGCTATTTGATCAGAGCATGTTTAATTCGGCTGCCCATGGAAACTAGTGATTGTAGACCGTTATAACAGAGACTGCTCTGTTAGTGTTCTGCTCAGTTGGAGGCTGGGTGGTAATAGGATATTACAAGCAGCTGAACCATGGGATAGTGGTCAGCGCACCCATGGCAGAAATTGCTCACCAATGGTGATCACTTGTGACGGAGTTTCTTTTCAAGTCTTGTGCTACAAGTATAAAGGAGGCGTTTTCTCCACCATTGCTACTGGGGATTCTCACCCCAGGGAGCTATTCAAGCTGTGAGGTGGTTGCAGCAGCCAGTGTTGCTGAGGGGAGACACTGCAAAGTTCAGTATTAGGTGGCCTTTCCTAATACTGAGGGCTTCATTCCCAGGTATATCACATTGCCGTGTTCCAGCAGCGAGATGATGGAGGGGTGAATAACTGAGGCCAGGTGTGATGGGGTGTACAAACCCCACGTTGGGCAGCCAGGGGTTAAGGAGCCGCTCTAGCCTCAGTCAGCCCCCCTTTTCCCCTCACCTGGAGGAGGAGTTAAAAGGTAGGGGAGCAGCTTACCTGGTGGCAGACCAGGGAAGAAAGCAGACCTGCAGCTCCAGCAGAGGAAAGCTGAGGGAAAGGTAGGACTTCTCCCCACGACAACGGCCCAAAAGTCCCTCCCTGAGGGAAGTGAGGACCTGAGAAGGAAGCATCCCTTCTCCCTCTCATATGGACTCCTAGTTCTGTTAATTCCCCAGCCAGGGAAAGCCCTGGGACCGATCTGGTCTAAGAGGGTGGGCCATACTGCAGAAGGAGACAGTTGCTACCCTAGAAAGGAAGAGAGCTATCCCGCTACGTGCAGCCACCAGAAGGTGCTGGGTGGTGAGGTGACACCCTTCATACCACCTGGACCCAGATGGCGACTTTGAACAATTGCAGAGGGTTGGGGGGTGATAGGAAGTGGCCCAGGGAGAGCAGCTTTAAGCAGCCACTGGCTGTCAGATCACTGATAGCTCTCAAAGGACTCTGGGTGGGAGCCTGCTGGAGCAGGAGGCCCCAGGTTCCCCTACCAACAACCCCCTTGGCAAGTCACAGGCCTAAGCCCTGCCCACTAGGCGACACTACCCTACCAACCAACCCTTGAGCTAGGACCATCACCAGGCTATAGTCCACCGGGGTGGGATGGAGTCTCCTAGCCAACCAGAGATGGTACAAAATGTTGCTGACAGATGGAGCTTACTGGCAGTGAGGAACCCAGGGGCACTGCTAGACTGCAGACTGGATTGACCATAACTGGTGTTGCCAGTATCACCCCTGAGTTCTTCCATTCTTCTCTCATTGAGAGATCCCCAAGAGTTTGGGGCAAATGCTCATCCTGCCTTAGGGAATCTCTTGTGAGGGGTTCTGCAAGTCTCCTGTCTGATGGGCAGGCACGGCTGCTGAGGGAGAGAGCACAATGATTTGGGCTGCAATGCCATCAGCACCTCTACAGCATGCGTCATTTTTGTCTGACCCCAATTGTCTGGTGTGTCTGCTTTTTTCAGGGGCTGGCTGCGAATGAGAGAACAAACTGGCTGAAGATCAAACCAGACAAGACACAGAGGTAATGCTAATGGGGTTGATACAAGGCTCTGGAGTGAGTGGCAGAACTGGATCCTGCCACCACTACTGACATAGTGCGCTCCACTCCAAAGGGTCCGCAGTGTGGGGATGCTTTATAATCCCCTGCTGGCCAGGAAATCCCAATTGGCATCACTGGAAAGCACCTTTATTTGACTCAGGGAAGGTGATTGCCACTGTTTCTTTTGGATCCGGACCTTGCTACAATAATCCATATCTTCAGGACTTTTGCACTGGCTTGTTGCAATGCAGTCTACACAGGGCTACCCTGGGAGACCACCTGGAAACTACCACTGGGGCAGAAAGCAGCTGCCTGCCTGCTTGGTGTTTTTAGCCACAGAGCACATGTTGTCAGACATTATAAAACTCTGGCTTGTTTGATTCTGGCTGCAATGGACGCTGTTGGCCTTGATTTATAATGTTCTATAGGACTTTGGTCCTGGCTTCCTGAGCAATGGTCTCTCTCCGTACAAACTCTTATGGCCCCTGAAATCAGCTGAGATTCTTGAGTGGTAGATTTAAAGGTGAAATCCTGACCACATTGAAGTAAATGGGAGTTTTGCTGTTGGCTTCAGAGGATGCCAGGATACCACCTAAAATGCCTTGTAACATCAGAGAAAGCTCTCCCAGAAGAGAGCCCTTGACTCTATATTAGCTTCACTTGCCTCACAGATCCAACAGAGCAAGAGTCTATTGCAAGACTCGACCCTTTACTCAAGTGTTTACCTGCAGGGGGAGTTTGGGGGTGACGGCTAGTTTCTTTTTGATTGCTGGTTAAAAGTAGTGAGAATTCTATTGTTCTTCTTCAAGTGATTGCTCCTGTGAGTTCCAATCAGGTGTCTGTGCGTGCCTTGCGTGCACAACAGCTGGAAGATTTTTCCCCTAGCAGTATCCATCGGGTCGGCCTGAGTGCCCCCTGGAGTCACGCCTTCATGTTACTCAATATAGGGCCCTGCCAACCTGCCACCTCCTCCGTTCCTTCTTACCGCCAGTGATGGCTCGCTGGAACGCTCATTCTCTTGCTTCAGCAAGCTTCCCCACTTTTAGCAGTGAACTTTTTCCTGTTTCTGTATATAGTTAGAAGTTAGTATTCATTATTTAGTGGTCTATAGGTTTAGTTGGGGGTTCCCCCCCCCCGACCCCTCTGTTCTCTCCCAGCACCAGGGTTTTAAAGCCTGTGAGGACTATGCCCAAGAGTGACCCCCTACACTTCATGTTTGAAGTGTCTGGGAGAGAGTCCTCTCAAGGAGTGCTGCAAGATTTGTAGAGGTTTCCGCCCCAGGACCCTAAAGGACTGGGACCAGTGCCTTTGTATCCTCCTGATGGAGGCCATGCTCCATCCTCAATCAGACCCTGGCTCGGCGGAGCCGGCCCCAAGCACCTCCTCCACAGTGCATAGTGCGCTGGCCCCAAGGAAGGACTCATCCAGAGACCCTCGGCATCACCATGACTCCGCCCACAGAGCCCCGGCACGCACCTCTATGAGGCACCGGTCTCAATCCCCAATGCCCCAGAAGAGGAGGAGACCAGAGAGGGGTCGTTCCCCAGCCAAGTCCAAGGACCAGTCGATTGGGAAGCTCCCGTCAGGCCATGCCACCTCAGTACAGTTACCAAGGGTCATGTTGTGGTTCTACCAGCTGCATAACGGGCAAGACGGCTCCCGGTGGAGGAACAGGAACTCCAGAAAGAGACCTCACCCTTCTTCAGACCAGGTCTCTGGCCAGGCGAAGTCTTCCTCAGGCCAAAACCAGGCCTTTTGAAGGTGCGCTCGAGGACAGTTCACCAGTATGAACACTGGATCCACCCTGTCTTACCTTCTTGTTCTGACTATGCCCTTTCTACCCTGCATGGGCCCGTATTACATCAGACATTGGGTGCTCCACACAGTAGAAAGGGGATATGCCCTCCAATTCTCAACCCTACTGCCCTCCCACCCCCTTCCCAGTCCCTCTTCTGGGACCCTTCTCATGAGCAACTCTTCATACAGAAGGTGTACTCACTCCTATCGCTAGGGGCAGTGGAAAAGGTTCCTCAGGAGCTAAGGGGCAGAGGCATCTATTCCCAGTATTTCCTAATACCAAAAGCCAAAGGTGGGCTCAGGCCCATCCTAGACCTGGGAGATCTCAACAAGTTCATGAAGAAACTGAAGTGTCACATGGTCTCCTTGGCCTCCATCATCCCTTCCTTGGATCCAGGGGACTGGTATGCTGCCCTCGACCTAAAAGACGCTTATTTTCATATCGCAATCACTCCATCCCACAGGAAGTACCTCAAGTTTGTGGTAAACCACATTCATTACCAGTTCAGAGTCCTCCTGCTTGGCCTCTCAGCGGTGCCTTGCGTGTTTACCAAGTGTATGGCAGTCATGGCTGCATTCCTGCGCAGGCAACAGGTACAGGTGTTTCCATATCTCGATGATTGGCTGATCAAGAGCAGCTCCAGAGAGCAAGTGGAGGCACAAGTCGACTTCATAAGGGCAACTTTCGATGAACTGGGCTTCTCTTGAACATGGGGAAATCAACTCTGTCCCTTGTTCAGCGGATAGAATTTATAGGAGCAGTACTGGACTCGACACAGGTCAGGGCATACCTCCTGGAAGCGAGGTTCTGGGCCCTGGGTGATGTTATTCCAGGTCTTGGGCAGTTCCCTACCACCATGGCAAGGAATTGCCTGAAACTCCTGGGATATATGGCCGCTTGTACCTATATGGTGCAGCACACCAGGCTCAGACTTCGGCTGCTCCAAGCTTGCCTAGCCTTGGTGCATCAGCCGGTTTGGGACAATTTGGACAGGCTCATCACACTGCCTCGCCCAGTCCTCGACTCCCTCCTGTCGTGGCTCGACCCACTGGTAGTGTGTGGGGGGGGTTCCATTCACCAGACCTCAGCCATCCCTCTCGCTGCTGATGGGTACGTCAGCCTTGGGTTAGGGCGCACATTTGGGAGACCTCAGGACACAAGGTCTCTGGTCTTAAGCGGAATTCGCTCTCCACATCAACGTCAGAGAGCTGAGAGCGGTGCACCTGGCATGCCAGACCTTCTGTGTCCACCTGGCAGAGAAATGTGTATCGGTCATGACTGACAACACCACAGCGATGTTTTATATAAATAAACGGGGGAGTGCACACTCCTTTCCCCTTTGCCAGGAAGCTTTTATGCTGTGGCACTTCTGTGTAGCTCATTCGATACACCTGGAAACATTGTACCTCCCCAGAGTACAGAATAAGTTGGCGGACTATTTCAGCAGGTTGTTTCACAGCCACGAATGGTCCCTGTACCTGGACGTCATGAATTTCATCTTCCATCGGTGTGGGTTTCCCCAGATAGACCCATTTGCCACATGATGCAACAGGAAGTGCCAGCAGTTTTGCTCTTTCCTGAACCAGAACCCAGGCTCCATCATGGATGTGTCCCTCCTTCTTTGGGAGGGCCACCTCTTCTACACATTCCCTCCCATCCCCTTTGTTCACAAGGTGCTCCTCAAAGTTCGGAGGGACGAGGCCTCGGTGATATTGATAGCTCCAGCCTGGCCCCATCAACACTGGTACACATCTCTCCTTGAAATGTCGGTGGAGGTTCCAATCACCTTGCTGCTCTTTCCAGACCTGCTAACTCAGGATCACAGCCATCCCCAGCACCCGAACCTCGAGTCCTTGCACCTCACAGCATGGAAGCTCCATGGCTGAACCCAACAGAGCTCACTTGTTCAGACCTGGTCAGACAAGTCCTCCTTGGCAGTAGAAAGCCTTCCACGAGGGCTACCTACCTGGCCAAGTGGAAGAGGTTTTTGATCTGGTCAGCACAACACCATCCGTCTCCAACGCTTGTGTCCATACCCTTTATACTGAACTACCTTCTTCACCTTAAGCAGCAGGTTTGTCCATGTCATCAATAAAGGTTCACTTGGCCACCATTTCTGCCTTCCATCCAGGCATAGAGGGCCAGTCGGTCTTTGCCAACCCCATGGTCGGCCGTTTCCTGAAAGGTCTCGACAGGCTATATCCGCATGTCTGACAGCCGGTGCCAGCCTGGGTCCTTAATTTGGTCCTTTCCAGACTGATGGGACCACTTTTCGAAGTGCTGGCGACATGTTCTCTGCTCTACCTCTCATACAAGGTGGCGTTTCTGCTAGCGATAACGTCAGCTAGGAGGGTGTCTGAGCTTAACACGTTAACCTCGGAACCTCCTTACACTGTGTTCTATAAGGACAAAGTTCAGCTCAAAGGCCACATCCTACATTCCTTCCTAAGATTGTCTCCCAGTTTTGCATCAACCAGGACATCTTTCTTCCAGTTTTCTACCCTAAGCCGCACTCAGCAGCAGGGAGCAAAAACTTCACTTGGTCGTTCACCGGGCATTGGCCTTTTACATGGAGTGAACGAAACCGTTCCAGGAGTCCATCCAACTGTTTGTTGCTGTAGCAGACAGGATGAAAGATCTTCCAGTCTCCTCCCAGAGGATCTTGTCATGGATCACGTCCTGTATCCAGGAATGCTACAACCTGGCAGGGGTGCTTGCCCCTCTGCTCATAGTGCACTCCACCAAGGTGCAGGCTTTGTCAGTGGCATTGCTGGTGCATGTTCCAACCTAGGAAATATGTAGAGCAGTGGCGTGGTCATCAAAACACACTTTCACCTCGTGTTATCCGATGTGCTAGACCCGGGCCAGTTGGGTACAGCAGAGTATTAGAAGGCAGATATACTGGCCACTGGATAAGCAGTTTTCTGTTCCCTGACTGACCAGAGCAGGGGCTGCTCCAGGCTAGGATGGACACATGACTCCAATTAGCCTGCAAAGAGGCAGTTGAAGCCTTTAGACTGAGAACACCTGACTCCAATTAACCTGCAAAGAGTCAGGTGAGGCCGTTAAACTAATGTGAACACCTGACTCTAATTAAGGCCCCTCTGATATTATAAAAGGGCTCACTCCAGTCAGGCTGAGGAGAGCCAGGGAGCCAGAGGAGAGGAAGTGTGGCTGAAGGGCTGGGTAATGAAGACACCCTCAAGCCACTGGAAAGGGAGCCCTAAGGTAATGGTGAAGAAGGCATTGAGAAAGAAGCGGGAGAGCTGTGGGGAAGTGGCCAGGGAAATGTAGCAGTGAAAGGTCATCTGCCAACAGCTGCTGCCATTAGGGTCCCTGAGCTGGAACCCAGAGTAGAGGGTGGGCCCGGGTTCCCCCCAACCCGCCACTACAGAAACACCTCCTGGGAGGGGAAGACAGGCCCCTGTCAGGATAGGAGGCTAAACTGTTCTGGAATAAGCTTATAGAGACAACAGAGACTGGGAGTTCTCTCACCAACCTCCTTGCTGGCTTATGATGAAAAGGGCTCAGTAGACTGAAACCCTGACCCTAGAGAGAGAAGGGCTATATGGAGGGTCGCAGTGAGCCTCTGAGGCTAGTATAAACCACCTGGAAGTGTGGGATCCACGGGGACAAGGTCGGAGCTCTGCCACAGTGATTACCCAGCAGGCCAGAGACGATGGTAGAGAGGTACTCCAATCAGCGGACATTTAAGCTCCGACCCTGCCTCTAAAATTTAGGCGTGGGAATCACCTAACTGGAATTGACATGAGCAATCATTCGAAGAAGAAAAAATGGTTACTAACCTTCTCGTAACTGTTGTTCTTTGAGATGTGTTGCTCATGTCCATTCCAATACCCTCCGGCAAGAAGGAACTGAGGAGGCGGCGGATCGGCAGGGTCCTATATTGGACGCCATGTAGGTGCGACTCCGGGGGGGCCCAGGCCGACCCTATGGATACTGCTATCTTCCGGCTACCACACACCTGATTGGAATGGACGTGAACAACACATCTCGAAGAACACCAGATTCGAGAAGGTGAGTAACTGCTTTTTTCTCTGAAATACTGTGCATGTGCCTTGAATCGGCCCCATTTCATCCACTGAAAATTAATAATGGTTAAATTCCCCAGTGTACATTTGGGCTCAGCTTGGCCACTCTAATTGCAGGCGTTTGTGCATAATGCTCCACAGTTAAAAGGAAATTCCTTTTGTGCGTGCATTTGTAACACAAACTACCTTGGAAGAGAGGTCTGCCTTGTCCGTGTTTGCCCCTGCAGTTTGTGTGTATGTGGGAACAATCTGAATATATCTGTGACCAGAGTCCTAGGGGAGCCACACTGAGATTGCTCAGTTAGGGCAAACTGCAAAGAATGGGGCAGACAATCCCCAATACTGGTGGTTATTCTAATACATAGATTCACCAAGCCAGCAACAAAACAGCTTCCGTAATACCTTATTGGTTACCCAGAAGCCAAAAACACAGTTGACTTAAAGCGGCCCAGCCTTGGGCTTCCTCCCAGACAGCCAAGTCAAATATGATGAGAATTACTGAAAATCTTGTTCCCCTATAAAAAATTCTACCAACCCCAACGGATCAGACACATTACCTGCCAGGTCAATGAATATTTCAGATCTTTCACAAATACACTTACAGCCAATTCTCATTAACTAAACTAAACTTTTTTAAAAAATAAAAGAGAGTATTGGTTAAAAGATCATTATAGATACCGATTTGAAACGAATTCTTACATCAGTTTCAAAGTAGAGATGGTGAGCTTTAGAGTTGCAAAGAGTTCTTTCAGAATTAGTCCATAGATTCAGTCCAATGTCCAGTATCAGGGCGATCCAGATGGGACTGGAGACCTCAGTCTTTCGGCTCAAACTTCCCCTGATAAAGCTTAAGCAGATCTGAGATAAAAGGATCAGGGCCCAAGAATTCCTTTTATAGGTTTTTTTTTTTTTTTTTGCAGCCTTTTGACAGCATGCAGTCCTTGGGTGAACAATAGGCTTTTGAAGTAGCCTCCTATTTCCTAAGCATCACCGGTAATTAGCGACATGGATTAACATAAGGCACTTGCCTGTCTCCAGCCACTTACAGATAATTTACCACAAACTTCAAAGAGAAATTAAGACAGTGATATCACTACATTCACGGTTCATTTAAATTTTATCTCCTTTTGAGCTCTGAATTAACAGAATACAGTGATAGACAGGAGCTGTTTGGTTACACCGTCAACCTCTAACAATATATATGTAAACACACAAAAACACCATAATTATTTACTAATAGGTCTCTGAAGGTTGAATCTGGGTCAATTAGCCTGCAAGTTGCTTAACCTTTCTGGCCCTGTGTCACAATGTCAAAGATTGCAGGCACTATTTAAGGGTTGCATGAAAAAATGTGGACCTGAAGACTGATGGGTTTAGTTGGTTGTTGAGAAATCCTTAGTCCTACTGTGAGAGAACAGAGTCTTTGCTTTATGGAAAAGGTAAACAATTTGCACCATTGCCCCATCTTGTTCCCCTTGTTTTTGATTGGCTGACAGTTTGCCTGAAGATCTCTTGGCTGAAGGGTGAGATTCAATAGTCTACTTTTCTGTGCATGCCCCCACAGGAGAGCATTGGTCAAATAAGAAGCCACATTAGACCTCTCTCCTTACTACCTAATGTAAACTTAATGTACAAAATCCAGCAACAACTCAGATTAAAACTCTGAATGAACCCTCTGTGATGTTCCCCTGGTGTTATCTGGACCGGTGATCTGCTAGGTCACTCCAATCCTTGACTTTTGGAGCCAGCCTTACCCTGCTCTGCTGTGAGAACCCCCACTCCTGGGCTGTTCACGCACAGCCTCTGGCATGTGAGCTGCTCCCAGCTACTTGCAAGCAAATGACACTAGCCAATATCTCTGATCCCAGACACAACCCTGGGAACCTCTGTCTTGCAGTGTCCAGTTATGCCTGCTGGATGCTGCAAGCTTATATGAGTTCATCAATTTAACAAAGAAATTGATATGTACCAGGCTTGTTAACCCAAGGGGAGTCTCTGACACGCTTACAACCAAATGCACTGTTTACTCTACCTGAAGCAAACAGATTTATTAACTACAAAGACAGATTTTAAATGATATTAAGTGATAGGCAAAAAGTCAGAGTGGTTACCAGAATAAAATATAAGCACGCAGTCTAAACTCTCAACCCTATTAGACTGGGCAACATCTAGATTAAGCAGTTTTTCTCACCCCACTGGATATTGCAGTCCTTAATATACAGGTTTGTTCCTTAAACCTGGACCAATCTCCTCTGTTTTCTTCTTCTCAGTGTCTTAGCTGCTTGCAGCGAAGGTAGGGGCAGGAGAAGGGCCCAGTATGTGTCCACTCTGTCTGTTTTTATACCCTTAGTCCATGTGCTTGGGGAGCACGAGTCCAGGCATGTCTGGGGGTCATTGCTCAACCTTGCTTGGAGAGACTCAGCAATTCCCCTGGTGTGGTCTCATGCAGGTGAGTCATTGCATTGTAGCTCCCTTGCTGGACAATGGTTGTTGATGGGTTGTTTGACACCCCACCCGGGCGTTGGTTACTTTCCTTGCTGTTGCCTCTGGGAAGCTAATATCTGGCTGATTCCTCAACTTACAGCATGTTTTAGTGACCACCATACAACACAATTCTCATAACTTCACATGCATTAATGATACACATACATGGATAGAGAAATGACTTTCAGCAGATCATAACCTTTCCCCTGACACCTTACAAGGCATGCTTTATATTTAAGATCACGACTATATGAAAATGAGGAATATGGGGGTTACAGTGTGGTCCCCCAAGGTATAGAATGTCACACCCTCCTGATACTGCACGCTTGTTTCAGCACTTAGTGAACCATCCTCTATTGCACGGTGAAAAAGAAAAGAGATGGAAATCCATTCCTACCTTTGTGAGTCACAGAAATCATGAGGGACTGGAGCCAAATGAAGCCACTGTAATTAAAATATAACTGAGAGCTTATATGTAACTCCCCTTTCCAGCTGATGGCCTGTTACATATCTTTTTTAACAAGCTGCAGGTTCAAATTGCATATCTTTGGAATACTGGACAGGTTGTTATATCTGGAATATATTGGAGAACTCTCATATACAACCTACAGGACACAAGAGCTGATTAGCTAAACAGAGGATTACAACTCCCACCCACCCCTTCTGCCCAGAACTTCCCTTTCCCCTGGCCAGGGAAGGGTCCTGAACCGGGAAGTGGCTGGGCTCTGTTGAGAAGCAACAGTCACATGGCAAGCTAGGAGTTGCAGAGAAGGCAGGTGCAGAGTGTAACCCTCGGGAACTGTATGCAGAGCCATGTGTGGAACAGGCTGAGATGGCTGGACATCACAGCTGCATGCAGGTCTGTGTGGGACTTATGGGGAGCAGCAGCAGCTGGGCAGGAAGCCAGTGCAGAGGGGCCCCAGTGAAAGACTAACTGAGCCTGGCCTGGAAATCTGCAACGTCCTATTTGCTTGAATAGCAACTGCACTGGAGATGACACCCCAGGCACTAGGCCTGATGATTGGCCTGCCGTAGGGTCCCAAACAGGAATCACTGTCATGCTTACTTTTCTCTCTAACGGTTTAAATCTCTGTACCAAGCATATTTGCAACCTTTCCCTCTCCTGCCAGTCCCAGAAAAATACCCTTTAACTCAGCCATGGGTCTGATGGGTTATTAGGGACCCACCAGGGCTGGTGCCTGCAAAGCCTAGCTGCTGAAACACTTGTAGTGCTTGCCTCCAAATCCAAGTACACCAGGCACACTACCAGCACCCTAGGGGGTTGGTGTACTCCAGCAGCCCCAATATTTACACTGGATTCTAAAGGCTCAAAGCATTCCTCTCTCCCTCTCCCTCCAGAAAGGTACTGGGAGTTATAAAAATACAGTCTGAAACCTATTATCTGCTGGGTGAGAAGCCACTGAAACTCGATAGCCCTTAAGTGCCTCACAACCCCAGTAGACCAAAGAGAGTTCCTTCCTTCCCAGACATGTTGGAACCAGGGAAGGGTGGGGGCGGATGGGCACAGCATCCTCTCCGACAATGTTGCAAGGTGCAGCCATCCTTGGATTTTCTAAAACATATGATGAGGTTTAAATTTGTGGTGTATGGAATCTCCTCTTGTCGTGTTTGGCCAAACATCTCAAAGTGGTATTCGGCCAAAGCTGAATTAGAAGCCAAATATTCATAGAGAAATCAGAGTCACATGTATTATATTTATTCATTTGCTGAGGCAGGATGTTAGTAATAAAATCCAATACCAAGAGTTAATCAACTTAGCCATGCAGAACATACCATAGAGAGCATCCCATTGAAACAACATTGCACACACGCCACCGTTTCATCAAGTCTGGATGAAGCAGGTGTATCCCAGTTTCTGAGCACCAAAATCATAACTAAAGGCTGTTTATCATTTATCATAGGAGCACTTTTATAAATAATTCAAACTCTGGCATTTATCAGAAGCACTCACGGTAATGTCTAGTCCCTGAAATTTATTCTTATGAATTTTTACTACTTCTATAAAATGGGAAATGCCATGAGTGCCTAGAAATTACACCTTCGCAATAAGAACTGGTACTCGATAGCTGATTTGACTACACTGCAAAATGCGAATGTGACCAGTGTAAAGAAGCATGTAGCAGAGGTAATGGCTGTAACTTTGTAATATGCACTAGCCAGATTCTGCTGCATTGCTTAGAAGTGTGAACTATGAACCAGAACCTCACCTGGTGTAAATCAGCCTAGCTCTATCCAGTGGATCCATGTAGCTGGTGTAATTTGGCATAGCTCCATCCCCTGGATCCAGCTGCAGATCTAGTGCTATGTCTGCTTTTGAGTACTAAGAAGATTATAATAATATTAAAGTAAGGGCTTAAATATGACCAACAGAATTGCTGTCAAATAATTAACATGGATGTGGTAAATTATAAATCAGCCTGAAGTGTCGAGTCATGTGGTACCTTAAAATTCATAATCTGGACATGAAAGCTGTAGCATCTTTTGAAAGACTGAAAAGACAATACACAATATGTTAATGGGCAGATATTGAACTTAAATTAAAAATTGAAATGATAAACAGAAACAATAGATCGGAATCTGATCTGACTAAAATTTCTGTTCTTCGAGCTTCTTTTGCTGTGTGATGATACAGAGCTTGATTATCAAAGCTCCTTTATGCCTCTGTGATAGCATAAAGGGGTTTTTAAGTGGGGGTATATGTCAGTTTCACACATTTTAAGGCCCTGTTATGCTGACAAAGTGATGTAAAGAGGCTTTAGTGTAAATGAGAATCAGGCTCATAAAGTCTAGAATTCTCCTCCTATATTCAAAATTAAGTGTTATCCTGGATTTGTGGACTGGATACTGTGAACCTAGAGTGTATTCTGAAAGTAAGGAGAGAGGATAACTTCTTGAAAAGAACTAATAAAGACTTTTGTGATCTTCCCAAGAAGAAACTGTATGAAACATAATCCCGACCATGAGAGAACCAATATCAACAGAGTTACTCTGTAAACTTTAATTAGATTACACTTTATTTTGTCAAATGATCCTTGTTATGGGAAACAGTGATGTGTCTAGGCCTGGCTTCACATGAGTAATTGGACACAGTTGAGGCTCATTTCTTGGGAGAAATGGAGGATTAGGGAGGTAAATGACTCGGCAGGCTGGACATAGAATGTCTGTGCTAGCTAAGATAAGGGAGAACACCCAGGGAACCATTTACAAAGAGCAAGATAACAATGGATTAGATAAACCTGGAACGTAAGATGAGGTAAAGAGTAAGCCGTGCATGGACAGTGCATGCAGTACAGGGATTGGTTCCTACCAAGTGACCAAACCAATCCCAAAATGTGTTGATGCAATATACGGTAAATTCAATGTAATGGGTAAATGTATATAACGTAGTGCTGTTAAGCAATTAAAAAAATTAATCTCTATTAATCGCACTGTTAAATATTAATAGAATGCCATTTATTTAAATATTTTTGGATGTTTTCTACATTTTTCAAATATATTGATTTCAATTACAACACAGAATACAAAGTGTACAGTGCTCATTTTATATTTTTGATTACAAGTATTTGCACTGTAAAAAAACAAAAAAAAGTATTTTTTCAGTTCACCTAATACAAGTACTGTATTGCAATCACTTAATCATGAAAGTTGAACTTACAAATTCTGTACCAAAAAAACTGCATTCGAAAATAAAACAATGTAAAATTTTAGAGGCTGCAAGTCCACTCAGTCTTACTTCTTGTTCAGCTGCTCAGACGAACAAGTTTGTTTACGTTTGCAGGAGATAATGCTGTCCGCTTCTTGTTTACAGTGTCACCTGAAAGTGAGAACAGGCGTTCTCATGGCACTGTTGTAGCCAGCATCGCAAGATATTTACATGCCAGATGCACTAAAGATTCATATGTCCCTTCATGCTTCAACCACCATTCCAGGGGCCATTGGTCCACGCTGTTGACGGGTTCAGCTTGATAACAATCCAAAGCAGTGCGGACCGACACATGTTCATTTTCATTATCTGAGTCAGATGTCACTGGCAGAAGGTTGTTTCTCTTTTTTGGTGGTTCGGGTTCTGTAGTTTCCGCATCAGAGTGTTGATCTTTTAAGACTTCTGTTTAGCATATCTGGCACGTACATACCTTGCAATACCGGCTACAAAAGTGCCAAGCAAATGCCTGTTCTCACTTTCTGGTAACATTGTAATTAAGAAATTTCAGTTGGTAGTCTATTATTTAACAGTGCGATTAAAACTGCAATCAATCGCGATTAATTTTTTTTGAGTTAATCGCATGAGTCAACTGCGATTAATCGACAGCCCTAATATAAAGGGAGAGTTTTGTTGTGTAACTTTGGATGCGTGGTATATCATATACCTGCCCCCTGCACGTGAGTCTGAGCAACTCCATGTAGCTTGGCTGTATGCCAAACAGAGGAACGTGAGTGACGAGGCTGGAGTCAGGCTGAGTTCTTGGGGAAGCAAGTGGAAGAGGTCTCAGGGGAACTCCAACAATGTGCTAGCACAAATAGCCAGTGCAAGGATATTGATTTTCTGAATACACTAACAAATTAGGAGCAAGGTAAGGGGACTAATATTTTGCTTTGTAACCATCTCTAGGATCGCCTAGAAAGAAGAATAAAAAGGAAAAGGTACTGACAAAAGCACTTATAAGCCTCTTCCGATGCCCATGATAGTCAATGGAAAGTCTCCTACTGGCTTCATAGGCTTTGGATACAGCACATCATGAGCACCTTTAAAAAGTAAACCGGGCCAGATTGTGGCGGGTGGTTCATAGGTTCACAGAAGTGGGGGAAGGACAGGGAAGAGGATGTCAAGGAGCTTTCCCACCCTAAACCCTGGCGGCATCCAGTTTTGGGCCCCCCACTACAGAAAGGATTTGGATAAATTGGAGAGAGTCCAGCGGAGGGCACTGAAAATGATTAGTGGGCTGGGGCACATGACTCATGAGGAAAGGCTGAGGGAACTGGGCTTGTTTAGCCTGCAGAAGAGAAGAGTGAGGGGGGATTTGATAGCAACCTTCAACTACCTTAAGGGCTGGCTTGACAAAGCCGTGGCTGGGATGATTTAGTTGGGGTTGGTCCTGCTTTGAGCAGAGGGTTGGACTAGATGACCTCCTGAGGTCTCTTCCAAGCCTAATCGTCTATGATTCTATACATCCTATGTGGGGGCAGCCAGTCTCCCTAGTTGCACTCCCCTACTTTGAGTCCATGAATCTAGTGCCACCATCCCAAAGGGGGTTGAATGGGCCTCCTCTACCACTTTGGTTGGATCAGATCCTGCATTCTGTAAAAGGCCAGCTGCGCTCCAGTTCTTGTGCACTTCCCAATATTCTCATGGAAAATCTGTGTGCCTGAGAGCTACAGAAATGACTGAAAATGCACTTTATAGAACTGAAAGAAGCTTTTTAATGCCCATGTCTCCAGACATCTCTCCTGCTGGGTCAAGTTAAAGTGGGAGGGGAGGGCAACATATTGCTCAGAAAGATTGTCCTGAAACCTGGGGCTTGTTTACACAGGGGTACTTGGGAAAGTTAATCCAAATTAACTAAAGGTTGAATTACAAGTGCATTAGTTAAACTGCATTAAATCTCTGTGTGGACACTTTCATTCAAAATTAAATTCAGTTTATCTTAATTCACTTTGGTGTTTCTCTGGTTTTCAATGCAACAGGCCATTATATTTGGGGGTTGAGAGGTGTGTGTGTGTGTGGAATGTGATCCTTTTTGTTATGATCACTGAGTCAGCTAGAATGTCTCTGAACCCTCCTGTTACTACACAACCCTATCCCCAGTGCAGGCTGTGACTGAAAGTCACACTGAAAGCTTTCTTGCAGCATCCACACCTTGCTGCAGCATGTGCTCTGAAGGAGACTTTCATAAGTGCTCTGTACTGGTCTAATGCTGCTCCCATTGAGGTCAATGGGAATTTTGCCATTAACTTACTTAAATAGGAGCAGAATTAATCCAGCACCGAGTACTTTTGCAAATCTCATCCCCCAGGCAGGGGAACTATTGTGGTAGATACAATACCTTCCTAAGGTGTGTTTATTTTGTAATGGGGGCCACCAAACAGAACCTGTCAGCCTTGGGAACTCTGCCATTCTACTCACCTGGGAACAAGGAACACATTAAAGAATCAGCTGCAGCTTGGCGCGACTATGTACATCTAAAGGCTGGTAATTTGTGCTTTAATCATGTAGTAATAAAAACCTTGGGCCAGATCCTCAGCTGGTATAAATGGGCATAGACTGGAATAGGGCTAAGCCAATTTACGCCAGCTGAGGATCTTGTGCATTGATCTCACGTGTTTCCACAACTGTCTGGTTTTGTTTTATTGCAATGCCCAGGGTACAGACGAAACATTAAGTCTGCAGGCTGCTTTTGTTCTGGTGAGCATTTGAAGGTATTGCTCCTGATTTCTGTAGAGGAAAAAAGAAGAAACACACAGCACAGATTCTAATTAGGTGCTGTCCTAGTCACTAAGGACTAAGTCCATAAGAGAGACAAGTGCTGCCCATAGATAAGATCTATTGCCATGATGGATTTCCCATCAGAGTTTATCACAGGAAGCAGAACGGGGGCGGGGGTTGGGAGGGGAAGGAAAGGCCAGTCCACAAGTATATATTCTCCTTCTGGTCCAGTTAATAATGTAGTTAAACCACTTTGGAGGATGGATGATTCCGGATCAGCATTAGCAGCTAGCCGACCGCCCTAAGCACCTATGTCTTTGTACAGCAAGTTTCACAGATGGATTGCCAATAATGAACAACAGCACTTCTCATTGTCAAAAGCTGCCCAGACTTGAATTTCTCTGGGTGTTAATGCTAATGAGAGTTAAATGAATACTACCACCCGCATACCACCATAGTCTTCCTAATGCTCTGAATACCAAATATCAGCTGCCATCTTGTTGGCTAGCAGGTCTCCATCTGGACAGCTAGTAATGTCACATTTTGCATTATCTTCTGCTGAGCTTTTATGTTCATACACTGAAATGTAGCTAAATAATAGCACACCTGAGGCAGGCCTCCAGGTATGTCTGTTGACAAATACAGATGCCAGTGAATGGGAAATGGATTAACTGAACTGCAGAGACCAGGGAAGTTTCCTCCTCACCCTAGGCTAGGAGAAGCTGTGCTGGTTTTTAGCCAAAATTCCACCAAAGGAGGTAAACCTCCCCGGCTTCTCTTCAGCCAGGGTCTCGTCTAGAAACAGTTTTTGTACTGGAGTTTTAATGTCGGCTGGGGGGTGATTTTGTTACAATTTCTGGATGTTGACGAGGCCTCTGACAGGCTAGCACAGAGAGGGGAAAACTCCGGCCCACAGACCACATCCGGCCCGCAGGACCCTTCCCTCTGGCCCCCGAGCTCCTGCCAGGGAGTGGGGTCAGGACAGGCTTGCAGAGGAGCCAGCCCAACTCCCCGGCAGCGGTGTGGTGAGCGGGGCGGAGGCTAGCCCCTGGTCCTCCCCTTCTGTTCCCCTGCCTCCCTCGCAGTCACAGTTCCCGCAGCACCTGGGCAGCCTGGCTGCAGCTCCGGCCAGGTGGCACGGCTATAGCACGGCCCAACCTGGTGCCCCAGGGCAGGGCGGTCAGGGGGAGTTCTGGGGGGGGGGAGGTGAGGAACAGAGGGAGTTGCAGGTGGATGGTTAAGGGGCCTGGGCCCTCCTGCCAGGGATAGGGGCAGAGCAAACCAGGGCCCCCCCCCCCACTTCCAGCATGCTTGGCCCCTGTCCCCAGCAGCCAAGCCCAGACAGGGAGCGAGCCCTGCCCGACTGCCAGGGAGACCAGCCAAAGGAGCAGGGGAAATGCACAGGGAAATGACTGAGCCCCCCTTCCCCCACCCCACAGGTTAATGTGGGGTGGGGAGAGCAGGGAGGGTTGGGTAAGGGATGGGGGGGGCGGTCAGGGGGTGGGGAGTAGGGGGGGATTGGATAGGATGCAGGAGTCCCAGGGCGCAATCAGGGGTGGGGAGTGGGGGGGGGTTGGATGGGGGTGGGAGTTCTGGGGGGCTGGAATGGGGGCAGGGTCCATTGTGGAGGCATCGCCTCCCCCAGCCTTCCCTACCCTGGCCCTCCATACGATTTCTGTACCCGATGTGGCCCTGGGGCCAAAAAGTTTGCCCACCCCTGGGCTAGCAGCTCTCCATAGGTAAATGTTCCTGGTATTGTAAGCTCTTCCTCACTATGAGTGCAATTCATCCCAGGGCACAGGGCCAGCATGGCCCTGTCTGTCTAGCATGTCCCACGTAGCCCCAGGAAATGCAGGGGCTGACATGGCTTTAAACCACCTTTGAGCACTTTCCCAATCCTGGGCTGCTCCAGGGGATGACATCCACTGCGTAATGTAGACAGCCCTGTCTAAGAGATTCCTGTCTGGAATCTCCGCAGTGCAGTGGCCCCACCCCCAAAATGCCCCTGCTGCTCTTAGCCTCATCTCTGGCACATTACCTACTCCAGGGCTTGCAAAGGGGTCCTCAGGAGACAGACATCTGCAGTGCATTTGCCAGGGGAATGCCCCCTGTGCCAGTTATGGGGTTTCTAGGCCCTCTTTAGCCCTGTTCCAGCCCTTTGGCCAAGTGTAGCACATGGAGGGGCCAGAAGGGAGAGTGGGTAATCTCACCGGAGGTCTTAACTGAGTCATAGTTATTAGCAGGCTTGGCAGAATTCAATGTTTTTTTCCTGCAATTTCAACGGCTAATATGGATATTTATTTTTGATCAGCGTTTAAAATTTGTATAGATTAAAATGCTCACAGTGGAGCAAAATGAAAAGGAGTACTTGTGGCACCTTAGAGACTAACCAATTTATTTGAGCATAAGCTTTCGTGAGCTACAGCTCACTTCATCGGATGCATGCTGTGGAAAGTATAGAAGATCTTTTTATACACACAAAGCATGAAAAAATGGGTGTTTACCACTACAAAAGGTTTTCTCTCCCCCCACCCCACTCTCCTGCTGGTAATAGCTTATGTAAAGTGATCACTCTCCTTACAATGTGTATGATAATCAAGGTGGGCCATTTCCAGCACAAATCCAGGGTTTAACAAGAACGTCGGGGGGAGGGAGATTACCTTGCATAATGACTTAGCCACTCCCAGTCTCTATTCAAGCCTAAGTTAATTGTATCCAATTTGCAAATGAATTCCAATTCAACAGTCTCTCGCTGGAGTCTGGTTTTGAAGTTTTTTTGTTCTAATATTGCAACTTTCATGTCTGTAATCGCATGACCAGAGAGATTGAAGTGTTCTCCGACTGGTTTATGAATGTTATAATTCTTGACATCTGATTTGTGTCCATTTATTCTTTTACGTAGAGACTGTCCAGTTTGACCAATGTGCATGGCAGAGGGGCATTGCTGGCACATGATGGCATATATCACATTGGTGGATGTGCAGGTGAACGAGCCTCTGATTGTGTGGCTGATGTTATTAGTCCCTGTGATGGTATCCCCGAATGGATATGTGGGCACAGTTGGCAACGGGCTTTGTTGCAAGGATAGGTTCCTGGGTTAGTGGTTCTGCTGTGTGGTATGTGGTTGCTGGTGAGTATTTGCTTCAGGTTGGGGGGCTGTCTGTAGGCAAGGACTGGCCTGTCTCTCAAGATTTGTGAGAGTGTTGGGTCATCCTTCAGGATAGGTTGTAGATCCTTAATAATGCGTTGGAGGGGTTTTAGTTGGGGGCTGAAGGTGACGGCTAGTGGCGTTCTGTTATTTTCTTTGTTAGGCCTGTCCTGTAGTAGGTGACTTCTGGGAACTCTTCTGGCTCTATCAATCTGTTTCTTCACTTCCGCATGTGGGTATTGTAGTTGTAAGAATGCTTGATAGAGATCTTGTAGGTGTTTGTCTCTGTCTGAGGGATAGGAGCAAATGCAGTTGTATCGCAGGGCTTGGCTGTAGACAGTGGATCGTGTGGTGTGGTCAAGGTGAAAGCTGGAGGCATGTAGGTAGGAATAGCGGTCAGTAGGTTTCCGATATAGGGTGGTGTTTATGTGACCATCGTTTAGTAGCACTGTAGTGTCCAGGAAGATGGATCTCTTGTGTGGACTGGTCCAGGCTGAGGTTGATGTTGGGATGGAAATTGTTGAAATCATGGTGGAATTCCTCAAGGGCTTCTTTTCTATGGGTCCAGATGATGAAGATGTCATCAATATAGCACAAGTAGAGTAGGGGCTTTAGGGGACGAGAGCTGAGGAAGCGTTGTTCTAAGTCAGCCATAAAAATGTTGGCATACTGTGGGGCCATGCGGGTACCCATAGCAGTGCCGATGATTTGAAGGTATACATTGTCCCCAAATGTAAAATAGTTATGGGTAAGGACAAAGTCACAAAGTTCAGCCACCAGGTTAGCCGTGACATTATCGGGGATAGTGTTCTTGACGGCTTGTAGTCCATCTTTGTGTGGAATGTTGGTGTAGAGGGCTTCTACATCCATAGTGGCCAGGATGGTGTTATCAGGAAGATCACCGATGGACTGGAGCAAAATGGTGTGTTTTAAAGCACTTTTTTCTTTTATATCTCAAGTTTTCACACTTGTGGGAAACTATGGAGCCAGGGTCAGACAACAATCTCTTAATGACAGTAGTTGTTGAGATTCAAAAGTCAAAGCTTTATAACCATTAAAACACAAATTGTCAACATCACGTGTCAAAAGAATAATAGGGAAGATGGGTAGGAAGGCAAAGAACAGCCTCTTGATGGCAGTGTCCTCATGTATAGCTCTATGGTGAGGACAAGGGCAGCCTTTAGGCATCCCCATCCCAACACAGATACTGCAGCAATGCCAGCTGTATGGGAACCTAAATTGAGAATCTACAATGGATTGATCAGATTATTGCTAGCTAGAGAGATGCTGAGAGCAGCCAGTTCACACCAGTGAATTGGCTCAGTTGGAAGCCCTTTGAGGTTCTTCAGCCCAACAGTGATTCCTGCCAACATCTCTCTCGTAGCTCTCTCACTTCCTCTCCCCTAATCCCTGCTGTCCATCTTTTTGGTGTTTTAAAGCTACCTCTACTTCCTACTCTGGTATGGTGCATTGTGCGGCTTGGCTGGATGGGACAATCTAGCCTGCTGATTTTTAGACTGAGATTCAACTAATCTGAAAACACTCAATATGAACAAATTCACGTACAAATCAAAGGTGAATCCAAGCCTGGCCCATCCCTGAAGATAAGGAACCAAAGTAATGAAGGGGGTTATATTGGTCGAATGGGTTCAAAATCATGTTGGTGCAGTAAGATGCAAAGGAAAGTCCGATTGTTTTAGCTGAAGCTGTAGAATTCTTCCAAGCAGTGAGAGATCTGCCAACAGGAAAGGATGAGCTGCACAGGAAATGGACTCCATCGTACTTATTCACTGTGTGTGTTTTTGGTGGAACAATATGCATTGAAGACATTGCCAAACCAATGAAGAAAATAAACTATCCTTTTTCAGTCTTCCTTTTTGCACATGTATCATAATGTGGATCACATTTTTTGCTCAATAAAACTAGCATGCAAAGGTGCTAATACACACGTGTGCCTTTTACTCCTTGCTATACTCAAAGCACCATAGTCCCAGAGAGCATTTTGCAGATCCATCTCCCATTTTAGTGTGCTGCCTTTGGGGAGACAGGGGTGTGAAAAGTTTGCAGGAGAGAGATGTCTCTTTCCGTGCTGTGCGGTACATGTTATCTAATCTCTCCATATTGTAATGATGCAGATTTTCCAGGAGAATTATGAATTATATGTATAAAATGGCTTATTAGTAAGTACTGTTTGACTTGACTGTTCAGTGCATTACAATAGCTGTTAAGAATTTCTTAGTGATAGTTTCTTGTCAGAAACATGAAAAAAATTATCTCAGGATGCCTGTGTCCTGACTCTTTATTCTTTCCTTCTCTTATAAGAACAAGAGGATTCCAGGGCTAGTGGCCTCCAAGTTTTGATATCAGACCTACCTGAACATACCTGTGCTAAAATAATCTGATGAAATGTACCAAATTAAGACCCTATTATCTATCCCAGGAAAGAATTCAGGAATGGTGTCAGTGACCATAAACGGAAACACTGTTCTGTATTCTGTAACTCTTTTGACGTTCCCCACAACATGTAACATTGAATGATCACAATTACTGTCTATTACCTGTACCTCCAATGTTATGGTATCTTGAGGGGGATACCAGTGTGATGGCCACCATTTTATCTACATGCTAGGGATTGAACCGCAGACGACCAGAACTAAAAGCATGAGCTGCACTGACTTAGAGGCAAGGCTCTGTAGCTGGGGCCTGTAATAGTTGTGATGATATCGTCATTTTGAGATGTTCTTGGGAACATGTTCATGGGAAGATGTCCTCAGGTCACAGCAAAAAAGCTTTCCAGGAAGTGGGGGGAAGATATAATGGAGTGACAATGACAACATGAGGGTCCTCACTCTCCCTACAACAACACACCTGAAAACACCTGAGGAACAAAGACTGAACTGTGACAAGTGATGGTCCCAAGCTAAGATCTTTAACCTGTGTATGAAAACCAGGGAAAGCCAAGGCAACTGGTGCCTTAAGAATCTGCCAGCCTGTTTATCACTCAGGGTGAGAATTTGTTAATTTGTATCCTACCTATCTAGTGTGTTAATCTCAGTTTGCGGCTTTTGTTTATTTACTGAAGTAATCTCCTTTGTTCTGTTTGCTATCCCTTTAATCACTTAAAATCTACTTTTTGTAGTTAATAAATTTATTTTGTTTATTATTAAACCCAGTTTATGTAATTTCTAATGGGGGTAACGGGGTGTGGGGAGGAAAAAGTTGTGCACATCTCTCTTCACATTGAGGAAGAGGGTGGATTTTTATGAGCTTGTGCTGTGCAGATTTTTCTATATAGTGCAAGACAGTATTAATTTGGGTTTAACTCCCAAAAGGGGTGTGCATGTGAGTGCTGGGGGAATCCTCTCACACAGAGCTGACTTCAGTCTGTGAGAGGCAGCGGGGTGTGGCCCTACGTGTGTGTGTGTGTGTGTGCGTGTGTGCTGCAAGAGGCTGGAGAGCCTAATTCAGCAAAACAGAGAGTGGGAACCCAGGCTGGTGGAGCAGGAGAGGTTCAGTGAAATCCCAGTACATCAGGTGGCATCCCGGGGTGGGAGGAGTCCAATCCGTCACACAGGTCATCAGACTCGTTAACTGCATAGCGTACAGCAGTTTATTCGCTTACAATCTGGTTTAATAGGGTGACCTCACATGACCTAATAAATGGCTGGTTATAATTTTGGCATTTATTTCTGATCAAATATAACAGTATTTGCATTTTCAGGATCCTTTGGTTTTAAGTAGAAAAATGATACTGATGGCATTCATCAAATTCAGCATGGATTCCTGTTTTATGAAGCAATTTTCCATGTCCAGTGAAGACGGGGAGGCGGGGTACAGCTATCCAATTAAAAAGCCCAGTCTGAGGCTGTTATTTCTTTAGATTTAACATAAAAAGAGAATGTCCTCTAGGTGCATCGACTGTAATTATGCTTACAATAACCATCCAGCAGCCATCCACTTGGGTGTAGTGCCCTCCCACAATTAAGGAGCATTTAGTCTCCTTGATCTCTTATCTAACTTTAAAATATCATGGTGGGGCAATGCAGTGAAGAATTATCAACCAATGAAAAACCTCTCTGCCTTCTATTCATAGAGTTTACTATAGAAATCTAGGTTTCAGAGTAGCAGCCGTGTTAGTCTGTATCCGCAAAAAAGAAAAGAAGGACTTGTGGCACCTTAGAGACTAACCAATTTATTTGAACATAAGCTTTCGTGAGCTGCAGCTCACTTCATTGGATGCATCCGATGAAGTGGGCTGTAGCTCACGAAAGCTTATGCTCAAATAAATTGGTTAGTCTCTAAGGTGCCACAAATCCTTCTTTTCTTTTTATAGAAATCTAGGTATTGTTGGCTTTATCTACTCCTATCTGCCCAATCTTTCTATTAGCGAGACATGGTGGTTGCCGTAATACCTTTTATTGAACCAGCGTCTGTTGGTGAGAGAGACTAGCTTTCGAGCTTACACAGAGCTCTGCTTTTTCAGGTCTGGGAAAGGGACTCAGAGTGTCACAGCTAAATAAAAGGCAGAATGGATTGTTTAGCATAAGTAATTAACACGTATTTCAAGGGACCATTCAAAATGCAGTGGCCTGTTAACACCCCTCAAGTCATAGGCGGGGAAAGAAGGGAGTGGGGAAAAAGGCAGCTGGAGAGGGTTGTTAGTGGGTTATAGATTGTTGTAATAAGCCATAAACCCAGTGTCTTTATTAAGACCGTGATTTTTAGTATCTAGTAAAGTTATGAATTTAAGTTCCCAGGCTCGTCTTTTGAAGGTGTTGAGCAGGTTTCATAGATTCATAGATAATAAGGTCAGAAGGGACCATTATGATCATCTAGTCTGACCTCCTGCACGATGCAGGCCACAGAATCTCACCCACCCACTCCTGCGAAAAACCTCTCACCTATGTCTGAGCTATTGAAGTCCTCAAATCATGGTTTAAAGACTTCAAGGAGCAGAGAATCCTCCAGCAACTGACCCCTGTCCCATGCTACAGAGGAAGGCGAAAAACCCCCAGGGCCTCTGCCAATCTGCCCTGGAGGAAAATTCCTTCCCGACCCCAAATATGGTGATCAGCTAAACCCTGAGCATATGGGCAAGATTCACCAGCCAGATACTACAGAGAATTCTTTCCTGGGTAACTCAGATCCCACCCCATCTAACATCCCATCACAGGCCATTGGGCCTATTTACCATGAATATTTAAAGATCAATTAATTGCCAAAATCATGTTATCCCATCATACCATCTCCTCCATAATTAAGCCTTATATCATCCTGTGAGGAAGATGAATAATACCATCCTCATTTTACAGATGGGGAAACTGAGGCACAGAGACACTACGTGACCTACCAAAGATCACAAAGCAGAGCAGTGGCAGAGCTAGGAACCAGACATTAGAGTGGTGCAACGGGTTCCTAGTGTGAATGAGAATCATGACCATTGATTCTGATTCTCTTCTGTCACATCAGTGTAAATCCAGAGACACTCTGCTGAAATCATTACAGGTATGCTGATGTAAAGTCTTCCTTTGGAATGAGGACAGAAGTCAGATAGAGAGTGATGGTTTTGTGAAAAGTGTTCACCCACAGGTGATAGGGTGTCTTTGTCTTATATTATTTTATTGTGTGCGTCCATGCGAGAGCGCAGTGATTGTCTGGTTTCACCCATATAGAGCAGTTGTTGTTGGGGCATTTAGTGCACTGGACGAGGTACAACACACATAGTAGGCACATGGAGGACCTCTGGATCTTAAAAGGTGTGTTTGGTGGGCGTTGTTGATCATCATAACAGTGGCGAGATGTCTACAGATTTTACATCTGTTCTGGTAGGCTCTGGTGCCACTTTGAGTAGGTATATCCTGGTCTGTGGGGAGCTTGGAGAGGCTGGGGGGTTGAAGATTCAGGAAATATTTTTTTAGGACAGGGTCCCCAGGGAGTATGGGTTTTAATTTAATGACACCCCATATCAGTTCCAGTGCAGGGTGGTAGGTGACAACTGGGGGGGTGCGGTTGGAGGTGGTTTTATTTCCATATTGAAGCAGGGTGTGTCAGGGTATTTGGGTGGCCCATTCCATGATGCGATCTACTTCTCTGCTGGAGTGTCCTTGTTTGGTGAAGGTGGTTTTGAGTGTGTTAAGGTATATATCCCAGACTTTCTCGTCAGGTCATTCTGTGGTATCTGAGTGCCTGGCTTTATAGAAAACAGATTGCTTGGTGTGTTTGGGGTGGTTACTGTATCTGTGAAGATAAGCGTGGTGATCTGTGGATTTCTTGTACACAGTATAGTTGACTGTAGGATCCCACTGTTGAAGCCAATTGTAGTATCCAGGAAGTTGATGCAAGTGTGGGAGTGTTTCAGAGAGAGTTAATGGATGGGTGATGGTTGTTGAAGTTGTAGAAATCTATGAGGGAGCTTAGGTTATCTGTCCAGAGGATGAAAATATCATCAATGTATCTTGAGTATATTATTGGTTTTGTGGTGCATTCGTCCAAAAATTCTTCCTCATTCTGTCCGAATAACAACTATGTGGGTGAAACCAGACCATCACTACACTCTTGAATAAACTCACACAGGACAATAACAAGACAAAAACACACTGTTGCCTGTGGGTGAACACTTTTCACAAAATGATCACTCTCTTTCTGACCTCCCACTCCTTATTCTCAAAGAACATCAGCACAACAAGATGAGTTTGGGAGCTAAAATTCATAACTCTGCTGTACACAAAAAATCATGGACTGACTAGAGACACTGGATTTATGACTTTTTACAACAATCTATAACCCACAAATAACTCCCCCCATCTGTATTATTCCCCCTCCCTTCCTTCCCCCCCTATGAGTGGAGGGGTGTTAACGGGCCATTGTACCTTGAAATGGCCTCTTGAAATACTTGTCAACGACTTATGTTAAACAATCAGTTCCATCTTGTATTTAGCTGTGGCATTCTGAGGCCTGGTCTACACTAGGAAATTAGGTTGGTATAATTATGTCACTCAGGGGTGTGAAAAATCCAACCCTCTGGGTGAGGCAGTTAAACCAACCTAACCCCCAATGCAGACAGCGCTAAGTCAACCGGAGAATTCTCCTGTCATCCTAGCTACCACATCTCAGGGAGTTGGAGTACCTATACGGACCGCACCGAAGTGCTACAGGAGTGGCTCCACAGTGTTTTAAGTGTAGACAAGCCCTGAGTATGTTCCCCAGACCTGAAGAAGAGCTCTGTGTGGCTCGAAAGCTTGTCTCTCACCAGCCGAAGTTGGTCCAATAAAAGGCATTACTGCACCCACCTTGTACTCTAATATCCTGAGACTGGCACAGCTCCAACACTACTGCATACACGCTGTCTGTGGCATATGTGCTGTGCGTATCGTTATGGTATCTGAGCACCTAGCTTTAACTGACCAGTTGCGTTCTGTCCTGCATTCTGGGTTGGGTCTCTGCACCAATCCCACTGCAATTAAAGGGAGTTTTGCATCTATATCAGGTGGCAGAACTAAGTCTAATGACTTCTCCTCTGATCTGCCTTTCTTCTTCAGCATTTCTAGTTGTATGGATAAGATTGTGGGAGTGTCTGCCTACTACTACAGCATACTAGTATCTCACCAGACCTACCGGAATACACAGTTTAACACAGAAGATACTGACATGCACTATGCTATCCTGGCCATTCGTAAGTTCCATTTGACTATTTTCTTTGGTTGTTTCCAGCTCCTTAACACTGCGGTCTAATGATTATCTAATGGAGATAATTCATACAGCTGGGATCCCTCAGCAGACCTGGGTCTATATGTAAGCCCTCGTTTTCAGCTTGTGACATAAGGCTTCAGGTATGATAGTAGAGAGGCCGGCTCTCTTTCATAATTGTTATGTATGATTGATCTGGTACACAGAGTATTAATTGGAGTAATAGAAATCTACAGCTGCAGAAAATCCATCACTTCTGAGAATTCGGGGGCCACCTGCAGATTTGAGTGTACTCTCTGAAATCTGCTTTTCCCCTGTTTTGTTGCAGCTGCTGCCAGAGAGAAATGATAGCACCAAGAGAATGGTGCACTTACCACTTCCGCGGAGGTCAGTGGAATGTTAACTATTTCATCCTCGCTATCTTATCAGAAACATCTCCCTAATGCCTTCATCCTGCGAGGTGGGATATACCTGTCATTCTTGATACTCTGTTCCTTGGATAGGACGATAAGGCTGTAAATTCTGAGGAGATGAAAGTCACTCCTGTGCAGAGGGCCAGTGCAAAATCTATATACCACTTAGGCCTCACTTAAGTGGTGCATAGACCTTGTTCTGGCCCTCTCCACAGGAATGGATTTCACCTAATATTAGCAATAAGCCACAAGAGAGTGTGCATTAGCAGGCAGGTTTTATGGTCTGCTCTGTATGTCCTTTGACCTCAGTCACCCAATAAGTGCAGATGACCAATAGCTACATCATGGCACAGCCTGATATGGATTTTTGCTATTAGAGTACAGACCTTTTAAAGTAAAATATCCCTTCACGGTGGAAAAAAGACTTTATGTTAGAAGGATAAGAGGAAAATAAACAGAGCAAAGGTTCTGTTGGGCCAGATCCTTGACACAGTTGACACAATCGGTTCATGTTTTCAATCTTACTGTGAGGTTCCATGGGTGTGTCAGATTCCTCCATCCGTCTCCATAACTCCCAGCAGTGTGCCAGCCTTTTAGTAGCACTCTGTGGCCTAACTGTCACTTTAATTCACTTCCTATTATCTAAACTCAACCAGGCGCTATTGAAGAAATGCTCCCAATTCCGTTTTATAATAAAGTGGATTCAAAGTGGCTATTGGCCCACAAAGGCTG